>NC_139217.1:343491082-344949832 GCF_055691185.1 Crinia signifera
GCAACCTCATTTTCATACGAGAATAGACGCTGTGCGCATGCGCACAGCGTCTATTCTATTAGATTGGGGGGTCTCCCAACTGCCACCCCCCGCAGCGGGACAATGCCTGCCGGGGGTGGGACAGCGGGACAGGACCCGAAAATCGGGACTGTCCTGCTGTAATCACGACAGTTGGGAGGTATGAAACCTTTTCTTAGCTATTTTGAAGTAATAAAACTCTGTCTCCTCTACTTTGTTTCCGGATGCCATTGGTACAAGGAAAATCTGCCATCTATGGTTGTGGATTTTTAAATTTGTTCTTCATCTATGGAAAAAAAAACCTTGCACCTATTAAACACTGGAAATAACCTTTCAACGTATCTCCCTCCAAAGGCACAGCTCTACATTATCATAATCCTCTCTGGCAGCAGATAGGCTATTTAAACATAACATCTTTCTCTTTCAATGGTCCTGGTGACACAGCTCAACACTGGGATGTAGGAGGGTCCGAAGGAGCCAGGCACCTATCCTAAAGTTTTAGAGGGTAGGCTCCTCCCCTACTGCATCCCTGGACTCTTCAGTTCGTGTTAGGTGCCCACTGGAGTGGGTGCTATTCTAAAGGGCTGCAGGAGCAGCCGAAGAATTAGAGTAGTTAGGGGATTTTTATTATTTTATTAACTTTTACCCTAGCTAGGTAGGCACAGTGTGAGGATTCTCATAGTGAATCCTCACACTGCTTGCGCAGCAGGAGCTGACAGAAGCGCGTCCTGTCAGCTCACTGTGCACAGGGGAGACACTGTCTGGTCTCCCTGTGCAGCGCTTATAGCCTTTCCTAAAAGGCTGCCTGGGCTCCGGAGTACCCTGAAACCGGCTCCATGTTTAGGTGGGGATCATGGGGGACAGGCGCTCCGTGATGGCGGCGGCCATTTTATGCGGAGCTTACACGCTGAGCTCCTAGATGAGAGGACAGCAGCGTTGTGACAGGCATGTTCCAAGTGATCCCCATTTGAGGGGGAGACACTGGAACTAGGAAATCCTACCTAAGGAGCGGCTTGCTGGGGGTGGTTGGCGCCAAAAGGTCACGGACCCCGCAGCAGCAGGGACCTGTGGTCTCTTCCTTCACTCTGACTTTGGCGCCTTTCAGAACGCTTGCAGCGGAGCTGAGCTGGCTTACTGATCCTGGCAGAGTGACTTGGATTTCCTGGGCATCGCTTCCCCGCAGTTGAAACCAACAGACAGATAAGTGACTGGGTGCATTGCTCTGTATAAACGCTTGTACATTGTTTGCACTGTGTATACTGATAGATATACATTTATCACTTGCATCATGTTTGAGCATCAGGCTGTGGTTTTGGGGGAGGGAGCCCTTAGTGCACTGAGCGCGTGCAATGTTTGCACACAAAAGTTTGTCCCTGAGCAGATGGCCAAGGGGGGCTTATGTATTACTTGCGCTGATGTGAGACCCATGGGCAGTGATCCCCATAGGGCAGAGCAGATGGAACCTGCGTGGGCCAGGGCCCTAGGCAGGTCAGTAAACGCTTTGGTGCAGCTTTTGGACAGGCAGAGTGATGGGCTGGTAGAATCACAGAGACCTATGCCATCATCTCAGCAGTCGTCTGGCTCCTTGCCTCTTACCCAGGCAGATCCTGCACTGATCCAGGTGATGCAGGATACTGCAAAAGGGATTAACAGGTTCAGTGAAATGCTGGACAAAATGGATGATGTGGCAGGGACCCCTAGAAGGTCTTATGCTTTAACTACTGTGGTAGATGAAGAGGAAGGAGAGTATACTGACATCCCCTGGGATCAGGGTGATGATTTGGAAGAGAACTCTGCTGCTGGTATAGAGGATCTCATTGTAGCTGTGAAGCAGGCTTTAAAGCTGACTGTGGAGGATAAGACTCCTGTTAAAGGTGTTTTTAAGCGACAGCGGAAGGAGGCTGTTACTTTTCCTTCAGATGAGGGGTTACAGGAATTGTTAGAAGGGGCTTGGAAAACTCCTGATAAGAGGCTTCAGATGCCTAAACGATTCCTTAGTCTGTACCCCATGCCAGAGTCTCATGCGGAGCTCTGGGAAAAGGTCCCAGTTGTGGACGCTTCAGTGGCACGTTTGTCCAAGGCTACTGTATTACCAGTACAAGGCGGTGCAGCTTTTAAAGATTCTGTGGATAAAAAGCTGGAGGGAAACCTCAAAGCTATCTTTGAAGGGGTGGGGTTTACCTTACGACCCCTTATTGCTTCAGCCTGGGTTTCTAAGGCCATGATAGAGTGGGCTGGTGAATTATGCACCATGCTGCAGGCTGACCCTGGTGCATTACTGCTTGCAGAAAAGATTAAGGCAGCGGCAGAATATGCAGTTGAAGCAGAGGAGGAAGCTATTAAAATGGCAACCAGAGTGTCCACAGTCTCCATTAATGCCAGGAGAGTGCTTTGGCTTAAAGCCTGGGAAGCAGACAATGAGTCCAAGAAGGCTCTGGAAACATTAGCCTTCAAAGGAAAGGTACTCTTTGGTACCGAATTAGAGGAGATTATAAAACAGGCCACAGGCGGCAAAAGTACATTCCTGCCGGCCTCCTCAGCAAAGCAGACGTCCAGATTTTCTGCTTTTAAGCCGTCCTTTCGGCCCTCCCCTAGAGGTGGTGCGTCCTTTCGAGGACAGTCTTTCAGGGGAAGGTTTCAGTCCTCTAGAGGCAAGACACAAAAGTCAAAATTTGGCTCTTTTCACAAGAAGCCTGCCAATAAAGGAGAGGACAAACCCTCTGCATGACTGTCAGGGGCTTCGCCCGACAGTGACAAAAGTGGGCGGGCGTCTCACACTCTTCAGGGACGCTTGGGCTTCTCTAGGCCAGGATGCCTGGGTGTTAGATATTATAACACAGGGTTACAAAATCCCTTTCAGAGGGCCACCTCCGAAGAGGTTCATTCCCACATCCTTACCAAAGGAGGCACGGCTGCGTACAGCTCTTGTGAAAGCAGCGCACTCCCTTTTGGAAAAAGGGGTGGTTACACTAGTCCCCAAGACAGAGTGGAAGAAAGGCTTTTACTCCACGCTGTTCCTGGTGCCCAAACCAGACGGGTCTTTCAGACCAATACTAAATTTGAAGTCTCTAAATGTTCATTTATGGGTAGACCATTTCAAAATGGAGTCCCTACGGTCAGTACTCCTGAGTCTGGACCAGGGAGAATTTTTGGCGTCCATGGATGTCCAGGACGCATATCTGCACGTCCCTATACACCCGGAGCATCAGACCTTGTTGAGGTTTGCCATAGGAGACCTGCATTTACAATTCCGGGCGTTACCCTTTGGGCTAGCAACCGCGCCAAGGGTATTCACAAAGATAATGTCAGTGATGGCGGCGGTGCTGAGGCTCAGGGGAATCACAGTAATACCCTATTTGGACGATCTCCTGTTCAAAGCGGAGTCAGCAGCCATGCTGCAGAGTCACTTGGCAGAGGCCATCAGTTTTTTGCAGGCTCACGGCTGGATTTTAAATTTGCAAAAATCTCAGTTGGTACCGTCACAAAGACTCCAATTCTTGGGAGTCATACTGGACACCCATCTTCATCGGGTTTTCCTCCCGGAGATAAAGGCCAGGGATCTGGTCACCCTAGTCCAGGAGATTCTCAGGGCTCAGAGCATTTCAGTATGGAGGTGCCTCAAGCTCCTGGGGAAAATGGTGGCGTCATTCGAGACGCTTCAATTTGCCAGGTTCCACTCTCGGAGGTTTCAATGGAACATTTTGTCAGCCTGGTCAGGAAACACTTTGACCATGAAATCCGAGATGATAGTGCTGTCTTCGGACACTCAGGAATCCTTGAAATGGTGGACAGAAGTAGATTCCCTTCAGTGGGGTCGGTCATTACAGACCTGGGACTGGTTGGTAGTAACTACCGACGCCAGTCTCAGGGGCTGGGGGGCAGTAGTCCTGGATCTCAGGCTTCAGGGCCTGTGGACGGCAGAGGAATCAGCGTTACCAATCAACATCTTGGAGCTGAGAGCGGTCTGGAAAGTGATTTCCTTGGCGGGAGACAGGTTACAGAACCTCCCTTTGAGGATTCAGACCGACAATGCCACAGCTGTGGCGTATCTGAATCACCAGGGAGGTACACGCAGCAAATTGGCCATGTGGGAGGTGTCCAGAATCTTCCTATGGGCGGAACAGAATGTTCCAGCTGTATCGGCTATATTCATTCCAGGAATAGAGAACATAGAAGCCGACTTCCTGAGCAGGGAGGAGCTCAAGGAAGGGGAATGGAGCTTACACCCTCAGGTGTTTCACCAGATCACTTCGATGTGGGGAATCCCGGATGTGGACCTGATGGCATCCAGGGTCAACCGTCAAGTGCCCAGGTTCTATGCCAGAACGAGGGATCCACTAGCGGAGGCAGTGGATGCCATGACTATTCACTGACAGGGAGATCTCCTTTATGCATTCCCACCAGTACCAATGTTACCGAGACTTCTGAAGAAAATACAGGGGCAGAAGGTTCCAGTGATCTTAGTGGCCCCAGATTGGCCAAGGAGGTCCTGGTACTCGAGGCTTCAGAGGTTGTCTGTGGACTCATGGCGTCTACCTCTGAGACCAGACCTTTTAAGACAAGGCCCATTCAATCACCTGGATTCCGATCGATTGATTTTGACGGCCTGGCTATTGAAACCACCATTTTGAAAAGGAAAGGGTTTTCTGAGGCAGTAGTACAGACGATGATAAAAGCCAGAAAAGCTGTATCTTCGGCAAATTATTATAGAGTCTGGAAGACTTACATTCGATGGTGTGAGAGAAGAAAGGCTCATACATCTCATTTTAAGCTATCAAGAATGATGGAATTTTTACAAGATGGTTTTTCATCGGGGCTAAGCCTTCAGTCACTGAAGGTGCAGATTTCGGCCTTGTCCATCTATTTCCAGAAAAAGATAGCCATTTTGCCGGAAATTCAAACCTTTTTACAAGGAGTATCCAGGTTGAAACCTCCATACAAGCAACCAGTAGCACCTTGGGATCTATCACTGGTTTTGGAATGCCTTCAGAAGGCACCATTTGAACCTTTAAGGTCGGCTGACTTTAAGTTTCTCACGTGGAAGCTAGTGTTTTTGTTAGCAGTAGCATCTGCTAAAAGAGTTTCAGAGTTGGGAGCCTTGTCATGTAAATCTCCCTTCTTAATTTTTCATGATGACAGGGCTGTTTTGAGAACAGTGCCTCAGTTTTTACCGAAGGTGGTATCTACCTTCCATTTAAATCAGGAGATAGTTCTACCTGTGTTTCAACCCCCAGAGGGTTCTAAGAAAAGGGACAAGTTGAGAACTTTGGATGTTGTGCGTGCTTTACGCATATATGTGGACAGAATGAAGAGTGTCAGGAAAACTGACACATTGTTGGTATTGTATGACGTACACAAAATTGGTTGGCCTGCATCTAAGCAGACTATTGCTAGGTGGTTGCGGTCTGTGATAGCCTTTGCATACACCAAGGTGGGTAGACCGGTACCGGCCAAAATAAATGCGCATACCACCAGGTCAGTCGCCACCTCTTGGGCGGTTCGACATGGGGCCACAGCTGAGCAGGTTTGCAGAGCTGCCACTTGGTCATCTGTTCACACATTTGCCAAATTCTATAGATTCCATGAGTTCGCGTCGGAGGACGCATCATTCGGGCGAGCAGTGCTGAGAGCTGCAGACCTGAGCGTACCCTCCCAAAGGACCGGCTCTGGAACGTCCCAGTGTTGAGCTGTGTCACCAGGACCATTGAAAGAGAAAAAGGGATTTTTGTAAGAACTTACCGTTCGAATCCCTTTCTCTGATATGGTCCTGGTGACACAGCGATCCCTCCCTTACGCTCAGTAAGTATGCCAGAAGTTTCATGATGTTCATGTTAAAATGGTTAAAAGTTAACAGTTTCTGTTATAAAATGTGCATATAATATGTGCAGGCGTTTGTACTGAGTTAATGTATTCCAGTGGCTTTGAAAGATGAACTGAAGAGTCCAGGGATGCAGTAGGGGAGGAGCCTACCCTCTAAAACTTTAGGATAGGTGCCTGGCTCCTTCGGACCCTCCTACATCCCAGTGTTGAGCTGTGTCACCAGGACCATATCAGAGAAAGGGATTCGAACGGTAAGTTCTTACAAAAATCCCTTTATCCTTCTGTGGGTGAATTTGATCTTCCCTATGAAATATTCCCAGCGTTAAATCATTTTTATATTTCTGCTGCATTGGGAAGTTATGCTGCACACAGGATGATTTATCTACTGACCCGGATTTTTTTTCCTTTCATGTCTCTCTCTCTATCTAGCAAGGAGTGTTCTGTTACTTCAAAGCTTCAGATCTAACTGAATCCTTTTGTCAAGGTTAAAAAGACAGGGCCTGACGCAGAGGTGTCAGCAATTGCTACCCAATTTGCGTTCACTTCTAAAAAAAAAAACTGTAACAAAACAAAAACACTTATTTCCTATTTGTTCTCCTATTTTAAACAATTTGTATGTACATCAAATGCACCAATAAAACGTAAAAAAAAAAAATGATGTATTACACTACAAACAACTCCCTCTTTTTTGTACAATGAACAAAGTTTTAATTACCAGGAACACAAAATAATGGGATACATACGTATAACCGGTAGTGGGGATAACGCCGGTCAGAACGCCAACACTGGGAATCCTAATAGGGGTCAGGTAAGTAAACTTCTTACCAGGGGCGAAACTAGATATTCTTAGGCCTCATAGCAAAAGTTTGTAGGGCCCCCTATTTAGCAAGTGATGGTGATAAATCAGCCTTCAGCTCTGGACCCCATAGCAGCTGCACCTATGGTAGTTACACCCTGTCTTCCTACCTCTATCCTAACCCCCATCCTGACCCAATCCCTCTTCACTAGTGCCTTACCCTAACCCTCCAGTGCTGGCATCCTAACTGATGTCTAGATTCCGGTGTTGGTGTCTGGCGGTAGTCGGGATGCTGGCACAGGTATTACGAACAATGGCATATTGACCATCGGGATGCTGAATGCATCCCAAAATAAAATCAGGTGACAATAACAATCACAGAACAGCCACACTGGAGCAAATGCGTGCCGTCCGTCACGACCCAGGCCTTATTTCTGGTGACCATTCTGATCTACTGTACTATTTGCACCTGCATCTTGTTCCCTGGTTCTTTGTGATTGCAGTTGTGTTAACGTCACTCAGATTATGTTAAAACGCCCCTATTCAATCTATCTAGGGGTAAGTAACAGAATTATGACACTCCTTATGGATATTGTGCAGTTCACACACCTATTGTTCTTGTCATGGGTAGAGTAAATACATTTAGATTTTGGCTATGCACCCCCTCGACCCCTTGTACTATTGCTGGACCAATTGTTATGCTGTAAAAAGACCCTTTGCAAAGCGTACAGTGTATGCACATGACCAGTCCAAAAATATTGATCGGTTGGTAGATCAGATTGCCATTGTCCATACGATGCAATAGTTTCTCAGTCAATCTGACCCCATTGGGCAGAGTAGGCCTTGCCGTGGCCTTCATGCAGACATCTCCCTGTTCCTCCAACCCAGGGGAGGAATTCAGATCTCCAGATATCTGCAGGGTCCGTAGACAAAGCCCCTGTCAGTCTGCACTGCGCTACTAAGACCTTCATTTGAGATCCATTTACACACATTGCAGAATAAATGCTGGTGTCTACATTGATCTATTGGCTCATTCGCAACTTAGCATACGTATCATTACATTAGTGTCTTTGGTACTTGAATGTGAATGAGAAAGCACAATTGTTATCGACCTCAATGACCTTTAAGACGTTATACAATAGTTTATGTATGTACATGCAGGGAATTGTATTTATTATTAGGTAATAAGCACCTTATCTCTTGGAACAGCATCCAGAAGTAGGAGCTGCAGACTTAGCAATACATATAGGATATAGGAGATTGCAGCAGCTATAGGACCAATGGCACATTGGGAGCTCTATCTGTCAGAATGACCAAATGAGTGCAGGGCAAAATATTGAGTGACAGTCACCCAGGCTGCGCATAGGTAGCTTCATAGCTCGTACATGCCTAAATAAACCACCACAATAAATGTACAGGTCGAGTATCCCTTATCCAAATATCTGTTATCCAAATTATTCCGAAAACCATACATTACAGAAAGTGAAGAAAAAAAAGTTGTTGCTAAAAGCCTACTGGGGACACATGTAACAGCACTACTGGGAACATGATATGTAACTGGCACTACTGGGGACATCTGTAACAGCACTACTGGGAACATGATATGTAACTGGCACTACTGGGGACATCTGTAACAGCACTACTGGGGATATTATATGTAACTGGCACTACTGGGGACATCTGTAACAGCACTACTGGGAACATGATATGTAACTGGCACTACTGGGGACATCTGTAACAGCACTACTGGGGACATGATATGTAACTGGCACTAAATATGTACAAGAAAATGATTGCTTGGCATTCAAATTCAGTACCTGAAATAGTACACAAACTTTGTTTCATGTTTTGAAACCTTGTTTCATTTATTATTATTTATTAACAGTTTCTTATATAGCGCACACATATTCCGCAGCGCTTTACAGAGAATATTTAAACATTCACATCAGCCCCTGCCCCAGAGGAGCTTACAATCTATATTCCCTACCACATGCACACACAGACATTCTTGGGTTAATTTTTTTTGTTGGGAGTTAACCTACCAGTATATTTTTGGAATGTGGGAGGAAACCGGAGTACCCGGAGGAAACCCACGAAAGTACAGGGAGAATATACAAACTCCGCACAGTTAGAGCCATGGTGGGAATGGAACCCATGACCTCAGCGCTGTGAGGCAGTAATGCTAACCATTGTACCATCCGTACTGCTGCCCCATACAGAAATAAAATATATATGTGTGTGTATTTCATGTGTTTGATGTGCTTATACAACATAAATGCAAGAAATCTCAAGATACCGAATACAAAATACGGAATAATCCATTATCCAAAATTCTTCTGGTCCCGAGCATTTTGGATAAGGGATACTCAACCTGTAT
The DNA here is from genome assembly GCF_055691185.1 of Crinia signifera. Taxonomy (NCBI): domain Eukaryota; kingdom Metazoa; phylum Chordata; class Amphibia; order Anura; family Myobatrachidae; genus Crinia; species Crinia signifera. The sequence goes on from NC_139217.1 coordinate 343,500,094, forward strand.
TAATGTAAAAATAAATGACTGATTAGTTATTTGCATTCTTAATATTTCACTTTTCTTTCCTTCTGTAAATGTCAATTTATTTTTAGCAATATAATATCAGGATCCTATATATTGAAAGGCTAACGCTGCTCCTTACCTCTATTGGAGTTTCAAGTGTTTTGCGCTCTGTTCAAAGGAGCAAAAGCCTCCTGCGCTTACATCACTGTTATGATATATATTTGACAGGCTGGTAACTAGATTGAATATAATGCATTGAACAGCATAAGGGCCTCCACTTGGAATCATTTATCATTCCTGTCCCCTTTGTAAGATATATTAGCTTAATTTTGACTGTCACAAGGAGCAGTATATACCAAGCAATGGTGGTACAGTACATCCCGCCGCCCATCGCAATGACACTCATTGCATATGTATTAACATATGTGATGAACAACGATCTCTGCAGGTCCCTGGACTTCCACATCTCTGACTCAGGAGTCCCTCTGCGCAGGTGCAGAGATGCCAGCGGATACAGGGCATTCTGTGTCGGATCCCTCACAGAGCAGAGCTGCAGAGAGAAGCCCATAGGTTTATATGGGGGGATGCGCACAGGACCGCTCATCGCATCGGACCATGCAATCTGGTCACTTTTCATCCGATTTCTCTCCGGAATCGGATGAAAAGTTATCAAATCGCAGTGGCATTGTCCAAGCAAGTGTATGGGCACTTTTAGGCTACTAAGCACGTCAGTCACAGAGCAGGGTTGGGAGATAGAGCTAATTGGACCCCTTGGAAATTATATTCTTGGGCACATCCATTTGCTTGGAAATAAAGCTATGGAAAAAAGATAAAATGTGGAAGAGAAGCTCACGAATATGCAAATAGAAATAAACAAGTAGTAATGGACTAGTCTGATGAGAAGGGGATTCTTGCTCTAGAGTTGTTGTACAAGCTATAATGAAGAAGTTGGATGCCGTCTTAAACTTGCAGTAGAGGTTTATATCTCTGAGAACCAAAAAAAAATCACCCGGCCCAGCGTTTTTTTGCAGGGTTGGGGACAACTCTCCACAGTAGGAGACTCTGGAAAGTGGTTCACTCGGTTGGGGCCAGCGGTGATGCAAAGTCAAACACACTAGAAGATTTTTAGCTCAAAATATCTAAAAACAGTAAAACTGAGCTAGGTCGAATTCAAAATCGACTAGTGTGTATGGGCCTTTACACACTATTCTGGGGGCTGGAGGAGCCACTTGATTTTCCTGAGCCCCGTGGGCTGATCCGGGAGAGTAGGCAACTATGATTTATAGTTGGGAAGATTGTTTGCTAGCTTAGACACATACTTGCAACATAAATCAGACATGCAACACATGCAGACATCTATATATTCAGACAAAACCTGAAATCAATATTTCTCTAAGGCAGTCAATAAATGAATAAATAAATTATTTAGTAGGCCCATAGAACAAAGTATCAATGTTTTAGGTCTCTTTTTTTTCCAGATAGGAGGGAGGCAAGGACAGGCAAACAATCTGGATTTTCTGTAGAGTTGTTGAATATTGCCTATTTCCAAATAGACGCAGGTTTTAAAGCCAGTCATCAGTTATGTACTGTATAGAACTTATCCTCTCTGCAGACACATTAAACAGGCCTTCAAGTCATGCCTAGTCATGAGTGCATTTACTAACGCTGTGTTGTTTTATTCACATCACTATGCGTATAATGCAGTGTCACAGTCGCACACAATATAGGCATGCTGCAGATCATTTTAATCAGCATTGTTATCCGCTTTCTGCAAATCATCCCAAAAAAAAGTCACCTAACTGCGACTCCATCAGACTGCGGACGGGATGTATGAACAAACCTGGTTTTGGGGTTTTCATCACATTTAGATATGTACTAAAGCCCCTTTGGTGGGTCTCAGCATGGGGGGGGAACATGCATGCACGGTCTTTCTTGCTAGATTGCGGGGTTATCAGTGGCGTAGCTTCCGTACGCTGCTTGGGGGAGCAAGCGCCAGTGGGGCGCTGCCGGTGCTCATCAGGGCAGACAGTCTTCCAGCGCCTGCTGAGAGCCGCCCGTGCTGCTGCATTCCAGGTCCGGCACCGCTGATATCCTCCTGACTCCATCTCCTGCAGTTCTAATGAAAAATTACATGACAAAATGTCTGCCCCCATACAGCAGACTGTTTTTTAGGAATTTTAGAGGAGACAGCGGTCTCCTCTGGCATCCTTAAAAACTGTCTGCTATTAGGGGGGAGCTATTTTGTTTTTTTCATTAGAACTGCAGGAGACGGAGCCAGGAGGATATCTGCAGTGCCGGACCAGGAATGCGGCGGAGGGGTAAGGGGGTGCTTAACTTTACTTGGGCGGGCAGGTGGGGGGCAGGAATGTCAATATCGGTGGGGGGAGCGCAAAAATGTTAGTTACGCCACTTGGGGTTATGCTTAAGAGTAAGCAACACCCCGCTCAGCACACAACGTGGGTGCATTGCTTGTGTGCCATGATATGTGTTGAGCGATCTGTGCTTAGCACGTCGCTCAGCACGGAGGCCGGTGTCACCGGGGCTTTATTCTCTGAGTACCCAGTATTTCTTCAGTCCACTGCAGTTTCTTTGGTGCACAAGTTGGGGCCCTTATGCTGACATCCCATAGATTGGTCCCTGTCACTATTAATTTAAACATTTCTCCTTGAGCAAATTGTTATTGCTCTTGTTAAAATAATTGGACCCCTTGGAAATTATATTCTTGGGCACATCCACCTGCAGTGCACAGGCTTTTGTCCATTAGAGAGCGATTGTGCCTTTACGAGTGAACCAGAATAACCCCCACAGTCACAGCCAGTCTTCTCTGGTGAGAGAACATTGGCGATGACCAGATTTATACTGCATGCAGTATACAGGTATATATAGTCAGGAGATAGCATTGACTGACTAGATTTAGACCGGGGGGGGGGGGGGGGGGGCATACACAAAGCAATCTGTGCTTCATTTCTAAGTGATCTAATCAGATCACTTAGAACCCTGCCCTCAGGGGTGTGCGAGCGCAGACATTGCCGGGGTGGAGGGTGCAGACGCGGCTAGCAGCAGTGAGCGGTCACTGCCTGCAGGAGTGTGTGTCTGCTGTCGGCAGGTGTGTGGTGAGGCTCTTTTTAGTGTCACCCCACTGAACCTGCCTAGTGATGCCACTGTTGCTGAGTATGTGAGGAGAGACAGCTCCCCCTTGTGGGTGAGCAGGGTAGTCAGGTTCTGCGTTGCAGATAAAATAATAAAATCAGTGCTCAAAGGAAGTGCCGGTATGCCATACCAGTGTATACCAGCCCACTTCAAGCACTGTTTCTCTGTAATGTACAAGATATTAATTTCTAGATTTATTTAGCCTTTTTCTACATTGTGCTATACTCCTATCTACCAAAATCAGTGATGTGTGCTGAGCGATCTGTCACAGCCAGTGTTTTGGCGAAGGACTAGATTTATACTGCATCTAAATCTAGTCAGACGATTGCGACACGCATTGCCATCACTGGGGGTATACAAATGGAGAGATTTCTAAGCAATCTCTCCGAGATTATATCGCACTGAAAATTTTTCAAAGTGCCGGTATTGCGGAAAAAGCTTTTATTGTGGTTTTGTTTAGTGCTAATCTGGCTTTCTCCATAGAGAAAAAAGCTGGTTATCAGGGAACCGCTATCCTATTTGCTTATCTCCAATAATTAGCGGGATTTTCACTGCTATCGGAGATCTCACTTCACCTAGTCTGAGTAGGTGATACATTTTAAAAATAATATATTTTTTAAATTAAAAGTGTGTTTTTGGGGTCAGAACCATTTGGACAGCACCCCTAATTTAATATCCAGCCACTAAAAAATATTCTACATTAAAATAGCTAAATGCGTGTTTTTTTTTTTTTTTTCGTTTGATTATATGTTTAAAATGTTTTATGTATTTTAAAAGTGGATGTTTTTTTACATTTTGTAGTCTATTGTTGATTTTGTTTTTTTACTGGTCCTCCAGAGCTACCAATAGTTAATGTTTTCCAGGTCTCCTCACAGAATCACAAGTGAAATAATTATCTCTACCTGTGGATCTTTTAAAATGTGACAGTGAGTAATGAGTGCACCTGTGCAGCAGCTAGGTTGTCTGGAAAATGTGAACTGTTGGTAGCTCTCGAGGACTGGAGTTGGCTACCACTGGTTATACATCTGGCATGTTAATAATCTGGCATGTGAACTTTGTATTCTTTACAATGAAGAGCCTATATCAACATTAATTATAACAAGATTTTATAACAAGATTACGTAAGCATGTTTCCATTTGTATGTTTAGGGGGTTTAGGGCTTGTAGATGAACTGAAATAAAATGTCAGTTTTTTGTTTGTTTTATTCCCAACAGATCTAGACGGCCTGCGTTCTTCTTCAGGATGACTTCTCCTCTGTGTATAGCAGTAAAACCAGTAATGACCCATTGCTACGTCCTGTACAAAACCAGACCCCGGAAATCCGTATGGTCACATGTGTTTCTATGCTCTTCTAGATGTCAGCGCCAGACCCTCCGTAGCTACTAAAACATTGCTTAGATGTCTAAAGAGAACAGGCAGGATCATGTTGTCTTGTTCACCAATTCATCCATATTAACCCGCATGGTGTGGGCCCCTCCTAGAACTTCCAGTCCTTGTTGCATTGCATCGTCTTATAATTCAGACAGCAGCTGGATAAAAATGTCTCTAGAGTGGTTGACTGACTGGACCTGTTTGCTGAAAGGACTCCGAGATCTGATTGCTGGCTGCATCCAAGCTGTGCGTGACTGCAATACCCTTGCACTTACCTCCGTAATCTGTCTTCTATTGTTGTTTGCATGGTATTGTTATAGAGTTGGTAAGGACCAACCCCGTTCTCCCTTTGCCACTGTTAATTTACTCATCCAGAGTTCAGATGCCAAAGGCTTGCAGAATGGGTTTGCTTACTGCCACTCGCGTGAGTGCGTACGCTGTACCCATAACGATGTACTGAACCAAAAACTCTATCATAATCTGCAGGAATATGCAAAAAGGTACTCCTGGTCCGGCATGGGCAGAATTCACAAAGGCATCCGTGAACAAGGTCGTTATCTAAATGACAGGCCATCTATACAAAAGCCAGAGGTTTTCTTTCTTCCTGATTTACCCACTATGCCATATTTTACACGGGATGCCCAAAAGCATGACGTTGAACTGCTAGAACAGAACTTTGCCACCATTCTTGGTGAGTTTGAAGTCCTCTACAAGGCCTTTTCAAACTGCAACTTGCCCCAAGGGTGGAAAGTAAACAGTACTCCAACTGGGGAGTGGTTCACATTTTATTTGGTCAACCAAGGTGTGTGCATTCCTGCCAATTGCAAGAAATGCCCACGGACGTATCGTTTGCTTGGAAGCCTCCGTACCTTCATTGGCAACAACGTGTTTGGGAATGCTTGTATATCTGTTCTTACTCCGGGAACAGTCATCACAGAGCACTATGGGCCCACTAATATCAGGATAAGATGCCATCTGGGTATGTATTATCTAACAATCTTAGTATATTTAATTTGGTGTGTACAGTTTCAATGATTATTGGAACAATATTTTGCTCTTTGCTGATTTATGCTCTTAAATCTGGGGTGAGTTCTAATATGAAAAGCATTTGGTCATACTTATTTGCTCTTCAGTGTTCTGATGAATGGTCTGTAAATTGCAGATAGATTATCAGGTAAGGTAAACACATAAAGGGGCTGAGAGATATTGGGGTGGATTTATTAAGCCTGGTGATGTGGTAGTGCCTGGTACTTTATCACTGGCCAATCAGCTGTCAACTTACAGTCTGGGTTAGAAAAAATGACAGTTAGGAGCTGATCGGCTGGTGCATTATCACTGGCCACTTTATCACTTTCACAGGCTTAAAAAATCTGCCCCAAAGTACCAACCAATAAGTTCCTAACTGCCACCATGTTACAGGCTGCATTTTGAAAATTGGCAGGAGCTGGTTGCTAGTTTATATCTCTACACGTTATCATTTTCCAAATGTTTACTACAAAATGAAACAAACTGAGAATTAATTCTCATTATAAAAAAATGATTAGTGCAAGGGTTACATGAATGCTGATTACGTATTTTTACATTAGCAATGAAGGCAGAAGTGTGAGTAGAATCTTATTGTTATGTATAATGTAATGTGGAGCATGACCTTCATTCAATTACAAGGTGGTATATTTACTAATCATTAGTTCCATTTACAGTGGTTACATCCTGAGGATTTACTAAATGTCATACCAGCCAGGCTAAGGTGGGGTACATTAGGCAATATATTGAACCATTTGTCCTTTTGAGGCAAAATATAAAGCTTATATGGCATAGTGTGTATGCGCCATTACGCTTTCACTTGCGTCATCAGCATGGTTGTCCCATCTAATGTGCTGCATGTCTGATAATAACAGCATGCAGGTGAATGTGGGATGGAAGGATCTATGACATGGTCATACACCAGGTTGTGGCCCACTGATGTGTCCTTCCACTAGGCGTCGAGTCGGCTGGAAAACACATTGTTCTTAGAATAGAACAGAACATCTGAGCTTAATTTATGTGTTTACTATTACAAGTATTCAAACCCCACATTTGCCAAGTGTCGGCCAATGAAAACCATTGGTCAGGTCCGCCAATAAAAAAAAGAGGTGGCTGTAACAAGTGAAATAGATCAAAAAGTATGCTGTTTGAGCTGTCTGGCCAATAAGATTTGAGGACTCCCAATACACTTATGGGGTTGTAAATATACATAGAATAAAGAGGCAGATAACATGTATAATTCTCTATACTTTTTTTTATTATTATTGCATCAGTTTATTATTTTATTTATTATTAAGCACTATTATCTAATAGTTATTAAAGAGGCAAGATTAGTTAATTTTGTATTTAAAAAAAAAACTATTTCCCATTAAAGATTTATTGTTTTTTTTTCACACAGGAACTTGGATACAGAAAAAAATGATGAGATATTGTTTATTATTTTCTGTCCATACAAATAGTGCCCGTATCATAAAATAATAAATACATCCTCCATTATTAAAACCATTGTTTAAAAGTTATGCCTCTGGCATGCCGGCATTTGGAATGCCAGTAGTCGAAATCCTAGCACTGGTCAGAGGACTGGTGCTGAAACTCTGACACTGATCATAATGACAGTGCTGGAATCCTGACTGTCGGTATCTGTGGCATAAGTATGTGGGGGGGGTTTGATTAGGCTGCCGCTGTCTGGGATTTTGGACCCTTTATCTTTTCATGTTCCCTAATGTGTCCCCATGTAGGATCAGAGTTGAACGTAGCTAACTTTGTTTTATCAATAGTTATATAGTCCAAAGTTATGCTGCCTTCAATTTTATATAGTATAGTGTTCATTCTAGCACCCGCTATCTTTGAAAACCCATGGAGTTCCTTCTCCCTGCCTGGGGTGTCTCTGTCTGCAGTGGTGTTTCTAGCACAGGTTTGATTTGCATATCAGTGCTGATATACACTGTGCTAGAAGAACTACAGTAGACAGCGACACCCCAGGCAGGGAACAGGAACTACATACAGATAATGGTAGATGCTCAATTAGTTCAGTAGCATTTCCCAGGTGCATGAGGGAGGGGTTAAATACTGGGTAAGTAAAACAAGACATTTTTTCCCTCAGCACACTGAGCAATGCTAGTAACCAATCTAGAACACTACATGATAATAGAATTCAGAGATATTGGTTACATATACCTGCGCAGTTGTATGCTATGCCCCCAAGCCGCGTCAAGGCTTCTCTGTATATTGGGGGTCCCTAGCGCTATATCTAGGTGCAGGGTGCGGCACCCCAAAAAACCATAATAAGCTGGGAAGCCCAGTGCGGCATGCCAGTGATATACTAAGTGTTAATAATTAGTGATAGGAAGCCGAAGCTATATAAAAAGAGAGAGATAAATGAATGTAATTAAAATAGGATAGAGATAGTGTTAGTGAGGGAAAAGTGTTAATAGAATGTAAGGGCATGCCGCACTAAAGCCACCCAGCCCATCCAGTCCAGGAGCACCGCACCCCACACCACCGTTACCCTAAATTGGGTCTACGATTAACCAGCAAGGAGCCACACGATAATGGCTCCTTACTTGATATATCCAAACTAAGAGCTACCTACCTTGGAGCAACCCCGGACTACTCCATATGGCATATCAGGACCCACATCTCCTCCTAATATGGGCTCCCTTCTGCCTCTAACAACATACATACAGATAGTGGTAGATGCTCAATTAGTTCAGTAGCATTTCCCAGGTGCATGAGGGAGGGGTTAAATACTGGGTAAGTAAAACAAGACATTTTTTCCCTCAGCACACTGAGCAATGCTAGTAACCAATCTAGAACACTACATGATAATAGAATTCAGAGATATTGGTTACATATACCTGCGCAGTTGTATGCTATGCCCCCAAGCCGCGTCAAGGCTTCTCTGTATATTGGGGGTCCCTAGCGCTATATCTAGGTGCAGGGTGCGGCACCCCAAAAAACCATCATAAGCTGGGAAGCCCAGTGCGGCATGCCAGTGATATACTAAGTGTTAATAATTAGTAATAGGAAGCCGAAGCTATATAAAAAGAGAGAGATAAATGAATGTAATTAAAATAGGATAGAGATAGTGTTAGTGAGGGAAAAGTGTTAATAGAATGTAGTTGTAGTTGTAATTGAGCATCTACCACTATCTGTATGTATGTTGTTAGAGGCAGAAGGGAGCCCATATTAGGAGGAGATGTGGGTCCTGATATGCCACATGGAGTAGTCCGGGGTTGCTCCAAGGTAGGTAGCTCTTAGTTTGGATATATCAAGTAAGGAGCCATTATCGTGTGGCTCCTTGCTGGTTAATCGTTGACCCAATTTAGGGTAACGGTGGTGTGGGGTGCGGTGCTCCTGGACTGGATGGCCTGGGTGGCTTTAGTGCGGCATGCCCTTACATTCTATTAACACTTTTCCCTCACTAACACTATCTCTATCCTATTTTAATTACATTCATTTATCTCTCTCTTTTTATATAGCTTCGGCTTCCTATCACTAATTATTAACACTTAGTATATCACTGGCATGCCGCACTGGGCTTCCCAGCTTATGATGGTTTTTTGGGGTGCCGCACCCTGCACCTAGATATAGCGCTAGGGACCCCCAATATACAGAGAAGCCTTGACGCGGCTTGGGGGCATAGCATACAACTGCGCAGGTATATGTAACCAATATCTCTGAATTCTATTATCATGTAGTGTTCTAGATTGGTTACTAGCATTGCTCAGTGTGCTGAGGGAAAAAATGTCTTGTTTTACTTACCCAGGGAACAGGAACTCCATGGGTTTTCAAAGATAGCGGGTGCTAGAATGTACACTATAGTATATGCTATGTTTCTATAAACTGTGTTACATATGTAACCTACTTCAAACACTTCTAAATTTTTTTATAATGTCATTGAGGGATTAAAAAAAAAAAAAAAAAATTAGCATTTCAAACATACATCAATCCATATTTTTAATTCCGAAGAGCAGAAGACCAGTATAAATCCTGCTAATTGTGGTAATGAGCACTTTGCAGGAAGTGAAGTTCTCTATACATATATTCCAGTTTGCTTTATTCAAGTTCTAAAACTGGTTTACCAGAAGCTCTATCATAACCTAGAAACACAGCTACTGAACAGGCAACAAAAATAAGTATTGTGGAAAGTCATTGATTAATGTAGTTGTACAACAAATACAGTATATAGTTATTCATGTGTATGGAAAAAATATGTATACTGTATGTAAAGCAAAAGAAAGAAACTTGTAACTGTGCACTTGTACAACTGTACAGCGAGGATGATGTAACACACAGAGAACAAGGTCATAAGGTGCCCATAGACGTGCCAATTCCGGTGCCGCGATGTGTGCTTTGAGATGCGCGCAGCGCGCTCCTGTGGCATCTTATCGCACAGCCGAATCGGCACGTGTATGGGCACCTTAACAGCTTAACAAGGTGTGTGCTTGTACTTGTATACTCTGCTCAGTGGGTCAGATGGGAACAAGTGCAAAGCAGAATATTATGTATGTATTTATGTGTGTGTGTGTACCTTCTTCCATTCATCCATGGTCCAGTCCTGACACTTATTCAGCCATTGTAGGCGCTTTTGGCAGTAGACTGGGTTCAGCATGGACAGTCTGACTGGTCTTTGGGTACATAGCACCATACGGAGCAAGCTGCAATGCACTACATGTTCTGACACCTTGATGACCTATCAATCCCCACACGCATCATTGAGTCTTGGGTGCCCATGACCCTGTCAATGGTGCCCTAGTTGTCCTTCTTTGAACCACTCTTCCTTATGCACTGCCAATTGCATACTGGGTAGATCCCCCAAAAAACAGCCATTTTAAAGATGCTCTGACCTAGTCATCTAGCAATCACAATTTGGCCCGTATCATACTTGCACAGCTCTTTTAAGTGTGCCTTTTTCCCTTCAAGAACTGATTGTTCAATTACTGTCTAATATTTTGCACCCCTTGAAAGGTGCCGTTGTAGCAGGATAATCCATATTATTCACTTTGGGCCAGATGTATCCAGCTTCAAAAAGTGATAAAATGGAGAGTCATAAACAGCCAGCCAATTAGCTCCTACCTACCATGTTACAGGCTGGTTTTTAAAATGACAGGTAGGAGCGGATTGGCTGGTTGTTTATCACTCTCCACTTTATCACTTTGCGAAGCTTGATACTGTATATCTGGCCCTTTATGTGTTATGCTAAGATCAATGTATATGTTACATATACTTACCAGGGGCTGAGGAGAGGAAAGTCAGAAGAGGATGACAGAGCGGCTGGGTTGTATTCTCAGCATTGGATAGCATACCGGACTGCAACCAACAGTGACCCAGGAGTCCATTTGCACATGAGTCCGATGCCACAGCAGATACTGGAAGAGATCCGATTGGATCCTTCTCAGTGCACATTGCAAAATATCTATGATATAAATATTAAATGACGCAATTAATATTTAGATGTTACAGTAAAACACTTGAAATTAGTATGAATCTGAATTTAATGTCCGTGATTTAATCTTTGTTCTTATGCAACTACAGTACATACAGTATAACCCAATCTACAGACGGCCCTTGACACAGTAAGCTTGTGCCTCCAATGCCATCAAATGTCGGTGGCCCAAAGATGGAGACTTCACATGTATTATTTAAACAATAAAAGTTTGTTATATCTTTAGGCACCCATCCACAGAGTCCATCTGAGTCTGTGGGGGTTATTCTGGTTGATTTGTGAGGCTGCGAATTCTCAGCCTTGCAAGTCCACCAAACCCCTCCTTGCGAATGGTGACCTGGCCACCACCCAATCGCAAGGGCGATTCCCTCACAGGGCCTGCGAATGGTTACACAGTAACATCCATTCTTAGCCTAGTGGGATCCACCCACATCATTCGATGGTCAGCGACTATCGAATGATGGTGAAGGTGCACACATATAAGGGAACTCTCAAGTCACTTACATATGCGTGGGCGCTCGGGAGGAAGTGGGCGGGCAGCTGACATCCGGTGATGTCAGCTGGCCACAAATCCCCCCCCCCCCCCCCCGCACCCGCGTCATCGGGTTATTTGCATGAGATCGCACAGCATTCTCATGGCAAAGCCCATGAATCGCTGGGCTTCCATATGCAAATGGCCCGACCCACCACCCCACACCCCGTGTCCCCACCCTGTTCGCCATGGCCACACACGCCGTGCTTATGCACATGCGCAAATGCAAAACATCGCTCCCCTGTGCGTTTGCACAGGGGAGCAAATAAACCAGAATAAGCCCCTGTGTCTGTACCTGCCATATTCAGCATCCTGATGCCCTTTGAATCCATTCAGTGCATGGAGTAGACAACTTTAGGCAGGTTGAGAGCGGTGGGATGGAGCAGCAGGGGAGGTGGGACGGAGAGGCAGAGGAGGCCGAAGCAGAAAGGGCTTGAAGTTATCCAGCACACAGCCCATCTGCGATTGCTAATCCTCTGGACACAGGCAATACTGGGTAGGTGGAAGCGTGACGTAATGAAACCGGACGTGCACCCACACACCCTTGACATCTATCTGCACTGACCATAATCCCAGGAATTAGCAGACACCAACTCTAGCTGTGTTACTGGGAGGAGGGGTGGCACAGCAATGGTGTGGGCAGGTGCTCCAATCCAGAGCCATTACATCTTCAGCTGGCCCTCAGGAATAGGTGAGCTGTCTGTGTCCCCTCACCAATACTCAGCGCAAGTGCGCACCAGAAATGCCTAGCTCTAAGGTGGTCTCTCACTTAAGTGGCAATATCTATGCACAGAAATGGAGGTCTGTAAATACAGCATGCTGCCTTTATTCAACACCTTAAAATGTGCTGAAAGCTATTTATGCGCATTGGTGCAAAATCAAGACTGTCACTGCTCTATGTATGTCCAGTGTGCTTTGTAATGAAGGTGCTGGGCCTATCGGTGATCACTCATCAGCCACGTTATGCAAATAAGGATACAAACTCCTTTCCTTGTTTACAATCCATTTGGCTAAATGTGCAAAGAATAAGATGCCCACTTTAGCTATCATTCATGCTGTAATCCTATTGGTGCATCCTTAGATTCTACCATCGGTCACACCCACGGTGCTATATAAAATACAGTTTCTCTTTCTAACTGTGGCCTCCTATGTTTGTGTCAGAAGCCAGCTCCCAGGAATGCCCATCACTTTTCTGCAACCCATTCTGATAACAGCTGACCCGATCACAACAGCGCCATTGTGTGCACACTGTGTAACGCATGTGCCATAGGGGTTTTCAATTACATGACCATCTGCATTTCCTGCAGATTGCATGCAACACAAAATCAGGCCCTATATGTCATATCTTTTATCATTGTTATTACCAACTAAATCACATCAAATGTGGAACCCTCCTGCTTATTGGCCTGTGTATGTTCTTGGAAATGGCGCCCATGACTCGGCTAGTCAGCAATGTACATACTATGGACTGATTATGTGAGTTGTTTTCATTTGGTAGGCTGCACTTTAATCTCACACGTTACAGTGCATGATCTCGTTTTTCTTGTTATTGATTTATCATTCAGCAAACCTTACCATTGGCATAATCAATACAGTATGGTAATTGCTCATCTGTTTTCACTCTGTCACATCTGCCATAAAACTAATAAACACAAAGATCATCAGCACATTTCATGCTGTAGCCTTTCCTACAAAGCACTGCAGCAGCTTCTCCATGAACTGTATTTAATACCAGTGAAGGTGTGTCTGGTTACAGTGTCTATCAGTGGTGGCTCATACCATTTAGCAGGAGGGGGGCTGGCATTGGTCGCGATGCACTGCTGCCCTTCCTCCTGGTCCCCGCCACTCACAGGCGCAGCGTTCCCAGCACCTGTACTATGATGACAGGTGCAGGGACTGGCGCATGTGCAATACAAACAGACCTGGATCTTGAGGCTGGAGAAGGAGACACTGATTCGGGATGTGAGTAATTACAATCTATTTAAGGTAATTGGAAACTTCTAATTGCTTAATTAGTTCTTCAGGGGTCCCGCTGGGGTGCCAGAGCAAGTCCCAGTGATTTTACCTAAAAGTGACAGGTGCGAGAAAAATTAGTAGTAGTAAGTTGTACGGAGTGGCGTAATGTGAATATAGGGTGACGATATGTAAAGAGAATTATGGCATGGCATAAAGTGAATAAGGAGCAGTACTGGGTGGTGCAGTGTGAATAAGTACTACTGAAGTGTGGCATAATGTGAATGAAGAACAATACTCAGCACCAAAATAAGGATTACTATGCCTGAGGGGTGATGGATATTGCTGGCTACATCTGTGATCTGTGGTGATGGATGCTGTGCTGGGATAGGGGTGCTGGGTCAGAGGCAGAAATAGGGGGCGCCAAGCAAAATCTTGTCTGTGACTGTCTAGGTCGACAGTCATAGGTGGACACCAAAAAGTCAACATCCACTAGACCAACATTTAAAAAAGTTTGACACAAGAAATATGTGTATCATTTCATGTGTCGACCTGAGTTCCACATGGGCTACGATTAGGAACGGTAAAGTGAGGGTACGCGCTACACTAAGTGAGGGTCCAAATCCCATGAAAACTCATACCGACCTTTTTGTGTGTCAACATTTTGTTAGTGTAAACCTTTACCAGGACGACATTGTGCCTGTCAAACTTTTGGTGTCCTCACCGATTATGCCTAGGGCATCAAATTGGCTAGGACCAGGTAGCATTTGTTTATCCCTAATGCAGCAAACTGCTAAGTTATCTCACTATGCATGATCTGCACCAGAACAAAGTTGCCAACATCTCCCACTCAGCAGTTGGGAAGGCTAAGGAACTTTGTAGGGGACGGAGTGCATATGCAACAATGGGTGATTCAGAAATGTACCTATCTCTGCTGCATCTCCACTTAGTAAGAGTAACTGGCCGGCACATGAGATAACTGACTCGGGCATGTAGAGCTGATTGTAACTATTTAGGGGGCAATTCATTTGTTTTATTGCACCCACAGCTCTTGTCCAAAGTGAAGCAGTTAAATAGGCTTTTATAATATTACCCTATATTGTTTTTGTGGTGGTTTTTTTTTTTTGGGGGGGGGGGGGGTGGTATTTATTTTTTGACAATTGGGAGTGCGAGTATTCACATTAATAATAAAAAAAATAGTTGTGTTATCTGTGGTAATGTTTACCACAGTAATCCTGCCCCTAATTATATGTACTTCTGGTGGGGGCTAGGGATGGACGCATACACGTGGAGCTCTCCCATAAAGAGAGCTCCCCATGGAGTGTGCCAAGTGTCTGATGGTGCAGGATACACCCGGTACGATGGAGACCACCAGGTAGGCCCCGGCCGGAAGGACCCTGTCCGCGACTGAAACACCCGGCATTGATAGCAGGGATTCACGGCCTGCAGGCCCCGGCCGATGACTGCTGGAGCCCCCCATCGATGCCCAGGCGAACTTAATGGCGGCAGTGGACCTCAGCCTAGAGAGGACCCCCTGCCTCACTGACTCTCTCCCCCCCCCACCCATGCTTGCTTTCCCTCCAGCCTGCTGAACTGCTGCCCTGTGAGTGGTGCAGTCAAGATAACGCCGCTGATGGCTGCCTAGGATCTGTGCCACCCAGCCAAAAATATGTACCCCTGGTCTCCCCTGTAGTGTTACATATCTGTACTGTTTTTTACTTGTTACCTATCTGGCTGTTGCAATCACCTAGTTGCGCCGCTGAATGGCTGCCTGGGTGCTGTACAGCTCAGGGAAATATGTTTCCCATGTCCGTGTCCCTCATCAGGATACATGTACTGTAGTGCATATCTGTACTGTCACTGTTCTACTTGTTCCCACCCTGGCTGTTGCACAGCAATCCAAATCTAATTCCTAGTATACGCAAGTATACCTGGCCAATAAAGCTGATTCTATATATATATATATATGACTGTGGCTTTTATCCCTTGTTTAACAATAGTAATTCCTTTTAGTCCTAGTAAGCAATGTTGCCATTGTTCTATGAAAGGAAAACCTGCTGTGAAAGGTGACATGAATGTAAACAAATGGAGACATTTTAGTAGTGAAATTTGCTGCAATCGATATGACTGTATCAATAATACATTGTCTTCATGAAATGCAAAAGCTCAGCTGCAACCAGCTAATCAATGAAAACCTTTGCCCCTTCTAGTATAACATATTGACTTCCGTGATTAGTTCTAATATCCACTCGTTCTCTGCAGACTAAAATGCTTGTACTGTATGTTCATTCACTTTAGCACCAAGATTATTGCAACACGTACAGTAGAGATTTGAAATGATAAAAGTATTTAATCTTCCTGTAATTAAAGCTTACTTGCAGATAGTATTGTAATAAGTTAGAACATTTGTCTTTAGCATTTTTTAAAAGATGCAAATGATATTGCTTGGGATAACCAATCTAAAACGACTGTGTGATCGAAGGTTCCTGTCCACATTGACCTTTTTTTTCTGGAAGCTGGTATTTTTGGTTCACTGACCAAAAACCAAAACTTTTGCCACAAAAATGGTTTTTATTATATTTTTTTTTTTTTTACTGTTCAGCAACAATGTATTCATTATATTTAAAAAAGAATTCCTGTTTACGTGGAATATTCTGTTTGACCAGGGTGCACATGTTTTTTCCATTCATGTATACTGTATTGTTGAGATTTTGGAGACCGTTACTGTATGTGGATTTTGCGGCATGAAGTGTGCAGGAAATATGTTGTCCACAGGTGACAGCCGCTTACTGATATGAGGGACACTTCACATGGTCTGCATAGGTCTAGGCTTCAGCAAAAAGCAGAAGACTTTAGGCTACCACGGCTTTGTCATACAAGTGTATAGCACATTTAATGGCATCGCACCCTATAAAATCACATACGATTTTGCGTGAGGTGCGATCGCATGCGACGCGATCTGCCAGGGCCAAGAGAGCAGTGAATAAATTACAGGAAAATCGCATCGCACAGCACTAAAACGGCCCATGGGATGCGATGCGATTTCACTACGCTTGTGTACGTATGCTAATTGGGCGCCCTGCAAATACACAAGTACCAAAAGATTGTTTCCTATATAAAATAAACATTACAGGTCATTATGATGAATATAAATGTTTCAGTTTTCCTGAAGATAAGTGACATGCCACCAAAAATTCCATGCGGTTCAGCCAACACATTACATAGCGTCAATGGTGCAAATGTCCTTTCATAGGGTCTACAAGGTTCTGATTCTATAGAAGCCCGAGGTCTAAATTGCATAATTACAATTTGTATATTAAATAAATTGCTAACTCCTAAACTCTAATCTAGATCACATTTAATACCTCTCTGAATTATGAATGATTCCTCTTGCATAATCCATGTGCTGTGAAAGGCAGTTACAGACGTGCCAACTACAAATGGAGAGAATGTTCTTGTTTGCTGATTGCTGCTTTTCTCCTTGGCACAATGTCTTTATGGTCTATAAATAAGAACACGGACAGGAATTTTTTCCAGTGTTAAGTAAATAATGAATTGGTAATGCCCAGCATTGCATTGCGTAGCTTCAATGTTGAAGTTTGAGGATTATTATAACACGTCATTTAGAGAATGTGGCGCCAGATGCACTAAGCTTCAAAAGTGATAAAATAGAGAGTGATAAACAGCCAGCCAATCAGCTTCTACCTGTCATGTCCCAGGCTGTGTTTGAATAATGTCAGGCAGGAGCTGATTGGTTGGCTGTTTATCACTCTCTCCATTTTATCACTTTTGAAGCTTAGTGTATCTGGCCCTATATGAGGTAATAAGTAATATATATCTCCCCTTGTGTGTTTTTTCATCTCTTAAGGCCCATTTTGAGCTGAAAGCAGTTCAGTTTTGACGTTTGAGCTACTTTCAGTATGCACTGAGCGATTTTCAGCCCAGCAATTTTCGCCATCATCGCTGTCCATACACGCTGGGCAAAATTGCACAGTATGTATGGACCTTTAGACAATTATTTTTACTCCATACTCCTTTCAACAACACCTAACATTAGGTCTCTGCGACCCTAATGATTATTCCAGTGTCCTGTCCCCTGGTTCAACTGTCTTTATTTACCATGTACTGTACTTGTTTTGTACTGTAAGTAGTTGTTTTCTTGTTTCTGCTAGGTGCAGTTGAATCCATGTAAATAAACTAATAATAATAAAAATATGTTTTACTTAAAGGTCTCCGAATCCCAGCCAACTGTGAGCTTGTGGTAGGGGGAGAACCACAGTGTTGGGCAGAAGGACATTGCCTTCTGTTTGATGACTCCTTCTTGCACACTGCGTTTCATGAAGGTAGGTGATGTTTCAACTTTATATACTTCACATTATAGTAAACATTTTGTAAATCGTAAGTGGAAAAAGACACAGGTGTATTGTATAAAGCCAGCACAGATCCCCCCCCCCCCCCCCCCCCTTGTGACAGTTGATATTTAGCTTTGTAAAGGGTTTTTCATCCTTTTGTATACTAGAACTGCTCCATCCCATTTATTAATGAGCTTCAGAACCCTCTTTATTTCTCAAATGTAATTTGTCCATTAATATGTCTGAACATCATTCTACAGCCATGGCCAAACGTTTTGAGAATGACACAAGTATAAGTTTGCTGCTTCAGTGTTTTTAGACCTTTTTGGTCAGATGTTGCTATGGTGCAGTGAGGTAGAATTACAAGCATAAGTGTCATAGGCTTTTATTGACATGTACGTTTATGTAAAGTGTCAATATTTGCAGTGTTGCAGTGTTGACCCTTCATTTAAAAGACCTCTGCATATCGCCCTGGGCCACATACTTTACCTATGGCTGGCCATTCTTGCCTAATCAGTGCTTGGAGTTAGTCCTCCTTTTGAGGATTGACCACAAGTTCTCAATGGGATTAAGGTCTGGGGAGTTTCCTGGCCATGGATGCAAAATTTTGATGTTTTGTTCTTAGAGCCACTTAGTTATCACTTTTGCCTTATGGCAAGGTGCTCCATCATGCTGGAAAAATCATCGATTATTACCAAACTGTTCTTGGATGGTTGGGAGAAGATGCTCTTGGATGATGTTTTGGTACCATTCTTTATTGTGAGTGAGTCTGCTCCCTAGGCTGAGAAACAACCCTACACATGATGCTTCAAATGATGATCTCAGGATGCTTTACTGTTGGCATCACACAGGACTGATGGTAGTGCTCATCTTTCTTTCTCCAGACAAGCATTTTCCAGATGACACTCAATCAATCTGAAAGAGGATTCATCAGAGAAAATGACTTTACCCCAGTCTTCAGCAGTCTATCCCTGTACCTTTTGCAGTATATCAGTCTGTCCCTAATGTTTTCCCTAGAGAGAAGTGATTTCTTTGCTGTACTCCTTGACACCAGGCCATCCTCCAAAACTCTCCGCCTAACTGTGTGTGCAGATGCACTTACACCCGCCTGCTGCCATTCCTGAGCAAGCTCTGCGCTAGTGGTGCCCCAAACCTGCATCAACTGAATGAACTTTAGGAGGCGGTCTTGTGGCTTGCTTGGACATTGGACATTCTTGGGTGTCTTAAAACCTTCACAACCATTGAACCTATCTCCTTGATGTTCTTGATGATCCGATAAATGGTTGATTGAGGTACAGTCTTACTAGCACGTGTTTCCTTGCAGGTAATCATAGTTAACAGTGGAAGTTTCCAGTCTGTTATTCTAACTCAGTTAGCATGGTCGTGTGATCTCCAGCCTTGTCCTCGTCCACAATCTTACCTGTGTTAATGAGAGAATCACTGACATTATGTCAGCTGGTCCTTTTGAGGCAGGACTGATATGCAATGGAAATGTTGTTTCTGGGATTGAGGGGCCAATTCTGGATCATTCAGTGATCCAAATTCAGCCCCTGCCCCCCTGTGGTCGGGGCTTGAGCATGCACTTTTCTGCGCATGTGCAAACCCTTACTGTGAATGGATACTTACTCCCCGGGAAGTTCGCAGAGGGGAGAGCGGGACAGGGGGACAGGGGAGGTGGCAGTGCTGTGCCATGGGAATGGCCAGCTTTTTATGGGCATCTTCCTGAAAGTGCTGGGATATATGAGGGGGGCGATGCCTGGCGGGGCTGGGTGGTTGACGTCACATGACATCATCATCATCCCAGTGCCCGCAATTAAGAGTCAGTCTAGACTGACAATTATTTGTGAAGGCAGGAGAAATTCGATGGTGGGCGACCATCGAAAGATTTCTCCTGCGGCATGCGAGGGGATGTGTCTTCATTACACATCCCCTCACATGGTTGCGAGGGGAAACGGCAGCTGTGGAGTGGATATTCAGCGTGTGGAGACACAAATGCTCAGTAAACTGTGAGCTTCGCAGCTTACCAAGCAAATCAGATTGACCCCTGAAGTTCATTGACAATGAACTTGTGGGTTCATTCATTGTGGGTTCATTCTGCCTTGTGGGCTCATTCTGACTTTGCAATACATTGCAATTTATTTGATCACTCTTCATGGCATTCTGGAGTATATGCAAATTGCTAATATAAAACTGAGGCAGCAGACTTTGTAAAAATTAATATTTGTGTCCTTCTCAAAACTTTTGGCCGTGGCTGCATATTTTAAATGTCATCTAACTAGGGACATTGGCAATACTATAGAAGCTGACCTCTCTACCTTTAGCCCAAGGTTCAATAAATCTCCCCCTTAGTTACACACATTAGAACATGAAATGCTATTGTCCGTAGTCATTGTACCCTTTCATTGTATTTTTGTTGCATTAGTGATGCAAATAATGGGATAGTGTGCGTAGTGTGCGGGGCTGTTTGGTTTGATCAAAAGTATTGTAGAGACATCGCTAGGTATGCATTATTATTTATTACCAGTTATTTATATTGTGCACACATATTCTGCAGCGCTTTAAAGAGAATATATGAACATTCAGATCAGTCCCTGCCACAGTGGAGCTTACACTCTATATTCCCTACCACATGTACACGCGCACACAGACATTCTAGGGTTAATTTTTGTTTTGAGGCGATTAACCTACCAGTATATGGGGAGATTCTCTAAGGTGAAAATTCGGTAAAAACCCCGTTATCAGGGTTTTTACCGCATTTCGGGATGCTCTAAGAAAAATCTGGCGATGCCCCATTGAAGCCAATGGGTTTCTAACGCGAACACACCTCCGCCCCGCACGGACCCCCGCCGCCCCGCATCGCCCCCTCACCTGTGTCCGGGCAGCACAGAGCTGTGCTGCCCGGACCTGTGACCTCCTCCCTGCACTGATCCTCTTCCAGGTGCAGGGAGGAGGAGAGCCCGGCGCAGCAGCAGCAGCGCCGGGTGTGGGAGGGAGGGGGGAGCTGCCGGGACCTGCTGTCACCGCAAGGGACAGCTCTTAAAGCAAGAGCTGTCCTTTGCTATAATTATCGCATATGTTAGAACATATGTGATAATTATAATTGCGATGGGCGGCAAAGGGGGGCGGAGCGTTTTAGAGAATCTCCCCCACGGTTTGGATTGTGCTAGGAAACTGGAGTTCCCAGAGGAAACCCACGCAAGCATATAATTGTGCACAGCTATTCAAAGGTTTATACTACTCATGTATTATAGCATAAGGCTTTACATATTGTATATGACATAACATGCCTTCATTGATGTTCTAGGTTCAGCTGAGGAAGGACCTCGGGTGATTTTCATGGTGGATCTGTGGCACCCCAATGTGGCAGCAGCTGAACGCCAAGCCCTGGATTCTATATTTGCACCTGGACGCTGAGTCAGTAACACCACTCTTGCAACCAAACATCTATGCTCAAGGGATATTGCCTCAAAGAAAAGCTTGTCTCTAACACAACCCATTCTGTGTATATGAACTACATCTTATGTTATCTATTTACCATTGGCTTCTCCATAGGTTTATATTGTAGAAATTATGTGATGAGGACTCGTATGCATCAGCCAACGTGCAATTCTCTGGCATGAAAGAGCACTGAACTCTACTTAACAGAGGAGAGCACTTGATATGGTTGCTAAAGACTCCTGGCACCATATTTAATAAACAGCACAAAACAACCTTCAGCTTAAATGCTTATTGTTTAATGAGGCAGAAGCTGGGAGAAAATCTATAGGCGCATATAGTGCCATAGAAGCATTCAGGGAATGGCTGGGAAGACTCCACAATGCTCAGTTTTGTTCTCCACTTAATAAAGTTGAGTGAGGACTGTATTATGTCACATTGCAGCTAATGCCATATTTGTCACCCACTTCTAGAATGCAGCACTGCTATAGTATGTTTCCTGTTGCTACTGTATATTTATACAACTCTGAAATACATGTTTGGGGAAGACCTAAAGCAATGTACCTTTGACATGAAGACCATGTTCTTTCAGGTTCACTTCAAAACTGATCAGCCATGTAGGGTTAACTAACTTCTAGCTCTCAGACATGTTGGGCTGTAACTAACTTCTAGCTCTCAGACATGTTGGGCTGATTACCACCCTCATTAATCATATGGGAAAGATCTCCCTCAGCTCAGCCATGATTATAGAAAACTAATGAATAAGGTCTTTTTTTTTAACCAAGCTTAAGTACTGCATTATATGATTATTGTATACAATATAGAGATCTTTTGAATGCAGTTGATAACGTTTAAATCATAGAAATCAAATAAATAAGTGGACTTTTCTTCACTGGTCCAAGTTTTTTTTTTTTTTTTTTTTTAATTGAGAAATAGGTATAATTATTCAAATGTCTATAGATTTATCTATAAGAGCTCACTTGTGGGCATTGGAAGGGCTTGATCACGGTTATTTTTAAGGAATTTCAGAGAATCTATCTTTATCCGACCAAAGGGTTTGTTTTTATGTTTGAAATAAGGAACATTTCCAGTTTGTCTGTCTAGTGTTCTGGCTCCAGATGTAAATGGCGGATGTAAAGCAGCCATTTTGTCTTTAATGTGGATTTTTTTTTTCATCTTTTTGTCTTGTACTATCTCAGTGCAACAGACTCCATTCTGTTCAGTAATAAAAACAAGAGAAGCTAAAAAAATAATAATAATAAAAAAAACCAGTTCTTTGCCATTTCTTTTTCATGCAGAATACACCCACAGGAGATGACAATTGTATTTTGCATGTGTAACGCATATGACCTTGAGGGAAGGCTGTTTTCAGTGTGCTATGATCAGCTGTATGTTTGGAAGATACCACAAGCTTTTTGTTCTACCCCCCTGGAGTTTACGGCTTCCAGGTGCACGGAGACCAGAGAACACCTTCACAGTAGAGTGTCATATGTGCTACAGATACCAAGGGTGCAGACTGCAGGCTCTTGG
Organism: Crinia signifera; assembly: GCF_055691185.1. Classification (NCBI taxonomy): domain Eukaryota; kingdom Metazoa; phylum Chordata; class Amphibia; order Anura; family Myobatrachidae; genus Crinia; species Crinia signifera. The sequence continues at coordinate 343,522,887 of NC_139217.1, forward strand.
AGTTTAGTATATACAGGAGTATTGCAGAAACATAAAATACACAGTAATGCAAAATAAGGCTTCTATTAACCAAATTTGACTTTATCGAGTATACTGTATAGAAGTTTCAAATGTATATGTAGAAGTTCCCATAACTTGGAAAGTGAATTTGTTTCTATTTACATTACTATTATCTATCTTATTATAACAAATTTAGAAGCCAAAAAGTTAGTTCCACATTTATCCACAGGATGGCAGTGCAGCACTCTTCCATAAAAGCATACCAAGAAATATGCAGACAGGGGCTCCAATAATTTGTAAACAAAAAAACCTATATGACCTGGTAATAAAATACCTGCTTGATCTTGTGGTCAAAATATTAAGTAATTTTGACCGTATTACTTATAATCACAATACAGGGCTGACTCCGTACAATGGATTGCTTCTGCCACCATAACTTCAAGAAGAAGATTTACTAATCGTCATACTTTTGAAATGGAAATAGCAATGTATTTAAAATCAGCATGTTATTACCCTTTGTGAAATATTTTGCATCTGAAGAAGCACCAAGTAGGATTTCATTGACTATGGACACTGAAATCTCTGTCCTTCCGTACACATTTGGACACATGGATGTATACCAGAAAAGTACTTTGAAGCAGCACAGAATTTGTACCAAGAATCTTTCATAAAATAGTACCTAATTAAGTTTTTCTAGATTCAATGTGATTTTAAGTGTCATTTAATGTCATTTTAACTTTACTCTGTCAAAGTATGGAATACTTTCTTAAACTCTATCCTCAGGACCCTAATACATACATGTTTTCCAGGTCTCATCACAGAATCACAAATGTAATCCTTAGCTCCGCCCAGTAGCCTAACTACTGAAGGCAGGGGCGGAACTACTGCCGGTGCAGTGCACCGGGGCCCAAGGAGTTAATAGGGCCCGCTGCCGACAGTAGTTCTGTCCATGCCTCTGCCCGGCCAGGAAGAAAACCTGGCACTTGGTTTAATGCAGGCTGCGGCAGTCAGAGCCGGCGTCTGCTGCGCCAGGGAGCCACTGCCAGAGCCAGTGCGTGGGGCAGCATGAGGCCTGGCAGCGGCAATGTGGGAGAAGCATACCTGTGATGGAGCAGGAGGCCCTGCGGCATTATGATCGGGGTAAGCAGGAGGCCCCGCTGCGGCAATTGTAGGACGCCCAGTGAAAGTCAGGGGGAAAAAGGAGACCTGGGACACAGCATGAGGCCCGGCGGCGGCGATCAACAGGGAAGAAGACCCGGCAGCAAATCAGGAGGCCTAGCAACTGTCTCTGGTCATCACATTTACCCATCTCACTTTCTCCTTCCTCCCCCTCTACAGGGGCTACGACAGGTGACAGATTATGGGGTGGTTGGGGGTAGACAATTACAAGAAAAAGAAAAGGGGAAAAAAACTTCAAGAGGGTGCAGGGGATTGCCTTGGGCCTCCCCAAGCTGCTGGGCCCCATATTTACACCACTGTAGGATTGACCATGTAATCCCCCTGGAAAACGTGCATGTAATCCCCCCAGGAAATGAGCATGTGATACCCCTGCAATGAGCATGTAACTACTTCTGGCTATGAGCATGTAACCTCCTGTGGCAAGGAGCATGTAACCCCCCGGCATTTAGCATGTAATTCCTGGCAACAAGCATGGAGGTTAGCTCTTTTTTTGTGGCATAATATGTAATGGGCATTATGGTGTTTGGCGTAATGAGCAATACGGTGTGTTATACTATGTAATGGGCATTACGTTATGGGGTATAATGTGTAATGGGCATTATGGTGTGTGAATGTGTAATGGGCATTATGGTGTGTGAATGTGTAATGGGCATCACAGTGTGCGACATAATGTGTAATGGGCATCACAGTGTGCGACATAATGTGTAATGGGCTTTGATTTCAAGTAAACAAAACAAAAAGACACAATACATTTTTTGCGTGTGTTGGAGGGGGGCCCAAACCATATTTTTGCACCTGGGCCCATATCTCGCTCGTTCCGCCTCTGACTGAAGGGGTGCAGCTGCTACGGGGCCCTGGCTTCTCAATGGCCTGCAACTCCCCCCTGCCCTTGTGTGCTTCAGTGCGTGCGGGTTTTATATGCTGTGTGCTGTCAATTATGAGGCCCGCTGTCTGGATAGTGGCTTGCTACAACCTCCTCTGGATGCTGGCATGTGGTAACACTAGTGCTAGCATGAGCACCCAATTAGCTCCACTAAATGCAGGACTTGAGAACTTATGCATAAGCGGCAGTAGCACCCCTGTGTGTGTTTGTGGGTATGTATGTGTGCCTAGTGTTTGTGTACATGTTCTATGTATTATATGTATAGACCCCCCCCCCCTCCCCCCAATCTTGACTGTGTCCCTGCTCTCCCTCCTCCTTACATTCTTCTCTCCAATTACTTATCCATCCCTTAAGTTAATCAGTCCCTGATTCCTTTGGATTTATCCTTTCTTTAGAAATACAAAAATAGAAACCACACTTATCAGTATTTCTGGTTTCTATTTTTGTATTTCTGGTGTTGGTGAAGGGTTTGAGGGACCCACTGAAACTATACCTATCGGCAGCTTTTATTGCGCCACCCGGTCTATTTACCCATCTCTGTTGTATATTTATCCTTTCTTTACCCCGCGATTGCACTGCTGACCGGTCCCTCAGTCATTGCGGCCAGGAGATTATTCTCTCCTGCTGAAGCCAGTCCAGCTTCCGCAGGATATGACAGCAAGTTCACCAAGTGGTACAAGGTTATAAACCATAAGGTACATGCAGAGGGAGGGGGCAGGTATGTCTGTGACACTAGTGTCATTATATATTAATATATTAGTCAGTTGGGTGCTGACGGACTGAGTCTGCAGATCTGGGTATACAGTATGTGGGGGGGGGGGGGGGGTTTGTGTGGTTTTTTTTTTTACCTGCTTATATGGGACCCACAAAGTTCTAGTTACGCCCTAGCTCCACCTGTGTCAGTGATACCCCTTTCAAACAGAATAAGAAATTGGCAGGTCAAACTTTTGGACCTAGTAACTTATCCGGTCAAAAACACCAGGACTTCGACCCGGCTTTTGAGCTACTGTAGGTCGAAGTACAAGGAACTACGACCTGTTTTGACTCTTAGACATAGAAGAAGGAACAGGGCTGACCTGGGAAATTAAAATGTCTAATGCTTGACCTGCCAATTTATTCCGTCAGGGTGTTCTGGGCTGGGACTAAAAACCAACCCGTGTTTCAAATGCCGGGTAAAGCTGGGATGGCAGATACTTTCTATGTGAAAGTTTCTTCTATAATGAATACACCCCTGAATGAATACACCTGATAGGTGACCTGGCAAATGTGAGCAGTTGCGGGCCCTGAGGATTGAGTTTGAGAAGCACTGCTTATGGTATAGTTTCTACATATTCAAAATTCAAGGAAATGGGGAAAACTGGGATATTTAATAGTGTGACAAACAGAACAATAATTTCTGTCTTCTTTGGTGTTTTAGACTCCAAATATGAAATAGCAGCTATTGTGATCCACTGCTGCACAATGGAGATATACGTGATACATATGGTGTGAGCACATTTCTACATTGGGCCCACAATACAGAGATGTAATTCATTTACAATGGCCATATTTTCACAGGCTGATTTAACAGCCATTTACCCAAAATCTAGACTTTTTTTTTTATTGCTTTAACCTGGGACAAATCATTTTACATGCAAACATTCATTTTAAAGCGTGTTTATTAAAATACCAGCACAATGTTATCCCAACAAATTAAATTAACAAGGAATAAAAAAATTGGATATAAATATTTTTTACAAATTTTAAGAACAAAGTGCCCAATTTTACATAATTTTACCCTGTAATCGTTAACATTTTTACAATATGAACTATGCCGACTTTATACCTATAGTCCGCTTGCGATGGCAATAAGCATAATGACCTATACGCAAAGAACATCTGATGAGACCTGATTTGTAACTGTCAAACATTCAACTCGGACCCCAGAATTGAGTGGCCATAGTGTCCATGCAGTGGGGTCTAGTGAGTTTTTTTCCTGAGAATCATATAATGCAAATGTCAATGATGGATTATTAATGTAGGATAACAGAATTGCACTGCTTTAGTATGAAAGTGAATGGTACTTCATTAGTCATGCTTCAAGAATGAAATTGGTACATGAAAAAGTGAAAAATGGCATACAGCATCTGAAAGAATCCCATTACGGTACGTCACACATGGTAACATTTCTTGTAGTCTTGTTTTAGCGCTGTCTGTGTGACATCCCATTTAGATTGTACTCAATGACCGGCTTCTACTACAAGATGATTACATGCTTTCATTTCAGTACCCTAAACAGCCACAAAGTGACCTCTTGTTTCAGAAGAAGGAAAGTGCTAGAACAAGAGGTAATGCTTCCCTTTCAGAAAGTTGGTGTTGATTATAATGTGCAGACATTTCTTCTGGAAATAAAATCTAGATTTGTCCGCAGATGTCTAAAAAGTTTCCATAGCTGTCATGATGCTCAAGTTGGCAGAGGACCCCTCCCCCATCAACTGCCAACACAGATTTCTACTTCGCGCCCGCAGCCATTTTGTGAACTGAAACACAATAAATAAATAACATACGGGCTGCAAGCACCAGTAGCATCATAGTATTCCTAGTAAATGGTTCACACATGATTTACACATGCTTTGGTTACATCAGATTTCTCCATATATTACTTCTTTAAACGCACCTAGGATATTAACTTGTATCAAAAGTACAAAGTTAAAAAAAGCCCATACATTTAAATCCGCTACACATATTGTACTTTTAAATGTAATCTTATATAATTTAATATAGATCACTTACGTATGTCGTGTGTGTGTGTGTGTGCGCGCGCGTGCGGATAGCATACTACTTAAGTTGTAACCATCATATTATCTATCTCTCTATATATATATATATATATATATATATATATATATATATATATAATCTAGTGTCAGTTAGTGTGTCTCTGAAACACTGCCATCTGTTGGCAGCGATGGCAAACTACATCTCTTTCTCTCTCACACATTCACAAACACAGAGGCAATCACAAGGTAGCAGATTAACTTTCAAAGCATTTGCTTCAAGCAGACTTACTAGTATCTAAAATATGTGCAGTAATGTGTATATTTAAAATGCAGCAATTGATTGAATCTGGCAGTACTACAAGTGACCAACAGATGGCACTTCTGCTTCCAGCAAATTGTTCTAGTATTGGAATGCTATGAATGGAGCATGAAGCAAAGATACCCTATGCAGATTACAGGGTACATGAAGTGTATTTTGGAAGCAGTGCAGTTTCAGGCTTAGCTCGGTCACTTCTTCATTCGGTCTTCCCTCCATTTCTTTATCATTTAAGGCTTGCAATAGAAACATCACATCCAGTGCTAAGTCAATGACATGGCCACTCCGCAACTGTGTGAAACTATAAAATAAGATAAGAGTTTAATATACACGGTAAAGGCAAAAACACAATAGAATGTGTGAAATTATTTGGTACTTATGTATTATCTGGGCTCCCATGTTAAATGCACCCCATTTTTTCATACCCCTACTATCCAACTACGCATGGAGTTGATTTTATATAGTGTGGCGAGCGCAGCGAGCCACCGTGCCCGAAGCGTGGCGAGCGCAGCGAGCCCCGCGAGGGGACTCTGTCTCATAAGAAAAACGGGAGCCCAGATATTACATAAGTACCAATTATTTTGTTGTACACAAGGCTGATTCAGACCTGGGAGCAAAGCAAAGGATGCTTCACCAATTTCACACCTAGAAAAACCATGATGCAATATAATGGGTACAAATGCATTAATTTATTTGGCCTGCAGGGTAAATACTGGCTGCTGTTGTAGGTAGACCACAAATGTTAAGGGCCCCATACATCAGCAATTAATTGTGACAATTTTCAGATATGGAGATGATTGCCACAATTAATTTTAGATGTGTGGGCTCCCCCTTTTGGCAATCCCAATCAAAATCGCCAATCGATTGCTTAATCAGGTTTTTAAACATGTTTAATTATCTGGTATTATCTGCAGATCTTTTTTATATGTGTGGGCATTCCCAATTCGTCTCCTTCATCTATTTACATTATGAACATTTGAAATAGTCTGCCGATCACTGAAATAAATCTGTAATGTGTGGGCAAAGTCAGATAGATTGTAAAATCCATTTATCTGGCCAAAAAATCCCTGTATCTGGAAATCCATAAATTGTGATGGCTGATGTATGGGGCCCATTACACAGCTTTGTTCTTACACTTGGTCCTTAAGAAGGGTATGGGTCATAGGTTGGACTGTATGAAGGTCAACATACATTAGGTGGACCACTAATGGTTGACAGTGTTTAGGTCAATATGGCTAAGGTCGACAGTCAGAAGGTCGACACAAGCATTAGTTCAACAATTTGAAGGTCAGCAGTCAAAAAGTTGACGTAAGTTTTTCACGTTTTTTTTTGTCCTGAATTTCTACGTAAGTTGACATGGACAGCGTATTAGTCTACCGCTGTGCTCGGCACACTATTATATTCTCCCTCCACACCCTAGTGGATGGTAGGATATGAAATTCCACCTTGCGGCTCAAAAAATGGAAAATGAATGTCCACCTTTTGACTCTCGACCTTCCCATTGTCGACCCAATGCCATGTTGACCAATTTCCTGTGTCGACCTAAGCCCTGTTGACCTTAGTGGTTGACCTAATATATGTTGACCTGGCGACCGTATTCCCTTAAGACACCCTAACAGTCCCGTTTTTAAGGTGGAGCAGAGAGGATTAAATCATATTGACTGAGGTACTAATAATGTTACCTGTGCCCAAGCAGGGTTATCGTGAGGACCTGTACTGTTGGGGTACCTTAAGGACCAAGTTTCAGAACCTGTAGCTTAACGTAACTCCTTTTATTCTGAATATAATGAAACATTACCCTTTTGTAAGGGTATGGATCATAGGGTTGACCGTAATTAGGTCGACTGTGTCTAGGTCAGCATGCCCAAGGTTGACATTGGAAGAAGTCAGCACAAGCAAAAGGTCAACATGGATTTTTCACATTTTTCTTGGGTCAATTTGTACATATAAGCAAGTGAACCCCCAATTAGTGTACTGCTCCCCATGGTTCAGGCCACGTACCTTACCATCCACGTGGCTTATGATTAGGAATGGTAAAGTATGAAAAAGTAAAAAATATATAAAAAAAAATTGTGAAAAACATGTCAAACTTTTCATGTGTGGAACATTACCATGTTGACATTTTGATTCTGTGACCTATTGTCCATGACAATTAATAATCTGGTCCCCTTTTGTAAAAAGCTTTATAATTATTGTTATTATTATCATTATTACAATTGGTTAAACTGAAACCTGCTACAGCCCACAAAATAGCTGGCTCCATTATTATGTGAATAAGACAGACCTGCTTTAAATTTTACTATTTTCATGACCGTTGTATTTGCAGGCAATATTAAATTGCTCTGCATGGGTGTCTACACATATATGTAACAAAGTAGCCAGTAGTCGGATAGTCATGTGACATGAAATACTGTATATCAACCAGTTATATTTGAATAGTTCCATTGTACCTCTTTCACAACGCACCTTGGACCCGGGTTATTACAGGGTTGGTGACGTATTGATCCAGGACGAGGTACGGTGTGAAAGCACCACAGCTGATAACCCAGGTCAACCAACCTGACCATTCAACCCGGGTTATAAAAAGGGTTAAACCGGGGTTGTATAATGGGTGACTTGGGTTTAGGGCGAGATGTACTAAGCCATGAAAAGTGATAAAATGGAGAGTGATAAACCACCAACCAATCAGCTACTACCAGTCATTTTTCAAACAGCCTGTGACATGGCAGGTAGGAGCTGATTGGCCAGTGGTTTATCACTCTCCATTTTATCACTTTTTAAGCTTAGTACCTCTGGCCATTAGTGTGAAAGTGGTGGACGGTCAGACACAGCTTAGCGATGTGAAAGGGGTATTAGTTTATTTGACATGTTCCAACAAAACTATGTGTCATAGTGGAAATTGTATACCTTGAATGTGTAATTCCCTTGAAATTTAGTACCGGAATTATTGTCAGTTGCTCATCAGCTGAAACTTCCAAATGTAATTCTGCACGATGAATAGCAAGACTGAAGACATCAAAGTCAATGTAGAAGTTGATATCTCTTCCCCCTATATCAAAACAAATCTCTTATTAATTTGCTGTATACAACAGTCCCACATCTTTCATACTGTTGTATTATATCCCCCCCATAAAGTGTGATAAACTACAGAACTACAAAATAACCTACATTTTTTTTTAACAAATGACTGAAAAAAACAGGAATCAAGAAAATAACAAAAATGCTAACATTGTTTTAGCAGTATAACATTTTAAAAGTGGTTTAATTATGGAGGCAGACATATTTAGTAAGCCTGAAAGTATTATTGATCATACAAAAATTGATCAAACAAAAATGCCATTTTCTGGAAACATTACATTGATTTACAAAGTGTTTAAATAATCTCAGGTAACACACTGAATAAATTACCCAGATGACTCACAGTATGTATATTATATTGTAAATGGCAATACTTTGGTCAGACCACACAAATTACTACTTGTAAATGCGTTTAACCCCTTACCTGGATAATAAATTAGCAAAAACAAACAAGTGTTTTTGTTATTAAAGTACCTTAAAATATACATTTTGACATATGTATTTAAACATTAAATTGCAAAGAAAAAGTATTCCCCCCTCATATCCACAGACCCCCAATGTAAAATTACTTCCCATCCCGTGTCTCAAAGACACCGCAACAGATCTCTAGTGGTAATAGCCTTATATATAACTCTCTATTTGCTGGCACTCTGTGGTCACAATTCAGCCAGACTGGGTGCACTTTAAATAATCATACAGTCCATCCAATAGGAAAGGCACTCCAGCAGTTTTTGTTCAAAAAACAAAACTTTTATCAGCAGTGTCCACTACTGATAAAAGTTTTGTTTTTTGAAGAAAAAAAAAACGACTGGAGTGCCTTTCCTATTGGATGGACTATATATATATATATATATATATATATATATATATATATATATATATATATATATATATATATATATATATATATATATATATATACACAGATAGAGCCATTCGCATCTAGCCCTTTAATAGGATTAAGTGAGCCACTCAATCATCTGCTAATCCTCTACTGTATTGTTCTATGTATTGTATTGCAGCTGAGAACAGTAGATGATAATAAACCTTACCCTGTGACCTGCCCGCGCACCCATGGGCATGCCCAGTGTTTTCATGGGGACGCACGTGAAACGCTTGGCCGTTCACATGGTCCAGTGATGCCACCGCCCCCATCTCTTTCCCCGCTGCATGTGCCTAGCGAGTGAGCGACTCGCTAAGGCCGTTTGCAGTCGGGGTTCACAAATGCACAGAAAGGCACACGTGCAATCCCCAACCATCGGGGCAGGGGACGTATTCGGTTCACTACATGTGAACCAGAATCGGCCCCAAAGAGACAAATGTCTAGCACCATAAAGAGAAAATGTGAATGATAACAAGACAACTACCTTTGCCTGAGGTTCCTTGGAGTCCCTTTATCCTTCTGCAACTGAATCCCAGCTTGCAGCACCTGTAGATCCTGCTCATGTACCGGAAAAGGTTCTGTTGGGGGAATGTTGGTTTAAGAGGCCGAGTAAGGACTCGGACTCTGTACACAGAGCTGAGGTTTTCATCATCCACCGGATCTTGCCATTGCATCCAGGACTGGTTCATGTAGTTACATTGCGACCTGTGGTACTTTAGAATATCCTGTCCCTTGGACCATCTGTCAGTCCTTAGCATTGCAATAATCTTCTCCATTCGCTCTTTGCTCTGAGTTTCCGCCCTCTGCTTCTTGATATTGTTAAGTTCCAGGACTCTCCCCACCTTGTTATGATCTGACATGTATCCATGAGTTTTCCTTGGGTTCATGGGCAAGGTCCAGGAAACCTGGAGAAGCACACATAACCAGAGCAGACCTGTGCACATCTCTCTTGCTTTGAAAAAAAACTTCTCAATGCTTTGCTAAGTCAGTTTAAATACCCCAAGCCCATGTGTTCCCCTCTAAGCCTCTTTCTCAGGATGTGTCATGAGGCATTGAATGGGAAAGGGGCTTTTATAGAGGATGATGGTGTCAGATCTCTGAACAATGTGTTTCTCATGCTGAGATAATGACTTGTTTGCACAGCTACCATTATGGTAATGAAAGACCAAAGATGTGCTGTTTCTTTTATTCTTAAGTGAAGAGTTAGATCAAACAAATATACAAGGGAACAGCAAATTCCATCTTATTTATGGGAAATAAATACATCATTGTTTCCAATGGCAAGATTAGGAAAACGAGAATACCAAATACTTTTTATTTATAGGAATGGGAGGCTGTGTTGAAACCTCTGCTAATCTTTCTGGATCTGGACTTATTCTGGTTCACTCGCAAAGGCAAATTCCATCTCAAATGGACAAAACCATGTGCAGTACAGGGAGGGGGGGGGGGCGCAGATGTAACATGTGCAGAGAGATTTAGAGGTACTTGTGTACTTTCACGGCGGCTGTTATGCCGTCAGCATATCGTTCCTGTCAGAATCAGCGTAGTGTTCCCATGGCCAGTGTAGTTAGCGTAGTCAGTCAGAAGTAGCGTAGTTACACAAGTAACTACCGTACTGTTGCCGGGAACTGCATCTCTGTCCCCGGCATCCCCGGCAAGCCTACTCAGCACCTCTCTCACACCGCTAGCGCCAGCATGATCGCTCTCTTTGGCGGAGAGGGGATCATGCTGGTGCCAGCAGAGAGGCGCTCCATCTGTTTGACCTTTTCATACTCCCACTATCTACGTCGGCATGGAGTTGATTTTATATAGTGTGATAAGCGCAGCAAGCTACCGAGCCCGAAGCGTGGCGAGCGGATCCGGATTACCTTACAAGTAATCCGCGTCCACTCGCCATGCTTCGGGCTTGCCACACTATATATATTCAACTCCATGCCAACGTGGATAGTGGGGGTATGAAAAGGTCAGGTGGATGCGTAATGCATTATGCATCCCCACATGGGGCTCGTTGCGCTCACCACACTTCAGGCTGCCATGGATAGTGGGGGATTGAAAAGGCGCTACAGACCCCCTAACCCCGTAGGCAGGGTTGCTGTACCCTGCCGTAATAGCTACTCAGACGCAGGAGCGTCTCATTGCTGGAGCGTCTGAAACGCTCCTGCGTGTCAAACAGATGGAGCGCCTCTCCGCCGGCGCCAGCATGATCCCCTCCGCCAAAGAGGTGTGAGAGAGGCGCTGAGTAGGCTTGCCAGGGATGCCGGGGATAGAGATGCAGTTCCCGGCAACAGTACGGTAGTTACTTGTGTAGTTTCAGGGCGGCAGCCCACGCTGATAACGTAGCTTAGGCTGCTGCCGTTAAACTACACAAGTAAGGCAACCATTGGGCAACGCTGATAATGTAGCTTAGGCTGCCGCCATGAAACTACACAAGGCAGCCGTTGGGCTACGCCAGGGGTCCTCAAACTATTTTGCTCTGGGACCCCATTAGACAACAAAAATAATGACAGGACCCCAGCCAGTGACAGCAGAAGGTCATCACATCACATGTGTATTCAGCACATACATGGCAGCATTGTGGAGGCACAAAATGATGGGAGGAGTCTAAAATAACAGACAATTCAACAGATTTGTCAGACTCCTTGAATCACTGACTGAGATTAGAAAAGTCATCAGCCTGATGGTCAGTAACATGGAGTCGCAACCCCATGCTGAGAAGGTTGGGACCTACTTTGGGGTCAGGACCCACAATTTGAGAACCACTGGGCTACGCTAATAGCGTAGCTTCAAACATAGCGTAAGCTGCCGTCGTGAAACTACACAAGTACCAATTTAGATTTGGGTGAGTTATTTTGTTTCTGTGCAGGGAAAATACTGACTGCTTTATTTTTACACTGCAATATAGATCTCACTTTGAAGTAAAACCCCACCCAAATCTAATTCTCTCTGCACTTTCAGTTACATCTGCAGCACCTGTAGTGCACATGGTTTTGTCCATTTGAGATGGAATTTGACTTTGGGAGTGAACCAGAATAAGGCCTTTGACTCAACAGCCGATAGGGCAACCACTATTGGTCATCATGGACAATAGGTCGAAACAAGCAAAATGCCAAGACGGTAATGGCTGACACATGAAACAGTCAACATCAGTTTTCGATCATTTTTTTATTTTAGCATTAATATACTTCATTATCCATTTGGAGTGGGAATGGGAACAGAAAAGTGCGGAGTATAGTGGGAGATGAGAGGATATGCTGTACACTAATCGGGGGAGGGACCATGTGCTCAAATCTACAAATTGAAATAAAAACGTTAAAAAATCTCATGTCAACCTTTCCATGTTTCCACCATATGTGCATGGACATTTTACTTGCGTCTACCCTTTTTCCAATGTTGACCAGGTGCCTATCGACCTAGTCACTGTCAACACTATGATCCACAACCTATAATATTGACTAATTGTACTAATGCGCTTTAAAAGAGGCCTGTGTGCAGTCGCCTCTGTTCAGGCCCCCTACTCTCTCCCAGCAATCTCCGCTGTAGTGCACAGTGCAGTAGCGTCTTCTGCTGCTTTCATCGCGGAACTCTGGAGGGGTAAGTGTTAAAAATAGGTACAGTGTGGGTTCCTCTGGGACTCAGGGGCCCGTGAGCACCCCGCATATTGCACCCATTATAAATACGCCACTGAATAACAAGACATTTTAAACAAATTTGCCAAAAAACTATTTATAACAATGATGCAGCTCAATATCTAAACTGTTGCTAATGACTAGGTGCAAAGGGCCAGGTGTACTAAGCTTCAAAAGTGATAAAATGTAGAGTGAACAGCCAGCCAATCAGCTCCTACCTACCATGTCACAAACTGTGTTTGAAAAATGTCAGGCAAGAGCTGATTTGCTCGTTGTTTATCACTCTGTTTTATCACTTTTGAAGCTTAGTACATCTGACCCAAAGTGTGCAGTGTGTAATAGGGCCTACACACATAGCGAGTGTGCTGATATTAGATTGCTCAGCACACACACACACGCACACAGCGCCAGTGTTCTCTGGTAAGATTAGACTCGATTTATGGTCCTTGCTCATTTTTATTCTACAGGCGACAGCGATGCGTGGAGCCGCGCATCTCTATCGCTATGGCCCCTACACATGGAGCGATCTAGGGTCATTTTCTAAGCAATCTAGACAGATCTCTTATACTAAATCGCTAGGTGTGTAGGTCCCACAAGTTACCAAAGTCAAAAGATTGGTCTTAACATAATTAAATTAGGCAGAAATCTAGCAATTTGATAGGGCTGGATAACTCACGTATAACAGTATATCGTTTGGTCATTTGTAAAATACACACACAATATCATTCGTCTGGGAGCTCAAGGGAAATTGTCAGCGACATTGTATACATGTCATCTAATGTGTAGCCAGCTTTTTGAATAAACATTTATTAGCTATTTAAGTAATTAACAATGAGTCTGGATAAACATATCTGCCAGCTCCAGGCTCGGAAGCACCCATACAAACATTGAATGAGACACAATGTACTGCTGTGATGAGGAGAGGTGTGAGGATTAATGAACAGTGGATGGAGAATGAAGGCTACAGAGGAGGGCAGGCCTGAACTTGTCCACGGCGCTGATCATCATATCATATACAAGTGACATTTCGGAAACAGAAGGATATACAATTATGTTTGATCATCTCCTGGATGTGAAATATATGTCAATATAATAAATTCTGGTACTTGTGTACTAGCACGGCGCCCATGGCATCGCAGACCATATCGCATGCGATGGTATGCGATGCAACGAGATATCGGCAGATGTTGTACAATGGCATAAAATTTGAAAATTGTATGCCATTGTATATGGCATACAATGCCATACAATGCGATGCGATTATAAATTGTATAAGCACCCTAACGGGTGGTTACAATGGTTAAATGCACCCCCACGCCACCCCCAAGTATAAACGTGAACCCGAAGCGTGACGTGCGGCGGCGGTACGCGTCCTACGACCTTTTCATACCCCCACTATCCACGTCAGCGTGGAGTTGAGAATAGAAAGTGTGGCGAGCCCGAAGCGTGGCGAGGGGACGCGGATACCTTCACAGGTATCCGCGTCCCCTCGCGGGCTTCACAGGTATCCGCGTCCCCTCGCGGGCTTCACAGGTATCCGCGTCCGCTCGCCACGCTTCGGGCTCGGTGGCTCGCTGCGCTCGCCACACTTTCTATTCTCAACTACACGCCGACGTGGATAGTGGGGGTATGAAAAGGTCGTAGGACGCTTACCGCTGCGCTCGCCACGCTTCGGGTTCACGTTTATACTTGGGGAGGGGGGGGGGCGTGGGGGTGCATTTAAGCATTGTAAGCACCCATTAGGGTGCTTATACAATTTAATATCGAATATGAGTTATAATCGCGTTGCATCGCATCGCATGCCATCGGGTGTATGGCATGCGATTCGATTAAAAAATCGGGCGACTAATTATCGGGGCGCCGTGCTAGTACACAAGTACCTAAATTCTTATTAGGGGGTACTTGAAAATAATATTGGTAATGGCGGAAGAAGTCTCCCGATGGTGGATGAAGTCTCTCATTACTGTGGAGACGAACCACGTTGCATCACTTCCAGTTCCGTCTGCAGTATCACCAGCGTCTCCTCGTGCTTTTACCTGACCAGCAATCCACTGGGAGCTACCTGCGATGCCCTCAGACATCAGCTTTTATCTGCCCCGCAGAGGAAGCAGCAACATTAATGGGAATCCTGGCGACAATACACAGCCAGCGGCCAGACACAGAGGGTACTGCACACTACTCCTTATTATAAGTTACACACATAAGTATATGTATACCGCTTACTTCTACTCCACTCGCAAGTACCATGGATTTTTCAAAGTAATGCTGGGTACACACCAGGACGACTAGGGCCCGATCCCCACAATCTAGATCCAATTCCGATCAATTGGATGTAGATTGTGTGCTGATTGGGCCCTTTTCTGACCTGGTGTGGACCGATACCGATCCGATGCGCGGTCCCGCGGGTTGGTCGGTCGTTATTGAGATCCTACCTGCTGCAGGTAGGCTCTCAATGACGACCATATAGCCGGGTGCGGGTCGCCATCGGATCGGACCCGCTCACGGTGCACATCGTGAGCGGGTCGTGCCCCCCCGCGTCACCGTGAGCGGGTCGGACGAGACACTGACGACCCGCTCACGATGTGCATCGTGAGCGGGTCGTCCTGGTGTGTACCCTACATAAGAGGAGAGGCACTCATAAATGAAAAGCCTAATCAAGGGGTATGGAAGACAAAAAAGGTTATGAACCACTGCTCTAATCTACCTAGATCATCAACCATTTGGTTTACCCCTCCTGGTGTGTCTACCCTGTTGAATACCTTTGTGTCATCTGCAAATTTGCATACTTTCCCTTCAATACCATTTGCAATATCAGCAATAAAGATATTAAAAAGTACTGGTCCAAGTACAGATCACTGGGGTACTTCACTGGTTACATTACACTCCTGGGATTACTATAACTTTGTTTTCTATCCTGCAACCAAAATCTTATCCATTGAACCTTATTTTTTTTTTTAAATTCGATAATTTTTATTGTGAATTTTTTTAAATAGACAAACATACAAAACCCTGACATACACATATAATATAGTAGACCAGACAGCGGGTTCCACGTATAGCATAGTAATGTCGCATGGCAGATATATAGCAGATGGTACATAGGGTTGTAATAATGATAAAATAATGTTCAGAAATGACAATATATCGAAAGGAACATGCCTGGAGGTACCAAGTAGGATCAGTACCGTACAGGATGTAAGGATTCCCGCTACCCAAAGGCACCATTTGAGCACCAGGAATAATAAGTAAATGATACACGCACAATCAAAATAAGCTACCCCACTAGTATAAGTCCACTTAACACCAGTATGAATAAGTCATTCCTATTCAACAATATGTTACCCCGGTAACCAACGAGAAATGATCACTGTGCTAACTAATAAATAGAGAATGTAATAGAACATAAGCATTTGTCTGGACAAACCAAAGTAATAGGAGAAATAAAATTAACAATACCCGCCCAAAAAACCCAAAACAAACCTCCCCTATAACCCCCCACCCTGTACAACCTTACCCCAACTAGGCGTACCTGGATCCCTTAACCATGTCGTCGTCCCCCCCCCCCCCCAACTATCTAAACTACCTATCTATACCCATCTCCCCCCCCCACACACACACACATACACCCACAAAGAAGGATTTTAATCGGACAGTATCAGGGGCAAGCATATCAGGATATTAAATATTTGAGCCAGGGCAGCAGCAGCAGCCCTCCCCCATCGAACATATACATATATATATATATATATATATCTATATGTATGTGTAGCGACCATTTACACCTAACATACAGTATTGAGATAGAGAGGATAATTTCCGCCATAATAGAGCAGGTTGAAGTATCTGGCATAGATGCATTCCAGAACCGAGAAAACCATTGTGAATAAGCATTTTCAGGTTAGTAAAGCACGTAAAGGCAAAAATATTATTTTAACATAAGTAATTTGCTAATCTGGCCAGTGTTCAGACTCAATATAGAACAGAAGGAATATCCTGTGGAGAAGATTCGTTTCACGTTGACCGCTGAGGTAATGTCCGGAGCGCTTATAGTACCATGTACGAGGAGCAAACGCTGTCCCCTATAAAGTGTCCAGGATCTGAGGGCAAACTGTAGTTCCATTGAAATATACAGAGGCAGTATCCCAAACTAAAATAGGCTCATGTGGGTCGACAAAGCAGTATGGGACCGTTAAGGTAGTCAGATCCACATCAGGACAGGCCAAAGGAGCTGGAAACACAGAGATATCCCATGCCCCAACACATCCTCTGGATTTGGAGAAGAAGGGCGGGTCACCCCTCCCGTCGTCGCTCAGGGTTATATGTTTCATGGTTTTAGCAGGAGGCTCCAAAGGCTCAATATTTATAGGGATATTTCCCACAGCAGCCATATCTCGATTTTCAGGAGGATGTGTGAAGGGTGAATCACCTCCCTGTAAATCCTCTAGCTGTCTGCATAATCTGAGGGTGGAGGCATGGATCTCTTGTAGAATATATTGAATAGAGTAAGCCATATTGATCACAGCAGTAGACTACCAAGATGTAGTGTTTAGACAGTGATAGCATAGATCGGTAGTGCAGCTTCTAGATATAGATCACTTCTCCCACTATCACGGCCAGTCTTATAAAAAGGAGAGATGGCATCTGCACGCCAAAGAGAAGAGCCGCCGTCACCACTCACTCACTTGAGTCTCCAAGTATACACTGCTGCAGGGCAGAGAGCGGGCATATAGTCACTCCTGTAGTGACAGGATTGAAAGCGGTCTCCACAGTTCTGCACCATCCGATGGACCCGAGTGCCAGGCAAGATGGCGCCGGACCCCCGTGCGGCCCGCAGCTGCGAGTCTCAGCAGAGACCGCTAGCTGCTTTCCCCGCTAATACACTCCAGGGAGAGCACCAACGCACAGCCCCCCAGCCCACTTCACCAACCGGGAGCAAGATGTCGCGTTCCGTGCAGGGTCTCCGACCGCTGGCGACAGGAGTGACCTGGATCCAGGGCAGTAGTAGGCAGCAGCGGGTATTAGCACCAGAGAGGCAGGTAAACACCGCACCAGCGTTCCAGTAGGGGCACCAGGTGATCAGGCGAGTGTTCAGTCATTAATATAAGGCTTAGAGCTGTCTGGTAGTGCAAGAAAGGATTTTAAACAGGATGAGATGCGGGAGCTCCGGAGAACTGCTGCTGGCACCTAGCCCGTCCAAGCCACGCCCCCATTGAACCTTCTTAGTATCTAATCCTATGCTTTTGAGTTTATTTAGCAGTCTATGGCCCTTATTCAGATCTGATCGTAGTACAAATTTGTTCTTAAAATGGGCAAAACCATGTGCACTGCAGGTGGGGCAGATGTAACATGTGCAGAGAGAGTTAAATTTGGGTGGGGTGTGTGGAAACTCAAATCTAAAAATTGCAGTGTAAAAATAATGCAGCCAGTAGTTACTCTGCACAGAAACAAAATAACTCACCCAAATCTAACTCTCTCTATACATGTTACATCTTCCCCACCTGCAGTGCAAATGGTTTTTCCAATTTTGAGAACAAATTTGTATTGCGATCAGATCTGAATAAGGGCCTATATCCATACAGACATCATTTTTTCTGTTTATTATAATTGGTGCATAAACTTTGTTTCTCCCAACCCATCCAAGAGTGTGGCAAAGATCTGTCACCCAAGTGAAGGAAGAAGAATTGTCATAGCACTTTCATGTGTGTCGTGCACTTTCACCTTTGCAAAAATAAAATAAAAATCTGAACACAGCCTCAAGTAACAGAATTGCAAATGTATTGTGTGAATCTAAAGGTGCACATACACTAGTACGATTTGGGCCAATTTCACCCGATCTTGACGAATCAGGCCAATAAATCATCTGAAATCGGATGTGTTTGACATCCCATCCAACCCGATGCACATCAGGTCGGACCCTGGAGATTGAACCGCCTGCAGAAAAAATCTATCGGATCAGACCTATCAGCGGTACATCGCGGGTGCTTTTTAGCATCCACAATGCATTGAATCCAATTCCGTAGGGCAGGGGTTCCCAATCTTTTTCTAATCACGGCACCCTAGAGTATCAGAATTTTTCTGAGGCACCCCTAGGCCCCAAAAAATATATATCAAATTAAGTAGATTGTGTTTATATGTGCTTCTTAGGTTCAGTTATGTGGTAAAGGGCAGGATTTGGTTCTGATTGTACACATTGTATGATTGGCAGCCACCAGCACTGGTTTTATCCAGAAATAATTGATCATAAATAAATTTGAATTGGTCCTAGACAACCAACCCGAGGCACCCCTGCAAGTGTCCCGAGGCACCCCAGGGAGCCTAGGCGCACAGTTTGGGAACCACTGCCGTAGGGGTATGCCAGTGATGAAGCACTGCTGGCACACACCTATGTGTGCGGGCAGTGATAGGGCGGACATCGGGATGGCAGTGGCAGATGCGGGCAGCGGTGAGCGGCAGGGACAGGGCTGCAGATATTAAACAGTTTCAAAACACTGGCTGGCCAATTTATCGTATGTAAAAATGGCACATCAAGTGCCAAATCGTACGTGAGCCCTCCCGGTGAGCTGCCGTGGAGTTCAAGGAGAGTTCGGTCTGACTTGTCCCTAGAATTAGTGTATAGGGGTCCTTAACAGTCTAGCATTACTGCCCCAATACACTTCATTAAGGAGGCTCATTTGCAACTTCCATGACAAATTTACCCCCTAAAATTGATATAATGAAAGAATTACATGCTCCACTAACGATATGCTGTTTGGTTACAGCATCTCTGTGCAAACTAATCAGGTTTGATTTAAATATCTTAACTGTTACAGAATAAAAGTCAAAGCTGCAATCTGATTGGTACTATGGGTTACAGTACTTTACAGTATGTTCTTGTACTTAAACTCTAGGGTGCCATATTGTACCATAACTCAGTTACATGATGTAGTGTAATAACCTAATCTGTATTCATTCTAGCATTTATCATTAGTGGAAAAGCAATAATATACAAGACAGCACATTAATAATGGCAAAATGCTGGCAATGACATAAATGGTTCATAATAATTACCGGTAACCACATACACTTTATTGTAACAGCTGGCCCCTTTAAAGCAAAATGTCCCTGACAGGGAAACAATAGGTCTAACATAAGCTGAGGTCTTTGGCATTGCTATGCAAATCTGAATTACATTACAATTACCAATGAGGAGCATGTAGGTGTCAATTGTTCCTAGGTTAGTGTTAACTGAAACTAGTTTCAATTACACCCTCCTAATAATAATCATCATGTCACAAAAGGATTCTGTAGATTTACTGCAACCAAATGGGGATCAGAAGTAATTAACCCCAAATCTTTATGAAAACAACTGATCAATAATACACAACAAAAAAACATAACTCCTTCAAATTTGGTATAGTAATGTGATACTTAACAATAATTTGGGAGAACTAGGGAAGATAGGATGTTGCACATAGCAACCAATTATATTATGTTCTAGAAGATGCTAAATAAGTAGAATCTGACAGTTGCTATTGGCAACATCCCATCTTCAATAGAACCCCCCATCTTAGTAAATGTACCCCTTAATATCTAAATACCATAGGTCAGAGTCTCCATTCATGTACCACCAACAGGTCATGTTTTGTGGATGTCTTTAATCGTGCACAGGTGAGTTAAATCGGCTTTGCTTGGTCAGAATTACCTCACCTGTTTCCAGACAAAAATCCTCAAAACATGACCTGGCGGGAAACGTTCAGGCCCCCATACACTAGTCCAACTTGTTCTAAGGACATGTCAGACCAAACTCTCCTTGAGCTCCCCGGGCAGCTTCCTTACGATTTGGCACTTGATGTGCCATTTTTTACATAGATAAATTGGCAGGTTTTGGGCGGCAAGCGGCAGAATTTAAAAAAATACTTTCAAAAGACTGGCCGGCCACTGATTGGCTGAAAGAATTTTCTCAGCCAATCAGCAGCTGACCAGTCTTTTGAAAGCATTTCTTAAAATTCTCCTGCTGCTTCCTGCCCGCCTTCCAAAACCTGCCGCCTTGCTGCCTGGCACCCGCCTCTGGTCAGGTTTCCTGCACCCCACCACTGCCGAGCACCAGTCACCCCGCTCTCCTGCCGGTCACAGCTGCTAGGCAACTGTTGTCCACCTCGTCGCTGTCTGCCCCTGTACATAGGTGTGTGTCAGCAGTGCTTCACCGCTAGTACACACGTATGGATCGGACCCAATACATTGTGGGTGCTAAAAAAGCACCTGCGATGTGCTGCTGATGGGTCCAATCCAATAGACTGAACCTGCGGCAGTTTCAATCTGTAGGGGTTGACCTGATGTACAGATCAGGTTGGGCTAAAGCTGGGTACACACTAGAGGACATTATTTCTGTCTAGTGTGTACCCAGCTTTAACCTAAGCCGAGAAACATTGTGATATGAGAAATATCGCCTGGCTTGCTGGAAACATATCAGAGGTCATGGTATTAAGGTCATAGATTGTTTACTTGCAGCTTTCTATGATGTGTGTCAATCAAACATTTCCAAACTAGAACAGAAAAAAAAAAAAGTGTAATTTAACCATAATACATGAAAGATAATGGAATACCATCAAGTACCTGGTAAACATTCCATAGTATTCTGTGTTTATCTATCCTTTGTCACAGTATACAAATAAATCCTTACTGGGAAGCTATAGTGTCTGTATACCTGTACCTTTAGAAAAATTCAGCATTTGGCACATTTAGAGCACATGAGGAGTTACTTTCCGTAACAAAAATAAATAATGGGATGGTCTAGAGCAGCCCTATCCCACTGGCAGCCCATGATGCCGTGCAAACTGCATTGTTGCATTAGGGCAGGCATTTCCAACCTTGGTCCTCAAGGCACACTAAATCCCCATGCACATGGGGCGACCCATCCTCTGTGCGGAGTAACGGGCTTAAGCACGATCGCTCAGCACACATCGCGGGACACCTGCATTGCACCATGCAATGCTGTGTGCTGAGCGATTGTGCTGAGCAGAGCAAAGCCCCATGATCTAGCGCTGGCTTTCCCTGCAGACGATAGTGATACACGGGACCGCGCATCACATACACACACAGAGCAATCAGTGTTCCATTTCTAAACTAATCCAGTCAGATCGCTTAGAAATGGGGTTGAAATCGCCCCGTGTGTGCGCCCCTTTATGCTGGGTACACACATAAAGCGTTATCTGTCTGGTGCGAACACAGATCTGGAAATGTATCCTTATAGTGCTCTTTCTTCTGAGGGAGCCCTGGCAATGTGCCTGAGTAGTCTACTGCAGCCATATACACATAGTGACACTGACACCGTGGCTGTTAATCTCATCCCATTGACAACAGCAGCACAAGCTGGAGGAGGAGGTTGTGCTGGCAGGTAAGACACGTGGACAGCACACCTGTCCCTGTACTTAGATATCCTCACACTAGACTGGCAGAGGTACTCCTATTACTGCATTAGCCATTGAAAGACATTGTTTTGTGAAACTCCAGGCTGTGCAGTTAAAAACATGTCAGATTGTTCCCCCCTCAGAATGCAAAAAGTCAATACCAGTGTCGATTTAGTGTATTGCTATTCAATGGATGACCATCGATGTTTTTACATATCGATGGTCATCCATCTTCTTTGACTGATTGGCCTGTGGGCCAATCAAAATATCGGGCCCGGGCTTTGCGGTCGTCAGGGGCGGAGCTATGCTCCGTGTCCCAGCTTTTTGGGGAAAAAGCAAAAACGAAACTATTTGTTTAAGCTTGACATCGATGGTGAGAAAAAATCTGGTTCTCCCCCATCAATAGCAAAACTATTCAAAATTGCCCATAAACCATCAATGATTTCTAATCATCGATGGTCGATGGCCATCCCTTGTTCAATTCTCCCCCAGAATGAAAATCGTTAACATTCCTATTCCCCCTCAGGATGCACTTGTCCTCCAATGTCCAGCTCATTACATCTCCCTAATGTTACACAATACTATTTGAATATCCCAGGTCTTTAGAAAAGGGAATATTGAAGAAGTTAGGGCATGCATTGCTGTTAGCCTCTTCCACTAGACACAGTGGTGACAATTAGTTTCTGACACCTACTAACCAACAACACATTTGATGGGTTTAATAATTACTTTAATTTGTGGAGCATTATCTGTGCTCCATAAACCACACGAGGTGTATAATTTCCCAGTACAGTATACATAGGTGTGGCTTTCAAAACCCACTGTTGCCCATAGTCCTCTATATGGCTCTTGTTTTGTAGATATGTTGCTAGGAGGAATATCACAGCAGGTTGAGACCATGTTTGAGTAGCTTCTGCTTGGCCTTGCTGTGTAGGATGAAGGCAGTGTCCTGTGCATCTGGGGCACCAGAGTTCTTGAATGGAGGAGCTAGTTGCTGGAAGTAGGTCTCATGGACAGTGCTCTGGCAGCCGTAGACCGAGGTAGAAGCGTTTCTGCAAGTGCCATCAGAGAGGAAAGACAAATATATTACTTTAAAATCACACAATGAACATACTGAAGGCAACTATGCTATCAATTACCAACTGTGGACATATTCAATTAGTTATAATCACTTTTCTCCTGGTTCTTTTCTGGCTATCCAATTAGAGCCTGTTTTTTATTTGCCCAGAGAAAAATGTCCAGTTTTCATGCACATTGGGCACTGGATACTTACCCGGGGATCCTATGTGTTATTGTGGCTCTGAGAGCTGCTTATTGAGGGGTTTATGTTTTTTGTGAGCTTGAAGCACCAGAAGTATAATCCCCGATAAGTGCTGGGTATTCAGCTAACCGGATAGCCCCCGGGGGATCCATTGTACTTTACTGCAGCTAATTGAATACTGGCAAAACTGCAATGCAGCCTCCTCACTCTGGATCTCATAAGTGAGAATTAATATTTCTTATCTATCCTTCACCAAAGTAAACTGGTGATGACCATACAGATGTAGCCATGCTTAGCTTTGCTGTGATACATACACCCACATACAATGAGTGACACACCTGTTCAATGTCTTACCTCTTATCCAAATAGCTTTAACTATTATTTATTGTCCAATATTTTTCACTGCAGTTTTGTTTTGTACTGCAGGACATTCATTGCCTAGACCAGTGGTTGCCATGGCATCCTAGAGTATCAAAACAAATTTCAGGGCACCCCTAGGGCAAACATTTCTTATTGAGGGAGTCAGAAAAAAAAAAATGAACATTACATGGGGGTGTTTATAGGTCACCCTTAGGTTCAGTCATGTGGTGAGGGGCAGGGTTCAGTTCAAAATGCCCACATAGTTTGCGATTGGAAACCACAAAGCACTGGTTTTGAGTATCATACAGACCATAAATAATGTGAGTTGGACTTGGACCATCAACCCGGGGCGGGACCACAGAAGGTCAATATGGCTTTGATCAACACATGACATAGGCCGACATGGCTAAGGTCGACAAGGTTGTAAGGTCGACACAAGCCTTAGGTCGTCTATGGCTAGATTGACAGTCAAAAGGTTGACACAAGTTTTTCATGTTTTTTGTCCCGAATGTCGACATGGACACCGTAAAAGTGTACCATGTCCGCTCACCATGCTTCGGGAACCGTGCCTCCCTGCACTCGGAACACTATTCTATTTTCCCTCCATGCCCTAGTGGATGGTAAGGCATTAAACACCGCCTGTCAGCACGTCGGCTCAAAAAAAAAGGTGAAAAACTCATTTAGACCTTTTGACTCTCAACCTAGCCATTGTCAACCTAATTGCTTTTGTCCACCTTCCAACCCTGTTGACCTTAGCTATGTCGACATATTTAATGTGTCAACCCAATGCTTGACCCAATGCATGTCAACCTAAGACCGTATTTCCCCGGGGCACTTCCCAGTATGGGAACCACTGGCCCAGACATAACTCTAACACAAATGTCTATTCATAATTCTTAATGGTTTCTAAACACTGACAGGATACAAAGAATAACATTATCATAAACCATTAACTGCTCAGATACAAACCTGGAATCTTATTTCAAACATATATGACTAGGATTCAACTAGGTAGGACTAAAGAACTAAAACGGATTTAATAGCACGGTGATAATCTCCTTGTTTCCACCCCATGTGTGGTCGCGCACTGTGCTCTTACCTCACGGTCACCTCCTGCAGAGACGGGTGTAGACTGAAGTCAGAATGGATGACATTGGCAGCTCGGAGGAAATGATGCTCAAATGTATTTGAAGCAGTTGGGAGATTGGCTGTAGTAAAAAGAACACAGTAAGACTCACCACTAAGTATAAACCTAGAATGGCTTCATCAGAACTCTATACTGTAGGTGAGATGTACTGTAGCATTAGACTTATTAAATGTGCAATGGGTTGTAGTATTCTAGGAATAGGAGAATATGCAACTGGTTGTAGTATTCTAGAAATAGGAGAATATGGGACTGGTTGTAGTATTCTAGGAATAGGAGAATATGGAACTGGTTGTAGTATTCTAGGAATAGGAGAATATGGGACTGGTTGTAGTATTCTAGGAATAGGAGAATATGCAACAAGTTGTAGTATTCTAGGAATAGGAGAATATGGGACTGGTTGTAGTATTCTAGGAATAGGAGAATATGGAACTGGTTGTAGTATTCTAGGAATAGGAGAATATGGAACCGGTTGTAGTATTCTAGGAATAGGAGAATATGCAACAAGTTGTAGTATTCTAGGAATAGGAGAATATGCAACAAGTTGTAGTATTCTAGGAATAGGAGAATATGCAACAAGTTGTAGTATTCTAGGAATAGGAGAATATGCAACAAGTTGTAGTATTCTAGGAATAGGAGAATATGGAACTGGTTGTAGTATTCTAGGAATAGGAGAATATGGAACTGGTTGTAGTATTCTAGGAATAGGAGAATATGGAACTGGTTGTAGTATTCAAGGAATAGGAGAATATGGAACTGGTTGTAGTATTCTAGGAATAGGAGAATATGGAACTGGTTGTAGTATTCTAGGAATAGGAGAATATGGAACTGGTTGTAGTATTCTAGGAATAGGAGAATATGGAACTGGTTGTAGTATTCTAGGAATAGGAGAATATGGAACTGGTTGTAGTATTCTAGGAATAGGAGAATATGGAACTGGTTGTAGTATTCTAGGAATAGGACAATATGGAACTGGTTGTAGTATTCCAGGAATAGGAGAATATGGAACTGGTTGTAGTATTCTAGGAATAGAAGAATATGGAACTGGTTGTAGTATTCTAAGAATAGGAGAATTTGAACCTGGTTGTAGTATTCTAGGAATAGGAGAATATGGAACTGGTTGTAGTATTCTAGGAATAGGAGAATATGGAACTGGTTGTAGTATTCTAGGAATAGGAGAATATGCAACTGGTTGTAGTATTCTAGGAATAGGAGAATATGGAACTGGTTGTAGTATTCTAGGAATAGGAGAATATGGAACTGGTTGTAGTATTCTAGGAATAGGAGAATATGGGACTGGTTGTAGTATTCTAGGAATAGGATAATTTGAACCTGGTTGTAGCATTCTAGGAATAGGAGAATATGGAACTGGTTGTAGTATTCTAGGAATAGGAGAATATGGAACTGGTTGTAGTATTCTAGGAATAGGAGAATATGGAACTGGTTGTATTATTCCAGGAATAGGAGAATATGGAACTGGTTGTAGTATTCTAGGAATAGAAGAATATGGAACTGGTTGTAGTATTCTAAGAATAGGAGAATATGGAACTGGTTGTAGTATTCTAGGAATAGGAGAATATGCAACTGGTTGTAGTATTCTAGGAATAGGAGAATATGGAACTGGTTGTAGTATTCTAGGAATAGGAGAATATGGAACTGGTTGTAGTATTCTAGGAATAGGAGAATATGGGACTGGTTGTAGTATTCTAGGAATAGGAGAATATGCGACTGGTTGTAGTATTCTAGGAATAGGAGAATATGGGACTGGTTGTAGTATTCTAGGAATAGGAGAATATGGAACTGGTTGTAGTATTCTAGGAATAGGAGAATATGGAACTGGTTGTAGTATTCTAGGAATAGGAGAATATGGAACTGGTTGTAGTACTCCAGGAATAGGAGAACTGCAGAACGGTGGAATCACTTCCGAATATTTAGTGTACAGATATTTGCAATAAAACAATAGTCTACAACCAAACTGGTTTCAGATAAAATGAATAACATGCCTTTAATTGATATAAATTCATTTAATTGCCTTAGCTTTGCTTAAAGCAAAAGACATGTTGCATTCCCATTAATCAAGCCCAGCATACATGCTGTGTGATAAGAATGGTCACTAAAGTATAGCTACAGCCTATATGGAATGGAGACAACTGTTTAGTGGATTGGACAAATGTAATAATACAGGCTGCGCAGTAACAAGGAACCATTGTGTACCAGTGAGAATGTTCTGAACAGAGTCGCAGTGGGTGAAGTTGTAGGTACTCTTTGTTAAATTGCCGCTTTCCAGGGGCATTGTTTCCTTCAGATGAACTTCTAAGCCATTGAGAGAAGCCAAAGTGCTGTCATACTAGGGAATCAAGCACATACAAAATACGGATATTAACATACACTTTCTAGTTCTACCGCAAGCTGCTAAAACATAACCCACCATCAAATAATAAAGCAAAAAAAAGATAAATAACGTTCAAAATATCAACAGAAAGCTTCTACCTAATGACACAGTGCACCAGTCTGCTGCCCTTCCCCCCTGACATTGGCTAGCAATGTGATCTAAACATACATGGCATACGGTGTCGTTCTTTCACAGAAAGGATATACATGGTGATTTACATGTACGTAGTACTCACCACATCTTGGATGGATTCCTTGATGTATTTGAAATCACTCTCGGCTATAAGTGTTAGTACTAATCCTTTCACATTATGGACATATAAAATCATTTGCACCAGTTTTTTGCTGCTGATGGATGGATTAGAGCTCAGTGTTAATGTCCAGTCTGTTATACTAGAAGATTTAGTGTCTGTGCTTTCATAAGATGGGGTGATCAATTCTGAAGGTCTAGTAGATTTTATGTTGATTTGTGTTTCACCTTCTGTGAAGTCCAACATCTCCGTACTGCTCTCAGTAGTCTTAACTAGGCATGTCGGATGTTCTCCTGGAGAAAGGTCTTCACTGGTTACCGTATCGTCTTGGTTTACTGTAGACAAGTTTTCCAGTGAAACTTTGATTTCCTCTAGACTGGACAAGAAAGATTGCTCGAGATTGTTTGGACCTAGCTTATCTGTGGAACAACAGGTTACAAAGCTTAGAGTGGAAACGCTGTCACTTCTACTCGTAAAATCCTTTTCTAATCCAAGTAGCCCTTTTCGGCCTTCAGAAGCCATTGCAAATGAATTATCAAGACTGCTTTCAGCGGCTATACTCTCAGAGCTGCACTCTCTTATAGTACCTTCATCAGCTTCACAATCCGTATCAGAGGTAAAAGCACATTTTAATGGAGAGGAGCTTCGCACGGGTATGTGTGGCGTGCCGAGGAGGCCAGTCTCTGAAGCAACACTGTCACTCTCTGCTATGACAGTGGCCATTGAGGACGCCTCTGAAACTACCACCTCTATTAATGGAGAAGATGGCAGATTGCTTTTATCTTTTTCCAAGGACTCGTTCTCTGAGATGCCAGATTGATTAACCTGGGCTTCTTCACTGAGGCTGTGGGAAATGCTTGAACTTCTTCTTGAGGAACTTGGTATTCTATAAAGAAAATAAATCTCATAGGGTCAGTCACCCTGAATTATTGGCAACAGGAGATGTTGTACACTTGGTGAAAACAATCAATAACACCACATAATGGTAATTTCCCTTCACTACCCACTCACGGCATAGCATATTAGGGTACTTGTTTCCTAGCACGGCGCCCACGATATTCAGTCATATGGCATCTTATGCATTGTATCGCATCGCATGCCATATACCCGCATGCAATGCGATTTTAAATTGTATAAGCACCCTAATGGGTGCTTACAATGTTAAATGCACCCACACTATCAACGTTAACCCGAAGTTTGGCGAGCGCAGCAAGCCCGCGAGGGGCGGCGGTACGCGTCCTCCGACCTTTTCATACCCCCTCTATCCACGTCGGCGTGGAGTTGATTTTATATAGTGTGGCGAGCACAGCGAGCCACTGAGCCCGAAGCGTGGCGAGCGCAGCGTATTACTTTACATGTATTCAGGGTGCGCTCGACACACTACCTAAATTCAACCGTGGATGGTGGGGGTATGAAAAGGTCGGAGGACGCGCCCCGCCGCCCCTCGTGGGCTCGCTGCACTCGCCACGCTTCGGGTTGGCGTTGATAGTGGGGGTGGCGTGGGGGTGCTTTTAACATTGTAAGCACCCATTACGGTGCTTATACAATTAATAATCTTATTGGGGGCCCATTTAACATTGAAAACACCCATTAGGGTGCTTATACAATTTTAAATCATATACCATTTTATATGGCATACAATGCGATGGTATACGATTTAAAATTGTATAACATCGGCTGCCATCGCATCGCATACCATTGTATGGCTTATGGTATACGATGCGATGGGAGCCGTGCTAGGAAACAAGTACCCATATTAGTATAGTTGGCCAGTATTTATCACCAACATCTATCCAGTATAGACAACAAGATACAGTAAATGCTCATAAAAGGAACAATGAAGAACAGTGCGGGATTTTAGAAATGGATATGTTGCCACAGCAACCGAACAGATTCGATAATCATTTATCTAGCACCTTCTAAGCTGGAATTGGATTGGTTACTATGCAACATCTCCACTTCTAACATCCCACATTTTAGTCAATACACCCCCAGATCTCCATTCATAAACCAAATCATATGAAATGGCATAATACATTAACAATCTCTAGTACTTTTACTGTACAAAATATGACATAAACAAACTGGATAAAGGTTATAACTCAATGGCATTCATTCCCTATTTCAAGTCAAGAATCCAAGATGGGGTCTCATTTAATTCTAGTAAAGTATATGCCATGTATTAGGGTATCAGAGGTGCGCTAAAGCAAATAATGCAGAAGACACAGGCTTTTATTATCTTGTATAATAGAAACAACATAAACACTTATACCCCTATCAGAGTGCAAATACCAGGACAAACCCAGGTTTGAGAAACAGGTCTGTCCCGGGACTGACCCGGCATTTGCTGTCTGAAAGCTCCTTCAGGAACCCTTATTGCGGGGTCACTGACATCACACGGGGGGCAGGGCAGAGCAGTGGCACATCATCAGGGGGGCGGGGAAGTCTGCATTTTCTTGGAGCTGACGATGTCTCCAAGCACTGCCTCCTCCATAGTGTGAACAGGACCCAGGTCGTTCTGATACAGAATGACATGCCAGCCAGCCAGCCAGAAGTATGGTTGCATGGAAATAAATATATATATATATTGGTTTATATGCAGAGTTGTATACGGAGCCAATCAACCACTTATTGTCGTGGCTGTATTCACTATTAACATGCATTTGCTCCAGCACCATACCTGTAGCAAGAGATCCATCCAAAATCAGTTGGAATCATTTCTGTGTATGCTCTATCCAGCATCTGCAACTCTGACAACACTCTGCATGAAAGCTAAGTCTTCAAGCACACTGCTGCCAATTTACATATTAAGTTACAATTAGTGATGCAACTGGCTTGTGTAGGACTCCAAGTTGCCCATCGTTGCCTATTGTTGCATATGCTCATCAAGCAATGCCAATGTTAAAAATTGTAAAAACCATGAGCACCTGTATCTCTAGGTGTACAGATATCACACACATCTTTTAAACTTAACATAAACTAAATTATTCAGGATTTTAAAAAACGAATGTTATACATTAAGGCTGCGTCTACACATTGCCTTTTAGCAGGATGCAGTGGAACAGGATCCTGTTTAGCAGGATGCAGCTTTTTGTGGATATATCCTTGTGTAAGCACCTACTAAACAGCTCCTGTTCGACTGCATCTTGCTAAAACCCAATGTGTAGACGCCGACATAGTGATGTGCAGGCTCCTTCCTGCCAAACAGATGCCTTTAAAAGGGACCTGTCAAAAGGCAATGTGTAGACACAGCCTAAGGCACTGCTAAAAGGAAATAGCGCAAATGGTTTGGGTTGGGTCTGTATTCAGTCTAAAAAACTAGGCATAGATTGCAACTGCAACCTAACTGTAGAAAAACTTGCTGACTTGGGCCTTCTAGAACAATCCTGAAATACAGTATAAAGCATAGAACATTGCTTGTTCTTAAGTCAGCTATTCTGCACTTTCATAACCTGGTCATCCACTGGACGGGGTACTGCCGCAGTGAAGTTGCCTCCTTCTCCATTACAAATACTGGAATCATGTAGACATCCTGTGGCAACAAAGCATCTGTAAAAGTAATAAGAGAATAGTAAGAAACAGTTATATTAAATGTTCAAAGTTTTCAGCTAATATTATATTATAAAGCAGGTACGGTTTCATCTCTGCACTGCATTTCCACCATCTTTATTCTTTGCATTTTTGTTACTGTTCTTCATTTTTTCAAAAAACCTCAGCTAGAACATTTTTCTTGCAATGCCAATGATAGTAAAATGATTGATTTGTATTATTAAGCCCCAAAGTAGCCCATAATCTGAAATATGCTACACAAGGTGCAACTATTAAAGAGATTTATCCGGGTCAGCAGCGGGTCAGACCCGGATCATCGGCGGTGTATATGGGGTATATCAGTGTCCATTTACACGGATCCTCTACCCAGGTCCTGACCTGGGTAGAACCCGGATAGGACCCGTGTAAAGGCCGGTGTAAATGGTCCCGCTGCGGATGCAGGCACCCGCAGCGGGTCCACAGCGTGCAGCACTGGGGAAGCTGTCCCCAGGTGCTGGGAGAAGGGGGGTGTCTGCGGCTGCTGAGGGGAGGTGGGGGTACCTGTCAGCCTGAGGTCGGAGCCGGAGGGGATGATGTGCGCTGCCGCCGCTGCTGCTGGTGAATCAGGCCCAATAGCATACAACTGCGGGCTGTGGGGGATGATGGTCGGAACCTGAGGTCGCAGCCGGAGGGGATGATGTGCGCCGCTGCTGCTGTACCTCCCCCCGCAGCCGCGAAGTTCCTGAGGCGAATGGACAGTCGGCATCGGGGGTCCCTCCGATGCATGGGAACTAGTACTACTTCCTATGCACCGGAGGGACCCCCGCCACTGACTGTCCATTCGCCAGAGGAACTTCGCGGCTGCGGGGGGAGGTACAGCATCAGCGGCGCACATCATCTTCTCCGGCTCACGCAGTTGTATGCTATTGGGCCTGATTCAGCAGCAGCAGCGGCGGCGCACATCGTCCTCTACGGCTCTGACTTCAGGCTGACAGCCAGGTACCCCCACCTCCCCTCAGCAGCCACAGAAACCCCCCTTCTCCCAGCACCCGGGGACAGCTTCCCCCCTCTACCCCTTCAGAATTTTTATTTAAGTAATACATATATATATATATATATATATATATATATATATATATATATATAGTGTCCTTTGGCAGCACTCCAAATTGAAAGGCAAATGGTTCCTAAGGTAATAAAATGGTGCCCTCCGATGCAGACAGTGCGTGCTGTCTCAATGTAGAGTCCTGGGGGGTACAGCAGCACTCAGAAATTATCCACACGTAGGCAAAGTTACACACACACACATATATATATATATATATATATATATATATATATATATATATATATATATATATATGTGTGTTGCCTCCTGGCAACAAGCAATTTAACCCCCCTTGGCAACAAGCAAGCATTTTTTATGACATCCACCCACAAAAAAAGGCAGGGCTGACCCAGGTTCAGTATAAATGGTGCAGACCCAGATCGAAGTTCTGTGTAAATGGGGTATATGTATAAAGCAGGGTCAGACCCTGGAAACTCCAGCGTTCAAAGACCAGGGTCGGACCAGGGTTTTTGGTGTAAAAGTGGAGATTCAGTAGAAGGTGATAACACTCCAGCCAATCAGCTATGTTTCAAAAATGAGTCAGTTGATTGGCTGGTGCATTATCACCTTCTACTTTATCACCAAGCTTAATACATCTGCCCCATTATGCTTTAACAATTGTATGTACTGTACACCTAAAGTGTGCCTCCTTGCTAGCCTGTGGCTGTTTATCTTCTACAGCAGTTATCTCATGTCTGAGAATGAGTCAGCTGAGAAGAACTTTTGTTATTTCCACAGCATTCTTACCATGGCCTCGATCGCTGCTCGCTGATGGTGACTGAAAAGAGACCAGAAAGACTGCAGTCACTACATTTAGTAATGTTGATCACATTGCTATTTTAAAATGAATGTAGCTGGAACACTGATGGAAAAATCAGGGATCAAAGGCATCAGTTAAACACATACTGTTTTCTATATTGCAGAGACCCAATACATGAACATTTCTCCATAGCTGTAAGGAAGAACTTTATGGTATAGTAGTTCATAGGGAAGGAGGGTTTGCTTATTTATATACAGTAAAATGAAAGTACACATTGCAGGTACAAGAGGGACATGCAATGTGAAAATAATCATAACCCTATGCAATAACCACTTGCCTGGCGCTAATGGCTGTGATGCAACTGCAAGATTCTGTCAGCAGGCATGGCCATATCACACATGGCCAACAGGCCACGCTATGTCCTCCATCTGTAAGGAGGAAGTCCATGCTGCACAAGTACAGAACAGACTTCCTCCTGGTGCATCAGCACCGCTGAAGTGAGGTCGTGCTCCATGAACACCGTGATCACTTCCAAAATCTCGCCCCAGAATGCCTTGCGAGCGGAATTCCAGGGTGCATGCACACGAACTATACATGCATGGAGGAAACACCGTTCCCTTACTCAACACATCTATGCTGATCTCTGCGTGTGTAGACATCAGCTGCAGCAGGGGGGTAGGGATGATCAGTCCCCCTTGCTTCTGAGTATTTACAAAAATGCCAAGGGGTGAGGCTATACCGGTGGTGGGAGGGGGGGGGGGGCATGACTAGGGGATTATGCTGCCCCATAAAAGCGATAAATAATCTAAAGAAATATATATATTGTGAAACAAGGTGTTAACTTTATGGGGGCCATTGACACCATGGGTTAGAGTGGGGGTTTTGCCAAGAGAACGGTTACCACCAGGGGTTGTGGCAGCTGGCACTTCAGGGGATCTTATACCACTGCGAGGTGGGGGTGGGAAGTAAAATTACAAGGGGAGGCCAAGGTACACAGAGTTGGGGGTAGGAGGTGCAAAACAACCCCATGGTCAGTGTTCCCTCTAAGCTGTGCGCGTGTGCACACGTCTCGCCGAGCCCGCGCACAGACATTACAACTGAGCGCACAAAGGTTAAAATCTTGTTTAGTGTGCCACGAGTTTAATAAGGTTGAAAATCACTGCTATAGCCTATATGTGTGGTGTGTGAAGTCTGTAAGCATTCAAATTGCTTTATTAACTCAGCAGAACTCGAAACCTAGGCCTTTATACGTTATGTGACGCACAAAAATTTTAATTTCCTTCCAAAAATGCACAGCCAATATCTTTTGCCGCACACAGCCTTCGTAAAATTAGAGGGAACATTGCCCATGGTATATATATATTTTTAGATAAAATATTTAAAACTACATACTTTTTAAATGTAAGTAAATAAATAAAAAATACTATTTGGGGGGGGGAAATTGTCAGTTGACCTTCCTAGGAATTAGTTAGCTCCATGCCAATAAGGTGTAGCCCAAATACAGTAGTTTAAGGCTATGTACATATGAATGTGTTAATTCCCTTTCCCCTTTGTTTTGTATTTTGGCAGCAACAAATGTGTACACAGGGATCACTGAAGCCTATGGATGTATGCCAGTGCAGTTCACACAACTATCTTTCCAAAGGGGATGACACAACAGATGCAAAGTACTGCAGCTCACGGAGCAGAGTGCACACTATGGGCCTGATTCAGACCCATTCACAGCCCTGCAGATTATCAAAAGGCTGCGCATACGCACATTGCTCACAAGCTCGCAAGGTGATTGACAGGAGTCAGGCTTTTGTGGGAGTGTCCTGAAAAATGCACGCGTTCCCTGGTCATTTCCTCCGTGTGCACAGATGCAAATGCACTTGGGCCAGAGGGGGGGGGGCTTTGGTGCTTGGCTGGGCGGTGATTACCTTCTCGGATATTTTTGGCTAACATTATTCTACTTTTACGCAGATATTGGTGTGAATTTGGGGCTAATGATAGTACTGTGTAATAGTATACCAGTAAGGACAGGGCAACATCTGGTGTCACTCTGGTAATCATGCTGCACTGAGAACACATCTGGAGGGGAGCTAAGTGAGGAACAATGCTGTGATATGAAAGAGCTAGTAAGCCCACTTGAAGCAAATGCTTCACAAGCTAGTAAGGCAGCTGATTGTATATGAGTGCCTGCCTGTGTGTGTGTGTGTGTGTGTGTGTGTGTGTGAGAGAGAGTGAATGAGATTGTTTCACTTGTTACCAACAGATGGCAGTGTTTTGGTGCCACACACATTTTATATTTATAGATAGAGATATATAGATAGAGATCTTCCTGTGAGCTGTCCTAGGCTACAACCCATCTGCTTCTGTTCCTCCAGAAAATATAGACTGATATCTGTTTGGGTGGGTTACCTGCTGGCCCTACACATGAGCCGGGCCATCAAAAGGAAACTTGATGGTATAGGAAATATTTTCTGGAAAATTACAAAACCTATGACCTTTCTACAATGTAGCAGTGGCTTACCTCTCATTAGAATGGAAGCATTCATATAGAATGGTGGATTCCCTTGCTGAGCCTATTCAGAGATGTAAGAAAATGCATTTTCAGGACGGGTATGGGTCATTAGGTCAACCAAACAAAGGTCAACATGCATTAGGTTGACCGCTGAAGGTCGACACATGAAAAAGGTCAACATTGCTTTAGCAGGGTCATTAGGTACACATAAGTATTCGGTCGACTTTGGAAAGGTCAACATAGGGTTTTCTCTTTTTTGTCCCGAATGTCGACAGTGTCAACATTGACACTGCATCGGTGCACCTCGTGCCCTTGCATGTGTCTCGCTACACTCGGCACAGTATTATATTCTCCCTCCACACCCTAGTGGATGGTAGTGCATGAAATACTGCCTGTCAGCACATGTCGGCTCAGGAAAGAAAGAAAAAGAATACCATGTCGACCTTTTGACTGTCGACCTTTCCAATATCAACCTTTTTCATGTGTTGACCCTTTTCATGTGTCAACCTAATGCAGTGATGGCTAACCTTGACACCCCAGCTGTTGAACTACACATCCCAGCATGCTCTGCTACAGTTTTACTACTTAGCCATGCTAAAACTGATTCAGGGCATGCTGGGATGTGTAGTTCAAGGACAGCTGGAGTGTCAAGGTTAGCCATCACTGACCTAATGCATGTCAACCTAGTGACCATATACCGGCAGGACTGTGTGAAGATATGCAAATGAAACAGCTGCCAAGATTTTTTACAAGATGCCACCAGCGGGCATGCAAAGATGCAGCATCCATTGTAGAACCAATAATATTTGATATAATATGATCTTAAATGAAATATTTCAGGGATTTAAATCTGAGTTCAGATTTTTTTAATCTGAGAA
Organism: Crinia signifera; assembly: GCF_055691185.1. Lineage (NCBI taxonomy): Eukaryota > Metazoa > Chordata > Amphibia > Anura > Myobatrachidae > Crinia > Crinia signifera. The sequence continues at coordinate 343,559,181 of NC_139217.1, forward strand.
GTGGAGGTCTACCCCTAACAAATTCTGCCACTGATCTCATCATCAGACACCCCCCCCCCCCCCCCCCCAACTTGCACTCCATCACTCCAATCATGTAGTGTAGGCTGTTGTTGTCTGGAACCACTATGGAAAGGGCACATTGTAACAAGGAGGATGTCCCTCATTTAAATGTATGTGTCCTTAGATGTGTAGGTGCCAGGATGGGGGACATTTGAACATTTTTTAGAACTTCTCCCCATTCCCTTGTTCTACTAGTGTTTCTGGTGCACAGGACAACCCAACTAAATGTGTCTTTTGTAAACTAAGCCCATAAAGCACAAAAATTGTTTTATTTTCCCTGTATTTTATTATGTGTTTAAAATGAAAACCTAGAAAACTAATAGAAAACAAATGTTCCCTAGTTACTTCATATATAGGATTATCGTATACGGATTCTATGAAGTAAGAAGTGTGTGATTCCTGGCAAGTAATGTGTAAGAGCCATTTTTTTGACCCCACAGCTGGATCACGTAAGTATGAGGTATGCAGACATTATCGAGTCTACTCCACACGTAGGGGCTGATTCCGAGTCAGGTGAAGATGGGCCTTTACACCAATGCCACGAATGATGATCTTCATACAGATACACCCACATAAAATCCATCCTGGGCGTCTTTAGATGCACCATTGGTTACATTACAGCCCTATGGCAGGCATAGTTTCTCTGTGTGAACATTGAGTCCTGTGTAAGTGGTTCCTCATCTCAATGACAAGCACACACCTGGCGGATCATCCCCAGTTACTTCCCTCGAATGCTCACTGTAATCCACTCTCCAAGAAGGAAATTTACTAAGATGGGAGTTCGATTTCACATGGGATGTTGCTATGGGGAACCAATTAGATCCTGTCTATTATCTTCTAGAAGGTGCCAAATAAATAAGTAGAATCTGATTGGTTGCCTGAAGAGTTGAAAATCAGTTTATGGTTATGAGTAATGCCCCTTCACTCACTGTGGTGCAAACTTGTTAGTGGATACTGGTGCAAAGAAGACATGTGAGGCTGTAATTATGGGACCAGAAGTAAAAAGATGTGAGAAAACATCTGTCCCTTTCCCTCTGCAGTTCTCATGTTTCCCATTGTATCTAAAATATGCCTCAGCTGTGAGATTGCTGCAGTACAGGGACAGGGAATCTGCATTCTATGTCCTTCTGTGTACTATTATCCCCACACAAACAGCAGTGATGGGATTACTTTACACTGAAAGGATGAGGTTAGATCAAACCAAATTCACAATAATCATTTGTTTGCAGACAATGGCTCTCAGAAGGTAGCTGGGAAATCTCTCTCATCCCTATTGCACCAATCTGCTGACCACATGTATGGAAATGATGAGAGGCCACACAAACAGTGGCCCAGTAATCTCATTAAACGCTAGGCCAACTTCAAAGCTTTTGAAAGTCTATCAGGATACACTTTGAGGTTAAGCCATTAACAAATAACTCCACACTTGTGTGTTCCTTCATTAACCAAGGGAAATGTAAGAGGTTTTTTTTTTTTTTAATTATGTATTAATTAGTAAAAAAAAAAAAAAAACAATATCTCTTCTAGAAAAATAGCAGGCTAACCAATAAAAAGCTGTGTATATAGGCTGTGGGAAGAGGCAGAAAAATTTAGTTGAAGTGGACAATTTAGAAAAAACAGGTCTGGTAGGACAGTTAAGGTTTCATTTTGTTATGTAACACCCCTTTCACACCGCACCTCAGACCCAGGTTATTGCGGGGTTGGTGACGTGTCGACTTGGGTCGAATTGCAGTGTGAAAGCAACAGAGCTTATAACTTTGATCGAACAACCCGGCAAGCAACTAGAGCACCGATCTCAGTGCAGGGCAGGGTGCGGTGCCCTGCAAAAAAAAACCTGAACACTACTTGCTGGTACCAGTAGTGCCATGCAAGAAATGCTATTTTGGGGCTAAATGTAATAAGGCACAAGTTGAAAAATAAAGTATTAGTTTATAGCTAAATTCGCACAAACTTGTATGTTTCTCGCACTCGCATCCATGGTTTCCTATGGAAAAGCATACAACTCAGACAATGTAATAGGGTGCAAGTTCTACACAAAATCTCACCCAAAAAAATAAACCAGCTTCCGATGGGCAAGTTTGTCAGAAGCCTGCACAGATCAGTGAGACCAGTGCAGGACTCTCTGGGGGAAATTTACTAAGATGGTAATAAGACTTCACATGTGATGTTGGGCAACCAATCAGATCCTGTCTACTATCTTCTAGAATAAATAAGAAGTAGATTTTGATTGGTTGCCCATAGAAACATCACATGTGGAAGTCTTATTCCAATCTTAGTAAATTTCTCCCTCTGTGTAAAGGTGCTGGAATGGTTAAATATAAAAATATCTATGTACTGTATATCTCCATCTATCTAATAAAAAACACAGCACCCAAGGTCATAAGACCCTGTCAAATGCAGTATTTTCCCCATGCTTTAAATTACGGGTGGTCCGCCCGGCATGTTTACCCTTGCTGCTCGGCAGCCAATACCCCCTGTCGTCCGGCAGATTTTACGTTGGAGAGGGTGCCGAGCGAAGAATTGGATGCACGATCTATTTGGCACACAGACTGTGCAGCTGCAGTAATGTGCGCGTCCCCTGTTGTTCGCCTGGCAACCTCTCTAACGTTAACATGTTTCCGGTGGACAGGGAAGCCGAATGTGACATCACCGTCAGTCACATGATCTCTAGCACTCCTTTTGGCATCTGGGCACGTGTACACTGTGTCACATTTTCTTTAAGGTTTTTTTTAACCCTTTATTACACACACAGAAGCCTGCATGGATCTCACTGAACTGTGAAGGCTTCTGTCAAACGTGCCCCCTTGTAACTGGACTTTCATTACAATGTGTGAGTTTAAAACACAAAACCCTCAAACTCTCTAATTCAGAGCCTATTACATTTCCAAATTGTGGGACAAACTCTCACCTTCACACTGTGCAACTAGGTGTGAGTTTGGTTCCGCAAACAAACTTGTACCCTATTACATTGAGACCATGGATTTTAATACTATTAGCTCAGCTCCCAGTATACAGAGATGTTGGCAGCACCAATGCTATCGGCACCGGCCTTTTTCCCTCTCTTTTTGGTAGGGGCCTGTTTTTTAAATTTTGTTTCCGGGCACTATACTACCCCAAGCTGAGGAAATTCAGCCTTGGGGTCATTTGTTACTGTGAGTAGCCCTACCTCTGTATATGAATTTTGGTGCTTAAGTAACCAAATTGATGCTTTATACCACCTCAAAACATATTGGCGCTTTAGATCTACAAGCTATAGATGTAGCCGCGCTCATCCTAGTTGGATCACCACTGCGGAATCGCCACCCTGCGATATCGTTACTCAAAGCATTTCTATGAGACACGGGGGAGAATTAGTCACGCGTCTGCATCCAGATTGCGCCAATAGATATGGGAGGCGCACACGGAGATTGGTGCGGCAATGATGAGTGTGGCTACATCTGCACATTGCTGAAATGTTGCTGCTGCCCACATCTCACAAGCAATTAACTTTAAGGCCCTATGCAGTACCCATGACAATCTCAGATGCTACAAGCAGGATGCAATAATTCAAATTCAAATTACAAGTAGTGCTGGTTACTTGGTGGCCTTGCTGTGGAGTGCGGATATACATTGCAATATTTCATATGATATTCCACAGCAGTAACATCATATTGATGAGCTACACACACAAACATTTACTGGGATACTCACAGTTTGCACAAGCCTCTGAATGAGAACCCTGGAAGTCAGAGAAGGAGGGAGTTGTGTACTCACTATCCTAAAAAACAAGAGAGAAAAACGATCAAACATGGTAAATACATTTTTCTTGTTTGTTTCTCTATAAAAAGCAACGAAGGTCTGATTTCTATGGCGGAAATAATCATTGTTCCATTACAATGTGGATATTTTTATTTAAGTATGATTTGTGGTACTCTGTATTCCTCCATCAGCTACAGATGTGACCTCATACATGACTGCTGCAAATGTGCCAGACAGCCTCTTTCATCACTTCAGGTCTCATGAGACTCTAATGATGTCCAATATCTTTAACTTATCTGCATCAACTTTGCCGAAAAAGTGTTTTATTCGCAATTTGATGCTATTAGGCCACACCAGGAAATGATGCTGATTACTGTGGTATGCAACACTTGTATATCGGTGTGCGAATGATACTCTGCATCGCAGCACATCATATACAGCTTCAGAGTCTGCTTGTAGGCAAATGTCCTTCAGTAAATGATACATTTATTTCGACCCCAGATCTTGGAGATAATATGCATACCGGTTTTTGTACATAATGCAGCCAGCAAGTACATGAGGGAAGCGCTGACAGGTTTGCAAAATGAGAGCTGCTTTCAGCAAGAGGAGTGGATCTACCTGCAACAAGAAAAGAATCAGAGAATAATTTAAGACATAGGTACTCAACCTCGATCCCCATAACCCAGGGCTGGGCAACACCGGCCCTCCAGATGTTAATGAACTACACATCCCAGCATGCCTTGCATCAGTTTCAGCATGGCCACATAGCAAAACTAATGCAAAGCATCCTGGGATGTGTAGTTCATTAACATCTGGAGGGCCGGTGTTGCCCAGCCCTGCCATAACCCCACACAGTGCATGTTTTCCAGGTATCCTCACAGAATCACAAGTGAAAGAAATAATACCACCTGTGGATCTTTTAAAATTGGTCAATGAGTAATGGCCACACCTGTGCACGTGCCGGGTGACCTGGAAAACGTGACTAGATTGGAGTCCTGAGGACTGAGTTAAAGAACCAATGGTCTAATGGAGTAATTTCCAACATTCTTCCAATCATGCCGCTTCGATCTAGATCAGGACAGGCCAACCTGTGGCTCTCCAGATGTTGTGAAACTACAAATCCCAACATGCCTTGCCACACTTAACACTCCCTTATAGCAAAACCGTGGCAAGGCATGATGGGATTTGTAGTTTCACAACATCTGGAGAGCCACAGGTTGACCATGCACATCACCAACACGTATGTCAGAACAATACATGGAAAACATCACACATACACATGTGTCTTTAAAATGTTCTCAGCATAGAGCCAAATAGCAGAAAGACTGAGAGCCACAGCTGTATCGGACAGTAAAACATCCAAAGCACTACATTATTATAGCAAATGAAGAAGGCCACAGCACTGCATATAAGAACACAGCCTGCTGTGGTACAAGGAGAATGAAATAATGTGTGTGATAAGATCCTACTTTGGTTTTGTCCACATGACTGAGGGTGTTGAAGATCCTGTGCAGGTCTGAGGTGTTCTGTATGTGCTCTATGTAAGTGTTCCATTCCTCGCTCAGCTCCAACTGGGAACGGACCTAGAACCATTAATACATCAACACTCAGAATGGCAGCATAATACACAGCTGACATGTTACTAATACTCAACGGAATTAATTATTGTTGCAATATATATTATAAACTAAAATACATGTAATGAATAAGTTAGGAACAGAGTTTATTAACAAGGATAAAGGGCATTTACACAAAACTGAATGGGAAAACTATTACCATTACTAGCAGACCTGATTCTGGGATAATGGGTCGACAAGGCGTACATCGACAGTTACTAGGTGGACACCTAAGAATGGTCGATACAAGCTGAAGGTCGACATGTATGTGGGTGACAAGAGTTTTTCACTGGATTTTTTGTGTCTATGTTGACATATGTCAACACGCTACGGGCACTATTATAATCTAAATTTATGCCCACTTGGATAAGAAAGTATGAACCAAGTCGGTATAAACAAAAAAAGACCATGACCATGGTCACGTCGATCTTAAGCTTGTGTCAACCTTCTGTCATTGTTGACAGAGTCACTGTCGACCAATAGTGGTTGAGCTAGTGACTGTCAACCCAGGGAGAGAATACCAGCAGGCCAATACGTACCCGGTAAGCATGCCATAAGGGTCCATTATAAAACCGGAACAGTCCAATCAAGTCCTCCAAAAAACATTTGCAACTGACATCAGCAACATCCACGGAACATCCAAGCGCCTTAAAGAAAGTACAGGGAGAAGCTTAGCAGTTGCACAGCTGGAACACACAATGTTTTCCAACCATCCTCATATCAGGTGTTTTACTACAGAACACAAGTATATTTAGGGGTCAATCCTATTAGTGCTGAAGGGTTCGAGGTGCCATTCGGGTGCCGATTAAATGCTGGAAACAGCACCCGAATTAAGCCGATCTCGCACCATTCGCTGGGCCGAATTTGCTTAAAATTGCTTGCACCCCTATGGAGGTGCGAGCACTTTTAAGCAAATTCAGTCCACCGTAAAGTGCGCCCAGCGCCGTGATGATTTGCGAGTGTGAATCATCCTCACCTAATAGGATCGGGTGTGGTATGACTCACCGACAGTCGGGATCCCGACAGTCATTATCCCGACTGCCTGGCCTCAGACAGCATGGCCAGCGCAACAAAGCCCCTTGCGGCCTCGCTGCGCTCGCCACCTATTCTATTCTCCCTCTATGGGGGTCGTGGACCCCCACGAGGGAATATAGCCGCCGGCCGTCGGTGTTTTAACAGTCGGGATCCCGACCGGCACCCATAGGATCGACCCCTTAGAGGGGAATATTGGCTGCAAAGAGGTCCAGAGGGAACAATGAAGTGAGGACAGACATAAGAGTAACAGTGCAAATAAACACAGGAAACTACATACATGTGTGTCCGCATATATAGTAAAAGTTGCACAGACCAGTGGTTCGCAAACTTGGTCCTCGGGACCCCACACAGTTAATGTTTTTCAGGTCACCCAACAGGTGCACTCATTACTGACTGACACATTTTAAAAGATCCACAAATTATTTCACTTGATTCTGTGAGGAGACCTGCAAAACATGAACTGTGTGGGGTCCCGAGGACCGACTTTGAGAGCCTGTGACCAATTGATAAATGAACGTTTTATTAAAAGTTTAAAAACACTTAATGTAATGGTAAGGTAAATTGTATACTAGTTAGTGGTTTGGTGTTTAGCCCCATCCACACTACACGATACTGGCCGTGGCCAATATCGTTAACAATATTGGCCTCGGGTGACCGATATTGCATGTATACACTGAACAGTATCGGTAAACAATATCATTCATTGATGTCACTGAGACCCGCTGAACATGCAGATTGTTGGGTATATAGCCAAATTGACCTGCATGTTCAGCAGACAGTGAAGCTTTCTAATGATGCATGGGAGCGTGCATCATTAACAACACTGAGCGTATACACTAGACGATATAGTAAAAGATAGCGCTCAGAAAGCCTTTTTTATATCCTCCAGTGTATATGGGGCTTTAAGCTAAAGGGTTGTTAATTCCATTCTCCTCTGTGATCTAGGTTTAATGCATGTAAAAATAAAATGAGATTATTGGTCTGTTAAAATCCTATTCTCCTTTTAGGACTTAGAGTTCAGAGTTAGCTACTCACCCACAAATACTCCCCATGCACTTGGATTGCAAATTTCAGTTTGCGTAATCGGATAAGATTGGGAGGGGAGTTGGAAATCTCAGTCATACAGCGGACAACTCCCGCAATTTGGCCGCACAGTAATTCCTGCTGGTCTGTAACAGTCTGAAAAACAGAAGCAGCGAGATTAGCCATCAACATAGTCTCCTTTTAGATGACGTGGGACAATGGTCCTGGTTCAGACTTGATCGTGCGGCTGAGAATTAGCACAGCGGCCGATCATCAGGAGGCCATCCTGCGATGAAGTACTGCAACTTTTTCTATACGCACATTATTCGCAAGGTTATTGACAGGAAGTAGGAGTCTGGGGGTGGAAACGACCATTAATGTGAGTGCTAAGAAAACACCAATGTGCCTAGGAAAATGCTGGGATGCATGGGCAAATGCTAGGTGTGTCTGAGCGTTTTAGGGAAGAGTGTGTGATGTCAACGCCAGCCAGGATATGCCTCCGCCGAGTAGGACCAGGGCTACGACCAGATGCAGATTAAAACAAAAACACACTATACTGTATACATATTTCTGTATGGCAAAGGTAACTCCAAATGTTCAATCAGATCTTTATTTTCAGAAGATTAAAAAAAAAAAAAAAAAAAAAAAAAACCTTAAAGTAGTTATTTAAATATGTCAATGTTATACTTGCTCTGTTTAATGTGTGTGCATTGCTGAAATTGGGAATGGATTTTTACAATGATATGCCCTGGAAGTATCCTACAGATGAGTTACTGTTTCAGTGAAGGGATTTTAGATAATATGTTTAAAGTGGTTCCAGCTGTAAAAAATAAATAAAACCAAACTATTCATTGGCAGATACATGGCAATTCGCTTCTCTAAGGGAAAATGATCCTCCTTATGCACAGTGACGGTGCAGCGCCACCTAGTGACAGAATTATCACCATTATCTGCAACTCACTGTACACCCCCCTCCCCCAATCAGTGTATTATATTGGGTAGATCCTAGGCTACAATCACATTGCTACAAAAATGAGATGCTGGATTGTGTTGGTGGGGGTAAGGGTCATGTTGTCTCTCACATTGCTGGTGAGGGTATGGGTCACTGGGCTGACATGGCTTAAGTTTGACACATGAAATAGGTTGGCATGGCTAAGGTCGACATGGTCAGAAGGCCTACACAAGCATTAGGTCGACTGTCAACATGAGTTTTTCGACTTGTTTTTGCCCCGGATGGTGGCCTAATCGACATGGACACCGTCAAATAGTACCCTATGCTTGGCATACTATTCTATTCTCCCTCCATGCCCAAGGGCAGGGATAGGGAACCTTCGGCCCTCCAGCTGTTGTTGAACTACACATCCCAGCATGCCCTGATACAGTTTTTCTATTTGGCCATGCTAAAACTGTTGCAGGGCATTCTGGGATGTGTAGTTCAACAACACCTGGAGGGCCGAAGGTTCCCCATCCCTGCCCTAGGGGATGGTAGGACATGAATACCACCTGTCGGCACATCTTCTCAAAAGAAACATGAAAAACTTGTGTTGACCTTTTGACTGTCGACCGTGCCATTGTCGACCTTCCAACCCTGTTGACCTATTATGTGTTGATGTAAGCCATCTTGACCTTTAGTGGTCTACCAAATGCATGTTGACCTAATGACCATATACCGCTGGAGGACACGGCCTGCCCGATTATTTAACGTGGAGCCCTTTAAATGGAAAAAACTAACTATCACCAGAACTGATAAAGTTGCTGCTAGGAAAACCTTTACTCTAGTCAATAAACAATACATTTCCCTGTTTATGTGCTGCTTCCCCAAAATTGAAGATCTGGACCTGCATTTTAAAATCTCAAAAGATTATCTGTGAAACATTAAGGGTGTAGTTATAAAAGCTTAGAAATCAATACAATTGTGAGAGATAAAGTACTAGCCAATCAGCTTCTACCTTGCATTTTACAGGTTGTGCTAAAAAAAAAAAAAAATAGTTTGGAGCCAAGTGGTTGTCCATTTATCTCTCAAAATATTCACTCTCTACAAGCTTTGATAAATACAGTTTTTTTAGAAACCTGGCAGGTACTCTATAACCACTGGAAGGTGGCCAATTCTCTTAACCCTTTGAGTGCCAAATGAATTTGTCAAAATAGGTGTGAAAATTGCCAAGAAAACATTTTTATTCAGCATAATGTCTGGTAATGATTACCTTATATAGGAAATATAAGCTTTTTATACACATTTTTTTTGTTTGACTTTATATAACAAATGTGAGAGGCGCTGGCTTTTTTAGCCAATATTTTACGCATCTCACACAGAGATACAGGTTGAGTATCCGGTATCCGGACATCCCTTATCCGAATTATTCCAAAAACCGTGGTTTTTGGAATCATTCGAATTTTTTTTTTTTTTTTAACCCCCCCTAACCCTCTTTTCATACTTACCAAGTCCCCGGGCGTCCACAGCAGGCCTCCGGCATCTTCTCCAGGGTCTCCAGCGGTCCCAGGAATGCATTGCGCGAGTGCGCCGGTGACGTCACCGGTGCGCGCGCACACTCGCGCAATGCATTCCTGGGACCGCTGGAGACCAGGAGAAGATGCCGGAGGCCTGCTGTGGACGCCCGGGGACTGCGCGGACGCCGAGGGACCACCGGACACCATCAGGGGACAGGTAAGTATGGCTACAAAAAATTATTCCAAAAACCGGAAAATTCCCCTATCCGGAATGCTCGTGGTCCCGAGCATTTCGGATAGGGGATACTCAACCTGTATTGGCATTTTTAGCAGATAATTTTGCGCATTTCTCACAGAGATGTTGGCACGCAAAGGATTAATGAACACAATAGAATTAGTCTGCAAACAGATCATCAGGAATATATAGTCATTTAAATGTACAGATAATAATTACCTGAGGAGGATAAAAATAATTAATGCCTATCCTCGTTGGGTCACCTTCCCCTTTCACCTTTGAACCATCGTAAAGAAAAAAATAATTTAACCTGCAGATGTAGAAAATAAATAAATGTATTCAAGCAAATGTAGACATATAATAAATGTAATATTACTGTATGGTGAGGTTTTGCCTGCTGTCCTGCTTTTAGCAATTTTTATTCCATCCCAGAAATATTTCATTGTCTAAACAGAACATTAACATACACAATTTATAGAACCCTGAGTGAATTACTGAAAAACACAGAAAATCGTGATTATATGAAGTGAAAACCAACACTTGCATCAAATACAGATGTGTCCTCCCTCATCATTGCTGCAGTCATGTGAAACAGCCCTTCAAGTGGCACCTAGTCGTGAACGACTGTACTTAAGCACGTTTTACCTGAAAATGTGTATTATTTTCTTCACTATGCAAATTAGATGAACAAGCAGCTTTGCTGATTAAAACTATATGCAGCATGCCTATATTCTGTGTGCAATCTCGCCTGTATCTGCATCCGAAATGCTACATTACAGTGGTTTGCAGATATAGCCGCAGACACACACGGAATATTGGCATGTTGCATATCATTTCAATCAGCAAACTTGTACCACATATACACAAATACCCCTTTCACATCGCAAATGCTGGGTCACAACTGGGATATTGACACGGTCTGCCCCGGGATCAACCTGGCATTTGCAATGATTAGCCCCCACAGTGGCCTGGCGATAAGCCAGGTCACTGACATCAGAAAGGGAGTGAGACGGAGCACTATTGGGGGGCGGGGGAGGAGGCAGTGCTTGGAGCAGATGCTGCCTCCTCCCTATAGTGTGAACTCAAACTGGGTTACTCGTTTACACTGCCCAGCAACCTGGGTTGGACTCTGGATTAACCTGGTTGGAATGCCGGGTTGCTGGACCTGGGTTTTTTCAAATGGCTCTTTTACACAGCAGAGATACACTGGTTATTTGTGTGGTGTGAAAGGAGTAATAGTGATGCAAATAGAATACATTTTAAGCTTAAAAACTCTACGGCTAAAGTATATAAACCATTGATGGAATTGTACATATATAATGCTTGACATGTTATGTTTAGCAGAATTGCAAAGGAGCTGCCAGCTCACTCATGCCAGCCATCTCGTGGCACATGGCTTATTGAGGTTAGATGTAGAAGGACCTTTCTTTATATACACAATGGCATGAGCAAATTTGGAGGTGAACTTTAGGGTAAAAAAAAAAGTATATGGATTCCACCTTTCTAATTACAGTTTGCCCATTTCAGCCACAACCTTTTCTAACTTAGGGGGTTATTCTGATTCACTCGGAAAGGCACAATTACTCTCTAACGGACAAAACCATGTGCACTGCAGGTGGGGCTGATGTAACATGTGCAGAGAGAGTTAGTTTTGGGAGCTTTATTGTTTCTGTGCAGGGTAAATACTGGCTGCTTTATTTTTACACTGCAATATAGATATCAGTTTGATGTACACACCCCACCCAAATATGCAGTGAATATGGTTTTGTCCATTAGAGAGTGATTGTGCCTTTCCAATTAAATCAGAATAACCATCTTTGAAAACCCATGCAGTTCCTGTTCCCTGCCTGGGGTGTCGCTGTCTGCTGTGGTGTTTCTAGCACAGGTCTGGTTTGCATATCAGTGCTGATATACAGACCACACTGTGCTAAAAGAACTACAGCAGACAGCGACAACCCAGGCAGGGAAGAGGAACTGCATTGATTTTCAAAGATAGCGGGTGCTAGAATGAACACTACAACTGGTACATAAATTGAAGCATATAGTCATGCAATCTCCATAGACATTAGCAGTAGACTGGGTCTTAATGAGGAGTTCAACAACTTTGAACATGTAAACATAATAATTCCTCCTTGTTATTTTGGAAAATGAAAACACTGCTACAGGTGCTTCAGACAGTAGTAAGCGATGTTATTGTGATTTGAATATGTTTGACCACTTCGCAACATGGTCACATGGGATGCAATCACTATCAGATGGGCTTCCACTGACAGTAACATTGCATATCTCCCTGCTTCGTCCCAGATTTCCTCCTGCTCCTCTACATCCCGCAGTAGTGATGCAGAGTAGACATGTGTTTAACACCACTGTGGTGTCCACATACTTTTGGCAAACCAAGTATAGGCTGATGACGTGACTTGCATTATCGTAGTCTTGCCACCCAAGGGTTGTTTGGTGATTAGGGTAGGGGTAAGCTTCCTATGGAAGCTATAGCTAGTGCAACACAACATATACTACATGACTTCTAGAAGCGTACAGAGCCAAAGATTAAGAGCAGGATGCAGAAATAGCAATGCATTATAATGCAGACTCACCATGATTCTGGCCTGGGTTCTACACCACAGGGCGATGCCATGAAGTTCCTGTACTGTAGTTCTGGTCTAGTTACATCACAGCCACAAACTTTGTAATAGGAATAGATGGTAAAAATGATTGTACTTCCTCATATCCGCTTTCTTATCTGCAAACGGTAAGCCAACTTTATCTGCTCCTGATACAGCACAAACACACATGTGAAGAAGACAGAAAAATTGTGATAAGGGAACGGAACTTTCTGAATAATTCTGAGCAATATTAAACCACCATAAAGCTACATCAAGACTATAATTTAAAATTATATATATATATATATATATATATATATATATATATATATATATATATATATATATATATATATATATATATATATATATATATAATGTACAATATCTCCAGAATTTGCGCTATGCTGTGTCGGTCGCTTGATAACACTTGATCCCCTACTAGAGAGATCGAAAAGCCAATATCCAAACCAAAAGTGTTATATAGCGCCCTGTATATTAATTAGGATATTTCCTGTCTTTCCTTACAATATTGGATGGACCATAAACAATTTTAAAGTAAAAAACATTTATTAAAACATTTAAAACGTTTAACATTTTATAGAAGGTTTTTCTAATACAGATGTAATTCTTGGTTTAGTAAGTTAAGTAAGTAAGTTTTATTTATATAGCGCACTTTCTCCAACAGGACTCAAGGCGCTTTACAGACAATAAAAATAACAATGCACATACTGCAATACAAAGGGTTATCAGTACAAGGAACAGGCAACAATGGCAGTACAAATGTACATCACACATACAGATATGCACAAGACGCATTCTAATAAGGGACACGGACATGGGGAACATATTTACCGAGCTGTGCAGTACCCAGGCAGCGGCGCCACATGGTGATTGCACAGCCAGTAACAGTACTGATATATATAAACTAGATGTACTCTAATGAGGAGCACAGACATGGGGATCATATAATTACTGAGCTGTGCAGCACCCAGTCAGCCAATCAGCGGCGCCACATGGTGATTGCACAGCCAGCTAGGTAGCCAGTAACAGTACTGATATATATACTAGATGTACTCTAATGAGGGTCACAGACATGGGGAACATATCATTACTGAGCTGTGCAGCACCCAGGCAGCCAATCAGCGGCGCCACATGGTGATTGCACCAGCCAGTACTGTACATATAGAACACAAAAGAACAGTACAGGGTACACATAACTAGTCATAACACAATTAAAGCACCATTCTTAGTACACAATACAGCTGAGATATAAGGAAGTGAATGAGAATAGATGCAGGTATAGATTGTAGATGAGTAAGAGAGCTGTAGTTGAAATACAAGAAGAGTGCAGTGAGAACAGGAGGGAGGAGGGCAATATCATGTGGCCTCAACTCACCTTTGCCATGAGTGGACCAGGCCCACCACCCCTACGGCTGAGAACACCTGGACTACCCCCAGCCCTACCCCTCATGGTGAGCATGGAGCTGTGAGGGGAAGCAGCAGGGTCAGCCTATGCACCAACACTTCACCCATCAATCCCTTGATTGTGCTTTTTCCTGTATTGTGTACCTCCGCAGATTGCACACCCTGCCAGCGCAGGGTGTGCAATAGTGGTCAATGGTTACCCAACGCGTTTCGTCTCTTTATGAGACTTCATCAGGGGTGAAAAGGTATTGTAGTGTATCTTTTTAGGTCTCTAATCAATAGTTTTGTACGATAGTGGTGGTAGATGGTCCGGTTATAGACTCAAATAGTCAACTTATTAAGTCCCTTTATGACAATATTATTGTTGATAGGTAGTATAATTTCAAACTTTTGAGCTGTAGTGGAATTATAACTTAAATCCCTTAGGTTAGAAAGAATCTTTAAGGCAATATGCGGTGTCCGATATGGGTTTTGTAGAACTTCTATTAAATTTTAGGGTATAACAATACCGTTAATTGAGATATTAAGCTCTAAATAAGTGGTAAAATTTAAAATAATTTAAAATAATTGAGGTGTGGTCCCCTTATGGTATATTCAAGGATACGCTCCAATTCTTTATAGGCGGTCTTCTTGACGTATAATCGATAAACTTTAATAAAGACTTTTTAAGGGCAATGGGCAATGCCCGATTTAGGATTTGTAGTAATTCTATTGAATAAATTGGGGTATTCTCAATACCTAATAATAAACCTTAAGGTGAGAAATTATGCTCTTAATCGATAACCGGTTTTAGTATTTGAGGTGTAGTCCCCTTAAAAATAATAATAATCGGGGATAAACTCAAATGTCCAAGATGTGATCTCCTTGAAGAACACAGGATTAAGAACGTGGTCTATGATAACCTTTTGGCTCCTAGAGATGTGTGCTCTCCTGTGTCCAAACACCTATATATATATATATATATATATATATATATATATATATATATATATACACATACATATATATATATATATATATATATATATATATATATATATATATATATATATATATATATATATATAAAGTAATTGGTGCTTTAGATATGTCCCAAAATGCCTGAATCTTAAAGAAACAAAACCTATGTTACTGCTTACATGCTCTGAAACTGAGCAAGAACGTATTTCTTCCATGGTAGGTCACAAGGCGGGAGTAATTAAGTTTTATGTATTATTTATTTAACAGATTCTTATATAGCGCACACATATTCCACAGCGCATTACAGAAAGTATTTGAACACTCACATCAGTCCCTGCCCCAATGGAGCTTACAATCTATATTCCTTACCACATGTACACGCACACACAGACATTCTAGGGTTCATTTTGTCGGATGACAATTGACCTACCAGTATATTTTTGGATTGTGGGAGAAAACCGGAGTACCCGGAGTAAACCCACGCAAACATGGGATTATATACAAACTCTGCAGTTA
This sequence comes from Crinia signifera, assembly GCF_055691185.1. Classification (NCBI taxonomy): domain Eukaryota; kingdom Metazoa; phylum Chordata; class Amphibia; order Anura; family Myobatrachidae; genus Crinia; species Crinia signifera. The sequence continues at coordinate 343,574,843 of NC_139217.1, forward strand.
GGGCTCAAAATATACAAACTCTGAACAGTTAGAGCCATGGTGGGTATGGAACCCATGACCACAGCGCTGTGAAGCAGTAATGCTAACCATTAAACTTTAGCGCACTTTCTCCAACAGGACTCTGGGTGTTTGAAAAAGCTTATACCATTAAACAAAAAGTCTGGATGTACCCTAAAACTTTACATAATAATTAAGTATGCCATGATCAGCATAAACTGTTATATATCTATTAATATACATTATAATGTACATAATGTATTGATGCATTCTGAACTGTGCAATGATGTACAAAAAATTACATATTTCAAGTTCATCCTGTCTGTGGTGCAATATGTAATATCAACAGACGCAGCCATTCTAGGCTTAGTGTAAATCCAAATTGCTATCACATGCATGTATCATGTACAGCCTGCTCTTCCCTAACATGTGCACTTCCTGTGGGGGAACGGTCCCGCTGTGCTCCCAAATGTTTCTTTACGTGTAACCGTGTCCTCCATTCTGAATGTCACTAACTGGTTTCTGGATGTACAGCAGATCCCATTGTATGGATGAGCAGGTGTATTAGGGCTTGTAAACTAACAAACAGTGTTATAAGCATGTTCATTAACACATCTCAAAGTCTCCCTGCAGCATAATGTGTGTAAATATGTGTTTACAAAGAATTCCTCTATATTACAGATAGCTAATGCCCCTGGCAATGTCATCATTGGCACGCAATGAGCACTTGCTAGAATGTGTGTGTGTATACAGAACCATTGACTTACAAATATTTGCCCCTATTAAAGTTTGTTTAAAACGCCTATAAGTATGTGTGCGAAGTAGTGTGTGTGGAAGCCTAGTATGTAGAAGCAGCGCACATCATATGTTCTATGAAAAAAATCTAGATTTCACTATCTAGGTATGTAGGTATATTAAGAATGTGTCTGTATGATGAAGTATCTCATTGCATCAATTAAAGTGGTGTCAGTTTATATATGTGTAAGAATTTATCAGTGTGCGTAGCAATAGTACGAACCTCTCACAACAAATCAATGTGCATTTAGCAATGCCAGAGCATTTCCCCACCCTGCAGAGACTCCATCCAGATCAGCCAGTTAAGTAAGAACAGGAGACACGGGGACAACATAATTGATCACAAGACATTTCTCGTGATTTCTCCACCCCCAGCATTTTTTATAAGTTAACCTCTAATACCTAAACGTACCACTAGATGGAGTGCGTGCATTTACGCAATCTTTCTTGGCATAATCCATGTACTTGAAAGTCACTCTACTAAAACTGTTCAAACATGATCAATACCATAAAGTGGAATTTAAGATTAGTTATTCCAAAACACAAAATCGTCATAATGTTTTTTTTTTACATTGTAAATGATCAATTGTGCAGAATTATCATTGTATAATAAAATCAGAGCATGAGTAAGACCCCTAGGAACGATACTGGTTTGTTCTCTACCTTACTTTTTGCAAGTTCAGTCCAAGAGTATCAGCAGCAAGTCATGTTTTGTGGATTTCTATGACCACGTAAAGGTGATTTCTTCCATTCTACTGGGTAATTATTCCTCCTGCTTCAACAGACAGAAATCCTCAAACCATGTCTGGGACACTTGAGGGTTGAGTTTAAAAAAGCACTGGGCTACAGATCTATAGATTTCTTTAACAATGTGTTAAGTTACTGGTAAAGTGTCACAATGTAGTCCTGTTGTTTAATTGAGGGGCCTTTATTGTTCTGCAGCAACAGATCTCTGGCTGCTGCTTACTGAAGAAACAGAAAATTATAAGGTAGCCGGGAATCTTCCTAATGGTGCGTACACACGGAGCAATAGAATTGCTAGTAATATACAGTATTTCTCAGTGTCCCATTTCATCACTGCCGGGAGAAGAGGCAGGGAAAGTCGCTGGTCAGAGGAGCATGCTCCTCCGCCCAGCGACCATTAGGGGGCTGAAAATGGGATTGCGCACCCGGCGATTTATCGACCATATTGCCAGCAATATATGCTGAAATTGCCCCCGTGTGTACACAGCTTTAGAAACTGGTGTGGCCTGCCTGCTCAGATAACCATCCCTGGGAAGGGGTGTGGAATAGGGTTCCGACAGTCGGGATCCCGAGCGGCTGGACTCAGACAGCATGGCGAGCGCAACAAAGCCCCTTGCGGGCTCGCTGCGTTCGCCACGCTGCGTTCGCCACGCTGCGAGCACGATGGCTCGCTACCTATTCTATTCTCCCTCTATGGGGGTCGTGGACCCCCACGAGGGAGAATAGTTGGTGACCGTTGGGAACCCATCTGTCGGTATTTTAGCAGTCGGGTTCCCGATCATCTCTAAGGCTCTGGCACTTCACACTGGATCCTGCTCCACTAAGTTACCTTGGCCTGGGCGCCCGCTTGTCACGGAGAGTAACTCCGGTGCATAGATGAGGCAGAAACGTAGCGTCACTCCAGGTGCTTAGTAGAAAAATATTTTAATGACAATTTGCAGTAAAATGTTTTGTTTTTTTACTAAGCACCTGGAGTGACGCTACCTTTCTGACATATATATATATATATATATATATATATAAAAATAAATAACACACACACACTCGCGTAAGGATTTTCGGAGAGGGAACCAATACAAATCTGCTCTAGAGGCATTTTTTGAGGTAAAAGATCCATGCCACCATCTATTACCTTTAGTAAAGCTGTGGTGAGCGAAGCAGAGCGAGCCACCGGGCCAAAGTATGGCAAGCGTGGCGAGCCCACGATGGGACGATGATGTATAGCAGCACCATTGCCCCCTTGTGGGCTTGCTTCACTCGTCACAACTTTAATAGTAGAAACACTGGCTCCTGCAAATACAAATTCTCAAATAATCATAAACTGACCGTAATAGGTATAAAGATGCAAGATGAATAGTGATAACTTATAACAAACCCATATAATAAGTGATAATGTTCTGTTTTGTGCATTTATAATCTTATTAGCCTAGGTACGTACTTTTAAAACCAGCATAATGTAGCAGTCTTCATGCTCCCTCTATCGCCCCATCCCAAAAGACAGGGGCATGACTGTGTCAGTGGTTACTAATGACTATTACTGCTGGGAGAGGAAATTATGCCAGTACCCGGCACTTCTATAGATCGCACATATACTCCTGGGTCATGCCCTCATAAACAGTGCAGGGAGCGCCGCCACCCGGGAGCTGCTGGTCTGAAAGGTGCACAGACAGCCCTAAACCCTCCTCATGCACACACGCTACCACTCCCTACCTGCGCTTCCAAGTTCCTGCTACAGCAGCAGCAGCACTGTCACAACATAAGTCGCACAATAGAGACGTCAGAGCATGTGCAGGAGGAAACGGGAAGCTGTGCGTCACCCACACCGGCCAGGACGAGGCTTGGATCGCACCCGCCGCATTCCAATGCTAGTGAACGTATAATAGCGATATAAAGTTTCCGCTCTGTCTGGAGCGAAGCGTGGCTGGTATGCGAGTTCTGGTGCGTGTGCCTGTGTACGGCGTTACTGCTGTCTTATGTTCCCATGGGGCAGATTTATTAAGCTCGGTGAAGTGATAAAGTGTCTGGTTTTTATCACCGGACAATCAGCTCCCAACTGTGAAGTTACAGGCTTGTTTTGAAAAATGACAGGTAGGAGCTGGTTGTCCGGTGATAAAAACCAGATACTTTATCACTTCACCGAGCTTAATAAATCTACCCCCATGTGTGGTGTGTAGTGTTGCAAAGGATCGTCCCTCATCATGTCCTTTACACCTAGTTGATGGGTTCTAAAGCTCGGTCCTCAGGTCCACAAACAGGACACCCAGCAGACGGGCACTGGTGCAGTCTTCACTTCCCTGACACATTTTAAAAGTGCTAGAGGCGAGGCTAAATATGTCCTTTCTGATTCTGGGAGCAGCCCTGAAAAGTGTGACCTGTGTGCAATCCTGAGGACCAAGGGGGAAATTTGTTGATGGGAGTTCTATTTCATAAAGCATGCTGTTATGGGCATCTGCGTTTTGACGCTGTGGCCCATTGTATATATGTTGCTGGCAACATAAGTAGTAGTAGTAGTACGTTTATTTATAAGGCGCCGCAAAGTGTCCGCAGCGCCGTACATAGCAAACAAAAAAAACAAAAAAAATTACAAGGTGACGTACAGGGTGTGTTGAAAGATACAGTATAAATAGGGGTATAGCTGGTAGAACTAAAATCAGCATCAGTTCAGAAGTAGGTGTCAAAATTGTCAAGGAGACTGAAGATGAAGTAGAGGAAGGGAAGAACAGGACAGGAGCACAGGTGAGGTAATGAGGTAGGGTGAGTACGTGAGGAAGGAGGGCCCTGCTCATAAGAGTTAACATACTAAAAATAGGTGGGTGGACGAACGAAATACAATAGGATAAGTAGGAACGGAGGTGAACGGAGGCAGGATAGGAGGATCAAAAGAGACTGTGTCCAGTCAGGATGTACGTACAGTCTCCTTCCTGCCAAGAGGGTCTTGCTGAAGAGGATCTGGGTCAAGTTACACATGCTGGTTTAGAAAAAGGACATTTGGGAGCTGACTGGATGCTGCGTTATCAAGACTACTTTATCACTTCACCAGGCTTAATAAATCTTCCCCTATGTGCTAAGACAGATAGAGGCCAGTTGCTAATTGCCAGGCTCAAACCGGCTCAATTTGAAAAATGACAGTTAAGATGACTACACACTAGTCGATATATCATTGGAACATCGGTCAGTGTGTACCAGCGATATATCTGTGAATGACGTCGTTTGCAGATATATTGCATTGGCTGTGCAATATAGCCAGTATGGTGTGCTGAGTCTAGGGGCAATCCACAGACTACTCATACATATGTTGCAGGAGCCACTGTTAATCGACAACTCAATGAGCGGGCACTGGCAGTAGCACCTGCCCAGTTGTGATGTCATTCCAGATGAATCTGGCAGCATGTATGGAGAACACATTGCCCAATCCACTTGTCGCTATAACTGCAGATCAATTGACTTTACCTTTCCCAATTGTAGTTCACATGGATCGAAAAGTATGAGAGAGTTTTCTGAAAAATAAAAATCATAAAAAAACTCATGTTAACCATTGACATACCTACCTATTGCTTGTGACAACCTTTTGTCAATGTCAACCTATTGACTGTCGAATTGACTACAGGAACAGACATGGGGGAATTCAGTTGCCGGCATTAAAAGCAGGATATTCCTGTGGTTTTCTTTTATCAGGCAATCCATTTAGAGCCCATTTTTACTGTCTGACAAATTACCTGTTTTCAGGTGAAAACATATCAGATCTGCAGTAATCTGACAGACCTACAGTAGGTGTTTTTGCTGCAAATCACCTATCTTGCGTTGCAATCTCACTCCAAATTTGGAGACTTTTGTATGCAGTCCTGTGTTTCTGCAGACAGAACTCTGCGAGTACCCAAAGTGCAGGATACAGCTGGTATTTGGATTGACCCCTATGACTACATCCTGGCTCAACATTGTTTTGTCCTAGTCACATTTTATTGTTTCAACCATTGTACTAGGCTATATAATCAAGTAAGATAGTCAGCTTTCATTATCTGTGCCAAGAGTAATAAAATATTGTGTGTCTTGCTTTTCCCAGAGACACCTGGGAACCTCGATGTCCGCTGTACAGTACATAGTCATCCTTACTGTCCTCAAGGATGGAAACAGACACGTGGCAGGTGGTCAGTAAGAAGAAGGCAATCAAGAAGAAATCCATGAGGCTGAAAGAAAATCTAGTTTCAGAAGCTGAGGGAACTACGCAGTCTCTTCCTTTGTATCCGGTTAAAGACTGTAAAGCTGTCATCAAGCAAATTAATGAAACAATGTGAGCTACTTAGCTGCAGTGATGCTTCCCTACAGCTTATTATTTAAAACAGTGTAATTATTTGAATTATTATTGTAACATAGGACAATGCAAAGGAAAACTTAAAGGAGAAGGAAGTCACTATTTTAAAAATAACTTTAAAAGTCATAACCATACAAAAAAACAAGAAGGGAACTTGTCCCTTACACATTTCTCTGCCACCCCTCAGATATTATACACTGTCCCAGCAGACAAGACTGTACCACATCACAGTACATTTAGGGTTCCGGAAAATGCAGCGTTTTTAGTACTGAGCTTATTTCAGTGTAGACATTTAGGATGCATGTTTTTGTTGCTATTGAATTAGATATTTTCTTATTTTCAGTGTGTTTTATGTGTCATAAAAGGAAAACAATAACAGAAATGTTTTTTGCTTTATTTATTTGTAATGTAATATTTTAGTTTAGGTATATGTTTGAGCAGCATCATTTGGCAATTTTATTTTCTTAACTTTAGTAGTAAAATCAATGTATTATGTTATTAATAAATGGTTTTATTACCTCATTTACAGAGAGAATCTGAGGCTATCTGACTTTTGGCGCTCATGTCATGGTAAGTATATTCAAGTGAAATGGTTTATGGAAATATAAATCACAATTTTTGGAAAGACAAACTGGAGCAATTCTATTGTCCGGTATATCAACATTTATACGTACTGATGTAGCCATGCTCATTTTTGCTGTGACGCAGCATGATGCAACTTGGCTTGCTGCATGGGACATGAAGCTGCAATTATTATTTGCAACCTGTAATTGCTCTAGTAACGCCTATGGAATGAATGGAGCAATTTCTGGCTAAGAATAGTTGTAGCCTTGTGTGTATTTGCAACCAACCATTCACCCAAATGATTTAACAAATATGTTTACTGCTGATTAAACAAATGACTTACATGTTGTATGCTAAATCATGTCATCTAAAATGTTGCCACGTGTGTTTGCCAGTAACCATTATGGGGATAGATGTAGGCAGCTAAGCGGAATAAATGTAATTCGCAATTTGCTAGAACTTTATAGGTCTTCATTATGGTATATGGTCACAAGGGGAAGGTCGACATGCATGGGGTCGACACACATCAAGGTCGAGATGGGGTTAGGTTGACAGGGACATACGGTCGACACATGCCTTAGGTTGACATGGGCGAGGTCGACAGTCAAAATTCGACGTGGCGTTTTTCACTTTTTTTGAGCCGCCATGTCCCGACAGGCGGTACTGCATGCCCTACCATCCACTACAGCATTGTGGGGGAATAAAATAGCGTGCCAATTGTAGCGAGGCACCGTTCCTGAAGCAAGGAGAGCACAGTGGTGCACTTGTTTAGTGTCTATGCCGAATGTGTCAACAAAGTGAAAAAACCCATGTCAACTTAATGCTTGTCTCAACCTAACTCCATGTCAACCTTCAGGCATGTCGACCTCCCTCTTGTCGACCCCATGATCCATACCCTTCATTATGGGTTAAGTACAAAATACTGTTGGGATCCCAACAGTCAGACCGACAGCAGGATCCCAGTGACCAGAACCCTGACACATCTCGGTAAGTATATTTACCTTACACCCCTACCCCAGCCCTGATCCACCACTCCTGCAGCCTAAAGCTCAAACTCCCACAGTCTCCTTCCCGCAGGCTAATCTTAACTGCTAACCCTCCCATTAGTGCTTAACTCTACCCCCAGACGCTGTCTGGCTGTTGGGATCCCGCTGTTGGTATTTTGACTACATTACTTATGCTTTGACCACAAACAACATTTCAAAGTCTCAGACACCTTAAATTTCTTTAGCTGGGTACGCACTATACAATATACCTGACATGTTGCTATAAGCAACAGATTGCAACAACATCATATAGTGTGTATGCTTAAATCCAATCAATTCATTGTTTGATGAAATAGGTGGGCACATAATTCCATGGGATGAGCTGCAAATCTAATGGGATTGCACAGCTGATGTGTTGTTACATTCGGCATCGCCCCATGATATAGCGGATTTTGCCGTGAGCCACGATGTAATCTCTCAATACATTGTGATACTGGGCACCGTTGTCAGGTCTGTCCCCAGCGTAAACCTAGCACTGGCAATTATGTCTTTACTTCTGAATTAGAGTCACCACCAAGGTGACTGATCCGAATAATCGAAACATAATCCAGTTTGATTGGTTTAACGCATTGTGAGATTATCTGTGAACATGAAAATTATTCTTTATTTCAGTGTAATCATGTGAGCAACAAAAGTACATTTTTCAACACAATATCACAGTTCTGAATTTGTTGTTCAGTTTTGCTGGACACCATATTTACACCTTTATCTTCTTAGGTTGTCTGAAAAAATGTCATCAAATAGCTCAAGTGACTTCAGAGAACAACTGTGGTACTGACGACCTAATGAAAACTCTGCAACTGAAGGAATCTCCCTACAGCTCGCTCCAATACACTGACTGTGTGTGCTATGGGCTGGGAAACTTTACATCGTGTGTTATATCCCGACACCAAATGGCCGCCTTACTTTTGATCCTGGAACTTTTTAAGGTGATAGTTTGAAATAATGAGAATAAATCACAGCACTGCAGAATGTGCAGTCGAGTGTAATTGCTACAATTGGTAAGGAATATATTTTAGTTTAAGTACCTTTATTTTATTTATAATTATTTGACATTAAACTATTCCACTATTATAGTTTAGGATTTGTTTATTGACAATACAGAAAATAATCATTTTTTGGATGGGTTTTTCATTTCTATATTTTAATATTTTTAGAGTGGCATCACCTATGCCTTTCACACGATTAATATTTGTTATTGGCTGTTACTGCATCACTAGCTGTAAATTGCAAAACTGATATCTCTATGTTTACATTAGAGATCTCAGGGATTCTTAAGACATACATTACAAGGAGCAGATAATGAAAGCCGATCTGGTTCCTGAAATAACTTTTGTATTTGGCCTTCCTTGCAGATTCCAAGACACCAGTGCTATATTTTTGACCCAATTTTTTCCCATTTGGAGATTACTGTACTTCAAGAACTAGGCATGACTCTTGTCTTGGAAAATGAGGTAAGTAATTGTGATGCTGTTCTTTTCAAGCAGGGTAGCGCTTTTTCAGGCTTTTGACCAGTGGCATAAACGATAAGACGTTTCATATGCGTGCGCTGAAAGACATTTTGAATTACCGCTGGTATGAGTGCTCCCGATACCTGAAGTATTCAATTTAAAAAAAAATGTTCGTAAACTTCTTTGTATCAATAATCGAATCTAATATTTTAATCGAGAGAAAAAAAAGTTGGGGTCACAGAACACCGGGCACTCACCGCTGAATTACAGCCAGTACTGCTGTGTCTGGCTGCCGCATTTATTTCAGACTCCTAGGAGAGGCCCATACTATACGGTCTCACACACACCGAGGCTGACAGGGTCTCACTCACTGTGAGGTCTCCCATACACACACACACTGACAGGAGAACTTTAACAAACAGGAATCTCACACATGCACACCAGGGGAATCACACGAGATGTACAAGGCACCAACCTATGTAATTTCAGCATCTTTGAGGCAGCGAACAGAGCTGCCAGGAAAGGAGTAATTTTTGGACTAATTAAAACCTCCAATTGCTTAATTAGTAATTTGGAGAAAGTGGAGGGGATGCGGTTGTTAGGGGTTCAGAAGCCAGTCTCTGCAGTTATTCTGTCCATCTATATTTATATATATATATATATATATTTTTTTTTTAGAAAAGTTGGAAATTTTTAACTATGGTTCCATAGATTGTGATTTGTTACATGGGGTTTACCTCTTTCTAATCTCCTAGATCCATCTCTTCACTTCTGTCATGTTACCTAAAGTAAGTCCTGAAATAACAATGCTAGGCTTTGTTCTTCCCATTTTTCTCCCATTTTTATAAAGCGGAATCATTACCATGGCAAAAACAACTTGGTGCACCAGATAAAGGAGAGGGGATTTGGTCTTATTTGGTCAAAACACTTAACATCAAGGAACCTTCTGCAAGTCCATAACCTAGCATATAGGTTCAGCACACCATTACGTTGCCGTTAAATGTATTCACCTCCCAGGTACAGAAGGGAACATCTATACAGGGCTTGCCTGGCATTTTGTAGCCTTAAGTGTATGAGAGATGATTGTTCTGCGCAGTCACATTCCCACAAGGTGCATAAGCAGCACACATTGCAGCATTCACTTTCTGTGGTTCCTTTCAGTGTGTGTTAAGGTGCATACAAATAAAGCGATTTTCCAGGGGTGACGACGTACCATAGCTGGACGCTATAAAAAGGCGTGAACCCCCATGCTCGTATGCTGGTAATTCCAGCACATGAGCGGTGGCAGCCAGTGATGATGTGGGAGCATGCATTGGTGCACACCGTGACCGCTCATCGCTGCCCTGTACACACTGGGCAGCTTTTAAGCTGAAAACGCAGAGTGTGTATGGGCCTTTAAAAGGTCTTTTATCACAATTGTGTTTTTTGTAACTAATATAATTCAGTAACGACCAATATTCAAATGCATAAGAAATAGAAGCAACATTAAATGCATGGTTCCCTGTGTTATGAGTGCTCAGAATAATGTGTTTGTGGTTATGGAATTTCTTGTGACTTGGGGGAATCATAAGAACGGACACTACTTATATGCTCCATTGGAGCAGATTAGCAAGAAGGAAGTACAACAAAAGTTAAAGGTCTTTATTCAAGCCCTTTTTTTAATAGCCCTGCTTTTTATGTCATATTAACAATTTACTAATAAGGACTTCCCATGTAATTTGCCCTGTACAACATTTTCTTTATAGGAGGGAAAGCATGCTGTCGGAAAACCTACCTTGTTCTACATGGTCCATTGTGGGAAGGCTCTCTACAATAATTTGCTGTGGCGGAACTGGTCATTGGATGCTTTATCACAGATGGCTATTATCGGTAACAGTTTCAAAGGGATAGAAGAACGGTAAGATCAGTATACAATAATGTATTACCATAAGATAATATATGATAGAAGACATTCAAGTATCAGAACATCATGACATGAGTTATACGGTATAATACCACAATGTGTCGGGTTGGCAGTGAATACTATAGGACAAACATGGAGAAAATAAAGACGACTCTGATGGAGCATCATGGATTGAAATAAGATTCTTTATTAAGTCTGACTGAAGGAAAGAATTTACCACCTAGGTGGGAAAAACAGGCGCTAGTGGGATGAGTGGTTGAGATAGCTGCTCACACCTGGAAGGGGGGGGGTGTCATTCCCCAAAATATTATAGAAACAAGAACAAAAGAATAGTGGCTGAAAAAAGATTATGATCAATTAGGTATCACATAAAACAATTTATTTTAAGCCAACACATAGATTTATAAAAAATAAGATTAAAATTGCATGTAAGCATATAATATAAAATGCACTCTGTTGTAAAGTAAAAGGACAATGGATTATTAAGCTTAAATTCAATCTCACTTGTTCCTAGTTATACTCTCCTCTGGTAATTATATGTGGTCTCCTATAGTGTCCATAATTGAACTGGTATGGTGGGTGTCCATATACCTGGCTGGATGCCTTATATGTTATATCCACTTATGTGAGACAAGTTTGTTGTAGTCTCTTGATCTGGATAAAAAGTGGGAGAATCGTGTGGATAGCTGGTCCAAGTGGGAAGCAAAGTCCAAAGTTCAGCAACAGAGTTTAGCCTGGGCTGACGCGTTTCTTTGTTCTCAGACAACTTTATCAAAAATAAAGTTGTCTGAGAACAACAAAACGCATCAGGCCAGGCTACACTCTGTTGCTGGACTTTGAATTTGCTTCCCACTTGGACCAGCTCTCCACACGATTCTTCCACTTTTGGTTCTCCATATCTGCCATTTATCAACTGGACACTTTGGGACAAGACCACCTGCTAAATATTGGAGTTTATCCAGATCAAGAGACTACAACAAACTTGTCTCACATAAGTGGATATAACATATAAGGCATCCAGCCAGGTATATGGACACCCACCATACCAGTTCAATTATGGACACTATGGGAAACCACATATAATGATCAGAGGAGAGATTGAATATAAGCTTAATAATCCATTGTCCTTTTACTTTACAACAGAGTGCATTTTATATTATATGTTTACATGTAATTTTAATCTTATTTTTTATATATCTATGTGTTCTCTTAAAATAAATTGTTTTATGTGATACCTAATTGATCATAATCCTTTTTACTGCTAATTTGCAGAAAAGTTGAGTGCTCCACCACCATTTTTTTTTTGTTCTGAAGTCTGACTGAAGGTTTAACTATAAAAAGTAATAAACTTAAATTGGAAAACTATTTCCAGACTCCCTGAATATGTTGCACTGCATTTGCTAGGGATGGAGATGATATGATAATAAATGCGCCTGTAAAGGAAATGACATTGGTCAATAAAACAGTAAGCATAATACACAATGCTGTTGGTTGTGAAACAACACCTCATAGGTCAAGGGGAAAGAAACCCACAAATGTACTGTATGTAATATGGAAGGTGGAAGAGTGACAGATACAGGAACAGATTTCCTGTCTGACAGGTAGTGAAGTCTGCTCGTTGTGTAGGTAGTGTGGAAGACTCCACATAAGGTTCCACAAAGAAACCACTGTGTAACACAAGTAGTGCTGGACTGACAGTAATATACAGCCCATGCATGGAGCCAGTAGCAAGAGACATGGAGAGAGAAGCCTTAATATAATTTATCCCAGACTGGTCTACTCTATGTGAAAGTGATGGGGAGATATTTCACCTGTGGATACAGGATGTAGTTGGCATTCCAGCCAGCAGAATATTGGCGCTAGAATCCCACCTCCTGTCAGAATGCCAACAGTTTGATTCCCATCCATAAATATGCAAGAGGGAGGTTAGGGTTAAGCTGTGACAGAGGAGGGATAGGCTGCATTAGGGGGTGAGGTGGTTGGGGTTAGTTTAGTTGAGCGCCCATGTCGAGATAATATGCAGTCAGGATGTCTGTGTTGGTATTCTGACCACCGGCATCCTCACTGCCAGTATCCCATACTACCGTACTCAAACCAGGCATACAATAATCCCTCTGTCAAGCTATGCATAGTAGGTACTGTAAGTGTTGCGTACCACTTTTTCATATATAGTCAATGCCAACTATACGACTACCAAAGGAAAGGCAGATTGTTCTGTCACTCATAGCCCGAGCATGTGCTGCATTCCTAATAAATGACATCTCTTCTGGTATCATTTCCATATATCATTTTTATTCAATATGCATTAAAAAACTCAGTATGTCTAAGCATCAGTATTTCTTTCACATGTACTTAATAATTCACTCTGTTGACATGTTTGAAGGATGGGTGCCTCACCTTGCAGCTCTTGCCTTTGGTCTAATCCTTCAACTTGTGGGCATTGCAGCAATGGCACTTGTGGCTCAATGCACACAGCGCTACAGTGTTGTCTGCCTCATGAGCCATGTCAGGATCCTATGACATTCCCGAGTGAGCCTTGACCTCTTCATCCCATATTAACTTAACTTTTGTATGTACACATTCTCCCAGTTTGGTGTTCCTTCCCACTCCTAGTTCCAGCACCCCTGCTCCCAGTCTGCTGCTCTTCCCTTTTCCAGTTCCAGCACCCCATTACCCAGTCTGCTGTTCTTTTCCATCCTAGTCTTGGTGCCCCTCTTCAGTCTGTGGCAAACTCACAGCACCCCTGCTCCCTGTCTGTTGTCTCTTCCTCTCCCAATCCTGGCACCACATCTCTCTGTCTGCTTTTCTTTCCCTCCTAGGGCCTTATTTTGGTTCACTCCTTCTGGCAAATTCCTTCTTAGATGGACAAAACCATGCTTACTGCAGGGGGAAAGATGTAACTTGTGCAGAGAGTTAGATTTGGGTGGGGTTTTACTTCAAAGTGAGATCTATATTGCAGTGTAAAAATAAAGCAGTCAGTATTTTCCCTGCACAGAAACAAAATAACTCACCCAAATCTAATTCTCTCTGCACATGTTACATCTGCCCCACCTGCAGTGCACATGTTCAAAGGACAATGTGTGCAAGACACATCTATTGCACTCCAAAAATCCTCCTGCGAACTTTAGAATATGCGGGTGAAAAGTTACGTCCCTGTCTCAAAAGGAACGCTCCTCTTCTCCGCCTCAAGCTAAATGGATATATAAGCAAGTTTCACAATAGGTGTACGGATAGAGAGTAACGTCCCTGTATCACGAGGAACGCTCCTCTTCTCCGCCTCAGGAAGGTTAGATGTATACAAATTTCACCACTGTGTATTCTTATCTCATCAATATCGAACAAGGTGTGCACCCCTGCACCACACTTTATAGTAGTCGAAGAGGTACCGTACGTCCCTTATGAGGGATTTTACGTCTCCTCTTCTCCGAGATAGTATTATATCGTCACACACTGGTTCGCATTAGTATCCTTCTCTTTTCCATATATACAGCCGTAGATCGAGACACCATATGGGAATGAAATGTAATCGAATATAGTGTAATACAATCTTATTTATTTGGACACACAATGTGATTATAAAACGAATAAAAAAAGTTCTGTAGTGGAAGAATAAAAGACAGCCGTATGAGGGGAATCAAACAATTACCAGAATGGGTGGAGAACTTGGTGGAAAAAGTTCTCAAACGAGCATGGAGGATTGGAGTCCCGGAAACTCCCTTACTTCAGGCAAATAGAACACCCTTTGTCATTCTGGCAGTAGGTCCCCAGATCGGTAGTCAGTAGATTGGATCCGACGCGTTTCAACCGCCTGCTGCGGTCTTTATCAAGGATATGTTGTTGGGCTGTCATTTACCCTATTTATGATGATGAGTGGCCAATCAGGGTGGTGCGTCTGATCGCGCCAAAAGTTCTCCGTTACGAGTGCTGGAAGTCGTCATCACTGATCCTGCCCCACTTCCGTCTTGTCCGGGTGCTGCGTCTTTGCCACACTTCCGGTTTTCGTTATAGACGCTCAGGTAGCGCCCGGAGTCATCTGATGAATCATGTCTTCTGCATTCCACACTGCGTCGACATCGGAGTGTGTATAAACATGTGGGAATCAGAGCGATAAGGAGCCGTTTTCTGTAGAATATTTTCCTCCAAAGAATAATTTTAAGAGGAATAAATAGAAAGAAGGGGGAACATGATTAGGATCAAATCGGCACAATATAAAAATACAAAAGTATGAATACTAGAATAATGAATGGTTAGAAGTATAATAAAAAAACTTTAAAATGTGGTAAAAAAAGAGACTATAAAAAACATTTTATCTCAAAGTCTTTGTTGAGACCATTGGGGAGTAGTGTATTGAGATTAAAAATACATTTCATTTCCTCCTTTGCCAGTTGTGATACTTTATTCTTTTTTCTCGGGTCATCCTTTATCTCCTTGATGCCCAGGAATCTGACAATATGGTTGGGGTTTGAATTATGGACGGTGACGGAGAAGAGGAGCGTTCCTTTTGAGACAGGGACGTAACTTTTCACCCGCATATTCTAAAGTTCGCAGGAGGATTTTTGGAGTGCAATAGATGTGTCTTGCACACATTGTCCATTGAAAATATTATTTCTGTGGTACGCGGTTACCACACGCATTCCATACCCACCTGCAGAACTCCAGCGCTCTGATTCGGTTCACCGTCCTTTGTCCACTTGCAGTGCACATGGTTTTGCCCATTTTGAGAACAAATTTGTACTGCGATCAGATCTGAATAAGCGCCCTAGTCCCAACATATATACTTCCAGTCCCAGTCTCCCAGTATCATATCTTCCCTCCCATTTCCAGCATCCCTCTTTTCATTCTGCTGTCATTTTCCCTACCAGACTCAGCACTCTTGTTTGCAGTGTGCTGTCACTGCCTCTACCAGTCCCAGCACTTCAGCTCGCAATCATAGCATTCCTTGTAAGACTGCTGTCTTTTCTCCCAGTCCCAACACCCCATTTCACTTTTTGCTGTACTTCCACCCTCCCCCCCCCCCTCCTATATTGTCTGTGAGTATGTATATATATATATTTATTTGCTTCACACCGCGCTGACAGGCCACTCACCTCCTTCGCGGAGAAC
Organism: Crinia signifera; assembly: GCF_055691185.1. Taxonomy (NCBI): domain Eukaryota; kingdom Metazoa; phylum Chordata; class Amphibia; order Anura; family Myobatrachidae; genus Crinia; species Crinia signifera. The sequence continues at coordinate 343,590,755 of NC_139217.1, forward strand.
AAATGTCAGCTCTTCCAGTCTCTTTGTCGTCCCCCCGCCGCTCTCAGAGGCGTCAGAGGGGCGCATTTTAAAGGGGCAGGGTGGATTACAATGAGAAAAAACAACCTACCAAGGCAACAAGACACCCTAAGCACTCTTCACCTGACTACCCAACACTCCTGGCATAGCTGCATGTTTGTATATGGAATCCATTCACATGGTTGACAGACAGGATGCTTGCGGTCAGAATACAGAAGCTGGTATCCCGATAGAGCACAGGTCTTCAACCTGTGGCCCTCCAGATGTTGTGGAACTACATGTCCCAGCATGCCCTGAGGTTTTTTGGCATGCTCTTATAGGAAAAAATGTGGCAATGCATGTTGGAACATGTAGTTTCACAACATTTGGAGGGCCACAGGTTGAAGACCCATGCGATAAGAGGGAATCTCAACAGGGGTCCAGTAGTTCTACTTCCCTCCCTTCCTGCAACTTAACCCAAACCCTCTCCCATTCCGTAACCCTCCACATTAGTGCCTAACTCTAACCCTCCCTCCCCGCAACCTAACCCTAACTACTCTACCCCCCCATCAGACTAACAACGTATCCCCGCTAGTTCCAAAACATAACCCACCCCCACATACTTACAATTTGGATGCAGGCAGTTGGGATATTGACATTGGCATCTTCATTGATGTCGAAATTCCAAATTAATAACCATATATTTTGATGAGACACAAATACAAGTAGAACCCCAAATTTTTGTATATATATCTGGTCCCTGAGACCCATCACCGGGCTTGTTGTTGCAGGACTTTCTTATTATATTGTGAAAAAATAACCAAACCATAAAATGTTAGACCAGTTACTCAAATCGTAAAATGATCTTGTCTTATAGATTGGTATCAAGAATCCTACAGAGAGATTATGCTTATATCCATAAGGTAAGTTGTCTGGGTCGGTATGAAACAAAACAATGACCATGATTCAGATCCGTTCGCTAGACTGCTAATACTCGCAGCCTAGCGAACAGGTAAGCGCCAACATTTTTATCTCGGCCGTAGATGGCGAAGAGGGGGTGAGCGCTGACATCAGCCCCCTCGCCTACGCATCGACTCGCCAGGGGAACGCCCAGTGGTTTTATAGGGATGCCCATAAAATGCTGGGCGTTCCCCTGCTCCCAACCCTCCCTGTCCGGAGCGAATGGCTCAGCGAGTGTGTAAGAGGCGTTCGCTCCCGGGGATTACGCAGATTCACACATGCACAAACCCCCCCCCCCACCATTGGACACATTCAGCACTGAACAAACGGGTCTGAATCAGCCCCTAAAGCTGTTCTTTTTATACAGTTCTGAAGACCCCTTGTAATAAATTTTGTCAGAGGTAGTGATTGAGAGACAGTAGGCAATAAAGGCAAGGGCTTTTAGCTTCCTGGTACTATCAGTTTTTTTTAAAGCAGCAATCGTTTACACTGCAATACCAGTTTGATTTTGCAGTGTAAACGATTGCTGCGCTAAAAAGAACTGGAGACTTCTTACCAAATCTCTCACTTTCTGAATCTCTCACCCTATTACATTTCACCCACATTTTTATAAGTATTCACAGCCTTTGCAATGTAGTTAAAAATTGAGCCCAGGTGCATTGTTTCCACTGCTCATCCTTGATGTTCCTACAGCTTAATTGGCATCCCCCTGTGGTCAAGTCAGTTGATTAAACATGATTTGGAAAGGTACACACCTGTTTATATAAGGTTCCGCACTTGAGAGTGCATGTCAGCGCACAAACCAAGCATGAAGTCAAAGTAAACCTCCAAGACAGGATTGTCCTAAAGCACAAATCTGGGGAAGGGTACAAAAAAATATCTGCTGCTTTGAAGGTCCCAATAAGCACAGTGGCTTCATCATCCGTAAATGGAAGAAGTTCTGAACCACCAGGACTATTCCTACAGCTAGCCGGCCATGTTAACTGAGAGATTAGGGGAGAGGTCGTGAAGGTGACCAAAAACCTGATGGTCACTCTGTCAGAGCTACAGCATTCCTATGTGGAGAGAGGAGAACCTTCCAGAAGGACAATCATCACTGCAGAAATCCACCAATCAGGCCTGTATGGTCAGATGGAAGCCATTTCTTAGTAAAAAAAAGTACATGGCAGCCCCCTTGAGTTTGCCAAAATACACCTGAAGGACTCTCAGACCATGAGAAACAAAATTCTCTGGTCTGATGAGACAAAGATTAAACTCTTTGGTGTGAATGCCAGGCATCATGTTTGGAGGAAACCAGGCACCGCCCATCACCAGGCCAATACCATCCCTACAGTGAACCATGGTGGTGGCAGCATCAAGCTGTGGCGATGTTTTTCAGGGGCAGGAACTGGAAGACTAGTCAGGATAGAGGGGAAAGATGAGTGCAGCAACGTAGAGATATCCTGGATGAAAACTTGCTCCAATGACTGCTCTTGCCCTCAGACCTGCCCTAACTAAGCATACAGCCAAGATATCAAAGGAGTGGCTTCAGTACAATTCTGTGAATGTCCTTGAGTGGCCCAGACAGAGCAGATACTTGAATCTGACTAAAAATCTCTGTAGAGTTCTGAACATTGCTACACCAATGCTTCCCATCCAACCTGATTGAGCTTGTGAGGTGCTGCAAAAGAGGAATGGTTGAAACTGTGAACACTTACGTACATGTGACTTCTTAGTTTTTAGATTTAATAATTTAACAAAAAATCTCCTAAAAATATTTTTACATTGTCATTATGGGGTATTGTGTGTAAAAAAAAATGTATTCCATTTTGTAACAAGGCTGTAACAAAAGCAGAATGTGGTAAAAGGAAAGCGCTGTGAATAATTTCTGTATGCACTCCAAATTAGCAACCAGAAGAGAATCCTGTCTCTCACCCCATAACTGAGTCTGACATATAAACACAGGTTACTTAAGTTTAAATTTGTTTCTGAATTTCTCAGTAAGAAACATTTGGCCTAAAGGTGTCCTGAAAAGATTAAATTCTCTAGGTCATGATGACTCATAAGTTCAGATGTGTAGCGTTGAAAAAAAAATTCTGAACATTCTAGTCTAAAATCAGATATTGCTCATATATTGAAATACTCCAGAAGGCTGTCTGATGTATTGATCAATACAGTCTTCTGGAGTATTTCAATATATGAGCGGGACTGGTAACTATAAGAACATGCTTTACTAAACTATGTCAAAATGCCTGAGAATTGAGCCATTTCTAGCCTGATAATATAAATCTATATATGCCAAGCATTATGTATGTTATCTGTCTTGTTTTGTTTAGTGTTCTATATGAAGTGCACTTTATGATTTTATGAATTATCTGTGTTTTTTTTAACAAATATGTATATTAATTAAGGAGATTGTAGCCTCTAAATTCTTGTTCTGAACACAGCTGCACCTCTTGGCAGTGCCTGCAAGCTTAGGCTGCATGCATTATCTGGTCTCTGATTGAGGTACACAACCTCGAACAAGGTACGGCAACTGTGTCCAGTTTTTTATTATTATAAAACATATATTCCTCCAGTTCAACCAGCGCTCCTAGGTGACCTAAGGGCCACAAAATTCTAGTCTCTACATTTTCTAATAATTAATTTAATACCGTAGTCCAATGATAATAATTTCCATTTTTCATAAAGCGAGTCCATTATCCTGATGGGGTATTTGATACTGTACGGCACTAGGCCGTGGTTTAACAAGACATTGTTGGGGTGAATATGGTAAGCCGCAAACAGAGAATATAATGTCACTGCAGTTGTGAAGGTATATGGTCGTTGGGGCGACATACCTAAGGGTGACCACTGACTGTCGACATGGCCTTAGGTCAACACCTAGAAAGGTCAACATGTGCTTAGGTTGACTGGGTCAATATGTGGGCAGTCAAAAGGTCAACATGGGTTTTTCACTTTTTTTTGAGCCGACATGTAGGACGAATAAAGCAGTGCACGGATATGTCCACATTCACTACAAAAAAAAAAAACTTGAAAAACCTGAAATGTCGATATTTTGACTGTTGACCTTCCCCATGTCAACCTTCCTGTGGTCGATCCTATGACCCGTACCATTGTGAAGTATAGGCACTTGCACTGTTAGTCCTAGAGGGACACTGTGGTACTCTGAACCTGTAATTACTAAATTCACTATTTGCGTGCAAGTGACATATTTATTATGATCAAATGTCCTTTATTTTAATACAGAGTTTACAAGTGATAGAAGAAACACCATTTCCAGAGAGTACTCAATACAGTGATATTTTCAATGACACATCCATCCATATCTTTACGGTCGCAAAACTGGAGAATTTACCTGTAGAAATGTGGCAGCCTGGAGATGAGCCCCAGTACAGAGACTGTGATGAGCTGGAGATCATCCGCAACCCTAGAAGATAGCCTTGGCTGCACTTGCCATACTCTACAGACTTCACATAAAAGGTGCACATGCAAAGATCAGATTGCACCGCTGGTTCTCTCCTCGCACCCTGTACTACCAATCGCACGTGGAACACCACAAGCTGGTAGTGCTGGTTCCCACTGTAACTCCTACATCCAGGCACAATAAGTTAATAATAATGTTTCTAAAAATGAAAATAGGTGATGTTGCCCATAGCAACCAACCAGAGTCTGTCTAACATTTCTTTACTGCTTCCTAGAAAATGACACACAGAATCTAATTGGTTGCAACATCACCTCTTTTCAATTATAAAAGCTTTAGTAAATTTACCCCAATGATACCTTTTGCTTTTATCTTATTTTCTTTTTAAGTAGATTTTCTCGTGTACAAAAATATTTATTTTCATTTGAATCATTAATAAATTCCTATTGTTGGATTTTGGCGTCTTGATATGTTTTGCACAGCATTAAGCCGATGAGCTTTTGACCTAAACCTCGGTAGTGACCTCATTGCCATGTTGCTCTGCCATTTTCAACAATATTTTTCCATTTATGATAAAGGTCTATGTTCTTTGACAAAAGTTGCACATGTAAAAGGTAACCCACCTTTTGTTGTTTGTGTGAATAGGAGAATTGGTCAGCAAGAAAGTGCATTAAAGTGGCCAAAGTTATTCTCAATGGTGGAAATTTACTAAGATCGAATGGTTACGAATACATGTATATGTATCCATTTGATGTGAATTACTAGTGACAATGTAAAAAATTGTTTTGCTAATTTACTAGCAAAAAAAATAAAAATTATATTCACTTTTCAAGTAAAGTGAATATAAACATGCAACACTTTTTTCCAATAGAATTTTTACACACACACACACACACACACAGAGCACAAAAAGGGGTATATTCAATGTTTTTTGTGAGCTGTGACAGCGAGCAGTGCTGCCTGCTTGCGGTCACAGCGAGCACAGTCAGTATTAAACTGACCTCCTGCACACTCAGTTTTTCCAGCGACGTGGAAATGGCGTGTGCACCCGCCAAAACAGCTAGGCCTGTGGCTAAATGCATTAGCTGTGAACCTCGCTGTTTGGTAGAATCCTTAGTCATCTGACACTGAGGGTTCCCCCCGGAATATTGAATACAGTGAGCGGCTGGCGCGGGGGGGGGGGGGGGGGGGGGAGGTGTGTGTGTTAAAATGGTGAGAGTCTCTTGTTTTCAGCGATCCCCACCGTTTAACCCCTCACCGGCCGCATTGAATAGTGCCCTTTGAGGCCCACAGTTTGTCGATCTATTATCCAGCTACCTCTATTGCAATGTACAGGTCAACACCATATTTATTAGGTTAACAACTTAAAAATGTTTCCACCATATTCATGTTGACCTTTTGAATGGTCAAAACATTTGATTTTACTATCCACACGAATATCTATTGGGAATAGTAATCTGTGGCGAATGGAGCAAGTCACCATGCCCGAAGCGTGGTCTAGTGAAGTGAGGCAAGAACCGAGATTTGTGGGTCAACTATATTCATGTAGTCCTAATGCAGGTTGTCCATATGGTGTCAATACAATGACATTATAGCCCATTTGGTCAAGCGATTTTTTTCTTATTGAATGACTGCCAACATACATACTCAAATGTGCACCAATAAACAATAATTGACATAAGACTATGAATACTGCAGAAAGTTTACAATCTTTATTAAATTGCAAGTAATAAAATCTTAGAAAGCCGATTGTTTTAAAAAAAAGTAAAAATAAAAAATATAAAGATTAGTCATCAAAAAGTTATAGTTACAATGTACTATCCAAACCAAAGTAACCTCTTTATTGTTGTAAAAAAAGGTCATACAAAAGCTCCCAGGTTTCCACATGTAAACTCATTCTGACATCAGGAACTATAGTGGGAGGTCACCTCGGCTCACTGACTTCTCCCTTACATTCAGCCAAATGGGAATATTTAACTTTAGTACTATTAAAATCAATTTAGTGGCTCATGCTCTTCAGCTTTTATTGTGGAATATACCCTTTATTACACAGTTAGAGTAATCCCATTTCTTTCTATGAATCTGGTACTATGCTGTTGTGGACTACAAAGATCTGTCCTTCTTTACTCTTAACCCAGGTACACACTATGCAATTTATTTGGTCACAATGACCAATGAGTTTCAGATTTTTCGGCCCAGCACCCTGAATTTGCATATGCCTGTCCACAGGGGCGATGAGGTAACCAGGATAAAACATTATCGGGCATGCAAAACACACTGCATGATATCGGGACCTATTGGCAGATATTTTTTGTCAAAGTCAACCAAACCAATAATCTAAGAAGCAGAGCTTTCCTGGTCGTACTCTATACTGAACAGTTTATCAGTATTTTGCCTAAACTCTTATTGGGTAATCAGTCCAATAATTGAATAGGGTGTACCTAGATTTGTGTGCGATATGTTCCCTTAATAGCAGCTTCCTAAACTGAATAAATAATTCCACTATGCAGAAAGAATTAAAATTTTTGAAAAATGATAACTACCTAAAGGGTGCTGGCAATCCTACGGCAAGGAATTTACCTACAGAGGTTTAGCTATATAATGCTTCATCTTGTAAATGGCAGTGAGAGGCTATCATAACTTTCCTCTTCTAGTAAGGCACACTGACTATTCATCAAATCGCTAAACTGGAAATGGTACATTTATTAAAGTTTTCGAATATCAAAAGAGGTTGTTGCCCCTAGTATGCAATCATTCTGTCTATCATTTCTCTATCACATCCTAAAAAATGATAGACAATCTGATTGGTTGCTTTTAGAAGCATTAGTAAATCTACCTGTAAGAATGAGGGTACCACAGCAGATATCTGCTGCAGCCCTCTATTTTCAGTCACAAATCAGCCCATAGGGCTGATGAAATGTCAAAATGACCAAGCTTGGCCCTGACCGCCAAAACCCTCTTTAAAATTGTACAGAATGCAGGGATGGGTTAAGATTTGCTTATGAATAATGTTCTATGCCTGCAAATCATTGGATTGAATCCTTTTGCTGTAATAAAAAATTTGAATTATTAGGTTAACATCCTGACAAATAATAAATATGCCCATATGTCTGGTAATAAGCGGTGGTTCCTACATGTGCTAAGTTGCCTGGTCTGCTAGAGAAGGAGGAGATGCCGCACCCGCTTAAAGAAGCTGACTGGTGCCAGGAAAACACAGTTCTATAGAATACATTGGCTGCAGCCCATAAAAGTTGTCTTGGACTGACATAAGGCAGGTCTCTGCTAATCGCAGGCCAAACTGGCAATCCCGGGAGGGAGGGAACACCTCAATGGCACTGCCCCGTGTGTCTGACTGACAGGGAGGACTTCCAATAGGAAGTTACGTGCAGTTACAGTGAAGACAGGGCCTTCATGGACTGAACTGGCTCACTTCTGGATTAACGGTGTTTGTCCCTAAGTGAGAGGGGGGGTAGGGGTTCACTAACAGAAAATAGGTCCCAGGACAGTAGGCAAATATGCTGGTAATTGATTTATGTATTAATGAAATGTGCAGACCATTGTAAATGTTACAGCTTACAAAAAGTAGTACTTTAATGTACTAGAAATACAAATAACAGTCTTATAGCTTAAAAAACCCCAAACAAATAAGAACTAGTAGCCCATTTTGCACTCAACTGATCTGCCTGTCCGTATCCTGGCACATATAACGGAATATGCAATTGCTAGGCAAGGCAATAATGATTATGAATGTTAACCCATTGAGTGCCAACATCTGCTAAAAATGCCAGCATTGCTCACATTTGTTATATAAAGTCAAATCAAAACATGTTGTGTAAAAAAAAAAAAAAGTATATTTCCTGCATATGGTAAACATTACACGTCTTTATACAGACAATTTCACCTACACTCAAAGGGTTAATATCACAAAATATTATGGACTGCTTTTCATTGCATTTTATCTAGAGCAAACAATCCAATAAGTTAGTATCCTATCAAAATAGAAATATTATTTTAAGGTAGATGTCTCTCAATGCACAAAGTTGTATTTTATTTTTGCTCACCAACTGGGATGTAAACATCTACAAAGTGCATTTGATAAACCCTTAATATGCTTTGTTTTGCATCATGCAATCTATTGGCACATGTGTACAACATAGGATTTGCTTTGATTTTACTCTTCGTCTCCCATATTAAATATATGTAACATGTCATACATACATCACAGTGTTCAATTAGGATTTGTGCCAGTCTTCTACAATAGTTACATAAAAAAATCTGTAAAAAAAATGAATTCACAAGTTGACCTCTCTCTATATGTAATCAATAGATAGACATTAATAATATATTAGTGTGGGCGGTCCAGGTCTTGCAGGTCAGGACTGGTACAGTATTATTTTCCATGTACTTCCTTCTGCTTGACCACAGGCGCACAGCACTTGCTGTCATTGTGTGCCTCCACATCGGGACTGTCACCATCTTTAGATACATTTATTTCCTTATGCTCTAAGAGCGCATCCTCCTGCTCTTCAGTTATCTTAGTCTGCTCTCCACCATTATCATCAGCATTACTAATCTGTTTCTCAAGTCCCTCCTTTTTCTTCTCCGCTTCATTCTTTTTCTCCACACCATCTTCGGTCTGCTCCTCAACTGCACTATTTTTATCCTCAGCTTCTTTAGTCTGCACCTCAGTCCCATCCTTTAGTTCCCCGGTGTCCTTAGGCGGCTTCTCAGTCCCAACTTGTTTCTCACTTTCATCTTTTAGTTTGTTTCCAACATCATCCTTTTTCTGCTCATCCTCTACCTGATCTTTGGTCTCAATTTTTATCTCAGAACCGGGCTTTTCCTCCTTAGAGAATAATTTTTGTTCTTGCTCTATTGGCTCCTCAGCGCTCTCCAAAGAATTCTGTTTTTTTACTTCATTTGCATGGTTGCCATTTTGTTCCCGAGTGCTGCAAAATAAGGCACAATATGGGAGTATATATTTATCCAAAGATCCCTTGTAACACCATTACACTACAAAGAACTGAGTAACAGCCAGAATGGTCAGCCAGCTTTTCCTTACCAGACATTGATCCGTAAAATGCCGTTCAGAAGGTTCAGCTGCTGCAACAAAGTATCAATCCCTGGAGGGACAGTCTGCATGGAAAACAAAGTAGACAAACCATAAATGTACACTAAACTTATCATCCAACAGTAATATGTGTACGCTCTAAGTAGAGAGTGAAAACAAATTGGGGCTCACGTAGAGGAGGAAGCAGGTCTGGGATATTTGCACACGAAAAATACATGAATAATTTAATTAGCACTTAATTGCAAAAGTAGCACTTATATAAAATATAATTAACACCTTCAGTGGCAAGTACAAGGGAGACTAATTGTGAATATATAGCTCTAAAATGTGCTAAAAACTAGTCCCACTCAGTCTTAAGGTGGCCATACATTGCTGCAACTTCTCCCAACAGTGTATGGCCATCAGATGTCCCAGGCTGCTCAAGGGGTCTATACGGGTGGCAGCATGCAATACATTGACATGCAATGTATCTCATGCGACCCTGTTCCCGCCAGCGAGAGGGTATCTGATTCTGGGGTCGGATGTGCAGCAGGTCTGACCACCGACTCCAGCCTGATGTGCACAAAACCACGCATTGGGATGTCAAACACATCCAATTTTCGCCTATCCATTGGAATCGGGTGAAATCAAGCCATATCGGACTAGTGTATTAAGACCTTTAAAAGGGCTTAAAGACAGAACAATAACCACAAAACCACAAGTTTTGCTTTTGAAGGAAGCAGCTGAATAAAAATGTAATCTCCCCCACCATGGCACCCAGAGGCCTAGGGGCATGCTCAGTCCTCCCCTATCCCGACTTCTATTAACTCAGGGATTATGTGATCATTTATAGTCTATCCTGGCTCCAGTAAACACAGAAACACAAAGTATATATTGTTACTGTGATAAAAACACCATGGTGGTCACCATGACATGATTCAATGAAAAACATCACTAAGCCCCCAGGCCACTTCCACTTCAATCTTTTTTGTTATTCTGTTGGCTTTTTCAATGATCCACATCCGTACAACATACCTGGACATGAGATAAGGTGCCAATTGATCCATTTTTGTAAATCTCGTTCATGGTTCGCTGCAGGTTTACAGCTTGTTGTGTAACGTGCTTCAAAAATACAGAGCTCTCCTTAGTTTTTTCATGGGAATCGCTGAGCTAGAAGCGACAAAAAGAAAATATGAATATTTGCCATGTCCGTATAAACAGCAATGCTCAGGCGGGTTTCCACTCCAAACAACGCATGCCCAATTTAATAACAGATACAAATATATATATATATGGCCCATTTTCATATCATACTGCCCATTTCATCGAGCAGTACGGAGGGTGTAATGGTTAGCATTACTGCCTCACAGCGCTGAAGTCATGGGTTCTATACCCACCATGGCTCTAACTGTGCGGCGTTTGTATATTCTCCCCGTGCTTGCGTGGGTTTCCTCCAGGTACTCTGGTTTCCTCCCACAATCCAAAAATATACTGGTAGGTCAATTGGCTTCTAATAAAAATTAACCCTAAAATATGTCTGAGTACATGTCTAGAATATTGTAAGCTCCACTGGGCCAGGGACTAATGTGAATTTTCAAATATTCTCTGTAAAAGCGCTGCGGTGTATGTGTGCGCTATATAAATAACTGTTACTAAATGAAATAAATAAATATCAGGCCAGAAAATGTACACTAAAGAGATACTAGATGTTAATAGTTACATAGTACACTAGTTACCCCAGCTCATCAAAATATCAGAACCGTAACATCAGCAGGGGAGGATGTGCGCATGTGAACAGAGCAACACTTTACTTGCTCCTTCAGAGCCATGAAGTGGCCGCCCCACAAAACACTTGAATACCGCCCCCCCCCCCCCCCCCCCCATAGAGGAGAGGAGCAGTGTTAGCCTTTTACTACATAGGATTAGCGTGATGTCTCTGCAAAGACCTATTGCATCAGTGAGAAGAGCTGCTGAATCTGCCAGAAAGGATGGTTATTGGTTTCCCTTTTAACAGACTGATCTATGGGCCTAATTCAGACCTGATCGCAAGACAAATTTGTTCTCAAAATAGACAAAAATTTGTGCATTACAAGGGGGGGGAGGGGGGTTGAGAAAAATATAGATTTGGGTGGGTTATTTTGTTTCTGTGCAGGGTAAATACGGGCAGCTTTATTTGTACACTGCAATTAAGATTTCAGTTTGAACACACCCCACCCAAATCTAACTCTCTCTGCCCCACCTGCAGTGCACATGGTTTTGTCCATTGTGAGAACAAATTTGCCCTGCAATTGAGTCCCTGTGTCATAAGATATTTGGTAATTATGCATTAATAAAAATCAGTTGTCACGTAACGGAAGTTTAGAGCAACTATAAATATTTTCAATATTTTCAATATTGGGAGGGGAGCGGAAGGGTGTTTGAGAGTAACCTCTCTCAGTTCGATGTGTTTTTTCTAACAAGCAGTACCTGACTGTTTCATTACCTGTATTCTGTTGTGTTTGATGAGCCTTCTTACCATATTAATTGTAAACCAAGTAAGTAATTATTACACATGGATGTACAGAAGAATGTATTTGAAGCTTTGGAAGTGGAAGCTACTGATGGTAGTATTATGGATATTAACACTTGAGTGGTATGCCCGGAAATTTTCCGGGCTCAGCTGCGCTGCCGCAGCGGGCTGTCCCGGAAAATTTCCAGGCATACCACTAATATACTCTAGAGCCCACCCCCATTACAACCATGGTGTCCCCCCAGTCCCCCTCATCACCTTTGCTCCGGTGATCGGCACGCCGGAGCTCCCCTGACCCGCCCGCCAGCCGACACCCATTTTACAGTGACGTCGGCGGCAGGCTTGGGGGACTCGGGAGCGCTCAGGCACCAGAGTCCTCCCGAGCCGCCGCGAACATCCCCCAGCCTGCCGCCGACGTCACTGCTGAATGTGACAGGCGGCCGGCTAATGCAGCGGGGACAGCGGCGGCAGGGAAGCTCGGCGTACTAACGCCGGAGCAGAGGTGAGGGAGGGGGGGCTTATAACTTCCTGTGGTGGGTTTTGCTGGGCAGGACAAACCTGCCCTGGTAGGTTTGTCCTGCCCCAGCAAAACCCACCACTCAAGGGGTTAATTGTAACAGCCCGGTAAGTAAGTAGGAGACCTTAGTTATGACTACACCCTACTGTAAAAGCAATTACACTTTTCCATATACTTGCTGTACTATGTAATGCTTTACTACACATGCTTACCAAGGCTTTGTATATAGTATATGTTTCCTTTTCATGCTGCATTGCGGCTCTGAACTCTGCCTTGCTTGTATATGCTAGGGCTATCAGATGGTGACTGGAAGACATAAATTGAACCAAAGTAATTCAGTTAATGAAATAATCAATCTATAACTTTACTGCATTAAACTGAGCTGCCTGGTAAAAAGAAACTTTGATTTAAATGTAAAAAAAACTCCCAAAAAAACAATTGGAAAGTTTTCCCTCAGAACTCATCTATGCTATAAGTTAGCAAGTAGGACCCCACTGCCATAGATGCCTGGATCTTGGTTCACCGTTACAGTATAGCCTTTTGGCAAAACCAGGACTCCTTTATAAGTGTGCAGTAGTAGTTCTGACCTACTACTGTTAGGCATTGATGCAGAGGGAGACTGTCTTTGTGTGCAATTTGATCTGGCGAAGCTTATTGCCTCCAGATTTGCTATGAATTGTTTTTAGCAGAACTTCTAAAGAGATATTAAACAAGGATCGCGGCACTGGCAGGAAACTGCCATCTTTAAGTAATAGCCTTTTGTAAGGATTCATTTTTAATGCAATATGTAAAAAACACAAAGAATGTGAAATTAAGTCTGATAACCGACACATACTTTATATAGCTTAATTAGTAATTTACTGTACTATGCCTTTCAAAAGGCCAGTGATTGGAAAGCTGTACAAAGCCAGAGGAAAACCAAATGTTCTTTCTATAAAAGACTAATGGGTGGTGTCAGGAGTTCCTTCATGACTCTCATAAGTTTCCAAGTTGCTATAGACATTTGTTGCAGTAATTCATTGCAGCGGTCTACAGTAGTAATTAAAAGGAACCAACTAAACTTTGTGGGTTATTAAATGACACCTCCAGGTCTCTGTCCGTATGAGGGAGGTATGTCCCATTAATTTTTGCTCTGCATTTAATTACATAGCAATTCATGAATGTTTGGGGTGGAGGGGAGTAAGTTAAAGGTTGCATACTGTACATCAGCAGCCCTGATTCCCCAATCTGCCAACAACAGATAGGTGGACAGTGATGATCAGCAATCAATCCGAGAATTGGGGAAATTAAACATGTTTAAACATACCCATTTTACCAACCCCAAATGGTTTATACATGTCTTTCCAGGTAAGTTTGTAATGTAATCCATGTACTATTTTAGTTTCCCTTCTTTGTACAGTCTCTAATGTATTTACCGTATTTATCGGCGTATAACACGCACTTTTTTTCCCCTGAAAATAGAGGGAAAAGATGGGTGCGTGTTATACGCCGATATGCGTGCTATACGGCGGTAATTTCACCCGGCGGGTACCTGTAATGCCTGTAATGCCGGGTGTTGCTGTTATGCGCGTTGCTGTCATCCACGGGACGCCTACTAATCGCGCGTTCTCTGCTGCTGCTGCTGCTGCTCACCGTCGGGTCCTCGCAGCAGCAGCACGCTTAAAACTCCTCCCTGCACAGTGACTCCTTCCTCCCTGGCTACAGCAGCGTCATCAGCCTTCCCAAGCGCTGGCTGTAGCCTGGAGGAGGAGAAGGATTTCTGTGCTAACTGTGCTGCCCTGCTTCTGTTATTCAAGGTGGATTTTTTTTTTTCTTTTACAGATAATCAATTATGTTAATAAACACTGTAATAAAGTTTTTATTTAGAAATCCCCTCTTAAAATGAAGGTGCGTGTTATACGCCGATAAATACGGTATATCCTGGAGATATGGCCGCCAGAACTGGACACAGTCCTCTAGATGAGGTTGTACCAATGACCTATACAGTGGCATTATTACTTCTTTCTTTCTACTGCTGATACCTCTCCCTATGCAGCCAAGCATCTGACTGGCCTCCATCATTGCTTTGTTACATTGCCTACCTGCCTTTAAGTCACCTGAAATAGTGACTCCTAGATCCCGCATCATTGCTTTGTTACATTGCCTACCTGCCTTTAAGTCACCTGAAATAGTGACTCCTAGATCCCGCACTTCCTCAGTAGTTTCCAATCTAGTACCATTAATACTATATTTAGCCTTCAGATTTCTGAGACCCAAGTGCATGATTTTACATTTTTTGGCATTAAACTGTAAACTGCCGTGCTCGTGAACATTCCTCTAGTTTGGTGAATATATATATACCACTGACAGAAATAGGATGCCAAAATTAACGTAGTTCCCACTGAGAAGACACACACTCATCGCAGGTAAATTTGCATTCCATAACTATATAACATTTTTATACCTTAGAGCAACATCCAAGGATTTATTTCCATAGTACTTGGTGTTAGCTTCCAAAGCTTTCTCCAGAAACCGTAGGGACAAGTCACATTCCAGGACAGCTTGTAATACCACGCCAATATTACTCTGTCAGGGTTAGAAGGCATATCAGTCTAATATGAAATTGTGTCCTAAGCTCAGTGTTGGAGCACATTTAGCTGCACACCGCATAACCCAAAAGGATATACTGTATACAGTAAAATTAAAATAAGACTTGCAAGTAGCTAAACAGATCACATCTAAATATACATCACATGTATCTTATTGAATTAAATTAAAACCTGATGGATTGTACCAGGTGAATTCTTGCTTAGTGATCATATTCTTAGTAGTGTTCCATTAGTCTGTTATACAAATGTGTGGTGTACTTAGATCTTCAGATCGCACTGAATATTTGTGTCAGATCACATGTACAAAGAATTTACTTACATCTAGAGTAGCCATAGTTGGATGGTTTTCACCGGCTATAATCAACATCAGGTATCGGGCACGGTAAAGCAGCTTCAAAGATACTGGTAGCTGCCCACTGGCAAAACAGTAATGTGAGAGGAGGACCTGTAGGATTATGCACAACAACTCGGTCAACATTTTGAGCAAACATGTAGTCTTGTGTTGGTTAATAGACAATATGGTTTTATTGTGTTTATCGTGATTTATTATGAAGCACAAAATGTATTTTAGCGAATAAAAGACATGCGACCACTCCTGGACTACGGTTATCACTATAAGCAGTTATTGCATATTACAGTAATAGGCCTGATACAGCGGCTCTAAAGGAAGCGGCATGTGACTAACCAATCACAATAGGACTCTTGGGCAAGCAAAATAAACTACAGTAACCGGCTTTATTGCTTGCTCAATACAAGCACCTGATTTAACCTGTTTATCCCAGCTACTTCATCTACAGACCCCCCTGTATAATTCCTATGCATGTTACATATTTAGGCAAAGATACAGTATGACATGTTCCCATGTGCTGAGTGACAAACATACATAATCCTGAATGGCGTTTGTGCTGTCATATCCCAGTGACCTCTCTGTCATAATCAGTGCTTTCTGCTGGTCATCCAGGGCCTGTTGATAAACAAATAAAATATATGTATAAATATTACAAGTACCATTTCAGATTCTCACATTGTGTCAGTTCAGCATCAGACTGGCATATACAGATTTTACTGTTAAAGGCCCCTGTCAGTGGCAAATGCAATGAGTGGCCAAATTAACATGACCACTGGGTTAGTACATGGCACATTTTCCCCTAATACTGCTCAAATTCTTCTAGGCTTAAAGTCTACTAACTGTCCACACTAATCTATGGGGCCAGACACTAACGCAAACATGTTTCCAGCTCCAAGCTGATAGGTAGTGACAATGCAAGAAGGTCCATGTTTTGTCGCCATATCCTCACCTGACTATCTGGATTGTGCGATTAAAAACATTTTTTTTTGACAGGCCAGATGACATATTTATGTTTTTGTGGCCATAACCGAAAAAGCAGGGCACTTATCGGGGATATTCTTTTGGACCTCAGCAGGTCCTGGAAAAAAAACAAAAAACCCCAGGTAAGTGTTAGACTACCTTCATGGCTAATTAGATAGCCCCGGGGGATCAATAATCCTGTGGTAAATTACCAACCGCATTCATCTATTTATGTATCACCTTCTAGAAGATAATAGCTAGAATCTGATTGGCTGCTATGGGCAATATTTCCGCTTCTATAGATCTGCACTTTAGTAAATCTACTCCTCAGAGCAGATTGTTTGGTACTTGATCTCTCTCTCCAAGCTTTGATAAATCTGCCCCTAACTATGAACTAACTTCATGTACCATAATTACTATTCATATTGCATATCTACACATGTGTTATCTATACCGATAGTAACCTCGGCTACGTCTCCTAGAATGAACTTGATCCTGGCAAGCAGTCGCAGGCACATGGCAATCTCTGGATGTACAGCACCGTACACAGTGTTGAATTGTACCAGGGCTTCATTTAACAGAACCACACCCTCTTTTAGGCTACCTGCAAAGCAAAATAACACACATTCTCAGGATTTGCATATAAACGGATATTTCAGCATGTTTACAGCCTATTAAATTTCCTTCTACAAAATACTATGGATCTGTGTGCACAGTAAGACACAATGGCATTACACTAACTACATTATAAGGCAGCAGCACTACACTGTAAGGCAGCAGTTAGGCATGTTCATCAACAGACAATTAAGGTGGAGACTTGAATGAGCTTTTAAGTATTGTTTAAGGCCTATTGGTTTATTGCTTGTAAGTGACAAAACTGCGGTCAAGAAAGTCACGCAAGTCACTGGGACTCTCTCAAGGCTTGAGATAGTTCCGGTGACTTACGGGTCAAAGCGTGTTGAAATCACTCTGCCACCGCCATCCCTGAACACCATAAACACAATGCTTGCCGCTACCAGCGCTCCAGACGCCATAAAAGTTCAAGTCGCAAAGTGCAGGCTATTTAGTGATCTACCCGCTACTAAGCATCCCAGGCATTAGACTACCACATGAGACGGCATCCAGACTGATCGTAGACTGACTCATGATAGACAGTCATATGGTCGACAGTCAAAAGGTCGAAAGGGTTTAAAGGTTGACAGGCAATAGGTCGACATGAAAAAGGTCGACATGCTTTTTTTTTTTTAACTAAATTTTCAGCCGAGAGGCGGTATTTCATGCCCTACCATCCACTAGGGCACGGAGGGAAAATAAAATAGTGTGCCGAGTGTAGCGAGGCACAGTGCCTGGAGCATGGCAAGCGCAGTGAGCCATGCGAGGGGATGCGGTACACTTAGACAGTGTCTATGTCTAAGGGGAAGCAGTACACTTAGACAGTGTCCATGTCGACAAAGACACCCTAAAAACATCTCAACCTTTTTCCATGTCCATCTTTTGGATGTCGACCTTTTGACCATGCCAGACCGATTGCTTTTGTTAAATCTTTTTAACATGTCGACCAACAGTGGTCGTCCTGACGGTCCTCCCTATGACCCATACACTGAGACCACCAGCGAACCACTCAGTATCTGGTAAAAGGCTACCCTGACGCTTATTATGCTCTGACAGTGCCATCACTCATCAGCTTATTTGTGAGTAGCCTGTTTGGGGTATATAATAACACTATACAGTTCTACCAATCCTCTTTATAAGCCTCCAGTTACCCAGGACACCGGTATCTGGGGTGAAGATTCCTACCTGTGACTATATGTGGAGCATTATTCTTATTTACCATTGACGTGTGTCGGCAAACTTTACCATTTAAATCAGTGACTGTATATGCTGTGGATCAATATTGGAAGTTTATAAATCTCTTTATACTACATCGACACAACCTTTACAGTTTGAGATACTGCACTATTACATTTACCTTTATTGCCAAATTTATAAAGGGGATAGAGCGTAATTTGCTATAATGAATTTTTTACTTTTACATTTCTCCATTTATTAAATGATTTTAAGTAATAAATATAATATGTTTATGAGGAAAGCACAGGTCTCCTGCATTTTTTTTTTTAAAGTGGTGAGCAGATATAAACTTCAACTTTTTGCTTATATATAGAAGATTACCCACACTAAGCAAAGAGGATATATACATACATACACACACACACACACACACACACACACACACACACACACATATATTTTTCCCCATTATCAAATACATTTTATTGCTCCTGTTACAAAGTAATATTGCCCTTAATATACTATAGAACATTTATGTTGGCTCCTTATTAAATTATATGTTTACTTATTTCCTGCATAATTAAATTTTGACTGCCTAAATTTAAACACTAACAGGCATAAAAAACGGTTTCCTAATTGACTATCATCTTATGATCAAGGCAACAGTGATGACAGCGCACTGCTTTCAACAACAACCCTCCTCTGATTAGCGTCATGGCACAAAAGATACACATACAATAAACATACAATAAACATAACCGCATGCTATAGATTTTACCCTGCTGAATGCTGAGTTGAGCTTTATTAAACAGCTCATTTGCCTCCTTGCTCTTAATTTTGACATGTTTCACTACTGGAAACAGATTTAGAATGTCCTCTTCTGTTAAAGCTGGTTTATGGCGATTTTCAAAGTTGTATTCCCGTAGAAGAACCTACAGTAAAAAAGGGAGATAAGACCTGCAGTGTTCAACAATTGGGCAGGATGCAATTAAACCAGTTGGCCGGAGATGCAGGTTCCTGGCCAAACACAGGCATTTTTTTAAAGTGGCAATCATTTACATGGCAAACCCATACCAAGTAGATTGGCGCTTTAAAAAAAAAAAAAAAAAGGTCAGACTTCAACCAGAAACCCACACCTCCAGCCAATTTGGGTATCGTTACAACTGGCCCATTTTGTTATTGTATACAGAAAAGTCTACCTTCACAAGCGTCCTAGAATACAGATTACCTTTTTGACCTATGTGGTTACCTGTCCCAACAGTTATCAAATTAACCAGAAGGACATTAAAAAGTAAGACACATGTCTTTTAGCAATCCTATATGGTATATGACTAGAAGCGGTACTTATGTATTATCTGGGATGCCGATTTTTTGATTGTATGCCTTAACTTAAGGCATACAATCAGATGCGATGCCGCATCGCATCACATCGCGTACGACCATATCGCATGCGATGCGATGACCCGATTTTTCCATAGGATTCAATGTTAAAATGGACTGAGTCCATTTTAACATGGAATTCAATGGGAAAAAGGGGTCCTTTTCATACCCCTACTATCCAAGTGGGCATGGAGTTGGATATAAACCTGTGGCGAGCCACCGAGCCCGAAGCATGGCGAGCGAAGCGAGCCCCGCGAGGGGACGGTATTCTGTGTCCCCTCGCGGGGCTCGCTACGCTCACCACAGGTTTATATCCAACTCCATGCCCACTTGGATAGTAGGGGTATGAAAAGGACCCCTTTTCCCATAGGATTCCATGTTAAAATGGACTCAGTCCATTTTAACATTGAATCCTATGGAAAAATCGGCAGCCCCGTTAGTACATAAGTACCCTAGAAGCTTAGGAAACTACCCTCTTATTCAACTATAAATTGTGTTGCATGTTGGTATTGGGTGGGGGAGAAGAGCACAACAGTTATATAGCTGTGAACAAAACTCGAACATTTGTTTTGTAGGTCCATAAGATCATTTCTTTGTTGTAATATATTGATTAATATCAAACAATACCTTACATATACTTTTGTAAACAACTGTTACATAGGTGTGAACACATTTTTGAACATTTGTTTTGTATGTCCACAAGATCATTTCTTTACTGTAGTGCAGGACAGGCCAACCTGTGGCTCTCCAGATGTTGTGAAACTACAAATCCCAGCATGCCTTGCCACAGTTTTAACACTCCCTTATAGCAAAACTGTGGCAAGGCATGATGGGATATGTAGTTTCACAACATCTGGGAGAGCCTCAGGTTAGCCAGGCCTGCTGTAGTGTATTAATTAATATCACATTATAAAATATCTAATTTACACTTTTCACGAAAAATTACCTGTATCACTGTACATCGAAATATATTGGTACTTGTACTATTGATATGTTGAAATATATTAGTTTGGGTTGGAAAAGAGGGGTGTAATAGATATACATTTATAACTCACATTGTAAATGGTCCTATTCCTTTTGTACCCTGAACAAACTTCTAAAAATGTAAACTGAATGTGTTTATGATGCATTGCTTCAATAAAAAAAAGAAAGACTATGACTAAAAACATGTGATATGGATGCACGTACTGACCACTGAACCTGCTGAACTGTCAAAATACGTACAGGATAAACTTAGAATATTGTGTATTCAGGTTTAGCATGTCCGTACTGGAATTTCTCTGGCTCGGAGCACACCGCTTAATGATAAGACTGCATAGCGCACAGGGCAATGTAGATTATACTGTTGAATGCTAAAAAAAAATCTGTGAGACCTGCTACATATGTAGCTTGGGCCCTGCAGACAAGAGCAGAAAATTCTATCAACATGTCGAGACAATACCTGGACTCCAGCCTTTATGCAGAACTCCCGGAGGAGTGTCACTTTCTGCAGCGTGAACTTTTCAACTAACTGCTCCACAGAGTCACTAAAACACAGAGCGGGAAGAGTCCGATAAGGAGACCGAGTGTAAGAACAGAGAATTGCAACAGTTGGAAAATATGCAAAAAGACAATACCATTTCTCATACATTAACATGGGTAAAACACCTTACTAGGATGCAGCATGTTCAATACAGATAAAGATGGCTTAAAAAGGTTATTAAACAGAAAGCACTTTGGCTACTTCTGTTACATATTACCTAGAGGAAGGGCGGGACCACGTTCCTTCTTAATGGGCTTAACTCAAGCCATCTTGTGGTGGGGAAAAGCATGTTCTTGCAGGGTGTTTCCTTGCTGCATTTCTAGCTGTTTGTGATAAACTCAACTGTGTGTGTGTGTTTTGTGGAAGTTGAAATTGCACCTCTATGGTATTAATGTATTGTGAACGCCCTCTACGCCATTTAACTACGCTATTTGCGTAGATCTAGTTTAAATCAAAAAGAAGTTTAAATCGATCGAGGGTGGACGTAATGCATCAATATCTAATCATTGTGGTACTCCCGACATATGCACATTAGGTATTCCCCAAAGTATTGGCATATGATTGTCCATACTTTATTGTTTAGTATTCTTGAAACCACCGTCAGACGCAAGTTTACTAAACTAATAGCAATGCAAATAGATACACAAATCCAGAGATATATGTATGTATAGATGTGCAATGTATAGAATAAAATAGCAAATAGCTCCAACCAAGGAACAAAGGGCTGTAAATGTATCTGGTTTAAACCAGCTATACCTTGTGGCTAGGATGAACGCCAGATGGACATCTGAAATCGAAGTAAGTAAGAACCAATGAGAAGACGTCTGGTCTCCTTGTCTCACCCAATTATGAACAAGACTGACCCTCCAGCCCCTTGCTTATAAAAGGGAGCTACACTGGGCCCGGACACACGTGATCTTACAGAGCACATTCCCGGGATCCTGGGGGGAGTGTGCCTGCGATCGCATCTCTGCGTCTGTGTTCATTATTAGAATCTTACCATGGAAGTGTGAAATCAAAGCTCTCTTTGGCAATTTGCTGGATTTGTTTCCATAGATCAACCGGAGTCATACTGGCCCATGCCGTGCTGTCTCCATTTTCCAATGGACGAGTCTTCTTCTTGTTCTTCCGTTTCCGAGACAACAGCTCATCCGGAGGCAGATGAGCCACAGGGTTTGGGTAGGAGCTCAGGAAACAGTTCAGGAAGTGGCTCACTGCAGCTGACAAAGCCGACATCTCTACTCCCTGCCGTAAAGCACAAGAATGTGATGCTGTGAACACCAACTTACACACTTGTACACACCAATATCAACCATCATTGCACCAATTGACCTAATTCTATTTTAGCATATTGGTAATGTATAAATTGCTTCAGTGGTTCCCAAACTGTGTGCTTAGGCATCTAGGCTTGACATGAAGGAGGGAGGGGGGGGGGGGTCATGAAAATTCTGGTACTCTAGGGGATGCAAGGAGAAAGGTGTTTGGTTTTATGGAAACCTGCCATCTGGTGCAAAAAGTCATCACAAATTGCACATGCGCCAGAATAATAATACATAAAAACGGACAGATATAGCAGATGGTCTGGATCTATCAGTCAGTTAACACACCACTCATTTTGTAAAATGGGCATTTGAGTGATAACTGACATGGGTGTGCCAATCAATTTCAGCGATCATTCACAGTGTGCAGACAGAGATGGGGTGCCTGTTTAAGACAAATCTTTTGCACCCAGCATGGTGGTGTGGGGGCAAGTCCCAATACTAATTAGGAAGGCTGCAGTCAGAAAAACACATAGGTCAGGATGACGTTCCACAAGGACCAATGTTGGTGCCTGCAATGTGACATGCCAAACTAAGCTGCTGATCCCAATACACAGACAGTAAATTGCCCAAGTTACATTAATTTTGAAGTGTAATCAATAACGACGAAAACACAGTAGAAAACAAATTCTACTGCAGTATATGGTACATTGTTGCGAACAGCAGTTTGTTTATTGATTAAAGTCAGTGACTTGGATGAACTTCCACAGACATATAGCAGTAGTCATCTCTCAAGAAATGTTCTAATAACCAAGAACTGATCTGAAAATACAGTGCAATCACCATGATATATTGACATATTTTGGTCAAATTTTATTATGAGTTCATAAGCAATAGGGTCAGAGTTTCCCAGAGGTGCAGGATGATCTCAGACTTTTTTTTTTTAAAGCAGCAATCGTTTACAGGTTAAAACAATGCCTTGTAAATGATTGCTGCTTTTAAAAAAAAAAATCCTGCACCTCTGGCAAACTCTGCTCCTATTATCCTGGGATGTTTCCTCCTGTTCCTCATACCTGTAAGTAGCTGCGTAGAATCGTTTTGGCTGAACGTGTCACTATCTCCATGATTATAGTGCTCTGTTGATAAAATAAAAAAAAGGTTCATAATGAAGATTCAGAACACCACTGGCAATTCCCACTGTTACAGAACTTTATCTCTCCCCAAGGCTTCTAATTACATTTTACTACCATAGAGTTTTGCCCGCTAATTAGATGGCTGGTCTATTCAGTGCTTGAGTCATCTTGCTAATGTATAGAATACCGCTAGTCAGCTCTGGACACTTGGGACTTTTCAATACTTTTATCTAATTAAGGTTGTAAACACCAATAGATAGAATAATCTTCTCTCTACATTGCTAAAGTATAGTCTATCCATAATACAAATCCTAGCTAAACTACAATGTCCGCTCTCTATCCATTTTTAAATCCCCATAAATATACAAATAATGCTACTTTCAGACCGCAAAACTGGCTTTGACCAGGTATTTTAAAACGTTTCTAAAAACGGGTCTGCCAGCTAAAACCCCTTTCACACCGCATGTTTTTAAACAGTATTTCAGTGCAGTTTTTGTTCCTTCACAACCCTGAACCTGTTTTAACCCATAGAAAACAGTGGATGAAAAAAAAACAGGACTGAAACAGGTAGGACCCTGCTTTATTACCGTTTAGAAATACCAGTTCAATAGAACCAGTAATTTCACTCTGCACCTTTCAGACTGCACAAATTACCGTTTTAAAACGGTAAAAAAACACGTCAAAATAACGGGTAAAAAGTGCGGTCTTAAAGGGGCATAGGATTATTTTGTTCCAGTATCATTAAATGTACTGCTTTATGTGGGGGTGGGGTGGGGGATAGGAATTCAAGATTAAGAAGAGACTGCAACCTTAATGCCCATCTCCTCTGTCCCAGTCCAGAAATGGTCCTCATGCTGCTCATGGAAAACATGTGGTTTCACTAGCAATAATTGGGGGCAGAGACAGACTTCAGTTGAATTACACCATTTGTACCAATAATCTGATGCTTACATAAATATGGTCCAGAGAGTGGCATGTCTCCATCGTATCAATCATTTCTGCGATTGTTCCCAAGTACCGCATATTGATCCCATACGTGTGAAGAGCCTCCGTGAGTGTTTTACCATCCAGGGGAACAATCATATGACTTAGACATGCCTTTATCTGCCAGGACACACAATACAGAAAAGTGAATTCACAATACAAACAAAACACAATTATGTATAAACTGTGTACATTCCCCTTTTTTTGTCTTGTGCTTAGAATATTTTCTAATATAAATTAAAAAGGGCTTTAGTCACATAGCAGTGATTTTTGTAACTAACAGGCGTGTTAGAGGTGATGATTGAAAGTGGCACTCGCAGCGGTGTAGAGCATGCTGGGCTTTAGACTGACTGCCGGTTTAAACCTCAAACCCACCAGAAAGTAAGTGTGTGTGTGTTTGCGCGCGTGTGTGTCTGTGTGTGTGTGTGTGTGTGTGTGTGGGGGGATTTTAAAATACTTGGATCAGTTTAACAAGTCCCTTCTGCATTTTTCACTTCCCTAGGCCCCATAATCTATTAACATCACATATAGGGGTAAATGTATAAAGCTTGGAGAAGCGGTATCTATCCCCATAAAGTGCAAGGTGATAATGCACCAGCCAATCCGCTACAATATGTAAATTGAAAGTAAGTAGCTGATTGGCTGAAGCATTATCACCTTGCCATAACATTCTTTACGGTCATAGATACCACTTCTCCAAGCTTCATACATTTACCCAATAGACTGTACTGAAAAAAAAGCAATTAATCTGCTTTGCTACCAAACAAGAAAGTTTTTTTTGTTACATTACATATCCCTGCTTACAACTGCACGCTAAAAGCATTACACATTTATAAATCCCAAATATTTTGGATATCTTACAAAGCTGGGGATTTGCACGGTGAGTATGAAGGCTGCAGCTTCACTCAACAAACGCTTCTGGATTTGTATGGCCTGGGTTTGGCTCTCTGGAAACCTAACCACTAAAGTGAAAAGAAAAAGGAGGTCAATTTCGTCTGCAAAGAAAAATGTATTTTTGCAGCTTATATTTTTTAATTCGGACAGTATTCACTAATGATGACAATAACCACATTTTTCAGAAGGTTGCTACTGCTATAAAACACTTACCTGGCGAGTACACATCCGGATTAAATCGTATATCAAAAATGTAGTCTGTAGAAGAGCCAACCGCTTGACAGGCTTCTTTCACAATGTCTGCTCCTTTTAGCTCATCTGAGGAAGGGAAACATTACAATTACTACTCTGTGAATACAACCTAATGGTTGCGATATCTAGTACAGTTCCTTGTGTGGCTTTAAACCAAAGGGTTCTAAATTTCCACCTGCCAAGCCCAAACCGTTACTTTCTATTGAGTTCATATTCTGCATATAATGGAAGGCATATTCTTGTTTTTCAGTACTGGAACATGACATGAACTCAACTGAAGAACACCATATTGCCTAAAACTATAAGTTATCACTATGTTCTCTCTCAGAGGTAGGCAACTTCGATACCTTCTACGATCCCTCAATTCCTGCCAGCAGCCGCATCCCCCATAGGTTTCTATTAGGGATGCAATACTGCCAGATGGTCCCCGCAGCTACCACAATGTGTAGATTGCTGGAAGCAAGTTATTTCTTATGGGCTACAGGTAGTGGGATGTAGTTCCGGCAGTGCTCTCCAGGAACCCTCTAATGAAAGTGCACAGGTTCCCTGCAGCCATATCAGCATGTCGCAGGGACTGGATCCTATTGGAGAGCTTTTACCTGCAGATGCTGGATTGTACATCCAGCTGATAGGATTGCACATTGAAATATTATCAATATGCAATCCATGATAAATGGAACAACAATGCATGGAATAAAATATATATATAATAATTTGATGAATGCCTTAATATTTTCAAATTGACTATATCAGAATATTACCATCCTGGGGGGAATCTCCACTGTTATATGGTGAAGAACACCATATTGCCTAAAACTATAAGTTATCACTATGTTCTCTCTCAGAGGTAGGCAACTTCGATACCTTCTACGATCCCTCAATTCCTGCCAGCAGCCGCATCCCCCATAGGTTTCTATTAGGGATGCAATACTGCCAGATGGTCCCCGCAGCTACCACAATGTGTAGATTGCTGGAAGCAAGTTATTTCTTATGGGCTACAGGTAGTGGGATGTAGTTCCGGCAGTGCTCTCCAGGAACCCTCTAATGAAAGTGCACAGGTTCCCTGCAGCCATATCAGCATGTCGCAGGGACTGGATCCTATTGGAGAGCTTTTACCTGCAGATGCTGGATTGTACATCCAGCTGATAGGATTGCACATTGAAATATTATCAATATGCAATCCATGATAAATGGAACAACAATGCATGGAATAAAATATATATATAATAATTTGATGAATGCCTTAATATTTTCAAATTGACTATATCAGAATATTACCATCCTGGGGGGAATCTCCACTGTTATCAAGCTGAAGCAAGTCTCCATTTTGTGATTTTTCCATGACAATTTTCATAAACTGCGCATACCTGTGAGAAGATTGCCGATTAGTCAGGAAAGATTGGTTTCAAATTTAAAAGGTTTTAATGAAAAAGCCTCTAAACAAACTGGAATGGTATATTGGGAGTAACAAACAGGAATCAGTATTTTATTTTTATATGAGCATCATGTTTTACCAGTAAACCCCCACACCCCCCGACAAAAATTCAATATACCTTCACCAATGCTTCAATAAAGTTATTAGAACTCAGTAATTTCATACAAAAATCATCAATTAAATTGATCAACACAAATCAATTAATTTGATCAAGTGTGGCCCGTGGGTGTTATTATAACATGACAGTCATTATATGAAGCTGAAAACCAGAATCTAGGCTAAAAATATACATAAAGCTACATCGCTACTATACACACACACGCACACACACACACACACACACACACACACACACACACACGCACAAAGCAACATCCACATGAAAGAGTTCGATCCACCAAGTTTACCATCAGTGGAATATGTACTTAGAAAGGAGACAACTTGCATACAAGCACATTTCTGTGCGTCAGTATAAAATGAAAAACGTACTGTAAGTCAATATTGAGGGTGACACAAATTATATCCCTCGCTCACAACCACATTTCCGCAAACCCAGATCATACACCACATAGGTGACTAGATCCCCGGTGTTCTGCAACTAGGTCCTGAGTTAGCACACTGCAGGGGCAACCCCGAGACAGCACTTACCTACGGCTCTTATAAATGTTCTATTGCACAGTGCCTTGACCCTGGGTGAACAGAGAGCAGTGTTGCTCTGGGCTGCCGTGTCTGGAATTAGATCCTTCCTTCCCACAGTATTAGCAGCACCAGTGGAACGGAGTGTGTTTTTAAAGTGAGC
Source organism: Crinia signifera (assembly GCF_055691185.1). Lineage (NCBI taxonomy): Eukaryota > Metazoa > Chordata > Amphibia > Anura > Myobatrachidae > Crinia > Crinia signifera. The sequence goes on from NC_139217.1 coordinate 343,618,534, forward strand.
ACCTCCTCACACTGAAGCATCTCCAGCATACTGGGGCATGACCACTACCTGCAGCCATGTCCCTTGCTTGGGTAGTGAGATTAAGCCTCCTTGCAGTGGCGTCGTGGGTCTCCTACATATTAAAGTGATTTTATCCATCTGAAATCACTGGGTATTTCCAGAAAGCTTGTGTAGCGATGTCTACAGGGAGCATGGGCACTTTACATTAAATTGACTGACTAATTCCTCCCCAAGGCAGTCTTGTGTAATTGTGCCCAGTTGTTCGTGGCGTCGAGCCACCACGCCAGTGAGGAGCGAGCCTGTGAAGACAGGCTAATGTAGGGAAAAATGAGAACCCGACCACTGACTAAGAAGGCAAAGTTGAAATGGCTGAGTCCGAAAGCGACCATACCGTGCGGCTTCGATAGCTGCCACTATTTTTTCGAGCAGACGGGTACAAAGAAGGAGAGAGACTTGTCGGTGTTTCCAGACGAACAGATGCCTGACAGGATTGTATTTTGTCTGGAGGAAGAAAAAACTCGTCTGAGGACAGTGTCCAGAATCATCCCTAGAAACATCAAACCGAGTAGGGAGTGATTTTGGAAGATTAAAGACATACCCATGGGTGACCAGGTCTCTCGAGTCAAGTGGATGTTGTGCAACAGAACCTCTTTGGAAGATGCCTTTAATAAAGAGGTTGTCCAGGTAAAGTATAAACGTCACCCCCTGTGCCCGCAGTAATTCCATCATAGTCGCCATTACTTTGGTAAAAACTCTGGGTGCAGCGGAGATAGGCCAAATGGCAGGGCTTGGAACTGAAAGTGACAATCCCGTACTGCAAACTGCAGGTAGGCCTGATATGGAGGCGAAATGGGTATGTAAAAATAGGCATCCTTGATATCAAAGGATACCAAGAACTCCTCTCGCTCCAGACCCGCAATTACGGATTGCAAAGATTCCATTTTGAAACGGGTTACCCTCAAGTATGGATCAAAGTGTTTCAGATTGAGAGTAGACCTGACTGAGCCATCCAGCTTCGGCACTAGGAAGAAGCTCAAGTAAAAGCTCTGCATTCCCTGTGTGGCCGGGACTGGAATCACCACGCCCGTGCCCTGGAGTTGCGGATAGCCTCCTGCAACCTTGTGCACTTTTCTGGAGAAACTGGCATATCAGTTGGGAAGAACTTGAGAGGGGGTGGTAACAGAAAATCCAGCCTGTACCCAAAGGAAACCAAGTCTTTCACCCAACCATATCTAAAAGAGTGGGACCATACCAATTTAAAATGTAACAGGAGATCCCCACTCTGAAATCCCCTAGTTGGGGGCAGAAGACAGTCATGCCGAGGATTTGGAGGGAGGAAGACCAGATGGGATGCACAGGTAGTTTCTCTACCCTGTCCTTTTGAACCACGGAGTGTGGTTGCACCACCTCAAGGTTGGCCTCTGAATTTAGTTACCGGCCGAAAGGAATGACCCCCCCTCTGCCTTATACGGCCCTGCATGGAAGAAAAGCCTGGGAAATCATCTTTTGGCCCGGAGAGTGCGTCTCCTGAGAAGGGCAGTGCTTCCACAGCCCGCTTAGAGTCTACTTCTGCCTGCCACTGCCACAGCCAAAGACCTTTGCAAGCTGAAATAGAGAGTGCAGCAATAACAGACATTGCAAGAAGCCTCTACCAGATAGCCTGCTGTTTCACAAATGTGTTCTGTTAAAAACAAGCGCTCCCCAGCTGACGGATCTTTCAACAGAATGGTGGCCACCTGACCAGCCCAGACCTCCATGGCCTTGTTGAGCCAACAACCCACCTGAGCTGGACGCTGCAAGACACCTGCAGCAGTATAAATATTCTTAAGTGTGCCATCAGAGGCGTCCTTAAGGGATGAGGCTCCCGGTATAGGAAGAAGTCTTTATTGACAGTCTAGAGCAGGGGTGTCAAACTCAAATTCATCAGGGGCCGCATCAGCAGTTTGGTCACCCTCAAAGGGCCGGTTGTATCTGTAGGTCCCCCTGTATAATTATAATGCCATGACACCACAGGCTGCTCCCCCTGTATAATATAAAATGAATGCCATGACACCACAGGCTGCTCCCCCTGTATAATAATAATACCATGACACCACAGACTGCTCCCCCTGTATAATATAATAAAAGTAATGCCATGACACATAAATGATTATACAGGAGGAGCAGCCTGTGGTGTCATGGCATTATTATTATTATACACGGGAACACCTCAGGAAACAGCAGATATATATATATTTTTTATTGCGAGTGTGATCCTCATTCTCACTTACTGTTTCTCCGTCTGTCCTGCAGCTACTGCGGCTTCCAGCTTTTCTTCACTGCTTGCTGCGGCCACACTGTCCCCGACTCCCGGTCCAGCTTCCCTGCCTGCTACTACTTCTCTACAGACGCATGGGCGGGCGGCGTCATCGTCATGACATCCCCACCCAGTGTCTGTCACTGCCGGGCATCAGAGGGAACAGGCGGCCGGGCCCTCCTCCACGTAGCCGTGGAGGCCGGCGGCCATGTTTCTGTAGCCGCATACATATGTGCCTACAGGAACATGGCCGCCTACAGTGAAGGAACATGTAAGGTGGACGTGGCCCGCAGCACTCCTGTTTTAGACACACTGCCCCTGCGTGCTATCTCCTTGCGCGGGCCACATGAAGAGGTCTGGCGGGCCGGATTTGGCCCGCGGGCCTTGTGTTTGACACCCGTGGTCTAGAGTCTACAGATGGAGGGGATTCATAGTTTTCAACTATCTGCAGGAAAGGGATAAGAGGAGAAAAACCTGAGGAGAGACCTGAAATTTTTATCAGGGTGTAACCAGGCATTTTTCAATTGATCATCTAACTCAGATGAGGTAGGAAACACCACTGACTGTTTTTTTTACCAAAAACTGAAGGGCGAACAGGAGTTTGTTCCCCCTCTGCAACATTCAGGGTGAAATTTAATAGGATGAGAGATTCAGAAAGTGAGAGAGTTGGTAAGAAATATCCAGTTTTTTAATGTGGCAATCATTTACACAAAATGCAAAACCAGTTTGATTTTGAAGTCTAAATGATTGCCGCTTTAAATTTCTTACCGAATCTCTCATCCTATTAAATTTCCCCCTCAATGTTAGTTTAACAGCCTGGATTAAATCCTTCAACCCCTGAGAAGCCACCTCCGGCTGCTCCGGAAGTGCCTGCTCATCAGGGTCCTCAAATTACCCCTCCTCTAAATCCAGCATTTCATCATCAGTGTCCTCCAATTGAGGACTCTGAGTGAATAGCCGTTTAGTTTGGACCAAAGAGGGAGGGGGGTGGGCAGAAGTCACTGGAGCTAAGGCCCTAGTAAGCCCTTCAACCGGTGACGTTACATCAGCTTGCTGGCTCCTAGTGCCTCTGTGAGGTGGACAGCTCAGAGGATAATTGAGACATAACATTAGATCACAGAAGAGTTCCTTCAGACTGAGGTGTAAATTTAAAGCTGCATTTTTGACAGGAGGTTTTCTTAGAAGAACCTCCTGCCATGGTGCACACAATAGGCACTCACACAGACAGTAGTGTCAAACAGGAGAGAATTACTGGTCAGGAGAGGAATATTTAGAAGGAGCTGTCACAGAGCGCAATAACTAAAATTTGGACACATTCCTATTCTCTCCTGCACACTTCTACACCCCTACTGTGAGACTCAATGATCCAGGTATGACACAGTAAAGAATCGAGCAGCCGTGTCATGATAAGCTCCACCCCCTAAAAATGTGCTCTTTTTAAAAGTGCAGTTTTGACCGCCAATGCTAGCGGGCAGCCAGGGCATACATACCCATGCCATGCAGGCCGGCGGCAGTGTGGCTGAAGGAGGTCTGCGACGCACTCTGCACGCGGCGGCGTCCAGAGCCTCTGAAGACAATGGTCCCAGAGCAGCCAGGGACCCAAGCGCAAGCCGCATGCAGCTGCAACTTGTCCCTCCGGCAGCTCCCCCGCGCAGGCAGGTAATGGCAGGGTGCTACCTGCCTGTCCTCCTGCTGTATGCAGATCATAACTATATAAAATAAAAAAGCCGAAGAGAGATCTACTGATGTGCCTAGCTCCCGCAGGGCACAATCTGACTGATTTGGAGAGGAAGTAGAAAGGGAGGAGTTAGTCAGTCAATTTAATTTAAAGTGCCCATGCTCCCTTTGGTCACCCTTCTATCCCCCACTGTAACTCCAGTGTCACCTAGTGGATGAAGGTGAAAGATCATAATTTTAATGTAAGGTGAGTCGAGAGAAAATAATATTCCCATCTCACGTGAGTTGATTATACATCATACTTTATCCTAATGGTTATCCAATTTGAGCTGATTATATGACTTACTTGTGTTTGACAAAACCTTCCATCAGCTCTGGGCGTAAACTGCACAAACGGTGGTGATAAGGTTTAGGGAATCGAAGATCATGACATTCTTTTATTATGTCTTCTTCTTTCAGTGGCAAAAAGTTTACATCAGGAGGGAATGTTCTGAGGAGATCCAGAATGTAATGGCGTCCATCATTGCCCACAATCCCTTTGCACTCCACAGAAGAGCAAAGAAGTACTTCTTCATCCTTCTCATTTAACACAGCATGTCTAATTATCCTCAATGGTTTACAGGCTTTCTGAAGTAACGTGAGATATTTTATATTTGTAGACACTGTCTTTCCAAAGTCAATAGAACCATAAATTACACTTTGATCTTCTTTACGGTCCAAAATTCCAGGTATGATTGACTGAGCAGTTACTCTATATCCTCTGTAGTCAAGAACCACAGTTCCTAGCACATAAAGTTCTTCAATATCCAAATCACTGTAGGCTTGCACTCCTTTCAGGTCATGGGTAGCAGCAACATGGGCAGCGTGATCTCCACCAAGGTCCTTGTAGTGGTCCCTCACATCAAATCCAAAGCTGAAGAAAATGTTGTTCCAAATAAACATCTGCATTTTTATCTCCTCCCCAGGGTTAATTGCCATCACATTTCCATCAATCACAGCCATGGCGCCTCGGGTGGATGCACCAACAAAATCAGAGTTGATCTACAAAGAAAAAATGGAATTGTCAAACGTCAATCTGGTGCTATTCCAATGCAAAGAGAAGAATATATTAGTATTATATTATACATTAATAATTGGCACCCTACAAGCCAATGGGGTATATTCATTGCTTTTTAGCGAGCTGTGACAGTGACGATAGCTGGCAGTCAAAGCTTGTGGGTCAATATTCAACTGACCTCCCCTGCACTAGCCATTTTCACCTCACTTGGTTTTTCCAGCAAGGAAAGGGCATATGCAGCCGTCAAAAAGTCAATGCTCGCAGCTAAATGCAGGGGGCTCGCTGCATTAGCACCGAACCTCGCCGTCTGGAGTCCCCCGGAATGTTGAATAGGGCAAGCAGTGGCCGCAGATGTTAAATGGCGAGGATAGCTTTCTGGCAATCCTCGACGAAAACAAGCCAGCCTCACCGCAGACACCTTTTCACCGGCAGCATTGAATACTGCCCAATGTCTACTGTTTGCTCACTCACATGACGTCATCCTATGGTGTTTGACAAATTCGACAGTCACAACATGACAAGAAATTATTTAGACATTGGTTTAAAAAAAACGAACAAAAAAAAGGGTACTTATGTAGTATCTGGGCTGCCGATTTAGAAATCGGATCGGATCGCATCGCATCGTATCGCATCGCATGCGACCAAATCGTATGCGATGCGATGGTCAAGATTTTTCCATAGGATTCAATGTTAAAATGGTCTGAGTCCATTTTAACATAGAATTCAATGGGAAAAGGGGTCCTTTTCCTTTCCCCACTATCCAAGTGGGCATGGAGTTGGATATAAACCTGTGGCGAGCGTAGCGAGCCACAGAGCCCGAAGCGTGGCGAGCGTAGCGAGCCCCGCAAGGGTACAAGGAATACTTTTTAAGAAATATGCGTTCGCTCGCCACGCTTCGGGCTCGGTGGCTCGCTGCGCTCGCCACGCTATATAAAATCAACTCTATGCCCACTTGGATAGTGGGGAAATGAACAGGACCTTCTTAACATTGAATCCTATGCAAAATCGTATCGAATCGCATCGCATCGCATCGCATCTGATTGTATGCCTTAAGGTAAGGCATACAATCACAAAATCGGCAGCCCAGATACTACATAAGTACCAAAAAAAGCGTAAATGTTGACACCTTTAAAATGTCAACATGAGCAGAATGTCAACATTGTGAAAAATGTTTACCATTACGGTGAGGGGCCGACTTAATTCAATAGCAAATTGTTGACATTCTAATAAATTCATGTTCCAAAACAGTCAATATGATCAACATGTTCACATAACGTCCATGTAAATATTCTCGTGTCAATAGAACATACTAAACTCATTAAATGGAATATGATGTGATTAGCAGATATGACTTATCATGTAAGTAATATATGTGGTGGATGGATCCCCCAGGGATTGCAAAGAGTGGGAGTCAGAATAAGCCAAAACACAACCTTAAGGTCACCCCTGGGCTCCTGTAAAACTAGCCAATGGGCATGCTTAGAAAGAGTATGTTATGGCTTATGTTGATTCCTGGGCGCTGCATGATCTCTGGGGGATCCATCTACTCTAGGATAGTATGTATGTATGTATGTATGTATGTATGTATGTATGTATGTATGTATGTATGTATGTATGTGCTTATCGATCCCCCCCCCTGCACCACATGGTCAGTCCTGCAGCCACCACTGTCCCGAACCATATCCTCCCACAGCCTAACCTTAGGCGGATTTTGAGTACCGGGATTCTGACCATAAGCATGCTGGATGTTGACTACATCCCAGGATTATACCAAATGTGTAATACAATCCGGCATACTGATATTATATACTGTGTAAATGAGTTATTGATGCAAGCAGCATCACAACTGAGAATCTGAGTTTTTTTTTTATTTATTTGTTAAGCCATTCTGTTAGTCCTGTGAACCACTTCATATTCTGCCATAAAACAGAAGCCAGACTATTGGCTACTGTATTCAAAAGTTAAGAGTATCAATATCGGAGGGTATTTATTTATTTATTTTAAACCACTTGTTTGGTGTGGTTGAATCAAAACAACCACATCCAGCTGGGCTTTTCCTGATACGGTCTCATCTCATGTGACCAAGCTGGCGGCTGCTGGAAGGAATTGCGTTACTATTCATCTGCAATACTGGATGTGTAAGTACTGTTTAATAGTAGAAATAACCTTTGCACTACTGACATCCCTAAAGTATATTGTATTGTTATGATCTACACCAAGTTTTTACAGCTCACTTATTTAGTCTAGAAGTCAAGTTGTTCAACTCTTTGAAAAAACATTTTAAAAAGAAATACTTGAGAACAAAAAATACATGGATTGGCTGCATCCTCTCATACTGGAACCTTTGTATCCACACAGGCTTGCAACTCAGCCATAGATAGAAGCACAAGTACTGTCAACCACAGTGGTCAGAGTATGCTTGCAATGTAGTTTTGTTCACACACAAGAAAAAAAAATGGTTGGCTTGGTTACGTCGTAGTCTTTGACGTGTCAAATGGGTTACTTGGTGTGTTATTCATGCTTTCAACTGGACAGCAGACACTTGAAGAGTCTGATACAGCATTGAAAGAATACTTCCAGTTTTTAGAAATACATGTGTACAGTATGTGGCTTCCTCCATGTCTTTACCTTGAAGTTGGCCCTTTGTCGCAGGTGTTGATCTGAAGAAAGGTCACGTGGGAGCTCTCTAGTTGTCTGCAGCTCTTCATTCCAATCTCTGGTCTTTGGGATTAAAAAAATATATATAAAACTATAGAGTTATCAGTCTATCTAGTCTAATAGTTTTTATTTCTAATACAGTATGAAATAAAGTAATTACACATTAGATTAAGATACTTAGGAGTATAATTACTAATGCACGGTTTTTAGAAGTGGAGATGTTGCCTATAGCAAACAATCTACAGTATTCTAGCTATTGTCTTCTAGAAGGTGCTAGAGAAATGAGTGGAAGTTCTAAAAATGCCCACTTTAGTAAATACACATACAAAGCAGCATTTATTATTACCATATGCAAGAAAACGTAAGCAAAATGGACATCTCTCCCAAACCCAGCTGTCCTCAGTGGTGTGTGGAGTCCTATCTGCAATCACGCCTGATGACGACACCCCCACAGGGAACACGGTCTCAGTGAACATTACAGGCAGAAGCCCATGAGAATCTCTCTCATTCCTAAGCTTGGTGTATATGTGAAATGCAACCAGACCTACAAAATGGTATATTTGGAGGCTTGAGCAGAATTAGACCTTTGACGCATCCCACCAAAATTGTGGCTTACAGAAAGCCTGTTTCTCTCTCCAACCTGCTGGCCAATGGACAAGAAACAGGGAGGGTAAAGGTGGAAGGAGGGATTGAACGGGCATCTTTCATGTTTTGATCAGTTCAGAGGTTTATAAAACCAACTGTAAAGCAGTAAGGACAACCTCTCTGGCAAACTTATTGCAATAAACTAGGGTTATTAATGTATCACTTACTAGATGCTCTGCTTAGTTGTCTGTATTACAACATGTTTATCGATTACACTATAACATGTACAATGTATTAGCTATTTCCAGAGTAGGCAAGGTTTGGCATGCCAGCTACTGTGGAACTACAGATGACAGCAGAGCCTGCCACAGTTTTGCTGTTGATTTTTGTTCCCCTTTAGAACCCAATTCAATCTTCACTCTTACAAAGCCACACCCATTTCTTTTTCATTTGGATGTCCAACCTCATCTCCATTTAAAATCCTGCCCACCCACTTCACTCCTGAGATTTTTCCCATTCTTTGCCTTACCACTGTTATTCTCTCCCTCTTAAGGGGCCAGATGTACTAAGCTTGAAAAGTGAAAAAAAAAGGAGAGGGATAAACAGCCAACCAATCAGCTCCTGCCTTCCATATCATGGGCTGTGTTTGAAAAATAACAGGTAGGTGCTGATTGGTTAGTGGTTTATCGCTCTCCATTTTATCACTTTTCAAGGCTTAGTACATCTCGCCCAAGGGGTGTATACACTGACTGCCTTGCTATTCGCATGGCAAGGCAAACGCATTCGATCTGTACTATATAGTCTTGCCTGCACAGTCCATTTTTCTGTTCAATTTCAGTGCCACACATCGCAATTGAATCGAAATCTAATGCTTTATAAGCAATAATGAATAGAAAAATAGACCAAATCGAACAGTGTGTTTGGGGCATTAGATTCTCCACCTCTCTACAACACCTCAAACAGGCTCTCAAGACCAACTTCTTCTTTAAACCCAGCAATCTCTCATCCTAACCTTGGTTCATTCTCACGGTCTTCCCCTCCCGATTAGACGCTAAGGGGTTTAAGTACTAAGATGGGAGTTCTATTGAAGATGGTATGATGCCTATAGCAACCAATCAGAATCAACTTATTTATTTAGCATCTTCTAGAATAGATAGAATTGTATTAGTTGCCCATAGCAACATCCCATCGTCAATAGAACTCCCATTTTAGTAAATGAAGTCCTCCTGCTCCTCAGAAAGTTTCAGTCCTCCCCAAGCTCAACTCAGGACACCTGTGTTACGGATTGACAGGTGTACCGCCCCAGGCAAACATCCCACCAGCTATGGTCTCATGAGCAGGGTATATTCCTCTCATGTGCTTTCATTCCCTTTCTTATAGGATTATCTACTCCAAACAACAGCACCTAATACTTAGGGCCGTATTCAATGACTTTTATCGCCGGCCACGGCGATTCCGTTTTTACACTCGCCATCAATTCACCGGCTTTTTTGCGGCGATTCGCCATGTATGGCGATTCGCCGGGACTCAACAAGTCACCCTATTCAACGTGGCTGAGATTCGCCGCCCCTAACGGCAAATCTCAGCCAATCCGGCGTATCCCTAAACAGCTCCATTACTGTAGTCAGTGTTTAAGAAATTGCAGTGAAATACAAAAAAAACGCAAATTGCCCTGAAAAAACGATTCCAAAACAGCAGACTGCAAAAGCTGTGTTATCTCCTCAAAGGCCAAACGAAGGAGTGAGATGGGGAGGAGATTCATGGGTAATTGAGGTGAATCATGGGTAATAATGCATTGTGGGAGAAAAATAAATACCAGAAAAAAATTAAATATATATTTATATGGCACTTCTACAACCATAAGATCACATAGGGGCAGCAAATAATATTAGATTACACTTGCAGAGTTAAATTAAACACTTAAAACCAATTATTTCCGAAGTTCAGATTAAAGTTCACCATAAAAAGATGACAAGGGAAACCCGGAGAAGAACGGCGATAAAAACCAAGAAAAAGATTGAGCATCTTCTCATTGAATACACTAATGGCGATTCATGGCGAATCCCGGCGATTCTCAATGAAAAATCCTATTGACAAAGCCCGGCGATTTGCTGCGAATAACAGATGGCGAATTGTCCGTCATTCGCAGGCCGCCATCGGTGAATATTGCTCATTGAATAGGGTGATTCGCTTTTGGACCTCCAAAAATCGCCTACACACACGAAAAAAGCACAGATTCGCCAGAAAACATGGCGAATTAGGCTCATTGAATACGGCCCTTAGTGTCTGCCACCCTGATGCATTTTGGGGTACAATGACCACTGATGCAGTTATATTCATAAGCCATGTACTTGTCCTGCAAATGTCTTGTACTGAAATACCCCTTTCAGATATGTGACCTGGGAATTTGTTTAGCATACTGGCAAGTTCCCTGGTCTAAGCCCGTAACCTGGTAAAGTTCATGGAAAATGTTTGCACTCACACCTTCTAAAATCACTTTTGTGCATGTACTTTGTTGGGCACTGCTAAACCCCCTTTTATAAAGGAAAATAATAATAATAAATTGCTGTACCTGGCCAGGTATGTGCTCCTCATATCCCAGACGTGAATTATAAGCATCCTCTGCTCGAAGACAGTCAATGATATGATTAGTACTGGGAGCGATCCAGTTGTATACCTGATAAGGTGTTGCAATTCTTTCCAGTGGATGACGATGAACCCTACGTGGTGGAAAAAAAAGAGACACTGTGTATACTATACTTCTTTACCTCACAGCATCAATTGGTATCCTATTAGCCATTGCTACATAGCGCACCCCGGCTTTCCTATTAGCCTCGATCCCCGAAACTTACGGAGAGGGTTTAGTTCTCTTGCCTTAGGCAAGCGGAACCAATTGTGCAATTCAGAAAACATATTTAATTAAGTAAATTGTGTTATTTGTTATCCTTAGGATCAGTTACATGGTGAAGGACAGGAATTCCTTCGGTTTGTCCACATATTTTATCACTGGAAGCCCCATCACTGGTTTTGCCCATTATATTGACCATAAATCATTTTAAATAGTCCTGGAACACCCTCTCATTTCTGCAAGTACCCCAAGGCACCCCAGGGTGCCACGGTAACCAGATTGGGAACCACTGACTTCAACCTGCTGATCTGTTATGTATGGTACTGCGCACACCATTTTCTGTACCGGTAGTATGGAGAAGTGAGAGTTGTGTATTTTACCTTTTCTTTTGTAAAGTTGAAAAGTTCTTCTTGAAAGCTGGGCTGACCTGGTTCAGCAGTTCAACAATACTGTGACACAAGTGGCTTGGTGAAGCCGGTTTGGGATTAAACACTTCTGCTGTAGATCTTAACAGTAAAAACAAAGTAATCATTTACAATGTCCAAAGCAGTACGAGTTAAATAACTGCAACAGTTATACATTTTTAATTATTAAAAAAACAAACCCATATAAGTTTACCCATTTTATCTCTAAATTTGATTACTCCGCTCTGCAAAAGTTCTACTACCGTCTTCTGCATGGATTACTAGTCACCAAACTTTCAATCGTTCCCTGAAAACTCACCTCTTCACACACACAACCCTCTAAGGCACTTATTATACTAGCCAATGCTTCGAAAGCTAGTCTGATACCTTATAACTGCCTCTGTGTTTGTGTATGTGTGAGAGAAACTGTAGTTTCACTTGCTGCCAACAGATGGCAGTGTTTCGGAGACACACAATCAGACACTAGTGTTTGGGGCTCACTGCATGAAAGTGAACATGGCCTACCATCACTCTTAAAACTCCCCAGCTCAACAGCTTTCTTAAAAGTACATAAAACACCAGCTGTACATGGTAGACAAATAAATACAGACGTGAAAACAAAGGCAGGAATATGGAAGCGGTCAAATATAATAATAATAGAGCAGTGGTGGTGTCTGGGAATGCATGTGACAAGTGTACAGTGTCCCCCAGTGTGTGAGCATAAGCTGCATTCAGCCAATTCCATTTTAGCCATCAACATCCCATTTCTGACTGCCAAATCTTTTGTATTTCAGAGGAAACCACATATATTGCTACTTACTGGTTTATGTAGAAACCTCTGTTGGAAGAGGTGATATTAATGTGATGATCCTCCATAGTCACCACAGTCAAGTACATAAGATCGCCATGCATTTTGCGATTGCCTGGAGGAGGATTCCAGCCACTCATAATCAAGGACTTGAGACACTGGGGAGGCTGAATTAAAAACAATGAATAATAAGAATAGTGAGCAAACAATATATACAGTATAACTATGTGAAACTAGTTTCTAACCAGTGAAAAATCACACTGAAAGCCCCGAAGATGAAAAAGGATGCATCACCAAAAAGGTAATCCTATTTTAATTCCGACTTCGATCCATGAGCTTGGAAACAGACAATTTTATTATCACCATGGGGAGTATTCAATTCAGTGCGAATTTGCTATGATCCAGGGATAGGTGCAAGAAGCTATTCAATTGGTTGTACTGTGCAAACCCCAATCACATAAGTCAGAAAATTCAGTTTGTTGTAAGCCCTGGGAAGTAGTTGCAGTTAATATCTCCACACTACGTTGGTTTACACAGACTGGGTTGACACCTATGAATGCTCATCAGTGGTCAACCTAGTGATGTTTGACCTAGAAATTGTCTATTATCTACGTAACCAAACCCCCCCCCCCCCCCACACCCTTTGCAGAGTTCCTTCAAAAATGATGTACAAGTGTAGCTAGAAGAATTGATGCGGTTGAAAGCAAAAAGTGGTAACACCAAATATTGATTTGATTTAGATTTCCACTCATTCACTTTGCATTTTGTTAATAAAAAAAAAAAAATATTTGACATATCTGTTTTTTTAAACCATTTTTACTTTGCACATTTGCCAAAAATGTGTGCACTGTACATGTCATATATATGGTAGCTATTTATTTAGCCATGATAAAACAATGGTTTTCACTTTTTTTTTTTAACTGATGTTTTACCCATATTTAAAAAAAAAACAAAAAACCGACAGCTATCCTATTAAAGCACCCATAAAAAAAATTACAAGAAAGGCACAGGTTCAGTGAAGCTTGTGTGTTTTCACAGCCGCAGCGCCATTTTCACAAGAAGACAAGCTTTCAGAGATTTGGTTTTGTCTGCAACCTGCGCTTAATGGGGCCAATTGAATAACCCCTGTGGATACAAATACCCAAGGTAAATTAATGTGGGTACTTCTCAAAATGATGATGACATAATATTTTTTATTATTATTATTATAATAATAAGAATAATGTGGCTATACTTTATGTAGCCTTTAAAAATAATTGACTCAAATCAACCCAAAATCTTTGAAGTGTACTAATCTCTTATATGAGGCACAGGTGTACATTTGTGCCCATATTAAGAAGAACACAACCTGTCAATTAATTTAGGGTCTCATTACTCGTGAATGGATAGGTTGAAAAAGGCCCAAAGGGGCCACATCCCCTGCAGACTACTGGTGCATAGAGCACATAAAGGGGAATTTTAATGCAATGGTCTTGTAGCGGTTTCCTCACAGAAATATTTGTGTCTTCATAACATTTATTCTGGTCTGCCATGGAAAACATTAGTGAGCCAAAGCTAACATGGAAAGTATGGAGGCAGACGTTTGTGAGAAAGTAAGACCTTGGCATTTTTACAGCACATAAATCTGTTAATGGCTGTCATTTATGGCTCCTCTTCAGATCATGTACAACGTTATTGTAGGTAAAATGTCAAGTTGTTGTTACTGTAGATCATGGTTTTTGTAGGTAAAATGTTATCTCTGTAGAGGCAGAAAACTATGTTTATGAAACTATTTACCAGCCTGCCAAAATGGCGGAACATAACAGTAATGTATGCGCCCGAACCGGATACGGTCGCCAAGTCCACATTACGAAGGTCGACATACATGAGGTCATCCACTTAATGGTCGACACATGAAATAGGTCAACGTGGCTAAGGTCGACAAGCATTAGGTAGACATGAATTTTATCATGTTTTTTTTTTTTAAACTGGCGGTATTTTATACACTGCCATCCACTAGGGCCTGGAGAGAGAATATAATAGTGTGCCGAGCGCCGCAAGGCACCGTGCCCGAAGCATGGCAAGTGTATCGGCACACTGATACAGTGTCCATGTAGACCAGGGCTGGGCAACACCGGCCCTCCAGATGTTTATGAACTACACATCCCAGGATGCTTTGCATTAGTTTTGCTATGTAGCCATGCTTAAACTGATGCAAGGCATGCTGGGATGTGTAGTTCATCAACATCTGGAGGGCCGGTGTTGCCCAGCCCTGATGTAGACCATGGGTCCTCAAACTGCGGCCCTCCAGATGTTGTGAAACTACAAATCCCAGCATGCCTTGCAACAGTTTTGCTATAAGGGAGTGTTAAAACTGTGGCAAGGCATGCTGGGATTTGTAGTTTCACAACATCTGGAGGGCAGCAGTTTGAGGACCCATGATGTAGACTTACATTGAAATTCGGGGTAAAAAAACAAACTCACGTCGACCTTTTGACTGTAATAATAATGCTTGTGTCGACATTAGCCATGTTGACTTATGCCCGGTCAACTTTTTAGTGGTCGACCTAATGTATGTTGACCCTATGACCCATACCCCACCCGAACAGAGAAACCCTTGTATTGTTTCCGAGGCCGCTATCTATGGCCAGCCACAAGCAATACATTCTAATTCCCCTCATAGAGGTGTGGAGCAGAGACAACCTTTTATTGACTAGGAGGCAGAGGGTACACGAGGGAGGGTTCCCACAGAATGTTCCATTTTTAGTGAATCAGCTGACACAAAAACACAATATTAAATTATTTTGTTTATAAAAGGCCAACATATTAAACAGTGCTGTACTCAAACTACATACAATGGTAAACCATGAGGAGGAACTATGGGCCCGATTCAGGTATTCAGTCAATACTCAACCGTCTTGGTAACTCTACAGTCACAGGAACGGAGACACTGGCAACATAAGAACATATTGCTCACTTTTTATTTAACCAAAATCGATGTCACTATGTTTGATTGTTCTTTTATACCTTTTTATTAATATCAAACCGCACTATTTTTTTTTTACTATGTTTTTATCTCTAGCGCCATTTTCTCTCTATTTCTATATACCTTATTTGTGCCATTTCAGCATAGGAGACTGACACACACATTGTTTAAACAGACAAACCTGTTGTATATTTGCCATGTTTCCTTGCAGTTGTATACAGAGGTGCGACCAGAAAACACGTCTGCATTTTTGTTGCCACTCCATATAACCTCCCTCAAACAGGGCCTTATTCTAGTTCACACTGACAAAATCCTTCTTAGATGGACAAAACCATGTGCACTGCAGGGGGGCAGATGTAAAATGTGCAGAGATAATTAGATTTGGGTGAGTTCTTTTGTTTCTGTGCAGGGTAAATACTGTCTGCTTTATTTTTACACTGCAATATAGATCTCACTTTGAAGTAAAACCCCACCCAAATCTAATTCTCTCTGCACCTAACATCTACCCCACCTGCAGTGCACATGGTTTTGTCCATCTAAGAAGGATTTTGTCAGAAAGAGTGAACTAGAATAAGGCCCACAGTCCCAGACTTTCAAACACTTTGGGAATGAATCCTTCCTGCAAACAATGCTAAAGGTACCTTTGCGTGGTTGCAGTGACAACTATCCATGAGTAGTCGGCAAATAATCATACAACCGCAAAACAGCATTGAGTACATATCTGAATTCAACCCTAAAGCTTGAGGGCAGCTCATGACTAATGGGATTTATTGAACTCAAGCATTTTGTTCCGTGAGTGATTTAGATGTTAATCTGAATAGCAAGTCTATCCAGTGGTTTTGTTTTAAAACAGTTAATCGGTAGAAATCGAATTGACCTTACTGGGCTGGTTAGAGAAATTACATAATAACTGGTAATGGTTATTACATTTACCTTGTTATCCAGGTTAATGGGTTGGAGAGGCTGTAAAGGACGCTCTGTACTTCCAGGAAGAATATACTCTGGAGGAGAACAATCTATTGCATCCAGCCCTTGTTCTGTAGATGATCGTTTCTTCTTCTTGCCATTGTTTTCGTTTGAGGAAGGTTCTAGAATGGGGACAAAATGCCACGACTTCAATTTAGACAGAGTTTCATGGGTAAGAAATCAAAGGTTCAATAAATTAATTTGATCGATCTATATATTCCCTGGTTTGGTATGAAATCCTAAAACTGGAGCTATGAGAGAGTCTGCATGGCTAATGTCCCTCCACGTTCAGCAAGACTGAATGGGCTAATTTAGCTTAAACCACTAATCAAGAAATTTGCCAATCGAGCGATTATCGAATGACTGTAACATACGCATTGCACACCCGCAAATGGAAACAGCAACAGAAAAATAAATGCGTATGGATTGTCAACACCATCCCCTCACAGTCTGACTGACCGGAAGCCAGAGTTTGGGGTGGAACCTGCCATGTTCTTGGAATGTTTGAAAACTACAGGCGTGTCCAGGTGTTTTCAGGGTGGAAACTGACATCTACGCTGACCACTTCCAGCCTGTCTCTATCGCAAATTAGCGGAAGCCTCAGAGATACTCAGATTTGCACAGACGGCAAAGTTTCTTCGATGGTTCGGAAATTGCGTATAGATTTACGAGTAGATAGCGATTATTGATCCATTCGCAATTCTCTCACAATATAGCAATGGGGCGTATTCTTTCTGTTTGGGCAGTTGCTTGCGCCTTTGCAGCCCACTGCGAATTCTCACATTAATATATACACATGCTGAATAAGCCCCTAAATGCCTAATAATATTGGGCCACAAGGGTACTTCCAGTCTTTAACAGCAAAAGTTGTGTAAGGTGTACCTCCAATATCACTCTCAAAGATGTTGCTGAGGAAGGATAGCGAGCTGCAGTCTACCCCATTGTAGGCATCTGTGAGGTCCAAGCTCTTCAGTAAGTCCCGGAAATGGCGGATGTGAATTCGAGCCTCTCTAATGGTATATGGTTCTGAAAGCAAAACGTTTTTAATTTCATTTTCTTTCAGTAATTCAAACTTTATCTAAACAATCATAGAGAAGTAGAAGCAGAAGTACAATTCTGTACACCCCCACATAACTGACCCCAAGGATGACAGGTAGACAAATATTTGTAATTTAATACACTCTAGGGCAGGCCTGGCAAACCTCTAGCTCTCCACATGTTGTGAAACTACAAGTCCCGGCAAGTCCTGACACTGCAGATCGTAGGCTGGAAAACCAACTGTTCCATTCATTGTCTGTTTTCTAACTGTTAAAATTAACAACTGACAATAGTAACAGTTGTTTCACGGTACAAGGTGACAACTATGTTAATAAATATCATCAATTCCTAAAAGACTAAATTTACAGAGTTCAAAAATACAAATTTACCTTTTCATATATTTTTTGTTTTTAGATTGAAACTTTATTATCCCAAATTCTGGTCTTACCCTCCACAACTTTTAAAACAGACCCCTCTTTCAGTCCTTCCACCAACTTTAGCTCTGAAAAGTTGTCTAGAACATTCCCTTCAAACTGCAGTGAGAAACATGTTCTATGACAAGAGTCCTCATGTTCCATCAAGACCTGGATTATCTCCTGAACCAGCTCTTTTGATGATACCTGTGCAAATATAGAAGTTTATAGTTTTACATAATCTTAAAGAATTTAAACATGATCATCATTAACTGGTCTTCTGAATATAAGTTATACTCTGCATTTCAAAAAAACTTTTAAAAAGACAAATTCCCATCAATGATATTTTGTACAAATAATACAAATAAATTATAATATAATAATATGATATATAGAAACAATCTATAAACTAAGTACCATATAATGAAGCAAAACAGTAAATAAATAAATAAAAAACAAATAAAACCCACATAAATATTCTTCCAAATATGGTTTAACCCTTTGGGTGCCAACATCTGTGAGATGCGCAAAATATCCACATTCCAGTGTTCCTCAGATTAATTATGGCAATTAAGATAAAAAATGTTGTGTAAAAAAAAATAAAATAAAAGATTACATTTCATATAAACACTACAGGTCATTATGATGAATACAAATGTTTGCTTGGCAATTTTCTCACCTATTTTGCCAAATTCACGTGGGGCACAAAGGGTTAATACAACCCATGTGATTAGGGACCATTTCCATGCAGTTGTTCTATAAGTAGGATAGACCTCTATTCTACAACAAAAGTAGCCAATAACCTCATTAGGGGGTTAGTACAGTGGGAGAATATAGTCTTCAAGATGGAACCCATTTCTTTCCAGATCCTATAAACTCAACGTCCATCCAAGAAACAAAGAAAAAACCCCACCTTCCACGCATTAACAAAAGGGATGGGTAACCTTCGGTTCGTCAGCTGTTGAACTACACATCCAAGAATTGCAACAGTTTTAGCGCATGACCAAATAGCAAAACTGTAGCAGGGCATGCTGGGATGTATAATTCAACAACAGCTGGAGGTTCCCCTTCCCTGCACGAACCCAATGAAGTCTACTGCTAACTTAATGTCATCACTCCTAATGAGGTTCTCACCTGTATTTCAAGATCATCTCCTCCAGGCAGCTGAATAGTTACATTAAATAAATCCTGTAAGCCATCTTCCTTAGTCTCCACTTTGACAGTTACTTTGTTGTCTTCCATTCTTTCAGACACACCAGTAAGATCTAGAATTATATATCGCTATTAAAATATGCAAAAAATCTGAAAATTGTAAGGGTTTACAAACTTAAAGCAAGTTAATGTACTATAAACATTTTTACACTTAGCGTTCATTCAGAAACAAATTAATATATATATATATATATATATATATATATATATATATATATATATATATATATATATATATATATATATATACACACACACACACACACACACACACACATACACACACACATACACACATTATGTCAGAACATCATTCATATTATTAAATCACTAGTAATCCCGCTCGAAGCAAAAGCTAGACAGCTAGACTGTCGAAATGCTTTGGTGGAGAGGGACTGCCATTGCCTACCTGTAACACTGTGACTACCTGGCTAGCGGTTGATGGCCACATACTGATTTTTCATGATGCCAAACCCCCATTTTTATTTCATCATTGTTACAGCTGTATATGCACTACCCCCCTTTTTAAATAAACATTTTTACTGAGAAACAGTCTTTCTTATTATACCACTGCCTACTGGTGAGATCCTCCCGGACCCATACCTTTGGGAGTGGATCTAAAGATACCTTAATAGAAAGGTTTTGTTTCTGCACATGTAAGTATGGTACGAACCAATTGCTCCATTATCACTATCCATCCACACTGTGGCGAATCAGACCTGGTAATGGTTTGCCCCTTTTTATGAAAATCCTCATGGGAGTTACCCATATCTGATAAGCTACATTTGGAAAAACGAGATTCAAGCGCCTATACAACGATGGTTCTTCCGGTCCAATGTTCTCTCAATTGACAACACTGGCCGTGACAGATCGCTCAGCACACATGACTATTGCAGCACTGTGTCTTGAGCGATCTGTGCTTAACTAGATCGCTCAGCACACTGCTCTCGTCACCCAGTGTGTATTGGCCATTACTCTCTCTGCACATGTAACATTTGCCCCAACTGCAGTGCAACAGGGTTTTGTCCACATACAAAAATTACAGCCTTGCTAACAGGTGTAACAGGTCTGAATTAGGTATGAGAGATAGTTCTACAGTATTCTTCATGGTAGCTATAACTTTATTTGGTACTTATGTATTATCTGGGCTCCCATGTTAAATGCACCCCATTTTTTTCATACCCCTACTATCCAACTACGCATGGAGTTGATTTTATATAGTGTGGCGAGCGCAGCGAGCCACCGTGCCCGAAGCGTGGCGAGCGCAGCGAGCCCCGCAAGGGGACGCGGTCTCATAAGAAAAACGGGAGCCCAGATATTACATAAGTACCCTTTATTTTCCATAACACAAGTTCATTTCTTTTGTGTGGACTAAATCATGTCAAATAAAAAGGAGTTGTTACTTTTTTAGATGATTTTAGGAATTCATGTTTATTATATTATGGTAATTATAATTACACTTGCATCACTTCGGTTTATGGGTACGAAAGCAAAGAAGAGAGAGATACAGACATAAGGGTACTACAGCACCCTTCTACAAGGGTAGAAGTTTCCTCAGCATTTATACCACATTTTCCCCACACTCTCATTGTTCTAAAATTCATTGTGAAAATCCAAATAAGCAATTTCACTTTTACTCTTTTTAAAGGTTTGAATATATTGTTTTTGTTTTTAATAGACATATAGACATTGATACCCACCCAGGGGTACTCATAGCTGAACATATTTGTGTTGTTTCCATCCTTTTATCATTACATATGTTGTAATCATTATAAAGTAAGCTCTGTATACAGTATATCCTGCACTATTATTGCTCCCTCTGTTTGTGCTTAATATTGTGTTGGTGTTTGTATGCCCATCATTTAGCTAAAGGCCCATACACACTGGGTGACTGAGTAGAAAGCCGTTAAGTTTACTCGTTTCAGCGGCTTTCAGCTCAAAAGCTGCCCAGTATGTACAGGGCAGCGGCAAGCGCTGATGCACGCTCCCCATCATTGCTGGCTCCTGCTATGGAAAGTCATCCATTCCTAGGAAAAATCGATAAGACAGGTGAAAAATGCTGAATGCACTGAGCATTTTTCAGCCCAGTCATTTTTCCCATCATCGTTGTCCATACATACAATACGCAAAATCGCCCAGTGTGTATGGACCTCAACTGTGCAGAGTTTGTATATTCTCCCTTTGCTTGCGTGGGTTTCTTCCGGGTTCCATGGTTCCCCCCCACAATCCAAAAATATACTGATAGACTAATAATTTTCAAACAAAATTACCCATAGAATGAATGTGTGTGCATGTACATGTGGTAGGGAATATAGACTGTAAGCTCCAGTGGGGCAGGGACTGATGTGAATGTATAAATATTATCTGTTAAGAGAAGCAGAATATGCTTTAAATAAAAATATAAAGAAAGGTATGTAGCTAGATTTATACCCCTTTCACATTGCACCTAATTACAGGGTTCATGCTGGTTTGACACGGTAATTGGTGCGGTGTGAAAGGGGTTACCAGTTACAGGAAAGCGGTAGCAACACGGCAATAAGAACTGGTTAAAAAGAAGGGTTCTTACTGGTTTGTAGCCATGCTGCTTTGTGGTGTGAACGGGTTAATCAGGTCAAGCGACCCATTTCCCATTAACACTATAGAGGAGGCAGTGCTTGGAGCAGCGCCAGCTCTTAGCGCTGCCTCCTCCCCTGCCCCGGATGATGTCAGCGCACACAGCTTAGAGGGAACACTGGACTGAACCATTTCAAAGTCCCGGTGTGACCCTGCATTTGTGGTCTGAAAGCAGTATGAGATTCTATGAAGAAACATGGCCATTGCTTTTGTGGCACCTAAAGAGCAGGCAATACTGAGAAAGTCATGATGGGGTGTTATAGTGAGTACACACGGTACTTTTTGCCTTCCGATGTTGTCAACATCGGATCAGAATCGGATGCAGATCGCAAGGGTTTTAACCCTTGCGATCCCGATCCGCGTTCACGTATCGCAAGGCAGAAAGTCTTGTCTGCCTTGACTACAGTGGCGTAACTAGATACATGTGGGCCCCATAGCAAATGTTTGTAAGGGCCCCTATTTATCACCTAATGCTGAAAAATGTATACAGCACATGATACTTTGACAGGCTAAGTGGGCCCCTCTAAGCTCTGGGCCCCATAGCAACTGCACCCCCTGCACCTATGGTAGTTACGCCCTTGCTTGACTATATAGTGCAGATCTGCGCTATATAGTCAGACTTGTATGCAAATCGGATGTGCCTTGCAATCTGATTCCGATCCAATCTCATCGGATCGTGGATAGTATCTTAAGGCACATCTGACCGTGTGTACACACCATCAGACTACAGCAGCAGCCAGTACATTATAGTACATTCTGTATATTCACACACAGGTTTTATTATATACAGTGTTATTACATATACCATTGACCCCAGTTTCAACCAAACTTGTAAACGATATAAAAAATCCCCGGACAGTCTAACAGTGACTATGCAGCAAAGATTCCAGAAAGTAACTAAAGGCTTGATAAATTCCTATATTCCATCCCCTACAGGTAAATACTGTATGTTAGGCATGATCAAACTATAGCTCCTCTAAAAGGCCCTCCAGTAACATTTTTGCAAAGGCAGATCATGTTCTTCTCACATCATACTGGTGCGGTCAAATATTGAGCTATCCAACTTATTACCTGGGAAGAAAGCATTCTGATACTACAGTACTAAATCATGTTGTGGAACATAATTGTGTCTTATGTTACTTCAAAGTCTACTGTATTAAATCTAGCGCATTGTTTGGGGTCATTTTATTGCTTTTTTTTTATATTGCTCTTTTTCGCCATAAAATAAACAGGAGTTAAGTTTTTTTATTTTATGACTTTATTGAATTGTCTTTGTAGCCACACACATCCCCCCTCCCTATGCTGTACGAAGCCGATAATCGCACCAGCGAATACTGGGAGGCGTGTCTAGGTTGATGCGGACAAAAGCCACACCCCACCACATTTTCTGTTGATGTGCTGACCTGCTAATAGCAACTGAAAGTTGGCAACTATGGCCCACAGTGGTAGGTGATGGTCGGATCAGTGCCAGTGGTGGCAGTGTAGGTGAAAGGTGAATCAGTACCCATGGCGGCAAGGTAGTTAGGTTTTTTCAATGGATTTAAAGTGGATCTGGCACGGGGTACAAAACTGCGATGTGTGGCAGTCTTTTCCTGCAAATCCTTATCCCATTGCATACCATATGGTTGACATGCATAAGGTCCACATAGACAAAAGGTAAACATGGCATTGGTTGACAGGTGAAAAAGGTAAAGTTGAGTTTTTCAAGATTTTTTGGTACTCTTTACCTAGAAGGGCGCCCGTCGCGGGCATCGCGGGTACATTTATGTGCGGCCGCGACGCGACCGACGCGATGCCCGCGATATCCCATTGAAACCAATGTTAAACTTTGAAATCGTGTCGGTCGCGTCGCGGCCGCACATAAATGTACCCGCGATGCCCGCGACGTGATGCTCCCGATTTCCCATAGGAATCAATGTTAAAAGGCGCGATGGACCCGATTTTACTGTTAAATGGCTCAATCCACCCGATTTGGCCATAGGAATCAAGGTTAAATGGGCCACAGAGCCCATTAACCCTTAAATGCCCCCCCAAATTTTTAACGCCACCCCACGATCCACGCCAACCCGAAGCGTGGCGAGCGCAGCGAGCCCGCGAGGGGCGGCGGTACGCGTCCTCCGACCTTTTCATGCCCTACTATCCACTAGGGCGTGGTGTGAGAATATAATAGTGTGGCGAGCGCAGCGAGCCCCGCGGATACCTTCACAGTTATGCGCGTCCCCTCGCGGGCTTCACAGGTGTCCGTGTCGACGCGAGGGGACGCGTCGGGTTGGCGTGGATCGTGGGGTGGCGTTAAACATTTGGGGGGACATTTAAGGGTTAATTTGGCCTATTTGGCCCCAAATCGGGTCCATTGAGGCATTTAACAGTAAAATCGCGGTCAATCAGCTGTTTTAACATTGTTCCCTATGGGAAAATCGCGGTGATCGCGGTCATCGCGGGCATCGCGGTCATCCCGATTTACCCGCGATGCCCGCGATCACCGCGATTTTTACCCCCGATCACCGCGATTTCAATCGCTGGAGCCCTTCTAGGTAAAGAGTACCGATTTTTTAAATTTTTGAGAACTTTTTCACACTTTACCATCCATATGGACTACGATTGGGAATGGTAAAGTGTGCCGAGCACAGTGGTAGCAGTGAGATACCCGACCTGAAGCATGCAGTACACTAAGTGGTGGTCCACATGCTCAGTTATCGACATTGACACCAAAAAAAAAAAAAAAAAAGTGAAAAGCTCATGCCAAGTGATGGCTTGGGGAGGGGGGGGGGGGGGGGGGGGGGGTGGCAACAGTATGAACACTTATAACAGGAATAATAACCCTGGTGTCGGGCACAGCAGGGTTCGGTCCCTAGAGGCGGGCACAGCAGGGTTCGGTCCCTAGAGGCGGGCACAGCAGGGGTCGGTCCCTAGAGGCGGGCACAGCAGGGGTAAAGATGACCTTGATAGTTTGTACACACATCCATGTGCTGAATGACCCTATGCAGCCAGGGCACGGGCATATAAGATTTAGGGCGAGTCCTAAATTTCAACCCTGCCTTCAGTCATTCCTGTCACTGAGATACTAGTATCCTCGCTGTGTATATGAGGATGTCATATTAGCCTGCGCTAAGAACCCTTATTACTAGGAATACATTGCATTACCCTGTACGAGCAGACACCAGTGTGATCAGTGCAGCAGCATCACCAAATCCCTATAGCATTCCGAATAGCTGTGCCCCCATTCGCAGATAACATCGGAGCCTACCTTGGACGAGCTGCCATGCAGCAGACAAAGTTACACAGGCAATGTCCCGTTCTCACCTTGCCGCAAGTTGTCCGCAGCTTCCCCCGCACTGTGCTGCCCGGGCAGGGAGAGCCCCGCCGCCCGGCTCTCCGTATCGCTCACCATGCTCCCGTGCCCGGTCCCCCGTCTCTTCGTGAACTGACCCAGCAGCGCTTTCACCCCCGGCGCAGTCACCGAATGATCGCATTCAGAGGTCACCCTGCCTCTCGTGCTGGGGGCGGCGCTGCGGCGGATGACCAGTCAGGGAGAGGGGGCGTTTCCGCTGCCGGCCATCCTGCTCTGGTACATGTGCGCTGGTGGCAGCAGGTGTTGTACTGTAGAGGTGACAGCGCGCAGCAAGGGCTCTGCTGGAGGTCACCAGTGCAGGGAAACTTCTGGCAACAATGGCTCAAGTTCATAGCACCCGACCCTATTATACTGCTGTAGGCCGGACGTTGCTCTATAGCCCGGCAGGAAAGGGAATGATTTCCAGTGCACCTACTAAACTATTACAATGTAACCTTTATACATAGAACCTACCCTGATGCGACAGGCTGAAATGGAGCATGACAAAGGGACGATAAACCAGCCAGGCTTCTGAAAGGGGACGTTCCATATGGTTGATTTAAGGAAAAAAAGGGTACTTGTTTCCTAGAACGGCGCCCACGATTTGCATCGTATGGGCTCCTAAAAATCTTATTGCATCGCATTCCCCTGGAATATTGCAGGGTTGCCGACCCTCCCGGAATTTGCGGGAGTCTCCCGAAAATCGGGTCCTTCCTCCCGGCCCCCGGAAGGGTGGGCAACCCTCCCGGAATCAGCGGGACCCCCACTGAGCCCCCCGATCGCGGCATTTATATGCCGCAATCCGCGGGTCTCAGGGGAGGGGGCGGAGCTAAAACGGCACAATCGTGACGTTTTAGCCCCTCCATGGATAACAGTTATTTCGGCTATTTGTCGTAATGGGGACGGGGCTTAATGACGTCACAGTTAAGCCCCACCCCCCAAAACGCGTAATGCAAGATTCCTCTCCGGGCTTCTCCCGGAGAGGATTTTTTTAAAGTCGGCAACCCTGGAATATTGCGGCATGCGATGCGATTTTTAATTGTACAAGCACCCATGCCATGAGATGTGATGGGTGCTTACAATGAGATGTAACCCCCAGTATCCACACCATTCTGAAGCTTGGCGAGCGCAGTGGTACGCGTCCTGCAACCTTTTCATACCCCCACTATGTCGGCATGGAGTTGATTTTAGATAGTGTGGCGAGCCACCGAGCCCAAAGCGTGGCGAGCGGACGTGGAATACATGTGAAGTAAACCGCATCCCCGCATGAAGTAAACTCGCTGCGCTCGCCACGCTTTGGGCTCGGTGGCTCGCTGCGCTTGCCACACTATATAAATTCAACTCCACGCTGACGTGGATAGTGGGGGTATGAAAAGGTCACAGGACGCGTACCGCTGCGCTCACCACGCTTCGGGATGGTGTGGATACTGGGGGTTACATCTCATTGTAAGCACTCATCACATCTCATGGTATGGGTGCTTGTACAATTAAAAATCGCATCCCATTTGCTGGCATGCGATATTTAATTGTACAAGCATCGCACGCATCGCAGATCACTAAATAAGGTACAAGATGGCATGCGATGGGCGCTGTGCTAGGAAGCAAGTACCAAAAAAAAGAAATAAAACTCTTTAACCTATGTGACACAAGCAGCTGCGGACGTTCGGCTGGGTGGCGTTAAGCAGCAATCAACCGCTACTTAGCGAGCGGTACTGAATCAGGCCCCTAATCTACCTGGGTAGCCCTACAAAACATGAAAAAATGTAATTATGTGACACAGCCAGCCATAGGGATTGATATAGTAAGCAGATGGATAGCAACAACCAATGTTATTGAGTTGATTTAAGTACTTTGTCAGGACTCCTGGATTTTGTGAGTCCGTTTGCAGACCAGAAGCTTGGGGGCACACTGAGGGCTGGAATGTAGCAGGCTTAATGTAAGTCTTACACATAAGCTAGGATTAATAATACCATTTATTAAGATGTCACAGTCACAGATATTAATACTTGAAGCGTGGAACAAGTTCATGGAACAAAGATACACACTGGAAGATACTTGAATAATGAACCATGGAACAGGAGTACACACTGGGAGATACTTGAGCAAGAGTTCATGGAACAAGTGTACACACGGGGAGATCCTTGGAGCAAGAGTTCATGGAACAAGTGTACACATGGGGAGATCCTTGGAGCAAGAGTTCATGGAACAAGTGTACACACTGGGAGATACTTGGAGCAAGAGTTCATGGAACAAGCGTACACACTGGGAGATACTTGGAGCAAGAGTTCACGGAACACACTGGGAGATCCTTGGAGCAATGAAACACAAGGTACACGGAGACGGAAGTGCAAGTGTCAGGACTCGCTGGGATCCAATGGAATAGACAAGCTGAGGACTCACGGATGCGGCAGTGCCGGTGCAGGTACACACTGGGAGATCAGCAGAGCTGGAGACACACGGATGCGGCAGCGCCGGTACAGGTACACACTGGGAGATCAGTGGAGCAGCAGAGCTGGAGACACATGGATGCGGCAGCGCTGGTGCAGGTACACACTGGGAGATCAGTGGAGCAGCAGAGCTGGAGACACACGGATGCGGCAGCACCGGTGCAGGTACACACTGAGAGATCAGCGGAGCAGCAGAGCTGGAGACACACGGATACGGCCTCTGGTGCAGGTACTCAAATGGGAGAAGGATAGAGCACAGTCTTGGAAGCACCCAGGCGTGGAGACTCTGGTACAGGTACTCACAGGGAGATGATTGAGCACAGCCTTGGAAGCACGCTGGTGCGGAGACTCTGGTGCAGGTACTCACAGGGAGACTTGGAAGCAGGGAGCTCGGAAGCACACAGGTGTGGAAATGCTGGTGCCGGTACACACTGGGAGATAGAGCACAGTCTTGGAAGCACGCATGTGCGGAGACTCTGGTGCAGGTACTCACTGGGAACTAGGAAGCAGGGAGCAGGGAGCTCAGAAGCACGCAGGTATGGAAACGCTGGTGCTGGTACACACTGGGAGATCTTGGAAGCAGGAGCTGGTCTCAGCAGCACACTGGGAAGCACAGGTCGCAGGTTACCTCCTGGAAGAGATAGCGAAGCACTGGCGTCTGCTGAGTCTCAGGTGAGGGATTAAATCCCCCGGGCTAGCTCCTGATTAGATGAGCACAGATGAGGGAGAGAAAGCCATTGGGCGGCCACTGGAAGATGGCGGCGCACTGTAAGACACAGGGCCAAGCCAACATGGCGCCCGGGAATGGAGACCCACAATGCTAGGCAGGTGATGACAGGCACGAGCACTAGGACATACCCGCAGGACTCCTCCAGCCGGTAGCAACATGAAGGGACCTAAGACCCAGACGCTGGACCCAAACTGGTAAGCGCCACTTGTGTCCAGGGATCGTGACATACTTTTCTAATCTAATCAGCTTTCTGATGCCCATTCAACAGCTTGCTGCTTCTATACAGGTGTGGACCCCCAGAAGTGGTGTCTGCGTTAAACCTATTGCCTATTTTTGGGACATACAATCATATTATTGTATACCTAATGTCATGGCATCGCACACCCTATAAAATCGCATGCGATTTTGCGGGACATGCAAAGCAATGCGATGCGATGTAGTGGGTTACAATGAGGGAAAAAAATTACATGAAAAAATCGCATCACATGCCACTCTAATGGCCCATGCGATGCGATTTCCCTACGGTGCCGTACGTAGGAAATCTGGGCGCCGTTCTAGGAAACAAGTACCTCACATACTATAACCATTATGTTTGTACAGATGGTTGGTTTCGGAAGAATGGCAAGCATTCAATGCTTTGCTTCCAATGTCCGGTTCACAACCCTCTGCAAAAGTTGTTGTCTCAGACCTGGCCCTAGGCATAGGCAAACTAGTCAAATGCCTTGGGCATTTTGGCATTTGGAATGCCTAGAGATGCATGCATTTATAGCCTAGGGCTATCTCAGCTTGATTATTGGCAGCGGTGGTGTCTGACAGGCGGATGGCACTGGCGGCTCTGGCTGCCTACCACAATCAGAGCTCTCAGCTCTAATCAGACGGTGGTTCATATAGCTGAACTGGAAGCAGTGGCAGCACTGTACCGGGAAGCATAAATAAGGCAGCAGCTTTTATTAACATAAATGCCACTGGAACAAGAGAAGGGCTTCTGGGACTGGGCAGCTCCTCCTACAATGTTCCTTTACAGCACGACCGAGCTACTGCTGCTGCCAATGCTTTAAAATTTGCAGAGTCCAGGCCAGGTAAGTGCTGTGCAGTGTGTTTGGGAGGAGTAATAATGTGTGGCTTATGTGTAAGGGATATATTGTGAACAGGGGGCACTATTGTGTGATAAAATGTGAATTATGGACACAATCATGTTGTATAATGTGAAAAAGGTGGCACTACTGTGTGGTACAATTTGAATTGGGGGTACAATTGTGTGGCCATGTGGGATCTTCAGCATGCACTTTTAATAATTCAAATATCAGAATGGGGACACCAATTCTCTTTTTTTTATCTTTTGACACACCCCTTATCACTATTAGTTGCTTTCATACCATATATTCTATGACACTTTATATTATTTACATTCCCCTGCTCCCTCTTGAAGTTTTTTAATTAAGTGTGCATTGGCAGAGGCTTTGGTGATCTACTTCACTCCATTCCTACAGTTCTTGTATATGTGAGCAGGAGATCTCACCCTCCCCCCACCCGCGCAACATTACCGGTGAGCCAGCTCCAGCACTAGAAGTGAAACACAGCAGGAGGATCTGGCCATGGTGGCAAGCCCCTCCTCGATGCTGATCGTGAAACCCCGGCGGTGGGACGGTGCTTAGGAACTGACCTTGGTTCTTCCCCCGTCCATCGCGCCGGCTCCACCTCTGTCTCCAGCGCTGACCATGAGACCCGGGGGGGGGGGGGGGCTTTTCTGTTCCCCCCTCCCCCTGGAACTGATCATCAAGGACCTTTAAGCAGCAGCTGAAGCCGAGGAGCTGGATCGAGTAAGCAGGAGAAGCAAACCCCAGGTCAGTTCTACCATCCACTGTCCCCAGCTCAATGCACTCATGTCCCTGGGAACCCGGCCCAGTTCAACGCCCCTCTGAACAACCATCCACAGCCCAGTGCCCTTTACCTAACCAACCATCCCCTGTCCCCAGCTTAGTGACCCCCATCTAATCAACCAGCCCCAGTCCAGTGCCCCCCCATCTAACCCAGAGAACCACAAGTACCAGGATGCGGGGCATTAATAAGCATGATGGTTCCACAGCAGAACCAATAGCCCAATAAAGAGTCACACACTGGTGAAAAGTATTAATTTATTCCATACGTAGCCCATACATTCTTATACTTACCTTAACACAAAGGATCGGTCCACTTCTCCAGTAGAAATTCCGTATGGGTACCTGTGGTTGAAAATTCTACTCACCAGCTCCTTGGGCGTGGATCACGTACTCGTCATTCCAAGTAGCATCCACGCGAGGAAAAATAACAAAACGCCAATACCTGAAGCCATTGAACTAAGTAGCTGAGAATGTTGTTTACATTCCCTTCTCCCCCAAAATGCATGACTGGTCGCTAGGAATATGTTAGTAGTAATTAGTGCATAGTGCATCAGCAAATCCCCTCTGTTTTGCATGTAGCTAAAAGTCTCAGCAAGTTAGCACCTCTCATTACAGGGTGTGCAGGCCCCCTCTTCCTATATACAGTTGCAGTGGCGGATTCAGGGGGGGGGGCACCCGGGCATGTGCCCCCCCTGTCATTCATGTTGTAGATGAGGACCAGAGCTTTCCAACGAGCCCAGCCCCATGTCTCTAGCCCCCCCGGGAACCGGAGATATCGCCTGGCAAATCTGTAACATTTTTTCCCCATAGGATGATATGGGACCAGTCAATTCCGACCCCCACCCTGTTCCAACGGCTGCCAGTTCCCCCCCTGGCATCACAGGAGCTTGTGGTTGATGTCATTCAATTCCAAATCGCTGGGCCTTCAATATGATACCAGGATGGTCCATATCGGTCAATCGGTTCCAGAGATATAGCATGTAAATCGATTTTTTTATTTTTGAAATGTTATTTCATGGCTGTTCATGTTCTTTGAGGGCAGATTACTCTGGAACCAAACGGCCCAGTTTCACTGGACCAAAATCATTCAAAGCCCACTCAAAAGTTCTTCAATATGATACTTGTCTCATGTAAATGGGTCTTTTAGTTCCGAAGATATAGCCGGTTAAATGAGATAACTGGTTAAAGGGGGGGAGGGGTGGTTTTCTCTTCCCCTCACACCAGAAAATGCAGGGGCTAGGCTGGTGTAAAAGGGGCCAACCTGGGAATGCATTTTCTGGTGTGAAATGGGTATTATTTCAAATAGCTGGGACCTGCAGTGCTCGGAATACAGCCAGGCTCTGCCACTGTCAGTGGCTATCACTTCTGCCTGGCGGCGGCTGTCCCCCATTTACCACAAGCATGTATTCTCCGTTGGCAATGAGCATGTAATCCCACATGGCAACGAGCATGGAACCTCTGGAAATGAGCATGGAACCCTTGGCAATGAGCATGTAGATAAGCAGCACTTACTGTATGTAGCATAATTTTTAATAGGCATTATGGTGTTTGGCATAATACATAATGGACATCATGCCGTGTAACTTAACGTGCAATGGACATTATGGTGTAAATGTTTAATGCGCACCTTTGGTGGACAATGTCCCTGTTTATGAAGCGTATTGTGAATTTTGTCTTAATCTGTATGGCATTATGTGAATTCTGGCTCAATCCGTGTGGCATTATGTGAATTTTGTCTCAATCCATGTGGCATTATGTGAATTTTGGCTCAATCCGTGTGGCATTATGTGAATTTTGGCTCAATCCATGTGGCATTATGTGAATTTTGGCTCAATCCATATGGCATCTTATGAATTTGGCTCAATCCGTGTGGCATTATGTGAATTTTGACACAATCCATGTGGCATTATGTGAATTTTGGCTCAATCCATGTGGCATTATGTGAATTTTGGCTCAATCCATTTGGCATTTTATGAATTTGACTCAATCCGTTTGTTATTATGTAAATTTTGGCTCAATCTGTGTGGCATTATGTGAATTTTGACACAATCCATGTGGCATTGTTTGAATTTTTGGCTCATTCCATTTGGCATCATGTGTAAGGGGCAAGTATAATGGGGTCTAGTATTTTGTTGCATAATGTGTAGAAGTTGTATATGGTGTTGTACATGCCCCCTGTTGAGTGGCCACACCCCCTTTTCCAGAGCGCGCCTTCACTTTTGTTGCCATGGTGGGCCTGCGTACTTTAAATGCCAGGGCCTATTTTTAATCCCATTGCCACCCTCTCTCTGCCGCTCTCTTAGCATGTACACTGGCACGACTAACACTGGCCCTCCCCCACCTAAACCCGCTTTTATCATGGTGCCCCCCCTGTCATTTTATCCTGGATCTGCCCCTGTACAGTTGTGCTCATAATACATACATACCCTAGCAGAATTTGTGATTTTCTGGCCATTTGTCAGAGAATATGAATGAAAACTCAAAAAGTTTTCTTTCACTCATGGTTAGTGGTTGGGTGAAGCCATTTATTGTCAAACAACTGTGTTTACTCTTTTTAAATCATAATGAAAACAGAAACTACCCAAATGACCCTGATAAAAAGTTTACATACCCCAGTTCTTAATACAGTTTATTGCCCCCTTTAACATCAATGACAGCTTGAAGTCTTTTGTGGTAGTTGTGGATGAGGCTCTTTAATTTCTCAGATGGTAAAGCTGCCCCTTCTTCTTGGCAAAAAGCCTCCAGTTCCTGTAAATTCTTGGGTTGTCTTGCATGAACTGCACGTTTGAGATCTCCCCAGAGATGTTTTGGATCATTGACATGTTGTAACATCCAAGTACGTACCATGCGCAGCTTCCTGGCTGATGAGTGCAAATTTTCCTCCAGTATTTTCTGATAACATGCTGCATTCATCTTGCCATCAATTTTGACCAAGTTTCCAGTGCCTTTGTAGCTCACACATCCCCAAAACATTAGAGATCCACCTCCGTGTTTCACAGTAGAAATGGTGTACCCTTTATCATAGGTCTCTCCAAACGTAACGTTTATGGTTGTGTCCAAAAAGTTAAATTTTGGTCTCAACACTCCAAATGACTTTGTTCCAGAAGTTTTTAGGCTTGTCTCTGTGCTGTTTGGAGTACTGTAAGCGTGATGCTTTGTGGCATTTGCATAGTAATGGCTTTCTCGGCTGTTTGGCTAAGATCAAGTGTAGTATCTGTTCTTATCAGTTCACTCTGAGAGGCAGCTCTGCTCCTTTTTTCTCGGACCAACAATGGTCCTTCTCAGGGCTACTGCTGCCAGGCCGAGAAGAGCAAAAGAGCAAAGACATTGAGACTGCGAAGAGAAGAGGACTTTGCCTGAAGAGGGAGAAGACTGAGGGTCAGACTTGCTCTGCTCTGTCCTCTGTAGCGACCTCCGACCCTCCTCCTCTCAACGCTGAAGAAGAAGACGCTTCGCCCCAACTGCGAGTAGAAGAGGACTTCATCTGAAGAGGATTGCAACACCACCTTGGAGAGGT
Source organism: Crinia signifera (assembly GCF_055691185.1). Lineage (NCBI taxonomy): Eukaryota > Metazoa > Chordata > Amphibia > Anura > Myobatrachidae > Crinia > Crinia signifera. The sequence goes on from NC_139217.1 coordinate 343,651,979, forward strand.
AGACTTGTTGGCTCTGCCCTCTTGAAGCCTTGCAGCGCTCCCGAGCTGCCTTGGAGGGTCAGCCTTTCTGCTCTGCCCTCCAAAGCTCTGAAATGCTCCCCTGCCTCCGTGGAGGGTTAGACTTGCTTTGCTCTGCCCTCTGAAGCCGTGCATCACTCCCTAGCCTCCTTGGAGGGTTAGACTTGTGTTGCTCTGCCCTCTTGACACCGAAGAAGACTCCTCGCCCCGACTTCTGTTGCCCCGAGAAGCCGGAAGGATGGTCACAGCTGCTCCCGCCATTATGCCACCATCAGCCTCCACTTCGGTCCTCCTCGCTGGGAAGAAGGGTAAGTCACCGTCTGAATGTCCAACCGGACCGGACAGCCCCAGCTCCACTGCCCCTTCTGCGACACCACCAATGGTGCCCATCCAGGACCACTCCAAGGGCCTTCCACCCTTGGAGCCCTGGCATGAGGCAGACCGTGGTGATGAAGCTTAAGGAGGTAGACGGACGGGTACCGGACATGACGGTCGAGTACTCCGGCAAGAAGATGGTCCAGGAGCAAGGATTATCTGCACCAGAGTTTCTTTAAAGGCATCTTCTATGCCACCTTTGCCTCCATTGCAATCTACAAGAGGTATTGGGAAGCTTTGTGGGCAATTGCCCTATTCAAAGAGAGGTGGGTGATGGTTTCAATGTTCCTCCCACCACCCCCTCTGCTCCCCTCCCTGTCTCTCTCCTCTCCAAGGAAGAGTTTCCACCTCTTGCCCCTGCAGGAAATGTACAGCTGAGAATGAAGAGAAGGAGTTGGACAGCCCAGCTGCTGACCCGGAATCTTCCAAGAAAACGGCAGTGGAATCGATTGAACCAATCCTCGAAGGGAAGATGGAGGCCTACACGGAAGTGTATGATGAGAGTGGGGTACCTGAGCTCAACAGCCTGCAAGAGATCGATGAACTGCTTGACTGCATCCAGACACCCCAACAGGGAGATCCGATTGCAGACCCTGAGGAAGCGCCTCCCGATGGGAGTTGTAACGTAAACATACAATGACCTAACCCTGCATTACCTCCTAACAAATGGTAACTTTTAATCCTTTTACCATTCATGTGAGGAGTATTAAGGATAAGTGCAGACGTCAATCTATTTTTGCCTTTCTTCACATTCAGAAATGTGATGTGTATATGTTGTAGGAATGCTCTCTCCCTTTCTCCAGGTCCTACAAGCACCTGGCCCAGTTGTGGTCTCATGGCCTGTCCTACTGGTCCGGTGGAGGTAAATGTAAGTTTGCAAGGGTAGCCATTCTGATTAGGGGTAGCCTCTTCACATGAGATTCTGTTCAGGAGTTTGTCTGCGGCAGGTTACTTGTCGTAGATGGCTCCTGAGCAGGTGAGTCTATCAGGCTAATCTGCGTGTATTCTTCACCTATTAAGAATGAGCGCTTGGAACTATTCCAGACCCTGTGGACCCAGCTCGCAGCCACCACCAGGGCTGTAGTGAGGGCCAGGGACTTCAACTGCCCAACTGCAACTCTACTGCCTGAGCTTAAGGATGCCTACATCACATGGAAGAATGACAAATGTTATTTTGACTGTATGTCTGACTGGTGGGAATATGCCAAATCTAACATCCGCAGTTTCTTTCAGGTCAAAGGGCGTATCCAGGCATTCGACCGTAAGAGGAACCTCAGAAAACTGTAGCATTAGCTCCAGTCCCTGGTGGACCTCCAACGGTGTGGCTGGGACGTGAAAGATGACCTGGACGAGACCAAAAAGAGCCTGAAAAGGCACTTTGAGGAGGAGTCCAGAGGCATCGTCTTCCATTCCAAAGGTGGAGAATCTGGAGAAGGGTGAGAAGTGTTCTTCTTTCTTTTTCAGGAAACTCCACTCTGGCCACACGCCCCTGACCGAGCTGCATGATGAGAATGGCATCCCCAGACAGGAGGAGGGCATGATGAAAGTCGTCTGCGACTACTACAGCGACCTCTACTCCTCTAAGACTACAGACACCGATGAGGAAGATAAGTTCCTGTCAAGTATCACTAACACTATTGATCCTGCAGGTAAATCAGTCATGGACACTTCCTTGGCGTTGGAGGAGGTGCTCTCTACTAAATCCTTTTGGCAAGGCAGGAACCCGGGCAGTGATCTCATTGGAACCTGGGCGCTGTGGGATCTCATTGGCCCGGACCTGCTTGAGCTGTATGAGGAGATGGTGGTGGAGGGCAAAATGCCTCCTTCGCTGAGGGAAGGAACGATCACAATCTTATATAAGCGGAAGGGGGAGAGATGTGAGCTGAAAAATTTGAGGCCCATCTCTCTCCTGAATGTGGACTACAAGATCCTTGCCAAGGTACTGGCCATCCAGCTAAAGGATGTCATTGGGCAGATAGTTCATCCAGACCAAACCTGTGGCATTCCTGGCCGCAGAATCGCAGACAGCCTTGCCCTCCTCAGAGACACTGTCCATTACGTGAAAGACCGTAATGTGCGCACGGCCCTGATCAGTCTTGATCAGGAAAAGGCCTTTGACCGTGTCTCCCATAAGCTGATGGGCAAGGTACTGCGTAAATTTGGTCTTGTGTGATATTCTGTTCTTAAGTTAACCTTATGTACCTTGATATTCACAGCTCGGTGTTGGTGAATGGCTGGAAGACTGACCCCTTTCCGGTCTTGTCCGGGGTCAGAAAAGGCTGCCCTCTTTCACCTCTTCTTTTTGTTTGTGTTATAGGGCTCTTCGCTGTATCCATCAGACAGAATCCAGAGATCAGAGAGATCACCGCACCAGGTCCAGACCACCCAGAGGTCAAGTGTTCACTGTTCATGGATGACGTCACTGTGTTCTGTGCAGACCAGAGATCGGTGGACGGCCCTCGTCCAGACCTGCGAAGACTTCGGCCGTGCTTCAGGAGCAAAGGTCAAATTTGGGAAACCAGAGGCTATGGTCTTCGGAAAGTGGCACAAAAGGCTTACAAATAGACACAAGGACATATTATGGATGGCCATTCAGGGGGGCTTTTCTCACCGGTCATTCATGCACTCCCAAAACTTGTGTAGGTATAGACATTGTCCCTGGTGCTTTGTGCATGAGGAAACCTCCATGCACATCTTCTTGGACTGCGCCTAAGCACAGTTGTTGTGGATGCCCTAGAGACTGAATTCAAAGACTCTGTGCCCAGTCACTGTCTCTCATACCTTTCGGTACTGTATGGACTATTCCCAGGCACCTACACATATGGGGCGACCCAGGAAGCCTGGCGCCTTATAAACTGTGTTAAGGACGCTTTGTGGTTTGCCAGAAATCGTCTCATTCAGGGAAGGGAGAGAATGTCCATTCAGGACTGCCGCTGGTTCAAAGGCTGCTCAGAGACTATTCCATTAGGGATAGCCCTGAGGAAGAAGAGGACTAAACCCCCCTTCTTCTGGTCCTCTCCCCGTGTTTGGACTCTTTTATAAGACTTTGAGACTGTGGCCCCTTCCCCCTCAATTCACAATGTCTGTTGTTTTGTTGATGTCTTTCTATTTATTGCCCTCTTCTTATATGTGTCTGTCTGGTCAATAAAGCTTCAGGCATGTGATTCCCCCTCCATCACCCGACTACACTCCACACCCATAGTCTTGTATACTGTTTTGTAATGTTAACGTTAGCATGCATAGTGCATAGTATAGTATAGCCTATAGTGTAGCCTATAGTGTAATTTTATGCTGTATGTTGTAATGTGTACTATGTACAGTGTTTTGGCTGTGCAGTGACACGGTAAATATGTTTAAATGTTATCGTCTGTTTTTTGCTTTCTTTATGTACGATAAAGATTTGCTTTTTCAATCAGAAATGGCTTTCTTCTGGCAACTCGACCATGCAGACCATTTTTCTTCAAATGCCTCCTTATTGTGCATCTTGGAACAACCACACCACTTTTTCTCAGAGAGTGCTGTATTTTAGCTGAAGTTATTTTTGGATTTTTCTTTGCATCATGAACAATTTTCCTGGCAGTTGTGGCTGAAATTTTTGATGGTCTACCTGACCATGATTTGGTTTCCACAGAATACTTGATTTTCCACTTCTTAATTATAGTTTTAAAACTGCTGATTTGCATTCTCAATTGGTTGGATATAGTTTTATATCCCTTCCCTGTTTTATACAGTTCAATTACCTTTTCCCGCAGATCCTTTGACAATTCTTTTGTTCAATTACTTTCCCCATGACTCAGAATCCAGACACGTCAGTGCAGCACTGGATAAAAGATGCAAGGGTCTTTCAGGAGACCAGAAACTCACTGACCTTTTATACACACACACTGATTACAAGCAAACAGATCACAGGGGAGGATGTTACATTTAGTAGCCATTCAAACCCGTTTGTGTCAACTTGTGTGCATGTTATCAAGCCAAAATCTCCAGGGTACAGTATGTAAACTTTTGATCAGGGTCATTTGGGTAGTTACTGTTGTCATTATGATTTAAAAAGAGTAAACACAGTTGTTTGACAATAATGGGGAAATTTACTAATATGAAAAACCGAGTTTTTCGTATTAGTATTTTCCCTATGACTGCATACGACTGTTTCAGTCGTATGCAAAGTCGTGTTCCGGAGGGTCATTTACAAAGCAGTCAGATACGACTGCTTTGTAACCCACCGATGTCGTAGGAATTCGTATTAGCGGCCGTATATACGGCTGCTAATACAAATTATTTGTAGCAGTCTGCACGGATCAGTCAGATCCGTGCAGGCTGCAAGGTGTAAAAAAAATAAAAATAAAAAAAATAAATGGAAAAAAAAACGGCGTGGGGTCTCCCCCACAGCCAAAACCAGCACCAGGCTGACGGAGCCTGGAGCCGGTAATTAAAAATCAGGGAACCCGACAAATAGGGGTTCCCCGATTTTTAACAACCAGCCCCAGGTCCGGGGCTGGTTCCCAAAATACGGGGGACAAAATGACTAGGGGTCCCCCGTATTTCAAGAACCAGTCCCAGGCACAACCAGCCAGCAGGGTAATGCCACAGCCGGGGGACACTTATTATATAAGGTCCCGCGGCCAAAACATTAACCCCCTGACCGGTCAGCCTGGCCAGGGGCCCTGGGGGAGTGGGGACCCCCCCAATGAAGGGGTCCCCCCCCCTCCAGGACTTACCTGACCAGGCTGAAGCCTGGTACTGTCCCCGATGCCCCTGGGCGGTGGGCATCGGGCTGATTATGGTGTAAAAAAAAGACTCTATTGTTTTTTACTGTGGCACTACAAGTGCCAGCAAGCCTCCCCAGCAAGCTGGGACTTGGAGAACCACAAGTCCCAGCCTGCTGGGCATTAAAGGGCCCGCTGGCACTTGTAGTTCCACAGTTAAAAAAATAGTACACAAAACACACTGACACACTTTTAAAATAAAACTTTAATACATACAAAGCCCACACATACTAATACTTACCTATCTTCTTTCCGTAGGTATCCCTGGTCCTGTGTCGTCTTCTGGTCCATGTCGACGTCTTCTGGATCCATGTCGTCCTCGCTGTCGGCGGTCCGGAGTCCGACGAAATCCATGGAGGAAGCTGTGGAAGGAAACCATACTCACCTGTCCCAGCGCGACGTAGTCCAGGTAAGTGTCTTGGCAAAAAAACAAACCGAACACCCCGAAACCAGACGGACAGGGAGACGCACGGTTCTCTGTGTACATCGTGCGGCTCCGCCTCCCGAATGCCGCTATTGGCCGCCTTGCGGCCTAGCGGCCAATCAGGAGCAAGGCGGCCAATAGCGGCATTCGGGAGGCGGAGCCGCACGATGTACACAGAGTACCGTGCGTCTCCCTGTCCGTCTGGTTTCGGGGTGTTCGGTTTGTTTTTTTGCCAAGACACTTACCTGGACTATGTCGCGCTGCGACAGGTGAGTATGGTTTCCTTCCACAGCTTCCTCCATGGATTTCGTCGGACTCCGGACCGCCGACAGCGAGGACGACATGGATCCAGAGGACGTCGACATGGACCAGAAGACGACACAGGACCAGGGATACCTACGGAAAGAAGATAGGTAAGTATTAGTATGTGTGGGCTTTGTATGTATTAAAGTTTTAATTTAAAAGTGTGTCAGTGTGTTTTGTGTACTATTTTTTTAACTGTGGAACTACAAGTGCCAGCGAGCCCTTTAATGCCCAGCAGGCTGGGACTTGTGGTTCTCCAAGTCCCAGCTTGCTGGGGAGGCTTGCTGGCACTTGTAGTGCCACAGTAAAAAACAATAGATTAGTCTTTTTTTTACACCATAATCAGCCCGATGCCCACCGCCCAGGGGCATCGGGGACAGTACCAGGCTTCAGCCTGGTCAGGTAAGTCCTGGAGGGGGGGGATCCCTTCATTGGGGGGGTCCCCACTCCCCCAGGGCCCCTGGCCAGGCTGACCGGTCAGGGGGTTAATGTTTTGGCCGCGGGACCTTATATTATAAGTGTCCCCCGGCTGTGACATTACCCTGCTGGCTGGTTGTGCCGGGGACTGGTTCTTGAAATACGGGGGACCCCTAGTCATTTTGTCCCCCGTATTTTGGGAACCAGCCCCGATCCTGGAGCCTGGGGCTGGTTGTTAAAAATCGGGGAACCCCTATTTGTCGGGTTCCCTGATTTTTAATTACCGGCCCCGGCTCCTTCAGCCTGGTGCTGGTTTCGGCTGTGGGGGGGACCCCACGCCGTTTTTTTTTTAATTTATTTAATTTTTTTATTTTTTTACACTGAAGCCTGCACGGATCTGACTGATCCGTGCAGGCTTATAGCAAATAGAACAGGAAAATGGTGTTCTATTTTCCTGTCGTATTTGCATGCCTGTTTTACACCACTAAGCAGCCGTATTATCAGTACGGCTGCTTAGTAAATCAGAAACCACCATTCTTTTAAATGGTGATTTCTGTCGTATCCTATCGATGGTGTAGACATTCGTATTTGTAAATACAAAATGTTCCATCTTTAGGAATACGAATTGTTGTATTTTTGGGATTGTAAATCCCGAAAATACAAATTCGTTAAAAAAAAGGTGTATTTCTCCCTACGAATACACCTTTTTTCTACGAATCCATTTTGGTAAATGTCCCCCTAAATTGCATCACCCAACCAACCACTAACCATGAGTGAAAGAAAAGTTTGTGAGTTATCATTCATATTCTCTGATAAAAGGCCAGAAAATCACAAATTCTGGTTATGTAAACTTATGAGCACAACTGTAGTTCATATTGTATATTCTTACACACCTGAAGTCTGAGATTGCTAATTCCTAGATTAGTACCCCTCCCTCAAATGTTTTTAAGCAGGGACTAGCAGTGACTGTACATTTACTGTTACATAGGCCCTTATTCTGGTTGGTGCGGTAATGTCCGCGTGCGGTCGGTCCGCCAATGTTTTGTGTCTGCGCATGTGCAGAGGCGTCTCTGCGCATGTGCGAACGGGACGCACGTCCAAATTCCGCATGAAATGTGTACACTACGAACAGGGAGTGGAGAGGGGCGTGAAGGGCTGTTTGGGCTCATTACCATATGTTTACACCCCGCGTTTCATGGGCGTTCCCATGAAAACGCTGGGCGTACGTAATGCGGCCGTGACGCACGTGTAGGGGGCGGACATATGACATTGCCGGATGTCAGCTGGCCGCCCAGATCCCTGCTTTTGCACGGAGAAATGCCCGTGTGGTCTGAGGTTGCGGGAGCTGCCTGACCACTCGGTCCTGCATTCGATGGTCTGCGACCATCGAATGATGGGGGAGGTTCCCTGAGATGGAGGAGGTGTATTCATGAGAAATACACTTGCGGTCCGTTCGGACAGCTTCTTACCGCATTCAGACGGAGTGAGCGATCCGTACGAAAGGCGGGGTTTAGGACACACGGTCCTGGCCGCATATTCGGCTCCGTCCGCACAGACCAGAATAAGGCCCATAGTTACATAGTAGGTGAGGCTGAATAAAGACTTGCGTCCATCTAGTTCAACGTATGTTTATAATAGTTTATCCCTTGTTGTATCGTATGTTTCGATATTTTAAAGACAGATTATGTTACTTATTCCTAACCGTGGATATTTTTAACTAATAAATGTTTATCCAACCTTATTTTAAACATATTTATAGTGTCTGCCAACACCACTTCTCCAGGAAGAGAGTTCCAAAGATTGACTGTTCTGAGTGTAAGTTTTCTTCGGTGTGGTATGGCGCTCCGACAGTGGAGATCCCAATGGTCAGGTTCCCGACGTCGGAATCCTGACTGCCGGTGCTCTGACAGGGGGGAGCACAAAGAAACCCCTTGCGGGCTCGCTGCATTCGCCATGCTGCAGGCCACAAGTTCTATTCTCCCCCACAAGGGAGAATAGCCCCTGTGAGCTCGGATCCCCCCTGTCGGAGCACCAGCAGTCGGGATACTGTCTGTCGGGATCCCCCCTGTCGGAGCATCATCCGGCACCCATTTTCTTGTGGTAAGTATCTGGGTGTGGGCCCCCTGGGTAGGGTATCCCTTAAAATCGGAGGTCCGAAAAAGCGATAGGACAACCGTGATTTGTTTTCCTTTTGCTATTCCGAGAGCCCATGCAAAATATCAACTTAATTGGACAACTCTAACCCGTGCCCCAAGCGGCACAAAATTTCGCATTTATGTGACTTTTCTTAAAATAAGCTTCAAACGCTTTTTTCCATAAGTGCATGATTGTTTCTCTGCAGGGTTCTAGCAGGAATCATACTGAGCAGCACACATATCAGCCATATATGGTAGTGCATACATGGCAAGTTTACCAGCACACTGCTGATGGGTGTGATGTGTTGTTCTGGAATGACACATCACGACACATCATGGCCATCATGCTGAGATAACTTACCCTCTCTGGTTTCAGCAGCAGAAACAGGAGTTTCTTCTATATATTTGTTATACTGTAGGACAGGTATGTCCAAACTATGGACCACCAGTGTTGTGAAACTACAAGTCCCATCATGCCTTGCCACAGGTTTGCTATTAGGTAATGCTAAAACTATGGCAAGGCATGCTGGAATGTGTAGTTTCACAACAGCTGGAGGGCCACACTTTGGACATGCCTGTTGAAGGATGATTATGTGGGAGGTATGACATACAAATGGAGCTCCTGTCAGCCTGAGCCAAATTTCCCATTAGGCACGTGAGGCACGTGCCTAGGGGCGGCACATGTTTGGGGGCGGCACTTGGATGCCTGTGATAGTACTGTCAGCCCGAAGTATACCAATAACTGCAAAATATCCACTGTACTGTACTATATTCCATCTTAAATAGAGTGTAAATGGATAGGACATGCAGATAATGCCCCTGTAACCTGTCCTACTTAGTAACTATGTATACATAATAAAAGAACATGTCACAGTTAGTGGCTTTTTTTAATAAATCCATTATATTGGCTATTATCAAACGAGGGCTTATAAGTAATCAATAAAAATAATACAATTAGGCGGGGGTGCAAACATTATTGTTGTGCCTAGGGGTGCCCTCATCCCTAAATCCGCCCCTGCTGTCAGCTTTCTTCGACAGCCGACAGGCACCGCCATCCATCAGAAGTGGGTTTGCGCGCCCCGTTCCGATGGAGCTCCCCGCTCACCGTCCTTAGTGCCCACTGCCTGCCCGCACCCTCCCCCCCATCCCTGCAGAGTTTCCGCCGCCAAGTGACTGTGACGCATGTGCGTGTGAGACGCTCGCGCGTCCCAGTCTGATGGAGTCCGTCTCTCGCAACAGCCCTCGCCAGCGGGGACATTCTGACGGGCGCCGGGAATGAATGAGGGGCTGTATCTGTAGGGCTGATCTAAACAGTATGTAATGGTATGTTTTTCAGATTGTAGCCCACGGACTACAGTGGCTAATGCCAGATGGTGTTAGCTGCAGGAGCCGGATTGATAAATATGATAGCTTCGCTACCACCATTGAAGCCTTTGGGGGCTATGGCTGCTTTCAGAAATGGAGGGGTTGCAACAGATAGGGTGACATCAGCAGCTACCCTTCTATGCTACATTGCGACAATACTTAATATATGTAAATATTCAATTAAAACAGATGCTTTGGTGGGATATAGCACAAATATTGAATGATAAATAGACCCCATAGAATCCTGAATGAAAGCTAGAAATGTGTTCTTTTTTGATCATTTATGCAGAACACAGTTAATTTCCTACGACAATGTCATGGAGAAAAGACTTGCAAGTAAAGGTCTGCATAAATAATATGTGGATTATGGCAAGTGAAACAAAGCAACTTTAAGACTTGGATGCTTTGTGCACAGAAGAAATCAGGGGTGACATTCTATGGATTGAGATAAATGCGCATGTTTTTATATCGCACCACATCGCCGCTATTCGCCCTTTTTCAAATCGCATTTTTTTTAAATAATTCGCATATTTAATGGGATGCGCTTTGGAGGCTGAAAAGTGCGAAGTGGTGCGATTTGCGGCGAAGTGGTGCGAATTTAAGTCACAAAAAAGTGCGATTTAGTACGCCGGTCATGTGCGAGTTTTGGACCAACCGGAGTGCGATTTACAAAACTGTCTCCGCATGACTAAGAACCCCCCAACCTATTGGCCCACCTCTGTCCCCTCCATTATGCATCACACCCCCTATATAAAGGGGCACTGGCGCCATTTCACTCTTTGATAGGAAGTAAGGAGCATGGAGAGGAGCAGTGGCAGTGTGAGTAGAGGAAGAGGTGTTGGTGGCAGAGGGAGCAGTGGCAGAGTGAGGAGTGGCAAAGGGAGCAGTGGCAGAGTGAGAAGTGGCAGAGGGAGCAGTGGCAGCAGCCAGCCAAGTGGGAGAGCCAGCAGTGTGGCAGGCAGCATGGCCACAGCAAGGCCAGCCCCAGACCAGGCCCTGGGCGTCCAGCCCCAGCAGGAGGAGGTGGAGGATCCGCTGGCATCCCCATCCTATAGCCAAGACCTTGACCATACCCCACAGCAGCTGCAGGAAGGCCACATGTCAGAGGTGGAGGAAGATGGAGGTGTGGAGGAGGAGGAAGACATTGGCATGGAGGAGGAGGAGGAGGAGGTAGAAGCTGGCCGCACAAAAAGTGGCAGAAAGGTCAGATTTTCCTACGAGGAAAATGCTGCACTTGTCCGGGCTATCATGCCTGTGTTTGACCGGTTACTTGGGAAAACTCACCACAAGACCACAGCACAGCGGAAAAGGGCTATGTGGAAGGACATCACCCAGGCGGTGAACGCTGTAAGTCAGCACAAGCACCTGGTCAGAAATGTGAAGAAGAGATTCAATGACATCAAAAGGCAGCTGAAATGTAAAATGGCCATGGAGTTGGAGGAGGCCACCAAGACTGGCGGAGGAAGCCCCACCACTGAGTGCTACACGTCCTATGAGGTCAAGTTGAAGCGAATCATACCCCCTGAGGTCCTGCCTGGCATGCACGTCGCGGATACCGATAGGCCGCAAACGCCATCCAGAGCTGGTAAGTGTGACCACATGCAATCTTAAACATACATGCAAATGTTTTCAAACTGTAATGTTCACATGAATTGTTATGCTAAGTAAAGTGCTGCTGTGGAACTACATAGCCCAGCAAGGTCATGCACAATAAATTGCCTGCTCCTACTTTCAAATTGCTCATAATGCTGGGCCTTGTAGTTCCACAACTGCTGATATTGATCAACACTGTAACATTCTTTCTAGCAGCCTAACATGTATGTGGCCAAAAACACATAGGTGTACTGGTGGTTTAGCTGCCATGGCTACATACCACAGATTATCCAACAGTTGTAATATGTCCAATATTTTAATAATACTCTAACAAAATAATCAGGTAAAAAAACAGATGTCAAATAATGTGGGGACTAAATAATGTAGTCCTTAACCAAAGGAAGTATTGTCCATTAATGTCATTTCAATGCATGTTTGCCGTAAATGCTTATCCATTGCAAGGTACATAATGGCTGCCCATCTTTCCTTTCACAGATTGTCCGTCCCGAAGTGCTCACGCATCCAAGACAAGAAGGCCCGTTGCTGCAGAATCTGTGGAAGCAGGTAAATGAACAAAAAACACGCCATTACACATACAGTACACACACCCATGTCACATCAACAATATCTCACACTACATTCATCTCCTGCTGCTACATTGCAACGGAAATGAATGTAATCTGACCTAGCCATCTCACTTATTATTAATGTCAATGTTACATGCTGTATCGGGGAACATGTGTAAGTACATAAGACCCCTAGGTATGTGCGTCCAGCATCTCAAGCCCTTTCTAAAACAGTACTGAAGAGAGTCTGGCCTATATATGCATCAGTACTTACCTCCTCATCTGTATCCACAGGTACTATACAACTAGGAACACATCAAACAGATTCTTCGATGATGGTGTTGGACGAAATGGACATCATTCTTGAAACTGGGGAGACATTTGCGGCAGAGGAGGAAATACAGACCTCATCACAGAGTGATCTTCCCCCAAGTGGGGTGTCTCCCAACCCACCCCCACCCACAAACACACCCCATACAGCAGCTTCTGCTTCCCAAGTAGCTAACTCCTTGGTCAATTTCAAGGAGAAACAAATAGAATTTATGGCCTCCCAAAGCCTGCAAATAGGTAACATCCAGGGGTACATGCCGGACACGTTTCTTCAATTACGAAAAATTGCACGTAGTGTATGGGTAGGTGTAGGTACTCATGTGCGCATTGCTAATAGCATTGACACCCGTTTTGCAGATCTAACTTCTGCTGTGAGGGAACAGAATAGCCATATTGGCAGCCTTGTGCAAAGTATAGCTGCACTAAGCCAATCATGCACAGCGCAGACCAATGCCTTAATAGGTATGCAGGCCCAACTACAGCAGCTGGAAGGCAATGTCGTAGGTGCAGCAGCATCAACTCTCAGTAGTGTATCTAGCACCCCAATAAGTGGCTCGCCCACTTCCCCACCCTGTCGGAGTATTAGGACCCGTGGTGGCCTGGGTGCAGGTTCAAGAAGTGGTGTAGGGTGGCCTGATGGTGGGAGAAGATAGGTCATATTTTTGTTACTTTTGTAATTTGCATCTAATATGCAATACATCTTGTTACATCCCCCGACAGTTTTAATGTTTTACTGACAAAAATGCAGATTGTTTCTGACATAGTATACTGCAGCAAAAATGTCTAACCGCATACCATTTTGTCAGTGTATTATTTATGAACCAATTGTTGTGTGAATTATGACATAGTGTAATGGTATATGACAATGGGATTGCTGTAAAGTAGTGTTGGGTAACTCCTGGCCCGTCAAAGCTTGTGGAACTACATATTCCAGCAAGCTCTGACACTCATGGTTTGGACTATAATGGTTATAGTGTGTCAGGGCATGCTGGCACGTGTAGTTCCACAACACCAGTGAGCCATGTTTTACAGCAAACTTCATTCATACATGTATCAAATGTACTTACAAGCTTGATACCAGCAAGGGATAGGTCAGCCCCACCAGCTGCATCCGTTGGGCTCTGTGTATTAGGCTAAATGTGGGTGGAAACAGATGGTATTGGTAAATAATTTGTTTATGAGTACACTTACAGCAAAGGTACAATTTGGAATACAGGGCACATGTGCTTACCAGAAAAGTAACGGCTGATGATGTGTGTGCGCACCAGATTCCCCCTCTGCGTACCCCTCACTACCCGAGGTGTGGTAGGTTGGGCTTTCTGCACGACTGCTGCATGTTCCTCCTCCACATAGGCAGGTTGGGACAGGGCTATGTTGTGCAACATGCAGCAAGCCTGGATGTTCATCACTACTTTTGCAGGGTGGTAAAGCAGCGTACCCGATGACTGGTCCAAACACCGGAATCTACTCTTCAAAACGCCAAATGTGCGCTCCACCACATTGCGGGTTGCAATATGGGCTTCATTATACCAGTGCTGTGCCGGGCCCTCTGGGGAGCGCAAAGGTGTTATGAGCCAGGAAACACACCCATATCCTGAGTCACCTAAAACACAGAGAGGAAGTGATTGCCTTATATGGTAAGGTATGTGTTTTTTGCAAACAGGAGACACTGGTAGAAGAACAATATGCTTGTGAAACAGGAAACACACACATTAGAGCAGGTACAAATAAGGACAGACAGGGTAATATGTAAAAAGGTACTTACCTAGTAGCCAGCCCTCTGGCATTTGGTGGTCGGTAAATCGGTTCCAGAGGGCTGAGTGTCTCAGAATATAGGCGTCATGGCAGTTCCCAGGAAAGCCTGCAACAACACTCAGGATTTTGAGGTGAGCCTTGGAAACAACCTGCACGTTCAGGGAGTGCCGCCCATGCCTATTGACGTAGACGTGGCCCCGCACGTGCGGTGCCCTAATCCCAATGTGTGTGCAGTCTATAGCTCCCAGCACGTGAGGGAATGCTGAGAGTCTATAGAAAGCCAACTTGTGGTCCTGCCACTCCAACTCAGAACTGGGGAATCTGATGTATGTCCGCCACAACTTCTTTAAAGCAAGTAACACTTGAGTAAAATGCTTAGAGAAAGTGGGCTGTGATACCCCCAAGGACCATGAGGTCACAGACTGAGTGGAGCCTGTGGCCAAATAGTAGAGGGCACACATTCATTTGTGCAGCCCAGACACTGCATAGTTGCCTCCCCCAAAAGGGTCCAAATCATCTCTCACCTGCTCATATAAGTCCAACAGGTTAATGCGGTTCAGCCTAAACATCCCCACAACCTGTTGATCCGAGAGGGAGTCCAGGTACAGCCAAGCACGATACATACGTGGGGTACGCAGTAGTCGGGGGGCTACCTGGATCTGGCGCGCAGCTTCCTCCCTCCTGCGCAGCTTCTCCAAATGGGCCACATCACAAATAAGCAACTCCAAACCACTCTGTAAAATCTCCATGTCTCAAACCCTCACAGGTGTCCTTAATGATGTTGGGGTTTATGTAGGGGTGTTTCTGAGTGAAAATGAGGGCACCTGTGCTGAAATTAACCATGTGTGCACTTGACCAAAGTGAGTTCTGGGCCAAATCGCCAAACAGAACCTGGTCTGAAATAAATGCGATTATTAGACACCTAAAAAGTGCGATTAAAATTGCATTAAATAAGCGATTTGTATACTTTTCTGTACGAAAACATCTGGATGCGATATAATTGCGAATTTATCACGCACTTTTGGTCCGCATGCTTTAACGCACATAATATGCGATTTCAGTCCCTTTGCGCATCCTATTAAATAGGCGATTTGACGGAAAAATGTGATGTCGCCATTTTGTTTACTAATTAACGCCAAAAAACAGAAATCTCATCCCATAGAATGTCACCCCAGATGTGCATCTGCATCTATAAGACACACTAAGGGAAGGTTAAGTGACAACGCTTGTTATGACATTTAAACCACTTTATGCACATGTACAAGTGATGCAAAATGTAACCACAAAGGAAAGGTGTTCATCGCTACTGTCAAGTGGCCAATTTGTCTATGGTGAGACAGAGAAGTTATCTGCAAGACTGTTCTTGTGCAGTTTAATGTATTCTGTTTTGTTGCAAAGCAAGTGTTCTAGAAATGTTTAAAGCAAATAACTGGTTAAGATTTTATGATATAAAGCCTCATACACACAGAGTGGTTTTTGCTAGCCTGCATGTTGAGCGATGCAGGCTATGGAAATTGCCATTGTGCTTCCGGGTGGCTAAATCGCCCATACACATATAACGATGTGTGTGTGTGGGCAATCTGTGCTAACCAGTGTTCTCTGCTTAGAGCACTGGTGATCTGACTAGATCCTGACTACATGTATTCAAGATCTAGTCAGGCGACGGCGGTGTGCAGGGCCGTGCATCACCGTCATTTGGGGGCATACACGGAACCCGCTGTGGTTAATTTTAAGCTGAACCACGTAGATGGAAACTGCTACTGCAATAGGGCTGGATCAAGTTTCAACCATCTCAGCAGTTGCTGTCCTGTCTGACCCCAAACCAGACTGGCATCTGCAGTTTGTTGGCAAATAAAATACATTACAAGGAGGCTATGATTATTACTATTATCCTCTTTAAAAGTGACTCTCAAATCTAGTCCTTAACTACACCAAACAGGTCATCCAAAAACAATGACCTGTTGGGTGTACATGAGGACTGGAGTTGAGAACCACAGAGTTAGTGAATGCTCATTTAATGGAACAAATGGGCAACAAACAGCAATGTGTCACAACCTGATGAGAAAATCAGAATGAAAAAGTTATCTAGAAGATTACAGTTTTAAAAAAAAATAATGAAATAGAGCAATGTGGCAGCATGGACAGTGTAATGGTTAGAATTTACTGCCGCACAGCATGGCGATCATGGGTAACTGTGCGGGGTTTGTATATTCTCCCTGTACTTGCGTGGGTTTCCTCTGGGTATTTTAGAGGATATTTTGCAAATCTCTCACATAGATGTTGGCACTCAAAGGGTTAAGCAGAAATCTCTCCTCATCTCTGACATACATGCGATGCACCAGCGATGTGTGCTGAGAGATCTGTGCTGACCGTGGTTCTCTGGTGAAAACACTTGCAATCTGACTAAATTTTGACAGGATGCAGTCAAAATCTAGTCAGGCGAGAGTAGCATGGTGTAGGACTTATCTGCCAGCTCTCTCGCTTCTATCCTGTTACTTTATCCTGATTTAGACCTACGATACTGTTTTGACCCACTCCATGGGTAGCCCGCCTCCTGTGGCATCTTCTCCAGTATCCTTGCGGTGCCTCACTTCATCTGACACACGGTAACCTCCGAGTTCTAGCCTTGCAGTGTGAAGCTCCGGATGCCGGTCCTTGCTCTGCTGCAAGAAGTGAGACTATTATACTTCTTTTGCCCTGTGGATTCAGGAGGCTTGAATTCTCCATTACTCAGTGGGGCTGATTTGAGAGCCGGCGGCTGTTTATAGTAACCTATATACGTCTCCAACACCATGTCTACCCATGTTTACTATCTCCTTCATGCAATAAACGCCCCCTTATGAAGACTGCTTCATAATGCACATGTTATTGCTCAAACTGCCTCCTCTGCTAATGATGCATGTATTGAAGAGATTGAGGCAGATCCATCTTTTTCACCCGTTCCTGCTATAACTGCATATCCTACAGATGGATGCAGTGTGCTCCTCTCCTACCCAGAGGTGCTCTGCCCGATGGAGAAGTGATTTGCCTCAGGGCCTGGATGTTATTAAGCTAATTTAGATGTTCCGAAGATTTCCTCCGTACTCCAGACCGAGGACACGGAGTTCAATTGCCAACGTTACTTGTGAGATGAACACTACTGTATTTATCCTCATGTACCTTGGAGTGGGACTATTATTTTGCCATGGCGAAAAATGGCTTTGACACCTGGCCGGATTAATGAGATGCACCATTTCTGTATGAGAGCTGCCATGCCTTCTTTCTGATTTCTATTTTTGCTCTAATATCCTGTTTGTTGTTTGTAATGCTTATACTGTTTAGTATGCTTTTATATGTTTTTCTTTTTATCTTCTTAAGAACATGTCATATTACTTTGTATTACGCTTTTTTAAAATTCATATTACGGTGCACTTTTGATAATAGGCAATATATACTTGATCATTGCGGGAGAGCTGGGCTACCATAGCTTAAGGTCATTATATACTTTGCCCCATTTATTATTATAATTTTTTTATGGTAAAGGGAGGAACTGTTATAGGTAGTTAGCATAGTTGGGGTAGGGTTTTTTCTTATTCAGGGAATCATATATACCCAAGTCGGGGCTAGGTCATACGGGGTCGGGGGTTATGGATAGAGTTTTGATTTAAGAGGTGTTTGTTTTATTTGTTTTGTTCTATTTCTACTAACCTTTTGATGGCTAGATATATTTGTGACATCTGTCTGATCTCAAGTTATGTATGTAATTTCTTTTTATTTTCTTTATTTTTGTTTTATTTGTTCTTGTGTTAACAAAAATCAATAAGAATTATTGAATAAATCTAGTCAGGCGATGGTGACACGGGGGACCGTGCATCGCCATCACTATGGTGTGTACACATGGGGTGATGTGTGCTTAATTTTTAGCACTCAAATCGCCCTGTGTGTACAGAGACAAATGCACTGGGCTACCAGATGTGAGAAATGGTGTAGAAATACTCAAACCAATTGATGTAAAAGACAAATTGACGGACAGTCGTCATTTGTGGGTGTAGCATGTGTTACCTATGCTACATCATTCCAGTGCCCATCCCACAGCAACCACCTCTGGGCTACCATATGCGCATTTTTTGCACATTTGTCACATTAATAGTAACATCACTACTCAAGGTTTACAACTAAACAAAATGGTGGCCAAATTCCTTCAAAGGGGTTATCCTAAAAGGGATTTAGTAAGGGCAAAAACAAAAGCTATGAGGACAGATCTTTTAAAGAAAAAACAGAGATACATCTAAAAGACGATGATATGGGTAACAAAATATAGTAACAAAAGCCCTCAGATTGTATCGAAGGAAAAAAATGTGGCCATTGATCACCGCTGATCTGGATTTGAAATGTCTCAAATCTACCAAACTAATGCCAAGTTACACACGTGGCCTGAACATCAGGGATATTGTAGTGAGAACGGATATCTCAGGAATAAGTAAACTAAAACCAGTCCATGTTTTATCTTGCAAAAAACAGGCTGTTCTAGATACACCGAATGTGCTACTTGCACATGCACTTATCTGGTCACTGGAGATAAATTTGCACACCCATTTACTGGACAATACTACACCATCAGGTACCCTCTGACGTGCACCCCTAGGTACGTTGTGTACCTATTGTTTTGCCCATGTGGGCATTACGTGGGCAAGACAACATGCCAATTCAAAGAGAGGATGGCCATTCACAGAATGGCCATCAGGGCAGCACTGACTTCGGGAACTAGTGAGTAGCTGTCGCCTGACATTTTGCCATGGGACGCCATAGTATGGCTAATTTGAAGTACAGAATGATAGACCACGTCCCCCCCCTCTATTAGAGGAGGGAACTGTGATAAACAGCTACTTCGCTTGGAATGCAAGTGGATACATATGCTGGATACATTGCCCGAAAGGCTTAATTGAAGCAATACATTTTAGTTGTTACTTACAACTTATAGCACTTAAAGTGTTGCAATAAGTACTAATAAAAGAGAAGTCTCTATGATATCATGTCTGCTGCACATCATAACACAAGGGTAGCTTCTTAATGAGATTTGCAATATACAGTAATAGTGTTTTCCACATGTATTTTTCCATGTTTGTATATATTTTTCTATAACAATATCAAGACCTCTTTTTCCTGTATTAATTATGTTGACAATTCTCTAACTCCTTCCCCCAGTAGTGTCTGCAATGCAGATATGTAGTATATAGAGCACTTTCATTCACTTTTAGATATCACTTGTCACAAATAATTTAGAGTTCTGCCAAAGAGTGACATCTAGTGGCAGTTCTACATCACTATGCCTCTGGTCAATACACAACGTTTTTATTCTGTTAGATAACAAATTACTTTGAATATGGTTGGCACTACTGTATATACAAAAAAATGTTTACGGACACATTAAGCACTTGAGGATGTATTGTGTTTTTTAGTTTTTTAAAGGCACTGTTTGTGCTTTATTGCTTTGTATTTACTTTTGTTTATGTGCCAGTGTTCTGACATCACCGCTAGGCCTGGCAATACGTCACTTCCGCCCAGAAGTCCCACACACCAGGGGGAGGATGCACTTTGTATTATATAGGTTTGTGTCCTGAAGGCGGGCCTTGGCCCAAAATGGCGTAGACCCAAATAAATCATATTGTTTTCACAAGCCCCGGAGTGACTCTCTATTCCCAAAACATACAATGGTAATCCGATTTGGCAGTCCAAGTCCCTGGCGCTATAACACTTGTCCCTGCTCACTAGCTCCTATTGAGCATCAGCACAATGTGCACCAAATTGAACAAGGTTTAAATCCCTTTCCCTTCTCCTGCAATCAGCCCAGTTCCCAGCTGTGGCTGTGCAGGTATGAACACCTGGACTGAAGCCGTATGTTTGGGAGCCCACCCCTCTATCCCCCAAACACACATCAGAGACCCATTCCTGGCTTTCCAGGGGGGTAAAGTTAGGCTGTGGGCTGGGATGTTAGATTTAGGTGTTGGGGGTTAGACACTAGCAGGGAGGTTTAGGGTCAAGCTGTGGCAAGAGAGGGTAAGTATACTTACCTGACCCCTGTTGGGATTCCCTTCATCGGGATTGCGGCGTCAGTATTCTGACCACCAGTTATCCGTATGCATCCTGCTGTCATAGAAGATTATATATATATATATATAAATATATACACACATATACACACACATATATATACACATATATACACACACACACACATACATTCCATATGGAAACCCCCCCCCCCCATTCTGCATTTGCCCCTGGGATGTCACAAAAAAATATTAGAATGATCTGCGCCAGAAAGACTTCAACACTGTAGACACCAGGGATTACCAATCCCAACCATACGTTCCAAATACACAAATTGTGGTGAATACACTTGCGATGTCTAAATACTGATCACTGTGTTTTCAGGCGGATAAGGGTGTATCTCCACCACCAAGAAAAACCAGAATTAGGGCCACAGAAAAGGTCAAATTGACGATGTATAACCAACGGGGGTATCGCCCCCTGCAACTGACCTCTCTGTTGTGCCCTATGGGCATATAAAGGTTTCTTTTACTCCAAAATAGCTCTGATCCAATTGAAGTGACAAGATATTTTGGAGTAAAAGAAACCTTTATATGCCCATAGGGCACAACAGAGAGGTCAGTTGCAGGGGGCGATACCCCTGTTGGTTATACATCGTCAATTTGACCTTTTCTGTGGCCCTAATTCTGGTTTTTCTTGGTGGTGGAGATACACCCTTATCCGCCTGAAAACACAGTGATCAGTATTTAGACATCGCAAGTGTATTCACCACAATTTGTGTATTTGCCCCTGGAATGTGTTAAATAGGCTCTTATTGTGGCAAACACCCTGACTTTTTGAAACGTGTATTATTCTCTGTATTTTTATATAAAAGAAAACAGGCTTAAAATGTTCCAGGTTATATTATGTGTACTGCATTGTAGGAGCTGATCATCATAACTAGATTGTTTTCTTTTCCAAAGCAATATATTCCATAACAGACACGATTTACAATAAGTCATGTTACACAAACGGGCAATGCTCCCACAAACATACATTCTAATAATCCTTTATAAAGGAGACCAAGTATTTTTTTTTGTTATTTTATACAATATTCAAAATTGATTCCAGTATATTTTACATCCAATTGACTTGATTAGTTAAAAATGATCTTCTACAATGTACAGGCTAACCACAGCTTACATTCTTAATATAAACAAAATACAAGCACACGTCGGCACTTCATTAAAACATTTTAATATAATGAAATAAGAATGGAGATTCTGAATGAACTTAATGGATCATATATTAAAATTTTAAATAGAGATTTTAAAGAGTACATTTAAAAGTCACCATTTTAACACTTCTATGGCAAATGACCTATATATTTGTTTTCCATCTGTTATTTTGAAGCATTTAGAACAAAAATGTGACTATTACAAAGCACCAGTTTCCATTTGTTAACTACACAAAGATGAGTTAAATAACCCCACAATTTATTGCATTCACTCCTTCATTTCATAAGCGTTGTGACTGTAAAAACATACTGCAACGTAGAGTCATTTTCATTGGTTCACGACATACAGAAAACTAAATGACATGGTAACCAGTTAAATGTCTGGTGCTTCAATGTTGTACAAAATGCTTGTGGCTCATTATAAAATATTGGCTGCAATTCAGTAAAAGATCCGCAGATCACTTATTTTCTTTAAAGTCAGATGAGCTACATAGGTCAATATTTACTGACAGAATTGAAAGACTGTAGCGTACAAACAAGTGCAAATACATTCGCTCTAGACAGTCAAGTTTGGCAATGTTTGGCAAGCAATATGCTTGGAAATATGGTTTCCTTTCAAAACTTCAAGGATTTTCTGTCTTGTTAATGGCTTGTAGGGACAAACCCTAAAAATAAAAAAAAGAAGAGACATAGTTAATCCATTAAAATGTGTACACAGATCTATACCTGCACACACGTTAAATACAACAAGGCAGTTAACCTACATTAAACACTTCTGCATTTCATATGGAAGCACTTAGTGGCTGTACTCACTAAGGGGTAGATTTATTAAGCAGTGATGAGGGGGGAGAAGTGATAAAATGCCTGGTACGTTATCACCGGCCAATCAGCTCCTAACTTTCCATTTTTAAACCCAGCCTGTAACTTAAGAGTCAGGAGCTGATTGGCTAGTGATAATGTACCAGGCACTTTATCACTTCTACTCCCTTATCACTGTTTCATATATCTACCCCTAAGATTCTTCATGGTATACAGCAATGCATAATCCATGGCATCTTAAAGCCTTTATATCACTATAATGTGCACATTCCAAAATGATCTAAATTGTGCAAATATATCTAAATAGCTATTTATCCTTAACAAACAGATTAGCAAAAGGTACTCTGAAAAGGAAGTGTTCAACATAAGCGCACTCATCACACTAATGATGAAATTAATAATTAATTGTCACTAGCATACCTGCCCGACAGCGGCCGGGAAAACCTTGGGGGGTTTTTTATTTTCCAAAATTGCTGTAAAATTTTGTCTTATGCTGTGCCAAAGGCCCAAGATTGTAATTTGTTAAAACCCCCATTATAATGTTAGAATGTGCTTGCATTGACTCAATGACAGCAATGAAATCAGGTGTGGTGTTGTTTGAAACAAACCACTCCTGACTTGATAGCTTATGTGTGTTAATAAATTCTACATCCACTCCTGAGATTTAGCACCTATGATGCATTTTTTTTTATGTGTTCTATGTTTTGTACTTTTGTGTGTGTGTTATAGTGTATGTTGTTATGTATGTGTTGTGTGTACCTGTTCAATGTGTGAGGTGCGCTACATATACGTGTGTATGTGTAATGTTTAAGTGTGTTTGTTCTGTGCGTTTGTGTGTGTTGTACTGTTTTTGGTTGTGTGTTGTAGTGAATGTGGGTGTGTGTTGTACTGTGAGTGGGGTGTTATGTGTGTGTGTTTGTTGTGTGTATCTGTCCAATGTGTAAGTGTGTGAGGTGTGATTCGTATATATGTGCGTGTGGTGTGTATGTTTGTACAATGTGTACGTGTGTGTGTGATATATGTATATCACCAATTATTCCTAATTGTTGAAAGCTTCCACCATAATGTTACAATGTGTTTGCATTCATTCTCAATAACAGCAATGAAATCGGGTATGGGATTGTTCCTTCGTCACCTGTTTCCAGATCATCAATCAAGGCAAATTGAACCTTGATATTTTTTTTTTTGTATATCTAAGTGAAATTTTCCAAAAACAGCTTTGAGGTGCACAGGGTCCAGAGGTACCTTGTTGCCGAATTTGGCGGCTCTGAGCGCCATATTGTGTCTGCAAAGCGACTTCAACTTATTATATAGATGAAGGACACGGGATAATGGGGGTAATTCTGGTTCACTCGCAAAGCACAATCACTCTCTAATGGACAAAACCATCTGCACTGCAGGTGGGGCTGATGCAACATGTGCAGAGAGTTAGATTTGTGGGGGATGTACTTCAAACGGATATCGATATTGCAGTGTAAAAATAAAGTAGCCAGTATTTACCCTGCACCGAAACAATAAAACACCCAAATCTAACGCTCTCTCCACATGTTCCATCAGCCCCACCTGCAATGCATATGGTTTTGTCCATAATAGAGTAATTGTGCCTTTCCAGTGAACTAGAATAACCCCCAATGTCTAGATACTACCTCTGGCTCATTTATTAACAACATTATAAACATTTACTTATATAGCGACAACATATTCAGTTGCCCTTTACAATAGCATGTAAAGCATTATGATAATAATACAGTTTAACTGGCAGTGTAATACATAGTGTTGTTACGTTACGTATTACAATGTATCATCTGGTTTCCTGCTAGCAGTAGCACACTGCGCTTAAAAAACTTGCAGACTACATTTCCATAGCACACTTACAAAAGTATTCAGTTATACCAATTATATGTGCATGGATCATAGAGTCAACAGTGTCTACTTCTACAGTCAAAAGGTCTACACCAAAAGGTCACCCTGCACAAGGCTGACACTGGAAAAAACTTCATACAAAAAAGGTCACATGAGTTTTTTCAGTTTTGTTTGCCATCAATGTCGACACCTAAGCATGTCAACCCCACTTAGTGGGGTATGGATCATTAGGTTACCACAATGTTGGTAGACAGTCAATAGGTCAACACCATTAGGTCGACATGGGTTAGGTCGACAGGGCCATTAGGTCGACAGTCAAAAGGTCAACATTGGGTTTTTCGCATTGATTTTGTCCCGAATGTCATCACAGTGAGTAAGCAGTAACTGATAAAGTACCGATCAAGCATTTCATGTTTTGTAGGTACAGTAGATGGGTTTATAGTATATAATTGTGTTCTCCTCAGACATGCACATTTTCACTACTTTATTCTGCAAGATTTACCTACATTTCTGCTGTCACCAGTGTGAGGAATTATTCTGATGAACCTGTAATTAGAGACATACAGTATGAGGAACACATCACCAGCCGTGCCCTCTACACTACTTGCATCATTCTAGAACATGTGATGTCTGTAGAGCACAGGCTGAGGACGGGAAAATGTGTGTCATCAGCAACATATGGTAAATTCATACTCCATAAATATTGCATAATAACCAGATCATAAGCCCAGGGCTTAGCTTCCAAATTAGCTACTAAGCATTCAAGTGGAGCCAAAAACCATTACAAGGAACATTTTACATTTTCTATTAAACAGAATACAAAAGATAAATTAATATACACACACACACGTACACACACACGTACACAATCAGTGCCAGAACTAGAGTGGTGCAGAGTAACACCGCACACAGCACCGGAACACCTGACCGTGAACACTCGGTGCCCTGTGTGTGCTCAGGCAAGTATGGAAAACTTAGTAGCTACTGAGAGCATGCAATATTTGAAGAGGCAGATCACCTCTTTTAAATGTGGGTTCCCCATAGTGGTAGATATCATTATAGGAATTAGAGGACACATGGGGCAGATGTATTAAAGCCTTAAAAAGATATAAACTCAAGGGTGATAAAGAGATAGACGTACAGCCAATCAGCTCCTCATTGACATTTTTCAAACACAGCCTATAACATGACCATCAGAAGCTGATTGACTGGATGTTTATCTCTCTTTATCACCCTCCCGTTTATCTATTTTTAAGGCTTAATACATCTGCCCTATTGTGTCCTCTTTTTCATACATATGCAAAAGAGAATTTTTGCCATAGCACAGGGTAGCATTTTCTAGTGAAAACTTTTTTTATTCTTCACAAAAGTGACCCTGCCCATGATGAGGTCACTCCCCGATTCTCATAATTGGGAGTCCATAAGTCCACAGTTGCGGATCGGTTAGCGATGTCATATGTCGTCACTTTTGTAAACAGGAATAAAGGTAAAATTAAATTTCTTTATTCTGATCCCAGTGGCTGTGGAGGAAAACTGGGTTCTTGTTCTTTTTAAAGGCATATGCATAGGATGATCCCTGCTTATCCTTATTTAGCAAAGGGGTATAAAATTAAACCTATTAAGAGATGAAGTTTTCAAACTGAATGCTGGCACAGAAACGGTGTACGTCATTTCTGACAAAACACAATGAACATAAAGAGTAATGTTAAAAATAAATACAAATCAGACATTTCTAGAATACATGCATTAGTCTAACCTGAACATATCCTTTCAGATTGCTTGGTATTTTGAAATCCCCCTTCAGGATCTACAAAAACAATATAAAGCATTAGAATGTATAAGGCTACTATTACCTATAGAGATGGCAATTGTAAATTATACGTAATACTGAAAAATAAACTTTAAAATGTATTTCTGTACTTGAACTCATTTTGGCTACAATGAAAACGAAGTGTTTGCTCTGTGTATTGAGTGTCAATAAAGCACGAAGAAAAGTAGCTGTTGATCAGTTAATAAAATACAAATGTGAGTGTGCGCACGCGTGCGTGTCTTTGTGCGTGCATGCCTGTGTGTCCCCAATTATAGTACAAGGGTGTTTTTTATTTATTATTATCTACAAGTTTCAATATTACCCGACCTATACATTAACTTACTCGGTGTGTGTTGTTGACGACTATGGCATCTGGATTGCCATATCTTGGTGGGTTTGCAAAAGGATCATATCCCAGTCTGGCAAGCATCGGGGCAATACGAGGCATGTCATCTACAATATCGGCAGGGAGTTTTCCAACCCACTTCGACAAGGCCTCAAGATTCACAGGTTTCATTACTTGGTCCGTTGATTTTTCAGTTCTGAAAATGTAAAGTGTCCTTTAACTAAACAAGGAAGACTAAGACTGCATAAGGCCATGTTACACTTTGAAGAACGTAAAAGCTCTAATGACTCAATGTTGTAACTATGCATTAAGATTGGATTTAAAGTTATACAAAGTCAAATAAAATAAAAGATGAATGTCTGTGCCGACACCATGGTTATAATAAGTTTTAGAGTATCCTTCTATCACAAGACCAACACATATCCTACCCCCTTGATGGCTAACCTTGACACTCCAGCTGTTGTTGAACATCCCAGCATGCTTTGCATCAGATTTAGCATGGCCAAATAGCAAAACTGAAGCAGAGCATGCTGGGATGTGTAGTTCAACAGGTGGAGTGTCAAGGATAGCCATCAAGGTCCTAGCCTGTCCTTACAGGTAACCAAAATCATTACATTAATCTCCTTAAATAATCTGTGCTGCAGTGAGTAAACAGATAATTTAATGACTAGAGGATGTTTTGTTCCCATCCACACTCAAAATGTGACAAGACTGACGAGCAAGAGATGAAGAATTGATAACTAAAAGGAGTTTATGAACCTAGCATGCCTACAAATGTCAGCAATTCTTTATATATTCATTTCATATATATTTTACTGATTGTCAAACTTTAAAATATCAAAAACATACTATACAGCAGGGGATAAACTATTACAACAACCTAGGTTGAACTGGATGGACGCAAGTCTTTTTTCAGCCTTACCTACTATGTAACGATGTATCTATCTTACACTACAGCACTCGAGTGAAGCCTCATTCCCAACAAGTTGGAGTAATTTTTTCTTTTAATTCTGTATTTTTAAATTTCATGGAAGAGGTGCTGGCTGTAGAGATCAGATAAAAGGCACAATCTCTACTACCACATTATTGTTAGCTGTATATCAGTGGCGTAACTATCCTCCCGCAGCCCCCGCGGTGTCGGGGAGGCGCTGAGGGGGTGTGGGCGCCGGGACATTACATACTCACTGCCTTCTGCCACCAGCACCTGTGCCGGGTCCCAGCTCTCCCAAGTCCCGGCTACTGCTGCAGCGCTAATACAAATAGTGACTCGGAACATGGCTGCCCCCATACTGCAGACAGTTTTTCGTCTGCTTTTTGGAGGCAGACATTTTCCAAATGTCACTTTTGATTTGCAGCAGTAGATGGGAGAGCGGGGACCCGGCGCAGATGCGACAGGAGGTAACATCTCACCCCGGCTCCCCTCCACTGGCAGCACAATCGCATAAACTGGCTAAGGTAACGGCCGCATTGGGGGGGTGTTTAGTGTTTAACCTAGCGGGGGCACCCCCCTGCATTTTCGGCAGGGGGGAGCAGAATTAGTAGTTACGCCAATGCTGTATATACTGTATGATGACTTCAGCAGCTGGCAATCCTATGGACCAAACAATATGACAACTTTCCTTTATATGTTTCATTTAAGAATAACACACAAATCCGTATGAATAATGGCTTTGGAAAGTGTCTGTCAAGTGTGTAATTTTCTAATAGCATTTTCTAAAAAGGGCACGTATAAGTCATTCAGTTCATGTGTACTATGCATGACGCTGTCATACAGGGCTGCCCACAGGCAAAATTCAACAAATTCTAAAGCAGTAATTCCTATGCAAGTCTGAACTTGAAAGAAGTTTGTGGCAAGCAAAAATATTAGTGAAAATGTCAGTCCTCCCGTCTATATACAGAATGTATCCTAATTATTTACCAGCTGTAAACATGCTAGTGACATCAGCTCACACATCTGCTAATGGAAAAAGGAGATCTGTATGAGGGTATCCAGATGGCTGGTAGACAATGGGCGGTATTCAATGAGGATTTTGGCGATTTGCAGCGAATCCTGTTTAGGATTCGCTGCACATACACCACTGGTCGCCGCGTTCCGGAGCCTCGCCGGCTCCAGTATTCAACGAGTCAGGGGCTCGCTGCCCCTGACCGGTGAATTTTAACTCCTGCGGCGATGCCGCAGGGAGCCTGAGGACGGTGGCAGGCAGGGAGATGGAAGCCTCCCTGCCTGCCCCAGAACGTTTGTTGGGGGGAGGTGGGCTCCCCGGGTGCCAGGCTGCACAGGCTGCCCCCCCGGGGGTGCCGGCAGGGGACCGGGTATATTCACTACACCCGATCATGCATATGTAATGATCGGGTGAAGTGAATATATGAATATCTAATGAGCGGCTCGGCTCCGGCCCCCTGCTGGCTGGTCTGTGTAAAAAAAATATATATAAATAGTATTTTTTTTTTTATTAAATATATATTCATGTGCTTACAGCACATAAATAAAAATAGCATGCCCCTCCTCAGAATAAAATTCCTGATTTTTTTACACCAATTGTAAAAAACAAAACACTTTATTTTAAAAGTTCACATTCCACTTCTCCATAAAAAGATAGCGATTGCTACTCGGTGAATCATGGCAAAAAAAACCTTGAAATGTATTCGCCATCTGGTCATTGAATAGGGTGATTCACCGTTTTAGTCAAAACTTCGCCTAACAGCACAAAATCGCCATAAAAACATGGCGAATCAGCCTCATTGAATACCGCCCAATGTCTAGGTCAGTGGTCAGGGAACTCGGTCCTCATTACCCCACACAGTGCATGTTTTGCTGGTAACCCAGCAGGTGCACAGGTGTACTAATTACTCACAGACACATTTTATAAGGTCCGCAGGTGGAGTTAATTATTTCACTTGTGATTCTGTGAGACCTGCAAAACATGCACTGCGTGGGGTAATGATGACCGAGTTCCCTGACCACTGGGCTAGGTGGACAGTCAACAGGTGGACATGGTCCAAGGGTTGACATGGAAATGGTCGACACTTTCTTGCTTTCTACTTTTCCACACTTTACCATCCACATGAACTCAGATTGGGAAATTTAAATTCTGCCCAAAGCATGGCAAGCAAATCGAACAATATGTGAGGGGATGTGGTACACTAATTGAGGTCCATGTGGTGTCGACATTGGCACCAACAAATGTGAAAAACTCATGTCTACCTTTTTTCCATTGTCTGCCTCCTGAATGTTGACTATAGGCATTGTTGACCTAATACCACACCCCTGTATGGGGATAAGGTCACAAGGTCGACACAAATAAGGCCAACCACTAAAGCTGGACAGGACTGAGGTCGACACAAGCATTAGGTCAGAAATGGGAAGGTCGACAGTCAAAAGGTGAATTTTTGACTTTTTGTGAGCCAACAGGCAGTATTTTTTTTATACCCCAACATCCACTAGGGCACGGGGATAGAATATATTAGTGTACTGCAGCAAGGCACCGTGCCCGAAACATGGGGAGTGTAGCGAGCCATCTGAGGGGACGTGGTGCACTAAAACGGTGTCCATGTCGACTTACGTAGAAATTCCGGGCCAAAAGAAAAACAGGTGAAAAACTCATGTTAATCTTCCCATTGTTGATGTAATGCTTGTGTTGATTTTCTGACCTTAGCCCTGTCGACTTATTGCATGTGTCGAACTAAGCCCTGTCAACGTCTAGCAGTCTAACTACTGTATGTCGGCCTTCATACAGTCTACCTATGACCCATAGGTCCTGTATGAGAGCCCCCTCCTTAACTAGAGCTGCACGCTTGCAGTCCTGGTAAAAGAATAAAGGGTAGCCAAGGGTAAACTACATTCCAATCAAACCAATAGACAGAAATCCCTCAGCAGTACTCACTTAGAAAGAGAAACGCCTCCCGGTTTACCAATAAGTTCTTCGTGATGCAGGACAGCATCATTCCACGGGATGCCTAGGAATGTGATAATGGCGTGCATGGCTTGCTTGGGATGCAAAACTAACTGTTCATAATAAACTGGTAGGCACTTCTGCTCCCCGATTTCTAAACACTGTGCATGCATGATCTCTATCGCTTTGTTCCACTTGGTCAGACAATCCCTATAGCTGTTTAAATCAAAGCCAGCGATAGTTATCTTCCTAGTTATCATTGAATGCACAGAAGCACGTCCATCCCGAATCATTAAAAGAAACTTTGCGTTAGGGAAAAGTTTGGAAAGATAAACTGATGATTTCAGAGTGAATGGGTCCTTATTACATAACATCTTAGCAGGTTCTCCGTGTTTTGCTATTATTTCCAGTATAAAAGCCTGCACGGCAGCGTCCATAACACCATCTGTTACGCCAGCTTCATCCAGACGCATCTTCTCACTGCCAGACTTTGACCAAGCTTGCCTCATTGCTAATATCCGCGGGATAATTCGGGTTTCCTCCCCACAGCGGACATCAGGATGAGCATCCAGCATAGCTCTCATTAATGTGGTACCACTTCGTGGCACGCCACCAATAAATATTAAAGGCATGTCTTTGCTGTATCTGTACTCTATATTATTGGCATCTACCATAACTAGTTCTTCACTCTCCGGCTTCATGACACCACGATTTTTCTTGCTGTAGCCTTCATCAAGAATCTGCTGACATTCTAGCATTTGTTGGCCAAGATGTGCTGCTAATGCCACCAGGACAACAAAGCCAATCACCAGGGACACCTTCTTCACAGTGAACCGCATTCTTACTGGTCAACATGCGGAAACAACCACTGCAGCTAGTAAACGTTTAATGTGATCTTTCCATAAGGAGCCTGCAAATGAAGGGGAAAAATGTCTTCATTAAAAGCATCCAAAAACTGCCCTTCTACTGCACACTACAATCCAAAATGGTGCTAAAGCACATTTGGGAACATGACCGAGAACTACTTCACAAGTATGGGTAAAGTAACAGCTAAAATAGGTTAACAGCAGCATCCAATCAGAAGTTTGATTTGATTTTCTAATCTAAATTGTAATAAAAGTAGATTTGTTGCAATTGCGACACCACATTTTCTACACAGATACTTTAATAGTTTTGATGAATGTCCCCACTATCATGTATCCCGTAAGGTTCACATAGCTCTGGGGCTGTGGTTATTATTTGCATCAGGCGCCCTGGATTCCACGCACAGTCATAAAATGTACTGCTTCGGATTAAATCAACCCGTGTGTGTGGAATCATACCCTGTCAGCTTAAGACCAGGGACTAATGTTAATGGTTAGGCATTCTCTGTAGGGTACTGAATACTATGGGGGTGCCACAAGCATGGCAAGCGCAGCGGAAAACGATCCCGAAGCGTGGCGAGCCCCGCGAGGGGACACGGATGACTTGACGTGTATTCTGCGTGCGCTCACCACGCTTCGGGATCGTTTTCCGCGTCCACGCTTCAGGCTCGGGGGCTCGCCACGCTTTATAAAATGAACTCCACGCCGACGTGGATAGTGGGGGTGTGAACAGGTCGGGAGGACGCCACGCTTTGGGCTGACTTGGATAGTGGGGGTGTGCAAGGATGGAATTGCATGCAAATTGGCAGAAAATTGCAGCAAATCGGGCGCTAAATCACATCGCATATAGAATCTGCTGCTAAATCATATGCGATTTAGCTGAAATCGGGAGCCGTGATAATACACAAGTACCAAATTGGATTAAATTGGATTTTTATAAAAATGATCAAGTAAATTTTACGAAAGTAAAAAAAAAATGATCAAGTTAACTAATAAACCAAGTAAAATTGATCATACACAAGTTATTTTAAAATACTGTAACTTAAATAGATCTCATTTAAATGACCTGGCAGTGCCATGCGTGGCGTGGCATGGCACAGCAAAATACACACAAAAAGGAAAGCAACAGCAATGATGATAAAAGGTTATGATACTGTAGTTGGCAAATGCTTGATTTGTAAATCTAACCCTACACATTAGGTATATTGAATGCCTTAAAAATAAACAGTTTTGTAGCTTTGTCAGTACCCAGCGGGTTTCTCCATTTTCACTGAACCAAAGCAAATGTGAAAAATACTTTTCTACTGAAGCTGGTGATGCTGCAGCTGTTAGTAATTGTTTTATTGCTACCATGTTCTTTTCATCACCAGATTCTGACCCAATGTGCATTTATTCCCAATCTATTGGTGCCACTGGAGACACAACATTGCTGTCAAACAAGAGGTAATTAAACTGGGTAGCTTTTGCTTGGAACTTGACTAGTTGGTAGAAGGATATTTGAATGTGGATATTTTTCTTGGAAAACTTAAGCGCTTCTAACTTTTCTGCTGCAATTAAACTACCACCACAGTAACATGGGTCCATTAAATGTTACTAAATTAATATATATTTTTTAAATCATTGGATTTATATCAGCAATCCCTGATTCGTTATATTTCAATATGTAGGTAAACCTAGTATAAATACATACAGGGTTTATAACAATCAACTTTTGTATGAGAAACTGTAACCATGCTAATCATTTTCATATGTAACTCTTGATTCTGATGAGTAGAAATCATCTCATTATTCATTTATTTAAAATACCATGAACGGACAACAGGTGGCAGTGTTCTATTAGTCTATAAACTTGCCTGAACATCGTTTCCTTCACTTTCACACTGAAGTGAGATTTCATTTTCTGAGAATAAGACCAAATAGTTTCTTTCATAAAATGTATTTCCACCTAAAAGCAAAAGCATATATTATCACAACAGATAATTCCATTACAGGAGTCCAAAAGGGTATTTCCAACTAACACACACCTACATGAACTGGTATCGTATGTATAAGTATTACAGTCCCTTCCCTCCCTTCCCTCCCACCCTTTCCCCTCCTCTGTGCTGTGCTTACTTGTTGGGCAAGTGAAATAAAAGCGCTGCAGCTACACTGCTGATGGCTGTACAGATTGAGAAAGAATCATAAAGCTCTAAGAAGCAGACTTATATAAAAGCATAGAAATAAAACTACAGTACCAAACAACCTCTCTAGCTAAGCAAGGTTCTATGAGACAGTTTTAGTGTCAGGTGTCTTTTTTTATTTATTTTTTTCTTGCCAAAAATGCTGCTCAGTGTCAAAGTGACGGTGCATCTCCAGCTGCATGGCGTATTGAGGCTAGATATAGGAGGATACATCTGTAGTGCCCTTCTTTGGGATAGAAATATTGCCCCAGTGCTTGCAGACAGCAGTGTTAAATACTTTCACCAATACCCAAGTCAGACTCCTCAAGCCTGAGATATTGCCAGGGCAATCCGGTTTGTGTGTTGGTGTGAAAGGGTCTGAAATGTGTATCAATGCGTCTTGAAATGGTGTGATGATCCTAGATTGGACTTGGTATTTTGGTGTGGAAGTGGTATAAATTCTAGTGGAAGACCATCACATAAACTGTGCAAGCATCAGAGTAACTAAATGGGTAAAATTCACTATACTGGGGAAGATTTATCAAAGCTTGAAGAAAGTGACTGCGGAAATAATGTATGAAATCATATATCTGTATCTTTTGACCATGTTCCCATATTTTCCTGTGTGAATAAGGTTATCTACTCGGGATCTAGTTTCCCCTTATTAAAAAAAAAAAAAAAACCTAGGTTAAATAAATTCTGATTAAATTACACCATAGTTTGTGTTTTCAGTATTTATGAATCATTTTTATAATGATGTTTATTCTAGCAGCCTGCACCTAATCAGTTAGGGGGCATATTTTAATTTTGAAGTGCAAAATTTGATGTATTGCTTCAGCTACTGCAGCAGTCATGTATAATATTTCCCCTACAAAATTAAAATCTGCCCCCTCACTGATTAGGTGCAGGGTGCTAGAATGAAAACTATTTTATATAGAAACACAAAAAAACATGGGTGGAACGTATAAACACCACACAGAACCCAGGTCTGAACTGAAACCATGACCGCAGCACTGAGTTCACAATAATAATTATGGCCTGCATAAATTATGCACCATATGAATCCCACTATAAAAGGGGACTGTGCTTTATGCGTACACAATCTTGCATAAACAATGACGCCTTTTATTTCCTAAACCAATAGAAATTTCATTTTGAGGAAATGAGACCAAAAAGTTCCTTCAGTAAATGGGTAAGTACTTTCGATCTAAAATACTTTCATTGTTCGAAGACAATTCAGTTATAGGACACTGCCACGTAACTGAAATAAACTTAGATGACTTGATAAGTACACAGCTATTATCTGAGGTAGTCAAAATAATAATGCTTATTAAAGTACAGGTTGGATACTTCGGCCTCCCCTCTGCACAGGTGAAACAATAGATTCATTTTTTGCACTGCTGAACACAAACACCGCTTACTTCAACAACTTATATGAGCTGCTTTTCTTCATTGAATTGGGGACCACAATTGAAAACACATCTTTACTAGGGCCTAAACGTAGAGATTTGTGCCAGAGATTCAGCATGAGGGATTCCCCTTGAGCTTCCCTGAATGTAGATCACTCAGAAGGGCCTTATTCTGGTTCACTCCTTCTGGCAAATTCCTTCTTAGATGGACAAAACCATTTGCACTGCAGGTGGGGTAGATGTTACTTGTGCAGAGAGTGTTAGATTTGGGTGGGGGTTTGCTTCAAAGTGAGATCTATATTGCAGTGTAAAAATAAAGCAGCCAGTATTTTCCCTGCACAGAATCAACATAACTCACCCAAATCGAATTCTCTCTGCAGTGCACATGGTTTTGTCCATCTAAGAAGGAATTTGCCAGAAGGAGTGAACCAGAATAAGGCCCTAAATTAGGCAAGTAAATTAAGAATGGGAGATTTAAGTTTAGAAATAGAATGCAGATTGCTGATCGTTCATCGCCCACTACACAAAACATGAGCGATGTGCAGTCTCTTGCTAAGCTATCTCAATAGATTTATCCAGCAGGCTTCGATCTACATCTCCCAGTGATAACGCGCGGGGCTGCACATCGCTATCATTATGGGCCCTACACACACACACACACACACCAATGTGTGTTTCATTTCTAAACGATCTAGTCCAATTAATTCATATCGCTTAGAAAATAGCCCTAAATCGCTACCTGTGTAGGCCCCATTGGACTATAATATGCTTTTTATGTTTTTCTCTGTACATTTTAGAAATAATGTCTATTATATAGATAAAAGATCACAGAGCCTGCCACAAGACAGATACGCCATACTACAACTTGTTACTTTGGCTACTAACTAAACTGCAGATGTGCCCTCATACATTGTTGCTGCACTTGCGCCAAACAGCATCCTTTGTCACCCCAGGTTTTGTGCAACTCTGCTCAAGCTGGTCATCTTTCTTTTCTGCATTTTATTGAAAAATGCATCCTGGACTCAATGCAATGCGACTAGGAAGCACCAGGAGACCATATGTATATCGGTTAGTGTTCATTCTAGCACCCTGCCCCTTTCAAAACCCGTGCAGTTCCTCTTTCCAGCCTTGGGTGTCTCACTCTGCTGTGACGCTTTGGTACTTGTGTATTATCATGGCGCCCACTATTTGCTTAGTGGGCTATTCTGCGTAAGAAAATTATATCGCATCTCATGGGCCATTGTAAGTGCCGATGCGATTTTCCTATGCAATTTATTTAGTGCTCATTTATATTGTATAGGGTGTACAATGCCATTAGGTATACAATAATGACATACAATGATGTTTTAGGCACCCACTATCCACGCCACACCGAAGCGTGGCGAGGGGCGGCGGAACGCGTCATCCGACCTTTTCATACCCCTACTATCCACGTTGGCGTGGAGTTGATTTTATATAGTGTGGCCAGCGTAGTGGGCCACCGAGCCCGAAGCGTTGCGAGCCCTGCAAGGGGTCACGGAATACATGAAAAGTAATCCGCGTCCCCCCGCTATATAAAATCAACTGCACGCCGACGTGGATAGTATGGGTATGAAAAGGTCGGAGGATGCGTTCCACCGCCGCTCGCCACGCTTCGGGGTAGCGTGGATAGTGGGGGGTGCCTAAAACCTCATTGTATGTCATTATCGTATACCTAATGGAATTGTACACCTAATGGCATTGTACAGGTGCGATGCGATGCGATGCAATGCAATGCAATGCGATGCCCCGGGGCTAAGAGAGCAGTGAATAAATTACATAGGTAAATCGCATCGCACGGCCGTTATAATGGCCCATGCGATGTGATTTTCCTACGGTGCCATACGTAAGAAACTTGGGTGCCGTGATAATACACAAGTACCGACGCTTCTGACACAGTTTGGTGTGCATTTCTCTATGAAATACAGATCAGTCTGTGCTAGAAGCACCACAGCAGAAAGGGAAACCACAGGCAGGAAAGAGGAACTGCATGGGTTTTGGAAGGTGCTACAATGAACACTATAGTTGTGATTCAGAGACTGAGCCTCTGAATCTGTATACAAAGTGCTATGATGCCGCAGCTATACTTCACACCAAGCTCTGTTGTGCTTTGTAAACAGATTCTGTTGCTCACAGATCTACATCACAGTCACCTGATGCATATATGCCTTGTTCCCAGAATGGCTCAGAAGCTCACGAAAATGGAGTGGCACAGGACCTGACTGCTCACTCATGCAAGGTGCCTCACGCCACAATGCATATTGAAGTTGTATGAGGACACAAGTTTCGCAAGACAGATAAGAATTCCTTCTTTAATTTCTCAAAGACCCACAAGGATTCCAGTATACTTCACCCCACTAATATATAGGTGCAGATTCAACTAACAGTGGTTGACTTGCTTTAAGACTGTTCCCCCATGAAAAGTGCCTGCAGCATTTCAGTCACAGGGTATAGGAAGCATGTCACACTCATCTCTGTGTAAACGCTATGGAGGTGCTGCTCGCAGGTCTCTAAATTGACTGTAACACTTTTCACTGTGGAACAGATTACACAACCCGCAATTAATTAAATCTGCCACAAAAGTCTTTGACATGTCCATTTGTTTGCCATTAAAGTTTAGAGACAGGAGTGCTCAATGTTTAGATGATTATATAAAAAGGAAGGATAAAATTAAAAAAAGGCAAATATTTATATACAGGTACCAGTATACATATTCCATAACATGAACCAATAAAAAACCCCTAAAGAACCATAAATAGAAAAGTTAAAAAAACAACTACAAAAAGAGATTGCTTAGAAAAACACCCCATACAATGTAAGCTATATACAGCAGGCAAATGCTTTTCTACGTATCTAAATTGATTTGCTGGCAATAAAGAAAGGAAACAGTGCTAGGTTACCTTACTAGTGTCCTCCAAATCCATCTAGAGTAACTTAATTATTAATGGCATGGGAGAAGGATATCCATTTAATTATCAAATATTTATATCTAGCTTGCCATTATATCAAACCATACTCATCCAGATTAACCCACCTATCCATGGTGAAATCATCTTAAAATGGAATCTTCTCGCGGTTTAAAAACGAACACTCTGCAGGAGAAAGAAACATGCATTTAGTAGGCGGTCATAATTCACTTCAAGGAACAAAAATAGAAAAAGCCTTTTTCACTTTTGATTACTTAGTTACTATTTAGAATGTGAAAATTATACATAATACTGGTACACACGAGGCTGACTTGATGGCAGACCAGTCATCGCACCAACAGTGTCCGACTCAGGTAACCATATTACATACTTATTGATCGGTTGCTCGATATGTTCACCCTGTCATCCTACTGGGTTGGCCTTTGAATTTACGTGACCAGCTGTGATGGCAGTCCATGCAGCAAGTGCACCAACAGATATTTTGGCCATGCTGGACTACCTTCAGATATATCAGCTGTCAGCTGTGCTGCATTGCTGATGCAATATGTTTGCAGTTAAGAAGCCATTGTTTTCAAGCTCACTATGAAACAGACACTAGTGGCCAAATGTAATACCCTCAGAATTCCGTGGCCATCTGGATACCGACTGAACTCAGAGGTTTTCTTAAAAGGGGCAATGATTTACCAGACAAAACCGTGCCCTGTAAATGAGTGCCACTTTAATAAAACCGCTGAGTGCAGCAGACATTCCTCATGGCTACCAAACTTGTTACTTAACAGCGATTCACAATACATCTAATGCTGTGTACACACTGTACAGTTTGACATTCGATTTTGACTATATATATGGGCACGCATAGACATCGAATGGAGATAGAACATGTTTTTAAGCTTTCTAACCCAATTTGAATCTGATGCGCGCTCCCGTTCAGCTGATAAGAAAAAGCCAAACAGACAGTGAAGCAATGACTTTATAGTGCAAACTGAATGTAGACAGCATGAATTGTATGTAAATAGCACACAAGTTAGCAAAGATTGCATAGCAATCAAATCTAAAGCCCCGTACACACGGGGGATATATTGCTCAGCCATATATTGCTGAGCAATATATGACTGAGCAATATATTGCTCAGTTTCTCCTTTTCATCAGCGACCAGAGATAGTCGCTGATGGGAAAAGAAACTGCCGGGGGGAGCCCGGCAGTGGTAATCAGCTGGTCGCAGGAGCATGTTCCTGCGACCAGCGATCACTACAGTGGCAAAAATGGGAGCGCGCACCCGGCGATATAATCGCCGGTGCACACTCCCATCGTGGGCAATATGGTCGCTTAGCGACCATATTTCCCGCGATATTGTACAAAATCACCCCCGTGTGTAGGCACCTTTACTGTGTACAAACAATAAGAAAAACCCAGACTGGATCTCATCCCTGCTCTAAATCCTGGACTGGTTCTTCCACATTCACCTCATATGGAAGTATGCTGTCCCTGCCACACTACTCTCCCTTAGCTTCAACCACCTGGTGAAGCTAAAAAATCTTCAGGCGAGCTCTTTGCCTTGCCCACCTCTAATCATGTCATCCATTTTTTAAGACATTCAGTTAGTGGAGCTGCTCTAGTGACAAAATCCGGTACTTGTGTAGTTTCACGGCGCCAGTATGGCGCCGTGCGTCTGAGTCCCCTTGCGGGGCTCGCTTCGCTTGCCCACGCTGCGGGCTCGGTGGCTCGCTACGCTATTTAAAATCAACTCCATGCCAACATGGATAGTGGAGGTATGAACTATCCATGTTGGCATGGAGTTAAGTTACTTTTTTTAACATAATTTGTGGCGAGCGTAGAACCCTGAAGTGCTGGCGCCGTGAAACTACACAAGTACCCAAAATCCTGTATGAACCTGCGGTAATATCCCACAAGACCAAGAAATGTCTTAAATTGCAACTTACATTTGGGTTTAGCTCAAGTGAGGACTGCTTCTATCTTACTAGGCTGAGGTTTAACATTAAAATGTGTTGCATGGTAGCTACGTCCATATCACTTATATCTGATTTAACACATTGCCCTTAGACACTGCATGTCCAGATATAGGCGGTGTTATAAAGATTAGACCTTAGAAAAAGTGACAATGATTTTCAAATAACCTTCATACGCAATTAATGAATATGATCCTGCCACACAGCATATTGCTACAGTACAACGGATGTGAATTTCCAATCTCAAATTATTTTTGTTACAGCTGCAAAGAGTTATACACAAGAACACACCTGCACAGCATATGGAAATTTCTTCTTCAAAGCTAGTTTTGCTTCCTAAAATATGTGTGCAGATATTACTTCCAAATGTTACAATGCCTAGATATAGAATCTAAATATAAACACATTAAAAGAGATGCTATTCGATATAATGAAAAAAGGTGAGAAAAAAAAGTTTTGTTTTTTCTTAACCCCTTCCTGACAGAGCCAGTTTTTGCGTTCCTGACAGAGCCCTTTTTTTCAAATCTGACATGTCTCACTTAAGTGGGGATAACTTTTTTTGCTTTTACTTATCCCAGTGATTTTGAGATTGTTTTTTCGTGACACATTGTACTTCAAATTAGTGGTAAATTTGGGTCGATACAGTCTGTGTTTTTTTGTGAAAAATACCAAAATATCGTGAAAAAATGGAAAATTTAGCAATTTGCAAAATGTTAAATTTTCTGCTTGTGAGACAGATAATCATACCACTCAAAATAGTTAATAACTAACATAGACCATATGTCTACTTTATGTTTCCATCATTATTTCAACTTCCTTTTCATTTTTTTGGACACTAGGAGGCTTACAATATGAATAGCAAATTCTCAAATTTTCAAGAAAATTTCAAACACTGATTTTTTTAGGGACCAGTTCAGTTCTGATGTGACTTTGAGGGACTTGTATGTGAGACACCCCCATAAATGATACCATTTCAAAAACTGCACCCCTCACAGTATTCAAAACAGCATTTTGGAAGTTTGTTAACCCTTTAGGTGTTTCACAGGAATTAAAACAAAGTGTAGGTGAAATTTCAAAATTTCATTTTTTTTGCAGATTTGCAATTTTAATACATTTTTCTAAGGAACACAGTACATTTTACTAGAGAAATGTGACTAAAAATTGATTCCCCCAATTCTTTTGTTTTCATAAATATCCTATATGTGGCCCTAGTGTGCACGTTGACCAAACCACAGGCTTCATAATAGAAGGAGCACCTACTTGATTTTGGAGCCTCCTTTTTATGAGATTATTTTTTAGGCACCATGTAGGTTTCTAGGCACCATAAGATGCTAAAAGTTAGGAACCCCCCCACAAGTGACCCCATTTTGCAAACTACACCCCTCAGGGAATTCATCTAGGGGTATAGTGTACATTTCAAACCCCCAGGGGTTTCACCAATTGTGGTACAACTGGGCAGTGAAAATGAAAAATTATTTTTTTTACACAAAAATGCAGTTCTGGCTCCAAATTTGTCATTTTCAGAAGGTATGAAGGAGACAAAGCACCCCAAAATCTGTGCCCCAATTTCTCCCGAGTACGGCAATGCCTCACATGTGACCAAAAAATACCATTTGGGTGCATGGCAGGACTCAGAAGGGAAGGAGTGATTTTTGGATTTTGCAGCTCAGATTCTGGTGGAATTTTGGTGGGTGCTATGTCGCATTAGCAAGACCCCCCAAGCACCAATACAGTGGAACCCCCCCACAAGTGACCCCATTTTGCAAACTACACCCCTCAGGGAATTCATCTAGGGGTATAGTGTACATTTCAAACCCCCAGGGGTTTCACCAATTTTGATACAAGTGGGCAGTGAAAATGAAAAATTACATTTTTTTACACAAAAATGCAGTTCTGGCTCAAAATTTTTCATTTTCAGAAGGTATGAAGGAGAAAAAGCACCCCAAAATCTGTGCCCCAATTTCTCCCGAGTACGGCAATGCCTCACATGTGACCAAAAAATACCAGTTGGGTGCATGGCAGGACTCAGAAGGGAAGGAGTGATTTTTGGATTTTGCAGCACAGATTTTGGTGGAATGAATGGTGGGTGCTATGTTGCACCAATACAGTGGAACCCCCCCACAAGTCACCCCATTTTGCAAAGTACACCCCTCAGGGAATTCATCTAGGGGTATAGTGTACATTTCAAACCCCCAGGGGTTTCACCAATTTTGATACAAGTGGGCAGTGAAAATGAAAAATTACATTTTTTTACACAAAAATGCAGTTCTGGCTCAAAATTTTTTATTTTCAGAAGGTATGAAGGCGAAAAAGCACCCCAAAATATGTGCCCCAATTTCTCCCGAGTACGGCAATGCCTCACATGTGACCAAAAAATACCATTTGGGTGCATGGCAGGACTCAGAAGGGAAGGAGTGATTTTTGGATTTTGCAGCTCAGATTCTGGTGGAATGTTGGTGGGTGCTATGTCGCATTAGCAAGACCCCCAAAGCACCAATACAGTGGAAGCCCCCCACAAGTGACCCCATTTTGCAAACCACACCCCTCAGGGAATTCATCTAGGGGTATAGTGTACATTTCAAACCCCCAGGGGTTTCACCAATTTTGATACAAGTGGGCAGTGAAAATGAAAAATTAAATTTTTTTACACAAAAATGCAGTTCTGGCTCAAAATTTTTCATTTTCAGAAGGTATGAAGGAGAAAAAGCACCCCAAAATCTGTGCCCCAATTTCTCCCGAGTACGGCAATGCCTCACATGTGACCAAAAAATACCAGTTGGGTGCATGGCAGGACTCAGAAGGGAAGGAGTGATTTTTGGATTTTGCAGCTCAGATTCTGGTGGAATTTTGGTGGGTGCTATGTCGCATTAGCAAGACCCCCCAAGCACCAATACAGTGGAACCCCCCCACAAGTGACCCCATTTTGCAAACTACACCCCTCAGGGAATTCATCTAGGGGTATAGTGTACATTTCAAACCCCCAGGGGTTTCACCAATTTTGATACAACTGGGCAGTGAAAATGAAAAATTACATTTTTTTTACACAAAAATGCAGTTCTGGCTCAAAATTTTTCATTTTCAAAAGGTATGAAGGAGAAAAAGCACCCCAAAATCTGTGCCCCAATTTCTCCCGAGTACGGCAATGCCTCACATGTGACCAAAAAATACCAGTTGGGTGCATGGCAGGACTCAGAAGGGAAGGAGTGATTTTTGGATTTTGCAGCACAGATTTTGGTGGAATGAATGGTGGGTGCTATGTTGCACCAATACAGTGGAACCCCCCCACAAGTCACCCCATTTTGCAAAGTACACCCCTCAGGGAATTCATCTAGGGGTATAGTGTACATTTCAAACCCCCAGGGGTTTCACCAATTTTGATACAAGTGGGCAGTGAAAATGAAAAATTACATTTTTTTACACAAAAATGCAGTTCTGGCTCAAAATTTTTCATTTTCAGAAGGTATGAAGGAGAAAAAGCACCCCAAAATATGTGCCCCAATTTCTCCCGAGTACGGCAATGCCTCACATGTGACCAAAAAATACCAGTTGGGTGCATGGCAGGACTCAGAAGGGAAGGAGTGATTTTTGGATTTTGCAGCTCAGATTCTGGTGGAATGTTGGTGGGTGCTATGTCGCATTAGCAAGACCCCCCAAGCACCAATACAGTGGAACCCCCCCACAAGTGACCCCATTTTGCAAACTACACCCCTCAGGGAATTCATCTAGGGGTATAGTGTACATTTCAAACCCCCAGGGGTTTCACCAATTTTGATACAAGTGGGCAGTGAAAATGAAAAATTACATTTTTTACACAAAAATGCAGTTCTGGCTCAAAATTTTTCATTTTCAGAAGGTATGAAGGAGAAAAAGCACCCCAAAATCTGTGCCCCAATTTCTCCCGAGTACGGCAATGCCTCACATGTGACCAAAAAATACCATTTGGGTGCATGGCAGGACTCAGAAGGGAAGGAGTGATTTTTGGATTTTGCAGCTCAGATTCTGGTGGAATTTTGGTGGGTGCTATGTCGCATTAGCAAGACCCCCCAAGCACCAATACAGTGGAACCCCCCCACAAGTGACCCCATTTTGCAAACTACACCCCTCAGGGAATTCATCTAGGGGTATAGTGTACATTTCAAACCCCCAGGGGTTTCACCAATTTTGATACAAGTGGGCAGTGAAAATGAAAAATTACATTTTTTACACAAAAATGCAGTTCTGGCTCAAAATTTTTCATTTTCAGAAGGTATGAAGGAGAAAAAGCACCCCAAAATCTGTGCCCCAATTTCTCCCGAGTACGGCAATGCCTCACATGTGACCAAAAAATACCAGTTGGGTGCATGGCAGGACTCAGAAGGGAAGGAGTGATTTTTGGATTTTGCAGCACAGATTTTGGTGGAATGAATGGTGGGTGCTATGTTGCACCAATACAGTGGAACCCCCCCACAAGTCACCCCATTTTGCAAAGTACACCCCTCAGGGAATTCA
Source organism: Crinia signifera (assembly GCF_055691185.1). NCBI lineage: Eukaryota > Metazoa > Chordata > Amphibia > Anura > Myobatrachidae > Crinia > Crinia signifera. The sequence goes on from NC_139217.1 coordinate 343,695,834, forward strand.
TCTAGGGGTATAGTGTACATTTCAAACCCCCAGGGGTTTCACCAATTTTGATACAAGTGGGCAGTGAAAATGAAAAATTACATTTTTTACACAAAAATGCAGTTCTGGCTCAAAATTTTTCATTTTCAGAAGGAATGAAGGAGACAAAGCACCCCAAAATCTGTGCCCCAATTTCTCCCGAGTACGGCAATGCCTCATGTGTGACCAAAAAGTGGCAGGACTCAGAAGGGAAGGAGTGATATTTGGATTTTGCAGCACAAATTCTGGTGGAATGATGGTAGGTGCTATGTCGCATTAGCAAGACCCCCAAAGCACCAATACAGTGGAACCCCCCCACAAGTGACCCCATTTTGCAAACTACACCCCTCAGGGAATTCATCTAGGGGTATAGTGTACATTTCAAACCCCCAGGGGTTTCACCAATTTTGATACAAGTGGGCAGTGAAAATGAAAAATTACATTTTTTTACACAAAAATGCAGTTCTGGCTCAAAATTTTTCATTTTCAGAAGGTATGAAGGAGAAAAAGCACCCCAGTTGGGTGCATGGCAGGACTCAGAAGGGAAGGAGTGATTTTTGGATTTTGCGGCTCAGATTCTGGTGGAATGAATGGTGGGTGCTATGTGGCATTAGCAAGACCCCCGAAGCACGGTGAAATTATGAACCTAATAATCCATAGATGTGTGGTATATTTTAAAACACTCCTTTATACATAGGCCGGGTTTGTCGGGGCAAGTGTCACACTGGAAAATAGTTTGCTTTCTTATTCCCTTTTTATAGCAAACTTTGCACCTTTTTTGTGTCCTGCCCTTTTTTCCAGTGGAGGGGATTTCATCAGGAAAATGCTGCCCTGGTACAATACGGGGGCCAGTACTAGAAGTACTGGGGCCCTCTGCCTGCTGGTTCCCAAATATTAGGCCCTTTATGACTTCCTCTTGAAAGTGCATAAATGTCCCCCTCTGGCCGGTAGAACGGAATAGCACGTAAGCGTTATACAGTGCCATCTGGATGATATACACGGCCAGCTTCTTGTACCAGATTTTTGTTTTCCGCAGGGCACTGTACGGCTTCAGTACCTGATCTGAAAGATCCACTCCGCCCATGTACCTATTGTAATCCAGGATACAATTAGGTTTTGAGGTGTGGGTACTGGTACCTCGTACAGGGACGGAGGTGGTACTGTCTCCGTGAATTGTTGTCAGTATAAGGACATCCCTCTTGTCCTTATATTTGACCAACAACATATTTTCGGTGCATATTCCCCTGCTTTCACCCCTTCTCATTACTTGGGCAATGTGCGTTTTTGGGAGGCCTCTTTGGTTCTTGCGCACAGTACCGCAAGCTACTGTACCTCTTGAACCAAGGGCCTTAAACAGGGGGATGCTGGTGTAAAAGTTATCCACATAGAGGTGATAACCTTTATCCAGGAAGGGGTGCACTAAATCCCAGACAATTTTTCCACTAACACCTACGAGGGAGGGGGGGCATTCTGGCGGTTCAATTCTTGAATCCTTCCCTTCATATACCCTAAACCTGTGAGTGTACCCTGAGGTGCTTTCACACAGCTTATACATTTTTATGCCATACCTTGCCCTCTTACTGGGAAGGTACTGGCGGAATTTAACCCTTCCTTTAAAATGTATAAGGGACTCGTCTATGCAAATAAATTTATCTGGGATGTACATGTCTTCAAATTTGGCACTGAAATGATCAATGACCGGCCTGACTTTGAATAGCCGGTCAAAGGTGGGATCATCTCTGGGTGGGCACTGTGCATTATCGTTGTAATGCAAAAATTTAAGGATCGTCTCAAATCGAGCCCGGGGCATGGCCATACGGTAAAATGGGGTGCTGTACAGAACATCTGTACTCCAATATTGCCTAATTTCTGGCTTTTTTACTATGCCCATATGAAACACCAGACCCCAAAACGTCATCATCTCTACTGCATCTACAGGGGTCCACCTAGCAAATGATGACGTGGGGTTTTGAGCAATAAACTGCTGGGCATATAAATTAGTTTGGTCCACCATTAAATTTATAAAATCATCAGAGAAAAATAATTTGAAAAAGTCAATTTCTCTGAGACCTGTGGAATCAAATTGGATTCCTGGCATGGCCAAAAACTCAGGAACCTGGGGCTCAAAATTGTCTGGTGGTGGGGTCCATACGAGATCAATTATTGGGGGGGGGGTCTCAGCTGCTCTACGGGGGCGTCTTTGAGGGGGTCCCTCATCACCAGAGGAGGAAGAGGAGCTTAAGGCGAATCCTTCAAATTCCCCGCTTGCATCACTGGCTGTGTCAGAGTCAGAAGCAAGCATGGCATATGCCTCCTCCGCTGAATACATTCTTCTGGATGACTGGGATGACATTTGGGATGACATTTGGGATGCCATTTTTATTTTTGTGTTACTGGTAGTGAAATGTTTCAACACGTGTATAGTGTAGGGGGGGGGTACAAACTTTATTTCAACCCGGGGGGTATGTAGTGTGTAGTGTGTATGTAGTGCAGAAAAAAAAAAATACTTTATACAAAAAAAAAAAATTGAAGGGGTTAAAAAAAAAAAAAAATTGAAGGGGTTAAAAAAAAAAAAAAAAAAGGTCCTGCGCCAAAAATTGAGCACAGATGTTGGTCAGTAACGTCCGTCACTGAACAGCGCTCAAAGGCAACAGGAATTTGATAAAAAAAAAAAAAAAATAGATCAACCCTGTGCCGAAAAAGATGATCAGTGATGTACGTCACTGATCAGCGCACAGCGGCCACAGGACACCCACAAAATCACAGTGTGTGTAAAAAAAAAATTAAAAAAAGACCCCACAGCACACACACAAAAAAAAAAGGTGATCAGTGATGCGACACTGATTACCAGTGAGGGGCAGCAGGTGCACAACCTTTGGTGCAACTGGCAGGTATATATATAAAAAAAAAAACCTCTGCACCCCCAAAAAGTTGCTGATCACTGAGGTGATCAGCACAAAAGGCGGGGGCAGCAGACACAAAATTTAGCACTCTCTATCACTCTCTGTCACTATCTCTCTCTATCTCTCACTATCTAACACTCTATGACACTGCAGCAGCAGCAGTGACAGGTATATATATATATATATATAAAAAAAAACCTGCGCCCCCAAAAAGTTGCTGATCAGTTAATTTATACTGATCAGCACAAAAGGGGGGGCAGCAGTCAGTTATATAAAAAATATATAGCACAATCTGTCACTATCTCTATCTCTCTCTCTCTATCTATAACTATCACACTGCAGCAGCACAAAATATAGCACTCTCTGTCACTAGGCCTCTCTATCTCTCTCTATCTCTCTCTCTCTCTCTATCTCTCTCTATCTCTCTCTATCTCTCTCTATCTCTCTCTATCTCTCTCTATCTCTCTCTATCTCTCTCTATCTCTCTCTATCTCTCTCTATCTCTCTCTATCTCTATCTATAACTATATCACACTGCAGCAGCACAAAATATAGCACTCTCTGACACTATCTCTCTCTATCTCTCTCTATCTAACTAACGCTATTACACTGCAGCAGCACAAGTTCACAACACAGGAAGTCACAAGTAACAGGATCCAGGAAGCATCCAGCACACTACAAGCAGTGATGAAGCAGGCAAGATATTTGCAAGGATCAGGTAAGTATTTGGCAAGGTTCAGGTCAGTATACTGCGGCAGCTAGGCACGGTGACCGCACTGCACGCAATTCCAGACCGGAATGGCGTCTGCAGTGCAGTCACCGTTAGTTTAAACCCCCCTCCATGGCTGTGATTGGTCCGTCGGTCCGACGGACCAATCACGGCCTTTGGGGGCGGGCGGGGTGAGGTGGGGTGACACCAGTGTCACCCTTACACCCCGCGGTGATTGGTGCTGTACTTTACAGCACCAATCACCTCCGATCGCGTGTCACCGGCGAACGTTATTCGCCGGTGACACAGAAAACGCTGTAATTGGCTGTTCACACTGAACAGCCAATCACAGCGATCGCCGACGGGGGGGCGGCATCGCAGCCCCCCCTGGGCATGCACGGACATGTCTGCTGTCAGGGACAGCAGACATGTTGAAACTGTCACCGCGTCTATAGACGCGGTGACAGTTACAAGCCATGACGTACATTTACGCCATGTGTCGGGAAGTACTTCCCGACCATGACGTAAATGTACGTCAATTGTCGGGAAGGGGTTAAAATTGAGTATTTTTTTTATTGCATTTTTTTCAAACAATAAGAAACATACATAGTCCCAACAGAGACAAATGAACAGATAGAATGGGAGATTAAGCAGTATCTTGAGTATACATAGGATGATATACGTAAGTAGAGAAGTAAGAAAGTACTGACTCCCTTTGCCACAATAAATGAAACATATTTGCCCGAAGGCGCCATCCGGGCACATAGAACAACAGGAGGTAATGGAGCACAAGTACAGGGTAACGATATTTTGAGTAGTATTACAACCTCACAAAGAGGTAAAACAAAAAATGGTAATTTGTCAGGAACTCTATTCTATAACCCACTAACTCTAATAAAGTAAACCTCCCAGAAAAACTGCTCGCTGCCACAGCTTGCAAAAGTCATTGAATACACCCCTTTGTGTGCCAACATATTCGTTAGAGATGTTCAAAATATGCACTAAAAAAAGGCAGCATCGCTCACATTTGTTATGTGTAAAAAAAAAAAAAAAAGGTAACATTACAGGTCATTATGATGCATACAAATGTTTTCTTGGCAATATTTACACCTATTTTAGCAAATTCACTCAAAGGGTTAACCATGGAACTACTAATAGCGTGGAGACACAGTGAGACTTTACCTACGATTTTGACTATATAGTACAAATCGATAGAATTTTGTAATTTTGTTGCAAAAATGTTTTTTTTTTTTTTTTTTTTTTGCAACATTCGATATCCCATCCCAACAATCGCCTCCCATCCCCTCCGGCGATTGTACCCGTAGCGCTCCTGCCGCCATTCACGGTGACATAGGCGGCAGGCTCAGGGATGGTCGGAACCGCTCGGGGGGGACTCGGGAGAATTCAGGCACCCGAATCCTCCCTCCCCACCGCAAAACATCCCTGAGCCTTTGTGATGACTGACAGGCGGCAGGGGGAAGCGGCGGCAGGGGAGCTCCGGCTTGCTAACGCCGGAGCGGAGGTGGTGGGGGGGGGGGGGTGGCTTCCTATATTCTGTGGTGGGTTTTGCTGGGGCAGGACAAACCTCTCCTAGTGGGTTTGTCCTGCCCCAGCAAAACCCACCACTCAATGGGTTAAATCAGCCTGTTCATTACACCCATGGCATTACTATCTCAATGGATGGTTTTTGTTTTTAACCTCATTATATGTACTTTCGGTGGTAACAGACTCATGGTTGGCAATAGCTTAGCGGTGTACACATGGTGCGATTCGGACAGGCGATTTTGACTAGAACTTCAAACTGGCCTTGATGGTTAGGCAGAATCGCCCCATGTGTAAATGCTGCCCTGCAGCATCACTATCACCTGGCCAAATAGACTGTGCAGGAAAGGCAATTTTCATTGATATTAAAATCATTGTTTGTAATGTTACCATACCCACTGGCATTTTAGCAAGAAATGCAGCTTGTATCTTTTTTTGTGTACGGTAATATGTTTTTATTGTAATAGACGCATGGCATATATAAAATATTAAACATGTCACAAACATTTTTTGTTAAATATGAACATCAGAAGAAAAGCCAGCAATATTTCCATAGCAGAGAGGGGTCCAAATAGAGGACAAAGCATATCAGATCTTATTTCAGGAAAGCCTCAAGAAATAACAGCATCACAACAAATGGTAAATCAGCTTAAGGACCAAAATGAAAAATGTAAACTCAAGTAGCCAGAGAAATACTGCATTTAGTGAGAAGCTTCAGGATAACTTCTGGAATCACTGCATAGCTTTAAAAAAAAAAAAAAAAAAAAATTATATATATATATATATATATATATATATATATATATATATATATATATATATATATATTTATTATATATATATATATGTTTTAATAGTCTGGTCATGTAAATACTGTACATTGAGGAATCTAAAGTGAGAAACATAAGTAACTGTATATAAGGAATTTTATATATTTAAACTAGTATTTAAAAGGCAACTAAAACACTAGTGGGTAGTATGAATTTCAGTGGATTACCATGATATACAGTACCTTATCGCTCGACACTCCTAAACCAACCCTCTTTGCTCCACAAATGCACGCCGCCTTTCCTGCCAACTGGTTACTTCCTCCCACTCCTACCTCCAAGATTTTGGCTGTTGTGCTCCATATCAGTCTCTCCATCTTTGTACAAAACATTAAATGGGCTCTCAACGCCAACTTCTTAACTTCATTCAACCAAACTCTCTCTTATCCTAACCTTCTGTTTATGCTCACTTTTACCCGTCTGTCTGCCCCTCCTTTTAAGAATGCAAGCTCTCATGAGCAGGGTCCTCTCACCTCGTGCTCTTTTCGCTCTTCCAATATATATTTACTCAATGACACCTAGCCCTAGGTCTCTGCCACCCTAATAATAATTTCAGTGTCCTTTCGCCTTGTAGTTTATGTAATGGTTTTCTTGTTTTTGCTCAATTATGCACTGTGTTGCTGTGCAGCCCTTGTGGTGCCATACAGATGCTAATATAGAATATATATGTGTCTCTGTGTGTGTGTGTGTGTGTGTGTGTGTGTGTGTGTGTGTGTGTGTGTGTGTGTGTGTGTGTGTGTGAAACTGAAACATTGGGGGCCTCAGGACAAATCAGATAGAAATAGAATAAAGACAAGTGCATGATAAGGTAATCAGATAAAAAAGTACAGATTGCCTGTATTTCTCCACAAATACCTTGTGATCAGCAATTATCTCAAGAGGAGATGATTCATTATTTGTTATAGAATTGCTAGGCGCTGTAATGCATTGTAGGGTTGCTTTTTTCAATTTACATATTTTCAGTGCATTTTCCAGGTTCTGCAGCTGGACATCAAAAATGGATGTTAGAGTATTTTCACTGGAGGGTTTCCATAGCAACCAGTATTTCTAACAATGGGGACTACAATAATATAGTAGACTACTAATAGGTTAGCCTTATAGGATTCAAAAATAGAGAAGCATGTGTGTAAATTATAATACCGCAGTAGTTAGAAATATGCTAAATAAATATTTTTATAAACATTTCCAGTAAAAAAAAGTTCCTGCAACCATCCCAACAGCACAGCATTGACTTGAAATTTCTGTAATGTACATTTCTTTTCGTGAAGTGGTCTATGTAGGTATTTAAGTAATTTTGTTTCACTAACGAGCCCTAACAAAGGTTAAAGAATAGCTGTAAGATGGAATTTATTTTCCGCATTATCTTGACAATATTGTGAAGTCCTATCAAACAATTATTAATTCTATTATAGTGGCTAATTCTCTACAGTGCGCCAATACCAAATACTTATATTAATAACTATTTATTGTATAAGTGTTTTAATTAGCCAATATACACAATGTAGTGACAATAAGCCTAACAGTGTCACTTTACATAAGAGCTAGTAACTGCAGAAATAGAGATGCAGATGAGGAGAGGGAATGTAAAGCTGTAGCCTAAATATATGACAACATAGGAAAAAAAAAATCATTAGTCCATCCTATATTTGATCTCCTGTGGTGTAAATGACCTGGATGAGGTTACTTATACCGCTTTCATACTGCCAAAACGTTACAAAAATCTGTATTTTTAAACGGTATTTAAAACGGGTCTGAGCCTTCACATTGCAGTAGATTACCGTTTTAAATACCGTTGAAGTACCATTCACATCAGTCAACCCGTTTAATCCCCTGAACACGTTTCAAGGCAGAATGCAGGGGACAGCCTATCACAGGTCTGTAATCTGTTGTTTTTACTAAATACCGTTTCAGAGCCATTCTCACTGCATAAAAAAACGGCTCTGAAACGTGTAGGACTCTGCTTTTTAAACGTTTTTAAATACCGGTTATCTTTAACTGGTTATCTTTACCACTGCAGCTTTAAAGTTTTAAAATGTGAAAAAAAAAACGGCAATATATCATTTAACAAGTGCGGTGTGAAAGGGGTATTACTTATCTGTTATAAACCAGAATCCCTGACTACTCAAAATGGCTGTCCAATTTATTTGAGTCCACTATTATTCATTTCATTTAATGATTAGACCATTTTTCTTTCTTCTAAAAAATCTGTCTAATCCTTTCTTAAACATATCAATTGAGTTTGCCATCAAAGTTCTCTGGCAGAGTATTCAATATCTTAACTGCCCTTACTGTAAAGAAACCCTTCCACTGGGTGAGAAACTTCCTCTTCTCTAACCTTAGGGGGGTGACTGAGTATCCTGTGTACAGATCACCTGACTTCACTGTATTGACCCTTTATGCTTTTGTATATATTAATCATATCCCTCTTATATGCCTCTCTGCAAAAATAAACATACCTGACCTGGCTAGCCTTTCCTCATAACCCAAAGACTCTAAACTCTTAGAGCCAGATGTATCAAGCTTCAAAAGTGATAAAATGGAGAGTGATAAACGACCAGCTCCTGTTATTGTTCAAACCAATCCTGTAACATGACAGATAGGAGCTGATTGTTTATCAATCTCCATCACTTGAGGAGCAGCCACATTGGCCAATGTGGCCGCTCCTCAGGTGATTGTTTTACCCATTGTTTTGTTACTCTCTGTATTTTTATTAAACATTTTTGGACTTTACTGAGACGATTTCCTCTCCTTCTTTATTGCCGTTACTCACCCATGCGGTCAAATGAGATGGGGTCACAAAAGGAATGAGTCTATAAAGATACCTTTAGATGCTTAAAAATATTTTCTCACAGAGTGAGTATGGTATGCATTTAAGGAAACTAATTATTTTTGGTACAGAGTGATTTATTGCACTTCAAGTTGTGACCCTATAAACAGCTTCATCCACATACCTGATTTTAAACAAAGAAACCTTTATATGCTTCGCCACACCCCCTTTATGAGTGAGTACGGTACGCATTCATACAAGTGAAATCTACCTTCCCCGGTATACAGTCATTTATTGTAGATCGCGTGGTGATTCTAGAGGACCCATTACAAAAGATACCTTTACGTATAAATCTCCTCCCACTTTCTTGTGAGTTGGGTACGACCTCTCTCTCTCTAGTCACTGGATCCATATTATCCTCTTGCTATAAATCAGTATCAATTAATATTATCTGATACACTGTATTTATTTTGCATATATACTGAATATCAACAAGGGAATCCTTGTTTATCTTAAGAACATCCATGACAACAAATCCAGCCGTTCTTTTCCAATAGCCCTGCTTCTAGCTGGTTCCTAAACTTTTAGTATGCTCAGAAAACCCTAACTGTTCCAGACATCTCACTATCTGACACTCAATGTAATACTCAATAAAGATCCCGCAAATCTCACCGGCGAAGTTTCCGGGTATTCAATTATGGCTTTTTTTTTACGACATTCTGAAAAACCTGCACTTTTTGCCGATTTTCAGTCTAATTTACATTTGATGTATTCAATTGAAGTGCAGTTCTTTGGACTGTCAGAAAAATCGGCATGTTGAAAAATGTGGAAAAGGCGAATTACTTAAATAAATATCATGTTAGAGTCCAACAGGATAATTCAATAAAGAGCAGTTAAGTGCTGTCTCTCTCTTATAACCCAAACGTGTATCCAATGAATTTTCATCTATCATACAGGGTTCTGTCAGATTATATGAGAAAACCATTGAAACATTGGTAATCACACGGCTACATTCATAAAACAATGTAGTGAGTTGTGGTATAGCTTTAACCAAGCATCCAGTTAAAATAAGCAAGGTCAATTGACCCATCATTTCAACTTGGGTAGCAAGCTGGGTTGAACACTGATTCAACCCAGCATAAGATGAAGTGTGAACAGGTAGGCAACGTTGATGCGTCGTGGCCCTGTTCACAACATAGGAAGAGATGGCCAGATCTCTTCTCTAAGCGCAAGATCAGAATGAGACAGGAGTGGCGTTATTAAGTCAAGTCGGCAGTCTAAAAGGTTTCTCAGCCAGTATGTACCTGCACATAAAGGACTGTATTCTAGTTCACTCTTTCTGACAAAATCCTTCTTAGATGGACAAAACCATGTGCATTGCAGGGGGGCAGCTGTAAAATGTGCAGAGAGAATTAGATTTGGGTGAGTTATTTTGTTTCTGTGCAGGGTAAATGCTGGCTGCATTATATTTACACTGCAATATAGATCTCACTTTGAAGTAAAACCCCACCCAAATCTATTTCTCTCTGCGCTAGTAACATCTGCCCCACCTGCACTGCACATGGTTTTGTCCATCTAAGAAGGATTTTGTCAGATAGAATGAACTAGAATAAGGCTCAAAATCCGAGTGCGACCCAGCATAATGGAGTGAAAGGTGTATACGTAATGGGCACATAATGCACAGTTTAACTGTATAGACATTCTGAAAGCACAAATTAAATGCAAAAATATGGCAATACCTGGAGTTTCATCACATTGCAGATTACATGCATTTCTATATCTCACCAGCTGTCAGTCACAGCTCATGGTCTTCTCACTTTGGCTATTGTGCAAAGATAAGGGGATGTTTGCCGGAGACAAAAAATAAATAATCATCTCCGGCAGAGAACAATGCCACCATTTATATTAGTATATACATAGAAATACTGGCTTACTAGCAATAACAGTGCACATATTGGGGGCTAGTCAGACCTGATTGCTGTTGTGCGAATTTGCAAGCTTATTATCGAACTGTGCATGCATCTGAATCGTAGCACGCATGAGCGACTCCAAACAGCAACCAAAAACGCAATAAATCTATTCACAATCACCCTGCAGTTCGATTTAATTCACCATTTGGGGGGTGATAACCGGTGGTTTTCTGGGAGTTTCAGGAAAATGCAGGCATGCCGAGGCATTTTCAGGGAGGGCGTGTGACATTGACTCTGGCATCGATCAGCTGGTCTCTGTCGCAGACTTGTGGAAGGGTCAGCGTTACGCCACCAAAATCATTTGGTGGCAAAATTGATTTGCAGCTCAACAATCCACTAGCAAATCATTCACAGACTGACATGAGGCGGGATTTTCCTGTCTGGGAGGCAAACATGTCTGAATCAGGCCCATTGTTATATATACTGCCAAATAGAGGGCATCCAGCAGGCTAATATTCCTAAAGTTGGACACAATCTAAACACAGAGGGGCTCTCAGGTTTTGCTGTGAGGCCCAGCTGCATAAGTTAGTATGGATAAAAACAAACCTTCTATTTCACATTAATTGAATACATTTATATTTTTGCTCCTCTAACTTTCATATGCATTTTCCATGCAGTGTTCACTGTCAGTGGCTTATGCCATACTGGGGGATTAGAAAGAAAAATGGTTAAATAGATCCTGAGAGACCCCATGGTACCAAATTCCATACAAGAAAGACATTTCAAAAATAAAAAAAAATAGAAGACTTCAAATGTACAAAGGCTAGGCTAAGCACAGTCATGCCAGACACACTTTATTAACGCTGACTATATATGCTATCAATTTATAAGACAGGAACAATGTACTTTTATTTTGGGAGAGAAAATGAAAAAAATCAATGCAACTGAAATGCATACATCTGAGCTGGACACTTCCCCTGGAGTATAGGGAAATCTCGGTTTCAATAATGTTTTACTAAATAAAATGAAAACACTTTGAAACAATTTTGAACATCCATGCCACTATCCCTCACCTTCAGCCTCTTACTGGTTTTAAAGATAAAGACTCTTTAATGCACCTTTGTATCCACAAATAACGTAGGGTCACTTTAGCTTATAACACTTTCAAAAACAGATAAAGATATTAACCCCTGTGTAAATTATACGCCTCCCAAAAAAAAAAAAGACTTTCACTTAACAATCTCAGAGGATATTGATTACATGAAAGCTCCATGTCTCAATCTATTTCTGCCTCTTCAGACTTAAGTAAAGATGTGATCAAAATGCAGTGCACTCAGCATTACTTGCTTGTGTATGTGCATATTTGCTTAGCCTGCAGAGAATGAATGCATGCCAAATATGCATCATCTACCGGTGTACATTCCACTCTGAATCAGCCCCATAATGTAGATCAGGCATTACCAACCACGGTCCTCAAGGCACACAGACAGTGCAGGTTTTAGTGATAGCCAGACTTCAGCACAGATGGTTTAATCAGAATCACTCAGGTACTAATTAAGTCACCTGTGCTGAAGCCTGGATATCACTGAAACCGGCACTGTTGGTGTGCCTTGAGGACCGTGGTTGGGAATGCCTGATGTAGATGGTAATGAAGTAACACCTCGGTCATTATTATATTCTTGCACAAATTTCCATTTGAAGTAACTTTAAAAAATTAAGCCCCATACACACTGAGAAATTTTGAGCTGAAAGTAGCTCAGTTTTGTCATTTGAGCTGCTTTCAGCTGAAAAGCTGCCCAGTGTGTATGGGCAGGCAGTGAGCGCAGATATGCGCAGCCGCTGGCCGCTTCCTGCTATGAAGAGCAGTTTACAGCGGGAAAATCGCTCAGTGATTTTATATGTATAATCACGGCGCCTATCGCATCGCATACCACTAATTAAGGTATGCGATGGGACCGATTTGAGGCTTTTCCCAGGCAGAGTGTACAATTTTAATATCGCGTCGCATCGCATTCCATTATAATGGCATGCGATGCGTCGCGATTTCAATGTTAAATGCCCAGCCAGACCCGATTTTTAATTGTATCCCCACCCTGATGGGTAATAAGTATGTTAAATGCCCTCCCATTGTTAACGCCACCGCACTATCAACGCCAACCCGAAGCGTGGCGAGCACAGCGAGCCCGCGAGGGGCGGCGGTACGCGTCCTCCGACCTTTTCATACGCCCACTATCCACGTCGGCGTGGAGTTGATCTTATATAGTGTGGCGAGCGCAGCGAGCCCGAAGCGTGGTGAGCCCCGCCAGGGGACGCTCATAGCTTTACAAGTATTCAGCATGCGCTCGCCACGCTTCGGGCTTGGTGGCTCGCTGCCACACTATATAAAATCAACTCCACGGAGGAGGTCGGAGGACTCGTACCGCTGCAATCGCAAAGCTTCGGGTTGGCGTTGATAGTGGGGTGGCGTTAACAATGGGGGGGCATTTAACATAGTCATTACCCATCAGGGTGGGTGTACAATCTAAAATCGGGTCTGGGGGCATTTAACATAGGAATTAGGCATCTGGGTGCATATGCAGCTTAAAATCGGTCACAACGCATCGTATGCGATGCTTGGTTGTACAATGACCTGCGATGGAAATCGGGGGGCGCCGTGATAATACACAAGTAGCGATTTTAAGCCCAGCAATTTAAGCGATCATTGCTGTGCATACATGCAAAAACGCCCTTTAGACTATCATTAGTTAGACAAAATCTCTTAGCCAAAATTAGCCAATATCTCACCATGTGTACAGGGCTTTACAATTTTAGAAAACTGTTAAGATTCTTGGATAGTTTAGAGAAAAACAATGACTGAATTTTTACATTAGAAAATTGCATATCTTTACATCTATGTAATAAGTCTGATAATAAATGTCCTCACATTAGAATTTAATACCAGTTTGTCTGAAGTACAACTCCTCTGACCAGTGTCAGTAATGTTATTTCCCAGAGTGTTTCGGCAAAGCACACATTTACAGCCTATAAACACTTGTTATTTCCAATAGTTAATCATCACATACCGCATGATGAAAACAAAGACATACTGAAAAAAAGACTGAAGGAGGAAGTGCTGACAACTTAAAAAAAGAGAGAGAGGATGGAGCAGAGCAAGAAACAGAGGGGCAGAAAGAGCAAGACAGAGGAGGGTGAAGATAAAGAGCAGGTGAAAAAGTAGCAGGAAATAAAAAACAAAATGAGGGGAGAGAAAGAGAAAGATAGGTAGAGTTAGAGGAGGATGGGAAAGATTGTGTAAAAGGGAGAGAACAGAAAAGGCAGAAAACCACTGAAGACAAACAGGATGACAGAAATAAAAGGAAACCCCTGCCAGCGCCAGGGACAACAGCTTTGTGAATTTTACAAACTACTTTTCTGTTGCATCTAAAATTATTATTAGCAGGGCCCTCCTACCTTGTTGACTGTCTGTAAATACCCAGTTTGTTGCATCACTGTTTCCAATTTTAAATCGTATTAGAATTTTCTGCGCTATATAAGAACTGTTAATATATAAATAATTATTTGGACACTAAAAAATTGTTATGCTAGCTGCTTGCCAAAACACATTTAGGTACTTGTGTATTATGACGGCGCCCATTGCATCGTATGCCACTAATTAAGGTATGTGATGGGACCCGATTTGAGCCTTTTCCTGGGCGTGAGCATAAAATTTTAATATCGCATCACATCGCATGCCATTATAATGGCATGCGATGCGATGATGCCCGATTTGGGCTTATTGCCATGTTAAATGCCCCCCCAGAACCGATCTTTAATTGTATACCCACCCTAATGGGTAATGACTATGTTAAATGCCCCCCATTGTTAACGCCACCCCACTATCAACGCCAACCTGAAGCGTGGCGAGCGGTACGCGTCCTCCGACCTTTTCATACCCCCACTATCCACGTCGGCGTGGAGTTGACTTTATATAGTGTGGCGAGCGCAACGAGCCACTGAGCCCGAAGCGTGGCATTTTTTTGGTTGTACAATGCCCTACGATGCAAAAGGTGGGCGCCGTGAAAATACACAAGTACCCACATTTAAATTTACAGTTAAGTAATATGGTTTTAAAGTGTAGAGAATCGGCTTGCATTTGAGGGTATCCACATTCATATTGGTAGGGTTTCAGAATTACAGCTGTTAAACGCAACCACCTCTTTTTTTAAAGGGACCAAACGTAACTGAATCATTGACACAAAAGCTGTTTGAACAACAGATGTGAATGACCGCAGGATGCTTTCCATGATAAAGAAAATCTCCTTCAAAACATCCAAGTGAAGAACACTCCTGAAGGTAGCACGGTTCGCAAATACTCGCTATACAGAGTATTTTACCCTCTTTTGAGTACCTGGGACTTTTTTTTTTAGGTATGCCTGCATCCCCCTGGGACGTGCTCCGCCCAGATCGGTGTGTATCTCCCCGCATTGTCCCCCATATTGTCAGTGCTCAGACTCCCAGAGCAAGTAGTGCAGGAGACCCCGACGAGAGAGAGAGAGACCTGGAGCACTGCTCTGCAGAAGCTCCACCCTGTAGGAGGATGTGACCCGGCACAGCTCTGTAGGAGTCTCAGTGAAAGGAAGGCCTGGCGCCGCGGGAGGAGGGGTAGGGGGGTGCAGTAACAGTGGTGATTGAGCAGCTCTTGGCACAGCAATCCCCGACAGCAACTGCAGATCCACGGCGCACCCAAGACAGCATCATCCAGCCACAGATGCTGTCATGGGTGCACCCGGGGATCTGGAGCTGCTGCCGGGGATTGCTTAGAGCCACCTGAGCCCCGCTGTTATTTGAGAGAAGAAGAGCCCAAGCTGGCGGCTGCTGATGCTAGTCGGAGCCAGTGGGTGAGCATATGGCTCGGTGGTTCCAGGCTGCGTCCTTTCCCTGCTCATCCAACTGCAGGGGCTCAGGGTCTGTATCCTGCCACATGCCCTGCCTAGCTTCCGGTAATCACTTTGGGTGCTAGTGCTGCTTCTGATGGCCCCTGTTGGTGCTCGCCTAGAAATGATAAAGTCCATATATACGATGATCCCAAATTTCAGTGAAGCAGACCAGAAAGTCTCATCCAATTTCTTGTTTATTTATTTATTTCGAATTTGTCACCGGCAAAACCGTGAGAAATGTCCCAGGGGCCATCAGAAGCACTAGCACCCAAAGTGATTACCGGAAGCCAGGCAGGGCATGTGGCAGGATACAGACCCTGAGCCCATGCAGTTGGATGAGCAGGCACCACACCACAATTGTATATTGTATAATATATATATATATATATATATATATATATCTATCTACGAGGGTGGATCAATAAGTACCTGTGTTTAAAGACAGGTGGCGTTGCTGAGTGCGATGGTATGGGTATTTATGACTAAACAGAAGCAGCTACAGAGCTGGCCCTAGGCAAATGACTTGGGCATTTAGAATGTCTAGGGGCATGCATTCTAAGCCTAGGGCCAGTTGACCTTAACAGTGGCAGGACTGGGATGGGTGTAACGTGTACTACTGTGTGGTGTCAGATGAAAAAGGGACACTACATGTCATGTCAACACTGAGTCAATCACCTGATGCCAAGCATGCATCTAATTTGCTAAAAACATAATAAAGGAAACAAAAACTGAAGACAGCAGCAATAGTTCTGCCAAAGCATAAAATAGGAGGAAACAGTATTTGGCAATGTCCATTGGTTCCAGACTTCAAACAGTCTTTGCAAAGTAAACTCAAAAAAGTACTAAACATTAGCATTTTATTTACCAGTATATTAATATGTTCAATGACATTTGGGAACTTGAAAATAGGTGACTGTGTATAAAAGTGGTTGCAATTCCTAAATCTTTCACACCTTGAATTAAAAGCTTAGTCTCCAACATTTCATTTAAATCCACAGTGGTAGCGTAAGTAGCTAAAGTGACTGTATCCAGATTTTATATTCCAAACTACCAAGGAAAAACAATCTATTTAAAAATGAATATCTAGTTAAGAATGCAACCACAAGACTTTGAAATTAAGAAGGTCATTCAGGTTGATTCACAAGTGAAGGAATTGGGTGGGGATTCACAAAGCTGTGAACTTTGCAGCTTTGCGAGTCAACCAAACGCTGAGCAAAATTGCCCCGTATGTATGGACCTTACATTAATTGTGCATTCTGGAGACTATACAAATTAGTGTTCATTCTAGCACCATGCTACTTGTAAGATCCTTGCAGTTCCTCCTTTCTGCCTGGGGTGTCGGTCTGCTGTGGTACTTCAGGAAAAGTCTTGTTTGTATCTCAATGTTAAGATACAAACTGGACTGCTGTAGAAACACAGCAGATAGTGACACCCCAGGCAGGAAGGAGGAACTGCAAGGATTTTTCAAGGAACAGGGTGATAGAACAAATGAAGTAAAATAAATGAATATTAATCCTATGAAACAAGAGGTTAACCGTTAACCAATTAATCATCCATTTTTTTTTTATTGATGCAGTTTCTAATTGTATGGTTATAAGAACAAAGCAAATATTGAATAAAATTAAAAAGCTGCATTTGTAAAACAAGCCCTTTGGTCAGATTGTTTGGAATAAATGATATGAAATCATTTAATGAACTTCAACACTAAAGATATAAAATAATTTATATATGCAATTACTTATAATTCAACAAATCGACCAGAAAGGCGCCATGAGGGGGGGGGGGGGGGGGTGATGTGGTCACATGCCCTGGCTACCACTGTGCATGTGGGTGCCGGACGGCGCCCCGACAGTCATTACTCAGACGTCGGAATCCCGACTGCTCCCTCGTGGGGGTCCATGACCCCCATAGAGGGAGAATAAAATAGGTGGCGAGCGCAGCTCGCCACTGTGCCCGCAGTGTGGCGAGCGCAGTGAGCCCGCAAGGGGCTTCATTGCGCTCCCCCCGCTGTGCAGTTGGGATTCCGACGTCTGACTAATGACTGTCGGAATCCCGAATGTCGGGCAAATATACCACACCCTGTGCATGTCAGGCGATTATGATATAAGTGATTTTGTAACTATTTAAATAATGCTATGATCACATTTATTGCAAAATATAACCCTGTAGTTATGGATTAGTCCCTTAAGGCAGAAAAATGGAACAACATGAAAGAGAATGATTTGATTATTAGAGGAATGGGGATGTATGGAGGAAATAAGCTAGAGAGATACTTATGGCAGGCTGCAGAGCAAAGTCACAGATAACTAATAGGCAGAAGGGCAAATAGACTGCAGAACAGACTGCTAGTGCAGGCTAGGGTAAGGGGGATAATAGATAGCGCAGGGCTGAAATATAATGCAAGATAAGGGAGTCAACAAATTCCAAAAACACACACACACACACACACACACACACTTAGGGGGTTATTTTGGTTCACTCTTTCTGACAAAATCCTTCTTAGATGGACAAAACCATGTGCACTGCAGGGGGGCAGATGTAAAATGTGCAGACAGAATTAGATTTGGGTGAGTTATTTTGTTTCTCTGCAGGGAAAATACCGACTGCTTTATTTTCCACTGCAATATAGATCTCACTGAAGTAAAACCCCACCCAAATCTAATTCTCTCTGCACAAGTAACATCTGCCCCACCTGCAGTGCACATGGTTTTGTCCATCTAAGAAGGATTTTGTCAGAAAGAGTGAACCAAAATAACCCCCTTAATCCAGTATAGCTTAATATTGGGGTTCTCCATTATTTGAAACATCATGTTTAAAATATATTAAAAGGTGGTTTAAAATTATCCTTGCCTTTTCCACACTAGATCTGCCCCAGTCGGTCTGGATTACCCAATTTACAATGCAAATTTAGCGAGGAAATTAGACCTAAGCAGGCTGGTTTATGAAGACTTAATTTATGCAAGTAGGCACAACCCAACTTACCAATGACATTACTGTATACTTAAAACCGGCACAGGCCTGATCTACTTATGTTTGTCATCGATAAACCGCCTGTGCAGTTTGTGTTCATGAAACAGGCATTTACACTTTCCTTCCAACGTTTAACAATTATTTAAAAAAAAAATACATATTTAGTACATTGTAGGTTACTAGGGTAACATGTTACTGGGCAGCAGTGGTAACCGATCCCTGGGAATACATTACCATCTAGCAGCGACTATTGCGACTGACACACAGAAATGTAAACAACGATTTGCTCAAAACATTACTCTCTCTCTCTATTCTCAGTGTTTATCATATGCTCTTCGGAAAAGGTAATACTGCAATAACATAACAAATACCTCCTCATTTAGGAAAATTCTTAAATGAGGGCTTTAAATTAGTTCTCATTCTTGGATATTTGTCTGCATATCAAAATGATGTATGAACAATGTTAATGTTCTTATTATAAAGTTGCTCACCATTGGATCTGCTACTAGCACTGGGGCTGTTGTGCCTGACTAGACGATGGACCTGAAAGGGTTAATAAAGGACTATTGCCACATTTTAAATGGACTTTGTGTTCAATATTCTTAAAATGAAACCTATTTTTATGGTCTTTCTAGAACTGGGATGCGCTATGAATTGTCCGTGCCATCCCAGCAGCAGCTTCTACATCTTGGAATGCGTCCAGTAGCATCTGCTAAGCCACAGATTTAGAGGCATATACAATGCCCTGATGGCGAGCTATGACGGAGAGCAGTGCCGATGGCTCACCGTCAGCATTCAACTGCCCCAACTTCACTGGTTCTTTTCAGAGACCATCAAAACGGCGTTGTCTTCTAACAGAAGACATAAGCTAATCATCTTTTTTATTTCTCTGGTGTGTAACATGCGAGTCTGCAATTTTGTATTTATATGCTGCAGTCCTGTTATCAATCAATTTAAAATAATCAGTGCCGCTTTTATAATATCTTAGGTCAATCTTTGCTATTCACACACTTCATAACAGGGGTACGTGCTCATGTTCAGGCTTTTTTTTTTTTTTTTAACCTTTCCTAAAATCTAAGGAAATTCCATAATTGTACATGCACCTTTTATGATGAGGAACATATATATATATTTTATGTACCACTCTTGGCAACAAGAAGTAGCCGGCTGCGGGGTCTTCGCAATAATAAAATGACTAAGGGCCTTATTCAGATCTGATCGCAGTACAAATTTGTTCTCAAAATGGGCAAAACCATGAGCACTGCAGGTGGGGCAGATGTAACATGTATAGAGAGAGTTGGATTTGTGTGAGTTATATGGTTTCTGTGCATGGCAAATACTGGCTGCATTATTTTTACACTGCAATTTAGATTTCAGTTTCAACACACCCCACCCAAATTTAACTCTCTCTGCACGTCACATCTGCCCAACCTGCAGTGCACATATTTTTGCCCATATTGAGAACAAATTTGTACTGCAAGCAGATTTGAATAAGGCCCTAAATCCTGACCGGATATTGAGTTAAACTCGAGATTAAAATATAATACATTAATTCTTCTCAGAGGTCCAGTCATCCACAGTTTTTCATAACTGTAGGATCTGGTCCCTCTAGTGAAATCAGCACCAGGTTATTAATGCCCCTTTCAGACCGCACTTAAAAAACGGTATTTTGCAGATTTTTTACCGTTTTAAAACGGTAATCTGTGCGTTCTGATAGGTGCAGGACCACTTTACCGTTTTACAAAAGCCGTTTTTGTAAAACGGTTAAAATGGAGGGTCCTACCAGTTTCAGACCCGGTATTTTGGCATCAAAATCGGGTCCGAAACGGTATTTAGGACCCAGCTTATTCAGCACAGTGAATATTTAATGAGCGCTCATTAAATATTAATTGCACTGCACTGGAGCCCCCCGCCGCCGCCCCCCCCCCCCCCCCGCGCGGGTTAACATCACCACACCCCACCGCCCCGCATTGTGTTTAAGAATCCCGCCCTCTCCGTGCAGCCGGTACCTCCTGAGTTTGCAGATCCCGGCAGCCACAGTACTGTATGGAGTATGGACGGCTGCGCTTATGAAAAAAAAAAGGGACTTTCGGAAAATGACTGCCCCATAGGAAAACCAGTTAAAAAAACCTGTCTTTCGTATGGGGGCAGCCATTTTCCGAAAGTCACTTTTCTTATAAAAGTGACTTTCGGAAATTGGCTGCCCCCATACGAAAGACAGGTTTTTTAAACTGGTTTTCCTATGGGGCAGTCATTTTCCGAAAGTCCCTTTTTTTTTTTCAGAAGCGCAGCCGTCCATACTGTCGGGATCCACAGGAGGTACCGGCTGCACGGGGGGTGTGTGTGTATTAACCCGCGGGGGGGGGGGGGGGGGGGTTTTAATAAAAACGGGTCTGCCAGTGTCCAAAAAAACGCGCTTAAACAGTAATGTACCGTTTAAGAGATGCGGTGTGAAAGGGGTTTTACCTGGCAGACCCGTTTTTGGAAACGTTTTCAAATACAGGGTCAAAGCCAGTTTTGCAGTCTGAAAGCAGCATTAGTGTGCTCTGTTTCATGCGATTCCTTATACATGTTAAAATGTAAGTATTATTTGTTTTGCATCTAGATTTTTGCAGGACTCCAGTTCAAAAATGTTTGTTGATGCAACTGCCCATTCTAGTTTGCTATTTTCATAGTTTAAGATTGTGGGACATCCATTTTTAGAATTATGCTCAAGAAGAATCTCACAGGCAGCATTTTGATCATGGCTCACTGAAAACTCTTGAACAACAGGATATGATTGGCATATCTGGAAATCTTGTTTCTAAGTGGTTAATAACGGTGTATAGATAATGAGCATAGATCTTTTTCTTAAAAGCAGCAGTATCAGAACAGCTTTCTCAAAGGTCTGACCATTTACCAGCAAGATGTACATTGAGATTTTTAAAATGACTTTTGGTTGCATAACGCATAGTTTCGTAGCTTTGAAGATAGGATCTATTTTTGTTAAATTAAAACCTTGCCTTTGCCAAACTTTAGACAACTTAGACCAGTGGTGTCAAACTCATGGCCCTCCAGCTGTTGCAGAACTACACATCCCAGCATGCCCTGCCACAGTTTTAGCAATCCATTATATAAAATCTGTGGCAGGGCATGCTGGGACGTTCCACAACAGCTGGAGGGCCATGTAGGCAGCACATCTGAAAGCTTCATAAGTGAAGCTACAAAATTATATATACTAATGTATTTGCTTAAACCTTCTGCCGTGATGTAATTTCTCTCAGTGGCCTTTCTTTCCAGTGCAGCAATAATGCTCACCAGGGTTTCTCTTAAAGGGCCAGATGCCCTAAGCTTCAAAAGTGATAAAGTGGAGAGTGATAAACAACCAATCATCTCCTGCCTGACATTTTTCAAAACCTAATAGGAGCTGATTGGCTGGCTGTTTACCACTTTTGAAGCTTAGTGCATCTGGACCAAAGACTGCACTGCAAAGTCAACAGACAGCCACATAGTGTCACTAGCCATTTTAAGTTTAAACTGAGGACTGTATATTTTTCATATATATTTTAGATAAACCAGCCATAAATTGACAAACATATTTAATAAGCTGCTTCAAAACAGAGATGTCTGTAGTTTCATCACACAGAACGTTGAAATATTCTGCAGAATGCAATTGTTGAAGTATTTCACATCTTATTTGGGAAGCCAAGATGTCAAGCAATTCTTTTTGTATTGTAAATTGCATGCTTCCCAATATTAAGATGGTTTAAGTATGTTCAACCCATAGCGTTACAGTGCCCAAGCAAATTTCCATACAATGTAGTATGTGGTAGTCTGTTAGCCAACCAATACATAGTTCTTAAAGCTCCTACAAAACTAACTGCAAGTTAATCAAAACTGAAATTGATCTTTCAATTTCGCCTATCCCAGTTTATTCAAACACACGTTTTAGAAGTATATTTGAATACGAATCTGTGTGTAATTTACTTTTTTCATTGTCAAGTCAACTTTCTTTTCGGACTCTTTTGCAAGGAATAGTCACCCAAGTGACATCTTTGCTTGCGTCCGGTCTCTTTCCATATTTTATACATGTGGAACACATCATTCCATCATCTTTTACCAGCAACCACTGAAATTTTTCAACCAGTCACTGTTTACTGATGTGTGATGTTTAGGGGCACAATTTTTATATGAAACAGACTTGATGGATATGGACTGGCCTCATCTGTGGTGTCTATGTTGGAAATCTCTGACTCTGTTCTTGTGTTTATATTTTAATTTTTCTTAAGGCCCAAACTCACTGGGCGACTTTGAGCTGAAAGTCGCTCAAAACAGCAGGTTTGAGCGTCTTTCAGCTCAAAGCCACCCAGTGTGGATGGCCTGGCGATGAGCGCTGCTGCATGTTCCCGCATCATCACCGTGAAGCCTTTCACCTGCTGGTATTACCAGCTGATGAGCAGCTTTGAGGATGGCTTTGCATAGCGGTCCTCCCCCACACCGTCGACGCCGGACAGGGGGAAAGCCGCTCAGTGTGTATGCACACTTCCCCCCAGCGATGATAGTGATCATCGCTGTCCATCCACGCTGGGCACAGTCACCCAGTATGTATGGACCTTTAAAGAAAATTAAAATTGTTGTTTTCTGAATTGAATTTTTACTCATTATGGTCAGTAACAGGTGCATAGAAACAGATGTATTTTTTAGCTTCAACCCATATACTGACCAAATACTTTATGATTAAAAGTGTAAAGTGCCCAAATCCTGCAGAATTAGTCTGTCACACACACACAATATTTTGAAATGCCCAAATACTGCTCACTTATTTGGTCACAAACACCATTAGTGTTTTTATGCCCAAAATACTGCACAACTGATTTCTCACAGACGCTCCCACTAGTTGGCACAAAAGCTCCAAAATGCTCCCACTGGTAAGCACAACAGAGTGTTGAGCAGTTCCCATGATAGAGAGTGCCTCCACGGAGCGCTAAGCAGCTCCCATGATAGAGTGCCTCCACGGAGCGCTAAGCAGCCCCCAGGATAGATAACGCCCCCACGGAGCGCTAAGCAGCCCCCAGGATAGATAACGCCCCCACGGAGCGCTAAGCAGCCCCCAGGATAGATAACGCCCCCACGGAGCGCTAAGCAGCCCCCAGGATAGATAACGCCCCCACGGAGCGCTAAGCAGCTCCTAGAAGATGCACTAATGTTTTGACACCAATATGATTTTAATAACAGCTACACTGCAGGATAGAGCCTCTGACAGTGTGCTACTTAGTCAGGTGACTGTTCCTGCCTGAACAGCGTACCTTGCCTTTTATTCAGGGGGGATGGGTTATGTCCCCCATGATATAACCGTGCTGCAGGCCATGCACCCACTCTATGCCACCCACCTGCTGCCTTAGCGCCCACCCCAAGACAGTTTCAGAGAATATACAGACTCCGCAGTTAATCATTTTAGATGCATTTGTGCAATGTCCATGCTCAGGGGTCTTTCTTGTTCATCCATTTAATAGACTCCAGCAACAAAACCATTTGAAACACTGCTGTATGAATGAAATTTAAACATTCAACGTGTTATTTTCATTAAGTGGATACAATTCAAGGCCTTCATTGTCAGTTTCTATTTATAGGGTACTTGGAAAATGAAGGTCTATACAAGTCTCAAATCTTTGTATTTTCTAGACAAAAAGTGTGCTGGACATTTTTGGACAAAAATCCCCATTAGGAAATATGTTCATTCATCTATAATGTAAATATAGACTCACCTACTCCAGATCGCAAAAGCTCATTCATTTTTTTTTTTTTTTAAATAAAAATTAAAAAAATAAAAAACTTTGATCACCACCCGACACCCAGGTGAATAAAATGATGAGAAAATTACCAAGTTTAGAGGACTATTAAAAAGCATGAAACTTATCTCCAAACATTTGAATATGAAGCCCATTGAAAATGACTGTGATGTAAAAGATGTTCAAAAAACTGTCAACATTTAAGAATTGAATATCAAACTAATATCACTACATATAAATGTTGTGAAAAAAAAGGGAGAATAGGCGTGGAGAAAAGAATAGACCAACATTTGAATACCCCCCATTGTGTGTCCAAAAACCAACAAGGACTGCCGGGAGTTGAAGGGAAAGTTGGACACAATAATGATTGTAAGCAGGTCTTTCTGATGTATGGCCACCTTAAGATACGATTGCTATGCAATCTTTGCTAACGCTGTACTATTTACATACAATTCATACTATCTACATTCAATCTGCACTATATAGTCATTGCTGCATTGTCTATTTGGCTTTTCGATCTCAGCTGAATGGGATCGCGCATCGGCATCGAATCAGGATACAAAGTTTAAAAACATGTTCTCTCTCCATTTGATGTCTCCTAAACCGCCTGGTGTGGTTTCTTTTATTGCGAGTGCCGCCGAACCCCTCTCTCTGTGCATATCGACAGCATAGTACTGCCGCAGGACGGGCACCGCATCATTTACTTTTGAGAAGTTTTACCACGGAGCTTGGAGTGCCGCAAACCCCCCCGCCCTCCGTATATATATATATATATATATATATATATATATATACACACACACACACACACACACACACACACATTGTAGAGGCTCTGCACACACTAAATTAACTGATAATAAAGTTTAATAAAGTGCATTTAAGCCTGCAGCCCCCGTCAAGGGACCCCACCTTTCTGCAGGTCCTAGCACTATCGCTCATATTGAGCGATAGTGCTAGGACCTGCAGAAAGGTGGGGTCCCTTGACGGGGGCTGCAGGCTTAAATGCATTGATCAATTCATGAACCAAATCTCCACTATTTATTATCAGTTAATTTAGTGTGTGCAGAGCCTCTACAATGTCTGTTTAAACAATGTGGTCACAAGCCATAGGGCACCCCAAAACTAGGAAAGGTGAGTGCCGATGTTTAGTGTATATATATATATATATATATATATATATATATATATATATATATATATATATATATATAAAAAAAAAATAGACCAAAATTGGTAAGCAAGCTCTATAATGGTGTGTACACATGGTAGATATGCCGTGCTATGCGAGTCCCGATGCGACTCACAGCATGCATGGAGTGGCACAATTTTGACTATATAGTGCAGATCTGCACTATAAAGTCTTGGCTGCCCTCTCTATTTAACCGCGGGCTTTCACTCACATGGGAGCGCGAATGGGGCTCGTAAGCCCTAAAAAGGCATGCGATCTGGCTTCCGATGTTCACTATATCAGCAACATCGGAAGCCATATCGCACGGTGTGTAAACACTGTAAGTCATAATGCTCATTTTGTTTAAGAAACATAATATTTTCCCCTTTTTCAAAATAAGAAGCGTCTAAGCAGGAGTGCTCACGGTTTGCAGATCTCTACTTTGCTGGGTTTATCATTTCACCCGCACCCACATACAGAAATCCTCAAAACACTGACCCGAAGGTTGAGGTCAACAACCAATTGTATAGAGAGCATTATGGTTATTATTTTTCTAACTGTTGCAGACTGTATGCAAGAATAATAACTTTCATCTTAACCCTGGGGAAGATCAAAATGCTTGGCTCAATATTAAGAGGCTCTCCTCTCTCATGGGCCCTGATATTTCCAATATGTCAGTGCTCCAAGGCCTGAATCATGTGCCTGATTATTTTACTTTCACGCAGTAAGCACATATGGCTTCCAGCAAACAACGGAGAACCCTTATGCATGTGCAACTGGCTAATCCAGGGAGAAAAGATGCATTAAAGAGAGATGTTATGAATAGATTTTTTTTTTTTTTATTATAACTATCCTTATTATTATTATACTATTGTTGTGTCACTAAAACTCTATCCTTTCTGGTAGGTTACTTTACGTAATGCAGACAGACCTATTACAATGCAAGCTTTTAGGAGCGGATCATAATTCTGGGTCCTTTCTGCACAGAAGCCAGTGCTGGCAGGACCGTAAACAATTATGAGGAAATGGGAATGAATCCATCAGATAGATGGAGAGGAGGAGAGATCATAATTTAGCAGAAAAGTTTGCATTCATGACCATTGTTATAAACTGCATTTAAACTTTCCATTTGTACATTTATGTTAAGTTATTGTAATAAACAGACATTTACTATTGTTGGTACTTGTTTCCTAGCACGGCGCCCAGATTTTCTACGTACGGCACCGTAGGGAAAACGAATCGCATGGGCCATTATAGCGGCATGCGATGCGATTTTTTCATGTATTTTTCTCTTTGTACACCACTATATTGCATTACATCGCATGTCCCGCAAAATCGCATGCGATTTTATAGGGTGTGTGATGCCATTAGGTATACAATAATATTATTGTATGTCCCAAAAATAGATTTAACACACCCCCCCCCCCCCACTATCCACACCACCCCAAAGTGTGGCAAGCCACGCGAGGGTTGGTGGAACGTGTCCTCCGACTTTTTCATTACCCCACTATCCACATCGGCGTGGAGTTTATTTTATATAGTGTGGCGAGCGCATCTTGCCCCGCGAGGGGACACGGATTACTTTACATGTACTCCGCGTCCCCTCGCCACGCTTCGGGCTCGGTGGCTCACTGCGCACACTATATACAATCAACTCCACGCCGACGTGGATGGTGGGGTAATAAAAAAGTCGGAGGACGCTGCGCTCGCCACGCTTCGGGGTGGCGTGGATAGTGTGGGGGTACGTTAAAAATATTTTTGGGACATACAATCATATTATTGTATACCTAATGTCATGGCATCACACACCCTATAAAATCACATGCGATCGCATGCGATTTTGTGGCAGATGCGATGCGATGGCCCGGGGCTGAGAGAGCAGTGACGAAATTACATAGGAAAATCGCATCGCATGGCCCTAAAATGGTCCATGCGATGCGATTTCACTACGCAGAATAGCCCACTAAGCAAATAGCGTAGTGGGCGCCGTGCTAGGAAACAAGTACCCTATTGTCAATACAACTGCAAATAATAGTGGGGCAAAAATGCACTTAACGCTGGTTAACTGGGGGGGGGATTACGATTCCTCCAATGTATTACTAGCGCACCTAACGTGTGCTAGTGACAGCCCGCCGAGTTACGCTCGGCGGGGCTGTCCCCTGCAATCCCCCCCAGGGATTAACGGCCGGGGCGATGTATTAACAGCCTTCAAGGCATTGTCCTATCCCCCACTGTGGGGACAACGCTAGCCCTGCGTCTGGCTTGGGCTGCGCTGGAGATCTCACGGTTTTAGCGAGATCTCGCGCATGCCCAGAAAGCCGGCGGGGGGGGGGGGGGGGGGAGGGCGAGTGCGCATGTGCGGGGTGGCGAGGGAGACGATAAGGAGAGCCGTTCATGCTGGGGATAACGGCTCTCCTTATCAGCTGGGATGGGGTTAATACATCTGCCTATAACGTTTGCCCGCTTCTCCACGTTATGCTGGAGAAGTGGGAATCGTTATTCGCCAAACGTTATAGGCAGATTAATACATCTGCCCCAGAGTCACCATTTACAAATATTCCTATTGCTGCCAGCTTGGGTAAGCTCTTATACAGCTTCCCCTGATTGTCATGGGTAACAGGGTACTTAAGCCACACTGATAACGTATCAGTTCCCCTGAGAATTCCAGCACTGATAGAGCTTATAGCACCAGGATTTTAGTACATGTATATTTTACCCTTCTGTTAATATCTACAGCTCCATACACACTAGAACAGCGGTACTCAAACCCAAAGTGGGTCCCGACCTTCTCAGCATGGGGGTCACGACTCCATGTTGCATCAGGCTGACGACTTTTCTAATCTCAGTCAGTGAGATTCTGTTGAAAATCTGTTGAATTGTCCTCCCATTATTTTGTGCCTCCACAATGCTGCCATGCATGTGATGTGATGACCTTCTGCAGTAACTTGCTGGGGTTGCGTTTTTTTTTTGTCAAATGAGGTCCCAGAGCAAAATAGTTTAAGGACCCCTGCACTAGAAGATCCCCGCCGATGCTGATACTGACTGCGGCGGGGTGCCGGCATCAGCAAGTGCATACACACTTGCTGATGCAGGGAGGGAACGACGGCCTTGCAGCTGCAGAATGGCCATTGTTCACGAGGACCTCCCTTGTCTGTACATGCAGGACGAGGGAGGGGGTCCTTAATGTGCGGGAGCGATATATTTTACTATCGCGTCTAGTGTGTATAGGGCTTCAGCACAAACAGTCAAAAAGTCAGCGGATCAGTGAAAACTGCTGTGAATTCAACGATCGGCGGCCATTTCTGACAAAATAGATCCGACTTTTTAAAAAGTTGGATCTGACAACCTTCAATGCTGTCGTTAATGGCAGCATTAAATAGTCGAGTGGCGATATTTCTGTTTATATAGCCTGTAACACCAATGAGTAAATTATTTTTTTATAAGGCCACTGGTGAGCAACGATTTTATTTATTATCAGCCTAGCGCCCACTTCCCTGGCTTCAGTCCAGCCCCCAGGGACCCGGCCTGGACTGACCAACCACAGAGGTTTGGCCGCAGGACCTTATATAATAAGTGTCACCTACTGTGGCTGTTTGAGCCCGGTGCTGGTTTCCAAAATATGGGGGACCCCTACTCCTTTTGTCCCCTGTATTTTGGGAACCAGGACTGGTCCTAGAGCCTGGGGCTGGTCATGCTTGTGGGGGGGACCCCAAGCCATTTTTTATTTATTATTTTAATTCAAGGATTTTATAATGACCCATGAGATTTGAAATCTCCCATGCTGAATCTCCCGTTATGAATCTCTGGCACAAATCTCTGCGTATGTAGAGCCCTTTAGAGAGATCTAGTTTTTACGGAACTAATCTAAAAACTAATGTGAGAAATAGATTATATTCACTGGTCTTGCATCTGCTAGTTTCTATCTAGTCCAAATGGCAGCACGGATGGTGTAATGTTAGCATTACTGCCTCATAGCACTGAGTTCATGGGTTCCATACCCACCGTGGCCCTATCTGTGCGGGGGTTTACTCCGGGTACTCCAATTTCCTCCCACAATCCCAAAAATACACTGGTAGGTTAATTGGCTTCCAACAAAATTAACCCTAGAATGTCTATGTGTGCGTGTACATGTGATAGGGAATATAGATTGTAAGCTCCATTGGGGCAGGGACTGATGAGAATGTTCAACTATTCACTGTAAAGCGCTGCGGAATATGTGTGCGCTATATAAGAAATTGTTAATTAATAAATAAATAAAATAAATGAAGACCACTAGGCATGTTTGACTACATTGGGGAAGCCGTGTTTAGCACCCAGAGCTATTCAATTATTTAGCCCAGGCATCTCCAAACTATGGCCCTACAGCTCTTGTGAAACTACAAGTCCCATCATGCCTTGCCACAGTTTTGCTGTTACGGAATGCTAAAACTATGGCAAGGCATGCTGGGATGTGTAGTTTCACAACAGCTGGCAGACCACCATTTGGCCATGCCTGAATTAGCCCTCTCAGCTGTATCCAATAGGGATGGCCATCGACCATCGATGATTAGAAATCATCAATGGTTTATGGCCGATGTCGAAACAGTTTGCCATCGATGGGGGAGAACCAGATGGTTTCCCACAATCGATGTCAACCTTAAACAAATAGTTTCGTTTTTTCTTTTTCCCCAAGGGTCCGGGACACTGAGCATAGCTCCACCCCCAAAACCCATGAAGCCCCACAGGCCAATTAATCAAAGAAAATGGATCACCATCCATATTTAAAAACATTGATGACCATCCATTGAATAGTAATACACCATCGATAGCCAGTTGCACTTTTGCCATTAATGTCAACCATCAATGGTAAAAGGCAACGATGTCCATCCCTAGTATCCAGTCAGCAGGTCAACAATGACCACATTGGCATTCACATAGACGGAATGTAGACATGGTATAAACAGTTGGTATAAACAGTTGATGAGTTCACAAAGTCGACTCTAAGAAGTCCCCAAGTGAGATGTCAGAAAAGTTACTATTAGGCATAGAGGCTGCAGCTTAACAGGTGTGCACCAGAAGTCACTCTCTCCACACTGCCAATAGACACCAGTAAAGCATGTAAATGCAATAAGCCACTGATTCGGTCTAGAATCTAATGGGTTTAATTATGCATTAAATGCACCCTCTGGGGCTTAGCATGCTTGTTCCTGCAGCTAAATGAACAGGGCAGTGCCAACAATTTGTCCATGGTTAATCGAGTATGCCCTAAAAAAGAAAACATACCATGGTAGTCTGAAATTCGGTCATAATGCTAAAGTGCATGGAGACTCATTAATACAAGAGCTTACAATACATATAGGTGCATATTCTGTACTACAGGCCAAAATTTTAAAATTTTCAGCACTTTTACCAAGAAAATATAGTCTGTGGTTTTCAAATCCTTGGGATCACAGAGGTCGCTCCTCTGCAGAGATAAAGTTTTCTCTTTTTTTTTTTTTTAAATACAGATTTTGCAGATTGGTATCAGCAGTGGCGTAACTCCTGGAGGCAATGGTCATTGGTCGCCAGGCGTTAGCCTCCAGGGGGGGGCACAGAGGAGCCGGTACCGAGCCCCTGAAGTTCAAATAAATGAATTCATGTGCAGGGGGGTTTCCAAGTATGTTGAAACTCCCCAGCGTGTCAAACCATCAGTCCAGCTCAGGAGATGAAGGAGCCCAGGCCTACAGCAGGCTTTGTATGAAAGGGTCAGCATCTGCTTCCTGCAGCCAGGGCTAGCTGAACCCAGAGGAAGTTGCAGCGTGGTGCACAACTAGTCTTCTCGCTCAAAAGCCCTGCACAGTGCATCGGACACTGTCACCTCCTCTTCTCCCGATAGCCACATTCTTGTCGGACCAGTGCAGATGGTGTGACAGCCGGCCCCAGTATCCCGCCAGTGCTCCAGCAGAGCCGCTGCCTGGCTGAAGAAATAATGCGGACCCCTCTTGGAGGTAACTGCTTATCCAATCCTGGCACCTCCTAATGATGATGATGATGTACATCTCTCTCCATGTCTTGCAATTTTCTGTATCTAATCTCGTGTGTGGGTGTGTGTGTGTGTGTATATATATATATACACACACACACACACACACACACACACATATATACATACATACACACACACACACACACACATACATACATATCCAAAAACAGCACTCATTGGACTCGGTCCATGAATATGAATATCATGTGTAGAATTTTGTACTGCAATGTTTGGGGCTTTAGTGACTATTGGTATGCGTAATACACAACATTCGCTTGACAACTGACAATAAACCCCCAAATGTTTCAGTACAATAGGCTGCGCATGATTCATTTATATTTATGGATTGAGTCCAGTGAGTGCTGTTTTTGGAGATTTAGATTTGTAATTAATCGAGCACCATGGGATGATGCATATTGAAGGGTGTCAGTCTGCTGGATAGTATAGCTTTCTGTAGGATCTGGAAATCACAGGTGCTGTCTTTAGTATCCGGGAGTCAATGATGCTGTCTGGAAGGTGTTGATCTGGGGGTCCCCGATGCCGTGTATATGTGGTTGAGGGCACCTCCATCGATGTCGCCTCCGGGCACCTGGTATGAACTTACACCACTGGGTATCAGAATAAATAATCATTCAAATCTTCTAGTGTGTACGCACTATGTTGCTGGATATCCATGCTCCTGTGTGTCTATCAACATCTTCCATCGAGCTGGCATGCTACTCAGTCTAGGGATATCATTAGCTAGGGCCATGCTGCTGAATGCAGCATTCATGCCCTCACCCCCCGCCCCCCCTCCTTCACTGGCAAGTGTGTATGCACTTACCAATGCCGCCTCCTTCACTGGGTATGGTTACCTTGTGATATAGTGCTGGGTATAGATCGACAATCGGTTAAGAAGTGTTAATGATCATCCATTTTACATGAAATATAAGACATTCTCGACGGCTCTGCAGCAGGAATAAGTTTTGTAACTCACAGGGAAAGCAGTAGCGATACGTACTGACCCTGAGAGTACACACGGGGCAATGTGATTAAGCACAATCGCTCAGGACACATCGTGGGTATCACACAATGCTTTGTGCTGAGCGGGGCTTTGCCTGTTTTTATTAGACAAAGCCCCGCGATCTAGGGAAAGCCAGTGCAACTCTTGTGTGTACTGCGGGGCGTACACACAAGAGTGATCAGTGCTCCATTTCTAAGTGATCTGGGTCAGATCACTTAGAAATAGGTCTGTAAATCGCCCCATGTGTATGCTCCTGAACCTTTAGGAACATCAGAGGAGTCTTTCCCATTGTCAGTTTCTGTTGCCAGAGGGAGTTAATAAGAATTCTCGGTACTTGTTTCCTAGCACGGCCACAACGATTTCTATCGTGGTGGTCGTGTCGGTCGCGTCGGGTGCATACCAAAACGCACACGACGCGACCGACACGATGTACCCGATTTCTCCATAGGCTTCAATGTTAAAATAATTTAACATTGAAGCCTATGGAGAAATCGGGTCCATCGTGTCCATAGGCTTCAATGTTAAATTATTTTAACATTGAAACTGAGTCCATTGAACATAGTAAAAAATGGGTAAAGGGCCAATATGGGCCATTTCTCATTGGGTATGGCCCCGTCAAGTGTGTAAAAAATAATGGCCCCCCATTGTGGCCGCCACCCCCACGATTGATGCGAACCCGAAGCGTGGCGAGCGCAGCGACCCCGCGAGGGGCGGCAGTGCGCGTCCTCCGACCTTTTCATTCCCCTACTATCCACGTCGGCGTGGAGTTGAGAATAGATTAGTGTGGCGAGCGCAGCGAGCCACCGAGCCCGAAGCGTGCCCCGCGAGGGGATGCGGACAGCTGTGAAGCCCGCGAGGGGACGCGGATACCTGTAAAGGTATCCGCTGCGCTCGCCACGCTTCGGGCTACTAATCTATTCTCAACTCCACGCCGACGTGGTAAGTAGGGGAATGAAAAGGTCGGAGGACGCGCACCGCCGCCCCTCGCGGGCTTGCTGCGCTCGCCACGCTTCGGGTTCGCGTCAATCGTGGGGGTGGCGTCCACAATGGGGGGCCATTATTTTTTACACACATGACGGGGCCATACCCAATGAGAAATGGCCCATATTGGGCCTTTTCCCATTTTTTGCTATGTTAAATGGACTCAGTTTCAATGTTAAAATATTTTAACATTGAAGCCTAAGGAGAAATCGGGGGCATCGCGTCAGACGCGCATAGGCTTCAATGTTAAAATATTTTAACATTGAAGCCTATGGGGAAATCGTGGGCATCGCGTCGGTCGCGTCGTGTGCCTTCTTAAGGCACACGACCGATGCAATGTACCAGAGTTGGGCTTTTTTCAAAGGAAATCGCGGGCATCGTGTGCCTTAAAGTTAAGGCACACGATGCCCGCGATTGTGGCCGTGCTAGGAAACAAGTACCGAATTCTCTACTGCAAGATGTCTTCATAGGCATAACGCAGTTCAGTACATAAATCTCAAGGAGCCCATACACGCTCCGTTTTGAGGCTCCGTTCTGTACTTTTAAAGTACACATCATATCGGATCGCATGCCTTGTGCATGCACTGCGATCCGATATGATGTGTACCTAGTACAAAAAGTATATGCAGCACATACTTTTTGTAACGTACTATGTGATGTGTGGGAGCGCGCATCGCATAGTACAGAACGGATGCCGGCGAACGGCTCCGTGTATGGGCAGCTTTAGACTGTAGTCTCCATTCATCTTACTGGGTACTGCAGGCTGCAGCGGTAATTAAACTTTTGCAAAATTCTGAGAAATCTCTTGCATTAAGCAGTTATATAATTGGGATAAAAGATTATGCAGAAATTAAAGTTTTATTAAAAAGATTGAAACAGACCCCTAGTCCTGGAACATTAGTCTAAATCAGGCATTCCCAACCACGGTCCTCAAGGCACACCAACAGTGCATGTTTTAAGGTGACCACACACGCACCGATCCCGGCGGTGCGATGCTATGCGATGGGGTGCGCGTTCCCGCGGCACCTCATCGCACAGTACAAAAAGTATGTGCTGCACATACTTTTTGTACTAGCTTTTTATCGCATAGCATCGCATGCACAAGGCATACGATGCGATGCTATGTGTGCTAGTTAAGCACAGAACGCACGCCGGGATCGATGCGTCTGGGGGCACCTTTAGTGATATCCAGGCTTCAGCACAGATGGTTTAATCAGAATCCCTCAGATACTAATTAAGTCACCTGTGCTCAAGCTGGATATCTACAAAACCTGCACTGTTGGTGTGCCTTGAGGACCGTGGTTGGGAATGCCTGGTCTAAATCATTGGATACCAATTTGCACAACTTTTCCATTCATGGGCCAGAAGACTATATTAAAGACTTGTATGCATGTTCAATGCATTTTATTAATAAATACTGTTTATCCATACACTGGTCCTGACTATTAGAATCATACAACAACAATAACAATAACATTCTCGACTGCTGAAAACGAATAGGATTTTATCAGGTCTTTCACATCATTTTTTTCCCTTAAAATTGAAAACGCTTCCTTTGCACTAATAGAAATATTTCTTAATATGTAACAGAAAACTTTTTAAATACCTAATGGCAAGTATATAATACAATAGAAGAATACAACACCTAATTCCAATACTAAATCAGTGATAAATCCAATCTAAACAAAATAAAAGAAAAAAGGGTTATGGAACTATGCTAAAAATAATATATTAAATAAAGGTTATACAACTCTGGTAGAGGTAAACCAGCATCATCCAGTATACCATAAATATATATTTTATTAGTGCAGTTCTACACATTTGTTTCCTTCACATATACAGTTTTTTTTGGGGGGAGGGGGATGTAAACACATTTTTACAACTAGAAGTAACAGATGAGAGGCTGTGCTTTACATTACTTTATAGAGTATTAATTGCTGCAACTCCCTGATGCTGTTTAAGGTGTTGTAGGGAAGACCTGTGGGAGTGACAGGCAGGCATTACCTCTGGCTATGAGTGAGGTCACTGACTAGGGTGTCTTCCCCTGGACAACAGTGCACTCCTGCACACATACAGTACATGCAACATTACCATCACCCTGGAACACATTATTACAGTACAGTATGTGTACATAGAAAACTGGCTGGACCACTAACTTTCACTGGCGTGTGTGTGAGTACAGAGCAATGAGGGCACATCAATCACCTAACAGGCAACACACAAACACACACAGGGACTAGCTCGGCGCTGTGCACAGGCAGGGTGAGCACCAGCACACTGCAGCAGCAGGATGGGGTAATATAGTAGGCTGGCACGCACTGGCCGGGGCACCACCACTCTGCTAGACGATCAATGGCAATATGCTGGGAAGCGCCACAGGGGTGAATGAGGAGCCGGGCAGGGTATGAGGGCGCCGGGGATCACACAGCCGCCTCTGCTGTACCCCAGATATGCCCTCCCCCTCCCTCAAACTTGAAGCTCCCCCATGGTCCCCCCAGCTCATCTCCCCCCCCCCCCCCAGTGGGGCCGCCCCATCCCCGGTACTCACCTACCGCACTCTCCCCTCCCTGTGGCTGAAGGTCCACGGGGGAATCTCTCGCTCAGCAACAGCAGTCCCCCCGCGAGCACGGACGCGCGCACCCACGCACGCGATTCATCCACCACACACACACACACGGCCGAGGCGACCAGACACAGGCACACTCACACACAGTGCCCGCCCCCGCAAGGCCGGAGACGCGCGCACCGGCTAGCCCCGCCCCCCATACGCGTGCCCGCCGCCTCCGGCTGCAGCCGCGGCCGTGCCCGTGATGGCTGTGAAGTGTGTGTGGTGTGCTGCGGCTTATCTGCGTACGCTGGCGGGGGTATGATCATCTCCGCTGTGCTGTCACCGAGCGGCAACGCTTCCAACCCGGCTGTGTCTGGGTGGAACCACGTGTGTGTGGGGCTGTCAGAGCTATGTAATATGGATAACAGAAACATGAAGAAAAAAAAAATAGGCCAGACGCGTAACCTATTAATATACTTGTTATTAATGTAGGAAGGTTGTTAATGAATGGTGGGCACAGGTATAGGTTAGCACTATATTTAAGTCCTACAATCCATGTGTGTGCATGCCAATATTCCTGTCGGTATGCGGGCATTAGGTCGATAACCAATAGGTCAATCACTGTTGTTGGTCAACACATAAAAAAGTTGACATGCATTAGCATACCTCCCAACATGACCCTATCCAGGAGGGACACAATGCTCTGTTTCTGGACTTCCCTCTTAATGTGTGATTGCAATTACCTGTTTTGAACAGGTCAATGGAAAAGAAAGGTGTTTCAGTACAGGTGATGGCAAATCATAAAGGCCCTTATTCTGATCGGTGCGGATATATCCGCGTGCGTTCGGGCCGCCGATGTTTTGTGTCTGCGCATGTGCAGAGGCGTCTCTGCGCATGTGCGAGCGGGGCGTACGGCCAAATCCCGCATGATATGTGAACACTCCGAACAGGGGGTGGAGAGGGGCGTGAAGGGCTATTTGGGCTCATTACCATATGCGTACGCCCCACGTTTCATGGGAGTTCCCATGAAAACGCTGGGCTTACGTATGGTAATGCGGCCGTGACGCACGTGTAGGGGGCGGACATATGACATCGCCGGATGTCAGCTGCCCGCCCTGATCCCTGCTTTTGCACGGAGAAATGTCCGTGTGGTCTGAGGTTGCGGGTGCTGGTGGAGCACTCGGTTCTGCATTCGATGGTCTGCGACCATCGAATGATGGGGGAGGTTCCTTTAGATGGAGGAGGCGTATTCCGTGAAAAATACACGTGCGGTCCGTTCGGCCAGCTTCTTACCGCATACGGACGGAGTTGGCGATCCGTATGGAAGGCGGGGTTTCGCACGCACGGTCCTGGCCGCATAATCGGCTCCGGCCGCACCGATCAGAATAAGGGCCAAAGAGAGAAGTCCAGGACTAGAGCATTCTGTCCCTCCTGGAGAGGCCGAGGGTCATGTTGGGAGGTATGCCCCTCATGTCCCAAAAAATGGGGTCCCACAAAATAGTGCTACTTGGGCACACTGCACCAGCTAGAGGCAGTGCCAGGATTACGCACACCATAATGCCCATTACGCATTATGCCACACACCACAATGCCTCTACTTTTGCTATACCAGAGAGAGAGAACACACTAGCAAAGGGCTGGCAAAATGGTTGGCAGGTCAAGTATGGATTTAAGCAGGCCAGTCACTCTCACTGCACACGCACACTAGCATTCGGCAGCTTCCCAGCAGCCTGCTGCAGTGCACGCTCAAAGCCCAGGGCAGCGTGCGGCAATGAATAGGCACGGGAGGGGGGGGGGGGGTGCTGCCGTCCTCCCCATCAGCCGCTCCTGGCTCCCCCTCCCAGCCGGTGACTCCTGCGTTCCCGCGATGCTGCCATCCGCGCTGCTGCCGCCAAGGAAACCAGACCCCTGCCCTGCTCGACCAATCAGCATGGGGTGCGTCCCAGGGGACCCGCCCATTTTTTAAAATGGAGTTCCTGGTCAGTGTTCATGTGAACCCGGGACTCCGTCTCCAGCCGGCACAGCAGGGAACGGCGAGCGGGCGAACTGGGGGAGCAGGGCGGGAGAGCCGGCAGCAGAGTGCACTCTGCCCTAGCCACGTTGCTGCACCCATCATTGCAGGCTAAAATGTATACTGATAGACTGTGCATGCAGACAGGTTGCAGTGTGCGTGCATGTGTTTGGTAACAGGACTTTAAGTGGGAGTGCTAAGAAAAAAAGCTGGGAGTGTCCGGGGAAACACTAGCTGTGCCTGAGCATTTTAGTGGAGGGTGTGTAACATAACCTCCAGGCCAGATATGCCTTTTTCCATTGCACTGCCGAGTAAGGGGCGCATTTATCATTAAAGAGCGATGGTGACTTTGCAGCACATTGCACTGTGGTATGTTGCAGTACCGCCGGGATGTATCAAAGTGGGGTGCTGGGGCAGTGGGTGTGAAGAAAGGCTGTCCCGGTGATCAGCAGCTACAATGGGAAAAGTGTCTTCTCACATTGAAGACACTCCCCTTTATTCACCCGGCCAATCACGTTTCTCCAACGGGGCAAGTGCTTTTTGAATGACCTACAGAGTGCAGGGGGGGGGGGGGGGGGGGGGGGGGGGGGGAGAGAAGCACTGTTGACCTGCGTGCACCAAGATTATACATACATATATATATATACACACATATAGATATATATATATATATATATATATATATGGTCTGGCCGACTCTCCAACTTAAAGAAAATAGAAACAATGCCTGGGTGCCTCCAGTGAGAGCACAGCAGTTAACCCAAAAACAGTTAGGATGTAAAGAGGCACTCCCCGGACTTCAAAATAACGACACAAGGCATCAACGTTTAAATTGCTAACATGCAATTTTCATCAGGACAAGTCTTGTCCTGCTGTTAGCAATTGAAACGTTGACTATCTAAAGGCCTTGTGTCGTTATTTTGAAGTCCGGGAAGTGCCTCTTTACATCCTATCTCTCTCTCTCTCTCTCTCTCTCTCTCTCTCTCTATATATATATATATATACATATATAAAATTAAAATTATACTAAATGTTTAAACACATAAATAAGCATATATTTTGTATATGGATGTCCAGCCACGCGCATCACTGACAAGTGAATGTAGCCACCAGGAAAGTCTGTGAAGGCTGCAGCCATTGCGTGTTCAGCTGCTAAGAACACATGCTCCACTCGGCGGGTGAGTGACGGTCCGGCAGCAGTGTCCTGGGAGAAGACTGAACAAGCGGGGGAGCAGGTGCTGGGGGAGGGATCGGCACCTTTTCAAATGCTAAAGCGGTTTTCACATAGCGTTAGCTTTGATGTACAAGATCCGAAAGATCGCGGTTCTCATTATAAAGATGGGAACTGCAGAAATACAGTTCAGGCAAAAGCGGCCTCGTTGATTTATGCGGTAGCAGCTTCATACATTTTAGTGATACTTAAAAATGCCGATAACGGGTGGCTATTGGATTTTTTAAGGCATTTTCTACTTGATAAATGGGCCCCTATGTCTCTGGCTACTCTGAGTCTGCGCATGACTTGTGCCCAGTGTATAAATCATTAAATGGTGAGCCTATAACGATGGGTTTTGGATGTATTCTTACGACTACGAATAGATGTGTAGGCGTAGCCCCTGAGAATGCTGTGCCACAGGACTTAATTGTGTGCTTCTTCTTAAGTGTATATGTCAGACTGACTCAGGTATAGAAGCTCCAATCCTCTAAAGAGGTGTTTTCCCCTCTTTAACCTCTTCCTCTCCCCCACTTCCTTTCTGTCTTTGTTTGCCTTTGACTAATGTATTGCCTGGTTAAAAACAATGTTCAATCTACAGTAGAACAACTACCGCTGATGCCTTCCACTTGATCCACTGTGTTTTCTATAGTAACATATATACTCGAGTATAAGCTTACTTTTTCAGAACATTTTTTATGCTGAAAAAGCCCCCCTCGGCTTATTTTCGAGTGAGGGTACCACTTGAGTCAATAAGTTTTCCCAGTTTTTTTGTTATTAGGTGCCTCGTCTTATATTTGGGTCGTCTTATATTCGAGTATATACGGTATATTGTTTTTTAGCCTTAAATTGTAAATATCTCTATTTTTGGTTGCAAAAATTTAACAAGAAAACAAAATCAAGCAGTTTTGTTACCCAAAGTGAAGATGGCAAAATGTGTCCGTGTGTCTCAGTGACTCCTTTCAAAATGTTTATAATTCCTAAATAAAATATTCCCAATTATGCCCCATAGGGGAGTGGCACGCATATTACACCAGATTAATGTATCAATCTATAGCTTGATTAGTTTCCAAACAATCATTAAAACCCACCTGTTCTTATTAGCGTACCAGTTCTCTGTTTAACCATTTTCCATTTATATACCTAACCTATTTCAACCAATTTCTTGCCCACTGATCCTCTTACTTAGGATCACCTCTTTGTGCCCACCATATGTCTGCCTCCTTCCCTCTGGATTATAAAATGTAATGAGCTTTGCCCTCTTCCGTCCTGTTCTCATTACCTATAACTCTTGCCCACCAACTCTGCCTGCACATCCTCTTTGGGCTCTGTGCCCCATTACAGTACTCACTAGTCCATCTTTTATTCATTGACTCTAAACCCGTTAGTTGTGCTTCTGCTAATGGACAATGGTTTACGCTTGCACTGAATACTCGCCATGCACCAATTTACCCATCCAGGCTATAAGATGCAGTGTGGAGACTTGTAGTAATACTTGTTATACTATATTGTACTTTTAGAACATGTACTGTCTTGCAAGGCTGTACAGAGCTGTGTCAGTCCCCTGTACTGTAATTGGCATGGTCACAAGTTTTGGGGTTTTGGACTATATAGTCCAAATTGAATAGAAAGTTAGTCTCAATTACATATGCAGAGCCACATTCACTGCCGATTCCATCTCAATGTGTGTCCACACCAGATCGTAATCAAATAGGCAAATGGACTGTGCAGGCAAGACTATATAGTACAAATCTGTAATATATAGTCAAAATCGAATGTGTTTTGCTTGCTGATCCCGATCGAATGGAGTGTACACAACTTTAGAATTTGTCAGCAGATAAGAACCACTTGGCCTATTTAGTCTGCTCTTTTTACTCATTTGGCAACGTAACAATTTATAAACCATCAGTTCCTTGTACGGATATTCATATGTCTATCACAAGCATGTTTAATTGCTCTACTGTCTATTCCACTTATCCAATACCCTTTCTGTGAAGTAATTTTGTGTTAAATTTCACTCTATTTTTAGTTTATGTCCTTGTGTTCAGTACAGCCTAGAGTGTACTTTGGACAATGTAGGAATGCACCCTAAAGTCTTCATAGTGGCTTGAAGCATCTTCAGGGAACTCCAGACAGTGCTGTCTTTTCTGAAGCTGGTATCCCCGCCCTCTCTGTGCAACATCATTCACTCAGGGACATGGCCGACAAAGGATGTACTGGTGTCCTGCTATACCACTGCTTGTAACCATAACCACAACATTTAATTTGGGTATACAAATGAAGTAACTAACACAAGACTTGCTCTTCATAAAATCTATTCTCCAAATTATGATGACTTTGGAAAAGTTTAACAGCCTTAATATATTGTACAATATGGACAATAAAATAATAATAATAATAATTATTATTATTATTATTATAGAAATACTAGTCTGGGCAAGTGCTTACATAATGTTTTTCAACTATTTTTAGGTAATATATTCTCCCCTATTCCTGTTCTTTATTATGATTTTATTTTATCTGTCTTATTACTGATGTTTTGAAATAATGTGTATGTTAAAATCTACATCTAAAAGCTGAAAATAAAAAGGGAACCTATTTGTGAAGATGAAGATAAGGGCATCTAATAAAAACAGTATAAAGCATGGAGTTTAGTAACTGCTTGGGAAAGTAGGGTTGCTATTATACTATGTCTCCTTTTGTAAATTCGACCTTAAGTCATGTCGACCTTGGCCCATGTCGACCTTAAGTCAGGTCGACCTTCCTTCCAGTCGACCTAGTGGGGTCGACCTAATGATTGTAGACCTAAGTTCATTCTAATAGATGACCGCTTCCCCTAAGTACTCACCTACTCTTTATCTGTGATACAAATGTAAATCATAGGCCGATAAGCAGTGACCATTAAGCACCCACATATTTGTCCCAAACTCCAAAATAAGTATTTGTGAGGTAAACAGACTTATATGAAAGGAATGTGTTTTTGTTCCAGCACATATGTACATCACATATACACGTTTATTTATAAATTATAAGAATGTAATTTTGCATCTATCTGGACAGAATTGTGAAGCAAAACAGATTTTGAGTTCCAGCAGCCTCAATATTTCAGGTTAGTTGCACTTGGATATGACAGTTGTTCTTGCCACAGAACCAACAGATTTCAATTCTTTAGATTGCTTAGATATAGTAAAACCTACCAAGGACCTGCGGCATTCAACAGGTTTAATAGATATCTAAAAAGACAGATTTTGCAGTAGCAATATATCCTGTCAGATATTTCTCCTT
The DNA here is from genome assembly GCF_055691185.1 of Crinia signifera. Classification (NCBI taxonomy): domain Eukaryota; kingdom Metazoa; phylum Chordata; class Amphibia; order Anura; family Myobatrachidae; genus Crinia; species Crinia signifera. Next base: position 343,738,376 of record NC_139217.1, read on the forward strand.
GTAAGTTCAAAGCAATTTTGAAGTTGCTTTAATACAGAGAGATACATGGGCCTCATATGTAGCATCAATAAAGCTTCTTTCTTTGTTTTTTGTTTTTTTAATCTTATTGCTTGTACATTTTCAATAGAAGTCAGTCTTATTTTAATAAATAAAATTATGCCTCATTTTTTTCAAACCGTTCTGTGCACACAGGTCTTCAAATGAAACAAAAATGACAGATTCATCTATGGGCAACAAATTGTATAAATCTTTTTTTTTATTTTGTAGACCTATAAAGTAATATAAAACTGGAGGTATCTTAAACAAAAGTCAGTATTTTATTTTATTAAAATGGACTTTTCAACATAGCAAAATAGCAATACCTGCAAGTTTTTGATAGAAAACTGAGTAATATAGAAAAGGGATCGTTACTATTGGGTTGTAGTGAACAATAATCAGGCCCTGTTCCACTGGAAGGTACAATATAAATTGCCTACCACACGTAGGGCCAGATGTACTAAGCCTTGAAAAGTGATAAAATGGAGAGTGATAAACCACCAGTCAATCAGCTCCTACCTGTCATTTTTAAAACACAGTCTGTGACATGGCAGCTATGAGCTGATTGGCTGGCTTTTTATCACTCTCCATTGTATCACTTTTCAAGCTTAGTACATCTGGCCCAGAGACTAGAATCCATTATGTCAATAGCCAATTGACCTAGCATTATGTTTTCGGACCTAGGGAGGGGCGGGAGAACCAACAATCGGTAGTCAATGGTTTGAAATCATTGGTGGGAATACATTGATGGTTAAAGCTTAGGTTCATGTCTGCATCTGCACAATAGAACGGGGACTGCATAGTAGGGATTTTGCCATCTAATACCTGCCCCTTTAATGGTAAAACGATATACTGCACTGGAGCATAATTTCAATGAATCAGCAGTGTGGACTAATGTCTTCCATTGTTCCAGTTATGAATACTAAAAGCTGTGCCTCTGTCCCCATGTTCCCTCTTTGCAGGGTCAGACAGACATGATTGGTGAAACGGGATGCAGTTACAATCCCGGCGGTCGGGATCCCGGCGTTCAGAATCCCGACCGCCGAAATGCCGACACATTCTCCCTCCGTGGGTGTCCACGACACCCCTGGAGGGAGAATAAATTAGTGTGCCGAGCGTAGCGAGGCACCGGGCCCGCTGCGTGGCGAGCGCAGCGAGCCCGCAAGGGGGGGCGATCCACGTCCCCCCCTTGTCGACATTTCAGCTGTCAGGATTCCGGCGTCGGGATTCTGAACGCCGGGATCCCGACCGCCGGGATTCAATACTGAATCCGGTAAAACAGCAGGTCAATTAATTTATTTTGACAGGCAAGATTAATTGACAGGAATTTCATCCAGTTGGGTATGAAGGATTATGATGTATTTTACTAGACATGATTTGATATTAACAGGAATACACAAACAAAAATGTAAAACATAAAAAAACAAGTATACACCAAGTACACACCATTCACACACAAAGGCCTTTATTCAGATCTGATCGCAGTACAAATTTGTTTGGAAAATGGGCAAAACCATGTGCACAGCAGGTGGGGCAGATGTAACATGTGCAGAGAGAGTTACATTTGGGTGAGTTATTTTGTTTCTGGCAGGGCATTATTTTTACACTGCAATTTAGATTTCAGTTTCAACACACCCCTCCTTCCTTTTGTAAAGCTGGTAGAGTGCACATGCCACACCCACAATGCTGCAGGGCTGGGACCGGCAGGGATTAATTTAGCAGCAAGCGTGGTGGTGGTGGTGGTGGGGGGGTTGCAGGTCATTACCCCCCGTGTGCATGGCTATGAGCGGCAGCTCCATATTGACAGCCGGAAGGCAGGGATAGGTCCTTTTGGCTGTCAGTTGTCTCTGCAGCAACGCTCCCCTGTGCTGTGCCAGTGTTCCAGCGAAGTGATACGCCAAGTCATGGGGGACCTGGCAGCACAGGGAGGGAGAGGAGGCAGTGGGCGTTCTGGTTGGGGAACTCTTGGTAGCACTATGGTGCCTCTCTGTCACTCTGTGAGTGTGTGTGGGCGGAGTCAAACAGGCGATGATAGGCTTAGCCTATGACTCCGCCCAGCATTATACACACACTCACAGAGTGACAGATCTGGGCTATTATATAAGATATATATATATATATGCTATGACCTGAAGAAATTGGCAAATAAAAGGCAATGAAACGTTGTCCAGCAATGGTGGTTTAAAGTGTTTTATTTTCCAAGATGCTTGGAGTGCTGCCTCTCCCCCCTGTGATGTATAAATATATATGTATATATATATATATATATATATATATATATATATATATATATATGTACTGGTTGAGATGCGGCGGCACTCGGAAAAACCAAACAGAGACCAGGATAGACCAGGATAGTCACCGCCTGTTGTACATTCTAGATCCTGCAAGACATCTAATACCAGCAGATTTGTACGTACTCTCCCATGTAATTTTTCCCTATTCTTTCTGACCACCTCCAGTTGTAGACCACATATATTATGTGTAAAACTCTGTGATAATCCAGATTCCCTGACTAGCACGCTTACACATGGAGTTACATGTACTCTTAGCGCAATGTTCCTACCTTTGCTTTATACCATGCCCTTACATTTGAACTTGCCTCCTAGTTTATTTGAACTAGGCAGTGACATACATATGAATTATATACATGCAAGGGCAAGGCTAATATTGCCACTTGCTTCTATTTGCTATATTAGCGACTCTATGGACTTTCAGTTTATACTGCCTTTACTTTGTGTTTTGACAGTGTAATATTCTCCTGTGCAGTTTGCAGCCAGTAATGACATGAGGCAGAGGGCCCCCCTTTGTAAAGTGACACGGGCCCCCCTGAAGGCTTAGTCCGGCCCTGAGCACAAGCACTGTAAATGAAAATGAATAGAATAGTTTCTAATACAAAATGATCTTTTTCTATGATGTCCATTGAATGGTGTTTCTATAAAAGCACCACTAAATAAATGTGAATAGAATAGCTTCTAATCCACAGTGGTTTCAGTACACACTGCTGAACTATAGAACATGCCAACAGAGGATTATCCTTTAACATCAAAACTGACATTTAGTAGATGCTAGTATTTTGATATGATTTGAAAACCATTGCCAAACCCAGTGCTTACTAAATTTAACCCACTATGTATGCATACCCTCCAACTGTACCGATTTTGCCGATACAGTACCGTTTTTTTTAACAGTCTGTACCGGCAAAATCAGTTTGTACCGAATGTACCGTTTTTTTGTAACTCACTGTCACTGTGTGCGCCGAGAAAAATCATTCCTCCTCGGCTCCTGGCTGTCAGAGTTGCTGTGCGTGCTGCTCTGCGCCGGCTCTCCCCTCTCCCCCTCCATTCCCATGAGTGCATTGTGGGCATGGCGTCATAATGTCAGGCGCCAGCACCGCACCCTGCGCACTCAAGGGAAGGATGTCTCTGTGCCCTCACTGTCTGCGCATGCGCAGACAGAGAACTGATGGCGCAAATCTCTGTGCGGGAGAGAGGGGTGCGGTGGCCAGCCCCAGCACGCATGGGGGATGATCTCCAGGAGGACATCTACAGGTCGCCGTCTGGAGCCTGCCACACTTTGAATGTAACAGCAAAGCACATCAGAGATCTCATCCAGAGTGCAGAAAGAAGGTGCACTAAATCACTCCAGCTGTGTCTTCTATATCCAGCATCGTGTCGCACCTGTTGGCCTGCAGCTCATGTCACATGGTGGCTTGGTGGGTTGCTGGTATATTAAATAAGTATATTTAATATACATATTTATTAAATGAGTATATTAAATATACTTATTTATTTTAATATGCCAGCATCCCACCAAGCCACCATGTGACATGAGATGCATCAGGTGCTGGGCGGGGGGGGGGACAGGGTGCCATATGTCTCACAGGGTCACTCTTTACATATATACTGGGCACAATATACTGGGGGTATTATATACAGAGGTTCCTTGTACTGGGGGTATTATATACAGGTGTACTGGGGGTATTATATACAGGTGTACTGGGGATATTTTATACAGTGGTAACCTATAAATGTGGGAAAAACTGCCCAGTAAACTTTCGGAAAGAGGACGTGACCACACCCACTGTACCCATGGCCACACCCACTTTCCCCCGTGTCCACGCCCCCTTCCTAAATGTGTACTGATTTCTGCCCCTCAAATGTTGGAGGGTATGTGTATGGTAAAATGAATTACATCACTTCTGTCTTCTAAAAACAACTGCTGATAGAGAGCAAAATATGTATAAAGTATAATCAGGCTATACTCTAAAGCCCTGTACATGATCAGGGCTTACTAGGCAGTCTAGGCAGATCGCTTAGAAAATAGCCCCAAAGTGCACCATGTTTAGGCCTTTATGGGTAAATTTACTAAGATGAGAGTTCTATTCAAGATGGGATGGTGTTAGGGTGGCCAATCCCAGGAACTGGCTTTCTCTGTCGCAGCTAACAGCCTCTGTAGCGCTACAGAGGCTGATAGCGTGGTTGGCTTTTGCATCTCCATGGAGACGCATAGCTCAGCCAATCAGGGCTGAACTATGCGTCTCCATGGAAACGCATCGGCCAATCACGCTATCAGCCTCTGTAGCGCTACAGAGGCTGTTAGCTGCGACGGAGAAAGCCGGCTCACCCCGCTCTCAGTGTGGGGGTAGCCGGCTATGCAGGAGGGAGACCAGCGCTGGACCCTGGATTGGTATATATCGGTGTAAAAGTGAGGTGTGTGTATGTGTGTGAAATAAAGTTATACTTTTCTGTGTGTGTGTGTGTCTTTTCTTTTAACATTCTTTTTACAGGTGGACTACAAGTCCCAGCGGGCCCATTAATGCCCCGCATGCTGGGACTTGTGGTTCTCCTGCATAAAGCAATATTAGGAATGTGAGAATTAACCCTTTCACGCCGGCGTCCACTGGCCACGGACACCGGTGACAGCCCTGGGCTTCAGCCCTGGACGGGTGAAGCCTGGGGGGGGACCCCTTTATTGGGGGGTCCCCACTCCTCCAGGTACCCCGTCCAAGGCGGGGTACCACGGTGCTCATGTTTCGGCCAGGGTAAAAAGTGTCCCCCGGCTGTGGCATGACATCGCGGGCTGTTGGAGCCCGGTGCTGGTTTCAAAATATCGGGGACCACCAGATTTTTTGTCCCCCGTATTTTTGGAACCAGGACCGTCTCAATGAGCCCAGGGCTGGTTATGATAAAAACACTTTTACACATTTTTTGACACAGGACCATGCACATATCTCAATGATCTGTGCATGGTTCTGTCAAATTCGTCTGTCAGAACCTGGTCTATTTTTTTGGCGATATTTTGGTAACGTTTACCAAAAATCGCACCCTGTTACATTTGCAAGTTGTATACTTTATAATGGGAAAACATCTGGATGCAAATTGAAGTGTGACTAAAAATCGCCACTTTAAAATGTGCGATTTCGCTGCAAAAAATGCAGTTTTTTTTACCGTGAACCGCACGCATACATGTGCGACTTTTGGAAAACGTGCGATTTCGGCCATTTTTGACCAAAAATCGCACATGTCTAAAAAAATCCCACCCTATTACATTTCGCCCAGAGAGTACTGCGAAGGTTAAAAATAAAAACCCAAGCCAAGTGAATATAGACTGTTTGGTGAGTTTTCCACGAATATATAGCTGTAGAGTTCTCAGCAGAAGCAGGAAATTACACATTTCTGCCTTGCCATCAGTTTAAATAGTAAATATACCTTGTTTAACATGTTTATGACCTTTGTAACAAATAAAAACAGGAACTACTGTATGTATTTGTTACATCACTAAAATAAGTCACGCAGTACATTCATACTTTATTTCTGAACGTTTGTACAGTGTAAATACTAATTGGACATTATTCAGGTTGATGCGTTCGCATGCACGTTCGCATGCACCCGTGCGAACGGCAGTCACAAGCATGCAGTCATGCCAAGCGACGCCCATACCACATGCGAACAGGAGTGTTTGCAACGGTACACAAAGAGGAGTGTACTCAAACTTCCCGCATACTTGTGTGTTCGCAGGCACATTTGCATGAATGCAGGATCATGCACTGTGCGAACATGCACACATGCACACAGCTATTTTTTCCCTTGAATCTGTAGACAGACACACGCACACAACCCATTTAAACATGCTCATCGCTGCACTGCAATTATATTGGTACTTATATGTTAGTTGGGCGCCTACTATAGTTAGTACGCTCATACCCCCACTATCCATGTCGGCATGGAGTTGAGTTTATATAGTGTGGTGAGCGCAGCGAGCCACTGAGCCCGAAGCATGCACGAACGTAGTGAGCCCTGCGAGGGGAGGCGGAAAACTAAACAAATAGCTTAGTGGGCGCCCAACTAACATATAAGTACCATTATATCTATTGCCTTTGTCTACATTTAAACTAATTAAATGAATTAGTGTTTATTATCACTTTTCAATTAACTGTTTATTAGGTTTGTTTAGCTATGTGTAATGTGAAATATTTTTCCACAAATTTGTCAAATGTTCTGCCTTTCATTTTCAAATACACCTGTGCCTTTCCTATGTTTAATGGGTGTTTACAGCTAAATGTGTTTATTGTTTAAATTATTGTGTCATGTGTCACGGAATATGTGTAATTTAATCTCACTAATTTGGATTGTACTGACATGTACCCCCCCCCCCCCTGTTTTCTTTCTGTACCACCATTCTATTGTATGTGTTTAAATAGTGTTATTTAAATAGTTTTTTATTCAACAATAAAATGTACATTTTTAAAAACACAACTACAGTATAACCTTATTTTGCTGCATCACACTCTATGCTATGAATGTCATGTACATTTTCCAACTCATTTACATTCACACATTGACAATCATATGCATTCATGCCCATACAATACTACTGTAAACAACCCCAGCCATACTGTACCACACGATTTACTTATCATCCATCTGCATGCACAGACACAATAACACAAAAACATTGCAGCCTAATCTAACACATTTTACCTCACCATGTACAATAAACACAAACACAGTGTAACAATACAACAAATGTATTCATGATACACTATTTGTCAAAAATGTAAACTTAGAAATGATTAAAAAATAAAAATGTATTTAAAAAACTCTATCATGGCGGTCACACACAATGCAGCGTCTCAGGGGGTGGGCTGCTATCTCGGTCAGCATTTGCTGCATTATTTGATTCCAGTTGCTGCAATGTGTTTTGGGTTGGTTCATGGGTGGGGAGAAAGGATAGGTTGGGGGGATTGGGTGGGGTTGAGGATTGGGACCATTGGGGAGATGGGGTGTAGGAAACAAGGGTTGATTCATTGGTGGGGAAAGGACAGGTAGGGGGATGGGGTTGAAGTATACCCCCATCCAGCTACTGCAGGACATATACGCCACCAGCAGGGGGTGGAATCCCAACAAATGCAGCAGCATCTGTTGGCGGCACAAATACAAATTGCTGAAGCAATGGAAAACTTTCACCGTGAGATGGTGGATTAAAATACCATCCTAAGAAGTTATGTGCGTTCCACCATGTCACCTCAGATCCCCCATGCTGCACCACCATCACCATCCTCTGCTGGCCTTCAGGGGCACCTACAATACTGCCCAAAAAGACCCGGCACTCACCAAGCTTTAAGGTCCGCAAAAAGCCGTAAAGTCTAATGGTGCGTACACACGTACAGATTTTCTGTCTGATCTATCTGGTGGGAACAAAAACCTGGAAATGTATGGGAGCAACTGACAATCAAAAAATTGTTCCCAAACACTTGATAACAGACAGTGATCAGTCAGACATATTGTTTAATCGTTCTGATATAACAAATTTATCAAAGCAGATATTTTCTGTTTTCCTGCATTTGGGTGGAAATTTTTGATTGTCATATGCTCCCATACATTTCCAGGTTTTTGTTCCCACCAGATAGATCAGACAGAAAATCTGTACGTGTGTATGCACCTTTAACGAGGGCAGGAAAAGGGAGATCTGCTGGATTCAATGTATTGACTTTTTTTGTTATCTGTTTTCAAATGAACTTGTTTACTGTACCCATTTTTTTGGCCTGAACTCAATCTTGTCCCCTTCTGAAGGAACCAAGATTTCAAGGTCACATTTTGTAGATGGAGGACTCCTGATTTTGGTTTGCCATCCCTGGCTGCCATCATTATTGGTAACAGGACCTTCAGTATACCATAGCCTACCACTTCATCACCCATCTGTTATGGGCCAGATGTGTGAATATTTTATGATGCCTGCGATGCTTTTAGCTTGTTCTCATTGATTTATTTTTTCTTACATTTATGATTTCATATATGACAAAATGGTGTGTTATATAACACCAGACAATAAAATTGTTTATATTGTTCAAAAATATTGTAATGTCGAATGTTTTCTCAACTTTTATATATACATTATGTGTATAAAAGTATTTTTAGGAACTGTAATAGTGTGTGTGGATTAAGGCAATGTGTCATGTTTGTAGTTTAAATTTAATGACAGCATCATTAATATTATTGCCATAAATATTACACATGATGACATTTGGCCTATTAATAATATCATCAAAACAAATAAGGTGGTCCTGTTTTTTTTTGGAGTGGACACATTTACACACATTGTAGATAGAAACAACAATACATGTCAACGGAGACAAGGTCTTGGTCAACCAGGTCCAGTCACATGCCATAATCCATAAGGCATTATTCCCCCTCCATGAGTCCCTATACTTTACACACTATTGTATATTTATAGAGAAAACCATAGGGATGTAAAAGCACACAGTAGTACCTGACGACACATGTCAACTAACAATTTAAAAACTAGAGGCATGGTGAGCTTTGGAGCATAATAAATTAATTTTGGCAAAAACTTTAGGATCAGTTGAGGTGAACACATGTGCAGGAGGAAAAGGATCAACATTGATCAATGTCGAAATTGAGTCGGCTAATTCAAGAATGTCCATCGTGGTTTACAATATGTAACAGTATAATGTGTTAAGTATGGGTTAGTGTATGTCAATGTGTGGGTCATAATTATGTGTGCATGTTTCAGCATGTAATTGAAAGTGTTTTAAAATGACATTTATAGTTATGAAATATTTAGTAACAGTAGCATGTTTTGAGACACAACACTGGTGTACAAATGCATGAGAACACAAATGTGTGTAGTGTGAGCACACCGTCATGGTTGTTTTTGCTAACAACTATGACAGTTGACACATGTTGACTTGTGATTCTGTCTACATTTATTAAAAAGCACATGAACACTGTGTGTTGACATTAAGCAAGCAGATGGTGTAATGATACATAAGAGCCATTAAAAAGGTTGATGCAAGTGTGGTTTTAACAAATGACACATACCATACTTGCCTACCTGACCCTCTCCATGCGGGAGAAAATGCTCTGTTCCTGGACTTCCCTGGTAATGTATGATTACCATCACCTGTGGGGAGCTAGGTAAAGGTGTTTCACCACAGGTTATGGCAATCCTACATTACCAGGGAAGCACAGGAACAGAGCATTTTCTCCCGCATGGAGAGGGTCAGGTAGGCAAGTATGACACATACATGTGGGTTGTGAGAGTGTATAGCTGGGGTAGCCAACTCTAGGTCTCGAGAGCTACCAACAGTAATGTTTTCCAGATCTCCTCACAGAATCACAAGTGAAGTAATGAGCTCCACCTGTGGATCTTTTAAAATGTGTTAGTGAGTAATGAATGCACCTGTGCAGCAGCAGCTAGGTTGCCTGGAAAATGTGAACTGTTGGTAGCTCTTGAGGACTGGAGTTGGCTACCACTGGTGTATAGGTTTAAGATGTTTGCCACAATGATTTAAAGTCATTAGAGCAGGCATTCCCAACCACGGTCCTCAAGGCACACCAACAGTGCAGGTTTTACTGATATCCAGGCTTGAGCACAGCACAGGTGACTTAATTAGTACCTTAGTGATTCTGATTAAACCATCTGTGCTGAAGCCTGGATATCACTAAAACCTGCACTGTTGGTGTGCCTTGAGGACCGTGGTTGGGAATGCCTGCATTAGAGTCATTTAGTTTTCATGTCTCCAAATAAAAGTGTCCACATGCAGACAGCAACAGTTTGTAAAGCAATTGATATTAAAGTGTTGGTACTTATGTATTATCTGGGCTCCCATGTTAAATGCACCCCATTTTTTCATACCCCTACTATCCAACTACGCATGGAGTTGATTTTATATAGTGTGGCGAGCGCAGCGAGCCACCGTGCCCGAAGCGTGGCGAGCGGAAGCGGTCTCATAAGAAAAATGGGAGCCCAGATATTACATAAGTACCAAAGTGTTACATATACGCACACATATATATTAGATATGAAGCATGAAAGGGATACATGTTAAAGCTACAAAACTGTGGGCCTGCATTGAGTTGTTGTGGTTAGTTAATTGGTTAATGAGAGAAACTGGTATGGTGCATGGGTGAGTATTGTGTGCAGGTGCATGTATTTTAGCTATCGTGCGTGCTGATTGCGAAAGTTGGTTTGCTAAGCTGCAGCCCTGCAAGTCACTTTTTTCTTGCAATTGATTTTCAATCCGAGCACTGCAAGTATACACGCAATGTTGCGAAGCCACCACCCAGCACTTGTGGTCAACTTCCCTTGTATATGCCCTGGTTTCCACCCATTTTTGCCCCCTCAAATAAGGTTGCGAATTTACATGCAAATGTATCAACCAGAATAACCTCAATAGTGTAAGAGGACTGTGCAATATGGCTGTATTTTACAGCTTGCTAGTATGTGTGTAGTTACTAGTGTGGGTCCGTAGGCCTCTTCAGTTCATAGCTGCATTTGATAAAGATCAGACAGACAGTCTTGCTGACAGAGCTCTTATATAAAAATAAAACCACTGGAGTTGCAGAATTTGATCCATCCATAAGAAAGTTCCATCACAAAGAAATGCGATGTGCAGCTGTCCATGTTTTATCTCACTAACATGGCTCACAAAATCCGTATTGTTTTACTAGTCAGACTTTTGCCAAAGTCAGTGGAGTATCAGTATGCATAAAATAATAATAATAATAATAATAATAATAATAATAATAATAATAAATACCTGACGTGTCTATACATTTCTAAGGATGAACATCCTTATAAATGTAAAAACACTTCAGGTATTATTTATTATTATCATTAGTAGTATTTTACAGCAATTTAGCATTTTATGTACTAGGGCACAATTATAGTTTGATGCATTCTATTGACATTTTTGTTTGATGCAATGAAAAAATACAAATAATAAACTATAATAATGATAATAATAATTAACTGGTGTGGGTGCTCCAAATGACTATTTAATCAACCCCCCCCCCCCCCCACACACACACATACACACTTACGCTGTCACCCTTACCCAGGAGCAAACATTTTAGGTGGGGGGAGAAATGTTATGTATGTATAGAATACATATGTGACCAGGGCTGGCCCTACCGTTACTCCAAGTACGCAGTTGAGTAAGGCTGCGTTTTTTTAGCACTGTCAGAGACGTCCGGTATCCTTTGCCTAAATAGCGTTTTCCTGTCAATCACCTTGAAAACGGCCAACATTTATAGAAAGTAGCAGACTCTCATCGCAGGATGGCGGCACACACACGCATTGCAGCCCAGGCGCATGTGCAATCTCTCGATAATTGAAAATTTGCAGCCATGCGATCAGGTCTGAGTTATGTCCTGTAGCTATGTAAGAAAGAAGTCTTACGGTGTGATTTTGGTTGGGATTCGATCCCAATTCGATTGGGATGGAATCAGGATCGAATCGAATGGCGTGCAAAACACATTAGATGTGGACTATATAGTACAGTTCTGTATTATATTGTCTTTCCTGCACAGTCTATTTCTCTATTCGATTTTGATGCCGCAGGCCCGTGCACTGGCATTGAATCAGCTTCGAATGCGACTTAAAACCGTTCAATGTCCATTCAATTTTGCTTAATTAAGACAAAAATAGGCTTTACTGAAAATCTCTGATATTTATTTGGCTGCTTTATTCAGTGAAAGTAAATGTATACAGGATGTTCAAAGTGGACTAACCTACTGTATAACATAAAACCCTATTTGCCCAAAATGGTACAAAACAAGGATTTTGACAATTTTTACAGTTTTTCTCTTTATGCTAGTTAGTTCTTATTAAAATTGGGGTATATTCAATGCTTTTTGCAAGCTGTGACAGCGAGTAGTGCTGACTCGCTGTCATAGCTCGTATGGTAAGTATTCAACTGACCCCCTGCGCACGCCGTTTCCACCTCACTGGGTTTTTACAGCGATGTGGAAACGGTGTGTGCAGCCACCAAAACAGTGAGGCTCGTGGCTAAATGCAGCAGGATCCCTGCATTAGCCGCCAGCCTCACTATTTGGGGGATTCCTCGCCATCATCTGACAGCATGGGTTCCCCAATTGGTGAGTGGGGCCGCATTGAATACTGCCCATTGCGTGTCTAATATACTACCCCAAAATATGATTTACTTACAAAATAACATTGAAATCTAGCATTTACTAAGCACTGGGTTGTAGTGCTTTTCTAGTATAACCATTGCCCTTTTTATACTTCAGACATAAACACAATCAGAAGTTCGGGGTTTTACAGTCCAACGCTTCGTAAATTAACCCCCCACAGTAGCGCACTCAAAGCTGAGGGTCCCCTCTTTCCATGGGTACAAGAATTGTAAAAATCTGCCCTTGGGAACCAGAGATATCTGACTTCAAAACAGTGGAACCCATCCAAGCCTATTAATTGTTATTCCCAGTCAGATATTTCAGGTTCTGTCTGACTTAGAGTTTTTCTGAGGGTATATTCCAAAAGCTGGGACTCTCCCCCTTTGAAGGACACTAGTAGCTTGTCTCTACTGTTCCCAAAACCAGAGATATCAGTCTTCCAGCAGCTGGTTACTGCTCCAGCTCCACACACCTGGTATGTAGTTTTATACCCTCGTGGGCAGATTGCTCTGCCTCCTGAACTCTGATCCTCTAGTCCCCAATAACATTTGGTAGGTGGGATTCTTTAGTTTTTAATTCCATTAAAATCTAAGAAATCTATTTCCGGGAACTGGAGATATCTGCAGACAAGCAAGCTGTCCTCCCACCAGAAAATTATGAATATTGACCCCACTCCACTATACACCCCTCCTCTGCATATTAAACATCCTCTACCACCCTGGAAGTTATGTATCGGGGCCCCTTCATTCAGCCCAATGCCCCCTTCTCCCACCATCTGTGCAGTAAAGGGGTAATTTGTGGAAATTACATGCAGAGCGGTTGATATAATACTCCCTACCACCCGCAGGACATCAAAGCTTCCCCACCCCTACCGCTGGAGGATTTGTAGGGGCCCCAATACATTGCTATGTCCAGGGGTCTACAATGCTGTTGAAGCCCCTGTATGTATGTATGTATATGTATATATATATTTCTTTTTTTATTATTATTATTATTATTATTATTATTATTATTATTATTATTTATATACATTTGGTCTATCTATAATACTTTAACTGACCCGGCATATACTGGGTCACCTAAGTGTCCATCTCTGTGCTTTGCTCCACCCCTCTGGAAACCCCCTTCTGAAAATCCTGCGTTTGCCACTGCCCCTAAGGTCAGAACTTAACACTTTTTATAAGGACATACAGGGGCAGATTTATTAAGCTTGGAAAAGAGATAAACTGGAGATAAAGTGGAGAAAAGGTAAAAGGAGGTAAAGCACCAGCCATTTAGCTGTGTTTGAAAAAGACAGTTGGGAGCTGATTGGCTGGAGCTTTATCTCCTTTTACCTTTTCTCCGCTTTATCTCCAGTTTATCTCTTCTCCAAGCTTAATAAATCTGCCCCTAAGTCATTTACATCAGAATTGCGTAGCCACGCTGTACTTACATAGGTAGCTCAGAATACCACTGGTAGGCTGCCAAGAATGTTTGCTGAAACATCCAATCACAGGCATATCAGCTATCAGAGTCAGACTGCAAGTGTACCTTTGTGCTGCAGCAGTATAAGATGGCTTCTGTTTTGGCAACTACAGTAGTCTGTAATAGCAAACACAAGAATAAACAGGCAAACGTTTTGTGATAAACTGTGTCTATATTCTATCTGTATGGCGTTTGTATTTCCCTATGTTCATGTCATTGAATAATGATGGCTTTATACAGTATTGGAGTACTTTTACAAAACAGCATGATTTTTGTCAGTTGATGTGCAGTTTGTAAAGTGTGCAATGTAATAAGTGCAAAACAGCTTATATAATGTTATTAAAGAGATTGAATTCTGTTGTTAATTGTGACAGTAATAATAACACACTATTTATGAAGCAGCCAATATTAATTTGTAATTTTATGATTACCAATATAAATACATATTGGATCATGATGTTGGTATATTTTATAGTGCACACATACATATAGGCAAGTGAAGGGAAACAATAACCATTGTCCCATTAAAAATCGAATAATACTGACCCCAAAAATGAATATATTTATTAGTCCCCATTCAATACATTTGCATCATGTGGAGTTTATAGTGAAGCCAGGACTGTGGTTTTCAACTGATTCTAAGATAAGAAGATCTACACAACCACCAGCGCTTTCTCCTGTCTCATAAATAGTTAATACATAACTTTTCTATTTTAGTAGTCCAAAGTTCCAAAATGTTTCTTCAATTGCAGTTCACACCAGGATAGTACCACGATCGAATATAAGAAAAGAAAAGACATGCAATTTGGTGCAGTATTTCTAAACGGCCTTCAATTCTTTATTTTAAAGAGATGCACTCACAAGAAGTAGGAGAAAAAAATCGCTTAATCACTCCAACAATGGCAAACTCTGCTGGGCGATCCACTTTCCAGGGTGGGGCACATAAACCACTTCTGCAAATGATATGAACTTCCACACCTTACTCCCATACAATAGATTTAATGAAGGGGTTGGTTGGAGGACAAGAAACAAACAGTTGGTGCAGTAATCCAAAACTGACAGAATTTTTAATGAAAAAAACACACTTACAAACAATTGTGAAACAAAGGCATATAAGTCCAATGTGGTAGGTACTGCTGCGCTCACATGAACGGTGATTCCTCACCAGACACTTCTGAAGAAGGACCCTGTGTGGTCCGAAAACGCGTTAAGGTGTGCGGTGGTGTTGGACTGCATACCGCTGAACGGAGAACCGGGACCTTGAGCCGGCACTTGGACCCCCTGGACCTCCTCTGGAACATCGTGGGTGAGGAATCACCGTTCATGTGAGCGCAGCAGTACCTACCACATACATGAATCAGACACAGCACAGTGAGCAATGCCGCACTGAAAACAACCTAACCTTAAAGAAAGTTCTTTTATAGTTGAAGCTGGCTGGGGATTGGTTGCCGGCATCAGG
Organism: Crinia signifera; assembly: GCF_055691185.1. Taxonomy (NCBI): domain Eukaryota; kingdom Metazoa; phylum Chordata; class Amphibia; order Anura; family Myobatrachidae; genus Crinia; species Crinia signifera. The sequence continues at coordinate 343,753,775 of NC_139217.1, forward strand.
TGACAGAGAAGTGAATTTGCATTAATGGTGCAGCGGTCATCTGACTGAGTTCAGCATTGTGGCACCCAGCAGCCAAAGCCAGCCGAAGCTGCCCCGGGTGGAACCCCAGAGATGCTTGTCTTATCAGCACACAGACTCCGGCAGGCACGGAGTACAGGAATCTTGGACAAGACCAAATAACGAGGGCCCCAGTGAAACCTTTGAGCAGCCGGGACAGCATCCAGAATGTCAAGTAATGGGGTCTGTAGCTGGGGTATGTTCCCAGGGCGTTTTATGACAAGTTTTTGAAGATTTAAATTTGATCATTAAAATAACCCATGTTGTTTTTGATAAACGTTGCCACTATGAATGATACTGTTGGTGGCAACCTCTTACCTTGTATATGGTGCATAAGATTGTGTCATTCTATTTTATATACGTAAGGAATTAAGCTTCAGCTTACTGTATCTATCATAAAGATGATCATTGAGCGGTTCCGGCATTGTTGGGACGGCAGCACAGCACTTAGCTCCGTTACCGCCCCGGCCAGCTCATCTCTGCACGCCACCCACACGCCGCACAGCATGCAGCTGACTCCTGTAGGCAACCAGGGTAATGTACCAGCCTTCCACTTGTCACCTGTTTAGCCTTAATAGATACTACCCACACATTCAATTGCAACCCCTGATACTATTTACTCCGACTCATTCAGACCCCTCTTTGTCAGTTGTCAATGTCTTGTCTCCCCCATCCTCCAACCCTTTCCCCCTCCCCTATCCTAAGGTTGTTCTCTTCCATTGGAAGTGTTTAAGTGTCCCTTATGTACATCTGATTTAAATATTATATGTTATTGGCTGATTTTACTTATGCCTAGATACATTAATTGTATTTAATTTTGCAATACTTATGACCCCACTCCACGGGATATACTTTTATATTGAATCGTATTTCTCCCCTTCTCCAATTCGTATAGCTTCTTAATGATAAGCTAACGATTCGAAATGACTGTACTGTTGTTTACTCTCAAATGTCTATTTCCTTCTTGATGCCGCCAGTCACTTAGAAACATAGAAACATAGAATTTGACGGCAGATAAGAACCATTTGGCCCATCTAGTCTGCCCCTTTTTTTACCCTTCAGGTAAACTCAACCCTTTTTAATCCTTATTTCTTTGTAAGGATATTCATATGCCTATCCCAAGCATGTTTAAATTGTTCTACTGTCTTAGCCTCTACCACCTCTGATTCCACTTATCCACTACCCTTTCTGTGAAGTAATTCTTTCTAACATTTCCCCTGAACCTACCTCCCTCCAGTTTCAGTGCATGTCCTCGTGTTTTATTACTTCTTTTCCTTTAAAGAAAATTTCCCTCCTGTACTATGTTAAAACCCTTGATATATTTGAAGATTTCTATCATGTCCCCCCTTTCCCTTCTCTGCTCCAAACTATACATGTTAAGATCTTTTAGTCTATCCAGGTAAGTTTTGTGATGTAGGCCATGCACCATTTTAGTTGCCCTTCTCTGTACACTCTCCAATGTATTTATATCCGGTACTTGTGTAGTTTCACGGCTTGTTGCACTCTGTTTATTTGTTTATTATTAATGTATCTCAATTATTCACAGACAATGCTTCCTTGGCAAAATTTTATTTGTTTTACTTATTATACACTTGAAAAATCTTTCCAATAAAAAATGTATAAAAAAAAAAAAATATGATCATTGATATATCCTGTCAACAGTTGCAGTATCAGTTTTTGTTGGCAGTCTTTTACTGTATGTTATCTTGAGACAATGTCATGTTATGCCTTTATAGATGGTAGGAAGTGGTTTGAGGATGTAACTGACACATTCAGTAAAATTACTTAATGTAAAAAAATGTCAAAAATCATGAAGATGCCTACTTTTAGTATGCTACTTATTTAAGTGAACAATAAGCCATATCCAAGACTTCCTCCTGTGCTAGTCCCAATTTATGGAACTCTTAGTGGGGTCTATGTACTAAGCCTAAGGGGGTTATTTTGACCAGATTCATGCTCTGCTAAATTACAGAATGCAAGGATCAGGTATACGTGCCCAGCCTGAGTGAAATCTCACAATTGCTTAGCACGGCTGCTTGCGAAAATTAGCTGGATCGGCGAATACTTGCAAATCCATTTGCAAGCTACTCACCATTTTATATATATGCAGTCTTTGTGTAGCCCAGGACTTACTCAGCGGCTGCGATAGAATCGGTCAAGTCAGAGCCATAGCTGACGTCACAGGATTTCCCCACAAACGCTTGGGCATGCCTGCGTTTTCCCTGACACTCCCGGAAAATGGTCGGATGACAACCACAAATTTCTGTCAATCAACGTGCGTACAGCCATCGATAAAAAAATTATCTATAATCAGTAGGCATGTGCAGTCTATCAATAATCAAACTCGCAGGCATGGGTTCAGGTCTTAATAACCCCTTAAGATAGTGATATAGTTGATGAGTACCAACCAATAAGTTGCCATGTTACAAGCGCACAACAGTGATTAACTCTGAAGCAGGCCCTGTTTTGAAAAATTACAGGGGATTGTTGGCTAGTTTCTCCACACTCTCTCCAAGGCTTAGTAAATAGTTCCAAGTGTCACTAGTGAGCAAAGTATTGCAGAGCCAATACTTCCTGTTTAAATTCTATTAGTAAATTATGTAAAAAGGTTTTATGAAATTGGAAATGTACTTTAAGGCAGCTTTATGTCTTGACGAAGAAGTGCGGAAATTGGTATTGCAAACTCTGCACTTCTACGCATTCCCACGCACCAGAACACACATGGCGAGCCCTGAAAATGCGATCACAGCAGATTACAGTTTCAGTGACAGCCAGGGGTGGTGATGGGCAGCAATGACATGACAGTGTTTGTGGGATCGATCCGGACAAAGCAGAAATGTCTGGACTGCATGGAGAGGGGGGGTGCCTGTGACATCACACACAGCCACTGTGACCATGTCCTGTGCTGGGCAGCCCCCTCCCAAGGCCTATTGCAAAATGGCAGCTGAAGGCCTGATCTAGACCCAGGTACATATCTCTGAAAAACATAAATTGCGATTTCCAGAGGTCTGCGAATGTGCGCACCCAATTGTAGTTTAAGTAGTAATGGGGTGGCAATAATAAAATAACTACTATTACCTATCAAGAGGCGCAGCTGTGCTCAGTGTATTAATCACAACATTTTATGCAATTTAGTATTTTTATATAAATTAAATAATAAATCATTAAAGAATACTACAAATCTACCACTCGGAGGTAGTGTCGCAGCAACTGTGTGATGTCACACACAGCAGCTGCGACCCCGAACATGGCCGGCCTAGCAATGTACCCACAAAAATTTGCCCTGTGCTGGGCGGACCCCTGAATCCCACTGCCTACATTGATGATGAATGCCTAATGATTATATCATTGAGCAGTGACTATACATGTGTATGACAAACTACATGTTACGGCTTTCTCTATTGTAATCCCTGAAGAATGAATTTATAAATTGTTGAATCTTAGTCCTCCCCTTCCTGTCCCATCCCATACTTCCCTATTGTGTTACTTACCCGTTCACAATGCCTTTTTGGCTGGTATGTCCTGGCTCTCCAGTGGCAGCAATTGAAGTTTAGGCCAGTATGCACTGAGTTCAAAAAGTCCCTCTGCAGAGACTGTGTTCTAAGTGATTTGACTACATAATTGTTTTTAAACTCTATAATTAAATGGGCCATCTCCTGCTGCAGGGTCTCTGGGGGCTCTGTGATTCCCCACTGTCTTTTTCCCATTCTGACATCGCACAGCTGCAGAGACGTTCTGCAGCCAGGGACAGTGCTCACAGTGGAGGGACTCATGTATAATAGATAGAAATAAGAGACAGATGACATGCAGAAAATGTGTACTGCAAATTTAAGTACTTTACAAGCTATACTGTACAAGAAATGGAGTTGTGTATCCCAAAAGGCAGCATTTATCAACCCACTCCAACATCCCCTGGCCCCCCGTTCTTTCCGCGGCCAACCTTGAAAGTGGTAGGTTCTGTGAGGGTGATGACGGTGATCTCGGCATTGAATAGCTGGGCTACAATGACACAATAATGCATCCACGCCCCTGTGCCACCCACTTATGTTGAAACCACACCCCTGCTATTCTGACCTGGATGCACTCACCCGCATAGGGCAGCCAGAACGTCGGTAAGCATAGTATAAGCTGACTGGCCTTTTTCCTTTTCTGCAGAGCTGTGCAGTTTACAGGGGTCTGATAAATCACTTAATTCACATGTGGGGCTGTATGTACTGAGGTCCAGGTTAAGCAGCCATGTTGGATGCTGGCCAATATCAGACTTTATTTTAAGGGGCAATCATTTAGAAGGCAAAAACAATGAGTTGTACATGATTGCGTCCCACACTGCCGCCGAACTCAGTCTTTATTACACCTGGCTCATGTTTGGTTAAACTGGTCACTGGTGATATACAGTATGTATCCTTTTAATCCATTTATATATTACTTCTCTGTTTGGGCAGTATTAATGCCATCTGATGACATAGAAACATAGAATTTGATGGCATGGAACAGTGGTTCCCAACCATTTTTCTCTCCCGTACCCCTTGAGTAGGCTTTTTTTTTATTTCTGAGTACCCCCTCCTCTCAATTTAAAATGTACACAGTACTTACAAGTGGAGTGGAAGTGAGCAGTCCTTATGCCTGTCCTTATATTAAGGAGTAATGAAGGAGTAGTGGGCGGTCAGGAATTGTGTCCCCAAGTGTCTGGCCACTGCAGATAGAAGCGGAGGTGATGCGACATGGTTCATCTCCACAGCAATGGAAGATTTCTACCACACACACACACACACACACACACACAGGGCCGGCGCCACCACTAGGCAAGGTTAGGCATTTGCCTAGGGCGCCGGCCACTGGAGGGCGGTAGTGAGCTGGCCTGGCCAGCAGCAGCAGGAGGAAGCTGCTACGCACGTCGACGACGCCTCGCTACCGCATAGGAGATAGTCGGAGGAGGAACAACAAGACAGCGACGAGGCAGAGACTACAACACAACTGCAGCTCAGCTGAGCTTGTTGTAAGTATAATTCGGACCCCCGTCCCCCCGCCCGTGTACATGGCTACTACCGCCAGGCGCCAGCGCTGACAGACAGTAGTCAGTCAGTCGCTGTCGCCCGGCCCTGTCATCAGGCCGCGGCGCCAGGAGCAGCCAGCGGGAAACTTCGGCGGCGGGCGGCGGCAGCTCCTGCCCCTGCCCCCGCTGGCAAACGGTGAATTCACTGCCCCCCCCCCCCACCCGGTGCCGTGCCCGTGCTGCGCTGTGAGTGACCGACACAGGCTCAGCAGCAGGCCTGCAAATCTCCGGCGGGTGGAGGAGCCGCCGCCGCCGCCCGCCCCCTCCTACCCAGCTACTCTGTTCACTGTGCACACAATCTGCCACCCACTGCCAGTCATCTGGACGGTGGCGCGGTGGCAGCAGAGGCAGACCAGTTAATTATCATTTTACAAGGTGCGCAGCGCAGCGCTCCCTATGTCAATGAGGGGGGGGGGGGAGGGGGGTCACCTCCTATAGGATGGTGCGTGGCAGTAATTTTTTTTTTTAACAAGGTGTCGCTTCCTCCATCTATAAGGGGGGGGGGGTCATCTCCTTATAGGAGATGACCCCCCCCCCATAGAGGGAGGAAGCGACACCTTGTTAAAAAAAAAAATTACTGCCACGCACCATCCTATAGGAGGTGACCCCCCTCCCCCCCCCTCATTGACATAGGGAGCGCTGCGCTGCGCACCTTGTAAAATGATAATTAACTGGTCTGCCTCTGCTGCCACCATTCGGACCACACAGGGAGGCTGTAATCACCCCTTCCCCATGTCCCTGGTGATAGCTATCACAGGGAACCCCTGTACAAGACACCCCCCGGACAGGACACCCCCCGGACCGGACCCTACAAGCTCCGGACTGCAGATTGTGATGTCCTGTCTGGCGGTCCGGAGTGTAGTCCGGTCCGGTTTTTACATAGTCCCGTGTTTATAGGTAACTGGCAGCTGTGCATATTATGTATATAAAGGTGCGTACACACTGCTGCAATTAGTCATGAAATCGCTGGCAAAATGGTCGCTCAGTGACCATATTGCCAGTTATTTCATGTGCAGCCAGCGATAAATGGCTGGGAGCGCGCTCCCGCGGCCAGCCCTTCATGGTCGCTGGTCGCAGGAGCTTGCTCCTCCGATTCTCCCCCAAAATTGCTGGTCGCCGGTGCACAAAGCACTGTGCACCAGCGACAAGCGACACATACTAGTCCAGGGCCGGCCGTGTCACCGCCCACCCGCCGTGTCACCGCCCACCCGCCGTGTCACGGAGCCAGCTCCTGCTTCTACAGTACCTCCGTTTCTCTGCCCGCGCTCACAGCAGCATCTCCCCCATAAGCACGCTAGTCCTGCACAGCCGCACTATCCAGTAAGTGCATAGGCTGTTGTAGAGGGCATTGGTGTTGGGCAGCATGATTATGTTCATGCTGCCCATCGATGGTGATTTGCACCATCGGTGGGCAGCATGAGCATTACCATGCTGCCCCACACCAATAGTATGTGACGTTAAAAAAAATGAAGGGGCATTGGTGTCGGGCAGCATGATTATGTTCATGCTGCCCATCGATGGTGATTTGCACCATCGGTGGGCAGCATGAGCATTACCATGCTGCCCCACACCAATAGTATGTGACGTTAAAAAAAATGAAGGGGCATTGGTGTCGGGCAGCATGATTATGTTCATGCTGCCCATCGATGGTGATTTGCACCATCGGTGGGCGGCATGAGCATTACCATGCTGCCCCACAACAATAGTATGTGGCATTGAAAAAATGAAGGGGGCATTGGTGTCGGGCAGCATGATTATGTTCATGCTGCCCATCGATGGTGATTTGCACCATCGGTGGGCAGCATGAGCATTACCATGCTGCCCCACACCAATAGTATGTGACGTTAAAAAAAATGAAGGGGCATTGGTGTCGGGCAGCATGATTATGTTCATGCTGCCCATCGATGGTGATTTGCACCATCGGTGGGCAGCATGAGCATTACCATGCTGCCCCACACCAATAGTATGTGACGTTAAAAAAAATGAAGGGGCATTGGTGTCGGGCAGCATGATTATGTTCATGCTGCCCATCGATGGTGATTTGCACCATCGGTGGGCGGCATGAGCATTACCATGCTGCCCCACAACAATAGTATGTGGCATTGAAAAAATGAAGGGGGCATTGGTGTCGGGCAGCATGATTATGTTCATGCTGCCCATCGATGGGGATTTGCACCATCGGTGGGCGGCATGAGCATTACCATGCTGCCCCACACCAACCCATGTCAATCATAAATGAATTTAAATAGAGGGTAAAAAAAATCTAGTCAAAATTGCTAGCAATTTTCAGGGAAAATTGCTGGTCCCTCTGAAAAACTGGAAACTGAGCAATATATTGCTGAGAAATATATTGCGGAGATATATTGCAAGTACACTGAGCAATATATTACTCAGCAATATATTGCAAGCAATATATTGCTAGCAATATATCTCCCCCGTGTGTACACACCATTAGCACTGAGTTGCAATCTAAAGGTGCGTACACACGGGGGCGATTTTGTAAAAAATCGCGGGAAATATGGTCGCTGAGCGACCATATTGCCCGCAATGGGAGTGTGCACCAGCGATATATCGCCGGGTGCGCACTCCCGTTTTTGCCCCTGTGGTGATCGCTGGTCGCAGGAACATGCTCCTGCGACCAGCTGATTACCACTGCCGGGCTCCCCCCAGCAGTTTCTTTTTCATCAGCGACCAAGTCAATTGTGTATGTGAGAAGTTGGTAGGGTGGCGGGTGGTGGTGGTGGGGGGGGGGGGCGCTATCCTGTAGGTTTGCCTAGGGCGCCTAGATGCCTTGCACCGGCCCTGCACACACACACACACACACACACACACACACACTACAGTAAGTGTTTGGTAGGAGCCAAGTAACCTACCAGTTTGACACTTTTAAGTAGTCAAAAAAATTTTTAAGTAAGAAATATTTGTGTTCAATTATAACTAATTATATGCCAAGATCATAGTGAAATCACTAAGGCTAAATTAACCTTTCTTTGTACAAGTTTAACAGTTTTTCATTTACACAAAAACCAAACTATATACCTCAGAAATTGTGTTTATTTGCAGCATATAGTAAAGTACATCCAGTAAATGTGTAATATACAACAAATTAGTTGACAGAGTAGTTTAAAAAAAATGTGATTAGGTCAATTTGTAAGAAGGATTCCTGGATGTTCTCTGTCAAGCTAGGGGTGCTGGTGTGTTTACTTGGTGGCTGTTGCAGTGGGAATAAGGAAACATCCCTTCTGATGCCATTGCATGTCTCTGACACGACGGATAGACTGGATCTGAGGCTGGAAAGCACTCCATTCATTCCAATGTTTGTAATCACAGTTTTCAAATAGGTATTGGTATCCTCTGTATCCAGGATACTGATATCCCACCCAGCTGTAAAGTACAAGAAAAATGTATGTTATATACTGTATATATACACTGCTATTTTACATTTATTAGGCAACATACTGTAATATGTCATTAGAAATGTCAATCTTCCTTATTTAAATGAATTATCCATATGTTTTATACAGTATATATACTTACAATGTATTTGCTTCTCTGTCACTGGTAACCAGATCTAACATTTATTTCAGGGTTGAACAACAGAAAACAGAAAGGGGAGAATCGGCGCTCAAAAAGATGCTAATACAAGTGCCGGCATCAATTCAATAAAAAAATTATTTAATCAATAATCACATACACATGTATACAATAAACATAAGAAAAATAATAAATAATCTAAAAGCAATAACAATGGACCTATTGGGAGAGTTGAGATTTTATATAGTCACCCGTATGGTGTTGATGAGACCTGCACTGATCCAGGAACTTTATGTCCATTAGAGTGCAGGTCTCATCAACACCATACGGGTGACTATATAAAATCTCAACTCTCCCAATAGGTCCATTGTTATTGCTTTTAGATTATTTATTATTTTTCTTATGTTTATTGTATACATGTGTATGTGATTATTGATTAAATAATTTTTTTATTGAATTGATGCCGGCACTTGTATTAGCATCTTTTTGAGCGCCGATTCTACCCTTTCTGTTTTCTGTTGTTCAATATCTAATTGGGGAACTGACCATCCCCTGAATCGGCTGCTCTTTTAAGGAATAGATTCATACACAAGCGCTCTATCAGATTGACCTAGGTCAGTCTTTCCTCCTTATTTCAGGGTTGCCTACCCTCCCGGAATGGCCGGGAGGGTCCCGAAAATCGGGTCCCCCTTCCGGTCCCCCGGAAAGGTGGGCAAACCTCCCGGTTTCTGGGGGATCCCCGCTCCCCCCCCTGATCGCGGCTAAAACTCCCCCGCCGCACCATTTAAATAACCCGATATACTTATCTCCGATGAGGGGGCGGGGGCTAACGTGTCATAATCGCGTCATTTTAGCCCTGCCCCCTCCACGGAGATGTGCAAAATGGATTATTTTCAACCATGGGGCGTGGCTTAATGACGTCACGTTCAAACCCCGCCCCCACGAACTCCTGCTGAATGTCTCCTCTCCGGGAGAAGCCCGGAGAGGAGATTTAAAAAGTCGGCAACCCTGATTTATTTGTAAATTGGGGATGCTCAGATTCCCCCCCATTATTCCATGATTACAGTAGTGGCTGAGACAGGACAAATGTGTCGGGAGCTCATGCACCCACAGGGCTGACTTCTGTGACTTGTAACCAAGGGCATATTAAAATTGTGGGGGCCTCAAGACACACTGGCATATCTATAATGGTCGCACGGGCGCCCATTTTGTCAATGTTTACCTCACTGAAGTCCCACATTGGCAGTGGTACGCTACACAAATCACCAGAAAAGTTACGTGTCCGTAATTTTTCCAGAGACCTGTACACATGAAATAGACTATGGCACATGACCAGAGTCTCTTTCCTAAGGCACTGCTAGAGAGGAGAAGACCCAGATGGAAACTGTTTACGGACCCCCTTCTCTCTTATAGCACTTTTGTGGGGCAACTAAGTATTTGGAAATCCTACCAATAAAATAATATGATATATTGGCAATGTTATTAATAAGTCTAATGTGTAAATACTCTCCGCACTGCAGCCGGTAAACATCTATTCACATATGCCACAGTGCCCTCCACACTGGTGATGTAGCTATGGGTGAGGTTACCTGTTGCTAATCAAGCACTATAAATCATGTCAGTGAAAAATCTTTAGAAAGATTTAGAAAGATTTGAATAGAAATTGGACCAACAGTTTTCTCAAGCAGATAAAATCTTGACTTATACGTCTGTAGAACAAACAGAAACAGTTCTGGTTCTATGTGTCGATGTGGGTTTGTCTATCTAGGATTTATGGGCTTCTGAGTATTACTTAACATAAGAACTATGACTTACGTTCCACTAGGCACTCTCACGCTTCCCACGCGGTCACAGAATCCATAGGCCCACAGGCTGGGCACGTCATCCTCAATGATTTCCATCTTGTTGCCCTTGAAGTCCGCGGATTCAAACAGGGTGATTTTATGTTCCTGGCTATCCTGTAGATGTTCAGAAAAAAAGTGTACAAGAATTATAGCACTGAGTGACAGTACTATATTTCTCAATTGTAATATATAGTTATCTACGTCTGATCAGAGTCATACTCTTTATGGGCCAGATGTATCAAGCTTCAAAGGTGATGTGGAGAGTGAATAAACAAACAGCCAATCAGCTGCTACCTGCAATCACATTGAATCCTATTGCGGGCATGCTGCGCTCACCACAGGATCTATTCTCCCTTTATGGGGGTCATGCACCCCACAAGTCAGAATAGCCGCTGGCTGACGGGCACCCAAAAAACCCTCTGTTTATGTGGAGGCCTGGAGCTCTAGCTCCTTCCGCCACATTGGTAATCTGGCCCAGCATAAATATATTTATTGGTTACCTCCTTTAGATACAGCTTTCATTTTTAGTGTTGTTTCTACAGTACCTAAAGTAGGCATGTCCAAACTATGGCCCTCCAGCTGTTGTGAAACTACAAGTCCCATCATGTCTTGCCACAGTTTTGCTATTAGGGAATGCTAAAACTTTGTCAGGGCATGATGGGACTTGTAGTTTCACAAGAGCTGGAGGGCCACAGTTTGGACATGCCTGACCTAAAGGTTCTTACATTTATCATTCTGGCATCATCTTCAATATTAGTGCTAGGGAAATGAGATCCTCAGTTTCTCCCTCAGTACCTGCTTCATATTTATGAACTGTTCTGTTTAAATATATTTAACGTGGAAAATTAAAATGTATAATTTTGAGCCCTTTATCTATATACAGCATTGCTTTAAAAAAATGCTGTTTTAGCAGTAGGTTGTGTCCTTGTTTGGCCCAGATCCAATTATTTCACAGTCATTTCATTCTGCACATATCCCCACTTTGATGACACGGTGACTGGCAGCTGGATTAAGAGGCTGGGATGTCAGCCAATACAAGACTGCAAAGACAACTATAGACATTGTCACACTACCAGGCTAAACTTGCTTTTCTGATGCTGAATTGAACTGATCCCACAATATGGTCTTTTATTTTAAAAGCAATTTGCTAAAACAGCTAATAGTATGGCAGAAGATGAAAAACAACAGAATGAATATAAATAGTATAGCCAACACATATATCAGGCAAAAAATAATTATCAAGCTTAAGGATGTACGCTAAAACCACTTAAGTGTTACTTAGCGAATGTATATTATCTTTGGCTGTAATACTAGCTCTGGACGGCTTTCTTTTGTTTACACTGAGATTTGTAAAATCTTCAAAACCTTCTACTCACTTGTAAAACATTTCCTACTTGCGCAAATTACGGTTTAGGGACATATTAATCTTTTCAAAACCTTGAATTTTAGATAGTGTTTTGTACTTCTCATATATTTCCTAGTTTTATTCTACAATCTAAAATATGTGCCTATTATTAAGAAGTTATGAGTAAAAGGGAACGTCTCAGTTACTACATACGTTGACATTGTTTTATATTATTTAACAGCGTTTGAGTGATAATAATTTATTTTGTTTTACTGATCCCTATTATACTATCTTCCTGTTACTTATTAGTGATAACAATGATTACCAATATATATGTTGTTTGGGAGTAAAACATTTTAATTGTTACATGTAATTGCTGTAATTCTTTCATCTGTCACTGTTTTACAGTATGTCTCCATAACTTATTCATGCCACTATGATTGGGGTAGTAAACAACTGAGTACAGCTAATGAATTTAGTATCTTCTTCATCTATAAATAATTAAGGGTTTATGTACTGAAGGATCTATTTAATAAACCTTGAACAAAAATAAAGTGAAAGGAGATAAAGTACCAAACAATCAGCTCCTAACTGCTATGCCATAGGTTGCATTTGCAACTTGACAGTTAGGGGCTGATTGGAGCTGACTTCATCTTCATCCACTTTATCTCTCTCCAAGACTGAATAGGGTGCATATAGGTCTCAGGGGTAGATTTATTAAGCCCGGGTAAGTGATAAAGTGGCTGGTGTGAATGCTACAGCTAGTCAACCCCTAACTGTCAAGTTACAGACTTGGTTTAATAAATGACAGTTAGGGGCTGATTTGCTGGTGCGTTATCACCAACCACTTTATTAATAAACCCACCCTTCAGTTTTCAAAGCAGGAACACATGAAGCTCACCATTCTGATGGGGCGTAGGGACACGAAGCAGTCGCTCCTATAGCTGCTAGACCAGGTATCCCAACGAGGATACTCGCCCTTCTCCAGGATAAACATCTCGCCACGGAAGTTGGACTGCTCATAAGCAACCCAGCTGAGAAGATGTGCACATGGAGGCCACAAATCACATCATAACCAGAGCGAATATACCAAAGATCACCGCACAACACAAACATGATGACAACACAGGGGGACAAAAAGGATATAGTGAGAATATAATTCATATGCGGCATAAAAAATACACATATCACACATTTGAACCTACAGTATGTACCAAATCTTAGTTTATTGTGTCGCAACCTGCAACAATATGTTTCTATTTCATCCGGTTAAAACTTTTATTTATAAACATAAATCTTTCTAAATTGTGTTTGAAATATCTGTGTCAAAACTGTTTAATTAATAATTATAGTAATTGTTAACTTGAATGGCTTGCGTATTACTTTAAAGTGAATATTGTAGGTGCTTTCAATGCATTATATTTGTATATTTATGAAATATGTGCAGTACATGATCGGAGTTATTTATCAAGGTTCACGGATGCAGTCTATACTTTGATGAATCATCTTCTCCGCTAATAAATCATATATACTTTATATACATTTCAATATATTTTACTGTGCATAAACACACCAATGTAATCATTCTTGTGTGGGAAGACATGAGAGTTTATAGCTGCATACATTTTTCACTTCTTTCCAAGTGTCATATTCATGGGCCTGACTGCTACTCATAAATCAGCAAAGGACATTGTGCACTGCTCTGTCACTTTCAATTTTCTCTTTGTTGAGTATTAGCCTCTGGCGCTAGCTACAACATTTCTGTAAGGTAGCTATGATAATTCTAACCTGTTGCTGCTGAGGTGCAATAACTGAAGCTCTCCAGAAGTGTCATGTGTTCTGCCCCTAACCAATCACATACAATGCAGAGTAAACTCATTTTGTACTAGTTTGTTTATAAAAGTTTTGCTATTTGGCAATGCTTAATCTGTTGCACAGCATGCTGGGATGTTCAGTCCAAGAAAAGCTGGAGAGCCAAAGGTTCCCCATCCCTGTATGCGGATAATAGATTGTATCCAATAAGCAGGCTGATTTAAGATTCAAGGTAACCTAGGATAATACATACATGTAGCGCCCCTTGTAATGCTGTTAAACACGTGTATAAGCGCTCAGGGACTCGCCAGTCATACTGCCCATGTGCATGTAATGAAGGTCATACAACTTGCATGTACAATCTAATGCTTGTGGGGTGTGAAGGAGACTTTGGTTTTAGGCTGACCAGCTGGAACAATGTACATAAAGTAATGGTTCCATCAGTAAGTTACATTGGCACAGCCATCTTTACCCCCCACAGTACATTGGGACGGGTGATAGCTAACAGGCATAGAATAAATTAGGCCTTCATTTTATTAATTGGCTTTTTTACCAGCAAGGCACAACCCATCCCAGTCCTAAAGCCCTAGGCTGCATAAGTGACACCAATGAAAAAAAGTTTTTTCTTTTTTTAAAACTTTTTTATCCTTTGCTATCCACATAGGTGCACAGGTTTCAGTTTGCACTATAAACTCCCTTGCACCCATTTATCCATCCAGGCTATCAGTTGCTTTCACAGTTGTATTATATGTAATGTTATTTGTTTACTTTATTGTTGTGTTTTACCATGTATTGTCTTGTATGCTTTCTTTACGGTGCTGGGACACATGTGGCACCATATAAATAAAGGTTAATATTAGCAATACATTAGCACTATCTTCTAGTCATGTCTGATAGATTATCAATATCTTCTAGTCACGTCTGAGAGATTAGCACTATCTTCTAGTCATGTCTGATGACTCAGGCACCACTAGAAGATAAAAATTCGGTACTTGTTTCCTAGCACGGCCACACCGATTCAGATCGGGGTGGTCGTGTCGGAAAAATCGGGTCGATCGCATCGCATGCGATTTGGTCGCATGCGATGCGATCGACGCGACCGACCGATTTTTGACCCGATTTTTTTCATTGAATCCAATGTAAATTGGGTCCCTGGGACCCAATTTTACATTGGATTCAATGAAAAAAATTCCCAACCCCCCCAAATTTAAGCGCGTTAACCCCAGGCCACGATAGACGCCAACCCGAAGCGTGGCGAGCGCAGCGAGCCCGCGAGGGGCGGCGGTACGCGTCCTCCGACCTTTTCATGCCCTACTATCCACGTCGGCGTGGAGTGAGAATAGAATAGTGTGGCGAGCGCAGCGAGCCACCGAGCCCGAAGCGTGGCGAGCGCAGCGAGCCCCGCGAGGGGACGCGGATACCTTCACAGGTAAACGCGTCCCTTCGCAGGCTTCACAGGTGTCCGCGTCGCCACGGACACCTGTGAAGCCCGCAAGGGGACGCGTATAACTGTGAAGGTATCCGCGTCCCCTCGCGGGGCTCGCTGCGCTCGCCACGCTTCGGGCTCGGTGGCTCGCTGCGCTCGCCACACTATTCTATTCTCACTCCACGCCGACGTGGATAGTAGGGCATGAAAAGGTCGGAGGACGCGTACCGCCGCCCCTCGCGGGCTCGCTGCGCTCGCCACGCTTCGGGTTGGCGTCTATCGTGGGGTGACGACGGGGACATCTATAATGTGAAATGGGTCATATTGGCCCATTTCACATTTTTTCACATTTTTACAGCATTTCAATGTTAAAATTTTTTTTAACATTGAAGCCTATGCAAAAATCGGGTGCATCGCGTCGCATCGCGTCGGGACCAATGTTAATGGTCCCGACCGACGCGATGCCCCCGATATTTAACCTTTCCCGACAAGATTTCAATGTTAAAATATTTTTTAACATTGAAGCCTATGGAAATATCGGGGGCATCACGTCGGTCGCGTCGGGACCAATGTTAATGGTCCCGACCGACGCGATGCCCCCGATATTGTCTCCTAGCCGGCAAAATGGACCTGATTTCAAAAGAAATCGGGTCCATCGGGGGTAATCGTGTCCCTTAATTAATTAAGGGACACGATTACTTAAGATTGTGACCGTGCTAGGAAACAAGTACCAAAAATTCAAACAATAAGAAAGAAAAACTGTCACGTTCTTCAGAGGTTGTTTTAACAATACAAATCAAATAAAGAGGTGGAAGCATTAGCTGGGACGCCTAGAACTTACGGTCCAGAGTCGATGATAACACTGCGTACTCTGTCAAAGCCTCTCTCCCCAAGGTTTACACACTCATTCAGGAGTTCGGTGTGCCTTCCCTGAAAGTTTTCTTGCTCAAAGATAATCACCTACAGAGGAAATGAAACATCTTAAAATGAGCAGTCTAGTTTATTTTATGTCATTTGACAATGAATATTCAGACTTCAACACAAATCTACATGGAGAGCCATTCGTGTTTATGCCACTACTAAGCAAGTGAGCTAAATATAATCTGATTTTCTACTATGCCATTTTTACACAAATACACAAAATGGGAATGTCCAGGGTTTCCCTTATTAATGGGCCTTACACTCCCTCAAAATAACTTCAAGTAAATAACAATTGAGATAACAGGTAGAATACTAACATCACTATAAACATACAGATGTGTCCTTATAGATTTAAGCTCAAGTCTTGCCAAATAGCATGTATCCGTATGCAAGGTCCTGCGCAAATTGATTGTGCCAACTGCCTTTTTGCTCAGCAGGTATGTCTCCTTCACATATTTTTATAAACTAGAAGTGACACAACTAAATTGCCAGTGTACACTGACCACTAGGTCAAGTAGCATTTGTACATCTGTGTGCGTCTGAGTCTTAATCTGTGTAAAAATGCCTCTGATATGAGCAGCTGCAGCTTTTCCTCACAATAAGTTGTGTTGTACTCTATTTGTGATTTTGGGTGTTTGTTATAACAATGCCTGTGTGATGAGAGTCACACACTGATACACTGTGCTTTTTTCCTGCATCTGCAATTCGACTAAGATACAAAATAATAATTAAAAAAGATGGTACTACAGGGCTGAAACTAGGAATTTTGTCACCCGGAGCATGGCAGTAATTTGGCTCATCTCTGTCTCGGAGCTTTTCAGAGATGACAGGCATCTCGCACTATATTCTCAGTGCATGAATACAAATCTGCCACATAATAGTAAAGATTAAATAATGTATCTTTCCACACAATGCACTCTTGATTTCTCTAGAACAGAGGCTCTCAAACTATTTTGCTCTGGGACCCTTTCAGGCAATAAAAAGGATTACAGGACCCCAGCAAGCTTCCACAGAATGGTCACCAAATATGTGTGGTCCGCAGCATTGTGAAGGCACATAACAGAAGTGAAACAAGCTTTGATAAATATCCAACTAGATAGCATATTGACTCCACATGGAATCATATAGATGTGTATTGGTTAATTACCGTATATACTCGAGTATAAGTCGACCCGAATATAAGCCGAGGCACCTAATTTTACAACAAAAAACCTGGGAAAACGTATTGACTCAAGTGGGGCCCTCACTCGAGTATAAGCCGAGGGTTTTTTTTTCAGCATAAAAAATGTTCTGAAAAAGTAGGCTTATACTCGAGTATATATGGTAGGCATTTTATGAAAACACACTGGGGATAATTCTACAAAGCAAATAACTGCATCTTGGTAAAGAGCAGGGGCTGGCTGGCAACTTTCAGCCTGGGGGGCAACACAAGCAAGTGGCCCATCACCATCGCAATCGTTTCACCACCCTTCCCCCTCCCCTCTAGTATGCAGCAATTATTAAACAATCCTTCCCCACACACACCCGAAATTGGAACAGCGCACGCCGAAGGCGCACTGCAAAATTTTACACTGTAATGCCCATTCCACATACAGCCAACACCGTAATGCCCATTAAACATAATGCCACACACCGTAATGCCAATTAAACATATATTTGCCTGCTTTAACCCATGGAGTGCCACTGTTTGTTCATTACATATATATATATATATATATATATATATATATATATATATATATATATACAGAGAACTTCCCAAATTGGGAAGAACAGCACTCACCAGACTTAAGCAAAGTGTTGATAAGGTTCAAAGTCCCGATAGTTTTAATAAAGTACAGGCTTACCGACGTTTCGGTCCCTTAGGACCATTCTCAAGGCAGCAAGGTACAGTCAGAATATCAGCAGCAGCAGTAGATGCGAAAACAGGGACCTGTTTTCGCATCTACTGCTGCTGCTGATATTCTGACTGTACCTTGCTGCCTTGAGAATGGTCCTAAGGGACCGAAACGTCGGTAAGCCTGTACTTTATTAAAACTATCGGGACTTTGAACCTTATCAACACTTTGCTTAAGTCTGGTGAGTGCTGTTTTTCCCAATTTGGGAAGTTCTCTGTATACATATAGCTTGGTCCTTTTGAACTCAGCTACATAGACGGCACCCCAGCGGTTACCTCCTTGAGGGTGAGAGTGCAGGTCTTCTTGTGTATATATATATATATATATATATATATATATATATATATAGTGAGCTGGGAGCCATGAAAGGCTGGGTCGCCCCACATCTCCCTGCTTACCACCTTCCAAGTGGAGCAGGGAGCTTGTCACCCTGGCTGCAGCACATGACGGGATGAAAGAGCGCTGATGTGCTGCTGCCCGGGTGCTAGTGGATGCGTGGCCACTTACATCCGTGGCTTCTAGAGCAGGCATCCGATCCACATTCTGCACTCCCTCGCACCAGGGCCAGTGCAGTGGGGCCCCGGCCTAATATATATATATATATATATATATATATATATTTTTTTTTTTTTAAATAAAAAATAGGAGGCATTATACAGGACAGCAGCTGGATCACGGACATCAGTGGGGAAAAAAGTCCTTTAGTCCTTAAGTGGGTGACAAGGAGAGGGTAAGGGTGACACAGTGAAGGTAAGTGTGTCACAGAGATAATGGGTGACACAGAATGGGTAAGGGTGACACGGAGAGGGTAAAAGTGACACAGAGAGGGCAAGGGTGACACAGAGAGGGCAAGGGTGACACAGAGAGGGCAAGGGTGACACAGAGAGGGTAAAAGTGACACAGAGAGGGCAAGGGCGACACAGAGAGGGCAAGGGCGACACAGAGAGGGCAAGGGTGAAACGAAGAGGGCAAGGTTGACACGGCGATAGTGGCTGCCACGGAATGGGAAAAGGAGGACAGACTTGACACAGAGAGGACAAGGGTGACACAGAGAGGACAGGGTTGACACAGAGAGGACAGGGTTGACACAGAGAGGACAGGGTTGACACAGAGAGGACAGCGTTGACATAGAGGACAAGGGTGACACAGAGAGGACAGGGTTGACACAGAGAGGACAGGGTTGACACAGAGGACAAGGGTGACACAGAGAGGACAGGGTTGACACAGAGAGGACAGGGTTGACACAGAGAGGACAGCGTTGACATAGAGAGGACAGGGTTGACACAGAGGACAGGGTTGACACAGAGAGGACAGGGTTGACACAGAGGACAGGGTTGACACAGAGAGGACAGGGTTGACACAGAGAGGACAGGGTTGACACAGAGAGGACAGGGTTGACACAGAAGAGGACAGGGGTGACACAGAGGACAGGGGTGACACAGAGAAGACAGGGTTGACACAGAGAAGACAGGGTTGACACAGAGAGGACAGGGTTGACACAGAGAGGACAAGGGTGACACAGAGAGGACAGGGTTGACACAGAGAGGACAGGGTTGACACAGAGAGGACAGCGTTGACACAGAGAGGACAGGGTTGACACAGAAGAGGACAGGGGTGACACAGAGAAGACAGGGTTGACACAGAGAAGACAGGGTTGACACAGAGAAGACAGGGTTGACACAGAGAGGACAGGGTTGACACAGAGAGGACAAGGGTGACACAGAGAGGACAAGGGGGACACAAAGAGGACAGGGTTGACACAGAGAGGACAGGGTTGACACAGAGAGGACAGGGTTGACACAGAGAGGGCAGGGTTGACACAGAAGAGGGCAGGGTTGACACAGAAGAGGACAGGGTTGACACAGAAGAGGACAGGGTTGACATAGAGGACAAGGGTGACACAGAGAGGACAAGGGTGACACAGAGAGGACAGGGTTGACACAGAGAGGACAGGGTTGACACAGAGGACAGGGTTGACACAGAGAGGACAGGGGTGACATAGAGGACAAGGTTGACAGAGAGGACAGGGTTGACACAGAGAGGACAGGGTTGACACAGAGAGGACAGGGTTGACATAGAGGACAAGGGTGACACAGAGAGGACAAGGGTGACACAGAGAGGACAGGGTTGACACAGAGAGGACAGGGTTGACACAGAGAGGACAGAGTTGACACAGAGAGGACAGGGTTGACACAGAAGAGGACAGGGGTGACACAGAGGACAAGGGTGACACAGTGGACAGGGTTGACACAGAGAGGACATGATTGACACAGAGAAGACAGGTTTGACACAGAGAGGACAGGGTTGACACAGAGAGGACAAGGGTGACACAGAGAGGACAAGGGGGACACAGAGAGGACAGGGTTGACACAGAGAGGACAGGGTTGACACAGAGAGGACAGGGTTGACACAGAGAGGACAAGGGTGACACAGAGAGGACAGGGTTGACACAGAGAGGACAGGGTTGACACAGAGAGGACAGGGTTGACACAGAAGAGGGCAGGGTTGACACAGAAGAGGACAGGGTTGACACAGAAGAGGACATGGCTGACACAGAAGAGGACAGGGTTGACACAGAGGACAAGGGTGACACAGAGAGGACAGAGGTGACGCAGAGAAAAGGATGAAAGGAAGAGTAAAAGGATGACAGGGAGTGAGAAAGGGTATAATAAAAGCATTGTAGTTATTTACACAAGAGCTTCCAGCACTTCTGATAATAAAACTTACAGGGACTTGGGAGGCTATCCGATGTCCGGGGAGGAGAGGGAGGGAGTAGCTGCAGCCCCCAGCCTGTCACTGTCTCCGTGTTCAGTCAGATGCAGATCATCACTGTGCCTGCTGTGACCCTGCGCCCCCTTGGAGATGGCTCTCCCCCGCTGCCACTAGGACTGCGAGTGCGGACCCATACTGCTCTGCTGGCCGCGCTGTCATCCAGGGTCTGACAGACACTAGAGGTACAGCAGTACCTCTAGTGTCTGTCTCCTCCAAGGCGGCGGCCATTTTTGGAGGGGCCGTCGCCATATATGGAGGCATGTGTGCGGCAGGACCCGGAGAGTGGAGATGGCTGCGGCAACAGGGCTGTGCAAGATGCACACAGCCGGCCCCGGCCCAGCCACTTCATACCGGCCCGGGGGGCATGTGGCACCCTGCCCCCCGGCCCAGCCCGCCCCTGGTAAAGAGGGAGATGTAACATGAGCAGAGAGATTTAAACCATGTTTATCAGGCATAGCCAAACCGTGGCCTTACAGCTGTTGTGAATCTACACGTCCCAGCATGCCTTGCCATAGTTTTAGCATTCCCTAATAGCAAAACCGTGGCGAGGCATGATGGTACTTGCAGTCAGAGGGCTATAGTTTGCTCATGCCTGTTAGGCAACGGGCTCTACGCTGAAACTGTTTGTATAATTTGTATCTGTTTGCTGTGTAGAAATGTGTTACATATGTACTACAAATAATTCTGTCATCTCTGCAAAACAAATAACAAATATTTGCATAAAACAAACATAGAATACCAATAATTCAACAGCGAGACTGAGACTGAGACAGCCAAATATATCACCCAACAAATAGAATTAGACAAGATATATACTTAGTATGTTTATCGTATAGTTAATGCTTACCTTGAAGGTACCAGTGCCTGCTTCTCCAGGTTTTGTGGGCTTGGTTACAGGGATGGGCGCTGGGGCGGGAGTTCCCTTTTCCTTGGTATCGGTGCCCTGGCTGGCAGCAGCAGCAGCAGCAGCTTTAGATGTTTGAGACATTTTGAACCTTTATGTTCTAAAAGCTATGCAAAATGACATTGTCAGAATGGGCACAAAATAGTAAATACATACTATTATGTCAATATAGCAATAAAAGCTATACTGTAGATGTGATAAAGCTTTACCAATGATTTTACCATAAACAGACAACTTCACTTAAAAAGCTATATACAGTATGCAATATATAAACCTACTTTGTTCAAATATGGCTAAAATCTAGTCTTATGGTCGTTTTCTACTATATCAATTAAAACCACCAATTAAATATGGATATACAGTATATCGTGGAGTCTTATGTACATAATTAAGAGTTTGAAATGTTCACAGAACAAAAAGTTCTGAATCCATGTCTATCACGTACATTACTGTCAACAAGAGTTTGTCATGTGCTTAGTACAGTACTCATTTGCCTCTTACCTGATAGAGCTGTTTCTTGCTGAAGCTACCAGGCTTGTTGCGTGAAGTTCAGGAGGACCTATCATTTATACCCTGGCAAAGGCAGACTCGGAATAGTGGAGGACAATAGAACTCATAGCTCATCAGTGTCTGATTAGGAAGCTGCTGGTCATCACATATTTCAATGCACCCAGTCATCTGGAAGCAAACCCCATTCACAGCAGCTGAACCAAGCACTTTACATTGTTGGTCAGAAGTGTGCTAAATATATAGAGTTGAAAGTCCTGACATGATATTTTGGACACTATAGAATTTCAACTCTGGCTATCAGTATGTGATGTACATTACAAGGCCTAGAATTCATGATGAACTATTGAAAATAAAATATTTCTGTGTGGTATTAACATAAGCAATGGATGCAGCAATTTGACTTCAAATCCATATATCATCAACATTTATATCTTATACCAGATACTGTGACTAGATTAGCTTAGATTTCTGCAGCACATATACTGTACACTACCGTTCCAAAGTTTGGCGTCACCCAGACAATTTTGTGTTTTACATGAAAACTGACGTTTATTTATCAAATTAGATGTAAAATGAATAAAACATATATTCAAGACATGGTAAGGTTAGAAATAATGATTTTTATTTGAAATAATAATTTTGGCCTTCAAACTTTGCTTTCATCAAAGATTGCTCCTTTTGCGGCAAATACAGAATTGCAGATCTTGGCATTCTAGCTGTTAATTTGTTGAGGCAATCTGAAAAAATGTCGTCGTCCCCCCCCGCTTTCTGAAGCACTTCCCACAAGTTGGATTGGCTTGATGGACACTTCTTGCTTACCATACGGTCAAGCTGTTCCCACAACAGCTCAATGGCGTTGATATCTGGTGACTGCGCTGGCCACTCCATTACATACAGACTAGCGGCTGCCTGCTTCTTCACTAAATAGTTCTTGCATAATTTGGAGGTGTGCTTTGGGTCTTTGTCCGATTAGTGGAGGAAATTGGCTCGAATCAAGCGCTGTCCATAGGTTATGGCATGACTTTGCAAAATGGAGTAATAGCCTTCTTATACAAAATCCATTTTACCATGTACAAATCTCTCTCATCACCAGCACCAAAGCAGCCCCAGACCATCACATTACATACACCACGCTTGACAGATGGCGTCAGGCCCTCTTCCAGCATCTTTTCACTTGTTCTGCGTCTCACAAATGTTTCTCTGTGTGATCCACAGGCAGAACTCTGGGAGGCAATGGAGTCATCTGCCGCCGGGCTTCTGCTCTCAAGGGGGCACCTCTCCACCACTGCCAGTTTAAATCCATGAATTTCAAATCCATCAAAATCACTTCTTTGGCTGAGTTCTTAAATATAATCTTTATGTATATACATACAGTATATAACATATATTTCATAACAGACTATATATATTTTGAATAACGTTATGTGTGTGTGTGTGTGTGTGTGGGGGGGGGGGCGCACCAATATTCATCTTGCCTCCGGGCAACGCGGACAAACTTACGCCACTGGTGTGATCCAAACACCTCAAACTTCGAAACGTCTGTCCCGGAGTTACCTCTTCACTGTAGATGTTGACAGTGGTCTTTTGTGGGTACCATTTAATTAAGTTGTCAGTTGAGGACCTGTGAGGCATCTATTTCTTAAACTAGAGACTAGATGCTCTCTGTATTACATGACAGACTCTGATGCTTTCTATAGTACATGTTGGTAACAACTACTCTGTGTATTATATGGTGATTCATGATTCTCTCTGGGCCTTATTCTAGTTCACTCTTTCTGACAAAATCCTTCTTAGATGGACAAAACCATGTGCACTGCAGGTGGGGCATCATTATTATCAGCTAGAATTGTGATCCTGCATGCTGAATGCCCATAGGATTATGCCACAAAATAGAGGTCATTTGTTGTTTCATGCCAGTATCACATTCTATTATCCATGTCATTTTAGATGGATTGGTCACTATTTATAGACTCCCAATGACTTGGATCAATAACATAACCTTGATTTATGTAAATATTTTATTTATTTTTCATAAGTGCAAAATTGATATCCTGTATCGATGTTCCTGATGCCATCAATCTATTATCTCGCTTGTCAATTCCACCATTTGTGAAAAAGTGTTTCCACCAGTAAATATATATACAGTATATATGTGTATTTTGAAGTGGCTAAACATGTTTAGCCACTTAAAAATACATATGTGTAAATATTTAAATGTAAAATGGCATAAAATAAATTGAAATAAATTGAAATATCTACATATATAAATTTTGATAATACAACTAGAATACATCTTTATATGTAAATATTAGCTTACTATGTAAAGTTAATAAGTAATACTGTTTATTTTGACTTGTACACACAATTGAATCTTGTTATCTGCAACCCTGTGGTACATACCAGCCTTTCTGTGCTACTCCAGCACAAGTATTTGTAGGTGTACTCCTATCAGGGTTGGACCTAACGTGGGTAGTCCTAAATGTATGTAATAGGCAGAATATTAAAGTGATGTTTATATTGTAAGCAGTGGCGTAGCTACATATGTGGCAGACCCCGCGACGCCTTGGGGGAGTGTCGCCAGCGTGATCTGTGGTGGGCGCCGCAGGCTAAACGGACAGGCGACCCAGGCAGCAGTGAGCGCTGAGCAGGTCCCGCCCTGTACATATCTAATGAGTGGGGACCCAGTGCAGTGCATATGTAATGAGCAGGTCCCTTGGGGGGGGGATTTTGTTGGGCAGGGAGGGAGGTAAAAAAATTCTAGCTAGTTTGTGGGCTAAAAACTGTCACAGCTCAAAGTGAAAGTAAAAACAATTCCAGCTCAAAGTAAAAGTACATTGGAGAACCTGCCTGTTTGACAGGCTTTTAACTAGTATATTTCTATATATATATATTTATGTACAATAAACTCACCGCGATATTTAAATCAGTGCTCTCCAGTGTCGGTTTTTACCTATGGGCTGCAGGGCCCCCAGGTAAAATCCGCCACTGTCTCTGCCTAAAGTGAAGCCAGATGCAGTCTGTGAGAATGCACTGGCTTCAATGTGACTGGCAGTGACTTCCTATTGGAAGTCCGACCTGCCAGTCACTGAAGGCAGTCCCATTGTCCCTCATTTCACCTAGCCCACATTATACTGTTACATTTTTGTGGAAAAATATTGACAAGTAAAGCTAAAGTCACATTCTTGACCACAGTAGCATAGTCAACCAGGTAGAAACAATGTTAAAGGTTGTTAATAAAAGAGAAATGGAAATTATAAACCTCCATTCTAAAATAAAACAAATATAAAGATGTTTGGATGAAGGGTAAAGGTTGAAATGTATACACAGGAGAAAGAAAGATTTGGAAAAGAAAGAAAGAAGATGTGAAGAGAAAAGAGGAGGGGTAAAGAAAGGAAGATTATAGATACAGTGAGTAAGAGGTATGTGGGGCTGCCGATGACCACCTGGATAAGAAAAATTATCAATGGGTATTAAACGGTAGTCAACGGGGCCTCAGCTTGGAAATATGATGTCCATGGGGACCAAATGTTAATAAAATTAGAGGGGGTGTCATGTATGAAAGAGGTAGTATTTTCAATCCTATAGGTAACCCATATGGATTTTATCATAGCAGCTATGGAGGAGGTGACGGAGATTTCCACTGTGTGGCAATCATACACTTAGCCGTGTTCAGAATATGATTGATCAGTTTTTGGTTTGAAGGAAGAACTTGAGGTAGTGGTCTTAAGGTGGCCATACACACGCAGATTTATCTTCAGATCTGGCTGGTTGGAACAAAAACATGGTTATGGATGAGAGCAAATGACAGTTGACCATTTTCTTGGAAATGCTGGAAAACTGACAAACTGTCACTCATCCATAACCATGTTTTGTTCCAACCAGCCAGATCTGCAGATAAATCTTACTAGTGTATGGGCACCTTTAGTAACAAAGAATAGAGGGGAGATGGGGGCATATGGATGCCCGTAATCGATTCAATCAAATTATGAACCTCTGTCCAAAAGGATTGAATAGTTGGACAAGACCACCAAACATGCAGGAAAGCGCCCCTCTGGCCACACTGCCTCCAGCAGAGGTCAGAGGATCTGGGGTATATAGCGTGGAGTCTAGAGGGAACCATATACCAGCAAAAATAAACTTTATATGCATTTTCTTTGATTCGGACAGATATAGAGCTTTTGGCAATGGCCACCCTAATTTTAGACCAGGTGGCACGGCTTATATACTCTCCCGTGTCTTTTTCCCATGCCAATTCATGAGTCTATTTTTGAGGTTGGTTGAAGGATAAAAGTACTTGATATATAGAAGATATGAGTTTTTTGTTATGTGAGCGTGTCTGCAAATGGATTTAATAGGTGAGTGAGAAATGGAAGGAGCTGTTTTAGGAAGGGAGGTATAAAAGTGACGGATTTGTAGATATTGACAGAAAACAGAATTTGGTAAGGAGTATTTAGATAGTAGGGAAGCAAAGTCAAGACGACAAGGGAGCAACATCTAATGTGAAAAGGATATTGTGTCGGGTCCAGGATATAAAGGATTTGTGATCCATCCCAGGTGGAAAAGCTGGGTTATTCCACTTAGGAGTCAATAAGGGATGGGATGATCGTAACTTGTAGGTTTTAACCCAGAGGTCCCAAACGCATAGGGTGTGGCGAGTAGTGGGGAGAAGCGTAGAGGAGGCAGGACGGAGTTCCATAGTAAAGTGTATAGGGAATAATATGCTATGCTAGTGGATTCAATAAACGTCCATATGCATATTTTTTATGCTAATTACTGAAATAAATTGCACATTACTTTTTTTTTAAATAATCTTGAAAAGCAGTCATATTTGTTTATATTATCAATTCAATCACAATATTGTTTATAATGATACACTAATATTGATTTCACTTTTAGCAATTTGTATAAATTGTTTCTTGATTATTCCTATTGTTTAAATGTTATGTTTCATATAACCACTGTCACTTTAATTTGTCTTTATAAGGAAAGCTATCAGACAGTGTCTTGCTAAACAAGCCCATCCATCTAGATTATAAATTCAATTTATTGTGGTTGTAAATTTGCCTTTGTGCATCCAAACAATATTGAACTGTTAGCTTTCTGGGTATTACAGAGAAAGACATCTGAGTATTGTATTTCTTAATGCAATCAATTTAGAACAAAGTGCAGCTCCAACCATACAGTGCCCATTAGTTGAGCGGTTAATTTTGTCCATCTCAAAAAATCACATAAACTCTTAACATATTACTCTACCCCAAGGACCAGGATTACTCACTTATGAGACTTTCCTTTTTAGGGTTGCAACCAGTGGCGTAACTATTAATTTTTCTCCCCCCTGCCCAACATGTTGGCAGCGCTCCCCCCTCCCTCTTCCCCCCGTCTCCCTCTTCTCCTCCTTCCTCCAGGTAGAGTTACCCCCCCCCTCCCTCTTATCCCCCTTCCTCTCCCCCTCCCCCCAGGTAGAGTTAACCATACCCCTCCTGCGTCCGCCGCCGGTCTTGTCTGCGGTCCCATCCCAGCTCTCCTGGTTCCTGCTGCTAATGAAAAGTGACACACAAAAAAATGGTTGCCCCCATACAGCAGACTGTTTTTAAGGATGCTAGAGGAGGCCACCGCCTTCTCTAGCAGCCTCAAAAACTGTCTGCTATATGGGGGCAGCCATTTTTTGTGAGTCACTTTTCATTAGCAGGACTCGGAGCCAGGAGAGCGGGGACAGGACCGCTGACAGATGCGGCAGGTCCCGTCCCGGTGCACAGATGCAGCAGGCGACAGCGGGTAACAATAGCCCTGCAGACCCCCCAGCGCCCACACTTTCTAAGCGCCTCCCTGCTTAGAAAGTGTGGCTGCGGGGCTATTGTTACGTCACTGGTTGAAACTTACTATCACAGGGTTTGAATAAAGCACTCTTTGTACAAAGGCAGAAACTAAGAACCAATATGTTCTTATTGGGTAATTTTGTGGGTGCTTTTCCCAGGATTACTGAAAGAAGAGTAGCTATAGCCTGGTCATTATCCAGCAACAGCACGGGGTGAGATAACTGAATGAATTGTCAATGCTATGGTAGCATGGTGGTGCCACCCTCACAGCAGCAGTTCAGCAGCATCTACTTTGGCTCAGTATACTACACTCCATACCATAAGAGTGTGCACCAAACACATACTGTATACATAGGCGTGCGCAGCCCATTTTATTAGGGGGTGCACCACTGTAGCAGCGTGCCTACTAGGCATGTCTATCACTGCCTACTGGGCACCAATATAAACTAAATAGGTGACTTACACATAATGTCACACACGGTAATGCCCATTACACATTTTTGGACAAGGGAGTCCTCAGCCACAGCAAGCTGCGTCAACCAGCAAGCTGCTGCAGCTGCAGCATGACTGTCGATCCCTCCACCGCTGGCTCCCTCGTGTCCGGCATTGGCAAGTGTGTATGCACTTGACGATGCTACCCCCCCGCCACTAATATCGGCAAGAGCAAATGTAAATGTTGCTTTACAGTACCTACCAATTAGGCTTTGAATGATTCAGGCAGTAAGTTTGTTACAACACATTCCCCCCTTGGCCCTATCTTCCCCAACAGGTTGCAGCAGCTCCTGCCCACCATTATTTATTTATCACATTTGTTTAATCTACTATTACTATTTTTTTTCTCTCACCAATCAAGTATATTCCTAGGAGGAACACTGGCTGCGGCCAGACTACTCAGTGTGGCAATTCAGTTGCTAATGGTGAGGTGAGTGACTGAGCTGAGCTGACCTGTTGATGCTGATGATCAGGTTGAGGCTAGGCGGGCGGGCAGGTGGGCGGGAGTGCCGTGTGCAGTGAGCTCTATGGAGGCGTGGCTGACCTGGGCATTGGAGCAGCGCTGCAGGTCTGCCGCACTCCACCTGGCTGCCGCGGCTCTGCTTTTCCTTTGTGTGTGGGCTTTGTGTGTGGGCTAGAGCAGGCAAGTAATAAAGTCCTGACCTGCACCGCCGGGTACAGGGTGCTGCTGTGGGATTTTACATTAGATTAATACATTTTGCATGCAATCGTGAGGGTCATTAGATGCCTGTGCACAGGGCCGCCGATAGGGGGGGTCTGGGGGTACTTAAGTCCCGGGCCCGGCCGCTCTGACAGAGGGTAGGGCCCGGCAGCTCTATGCCCAGCAGTCCTTGATCATTTTGAGCCCGCCGCACGGTTCAGAGTTCATTACTGTCCCAGCGGCCGCAGCGGCACATTGTGACTAGTCACATCCTCCAGCAACAAGCTGCGTGGCCGCCGGGACTCGGCACAGGAATCCCCCACCGCATAGCATGACAAACGAGGAGCCGCACAGCAGCAGTCATGAGCATCACATGGAGGAGCTGCCAGTGCCAGCCACCCTGACACCGGCCTCAAGCCAGGTACCGTACCAAAACATTAAATAGTGCCCAGCAGGGGGTAAGGAATGCCTGCACACTGCCCACCAATGTGTATATTTGTATACACCCACTGCCCACCAATGTGTATATTTTTATACACCCACTGCCCACCAATGTATATATTTTTATATGCCCACTGCCCACCAATGTATATATTTTTATACGTGCACTGATGTATATATTTATATATGCCTTCTGCTACCAATGTATATTTAAACACCACTGCCCACCAATGTTTATTAATAATAGGTGGTAATGTATAAATTACTGGCCCAGGCCAGCAATGTACTGTATATGTTTCCGCTTATTATTAATAAACTTTGGTGGGCAATGATGTTTAAATAAATATACATTGGTGACAGTGGGCATATAAATATATAAATATTGGTGGGCAGTGGGCATATAAAAATATATACATCAGTGGGCATATAAAAAGATACATTGCTGGGCAGTGGGCATATAAAAATATATACATTTCTGGGCAGTGGGCATATAAAAAGCATCGCTGGCACACGCCTATGTGCAGCCACAAGGCGGGTCTGTGGGGCACCTGGGGTGGGTAGCTTCTAGTGGCGGCTTGGTCCATGCGTCGTGGTCCGATCAGCTGGTAGTGACGGGCAGCGGGTTCCATGACCATACAAGCAGTGACGGCTGGGAGCTGCCTTGTGGCTGCATTTTGCCAAGCTTCAGGGCGGGAGAGACTTCCCCGTAAGAAACCCAGAAGTCAAGGCAACGGGAGGAGAGTGGTGGGATGGAATCGCAAAGGACAGCTCTTATCGGGAGAGCTGCCCTTTGTGTTGCTCACTGCATACTGTATGTCAGTACATATGCGATGAGCATCCGCACGATTAGTGGCGGGATGTACTGCCACTGGCTGGTACATAGAGCCCATATTTTGGGATATCATACACTGTATAAGAGAATAAACATTGTTATAGATATTGATATACTCGGTGGAGTAAATTACTAAGTAGGGAGATCTATTGATGATGGGTTGTTGCTATTGGCAACCAATGAGATTATATCTATTATCTTCTAGAAGGTGCTAAACAAATAAGAAGTTGGTTCTGATTGGTTGCTATGGGCAACATCCCATCTTCAATAGAACTCCAATCTTAGTAAATTTCCCTCGCTAGATCTTAATTACGAGACCACTAAGATAATTACCTTGTTGGTAAGGACCACCTATCTCCTCTGAGGCTGCAGACAATTAGGGAGGGGCATTTTGAACAGTATTCCACGTGGACGGGCACTGACTGCAGGTGCCCGATGCAATTGTACAGCTTGTCTCACTCTAGAAACAGCCCTGTGAAATCACATGACATGTTTATGATATTTATATGCTCTCTTCTCGAGGTGCTTGCTTTTGCTGCATTCTGGTTGGTCATTGCCATTTGTCAGTTGCAATGACAGTTTCTTGCAAGTAACAGCGTGTCACACCAGTTACCCCATGTCTGTTTTAAGCATACTTGCCTACTTTGCCAGTACACAGCTAGCCTGTGCTTCAGGGAAAAGCATGAAGTACACAGGTAATTACACTATGGCCGGCTGACCTTGAGCCTACATTTCTCCAGGATTCAATCAGCCACATAACCTTTGTAATTCATATA
This sequence comes from Crinia signifera, assembly GCF_055691185.1. NCBI lineage: Eukaryota > Metazoa > Chordata > Amphibia > Anura > Myobatrachidae > Crinia > Crinia signifera. The sequence continues at coordinate 343,784,869 of NC_139217.1, forward strand.
CTGTATGTCCTTGATTAAGTGGACATTATAGCGACCTTATGTATACCATTACACTGATTAACTGACTGTCGCATGGACTGAACTTTGCTTGTGTACCTATCTATAAAATATGTGCATTAAAGAGTTTTGGTTCTTTATGATATTTAGTATAATTTACAAAAAAAATGTGATTAGAGCCTAGGGGCGATCCCTGCTGTCAGATACTTCCTAGAGATGAGGATATCACATGACAGTTAGCAGAGGATGTGCTTATCATTTCCACAAAGCAACATGTGCTTCCTGATGAGGTCTAACAGCAAAGCTTATACTAATGCCTTCAAAATGATTTCACAGTTTATCTACATTGACACGTAAGTCATTGGGCAATTTACACATTGAATATATCGGAACATCACAATGTTGAAAACGTTGTTCTTCTAATTGTAATGCAATCTCCTTGCACTGTTCCATTATTTTGTAAGGACAATGGGCCCATGGGTGTTAGCATACATTAGAGATGTATGGCAATGCATTCGCAGCTGCAAATTTGTATGCAGCTAATGTGTGAAAATATACTAATGCTGCCACTACCTGGGAAGGGTTGAGTACAAATTCCCAAGGGTCGGAATCCCAACAGTGGAATCTTGATGCTGAAAATGCTGTCGGCTTCTGTGTAAGTATTTCACCCCTGACCCGCCCCTTCTTCAGCCAACCCTAACCATCCCCTTCCTCAGTTTTAACCTTAAATTGCCCAGCAGCCTAAGCTTAAACTCCACCACCCCCACAGTTTAACCCCTCCCAGTGCCTAACCCTCATACTCAGGACTTTAAAGTGGTCATGCAGAGGTGGGGGAACTAATTTCTCTATGCCACCTAAATTACCCCCCCCCCTACCATTAGGTAGAGACAGGGCCAGGGGTAGGGTTTTTGGTATCCCCCTACAAACTAGAATGCTTTTCTGTGAGAATTACTGTGTGCCAATGAGAGCCAATGTGGAGATTAAAATGTTCTACCTCACCATTAGAGGTGACGGAACTCAGTGCAACCAGTGATGAAGTTGCAGTATTGCTCACAGATAAGGCAATTATTGAACTTCTGAGTAGCCCTATAATCGCACAATATGGCTGCATGAATTGAGATGCTAGAACCATTGTTACTGCATGTGAACGCCATGCTCAGATGGTGTTGCCCTATCAAAGCCTATGGGTTTCTATTTAATTGCCACTCTGAACCCCCTTCCCCCACAGCACGTATATGACACCCAACAACAGCACAGATAGGATGCCGGCCCTGGGTCATAAACTTGGAAGTCCTATCATCACAGAGGACAGCTCTTTCCACAAGAGCTGTCCTTCTCATTGAGGGCCCGATGTACTAAGCTTGAAAAGTGATAAAATAGAGAGGGATACACCACCAACCAATCAGCTCCTACCTTTCATTTTTCAAACACAGTCTGTGACATGGCACAGGAATTATGAAATTGTCTGTCTGATAAAATATGTCTAAATGAGTCAATATTCTATATTTAAATATGTGCCGGATGCCGCTCGTAACAGTGAGCATCCCGACAGTCAATATCCCGACGTCGGGATCCCGACTGCCGGTGCTCCGACAGGGGGGATCTCGACTCACAGGAGCTATTCTCCCTTGTGCGGGTCCATGACCCCCATAGAGGGAGAATAGAACCTATGGCGAGCGTAGCGAGCCACCAGGCCCGCAGCATGCCCACAAGGGGCTTCTTTGCGCTCACCCCCCCGTCGGAGCACCGGCAGTCGGGATCCTGACGTCGGGATACTGACTGTCGGGATCCCCACTGTCAGAGGCGCATACCACACCCATTTAAATGTGTATGTTTCAAAGATTGAGTTTTGTTAAAGACAGTCGTAAAGATTGTGTCAATGTTATTAGTACATTAAAAACCCATTATGCATTAGTCATATATGGAGTTTCTCCTATTTTCATTAGTTGCCATTTACCTCTGAATTTTAAAACATATATGTGACTGCAAACACAGTGTGTGGGTTTACTCATATAGATAATTAATAAAGTGGTATACCGCTATTGGTAATTATTAGTATCTGCATGAAACAGATTTGATAGTTTTTTTCATGCTTGGTCCAGGCTAATTATACATACTGTACATTGAGATTGCCTTCACTGCTGGAGAAGCACTAGTGGTGAGTCAGCACAGGTAACAAGTAGATTCTGATTGGTTTCTTATGGCAACATACTATCTGAAATAGAACTCCTATCTAGTAAACTTCCCCCATTGAATCAGACGACTACCTAGTCGTACCCCTGAATTTCTGCACTGCCGGAGATGGTCCCAGATTAGAGTAAGAGGAGCTCCTATGGTTAGCTTGGATGGTGAACATATTGGTAACTTTTATTACCTACCTGCTTACTTGCATACCTTTGCTAGCTTGGGCTGGTGTGCTGTAGCAAGAAAATTTACTGCATGGTTTCTCCTCGACCAACCCTAGAACGGTCAGCTTGTTTACCTTGAGATTTGGAGCGCTCAAAAATGTGACTCCTTCTTATATAAACACAACCCCATGCTGATAGCTTTAGGGCTGTTTCTACACCCCTAGTCTGCGATTGTTTTTCCCCGTTTAAATAAAACCTTTTTCCACTTTCTATCTCACAAATGTTGACTTGTTGGTACATAGAATTTGACGGCAGATAAGATCCATTTGGCCCATCTAGTCTGCCCCTTTTTTATCCTCCAGGTAATCTCAACCCTTTTTGATCCTTATTTATTTGCAAGGATATTCATATGCCTATCACAAGCATGTTTAAATTGTTCTACTGTCTTACGGCAATATTCAATTGATGCCGGATCCATTTTGCCGGAATGGATCCAGCATCCATTATTCAAATCATCGGCCAAATCCCGATGTCGGATTTGGCCAATGATTGACACTCACCCGGCCGGCGCTCGGACCAGTTGAGTGCGGCAGCGGAAGACAGCGGGAGACGGCAGGGGACGGCGGAGGAGCCTGGATGGAGCCGTGTGAGCTGCTCTCACTTGGCTTGGCGGCGGGTGCGGGCAGTGGCATCAGGGTGTGGGAGGCGGCATGAGGGTGCGGGCTGCGGCGGACAGGAGGACGGCACAGTGTAAGCTGCTGCTGCTCACCTGGCGCCGTCCTCCCTGCCTCAATCCGATGGAGCCACTCTCACAGCGGCTCCTGGCAATAGAATCACCATGCGCCGTCTCCCGCCCCTCCGCCAAGGTCCGACAGAATAAGGCTCACGTGCCCTATTATGTTGGAAGCCCTGCAGCTGGCTTCATGTCTCCCCCGCTCTCCCCCCCGGTTGCTGCCACTCTCTGCGTGTATCCCTGAAGCAGAGACAGGCAGGAAAGCACATGGTCTTTCACTTCCCGCCACCTTGCTGATGGAGACGCACAAGCGAGTGAGACGCTCACGCATCCTGCGGCACCATCTGTACACTTAAATTGCTCCATTGTGCACCATTTAGTGGCTGCCGGTGCACAAAACACCTAAATTCTGCTATAAAGGTGAGGAGCAGCATTAGCTTTTTATTGTATATGTTCTAGATTTATTTATTGGCACTGTTTGTTATTTGTTAAAGTGGTATAGGGCCTGATTCAGACCTGCTTGCTAGGCTGCATATATTCGCTGCCTAGCGAGCAGGTAAATCCCGCTTTGCCGAATGCATGCATCCCACCGAGCGAATCCCCGCACTTGCATTCGAGGGGATGTGTACACTTACACATCTACTCGCATTTGGCGGCAACTAGGAAAAATGGTCGCTCACCATCAAATGATTTTTCCTCTCTTCCTACATAAAAGTAAGTCTATACTTCTTTATCCTCGACCGACGGAGATGGGCAAGATTGGGCGGGCAATGACGTCATGTGTCACTTCTGGGTACTTGTGTAGTTTCATGGCGCCCGATATATCGGACGCGATATCGGCCGATATATCGATGTGATCCGAAGCAATTTTTGACCTGTTCATAACCCCACTATCCACTACGCATGGAGTTGATTTTATATAGTGTGGCGAGCGCAGTAATCCGCGTCCGCTCGCCACGCTTCGGGCTCGGTGGCTCGCTGCGCTCGCCACACTATATGAAATCAACTCCTTGTGTAGTGGATAGTGGGGTTATGAACAGGTAAAAAATCTCATAGGATCGCATCGATATATCGGCCGATATCGCATCCGATATATCGGGCGCCGTGAAACTACACAACTACCCACTCCTGTATTCTGACTGGCACGTTTTTGTGGGCATGCCCATGAAACACTGGGCAGACCTCATCCACTTCCCCCTGCCTGCCCATCAGTGAGCGAACGCCCTGGCGAGTGTTAAATTCGCCAAAGGCGTTCGCTCTGGGGACTTGCACATGCGCGTATTCGTGCAAACCCCCACCATCGCCCGTGGTAGCGAATCCGGACCTGAGCGATCAGGTCTGAATTGTTCCCAAAGTTGCTTGTGCAACTTAGAAATCTCATTTTAATTGTAGATAAATTCATGTAATTGCATCTATGGACAGCAGTGTCCTCATGGTTCCAGCAGACTTAGCAGATGAAAAAACCCAAGAACTCCCGTGAGAGGGGTAATGTCAGACAGGGAAATATGTCTCCTGTGAAAACTGGTTAATTACATAAAGTGAAATGTTAGAACCAAGATCCCTGCAGTCATCTGCCTCACAGAAGTTTATCTCAAAAGCTCTCACTCCCATAGCCGCATATATTTATTATTTAAATGGTTCATTAATTGTGTATAATGCTCAGTGTGTAAATGGACAGCTTTTTATAGCTGCAATATTGATTTTGTACCTTGTCTCTATCTTCACTTTACCTGTTTTATACGCTATTAAAATAACACATTTCTTAAACTATTATAAGCCCATTAGGAGAGGGTTTTCTTAGGGAAATCCCATAAAAACAGTAAAAGCTCAGAGGTTTATTTACTAAGTTTTGAGTTCTATTGAAGATGGGATGTTGCTCTGGGCAACCAATCAGAATCTATTTCTTATTTATTTAGCACTTTCTCGAAGATAATAGATAGAATCTGATTGGTTGCCCATAGCAACATCTCATCTTCAACAGAAATCTTATCTTAGTAAATGAACCAAAGATTTTCTGCCGTCTTCTTTCAATTTTCATTGGCAAATGCAGCCCCCCATATGGGGTCTCTAACTTTCTATGGTGATACTAAAATGCAAAGCATTCTGGAAATTGGCCCCAATAACTCACAATAAAATGGAGTGCAGGCTACACCTGGGTGTCACCTGCTGAGGGATGACACCAACATGGCGGATCCTGCTCAGTGATAATCAGAGACAGGATTATATGCATTTGCATATTTGCATATGCATTGCATATTTTGCCCATTCTCACTGGTTTTGCATATTTTACCTAAAATGCCCCCTTTCCACCAGCGAGTCACAGCACTGCTTTGCCCTGCTGCTGCTGGTTAGGTAGTGATAGAGTGTGCAGGCTGGGGCAATATGTCCACAGTGTGGGGAACCTTGGATGTACCTCTGACACTGCTCTAGCTGGCAATCCATGTTGATAAAAGTCAGTCAGGGTGGATGCCATTACGAAGCTCCTGAACCTTTGCCTGCCCCTGGCCTGGGTCTTTACACAAAGAGACAGACTTCTGCAGCAGAGGAGGTGGGCAGAAGGGTTGTGACATCACGCGGCGCGGAGGAAATGCCGTGTCACAGTGAGTATGCGGTGCAGGGAGGAAGCCTTCCACAGCGCCGCCCTCACACGCTATGCTGACATTTGTTCCATCGGCGCTGGAGATGAGGGTCCGTGTAGTTGAAGCAAGAAGAGCTTTGGATGCTGCAGTCTGCTGTAGCAGCCAGGAAGAAAAAAAAATCCTGTGTATAGCACCAGACATCTGCAGATGCTGTGGGCCTATTTTTGAGGTTTATTTGCAACTAATTGTATGCTGATTTCTTAAATAAATAAGTTAAAATAACTTTTTTATTATTTAGTGTAGCATATTTTAACACTTTTCATGCATATTTAAAATATTTTTCCTGTATATTTGCATGCATATTTCAAGCTTGCATATAATCCTGTCTCTAGTGATAATGTTACAGTTCAGCACCTGACTTGTGTCACTATTTAGAAGCGGACTCTGCAGTCACAGCACTCGTTGAGGGCAGCTCACTAATAAGCAATATTTGGGAATATTATTTCTTCGGACATCCAAGCAGAGAAGAGCTGTGATCTAATCATATGTCCCTGAGAGGAAATATATAAAAACCATAATTGGATTTTGTAATCCAAAAATCACAGTTGATGAATATGCAAAATCAATACCACAAACTGACATTATGATCAAGTACATAAATATTTTAGTGGGGCATTACATTTCATGATTTACCACAAGGTCAAAAGAGTTGTCTGTTATGACTGTGTGTGTGTGTGTTGCAGTTCACATACATTAACTGTATACCAGCCTTTAAATTCTGGTCAGTATATTGTACAAAATAGTACACAGAAGACAGAAGATTTATTCAGTATTTAGCAAGAGGTGAAGGAAAAAACAGTAGAAAAGTGTAGCCATCAGTGCTGTGCTGCAGTGGGCGAGATGTAATAAGCCTTGAAAAGTATTAAAATGGAGAGTGATAAACCATCAACCTATCAGCTCCTACCTGTCTTTTTTCAAACACCCTGTAGCATGGCAGTGAGTAGCTGATTGGCTTATGGTTTATCATTCTCTTATTTTATCACTTTTCAAGCTTAGTACATCTGGCCCTCTGTCTGTAGGGGACAAATGTTGGAATCACATAACATTTTGGAAGCAGCATCTGAATTGACTGATAACAGTTGATATACAGTAATATCTGCCTAAGGCTTGTGGACCAGTAACTATTTGTCAAATTTGATGTTCATCTAGAAAGTAATTTTCTTCTTTGTACTAATTAACATAAGATGAATTAAAGCAGATTCATCTTATATTAAACGTTTGAAATGGTATTTAGACTGTATATCAAAGAACTGTTAGTGCCTAACTGGAAGTGCACAGCACCATCAGTGCCACCTTTCCTTCATCAGAGACCCAACTGTTCCATATATAAATACAACCCTGCAAACTTTCAAATTCTAGATAAGCAGGTTGAAATTTAGTGGTCAATTTGGTGGGGCCTACAGGGAAAGTGTCATGGACCAGTGGCAATGTGCCTGCCATGTACACAATGATTGTGGGCCTGGACTAGACAGTATGCCCTATGTACTTGTGACAATGCCCCTGTGACGGTGTGGTGCAATGGCGTACCTGATTCTGGACTTGACGGCTTCGTCAGCTTCGGACCGCTTTTCTAGAAGAATTTGTGGCAGGGAATGGCACAACCCAAGGAGACCCACAAAAGCAACACAACTAACAGTTAGCAGCGACAGTCATTTAATTTACTAAAACACACTGATTGGTCGCTGTAAAGTTTCAATAGCAAATGACAATAAGAAATACATTCACCATAAAGCATCAGATAAAACAATAATCACTCCAGTATGTTAACCTCAAATACACTATGGTGGTTCTAACTGACATCTGCCAGGTGACGCTACTTATTTCTATCTATCTTCACTCTCTAATCAGCAATTCATTTCAACACTTCACAGAACTTAATGCAAATTACTAGCAACAAACAATATACACTGTCACGGATAACCAGTCACTGCTCAAAACAATGGTCCCTAGTCGACAGGTCCTCACATGTATACAGTCCCTATAATAGTGTGCACACGAACTGGTAGTAACCAGAAAAGGGTTAAACGGTCCTCAGTGGAGGGACAGGCAAGTCCCCTATTGGGGTGACTTCCTGTAAGTTACTTACCACAGACTGCTGGGGTATAAGGCTGGCCTTGGCAGTGGGAGCCTCCTAAATGCCACTTCTTGGCTGGGTCTGGGGGTTCCCTTACTCCGGGTAACCCTGAGGACTGGTGGGTGGCAGGAAGGGGGATAGTGCACGGCGCCCCAGCTGGGGGAACAAGGGTGTAGGTGATGTGGGATAACAGTGAGGTTTGGGATGCCCTTGCTGGGTATTGCAAGGGTGCAGATGCTGTCACAGGGGGAAAATGCCTCAGTGCTTCCTCCTCCTGCAGCACACTCCTGTAATCACACTTCTGCACTTGTTCCCTCTGTCTTTAGGCAGCACACTCCTTTTCTCTTTGTCACTGGGCTCTGGCACTCCACATTGCAGCTCTCATTCACATGGCTTTCTCCTCTCTTCCTGTCATGCTGCCTGGCTGACCTCTCACCTCTCCTTCCTGCATCTGGGCAGGTTTCTCTCTGCAGGACATAGATCAAAGCAGCCAGCAGGGTCCTAGTGCTGGCTAGGTTAGTTTAATCACTTGCAGCCCTGATCACAGGGAAGGGGTTTTACTGGGCAGCGCTTGCTACCATTCCTAGGTTCTTTAAGGGGGACAGGGGCAACTGGAGTGGGGTGCCACATACTTCCTTCTGGCCCTCTCTTTCTTAAGTTTGGAACTAAAAAGCAATGGATGAATTTGTACATACAGGCCCTTATTCTATGTGAAAAAAAGGGGTTTGTTGGATGTGGGATATGGCGCTACACCGGGTCAAACACGATATGTGGGTGTGGGATACTTAACTTGAGTATTTTCGGTCCTTTTTCTCACTTGGTTACTTCGTCCTTCGCGATTTTTCTCGTCAATTTTTTGGAGAAAAAAGGAATAAAGATATTTTAGGTTGGAACGGGGGTTTGGTTCGGTTTACAAGGTATTATTGTTCTGTCCCAGTTTTCTGATATTCCTCACCTCACTTACATATATATGTAGTGAGGGTAAGCTTATCTGGGTTTCTTTATATTGGGTGATGAACTGTGGGAATCAACTCAAAAGCAAGTCCTCCTGCCGACGCGTTTCGAGATGTGCATCTCTTTGTCAAGGCATGGAGGACCTGCTGGTGAGTTGATTTTGGATTCTGACTCTCTGCTGGAAGTTTCTGAGGGACCCATTCACCCCCCGAGGAAAAGGTAGGACAAAGAGAGTTTTTCTCAAAGTTGCGGAGTCTACTTACCGGGCAGTAGCTCAGCACCAGTCCTGCCCTACTCTTAAAGGGGGTAACAGTGCCCCTCCACCAGCAGACGGTAGAAATATACGGATTATACTGAATCTCCGTTTTTTATATTTTTAAACCAATTTTTTACTGTAAAATAAAAACCTTTTTTCACTGGATAAGGAGTCAGCCTGGAATGATTAAAGATACCCAGATGCTCGTGTACATACATTACTAATCGTGAGTACTGGTACGCAGTTTTCGATAAAGATACCTTGATGAGAGTTTTCATGTGCATAAACGTGTAAGTGAGGTACGCCTCCCACAGTTCATCACCCAATATAAAGAAACCCAGATAAGCTTACCCTCACTACATATATATGTAAGTGAGGTGAGGAATATCAGAAAACTGGGACAGAACAATAATACCTTGTAAACCGAACCAAACCCCCGTTCCAACCTAAAATATCTTTATTCCTTTTTTTCTCCAAAAAATTGACGAGAAAAATCGCGAAGGACGAAGTAACCAAGTGAGAAAAAGGACCGAAAATACTCAAGTTAAGTATCCCACACCCACATATCGTGTTTGACCCGGTGTAGCGCCATATCCCACATCCAACAAACCCCTTTTTTTCACAACGACTATTTGGGTTACCTAGGAATAACCCTTCAGGGTGGAAGATAGGCAGCAAAACAGCGAGAATTACAGCGCCCAGGCGATTGTCTTACCAAACTTTTACCACAGGCCCTTATTCTAGTTCACTCGCAAAGGCAAATTCCTTCTCAAATGAACAAAACCATGTGCACTGCAGGGGAGGCTTGTGCAGAAAGAATTACATTTGGTGAGTTATTTTGTTTCTGTGCAGGGAAAATACCTTTCAATTTTGAAAAGCCACAAACTATTTAGAAATGTACCTATTCTCTTTATTTTCACACATACATCTCAAAGGGGGTTGGGAGCCGCGTCGCTGCCTGCCGGGCACAGCAGACGGGTCCCGGAGTGTGTGCCCCGGCTGTTGCTAGGCAGCCGGGACGTAAGCGCACTTCCGGCTGCCGTTACCAGGCAACCAGGACGCATCCAGGCTCTGTGTTCCCCGCTGCCGCAGCGGTTGCCTAGGCGACGGGGACGCCAGGCAGCCGCGGGCAGGCGGGAAAGGGAAGGTTCCCCAGCTGCTGCTCACTAGCTTTGTGGGAAGTCCCACAAACGCTGATTGGACCATTGCCCCTTCTTAAACCCTGCACTGAGGCCAGACAGACGCCGGATATAGAGTCCTGTAGGTCTGACCTGTATTGGTCCCTGTATTGGTTCTCAGTTTACCTTGATACCTGTCCCTTTTGGGCTGCTGTTCCACTATTTGTGTACCTGTCACCTCACCATCGTGACCCCTATTGTGGTAGCAGCATTCTTAGAGCTTGCTAAAGGGTTCCACCGGTAGGACCAATCTCAACCGTAGGTACTTGTGAAACTACCTCGTCTGGTCGCTAGTTCGGCCATCTGTGTATATAGTGTGTTTGTCTGTGTCACCGTACTTCCCTGCACTTCTCCCTGCCAGTCATTTACCATTGTATATATACCCTGATCACTTTGTTGTATATATCTTCCACCTCACTCCCAGGTAGTCCTTACCCTGTCCTGACCACAGGTCCGTTTTCCCCTGTCCCCTGTCGTGTATATAATCAGTCATCCCTAAGTAACTATCCTTACCGACGGGTTGACTGGGTTACTAAGGGCTAAGCCTGCACTGTTACCTTTCGACGTAAGACCTGGCGGCATATCAGTACCTGTAGACGTGTCTAGTCTTACGGGAAAGGGGCTGTTATAGGCAAGAAGACTCGGAGGTCTACTCTGTGGGCTTAGACCAAGGTATCCCAGGGCAACCGTCCAGAAGACGCCTGCAGATTCCTGGTCGTGAGCTTGGATTTCTTCCCTCTTCCTTGAACGTCTGAGGTCCTCTCCCAGAAGCTTCCCTGGAACATAGCCACCCTAACCCGGTGAGCATAACATTGGGATAGGGTAAAAATTGTTCCCTTAAAATATAGGGGTTTGGTTCAATGAATCTACAGTAATTAAGTTGGCCCCTAAATGGTTGATATGCAAAAGGTCATCATAGAGGCAGTAGATAAGGTGATCAGGTACCAAAGGTCACAGGATCAAAAGTTCAAAATGAAAATGGTCTTCAAAAAAATTATTGACACAAGTTTTTTTTTAATGTCATTTTGTACAGTACGATTTACCATATGTGAGCCAAATTAGTGGAAACTTTTACCCACATGAGCTTCTTTCTACTCCTAACCATAGTTCAGGTGGATATTAAATGATGAACAAAATATATATTTTATATATTTTTACCTTTTACCCATCAACCATTTGCATTTTGAACATGTTGAACTGAACTATTGATCTATCAATCAGATACCAAAGATAGTCCATGAGTACAAGATGCAATATTGGATTTACCACTATGCAGCCTATGGGGCTGTGTGAAGGCCCTAATTCAGATCTGATCGCAGTACAAAATTGTTCTCAAAATGGGCAAAACCATGTGCACTGCAGGTGGGGCAGATGTAACATATATAGAGAGCGTAAGATTTGTGTGAGTTATTTTGTTTCTGTGCAGGGTAAATACTGGCTGCATTATTTTTACACTGCAAATTAGATTTTAGTTTCAACACACCCACCCAAATTTAACTCTCTGCACATGTTCCATCTGCCCCATCTGCAGTGGACATGGTTTTGCCCATTTTGAGAACAAATTTGTACTGCGATCAGATCTGAATAAGGGCCAAAGTACAGTCCCAATGGGCCAGTTGCCCTCCAACAGATTTTCTACTTTCAGGCCCCTACTTTCAGATTCCACGCTCTACCTCCAGCGCATACGGCACTGCAGATCCCTAAACAGGCTCTCTATGGGGTTTATTTACTAAGATGGGAGTTCTGTTTAAGATGGGATGTTGCTATTGGCGGCGTCTCTAGTGCTCGGTAAGCTGCGAGATTCGCAGCTTACCGTCCAAATCAGAATCACCCCCAATATGCCTTTATTTCAGGCAGCAAGCTGAAAACTGCTCTATTGATAATAATAATAATAATAGTAATAATAATAATAACAATATATAGTTTTTATATATAGCACTTTTTTCCAACAAGATGTAAAACTCTAAACAAAACTATTGTATTTGACATTTCTATAGCTAGACTGTACTATGACAATGCACATATTACCCCCTATGTAGAATGTGTATAGATGGAAGACAATGAAACATCACAAAACATCTCATTCTCCCATGCAGAATGCCCTGTACCAAGTTACACCTTTTGTCTTTACATACAGATGGAGATGCTGTCATCAGATCGGCTCTGGGCGTGACTACCGCCCTGCTCCGTCCTCCAGAATGTGGAGCGCACACATGGAGACGCTCGCGCTCCTCATTCTTGGCAATGGACACGCGAGCCTGTGAGAAGCACATCCCTGTCTGACAAATTGCCATCCGCCAGAAATCTGCGGATTGTGATCTGGCGGCAATACGAAAGCGGCCCCATCTGTAAACTGTCTACAGTAGCTTCATTTGCTCACTAGATTATGAGATTTGCTTCATTTAAGATTTCTTCTTTTGTTTTTATCACTGCACTTTTTATGACACCGATCCAATACAATAAAAGAATACAAAGAATCCATTTCAAAGTTGATCTTTAGAAAAAGACACTTCCTCAACCACAAAATGTTTTATTGCTCTATTCTCCGACTGCGACCCACTTACTTCCAACCATTTTCAACCCATAGTCCTTTGTACTTCAGTTCCTGAGACCTGTAACAATGTGGTTATAATTATGTTGGCTTTGTGGTTCAAGCTGCCCACCACATCAAATGGAGGAATTCCTCCATGGCCCCCACAGTCACTGCAGTGATAACTATAGGTCTCTTCTCATACCTGTAGCTTTGTCAGCAAGATGAAAACTAAAATGGCATAATCTAAACCAGTGGTGTAAAAGTCATGGCCCGCCAGCTGTTGTGGAACTACACGTCCCAGCATGCCCTGCCACAGCTTTAGCAATCCATTGGATAAAATCTGTGGCAGGGCATGCTGGGACGTGTAGTTCCACAAAGGCTGGAGGACCATGAGTTTGACACCACTGATCTAAACTATTATATCATTATTATATTTATTATTTTAGATTCACTATACCATGAAAGGCAGATTATGGAAGAGAGTAATAGAAAGCCATCAAATAAAATAAGTGTATGTATAGTATATAGAATTAACAACATTTAGGATTTTTTAGTGCAAAAACATAAAATATGATGCAGTCATAGACACATTTCGAAATCACTTTGGCACTGTGCGCTTCCTATGCACAACTACAGTATAAACAAAGTCCTGCAAGTACCAAAAATATACGGGCAGGGCTGGATACCATTATAAATATTACACCCCCAGAGAAATGGGTGTGGTATGCTCCCCCGACGGAATCCTGACTGTAAGTACTCTGACACAGAGGCGAGTGCATCGGAGCCCCCTGCAGGCTCACTGTGCTTTCCATGCTGCGCTCGCCATTCTGCTGGCTAAGGGGGTTATTCTGGTTGATTCGCAAGGCTGCAAATTCGTAGCCTTGCAAGTCCACCAAACCCCTCCTGGCGAATGAACACCCCCCGCCCAGTGCCCGTTCGCCCGTGCAGGCTGCAAATGGATGTTTAGCATAAACATCCATTCGTATGCCTCGGGTAATTGCTCACATCTTTCGATGGTCAGCGATGTCAGCTGCCAGCCCCCCGCACCTGCGTCACCGCCTCATTACCATGAGAACGCCTAGCATTCTCATGGGAACGCCCATGGAATGCTGGGCATTCCCATATGGTAATGGGGCAGCCCGGCCCCCTTCTCCGTCCGCCGCACAACGTCATGGGTGCGTGCACCCGGCGAACCGAAAGTTTGCCGTGGGCGCACGCACCCAACGTCTGCACATGCGCAGAAACGCACCTGCGCATGTGCAGACGCGCACCATCGGTCCTCCATGCGAATGCACAGAGGACCATATGGACTTGAATAACCCCCTAAGGTTCTATTCTCACTCTATGGGGGTCGTGGACGCCCACAAGGTAAAAATAACCCGTGTCAGTTGTTATCCCAACTGTCTGGCATTTACCAGTCTGGATTCCGATGTCAGAGATAATACCATCAGAATCTCAACTGTCGGAGCATCATCTGGCACCCAAAGAAATAGGCAATGGGGGACTTTTTCCCCACCACGAAAAATACATAAGACTAAAAAAGAGATAAGCAGGAAAAAAATATTTTTACTCTAAAACAGAGGCAGTAAATATACAAGATTTAAGAGTGGTGTCAATATGGGTTATTATTAATAATAATAATAATAATAATAATACAATAATATTTGTTCATTAGATTTTTTCTTACTTCTTACTGATTCGCAGCTTACCGAGTCAACCAGAATGAGGGCCTATGCATTATGATCATTATCACCTCTTCGGTATGATTGGTTAATCATACACCTTGCTATAGTCTTAGAAAGGTACCTAAAGTTATTTTAGTGTACCTAAAATAATTTATGCTGTATTGAAGGCAAAGGGTGGCCACACCATATATTACTTTGATTTAGAATTATCTGCTGTCCATTCACTTTGCAATTTGTTATTTGATTAAAAAAATTAACACTTCTATTTTTAAAAGCTCGTATTCAGTGTGTGTGTGTGTGTGTGTGTGTGTATGAGTGTGTTGGTGGTGGTGTTGGGGGTTTACATGCTCTTTTTCCAGAGGGTTCCATTGTAACAGCGTGCCAGTACTCCCAGAATCCACAATTAGTGGTGGGAGCGCTACGCTCCACAACCACACACCAGAATTCCAGTAGTACCTTGGAGGTGTCTCCAAAAATGGCTATCGTGGACATAGACAATACTGTAAATGAACAAGCCCTGAAAGTGTCTTTTTCGCAAATAATTCTCAGACGCTATACCACTTTAACACCACACTCATAGATGTAGCTGTCAAAATCTTTATTTCCGGTATGAATGTATAGAACAGCGGTGGCCAACCCGCGGCTCGCGAGCCGCATGCGGCTCGCCGAGCTGTAAACTGCGGCTCCAGCCTCCCGTCTCCAAAGCGGGGTTTTGAATTTGGCGCGAATTCGGCTGCCAAATTCAAAACGCTGCATCGGCGGCCAATAGGAAACGACCGCGGCGAGACATCAGATGCCAGCGGGAGGGCGAAAAGTCTTCTCCACGCCGGCAGAGCGCAGGAGCGCTCCTGAAGACGCGAGAAGCCGCCGGAGGATGGCGCAGAAGACGGCGGCGGGGAGAAGAGTTCCGGCGCCGCTGAAGAGGCCAGAAGACGCCGGGATCAAGACAGAAGATCTCCGGCGCCTTCTGCAAGAAAAAAGAAGATGGCTCCCGGAGAGGCCAGCAGGGGTGGGAAGCAAAAGAGCTGACGAAGCTCCCCCCAGCGGCCTCTCCCAACACCAGGTAGGGGCCTTTGGCCTCCTACCCTCCATCCACCCTAGACCACCGGGTGTCGGGCACTAGGCCCGTGGGCAAATTCAGGCCCTTCTGGCCTGTGTGCGCATTAGTCGGGCCCTCATGGCCCGTGGCTCATTTATTTGTTGGGCCCTCCTGGCCCTCTAGGTGGGCCCTTTAGTTAGGAAGCTGGGCCCTCCAGCATAGGTGTTGCACTGTGGGCAACACCTGTGCTGGAGGGCCCAGCTTCCTAACTGTGGGGTCATATGATGTTTGGCACTGTGGGGGGGCATATGTTTGGCACTTTGAGGGGCATGTGATGTTTGGCACTGTGGGGGGCATATGATGTTTGGCACTTTGCGGGGCATGTGATGTTTGGCACTTTGAGGGGCATATGATGTTTGGCACTTTGAGGGGCATGTGATGTTTGGCACTTTGAGGGGCATGTGATGTTTGGCACTGTGGGGGGCATGTGATGTTTGGCACTGTGGGGGGCATGTGATGTTTGGCACTGTGGGGGGCATATGATGTTTGGCACTGTGGGGGGCATATGATGTTTGGCACTGTGGTGGGCATATCTGGCACTGGGGGCATAAAGTTTTGTCATGTGGCCACTCTCCTTGTGTCATATGACCACGCCCCTGACCACTCCCCTGATCACGCCCCTTTTTGGCACGACGTTGGCTCTTTGGCTTGACAACTGATATTTTTCGGCTCTTTACCTCTGACCGGTTGGCCACCCCTGGTATAGAACTTGGTGTGCCCCATGGCAAAATTTTGTAGGGGTCTCCCTTCTACAGAGAGGGGAGGGGGGGGGGTTTACACAGGTACAGTGCTGGTATAGGGTGACACACACAGATTGAGTGGGGGTACAAGGCATCACAAACACACACACACACACACACACAGATGGGGGGATACAGGTTGTCACACACAAGGGGTGTCGAAGTCTAGTTGCACACACGCCATTTTAGGATAGTATGGCCGCCATTTTGGTTCGCAGAGTTGCGCAAATAAAGTTTCCATACCCGAGTATGTGTGACAAAGTGGACCAGAAGAGTAGCCATACTATCACACATAAATTCATAAATACATACTGACACTAAGTAAAATGTAGTTAAAGGTTTAGAACGCCACACATAGCTTAGTTAGCCCTGCATACATCTGTCTGTATCATGTTTAGTACCGTTCCGTTCCGTTCATTGTGCGAAGTATTCCGGTCATTGCGAATATTTCGCAATATACACGGCCCGATAGTTATGGACATAATCCATATTCCAGAGACAGTTTCTGTTGAAAGTATGTAACAAAGGAATCTGGATGAAACTGGTTCTTATCACTGCTGACGCCGAAACCATCAAACAAAGGACTCTTAAAGTTCACTCCCCTGCACCTAGTCAAATCAGTTGTATCATCTTACCCCCAATCACAGTGGACCTGACATACGATCTCTGACCAATGGGAATGGCCTTTGACCTCCCCCTTCTGACCCTATAAGATAGGTGACCCAGGGCTGCCCGGTCACTTCGGCACATCTACCTTTCCCTGACTATCCACCGGGCTATAGTTCATCCCTGAACGATAGCGAGCTCTGACCGGACTGCGCTTCGCATATTTGATGAGACGGTAAACGGTTGCATTAACGGTATTTATCCTTAGTGTATTGTTGGCTGATTGTGTCTTGTATCTGTTTTTCTTCCCTTAGTAGAGCCTGTATAGTATATACTTTGTTAGACTATTGCATAACTTGTTATACCTGTATTTTCTATTTCTGTAACCCCCTTTTGTCCATTAGGGACTTAAATACATCTTTTTGTGGAGTTCCTATCTCCTTACTTCTATACCGTGGTTGTGTCTGTTATTCGCATTTAGCGATAAAGGTTTATTACGGACTCTGTCCTTAAAAGGTATATTCGCAGATCAGAGTCAAAGTACTGCGAAAGGATCTCTTATTAAGGTATTGGTTCTTTGGTGTATAATACACGATAAAGGTACGCTACGCTGCGCTACGTTTTGTTCGCACGTAGCTAGGCATAAAGGGTACGCTGGTTACGGACTTAATACGTAACTCGCGCTTTTCACTTATTGTTTCTTTGGTCATATTAAATCGCCATTAACAGGGGATATGGGGTGTAAAATGTCACACGATGAGGAGGGGAGGGAAGTACAGGGTGTCACTCACACAGGGGTATTGGAGGTATACTGTCACACATGGTGGGGAGGGAAGTACGTGGTTTCACACACATACAGGGGTGTGCACTGTTAAAGCTGCCATCCACTAGTAGTGCCATATGGACACTCCTTATAAAATAAAAGTGTTATATCGCAGGTGCTTTTCCTGCAATTGTGATGCAAGAAATGTTCCCGCGTGCCTTGCATCGTAATCACAGATCAGATGGGCTGCCATGATTATTTGGCATAGCCTGTAGCCCTCAATGGTATTGCATATGATACATCATATGCGATCCATCCACCCAGGAGTCATACTGGATGGCGGCCTTTAGACACAGCTGGGAGAGAGTTACTAGGTGCCTTACATATACACACACACAGTGGGGTAGCAGTTGTGTACCTTCAGTAATTGAATGGCCTACTCTGCCTACAGCCAGCAAGGGGGGGGGGGAGAGAGAGAGGGGGGGGGGGTGTGGAGACACACACAGATAGAGAGGAGGGGCGGGGAACAGGACGAAAGAGAGAGAGAGTGGGAGATTCAGTCCATTGTTATGAGTAAGCAACAAACAGAAATAGTAAATCACATTGCTGTTTTGAGGAGAAAGTAAAATACCATGGGATATGTAAAATTCATTTAATAATTGTTTATGATGATATTGTAAAATACATATAAAAAAACATAAAAAAAATAATGTAACAAACACATAATAAAATGTTGTAATAAAAGGTGCAGTCTCTCACATTGGTAAATTTTGTGACCATGCAAAGTCCCGTTCCTAGGTAGGACCTCTGGAACCCTGGTGAGGTATGCATTCTCACTTGGCTCTACTTGGGAGCAGTAGGAGTTCCTAGAGTGGAGAATTTGGCCATTATGCTCTCAGAGGTGCATTTAGGGCCAATGAAGGATATTGCTGATGACGTGTGGGAGCATGCATTATCAGCAACATAGCAGGTACACACTAGATGATATATATGATATGACAATTGTATTTTAACACTTTTCAAAGCTTAGTACATCTTCCACCATGCTTAACAGGCAGCGGTGGCAGCATGAAACTCCCTCCTCCCCTGTGCTAGATGGGGGGGCGGAGCTACACAGACATCAGGGGGCGAAGCCACACAATAGCCGGGAGTCTCAGGACAGGATGAGCTGCTAGCCAGATTTAGGTAAGTGTAGGGAAATGGAGGGGGGGGGGGGGGGGTGTTAATAAACACATAAACATGTGTCTATGTGGAACTATTACAGTGGGAATCATGTGTATGTACTACTGTGGGTAGCTGTGGACATTGGGGATAATTCAGACCTGCTCGCTAGGATGGATTTATTTGGAGCCTAGTGAGCAGGTGAATGCCGCCCCGCCGAATGCAGGCACCCCACCACCTGAATCACCGATACTATGCTGCGAGCTTATGTCTATGCTTACACATCCGCTCGCAAGCACCTACTTTTCTTCTGCACGCAGAGAAGGGTGACTCAGGACTTACTTTTTCGGCTGCACGGTCTTCTCTGAATTGTTGTGAAACGACACATCCTAGCCTGCTCTGCCACAGTTTCAGCATTCCCTATTAGCAAAACAGTGCCAATGCAACTGGGTAGTTTCACAGCA
Organism: Crinia signifera; assembly: GCF_055691185.1. Taxonomy (NCBI): domain Eukaryota; kingdom Metazoa; phylum Chordata; class Amphibia; order Anura; family Myobatrachidae; genus Crinia; species Crinia signifera. The sequence continues at coordinate 343,804,099 of NC_139217.1, forward strand.
GCTGGACAGCCACAGGATGGCCAGGCCTAGTCTATTAAGCATACATCCCAACTGTCCTGCTTTTTCGTGAACGTCCCATTTTTTGGGAACGTTCCCACGTGCCCCCCAGGGCCGGCAGGGTCCCGTGGCACTGGGGGGGGGGGGGGGGGGGGTAGATGTTACTTGTGCAGAGAGAGTAAGATTTGGGTGGGGTTTTTCTTCAAAGTGAGATCTATATTGAAGTGTAGAAATAAGGCAGTCAGTATTTTCCCTGCACAGAAACAAAATAACTCACCCAAATCTAATTCTCTCTGCACATGTTACATCTGCCACCCCCCCCCCCCCACTGCAGTGCACATGGTTTTGTCCATTTGAGAAGGAATTTGCCTCTGAGAGTGAACCAGAATAATGCCCTAAGTCCCAAGTTGTTTTTATGCAGTCGGATATCACCACTGTAACTTCTAGAGGAGTAATAACATTTTGCTTCAAAAAGATCAAACAGCAGAACTTCTCTTGGACAGCAGGTGATAGCAAGGAATCTCCCTGTAATTGGCTGCTAGTGAAAGAAAAGGCTCCCTGCTGTGCTCATTTAGCTGCAGTCAGAGTTCATGAGATGATTTTTTTTTTGGCAACATGGACTATGATAGAAGGGGAAAAAATAACTTCTCATTCCATTGACGGTTAGAGGATGAAGATTTTATTTGATAATAGGGTAAAGGTGTAAGGGGTCATCAATTAAAGTTCAATTTGAAGTTGGGTATGTTATTATACTCTACTTACTTTTTCTTCAGGTATAACGGACAGGGATAGCCTTGCAAAGTTATATTTTTATTTATTACCAGTTATTTATAAAGTGCACACATTCCGAACACTAAACAGAGAATATTTGAACATTCACATCATTCCCTGCCCCAGTGGAGCTTACAATGTGTATTCCCTACCACATGTACATGCACACACAGGCATTCTAGGGTTATTTTGTTGAGAGCCAATTAGCCTACCAGTATATTTATGGATTGTGGGAGGAAACCGGAGTACCCGGTAAGCACGGGGAGAATATACAAACACTGCACAGTTAGGGCCATAGTGGGAATCGAACCCATGACCTCAGTGCTGTGAGGCCATAATACTAACCATTACACGGTCTGCTCTGCCCAAGTTATAAAATGGAGAGATAAAGTACCAACCAATACGCTGCTAACTGCCATGTTAATGGCTGTGTTTGCAAAATGACAGGAGCTGTTTGGTTGGTAGTTTATCAGTCTCCATTATATATAAAATAGCCTTAAACACTTTTTAATTGTTTGATAAACCAAGTCATAAAAACGGGTGTGGTATGGGACTCCGATAGTCGGGATCCCGACAGTCCCCGACTGCCCGGAGTCAGACAGCATGGCGAGCTCAAAAAAAGCCCCTTGCGGGCACACTGCACTCGCCACGCTGCGGGCACGGTGGATTGCTACGCGAGCCACCTATTCTATTCTCCCTCTATGGGGGTCATGGACCCCCACGAGGGAAAATAGCGGGTGGCCGTCGGGCACCCGGCTGTCAGCGTTTGACAGTCGGGATCCCCACGTCGGGTAAATGACTGTCGGGAACCCGTCCGGCACCCATAAAAACTACAGGAGGTTCCCAGAAGCCTCCAAAAGGGACCCTGGCACTATGGGTACCAGCATGAGCCAAGAAATAGTGATTAACACAAAATATTGTATTTTATAAAAGTATTACATTTGCAAATATATCATAGCTGCCTACCCTCCTGCATTCTGCAGGAGACTCCCTGAAATAGCAGCAATCTCCCTCTCTCCCTCATTAGTCTAGAAATCTCCCTCATTTCACCTAGCCCACATTACACTGTTGCATTTTTGGGGAAAAAGGAATGAGACAGATACATTTACATTGAATCATCAGCACCATTTCCCAGCACTTTACCAAGTATAGTAGCTCTTACTAACTGCTTTGGGACTCATCTACATTTGTATATAAGTCATTTTACAAGATTCCTCTCAGATGTAGCAGTACACACCCACGCTGCTAGGTGCCACGTTCACAATCTCTTTTCACAATCTCTTCATATATGATACTAGACATGTCCTTTTGGAGGAGCATGACAAGCCCCCTCAATGGGGCGCTTTGCAAAATTCTACTACCAACTATAATCTCCCTGAAACTAGTTTTCAAAAGTAGGCAAGTATGAAATATATCGATGATGAAGTACTTATCGTAAATGCACAATTGTTTTTAAAGGAATTACACTTTTGGAATAGAGTTTATGGGTCCAGTGGAAATTGGAATGAACATGTGCTTAACATGTTCATTCCAATTTCCACTGGAAATGGATATGGGGCATAGGTTAATCTGGGGGCACATAAATAATCCTGACACATATGGCTGGCAGTGACATTTTTGCTGCTCCAAAGCAAACAGAAAAATGAAAACCATATGCAGAGGAACATCCATGACATCATGGAAGTTGTGTCTGTAACCATGGAGGTAATATGCTCATGTCAGTTAAATAAGTCACAGTGTTGTTTTTCTTTTTTTCATGCACTCACATAACTAAGCAGTGGGATGTGTGCCATGTTATATGTGGTTCATTGCTTTGAGGCTTTGAACTTACTTTTACAATTGTAGTCACCACAACAAATTATTCCTGGATTCCTGATCACATTAGGCAGCTGGCTCTAACATATTCTTGTATGGTGTCATCTGGTTCCCTGCAATCTACTAATGTGCCTGATTATGTCTGTTAGAGTAGAAGCTAGGAATGTCTACAATAAATACAGCAAAGCATATCCAACAGGGACATTTCATTCATCCAGTGCCATAAGTCTTACAGGGCTGGCCCAGAGTTATATGTAAAGTGGGCAGAACTATGTCCGCTTTAAGGTTACATATATTTGCACAAATGTAGGGCCGGTGCAAGAATTCCAGGCACCACAGGCAAACTTTGGGGCAGATTAACTTTGACCAGCAGGGGGAGGGGGGCAGGCAGCGGGCACTGGGCGCCGCTGCGGCTGACCAGTGGGGGGAGGGTGGGGCAGACAGTGGGCGCTCCAGTGGGGGGTGCGGGCGCTATCCTCTGATTGCCGCTGACCAGGGGGGTGGGACCGCCACCTGCTGAAAAGAAGCTGCCGCTGACCGGGGGGTGGAGGGTTGGTGTGTGTGTGTGTGTGTGTGGGGGGGGGTGTCAGGCAGCGGGCGCCGCATTCCAGGGGGGTGCGTGCACTACCCGCTGACCGCCGGGGGGGCACCTGCCGAACATATCCACGGGCGGGTGGGTGCGGACGCAGATGTCCATAACCACGGGCGGGTAGGTGCGGGCTCCGGGGGGGGGGGGGGGATGGGCGCTCACCTGCTCCCTGCTGGCCTGGTACTTTCCTTCCGGGAGCAGCGCTGCTGCTGCTCCTCGCATGATGGGTGGCTGCAGGCAGCTCAGTACCGCCCTTCGTGTACACACGTACAGATTTATCTGTCCAATCTATCTGGTGGGAACAAAAACCTGGAAATGTATGGGAGCATATGACAATCAAAAATTTCGGTACTTATGTAATATCTGGGCTCCCGTTTTTCTTATGAGACCGCGTCCGCTCGCCACGCTTCGGGCACGGTGGCTCGCTGCGCTCGCCACACTATATAAAATCAACTCCATGCATAGTTGGATAGTAGGGGTATGAAAAAATGGGGTGCATTTAACATGGGAGCCCAGATAATACATAAGTACCAAAATTTCCACCCAAATGCAGGAAAACAGAAAAAAATATATGCTTTAATAAATTTGTTATATCAGAATGCTTTAAACAATTTGTCTGACTGATCATTGTTTGTTTTCAAGCGTTTGGGAACAATTTTTTGATTGTCATTTGCTCCCATACATTTCCAGGTTTTTGTTCCCACCAGATAGATTGGACAGATAAATCTGTATGTGTGTACGCACCTTTAGAGCTACCTAGCTTGGAGCAAACCCACAATACTCCATATGGCATATATGGACCTTCACCGGTGTGCTGCTCTGGGCTTTCTGCCTTATGCTGGTTTTTTGGGGTGCCGCATCCTGCTCCTAGAAATAACGCTAGGGACCCCCAATATACAGAGAAGCCTTGACGATGACTTGGGGGCTTATCATACATTTGCGCAAATATATGTAACCAATATCTCTGAATTCTATTATCATGTAGTATTCAAGACTGGTTACTAATGCTATTCAATGAGCTGGGAGAAACATATTTTTCTTACCCAGTATTAACCCTCCCTTTCATGCACCTGAGTGGTATTACTAAACGAATTGATGCTAACGTCTTTAACACCAGGGGCTATTCAATTACAACCTTTTTTCCTCTTGTGGAATCCAGTAAAAGTTCCTGGACATACTGCTTGGGTTACCAGATGTGCAGCACTGTGATCAGGCAATCAGGGGCTGTTTGACCATCCTCAAGCTGTGTACACACGGGGGCGATATATTGCTCAGAGTCTCCTTTTCATCAGCGACCAGAGATGGTTGCTGATGAAAGGGAACCTCTGCCAGGGGAGTCGCACAGGGAATCTGCTGGTTGCAGGAGCTTGCTCCTGCGACCAGCGATCATAAGGGGGCTAAAAACAGGAGCTCGCACACGGTGATATATCGCCGGTGCACACTCCAATCACTGGCAATATGGTCACCTTTCAGCTCAAACAGAAATCTTCATTAACTGCACCCCGTGGAATTATTGGGGGCTGCTGTGGGCTATAAGAGAATAGCCTTGGCAGATCAAATAGCCTGCGATAATTAACTGTGGCTAAATGGAATCGGCCATAATTGTACCATGGCAAAGCAAAAAGCAGAATTTGCCACCACTAAAAAACAACCTACTCTCAACAAGCTACGGGTGATAGAACAGAATCTGAGAGGTCTATAAAAATGTTCTACTACTTGTGTTATCTGCTGCAGTACAGTATGTACAGACATAAAACAAGATAAGCATAGCGTTGCAATATACAAATATAACCAATGAACTAAAAATAGATCCTTAGTCTCAAGAATTCATGTGAGATTAATGAGGCTGTAAATAGAAGCTTTAAGAAGAAAAACAGTTATAATTAATTAAGTGGGTTATCGAAAGTGGTGGGAGACTTTTGGCATTATGCCTTTACTTACATATGACAAATATACCACCAAAAGTGTAGGGGGCTGGGTATGTATCTGTGCCTATACAGTGGTATATTACAGTACATGCTCTTTTGTGCATTAGACTGCAATTCTACTAGGTGCTATAAATCACTTGGTTTATTGTCCTGTTAGTAAACCATGACTGTTATGGGCCTACACACTGGGAAATGTGCTAGCAGCTAGAACAATCTGAGCGATGCTAGATTGCTCAGCAGATCGCTCAGCAGATCGCTCAGCAGACAGCCCTGCATAGCGATGTGCCGCTGAGCGATCTATCAGGGACACCGGCTATTATAGATTTATCCAGCATGCCGAATTTAAATTGCATGGCGATTTCGATGCTCAAGGACGCACATTGCTGTAGCTATGGCCCCTACACATGGAGCGATGTCGGGGCATCTAAGCAATCTAGTAAGATCTCGTAATCTAGTAAGAAAATGCCCTCAATTCGCCCCTTGTGTCGGCCCCATTACAGGTACTGTGTGACCTGGGAGGATAGATCAGTTTTTAGCAAATACAACCCACATAGGGCCTGATACTCATTGGATCCCAAAGCGGGGTAGCAGTGCCGAATTTCCGTGCAGCACTGCAAACGGATGTTTTGCATAAACATCCATGCGCAGGATCATCGAATGATTTCTGTAGCGCTTGCTAATCTAAGTTAGTCTCTGGTGGATTCGATTAGCGGTGGCTAACATATGGTGATGTCAGCCATCTGACCCCGGAAGGCAGATGCCCAATGTTTTCCTGGGTGCACCTTGCGTTTTCATGGGTACGCCCAGGAAACACTGGCCGTTCACATCCGTACGCCCCCTGGCTGCCTACTCCAAGCTCTCCCCCCCCCCCCCCCCCAGTGTGAGCGCCTCGGAGACTATGCAAGTCTCTAAGGGCGACTGCAGAGAAGACCCATACATGCATATATTCGCTTATTTGCATGCGCAGATCTTCACCATCAAACTCCCCGTACGAATAGATCACCCTAAAACCCATATCAACCTTTTGACTGTTGACCTCACCATTATCGACCTAATTCTTGTGTCGGCCTTCCATTCATGTCGACCTTAGGCATTTTGACCTATTTCAGGTGTCGACCTTCAGTGTCAACCTTCCATTCATGTCGACCTTAGGCATTTTAACCTATTTCAGGTGTCGACCTTCAGTGATCGACCCAATACATGTCAACCTTTGATTTGTCAACCCATCGACCGTATACAGGATTGGAGTGGAGAGAAATATTCATTAGGGATTCGCCATAGGAAGAAATTACAGTAGTCCAGTATGGAGATAACCAGTAAGTGGACAAAGGTCTTGGTAAAATCCTGTGTGAGAAAGTTGTTATTTTACAATTGCACATTGGGCCTTATTCTGGTCGATGCGTAAATTTCCAAATTCTTTCGGATGGCGTTTTTTAGCAGTCTGCGCATGCGTAGGCAACGCTATGCGCATGTGCCATGCAAGGTCTGCGTACTTGTTCTCACTAATACCGTACAGAAATGTGCACCGCATTCACTCGGGAGATATGGGTGTATTATGGGCGTCATTCGGAAGTACACAGGAGCGTAGTTTCAAAGTGGGCTAAACTGGGCGTAAACATGGGCGTACATGAGGGAGTGCACTAATTCTGGTAGGCGTGCATTCGGACTGCAAACGAAACAAAAGGCAAGAAATATGCGGTGTCCATAAGCAAGTATTTCTTTGCGGACTCCACTCGGTCATGCGCTAGGCATTCGGATCGCCCAATTAGTACTCCCGCACCTGAACCAATGTCACCTGAACACAATACAATCCACTCTACTCATTACTCATTAATTACACTCTTTTCATTGCTTCAATTGGAAACCTTGCAGCTTAAATGGACCATTACTAAACACACAAATCTATGCTGAAAGCACGGCTGCATTTGTTACACACATTTACATTGCAAGCAATGTACAAAACTTGCTATCACTAATATAACTATACATGTCACTTTTACATTCACCAATAACATCGGTGCGTACGGGCAGGTTCCCGTCCGTTCTGACGCGGTAAGACCGTGCAGACGCTGTAAGACCGTGCAAAATATGTGTGTGTCCACCACACACGCAAGGTTTGGATGTCGTCCGTAAAGACGCCCTCTTCTTAAAGTGTGAGTCCGTCCGAATGCGGAGGACCGGTGGGCGTTTCTTCGTACCATGTCCGCACAGCGTAGCGTGCGGACCGCTCAGAAAGAATTCAGAAAATTACGCACCAACCAGAATAACCTCCATTGTATTGTTTGTTTGAAAATTAAGTTAACCCCCCCCCCCCCCCCAACAGCAAAAACTGAGCCCACTCAGCTACTTAGATCTCATGCAGCTTAGCCTCGCTCAGGATGCACGCACGCAACCCCAGACAGCCGACCGCTGACACCACGTCCCGTCCGGCAGGAGAGCCCCTGAGATCCATGCAGCTGCAACAGGGTGAGCGCACATGGACCTCAGTACAAGCCAGAAAACCAGCCATCCGCGCCAATTCCCTGCTTGCAAAGCCACAGCCATGGGATAAGAGTTGGGCATACAAAGGCAGTGGGAAGAAAGGCTGCTTACCTTCTGGACCTCAGGAGCAGCCAGCAGTGGGAACCACTACAGTGGCCTCTTTACAAAGTCCGTGATACGTCCTTCCCTGTCTCTGCAGACAGGTCATTCAGAAACCCAGATCCCTCTTCTAAAATAAGAGGGGAAGGGCTCCTCCTGAGGTATGGCTACAATATGAGGAAAAAGACATAAAGGGGGACATTTACCAAAATGGATTCGTAGAAAAAAGGTGTATTCGTAGGGAGAAATACACCTTTTTTTTACGAATTTGTATTTTCGGGATTTACAATCCCAAAAATACAACAATTCGTAGTCCTAAAGATGGGACATTCGTATTTGTAGTTACAAATACGAATGCCCTACACCATCGATAGGATACGACAGAAATCACCATTCAAAAGAATGGTGGTTTCTAATTTACTAAGCAGCCGTACTGACAATACGGCTGCTTAGTGGTGTGAAACACCCACGCAAATACGACAGGAAAATAGAACACCATTTTCCTGTTCTATTTGCGTTTTAGCCTGCACGGATCAGTCAGATCCGTGCAGGCTGCAGTGTAAAAAAATAGAAAAAAAATTAAATATTAAAAAAAAAACCGGCGTGGGGTCCCCCCCACAGCTGTAACCAGCACCAGGCTGAAGGAGCCGGGGCCGGTAATTAAAAATCAGGGAACCCGACAAATAGGGGATCCCCGATTTTTAACAACCAGCCCCAGGCTCCAGGTCCGGGGCTGGTTCCCAAAATACGGGGGACAAAATGACTAGGGGTCCCCCGTATTTTAAGAACCAGCCCCAGGCAACACCAGCCAGCAGGGTAATGTCACAGCCGGGAGACCATAGGCGTGCGCAGCCCATTTTATTAGGGGGTGCACCGTCAAAGGGGTGTGTCTAGCACCACCTATTGGGCATGTCTAGCATTGCCCATTGGCTGTGTCTAACACTGCCAATCATGCATGTTTACCATCATCTATTGGTACTCGCTAAAATATAAAATGTCTCTAAAACTTAATCTCCGGCCTATTTCAGTTTTAATATTTTTATTACTCTGTATAACAATACATGCATATAAAGTAAAAAAAAAATATGGATTATGCAGGTATGTAGTGATATGACAACGGTTTAGTACAATTAACAATGCAAAACACACAATTGATTGATGGGCACTAATTTTAACGGAATACAGGTCTAAAAAGCAAAAGACTTTGGTAAAAGGTATTGCTGGTATTGCTAGCGGCAGGGAGTTGTCCACAAGGGTGGGCACAGCATTAGGGGGTGCCTGTGCACCCCTAACACTCAATGTGCGCACACCTATGCGGGAGACACTTATGATATAAGGTCCCGCGGCCAAAACATTAACCCTACCGACCAGTCAGCCTGGCCAGGGGACCTGGGGGAGTGGGGACCCCCCCAATGAAGGGGTCCCCCCCCTCCAGGACTTACCTGACCAGGCTGAAGCCTGGTGCTGTCCTCGATGCCCCTGGGCGGTGGGCATCGAGCTGATAGTGGTGTAAAAAATAGATTAAACTATTGTTTTTTACTGTGGCACTACAAGTGCCAGCAAGCCTCCCCAGCAACCTGGGACTTGGAGAACCACAAGTCCCAGCCTGCTGGGCATTAAAGGGCCCGCTGGGACTTGTAGTTCCACAGTTAAAAAAATAGTGCACAAAACACACTGACACACTTTTAAAATAAAACTTTAATACACACATTACACACATACTAATACTTACCTATCTTCTTCCCGTAGGTAGCCCTGGTCCTGATGTCCTCCGGTCCTGTGTCGGCGTTCCTCTTCATGTCGACGTCCTTCTTGAAGTCGACGTCCCTGTCGGCGATGGCGTCCGGTGTCCGGGTCCGACGAAATCCATGGAGGAAGCTGTGGAAGGAAACCATACTCACCTGTCCCAGCGCGACGTAGTCCAGGTAAGGGTCTTGGCAAAAAAACAAACCGAACACCCCGAATCCAGCCGGACAGAGAGCCGCACGGTGTTTGTGTACATCGTGCGGCTCCGCCTCCCGAATGCCGCTATTGGCTGCCTTGCGGCCTAGCTGCTCCTGATTGGCCGCTAGGCCGCAAGGCGGCCAATAGCGGCATTCGGGAGGCGGAGCCGCACGATGTAAACACCGTGCGGCTCTCTGTCCGGGTGGATTCGGGGTGTTCGGTTTGTTTTTTTGCCAAGACACTTACCTGGACTACGTCGCGCTGGGACAGGTGAGTATGGTTTCCTTCCACAGCTTCCTCCATGGATTTCGTCGGACCCGGACACCGGACGCCATCGCCGACAGGGACGTCGACTTCAAGAAGGACGTCGACATGAAGAGGAACGCCGACACAGGACCGGAGGACATCAGGACCAGGGCTACCTACGGGAAGAAGATAGGTAAGTATTAGTATTTGTGTAATGTGTGTATTAAAGTTTTATTTTAAATGTGTGTCAGTGTGTTTTGTGCACTATTTTTTTAACTGTGGAACTACAAGTGCCAGCGGGCCCTTTAATGCCCAGCAGGCTGGGACTTGTGGTTCTCCAAGTCCCAGCTTGCTGGGGAGGCTTGCTGGCACTTGTAGTGCCACAGTAAAAAACAATAGTTTAATCTATTTTTTACACCACTATCAGCTCGATGCCCACCGCCCAGGGGCATCGAGGACAGCACCAGGCTTCAGCCTGGTCAGGTAAGTCCTGGAGGGGGGGGACCCCTTCATTGGGGGGGTCCCCACTCCCCCAGGGCCCCTGGCCAGGCTGACTGGTCGGTAGGGTTAATGTTTTGGCCGCGGGACCTTATATTATAAGTGTCCCCCGGCTGTGACATTACCCTGCTGGCTGGTTGTGCCTGGGGCTGGTTCTTAAAATACGGGGGACCCCTAGTCATTTTGTCCCCCGTATTTTGGGAACCAGCCCCGGACCTGGAGCCTGGGGCTGGTTGTTAAAAATCGGGGATCCCCTATTTGTCGGGTTCCCTGATTTTTAATTACCGGCTCCAGGCTCCGTCAGCCTGGTGCTGGTTACAGCTGTGGGGGGGACCCCACGCCGTTTTTTTTTTCCATTTATTTATTTTTCTATTTTTTTTTACACACTGCAGCCTGCACGGATCTGACTGATCCGTGCAGACTGCCTACAAATAATTCGTATTAGCAGCCGTATATACGGCCGCTAATACGGATGGTTACACCATCGGAGGGTTACAAAGCAGTCGTATCTGACTGCTTTGTAACTGACCCTCCGGAACACGAGTTTGCATACGACTTAAACAGTCGTATGCAACCGTAGGGGAAATACCAATACGAAAAACTAGGTTTTTCATATTGGTAAATTTCCCCCAAAACCTACTAGGTGGACCATGCAAAAATAATGATCCCCTTTTCTCCATTTATACTTAACCAAAATCAATAAATGAGGTACCATTTTAAAGATTAGATCAGTTTTGCTTGGCTACTCAAAATGGCTACATATCAACCGGTTCTTCTTACATCCTACTACAAACCACCAACCGCTATACAAAATACAGTAAATCATATTTTATTCGCAAACAAAATGTTCTCAAGGGCCACCTAGTTTGTATTAAAACCTACTACACTTTACAGCTCTCTCTTTTTTTTTTTACTTCCCTGAAATACTCCATGTACCCTCTTTGTGAGGAACACATGTGTGGAAACTAAGAGAGACACCTGCATAGTATCAAACTAAGGGACGTATTGCATTTTCTACCATTTCGATATTGGTCTATTAAGTGATAATTCATGTTATACTGTGTGTTGTGATGATGCCAGGAGGCACAGTCTGAATTGGTTACTAATATTCTTTTTCTATTCTTCTGTAAACAACAACCACCCATTGTTCACTTAGCGTACAACACAGTCACCGGTACTTAGGATGCTGTTTTACTCTGAAAATAGTAGGGCTTATATAATCGTCAGGTAATCACTAGGTTTTAGCAAAAGCCGATAGAGATGGGAAATTTGTGGCTTACCAAGCACTGAAGCGCCGCCCGCCCTCTGCCACCATGCAAATGTCCACCCTGGCATGCAAAAGGATTTGTGTGCAGATACATCCATTTGCATACAAGCGTATGGACGAAAAATCATCCAGTCCTATTTTTTGTTAAATCACCAGCTAAATCCAGCAGTACGAATGAACGGCAGAGTTCTATCGAAAGTGTAAAATTCGTACATCAGAATTTGGCTGAGCTTTGCCATACATAAATATGGTGAATCAGCCGAATTTGGCTTATAGTTAATTAGCTGAAGCTAATTTACCAGCCATATTTTACATCGGATGGGTACAAATGTGTGCATTGTGTGGGACATTTACGTTTTTTTGGGACTGTCCCGCATCCTGCCCAGAGCCGGAAGTGTCCCATGGTGGTGGTGGTGGTGGTGGGGGCAGTTGGGAGTCCCCCCCTGCCTGCTGCTGCTCTGCTCAGCAGATCAGAAGGAAATAGAACCAGCGCACATGTGCACACTAATTAATTAGAGAGAATCCTGATCCTCCTGGTCTTTATGTTGGGAGGTATGCATAATGTACACTAAATGGACTCCATGATGTCTCTGAGCATTGAGATGGACACAATGTTGGGGATGCAGTGGAGCAATGTTTTACGCATGCATTAAGTGACAGCGGACTCAGAGAGAGGTTTATTTACTAAGATGGAAGTTCTATTAAATATGGAATCGGAATCTACTTCTTATTTATTTTGCACCTTCTAGAAGATAGTAGATAGAATCTAAGTATTAAATAAACCCCAGAGAATGTATCTACAAAGTGAGTGCAAGGCAGTCACACACACACACACACACACACACACACACACACACACACACACACACACACACACACACACACACACACACACACACACACACACACACACACAAACACACACAGTGAGTGAAAGGCAGTCATACATACACACACACACACTTACTTCTATATAAGAAAATCTTATTTATCATTATTGGGTTGTCTCCTTTGAATTTTATCCCATGGAAGTTAAAATTGTAACTGTTTTCTTCTTTATGAGTGCTACAGTACAAAGACAGCGACGGAAGATCTGGCTGCTGTCTGTGAATTGGCATTGATAGCAGTGGCGCTCTCCTGCATACCTAGATTAATGGTTAAGCCAGTTCCGCTCCCTAGCGTTCCTTCATTCAGGCACCCAAGGCTGATGACCCCCTAGCCTCCCCTAGTTGTGGCCCTGTACAGGGGCGTAACTAGAATTTGTGAATTAGAATTACAATCTTTACCGTTCCTGACGGAATGAGAGGGTGAACATCAGGGCAAGGGTCAGTGTCGGGACGAAAGGGAGTCAATGTCAGGGAGAGCAGGCGAGCATCAGTGTAGGGGAGAGCGAGCATCAGTGTTGGGGAGAATGGGCGAGCGTCAGTTTTGGGGAAAGAAAGCAACAGTGTCGGGGAGAGTGGGCAAGCATCAGTGTCGGGGAGAGCGACTGTCAGGAGAGTGATCGATAGTGTTGGGGAGAGTGGACGAGTGTCAATGTTGGGGAGAGCGGGTGAGCGTCATTGCTGGGGAGAGTGAGCATCAATGTTGGGGAGAGCGGGCAAGCATCAGTGTTGGGAAGAGCGGATGAGTGTCAATGTCGGGGAGAGTGAGCAACAGTGTCATGAAAAGTGGGCGAGCATTAGTGTTGGGGAAAGTAGGTGATTGGGGGAGAGGGAGAGAGTGTCAACAGGTAGGGGAGAGAAAAATACATGAGAGATATCATTACAGAGACAGAGGATGGGGAGAGAGAGAGAAAGAGGAGGGGGGGGGGGGAGCACTACCTGACCCAACAGCATTAAGCCATACCTTCTATGGCATCTCAGTCATTAGCACATTTTCGCAGGGCCCCTGTTTGTTCCCTGACATGCATATACAATAATAAGCTGTTTCCTCACATCAGTTGTTCCTATGAAGTTTTGATTTATTGGCCGCATTTCAAAGCAATTGTTCTGAGGAGAATCATTTATAGTCTGTCATATTTTTTTAACTGAATACTTTAATTGGGCTTCTGCCACAGCTCTGATTAATGCATTATATAATGATGTGTAAAACATGAATAATAAATTGGCATATAATTATAACAATTGTAGCAGCTTTTACACAGGCCTATATAGTATGTACTCTCCTAACTGCACCTACCTCTAATTCAGTTTTTTTAAGGTTAGTTCAGTCTCTCTTGATCCTCAGTTCTTGTGGGTTGAAACCAGATTATCTTTCAATAAACCTCACTTTATATAAACTTCTCCAGCACACTGATAATTACTGTAATACATTTTTTACAGAGATGAATAGGTTCTTCTGATACTACTGTATGTTGCTTCAATGGCATCTTCCTCATTAGTTCTGCTGTCGGGAGATGTACTAAACCCTGGAGAGTAATAAAGTGGAGAGTGATAAAGAACCAGCCAATCAGCTCATAACTGGGAGTTGCCCAATTAGTCTGGATTTATTGGGGATGTTAAATCAACTTGCCTCAGCAGGACAAAACTTTCTTTCATAAAAGGCGGGAGAACATGACAGCTTGAAAAAGTCTCCAGTTGCTTGGGAGACGAAACGCGTTGCCCCACTTCCGCCAGTGCTAACCGCAGACTTGATACAGACTTCCGCCCATACCCCCAGAGACCTTTGCCGCTTCTACATCCGGCTGGACTTCCGCTTTCACCATCAGCGTGTACTCTGGCGCTCATCACCACACGGGAAGCAGCAGACAGCGTGCATACCTCCAGTACACGGTCTTCAAATAGCCCACAGAGGTGCCACTCCATCTCCTCAAATTCAGTGAGTGTTACTATACCCGCAATTATGAACTCCTAAACGGGACTCCTGCAACTTGGGCTCATTATTAACTGTGTTTACCTGCTTATACTAACACGCAGGCATCAGCAACCTATTATACATGCCAATACCTGCATGAACTTATTGCATGTCAGCTTACTCGCTAACCCAGGTCTATTTTGGTTTACTAATCTACCCGCTGCTATAAGGCTTTTAACCTTGTGTACACCTATCGGCTTCTCTCTGAGGGGATCTATATCATTTACTGACTCCGCATTATTATTCCTGCTGGGACGCCAGCAAATCTCTAGATAGGAATCGTATCACGTCTGCCCTTTTAATATACAGTGTTTTACTGGTCCAGATATAAGTGCTATACAATATATGTATATGTGTGTGTTTATGTGTTAATTATATTCCAATTTCTGTTTTTTACCCACCTTGATCTTTAACTTATTATTTATGTCTATATAAAACCTTTTATATTTAATCACATCGTGTCCTCTTTCATTGTGCTTGGCGTGTCCGGCAGACTTCTTACTCCTGCAGCAGCCAATCAGGGCTCCCTTTATATGAAAATATTCTATATTTAAAAAAATCCTTTACCCAATAGCGCCGGGGCTCTTGGGAGATTGGGACCTTCCTTTTCTCTTAAGTAAAAAAACTCCAAAGTACTGTGGGCTAATTCATCTCCGGAGTTGCCCAATTAGTCTGGATTTATTGGGGATGTTCAATCAACTTGCCTCAGCAGATCAAAACTTTCCCTCATAAAAGGCGGGAGAACATGTTCTGCGAACCTATTAACGCACAAATCTGTTTTGTGGATTCCTTGTTATCTCTCGGTAACCCATGTTAATGCCCATTAACACGCTACTTTAATGGATGTTAACAAGACTTTCAAGTGAAAAATGAAATAGCCAGCAACCTCCATTTTTCATCTGTGGTAAAATACAAGGGTAATTGAATTCTGGCCTAAAGGTGCCCACACTTTAGAAAGATCTGCGATCTTAAGATGTGCGCAAACATTAGCCTTGAAGTCTTTTGTCCGTCCTGGACAAAAGATTTCAGACAAGCGCACATCTTCACCAAAGATCAAAAGATTTATCAAGATCCATGGGAGCGTGCATCCGATCAAGATCAGCCGATTTGCGTCAAAAATCAGCAAATCGGTCGGAAATTGGCCAATCGGCAAAAAATCGTTCTAGTGTGTGGGCACCTTTTAGTTTGAAAATTTACCTGGAATTGATTGGTGGGTAGTTTACCTCTCCTCACATTGGCCCTTATTCTGGTTGGTGCGGTAATAACCGCGTGCGTTCGTGCCGCCGATGTTTTGTGTCTGCGCATGTGCAGAGGCGTCTCTGCGCATGTGCGAGCGGGGCGTACGGCCAAATTCCGCATGAAATGTAAACACTACGAACAGGGGGTGGAGAGGGGCGTGAAGGGCTATTTGGGCTCATTTCCATATGCATACGCCCCGCGTTTCATGGGCGTTCCCATGAGAACACTGGGCGTACATATGGTAATGTGGCCGTGACGCACGTGTAGGGGGCGGACATATGACATTGCCGGATGTCAGCTGCCCGCCCAGATCCCTGCTTTTGCACGGAAAAATGTCCGTGTGGTCTGAGGTTGCGGGAGCTGGTGTAACACTCGCCGAATGATGGGGGAGGTTCCCTGAGATGGAGGAGGCGTATTCCTTGAGAAATACACTTGCGGTCCGTGCGGACAGCTTCTTACCGCGTACGGATGGAGTTGGCGATCCGTATGGAAGGCGGGGTTTCGCACGTACGGTCCTGGCCGCATATTCGTATCCGGCCGCACCGACCAGAATAAGGCCCATTATCACTCTCCAAGGCTTAATACATCTGCCCCATGGTCTCTCAATATAAGGTCAAATCCCATACCTTTTCTATACTACCAGTATATTTAGACACAGGTACCTTGCACACATTACAGATACAGGCTTCATTCATTAGGCTCATAAGTCTTTTCATCAAGGTAACCAGCATTCTACATACTTGGTCTGGCTGGGCTGCAGATTATTGCATCTGAGGTGCTGGATGTATTTAAATGCTTTGGTAAGTGATCATTCTGCACACTGCTTTAGATATCAGAAATGTGTTTTTGACAAACTTAATTTTGCAAGTTAAAAAGCAAATCTCTGTTGCCTATGTGAAGGGAGGAATATCTTATAACTCTTAATGATACATGATATCTTGGAATGCATGGATGTTTATGTAAGCCCCTTTTATTACCATTCATTGTAGTAGGGGGGTTGGGATTGGGTGGGGAAAGTCCAATTAATGAGTGCAGATCCATTTAATGGTCATTACATAGGCTGTGGCCGAGTAGGCTGTGTGCATGGTTTAGCTGTGTGCATAATAGTTTTGAAGTGCATCATTTTTAAAGTGCGGCATAATTTAAATATAACTGTGGCGTTATACTGGCGTTACACTGAAGTGAAACAGAAGGACAGAAGCAACAACTGAGAAAACCAAAGACTGCTTTGAGTGAGTTCAATTTATTCTCACAACATACTACCTGTGGCTGCTTAATCTGGCTATTCAACCATAATAATATTATCATTTTTACATCTGCAAACAACTTTTACTATCACTGTTAATGCTTGTATTTGCACTGTCAGTTTTGAAAATGACCAGCTGTACCTCTAATGACTTCACCTGTCCTGCTCTTCCATTGATTTTAGGTGTCCCCCAAAATTTTATTCTTGGCCCTCTTCTTCTCTTTCTCTATACGTCCTCTCTGGGTGAGCTTATTTGCTCACTCGACTTCCACTATCACATCTATGCTGATAACACTGAAATCTACAGCTCCTTTCCTGATCTCTCTCCCTCCATCATCACTCATATCTCCAACTGTATCTCTGCTGTCTACTCTTGGATGACCCAGCTCTTTTTTAGACTTAAAATATCAAGGACTAAGCTGACCTCTTCCCACCCTCCTGCATAAAACCCGACCATATCTCATCCTAACCTACTGTTTAAGCTCACCTCTTTCCCTTCTGTGTCAACCCTGTCTGTCTAACCCTCCCTTTTTAGAATGTAAGCTCTCACGAGCAGTGCCCTCTCTCCTCATGTGACTTTCTTAGAATATATAAACCTCTGCCACCCTGATGCTTGCTTCAGTGTCATGTCCACTGATGCAACTATCCATATTAACCATGTACTTGTCCTAAACTGTCTTGTGCTGTAATTCGTTATGTGTTTTTGCTAATAACTATGCTCTGTAAAGCGCTGCGGAATATGTATGCGCTATATAAGAAACTGTTAATAAATAAATAAATAAATAAGTCTTCACTAATTTTAATGGGTAAACATGCTGAATTGATCAAGGTAGGGTAACTGAACTAGGCATCTTATCATCTTGATCTCTTGGCCAGGAGCTCACCAGAGTCTGTCTGCAGTTCAACAGGAAGTGGCCTTGTGAGGCTCAGGTGGCGCCAAAGGCCACTGTTTGACGAGATCCAAGTCTGTCTGTTGTTACCCAGTTAGTTTTATCTCTGTCTACAATTGTAAAGTGCAACGGAATCTGCTGCGCTATATTAGAAACTGTAAATAAATAAATAATAATAATGAAGCCAATCACCATTTACAATTATTTCACTACCTTAGGTCCCCTTATACAGTCATCTCATTTGGGCATTGATATATTTATATTCTATTTCCTGTACATAATATGTTGGCAAAAACATCTTCGCTTCAGGAATCCTGTCAACTAGATACATTAAACATTGTAAGGCATATATCAAATGACTCCCTGTATTGTCTCCCTGTATTGTTCCTTTGTACGGCGCTGCGAAACACTTGTGGCGCCTTATAAATAAAATTATAATAATAATAAATGACGCATGCTCTGCTGGATTACATAGGTCTGATCATTTCATGAATGCATTTTTTTCATACATATATTTCCGAAACTGGCTATATTGAAACAAAATATCTATGGCCTTTTCTATAAAAACCTCATGTGCTTGCATTTCTATACATTACTACCTCCTGTATAGATTATAGTCATTGTTCAGGCAACAATACTCCAGAATGAGGCCTCTCTGCATGTGCTGACTGAGGGGTTTCAGTAAAGCTGCCTCTATCTGTCTATGACAATTCAGCAGGCTATAAAAACTCCAGTGGATATGTCATTCAGTATGTTTCCTCCTCCTGACTCTCAGCTGCTTGATCACAGCAAGGTAAGGCCTATAGTCTCATAAACATTGCAGTCAGCCATGTCTAATTCTCTTGGTGGAACAAATAAAATGTTCAGTGTGATCACTTTTACAATTGTCTATTGCATGGTAAACAGAATCAGGTTTTTGATTTTTAACCTAGAGAAAAAACTAGGTGGACTTTAATATTTGTACATTACTTGGAAAAAGTGGTAACTCTAGAAAAAGGTATTAGTCCATGTAGAAGAGGGCTCCAGAACCAAACTAGAACAGTACTACCGGAAAACATCAACACTCTTCATTATTCGCGTAACAAGGTTTTCGCAGAAACAGCATTTTAGTTTTTTTATCAAGTTATATACAATAGCTTAATAATGGTTCTTTGTGGTCTGAGACATTGCTGTTTCTACAAACAACCTTGTTATGCAACTGATGATAATCAGAATCAGCTTTATTGGCCAGGTATACTTGCGTATACTAGGAATTAGATTTGGATTGTGCAACAGCCAGGGTGAGAACAAGTAGAACAGTGACAGTACAGATATAAAACACATGTACAGATATGCACTAGATGTGTCCTGGTGAGGGGCATGGACATGGGAACAAATATTTACTGGGCTGTACAGCACCTAGGCAGCCATTCAGTGGCGCCATATTATCTACATCTATCTATCTATCTAGTTTAAAATTTAAATAATTAACAAATATTAATATTTAGAGTAATAAGACCAGAAAGTCTGAGTTTAGTCATTTAAAGAACCCATCAGAAATGACGCAGAAATAAATCATACTCGAGGAGCCCATGGAGAATAATTTCCTTTGAACTTACTATTGCATGAACTATTACCACCAATTGGCAGATGAAACTGTAATAATTAAAAACAAAAAAATACAGCATTAGAAGCTTCTGTACTGGGGGCTTTATAATCCTCTGCCAAGGGTTCAAAACAAACAAAAAATCTCAGGTGTCAATTAAATGGAAAGAGAATCACTCATTCTGAAATACTCACATCTCTAAATCTAACAAACAATAAAAAATACTAACTTGTAATTCATATAACTGTGTGCAGTTCATTTTTGTATTAGGTTTATAACAAATCTATTTTAAATCTAAATAAAATATAGGTTGGGATTAAAAGGACATCCGATTAAGTATATGTAATTACCATTTTCTCTTTGCTTTAGGTGGGTAGATTTACTTCTTCATTGACAGGGAAACTCTAAATATACTTAGTAGCCATAATGGTTGGATTGGGTTAAAATGTGAAATGATAGCGGGCAATGTTTTGAATTGTAGCCATTTCTAAAAGATTTCTCCGGGAGAGATACATTGATATATCAATCACGTTCTCTAGCCAGTCAAATTGTAGTGCCCAGAAAACATTTTGACATGAAATATAGCCAAATTTGCTCAAGTACAGATGACAGAATGTACTTACAGCAACAGATCTGTCAGCTGCTTAGAATATATTAGTTTCTCTTTGATTTTATAGCTTTAGTCAGGAAGCATGATACCCTTGTACAGCAAAGTCTTGGTATCATATGAAGGAACTGGATATTTTAGAATAGAAATGTAATCTCTGATTGGCATTAATGTATTATTACTAGAATTAACTTGATTTCAAAACTTTGACCTTATGTAAGTATACTTTGCAGAATACTCCCTGTCATTTAGCAAGACGTTTCCTACCTCAGCTTTGTTCATCTCTTCTGGTTTTGGCTATTAAATATACAGTAACACTAGTTTCCGCATGTTTTAAGTAATGTGCCCATTTATCATTATTATCCACCCAGGGCCTTATTACTGTTTGTAAGTAAACCAAAAAAGCAAACTACTAGGCAAATACATATTGCACTGCAGGTGGGGCAGGTGTAATGTGTGCAGAAAGATTTAGATACACAGTAAGTGGGTTATATGTTTTCTGTACAGGATAAATAATGGCTGCTTATGCATTTATCCCACACTTTAAACAGCTTTATTTTTATACTGCAATTTAGATTTCTGATTGAACACATTCCACCCAAATCTAACTCTCTCTGCACATCTTAAGATGCATACACGCAGCGCGATTTGAGCATTTGATTTGACTATATAGTCAAAATCTGAAGAAAACTTAGCACAAATATTCAGCTTGCAATGCTGAAACGCCCTTCCGAGAGATCAGCATTGCAAGAAAAAAATAGTCTGTGCTGGCAGGGCAATTTGACTATATTGTGTACAATCTAATGTTCCAGTAGAGTCAAAAAAATCATCCATAGTCAAAATCTCAAGTAAATATAGTCAATATTTTATGGATCTGGGCTCTGAGGAGTTCATGGGAAATCACATCCCAAAATCTCACAGTTTATATGCACCCTTACATCTGCCTCACCTGCAGTGCAGCAATGTATTACCCAGTTGCTTGCTTTTTTGCTTTATGTGAATCAGGCCACTGTACAAACTCGAAACACACCGAAAACTGAAAGTGTATTATGCTATAAAGCGGCAATCATTTACACTGCAAAACCAGTTTGATTTTGAAGTGTAAATGATTGCCGCTTTAAAAAACCCCTGGAGATTTCTTACCAAATCTTTCACTCTCTGAATCTCTCATCCCATTAAATCTCACCCTTTATATATTTTCAATATTACAAAATGTTACTCTCTACTACTTTCAGAATAACAATGTATTTTCTGGCTGGGCACAAGTGGAAATATAATTTACACATTGTTTAACAAATTCATAAAAACACATTGTAAAAATGTCCCAATTTATAATAGTACCTAACTATTCCAACAGAAAAAAATGATAGATTATATAATAAAACTATCAGGAAACAGGAATGATGAATCCAGTAAATTGTACCAAACTCATTACGTGAACATCAAGCAATATTCAGACTGGCATTAGCACTATGGTGTTAGACATTTGTCACAATGAAATGACAAAATGCCATGTTGGGAATCTCTATGGACATATAAGGCTGACTTCCCTTTACTTCATTACAATAGGTACCTGTATTCACACAATAGCTCATACAAGTGGTTCCCAAACATTTTTGAATCATGTCACCCTAGAGTATAAGGGCTATTTCACACGCTCCGGCTCCTGCTGGGCGTCAAAACCCCGCACAGCGAAAAGCCGTGCCAGACACCATGGGTAACAATGGACACAATTGTGTCCATTCACACAGGACAGCCACGGCCCGGCCGCCCAGTTGCAGCCGGATCAAACCATTGGAAGGGACGGCTGCCGGGCTGTGGCCATCCCCACCATTCTGAACTCCAGAGTGCGGCACGGCTTCTTGGCCATGCAGGATTTCGCCGCAAGGCAGGAGCCGGAGCGTGTGAAATAGCCCTTAGAATTCTCTTCACGGCTCACCTAGGCCAAAAGTTTGTTATGAATAAATTCTGATGTAAATATAAAATGATATACATTGTTTTTATATGTAATAGTCATTTATGAGGTGAGGGACAGGATTTGCTTCATTTTGTCCACATAGTTTACAATTTGCAACTACCAGCGATGGTGTTGTCTGTTAAAATGTCCATACTGTCATTAATTTAAATTGATCTTGTATATGTAGTAGGGGTGTCTGGTTTACTAATATTTTACTAATAGTTGCCATTATCAGTTAGTACTTGGACTTGACATATACTCTCCCAAAAAGGGTATTTTTTCTTACATTTCTGACATATATTAAACTAAGATAAAACAAATTAACATAAAACACTTCTGTATATCTATTCTTATCATGAAGTCTCAAAGTATTGGTGATAACCAATCCAAAGGAAAGAAATATTGAATTGTTTGCTCAATGCAAACATAGATATCTGGCCACTGCCAAGTAAATAATGCCGCTACATTTACTCAGGGATGGGGCAATGCCAGATTAATCATTTAATGCAGTGGCTGGCACACCTGCTAGGATTTTTAGTGCAGTCAACCGGGATTCCCTGTGAACACTTTCCAATACAAGCAACATTAAGTGAACACTCTCAGAAGGCACTAGACAAACTAAAGACTCTTATTCATTAATTCCTTTAATGGATTTCCTAAGAGCCAGGAAAAGACATTATTAAAGGGATGTGATCAGCAGGCAGTACCACACAATAAAGCCCTCAGTTACCATATCAATTATTAGACAATTATTATAAAATGGATTGTGCTTAATTAAAACGTCATGGCTTTAAATGCTGGTTTTCTCTTTCTCTCTACAGGACAGAGAAAATATGACACAACATTGTACTAAGTTTGCTGGACACTGGAAGGTGATAATATTCTCTCTCTAGGCTAACACAGCTGAATTCCTACTTATGTACAGTACAAAGTGTTTAAGGAGAATAACTGTATTTGTATTACATATCATTAAATGGTAAACTATAGTTAATGGGAAATGTATTTAAGGGAGTTTGCTCAAGGGTATTCTTAATGAGTGCACAATGTGGTAAATGAACCATGAATTTTGAATTCATCAAGCTTTATAGTAAATCACTGGCTACAGTGGAAATAGAGGACTGAAAACATAAGGGCTCATGCTGAATTGGATATCATTTTCATCCAAATTGCAAATACTCAAACACATGCCTGGCATTATATACAGCATGCATTAAACATGGCAAGTGTGGCATATGTAGTGTGTGTGTATCTGGCTTACACCAGGAGAGACCAGTAGTATATATGCCTGGCTTACCATAGAAGAGAACAGTAGTATATATGCCTGGCTTACCATAGGAGAGGCCAGTAGTATATATGCCTGGCTTACCATAGGAGAGACAGACCAGTAGTATATATGCCTGGCTTACCATAGGAGAGATCAGTAGTATATATGCCTGGCTTACCATAGGAGAGGCCAGTAGTATATATGCCTGGCTTACCATAGGAGAGACAGACCAGTAGTATATATGCCTGGCTTACCATAGGAGAGACCAGTAGTATATATGCCTGGCTTACTATAGGAGAGGCCAGTAGTATATATGCCTGGCTTACCATAGGAGAGGCCAGTAGTATATACTGTATGCCTGGCTTACCATAGGAGAGGCCAGTAGTATATATGCCTGGATTACCATAGGAGAGGCCAGTAGTATATATGCCTGGCTTACCATAGGAGAGACCAGTAGTATATGTTCCTGGCAGAGAAGTGGTGTATGCATCTTGTTTACTCCAGGAGAGATCTGTAGTGTATGTGCCTGGCTTAACCTAGGATAGGCCAGTAGTATATTTGCCTGGCTTACCCCAGTAAAGTCTAGCAGTATACTGTATGTACCCGATTTCCCCCAGGATATAACAATAGTATATTTTACAGTTTTACTCCAGGAAAGATAATAGTATAAATGGCTGGGTTACCTGAGGAGAGAACAGTAGTATGTGTGCCTGGCTTACCCCAAGAGACAGCAGTAGTGTGTGCCTGGCTTACCCCAGGAGTGAGCAGTAGTGTGTGCCTGGTTTACCCCAGGAGTGAGCAGAAGTGTGTGCCTGGCTTACCCCAGGAGTGAGCAGTAGTGTGTGCCTGGCTTAACCCTGAAGACAATAGTAGTGTATGTGCCTTGCTTACCCCAGGATAGAGCAGTAATGTATGTGCCTGGCTTAACCCAGGAGTGAGCAGTAGTGTATGTGCCTGGCTTAACCTAGGAGAGAGCAGTAGTGTATGTGCCTGGCTTACCCCAGGAGTGAGCAGTAGTGTGTGCCTGGCTTATCCCTGAAGACAATAGTAGTGTATGTGCCTTGCTTACCCCAGGATAGAGCAGTAATGTATGTGCCTGGCTTAACCCAGGAGTGAGCAGTAGTGTATGTGCCTGGCTTACCCCAGGAGAGAGCAGTAGTGTATGTGCCTGGCTTACCCCGGGAGAGAGCAGTAATGTACTTGACTGGCTTACATCAGGAGAGATCAGTAGTGTTTATTCCTAGTTCACATCAGGAGGGATGGTTTCAGAGTGATAGTAGCAATAGGTGGAAATAATACAGCACACATTTTATATACAATATAGTGTATAACTGGGCATAGATATTAAATTTATACTGAGATGCAAACACAA
This sequence comes from Crinia signifera, assembly GCF_055691185.1. Taxonomy (NCBI): domain Eukaryota; kingdom Metazoa; phylum Chordata; class Amphibia; order Anura; family Myobatrachidae; genus Crinia; species Crinia signifera. The sequence goes on from NC_139217.1 coordinate 343,828,750, forward strand.
TTGAATCAAATGGAAATATATATATATATATATATATATTTTTTTTTTTTTGCGGACAGATTGCTTAAATCAGTGTAATAATGAAAATAGATGGCCACGTCCACATTACTATTGTATTAGCGTTCAAACACATAAAATTGAGCAAACACAAGTAACGCAGTCCTGTACAGGCACACACATATCTTCCTTGTGCTCAGCATAAGATACCTTTTGTGTGAACACACCATACTGTACTATGACCCCTGTTCCATGCCCCCTCCAACGCCTGACCCACCCCATTAGTGTAAAATGCAGTAAGCTCCAACTGTGTCCTAATGCATCCATGTGCGATTCCCATTCCCTGCAAGCTCTAATGATAAAACTTTATTGGACAGGATAGGCAGCTGTGATATAGGTTTGTCAGTAGTTAAGGTGGATAGAGCTACAGAAGAAGATTGAAGTTAGTATATGGCCACCAGTGGCAAACGCAGGATTTTCAGAAGGGGGTTTCCAGAGGGGCGGAGCAAAGCACAGAGATGGGCACGTAGGTGACCCAGTATATGCCGGGTCAGTTAAAGTATTATAGATAGACCTATATATATATATATATATATATATATATATATATATATATATACAGGGGCGTCAACAGCAGTGTAGACCCCTGGGCATAGCAATGTATTGGGGCCACTACTGATCCTCCAGCGGTAGGGGTGGGGGAAGCTTTGATGTCCCCCGGGTGGTAGGGGGTATTATATCAACTGCTCAGCATGTAGCGCCTGGATCAGTAATTTCCATTAATTACCCCTTTACTTCACAGATGGTGGGAGATGGGGTGGGGGAAGGGGGCACTGGGCAGAATGAAGGGGCCCTGACACATAACTTCCAGGGTGGTAGAGGATGTTTAATATGCAGAGGAGGGGTGTATAGTTGAGTGGGCTTGTTATTCATAATTTTCTGGTGGGAGACAGCTTGCTTGACTGCAGATATCTCCAGTTCCCAGAAATAGATTTATTAGATTTTAATGGATTTAAAAACTAGAGAATCCCACCTACCAAATGTTAATGGGGACTAGGGGATGAGAGTTCAGGAGGCAGAGCAATCTGCCCATGAGTATATAATACTACATACCAGGTGTGTGGAGCAGGAGCAGTAACCAGCTGCTGGAAGGCTGATATTTTTGGTTCTGGGAACAGTAGAGACAAGTTACTATTGTCCACCAATGGGGGAGAGTCCCAGCTTTCGGAATATATCCTCAGAGAAACTCTGAGTCAGACAGAACCTGAAATATCTGACTTGGAAGAGCAATTAACAGGCTTGGATGGGGACCACTGCTTTGAAGTCAGATATCTCTGGTTCCCAAGGGCCGATTTTTAAAATTCTTGTACCCATGGAAAGAGGGGACCCTCAGCTTTCAGCCTAGGATCCTTAGACTCCTAGGGGGGTTTCTGGGTACCCAGAAACCCCCCCTGCGTGCGCTACTGGCCACTACGGCAAAGAGCTCATAGATAGAAGCCATATTATGTTGTATTAAAAATTAATCTTTTTAAAGTACTTATTCATGTCCAGCATATAGATATTATTAGTGGGTCACCTTGAACTACCCGCAATTTCCAGCACTGAACATTGTGTTCCTAGATAAACAGCCTGCTTTCCCATTATTCCACAGGCATCTATTCCCTGAGCTCTGTGCTACATTGATATCTGTAAGGCAGAATGTTCTGCACAATAACAATCCTACATTCCTTGAAAAATGAAGCAGTTGATAATACAAAGTACCCTCCAGACTTAGGATGACATGTGGTGCAATTAGTCCCAGATACTGTGCAGCACTGAATGATACCATTAGTCAGGCAGATATGTTTTCTGCTGTCATTCACAGCATCTTTGGGGAAATCTTACATACGTCTCCCGATGCCGTCATCTTGCCTGTTACTGTCACTTGTGCCCTTGCTTCATCTTGTGCTTCACACTTTACTTTCAAACAACTTCACTTTCAGATTATTGTCTGGGATGAAGAATGTTTCCAGGGTCGCCGGCATGAGTTTACATCCGAGTGCTACAACATCATGGAATCCGGATTTGAAACTGTCCGTTCATTTAAAATCGAGAGTGGAGCGTGAGTATGTTGATGACACTATAATGAGGGGTTTATAGCTTTGTGTCTCTGCAGGCTGCTGAACTATGACCCCACCATGATGAGTTTAGTAGACCAATAACGGCTAAGAGCCACTGTAGTGTTTGGTTTCCTCTACTGCTTAATGGGGCTTATCCAATTAGACCCACCTCTAATTGTCAACTCAGACCTATTCAAATGAGTTGTGTATCCTCTGTGCTATAAACCCAGAAGGTGCACTTCCTTGCAGCAATGACAATTCTGCATTAAAATGCTCTCTTGAGATTTAACCTACAAGGATATTCATTGATTGCAGCCTTTTATACAGACTCCCAAGTGGTTGTACCGCAGGGGGAAATGCTAAACAATTGAATAGCATTGGGCGTGAATTAAAAATGCCCTAATAGATTTCATTGCCACATGCCACAAACTAAAGGCCTAATTTGGATTTGTACACAAACTTGATGATTTAACTACAAATACCATGGTTTGGGGTCTGCACATGTGCAGAAGGGGTCCTGTGTGATCACATGCAGTAAAATCCAAGGTGAATGCAGACTTCCTGGATCTGGCAGAAGGGTTCCCACAGGCAGTCTGACTGGCCGGGGGCTGTGACTGATGGCTGCAATGGTGATCCAATGCTGCATCTATTTTGGAATCTATTTCTTACAGATGCCTCCTACAGCATTACAATATTTATGGTATGGTGCTGCACAGTGGCTTCCATGCAGCTGTGCAATATCAACCAGTTCTGAGTCGTGACCCTAAAATACCATGCAATGCAATGGCTACTGAAAACAGGACAAGCATTCTACCTGTCTAACCTGGTGGGAGACTGGAGCACTTTCCTCCCTGCCATCCTGGTAATTGATGGCTGACATCACTGTGGGGTGGGACTTAAGTCCAGTGGCAGTGGGGATTAGGTCTGGGGCAGGGCTTAGGTTTGGCACTGGTAAACCCCATACACACTAGATGATAGGAGATGCGGCTGCGGCTGACATAACAATATCCTCTAGTGCAGGGGTGGCCAAACCTGTCCTAGCAGCTCATAGAAGACAGACATAGCTGGCCTTATAGCAGGGGTGTGGTTTCCCATGGGAAAAAAGCAGCTGGACTGGAAGTACTAGAAGAAGAAAAGACATCCCCATGGGCCAGCCTGTGATTAGCTGCGAGCACTTCCTATGGGAAGCCATTCCACTTGCAATAAGGTCAGGTTGGCAGTCTCTGTAGGTGGCTGATTTTACTTTTGCCACTACTTTGCCACTACTTTGCCACTACTTGTAACTTTGTTTAGTCAAATTGATGTTGCTGCACCTAGTTAGGGCTACAGTATATTTACTAAAGATCAATTTTCTAATGATCGATTTTCATCAGATCGAGTTCAAATGAATGAAAATCACTCCAATCGATGTTATACTTCTAGTATATGTGGTCATGTTTCTGTAAAGTAAAAATAGGCATAATGATAAAAAATCTAGGGATGTGTCTCTGACCTATCCCTACTGTAGGTAATGGAAAATGAATGCAATAAAACCAAAGTGTATGCTGCATTTTCACAGCTGGGTTGGCTATGAGCACTTAGGATTCCAAGGTCAGCAATTTGTGTTGGAGAGAGGAGAGTACCCCCGCTGGGAGGCCTGGAGTGGCAGCAATGCTTATCATGTCGAGAGAATGACCTCCTTCCGACCAATTGCCTGTGCTGTAAGTATAACGTTCATAAAAATCCACAGAGGGCCGCTGAAAATTGTTTTCACTTACCATACACATGACAGGAGTGTATACTGTGCAGGCTGCCTAACGGTAATGGGCTATGAATACAATTATTTAAATAACATTAATTAATAATGTTCGCTATAATGCTGAAAGACCTACAGCTAGTTTATTCTGGTTAGGATACAGATACTAAATAATTAAAAGCATGTGTTTTCTTTATGATAATATAATATTAAGTTAATATTTTTTTTTATTCTGTTTAATTGATTTGGAATCACATGGGTAAATTTATTAAAATGGGAGTTCTATTGAAGAAGGGATGTTGGCCATAGCAATCAATTAGATTCTATTTCTTTTTTTATCTAGCACCTTCTTAGATAATAGATAGAATCTGAAAGTACTTGCAGCCATACGCAATGGGGGGGCGAGAATGGGGCGGGGGGGGGGGGGGGCAGCATCTCCTAGCACGACTACACATGCGCTGGGTCACTGCTTATGTGGGCGCATCCGCGTCCCAGTGGTGCTGTGCACGCCGGAGCAGCCGAGCCGGGAGCTTCCTGGGGGTAATGGATGGTCAGGCTGCCGAGACACAGCCTGGCATGCATATAGATTCATATGCATGCCCTGCTGTGTCTCGGCAGTGCCACCGTCCATTACCCCCAGGAATTTTATTTTTACCCCAACCACTGGCCTAGGCTAATACACATGTAGCTCCCCTTGTAATGCTGCTAAACACATGTGTATCAGGGACGCGCTCAGGGACTTGCCATTCATACTGGCCATGTGCATGTAATGAAGGTTATACAACTGGCATGTAGAATCTAATGCTTGTAGTATGGGAAGGAGACTTTGGCTTTAGGCTGCCCAGCTGGCGCTGTAGCACAATGTACACAAGTAATGGTTCCATCAGTAAGTTACATTGTCACAGTCATCTGGCAGTCACCTTAAGAACTTCACCCCCCCCCCAGAGTACATCAGGGGTAAAGTCCTGGCTCCCGATGCTGCAACCTAATTAGCCATTTAGATAGTCAGGCACTGTAGACGAGGCATAAATACTGCAACATTCATCTACTGTAACTGCAAGCACCACTTGTATAACTGCCTTCTGCTGTACATGTCACTATTACACATGTACTTTACTGTACAGTATAAAGTGTCAACTCTCATCTTTGGTGCAACATATTGGGTTATTTAAAAAAATAATTGCAAAACTAATCATGTAATAATTGACAGTAACGAGTATTTAGCATTCATTAAATACTTTTTAACTAAATAGAGCACATATACTGTAGTCCATTGCAGTATTTTTGTGGGCAGTGCTATAAGCTGTGCATGTTGTGCTCTGATTATTGAACTATTCAGCAAACAAAGTAAAACAGAGAATAATGAGCTAGACGGTGTAGTTTCATTAGCGTACCTTACCGGAGCGTTCATCCGGCACCGTAATTAAACTTTTTATTTAACAAAATGTTTCCTTGCACAGCTAAAGAATATGTGGCTTAAATTAACATAGTCAGTGACACACATTCATAGGGCTGTGTTTTTCTTCTGTGACAACCTGCTAAAAGTAAACCTTACTAAACTTCATATTACACTGACGCACTAAAGGTTTGCATAGGAATTAATGGGCCGATACAGACTTGCTCGCTGGGCTTCATGTGTTCGGAGTCCAGCGAGCAGGTTAATGCTGCCACGCTGCCCCAGCAAACGCCCCCCCCCCCCCCCTCATTGGCTTAGCTCATGTGCAGGGCTGTGAATGGATGTGTAAATACAAAAACAATCCATAGGCTTCTATTGGGTAATGCCATCTATTAGCTTTACTCAAAAAATAAGTAGCATTCCGGAGCTTGGTACACATGGGAACGTGGCCAAAATACCATAAACTGCATTTTTGCCCACATTTCTGGCCTTAGGCCCTTATTGTGCTTCACTCGTAAAGGCAAATTCCTTCTCAAATGGACAAAACTATGTGCACTGCAGGTGGGGTAGATGTAACTTGTGCATAGAGAACTAGATTTGGATGAGTTATTTTGTTTCCGTGCAGGGAAAATACTGACTGCTTTATTTTTACATTGCAATATAGATCTCACTTTGAAGTAAAACCCCACCCAAATCTAATTCTCTCTCCACCTGTTACATCTGCCCCACCTGCAGTGCACATGGTCTTATCCATTTGAAAAGGAATTTTGCTAGTGAACCAGAATAAGGGCCTTAGTGCAGCCTGTCCTTAAAGAGAAAATGACTGCAGACTTCAGGAACTCAATTCATTAGCTATTAAATTATCCATTATAAAACCATAACATCTTTAAAATAATTATTATTACATATAAGTTATATTTTTCATCTCCGAGTCTACTCTGACTGTGACTGAATTTTTTATTTATTTACATTTCAATATTACTTATTAATAAGAACCATCGTGACTGCAAGATGACAATCTTTGAGAAGGAGAACTTCCTGGGAAAGAAAGGAGAGCTGAGCGATGATTATCCCTCCCTTCAAGCCATGGGCTGGTGTAACAACGAAGTTGGCTCTTTCCGTGTCCAGTCTGGCGCGTAAGTCATATGTGGAGATTACATTGAATGCGTTGTTTTGTAGCAATGGCTGTTGGTTGCTTCATAACACAGATGAGACAGATCTTGTTTTTTTTTTGTTTTTTTTATAATATTGTCCAAATCAAGTTGAAGAACAGGTAATTTTACAAACGTGTATCATTTTGGTTATACATTATAAAGCCCAGTACACATGGGGCGATTGGAGTTTTGCGCTGAGCGATCTAGCATTGGTCAGATTGCTCAGCACACAATAAAGAGAACACGGGAGATGACTAGATATTTCAAGCATCCTTGAAATATCTAACCCGGCATTAGCGATGTGCGAGGCCGTGCATCGCTATGGTGTATACACACACACAGCGATTTGTGCTTCAGTTCTAAGCAATCTGGTCTGATAGCTTAGAAATGGGGCTTAAATCGCCCATCTGTATACCCCATTACTCTTCTTGCTTTGCCATTATTATCATGTTTGTATAACTTACCATATGAATAAAGCTGGGACCATGCAATCATTGTGCTAGATTAGGTATCTGGTGTGGTTGTGGTAGGACTACAGTAAGAGCAAGATCAGGAATATGCCATCTGAGAATGTTTGCCGGTACAGTGTTGAATAGATTGCTCACCACTCCTGCGATCTAGACCAGCTTGCAATCATTGTCTCTAATATAAATGGCACATTTATGGGGATAAAAACTTCCAAACCTAGACGTCGGACTTCAAAACCACGCCAGGGGCACCTGATCAAGGCTGACTATGCCCATACTTGTATCACTACACTAAAGCTTGGTACACACTAAACTGTGTACCCAGCCAATCGGACACCTGACAGGTGCGTACACACTTGAACGATGCAGAGGACAATGGCACAATGTAGGATGGCATGCTGCATAATAATATCAAGTGTTTTCTTGTGAGTGGAAATATATATTTCATCCAGTGGGCTGTAATGGCAGGTTTACACATAGTCATTTATCATGTATCTTCCTCATCATGTCTCTTTCCCACCTATCTAGCTGGGTGGTATACCAGTATCCCGGTTATCGTGGCTTCCAGTACATCCTGGAATGTGATCGTCACTCAGGAGAGTACAAGCACTGGAGAGAGTGGGGATCCCATGCTCAGACCTTCCAGATCCAATCCATCCGCAGAATTCAGCAGTAACCAGCTTTTACATGCAGACATGTATTTTAACTTGAAATAACAATAAACTAAGTTTAAAGAGAATAAAGATTTTTATCACCTGTAATTGTTATTTGGTTTTTATTGCACAAAATATAAATAAGAAAGCAATACTGAAAACATGGAACGTACATATCAGATCTGTATGCATTGGTGTACACTGGACATACTGCACCTATATAATTATACTCACCTATATGGAGTCCCATATCAGTGCTGTAGCAGCAGCAGCTGCAGGAATCACTAGCAAAATGGTGCAGTGACCATTCTTACGGAGATATGTGCATGCACTATAGAGGAATCATCAGAACCTGTACATACACAGGTGTAGGGAACCTGAACATGGGCCTGCCTGTATGGAAATGTGTTATGTATATAAGATTCATGGAAGGACCAATTGGGTGACGTGACGGGACACAGCAAGAATAACTTGCATGAAGTTCCCATATTGATTCATAGATCAGTAATCTGGAAGTGAAATTGCATTAGCTGTGAGAGAAGAGCTGCATAGAAAAGCACACTGAATTTTTAAGTATAGTTAGTAGTTCATTAAATGTCCTTCATTCGCTATTGAAAAGTCAGTAGGTATAAAGATAATATTTAACCTAATTCAATTGCTTATCTTTAAGGCAAACTGTTCTGCTAAATAAAAGTCAAGAGCATTCCTACATTGCCTAGAAGAAGGAAGCAGTTCAAAGCACAAAGTACCCTGCAGACTTAGGATGACATGTGGTGCAATCAGGCCCAGATACTGAGCAGCACTGAATGATACCATTAGTCAGGCAGATATGTTTTCTGCTGTCATTCACAGCATCTTTGGGGAAATCTTACAGACGTCTCCCGATGCCGTCATCTTGCCTGTTACTGTCATTTGTGCCCTTGCTTCATCTTGTGCTTCCCACTTTACTTTCTAAAAGTTTCATTTACAGATTATTGTCTTTGACCAAGAATGTTTCCAGGTTCACAGAAATATTAGTTAACATCTAAGAGTAACAACATCATGAAATCTAGGTTTGAAACTGTACATTCATGTAAAATAGAGAGCGGAGCGTAGGTAAGGAATGCTGACCACACTGCAGTACCGCACTGAGCCACTGGTTCTGGAGGGGGTTGGGAGGGGGGTGTGGTTTCTAATTACCTGGGCATTTTGGAGGGAAAGCAAGACTGTAAGACTCTGGGGCAGCACCATCGCTACCCCATGGCCTTTGTTTCCAGGGGTGTAGAGAGCCACGCCAGGACCGATAATGAATGGAGGGTTTGGCATTAAAATGGGACAATTACTTTTTTTTTATAGAGGCCGTGCTCTATCTACGGTGGCACCATTCTAATCCTTATGATAAGCAAGGTAGGAAGCTTCTCCTTGTCTGCCGCCATCTTTCCAGTGACATTTGGAAAAATGGCACATGTACACTAAAAAGCAAAACTCTAAGCTTTCAATGTGCAGGCTCCATCTTCCTGAAGATATCACTGGGAAGATAGATACAACCTTAAGTATAGATACACTCGGAGGGAGCAGTTTCGAGCCCCCACCAGGCCTCCCCCCAGCAGCCCACCCCCCTTCTCATTGTTACTGCTTGTTTCTTGCTAGTACGATTTAGAAGTCAAATATGATTCTTAGTAAATTTGCCCTTATATAGGGATCACTAATCCCTATAGGGAGCACATGACCTATAAATTTATCATTTTGGAAGTCTGTCATCAATACATATTTTAGGTTTATAAAACTTGACTGCTTATATTTGTATTGTTCTCCTAACTTCTGTAATATGAACACAATATATACTTTTAAGTAGAACACACATGCATGGAGGGTTATGTGTTCTATGAAAAAATATGTTTTATCCCAAGTGGTTTGGAAGTTTTCATTTTAAGGGCAATAATATGGTGGAAACAGGGAAAGCTGAATTCAGACATGTACAGTAACACAACGCATTACTATGAACTGTATGTAGAAAATCTTTCTGTCCCTTAAATGTAGATATGTAGCTGTGACACAGATCACATGCACTGGGTGTTTTCTTTATTTGTAGCAGGTAGACGGCATACAGGTTTGACAGTTGGCAAGTCACAGCATAGCAAGTTTTCCAGCAGGCAATAAATAGACTTCACAATGTGGGTACAACACTCCAGAAGTCCAACACCCTGACCCTCTTAATTACTATGTTACATTTAACAGGAAACCACAGGTGTTAACATACCCTCCAACATGACCCATTCCATTAGGTACAAAATGCTCTGTTCCTGGACTTCCCTAACAGAGGTGGGGCTCCAGCACAGTCCAAAATTTAAAGAGGGGGGTCACATCAACTGCCAGTGAGTCCAGGACAGTGAAGGTTGGTGTGGCTTCCCTTTTTGAATATTGGACATCTGCAACTGCCACTGGCAAGGAAGTCCAGCAACAGAGCATTTTGTACCTAATGGAAAGGGTCATGTTGGAGGGTATGTGTTAATTAGCCAAACCAAAGCAAAAACAATCAATGCCCATCCAGATGTATCTTAGCAAAATGCTCCACTCACTTGCTTTAGAATTCTACTACATGTCACTCAGTTCTCCCATTTCCTCCAAAGTAGACTGAGGTGAACACATACCCCTACATGCCACAAATGGCCCCCAATATGCACTCATGTCTACACAAGCCATCAGACACAATTTGCTCTGCAAATTTGCATGACACATAGACTTCACTATCTACCCACAAGTCCACATCATGCCACCACACATGCCTCCTGCATGCAGATTAGACCACACAACAAGACTCTTACATGCCAATTAAAACTCCCACACATGCCTCTAACACAGTCCTATTTTTAATTACCCACCTCTCCTGATTTTGCAGGGTCAACCTTGGACCTTGAAAGCGGTAGCGTTTGAGTGGAATTGTGTGTTTTGGGGAGGATCTGGGTTGGGTCTTGGATCAGGATGAGACTTATTTTGTCCAATTCAGCAAGTCTCATTTTTAGAGGTTTCATCTACCAGCACCTGCCAAGGAATGAATATGAGCACAATGCTTTTCTTCCTCTGTTATGCTCCATGACCTCCCTGTATCATTCAGAGGATGTTCAATTTAATCTTTGCTTTATAATAAACAGAGGGTACAGTCTTTATTTTCCTGATGGGTTGGAAGTGAACATTTAAAATGCCTCTTGAAGTCATTTTGGTACTTGTGAGTTATCCGGGCTGCCGATTTTGTCCTTAAGTTTGGTTAACTTAAGGACACCCGACCGACGCGATGCCCACGATTTAGCTTCAAATCGGGGGCATTGCGTCGGTCGTGGCCGTTATAAGGGGCCGCGACGCGATGCCCCCGATTTCCCATAGACAGTAATGTTAAAAGACACGATATCGGGGGCATCGCGTCGGTCGTGGCCGTTATAAGGGGCCGCGACGCGATGCCCACGATTTCCCATAGACAGTAATGTTAAAAGACGCGATGGACCCGATTTCCCATAGACAGCAATGTTAAAATAAAATTACAATGTGAAATTGGGCAATATGTTTTTAAAAAAAATGTTTCATGGCCCCCCACCACCGTTAACGCCACCCCGCTATTGACGCCAACCCGAAGCGTGGCGAGCGCAGCGGTACGCGTCCTCCGACCTTTTCATGCCCTACTATCCACTAGGGTGTGGAGTGAGAATAGAATAGTGTGGCGAGCGCAGCGAGCCACCGAGCCCGAAGCGTGGCGAGCGCAGCGAGCCCCGCGAGGGGACGCGGACACCTGTGAAGCCCGCAAGGGCACGCGGATACCTGTGAAGGTGTCCGCGTCCCCTCGCGGGGCTCGCTGCACTCGCCACGCTTCGGGCTCGGTGGCTCGCTGCGCTCGCCACACTATTCTATTCTCACTCCACGCCCTAGTGGATAGTAGGGCATGAAAAGGTCGGAGGACGCGTACCGCCGCCCCTCGCGGGCTCGCTGCGCTCGCCACGCTTCGGGTTGGCGTCAATAGCGGGGTGGCATTAACGGTGGTGGGGGGCCATGAAACATTTTTTTTAAAAACATATTGGCCAATTTCACATTGTAATTTTATTTTAACATTGCTGTCTATGGGAAATCGGGTCCATCGCGTCTTTTAACATTACTGTCTATGGGAAATCGTGTCGGAAATCGGGTCCATCGCGTCTTTTAACATTACTGTCTATGGGAAATCGTGGGCATCGCGTCGCGGCTCCTTATAACGGCCACGACCGACGCGATGCCCCCGATTTCGGGCGCGATGAAAAAATCGGCAGCCCGGATAACTCACAAGTACCAAAACATCTGTAATCAGAGGTTGCTCCTACTTCTTTGGAGGATGGTGGTTGATGCTACCAGTGCTTCCTGCTATAGGGTGATGGGAGAGACATGACCAGCCTTGGGAGAGGAGAGCTTGGCCAGCCCGATCCTGGCACCTGTGCAATGGATCTGGCCAGTGATGGAACGGCACATAGCCGGCAGTGGGGACCGCACATGCACTAAAAACCAGCTTCTATGGATATGGAAAGGCTTCCTACAGGAAGCACACCCTCTGCTATTTGCTACCCCGTCTGCCAGTCCCAGAGGGAGGAAATACCTTGTAAATTATGTTTAACAAATATAAATGGGTGGCACAAATGGTGTAATGGTTAGCATTTCTGCCTAACAGCACTGAGGTCATAAAGGTGTGGAGCTTGTGTGCTCTGCCTGGGCGGCCTCCTCACAGAATCCCAAAACAAGCATGTAGGTTAATTGGCTTTTGACAAAAGATACCCTTGTTTACGTGTGCGTATGTACATATGGTAGGGAACACTGATTGTCATCTCCACTCTGGCAGGGATGAAAATGATTACCAACATACACTTCTATAAATAAAATGGTAAAGATGTTTTATCATAAGTCATAAGTTACGAAAGCTTTGGGTATTGTATATTTACATGTGTGGTGTACAAATTTGACATAAAGTTAAAAAGTAATAAAAGTTAAAAAGTTTATTATTAATAATAATAATAATAATAATAATAATAATAAAAAAAAATACAACTTTGTTTGGTTTCATTACTTTGGTATATTATGCCAAGTTCCCCCTAAGTGAAACTTCCATATTCTTCGGTGTGACAGGACTATAATATGAAGATATTTTTACCAGGAGACAATTTGTTTGCAATTCAGACTTAAAATATCTCTTCTGGAACTTTGGATTTGTAAAATGTTTGACACTAGCGGATACTGTTGGAGCTTCGGAAAACTGAGGGACAAATGTAATAGATTTTGATTTGTCAAAAGTGCCAAGTTGTCTGTGATTTTGCTTCCTGCAAAATCACAGACAACTTGGCACTTTTGACAAATCAAAATCACAGGCCAATGATTTTCATGTAAACATATTGCTCCTGGATCCAGGGGGCTCATGTTTAAATATGAACTCTCCAGAGTCCCAAATCTGTGCTGCTACTGCTGCAGGTGAAATCACTTGGAAAATGGTGCGGCGGACATTTTCCAGTAATCTGTGCATGCGCAGTAAAGATTTATCTCCGGGTACATGATGGACACCAAGTTTTGGGAAACCTGTGCATTCAGAATAGACATTAGGTTCCAGGAACACGGCAGGAGCAATGTTTCTAACGACCTGTGCATACATCATATACTGGAGTGGCCCCAGACAGAGTCTGCAAATGGGCCCCCGCCTCTCTTAAAATCCCATTCCCCTGGGTTCTTAACAACTTCCTTGGTCCACATAGCAGGAATGGCCAAACTGTGGCCCTCCAGCTGTTGTGAAACTACACATCCCAGCATGCCTTGCCATAGTTTTAGCATTCCCTAATAGCAAAACTGTGGCAAGGCATGATGGGACTTGTAGTTTCACAACAGCTGGAGGGCCATAGTTTGGCCATGCCTGCTAGTGGGTCTCTATGTATTAATACTGACTAACAAACAACATGTTTTTATTGCTATTGTAAAACTGTTTTTGATTGCAAAATAATCCATTTGATGAGCACTCTAAATTCTACATAGTAAGTTAATCTTCAAAGAGTATGCAGTATGATTAGACAGGAATGTCACAGCAAGGTCTCGCACTCATTTCTATTCCAAGTTACCTGCCCTTTGCTAAACCACTAAAATTAAAAACATGGCCTATGGATCGTTGAAACAAGGTTCAATATGTCCCTGCTTGAAGTGGCAGCTGGACCAATTGACTTTGAGATGCCCTTTTAACAGTTCTTAACCTGTAATTCTCAGCCTTCCGTTGATTGATGCTTCACTGCTTCTGGCTCAGCAAACCACTTTGAGAAACAAGAAGAAAGGGTAGGAGGAAAGATTATTGTGCAATAAATAACACAAAGGAGGCAGGTAGAAATGAGAGTGCTATCTACCATTCAGGAAACAAACTGTTTGTGTGTATGACAAGCACTGGGATTTCATTAGGTTACCAAACATAAACTACTAGAATGTCAGAGAACACATAACCTGGACATTTATGTTTAAAACGATTTACAACCAATTTCTTACGTAATTTATAATGATATGTATTACAGCATTTGTACAAAGTTTAAAGCAGACATTTTGTATGGAACCTCTATAGAAAATAAGATGGGGGCAATTTATATTAATAAATCATTCATCCCCCAAATAGTACAACAGCAGGGATTTTGTGATAAAGAATCCAACGGTTCCTGACATGCTCACTCCTGCATTTGCATATAACCTTCACAACACTGACTAAATACAAGGTTATATAAATAAAGATGGTGGGGGTAAGTGTATCGGAAAGCTGTGGCTCTTGGGCATGGAAACACCATATTAATTCAGTTTGTCATAAAAGTGGAAAACAAAGGAAGAAGCTGGGATGATTACTGGATATATCTGTAATAGTTACTGCACTGAAAATGGTCACAGGTACACGGGTTAAACTTATTATATATTAAGTACAAAGCATGGCTCATAATAGCTGAAAGCCAGACTGGATAAGGGCCCTTATTCAGATCTGACTGCAGTACAAATTTGTTCTCAAAATGGGCACAACCATGTGCACTGCAGGTGGGGCAGATGTAACATGTGCAGAGAGTTACATTTTGGGGGGGTGTGTTGAAATTGAAATCTAAATTGCAGTGTAAAAAGAATGCAGCCAGTATTTACATTGCACAGAAACAAAATAACTCACACAAATCATGCATAACATCCTATAAATGTACTCTTCAAATTCAATGCATGCACTTACCTTGGTACGACACAGTGTAGGCCTCAGATTTATTTTCCTCATGAGACCCTTATCGTCATACGCTGCTTCCATGGCTGCCTACCACATGTCATGTGCTAACACTTTCCTTTGAATGATCTAATAGGGCCTACACACATACCGATTTTGGCCAGTGATATAGCATGCCAGATTTAGCATAGCAGATTTCCTTTGAGCACAAAATCATCTATATTGCTTAGAATGTGCAAAATGTGTCAGCGATATGCCTCAGCGATTCTGCTAAGTGATTTAAGCATGCCAGATTCTTCTCAAGCATGGGAAAAAGAAAAAAAAAACTCATTTAAATAAAAATGGGAAGTTCAAAGGGCTGGGGGAGTTCTTGGGGAGTTTTAAGGGGAGAGAAGTCAGGAGAAGTGTTGCAAAGTGTACCTGTACATAATAGCACCTTACCAGAGTGTTTGCAGCACTTTCTCTACACTCCTCACCCCTTGAAAAAGATTATTTTTCAAGGGGAGAGAAGTCAGGCGAAGTGTTGCAAAGAGGAACCATACCTGTACATAATAGAACTTAAAATTAACAATAAATAACATTTTGAAATGAAATGACACCCTACCGTGTTTTTAACATTTATTGAAAATACTCTTTTAAATATATTAAAAGTATAAAATTGAACACCACTGGGTTCATCAACAATATCAGGCCGAGAAATGCCTCTGGGCCAAAGACTTTTCAAACCAAAAAAAGGGATCAGGCCAACAAACTCACTACAGTATACTAGAGCCAACAGAAGTGATGACTCACAAAATGTGCAAAGAAGAGATAGCAAAGGTAAGGACAGTCTTCAGTGAAGGACACACAAGAGTGACTGATATCGTCAGGGCCAAATGACGTATCCAAGCAGACATTATAGTCTACAAGGATTCGAAAACGCATGGAAGAAAGAGCAATTTTTTCAACTGAAATAATTTAGAATTTTTTTTTTTTAATTTAACAATTTATAATGGATAATAAACAGCAACGTCCTGTGCTTGTGTACTCGAGAAAGCTGAGTACATTCCAGTGGACAGAGTGCTGGTGGTGACTGATGTGGCCGGGTTGGGTGAAGGGGCTCCCGTCGTGTTAGGAGGGGCAAGCTGCGGAGGAATTGCCGGCGGATTACTATAGGGTTGGTGGTAGGGATACTTTTGCGAGGGTCCGCAAGATGCGTAATGGGTCGCGCATTAATTTTAGGTCATCAGGAATGTTTTTATCCTGGGCCCGAATTATTGCGTCGTACATGATGCATTTGAATTTTCGACGGGTGTCGTCATCCATTGAACGCATCTCCGAGTCTACCGTGTTTGAAAACTGCCGAATTGAATCAATAGGCTTATTAAGCCTTGCCTCCGCAAATTGAAAAAATTGCTCAGAGCTGCCGGCTACAGATCTTTTTCCTCTGCCTGGGTGGTGGCGTTGGCAGGGGGGTAGAGGTTGAGGTTTCTACTTCCTCACACTCAAGATCTGCAGCCTCTGTAGTCTCGGACGTCTCCACAAACAGCTCCGGAGTAGCATCCTGTAAAATAAAATAAAAAACGTTAGGACCATGAATAACGATGACATGTCGCATATCTATATGTGTTCAAACTTACCAGATCCTGGCTCTCCTCCTCTTGCCTAATTGGAGGCACAGGATCCATGTTATTCTGTCCATGCGTTTTCGAATCTTTCTCCAGCAGGAAGTGCATCTGGTCGTAGTACCATAACGTTGGCTTGTATACGTCATCGGCACCGGCTCCAGAACTCTGCGATTCAGTCACTTTTGCGTGCTCCTTCACAAAGACGGTCCTCAAATTCGCTATCTTCTTCTTCACACATTCCATGGTGGCATCACTTCTGTTGGCTTTAGCATAGGCCAGCAAAGCATTGTAGGCCTGATCCCTTTTCTGCTTGTTTGAAAAGTCTTTGCTGGTAATTTGCCACAGGCATTCATGGACCCGATAGATGTCAATGAACCCAGTGGTGAATTTTTTAGATGAATTTTGCTTTGCCATTTCTGTGTGAATAATATGGTATAAAATGTAAATACATAATTAACATATATGCATCCACCATTATGTACATAAACAGTCCAAACTAGGTCAGCTTACAATCTATTGTCCCTACCACATGTACATGCACACACATTCACTGTTGTTGTTTTTTTAGGGGGTTTGGAAAGACAATTTACCCCATCATAGACATGCAAGTAAACAACACATGACTAGCTTTTGCAATGTGCCATCACCCCAGAGCATGCAAGTAAACAACACATGACTGGCTTTTGCAATGTGCCATCACCCCTCCCCAAACTTGCGCTGGGGGCAGCGGGCATCACATGACACCCTCACCCAGAAGCATGCTTTATTTTATAACATTGGTGGCACAGTGGTCGCCTCACATCCCCCCAAAGAACCTGGTGCCCATATTCTTGCGCTGGGGGCCGCGGGTGCAGCGGGCATCACATGACACCCTCACCCATAAAGTTTACATTGGTGGCACAGTGGACCCCTCTCATTACCACCCCACCCCACCTGTAATCAGTGCGTTGGTGGTGCATAGTGGATAGCATAGTACTTACCAGCTCCGGAGGGTTCACAGCGCGTGGTCTCTGGCAGCATCAGCATGTGCAGGGGAGGAGAGGAGGGCTCAGGGAGTGTCCAGATGAGGAAAATCGCTGGTCACTTGAGCACAAAAAAAAGACACCACACAAAAGGCGCCCGATATGCAGGGTCTTGCTAAACGATTTTACTAGATTGATGGGACATGCTCATTCTTCTTCTTATTGC
The DNA here is from genome assembly GCF_055691185.1 of Crinia signifera. Classification (NCBI taxonomy): domain Eukaryota; kingdom Metazoa; phylum Chordata; class Amphibia; order Anura; family Myobatrachidae; genus Crinia; species Crinia signifera. The sequence goes on from NC_139217.1 coordinate 343,846,244, forward strand.
GATTTAGACGCGTGGGGCCGCGCATCTATATCACTTTAGCCTCCACACACACACCGATGTATGCTTAGTCTCTAAGCGACCTAGCTAAATCGCTTAGAAAATGGCTCAAAATCGGCATGTGTGTAGGCCCCATACACAATCTGCTGTACATCTTGGCCAGTGGTTCTCAGTCCACAGGACCCCACAAAATTCACGTTTTCCAGGTCACCCGACAGGTGCACTCATTACTGACACATTTTAAAAGATCCACAGGTAAACTATTTCACTTGATTCAGTGAGGAGACCTGCAAAACATGAACTGTGTGGGGTCCTGAGGATGGACTTTGAGAACCTGTGGTCTAGGCCAATGGTCACCATGGCCCCACCCACATCATTAGGATTGTTACCCGGATCACTTGTTATCTTCCACAGCCTTTCCCACTTTAGATAGGTCTTTTGCTGGTCCAACCAATGGACCTTTGGTTTCTTCAGCCTTGTGGCACTGGGGTGCCTGGGCTTATAACCTGCTGATATAAAGCCTGTTGGGATAGGGATCACAGTAGGGAGCACAGCAGATGTGAAAGTGACTGTTAGGCCAAACAGAGAAAACAGGGTTAACAGTGGTACATTGCAGTAGCACAGTGGTGGTAAAGTAGGGGTTAAACAATAGAGTTCATAAAAGGGTATTATCAGTATCTCGCCAGTTGGTATTACAGTGGCCCAGTCCAGAAGATACAGAGGTTGCTGGGTGTTATATTACTCCTGGTGCAGAATGTGCTAACAGGCTCTATACTCACTGTGGGGCCAACAGGGAGCTTATATAGCTAAGTGGGGGTACAGAATAACATTGCAGCGCTTTGGTCTTTGCAAGGTCTGCAGTGTGTGGGCAAATCCACGCATCCAGGACTCCGAGGGAGAGTGTGTTACGGCATTGCCACGCATGCACAGTAGCGCACATCAGAACTTCATGTAAAAGCCATGCCATTTCCTCAACAGAATGGCCACCGAATAAAGGAATTATTATATTTTAATCAATAGAACAACGTGCCCTTAATATACATTTTGACTGTCTGTAAATACCCTGATTTGTTGTATCACTGTCTGCTATTGTAAAGCGCAACGGAATCTGCTGCGCTATATAAGAAACTGTTAATAAATAAATAATAAATAATAAAGTATAAGAAGCATCGCTAAATATAGTTATATCCATGACCAAAAGGCAGGAGGACCAGGGCCAAATGGTTAAATAGATTATACAGTAATGCAAGGTGACAAGAAAGTGTTATACTTTATAATACATGAGTAGTCATTGGTAACAAACATCTGCATTTTGTTCCCATTTACTTTAACTGTGTTGATATATACAAAACATTTATTATGTAAATGTTGTCTATTTTAAGGATATATTTCACACACTAGTATATACAACAATTTATTCTGCTCTTTTAGATAATTATTATTATGATGACCTTGTCCTTGACCAGTGTGAGATTATTATCCAAGTAATGTTTGTTTCAAGCATTGAACAATTTGCTGTGTGCAAGTACGTGTTTCACAATGTGCTGCCCAGTATTGTAGAACAATGTTTTTTTTTTTTCAAAAAGACTTGGTGTGAATGTGTTTTTATAAGCATGTAAAGGTTTTATTGCTTAATACGTTGTTCCAGTGTCACCAGAAGCAGGAAGAGGCTAAAAAATAACACAAACTAAGCAAACCGCCTTTCCTGGATGTGTCATATACGGTAATTATCATTTAATAAATTCACATTATTAAAACAAGAACTACCAAACATTTCTTGTAATACGCATTAATAAAAAACTACTGTAACGAAATACAGGTTAAGTCTACCATATCTACAAAAAAAAAAGTAAATCTTTGGATACCATAATGAGATAACTGAGATGGGAGAAATAGAGAATGCATTTGTGTTTCATGTACACCTTATACACATTGCCTTGAAGGTAACTATATACAATATTAACATTTTGTACATGAAATAAAGTCTGTGTAAATCATACTTACATTGGCGAATATTTAATTATATTATTATTATACATCATTAGATGACATCATCTGCCCTTAATAAAACTAAAAAGCAGCGATATGCAGGTCAGTGAACAGGAGGCGGGGCCTTATGATGCAAAATCATGTCAGTCAGCCAACTCTTCCTGGGGTGCATGGGACTAACACAAAATTGTGAGTCTCCAACCTCTGCTGGACAAGTAGATGTACATATCACCATAGGTGCCGATTTATGTTTTTTTCTGGTGGGTGCTCAAGCAGAAACTATAGGGGAGTGGCTTAATGGGGAGGGGCGTGGCTACAAAATAATACCTGTTAATAGTCATAAAGACAGATTCCATAGACAAAAATATCTTTAGCAACAGTTATCTGTGCATCATTTCTCATCCTCAGACTCAGGATGAGAAATATTGCACAGATAGTTGTTGCTAAATATATTTTCGTTCTATGGAAACTGGCTTTATGACTTATTAGTCATAAAGCCAGAATAGCCAGGAATAACTACTACTAACACATTTTTGGACCGCACTGCTCAATGAGCATATATTTAAAACTGACAAAAGCCCCCAAGCCTGGACTCACTGTAATTAGATGCCGGGCGGTCCCGCTCCTGACAGGCTACAAGTCTCCATTGGGGACGGGGTCGCGGCTCACGGGGACCGGGTCAGCAGCCTCCTCCTGCAGCAGGTGCCCCGACGCGCTGTGTGATTGCGCACAGTGGAGAGGGAGGGGGAGGTTGGCGACGGCACCCGGCGGGTCACGGTGAGCATGACGTGACTAATGGTCGCGTTAAGGTGGCCATACACACGCAGATTTATCTGCAGATCTGTCTGGTTGGAACAAAAACCTGGTTATGGATGAGAGCAAATGACAGTTGACCATTTGCTTGGAAATGCTGGAAAACTGACAAACTGTCAGTCATCCATAACCATGTTTTTGTTCCAACCAGCCAGATCTGCAGATAAATCTTACTAGTGTATGGGCACCTTAAGAGTGCGAGCTGTGCAGGGCTAGTCTGAAGGCAGGGCGGAAGTGCTATTACAGCGGTGGGTATGGTAATTTATTGATCAGATTCAGCAGGTGCAGTAGTAGTACTACGGCGACCAGCGGGACTCGGGGGGGGGGGTGGCCAGTGGGTGCTCATGAATTTCCGTGGGTGCTCAAGCCCTTGAGCACCCACAGAATCGGCGCCTATGCATATCACCATCAGAAGGCAACAGTGTTCTTAACTCAGTCCCACTCAAAAAAATGTTAGATGTCAGAATATTTAGATATAAGATTGATACTGGAGACATAACATTATAACTATTTAAAACACTTTAAGGAAGATTTATTAAATCTTGGAGAGAGATAAAGTGGCAAGAGAGAACGCTCTTCTTTTTTTTTTTAAATACAAGGCAAGGCCTTTGATAATGGCAGGACAGACGGTCAAGGTGAGCAGCCAAACATGTCCACCAGAGGTAGTGCACCACACCCAAACATGCTCTCATGACATGACGTTATCACCATACACCTCAACAAGTTGGCGATAAAATTCAGCTGCTGATGTGCCCTTTAGATGCAGAAATCTGATCACACTACACCTCAATGTATGACTATGTGTCCACCAGCACCGCCATCAGAGTATTGGAGGCTGACTAAGCCTTGGCTGGCTATAGAAATCTGGCTTTAGAAATTTTGTCAGAATTCAAAGTAGGAAGATTCTAAGTAGGAATATACAACCGCACACTGTCGCCTAGACTTAGCCTGGACTTGCTGTGACATAACTCCCGTCTTATTCTCTTCTCATTGCAGGTAAAATACCATTCATGCAACAGTCATATTTGAACTAGCATCACTGTGATTAGTATACTGCTTTGTCCTAGGTAAAATTCCATTCATGCAACAGTCATATTTGAACTAGCATCACTGTGATTAGTATACTGCTTTGTAGAAGAGGCGATATCAGCACTCCCGACCTCAAAAGCCCCTGGATGCGATGGGCTTCCAGCAGAGGTATATAAAACATTTAGGAACTTTTTCGCTCCATATTTGTTAGATTTATTTAATACTCTGATCAAGGAGGGATCACTCCCACCATCTATGATGGAGGCGAATATTATAGCATTAATAAAACCAGGGAAGGATCCCACGATCCCGGAATCCTATCGGCCCATTTCATTGTTAACAACAGATATAAAAATATTAGCAAAAGTAGTAGCAACCAGACTAAATAAAAGTATTAGATCCTTGATACACCCGGATCAAACGGGCTTTATGCCAGAAAAATCAACCAGCCACAATATACGTAGATTATTCTGTCACTTACAGAGTGAGGTTTCGGCAGGGTCGGAGGCAGTGGTGGTGTCTTTGGATGCCGCCAAGGCCTTCGACTCTGTCGAATGGAGGTACTTGTGGCTGGTACTTAAGAAATTTGCATTTGGGCCACGGTTTATAAAGCTCATACAGTTGCTATATTCAGCGCCAAAGGCAAGAGTGACAATAAATGGTTACACATCGGAAGCATTCTCCTTGGGTAGAGGGACAAGGCAGGGATGCCCCCTCTCCCCAATATTGTTCGCACTTGCTATTGAACCGCTGGCGTGCTTGTTAAGAGATGAGGAAGAGGTTCGTGGGATTAAAATTGGGGGAGTCGAAGATAAAGTGGCCATGTATGCAGATGATACCCTTCTTTTTCTGCGAGACACAGAAGGTTCGCTTAAAGCTGCACTTCAGCTAACAGAAACATTTGGAGTATTCTCCGGTCTTTTAATAAATTGGGAAAAATCGTATATCTTCCCTATATCGGGTAAGATTCCTGAAGTAGAGAGGACAAGCCAATCACTTGTATGGACTAAAAAATTCAAATATTTGGGAATCTGGATTACATCGCAGGTGGGTGAATATGTAGCACAAAACATAGATCCAATAACGGCGAGTTTCAAAGAAAGGGCACAGGCCTGGAAGAAACTACCGTTGTCAGTTTTGGGTCGTATCAATATGATTAAAATGGCTATACAGCCCAAATTTGTATATGTACTACAGAATTCCCCGATATATGTATCAAAGCAAATATTTAAAAAAATTGAAAATATAATGTTATCATTTATATGGAACAACCGTCCAGCTAGAGTCTCAATTAAAACATTGTATAAGACGCAGCGATTGGGAGGTTTAGGGCTACCCAACCTGAGATTGTACTATGTAGCCTCACAGCTGGGGTATTTGTCAGATTGGGTAAAAGGTACTTTGGATATAACAATGATGGGTTTCATTGCTGAACAGGTGAAAAGATTTTCCTCTGTTCCCTTTTCCCCTCTCCAATTTCTATTAGCTGGCTTATCACCGGGTAGGTTTCCGCATATACTTAGACAAGCGTTAATGATATGGAAACTCGCTCACTCCCTATATAATTGGTCGGCTAGGGATGGATCAACACCAATCTGGTTCAATAATAGAAACCCGGAACTACAGAAATTATCAGAGGACAATATATGGGTCAGTTACGGGGTGCTGGAATTGGGTCAGATATTCAGTGAAAATAGGATCAAAACATTCCAGCAATTAAAAGATGAATTTGGAGTACCAAATAGGGCATTATTTAGGTATTTTCAGCTAAGGCATGCGGTAACAGCTCAGTTCCCTGAAGGGCCACCGGTAATTTTGGATTCTCCAATAAAGAAATTGTTATTGAGACTAGGGCGAAAGGGAAAGATGTCAGCAATATATGCGGTGATAAACGATAAAGATGAGTCAGATCAAATAAAAAAACTGAGGATAAAATGGGAAATGGATCTTGGTCCGGTCACGGGGGAGGTGTGGAACCGGATCTTGGAATCCATGGTAAACACAACTCCATGTATTAGATTTAGGCAGATATCCTTCTTTATATTACATATGGTATATTGGACACCGGCATCCCTTGTGAAAGTAGGTCTCAGAGAAAATTCTGATTGCCCTAGGTGCCGAAAAGAAAGTACGGGATTTTGGCACATGATATGGGAATGCCCTAATATATATGAATTTTGGAATGATGTTTGGAGAGATGTGCGGACCACAGCTCCAATGCTACCAGAGATAGACCCATTATTGTGCCTCTTTGGAAGTGGGATAGAGGAAACGTATTCAAAAATTATGTACAAATATGTGCTGTGCCTCACTACAATGGCCAAAGTGATAATAGCCAGAAATTGGTTTACAGCAGAAACTCCGAATATTAATAAATGGCGAGCATTAGTCAATGATATGGTGCGTCATGAGCGACATATGTTTAAAATTAGGGGGGCCATCCATAAATTTAATGAGAAGTGGGGGAGATGGTGTATGGTCGGATTGGGAAGGGGGGATGGTACAACTTAAGTCTCGATTAAATATTTGAAAGGGGATCATATGGATAGATATAAAGTAAAAAGTATGTATCGACTGATGATTTGTCTTTGCTTCTTTCTTAAAGAATGAAAAAGTTAATGTAGAATCTTTATTGATGACTAGTGTTAAAATAAGGATAGAGACAAATAAAAAGCTAAATTAAAAGCTGGTTAAAAGGATATAAAGTTAGGATGTATAGCCTAAGTAAAAAAGGAGGGTGAAAGAAGGTTTTTATTATTTTTTTTTTTTTTTTTGGTGGGGATGAATAGGGTCGATCTCCTTGTGTTTGCGGTTGGAGAGAGATGGGGTCAGAAATAGAAGAGGGAAGAGAGGGAGGGGGGAAGGGAGATAAAACCAACCTAATCAAAGTTCACTTCACGAATCACAAAAACACAATAGATACACAAGAATAGGGAATATAAAAACACAAGAACTATACAAGTAACACATAAAAAAACACCAAATACACACGCATATAGTAAATGCGCTGAAGGGTCACATAGGAATCACATATCTAAGGGAGGGTGGGTATAGAAAAAAGGGAAGTAAATAACAAGGGAGGGGGGGGGGTGTAAGGGGGAATAAAGGGAAGGGGTTAGAATACTGACCCCATGTCTCTCCATAGAAAACAAAAGGACAAAAATTAGTAAAATGAGAATGTCAAATTGAATATTGTAAGGACAAAAAGAATTGTATAAGGGATTATGGAAATGACTGAATCAAATGTTTTCTGTTTTCTACCCTAGTCATCCTTTGGCTTAGCTGCATGTATAGGGGTTCTCTTTTCTTGTTCCTTTTTTTTCTTTTTTTTTTTTCTTGGTTGTTGTTTGTTTTGCTATGTGTTTATGTATATGTCCAGATGAAAAATCAAAATAAAAATGTTGAATTAAAAAAAAAAAAGTATACTGCTTTGTCCTAGGTGAAATTCCATTCATGCAACAGTCATATTTGAACTAGCATCACTGTGATTAGTATACTGCTTTGTCCTAGGTAAAATTCCATTCATGCAACAGTCATATTTGAACTAGCATCACTGTGATTAGTATACTGCTTTGTCCTAGGTAAAATTCCATTCATGCAACAGTCATATTTGAACTAGCATCACTGTGATTAGTATACTGCTTTGTCCTAGGTAAAATTCCATTCATGCAACAGTCATATTTGAACTAGCATCACTGTGATTAGTATACTGCTTTGTCCTAGGTAAAATTCCATTCATGCAACAGTCATATTTGAACTAGCATCACTGTGATTAGTATACTGCTTTGTCCTAGGTAAAATTCCATTCATGCAACAGTCATATTTGAACTAGCATCACTGTGATTAGTATACTGCTTTGTCCTAGGTAAAATTCCATTCATGCAACAGTCATATTTGAACTAGCATCACTGTGATTAGTATACTGCTTTGTCCTAGGTAAAATTCCATTCATGCAACAGTCATATTTGAACTAGCATCACTGTGATTAGTATCTTGCTTTGTCTTAAGTAAATGTACAAATTTATTTTTAAAATTAGATAGTGACTTAAAATTGACTAGTGACTTGGACATGGTCTGTAACATCTCACCATTTGCTTATCTCAGTTTTATTGCTCACTTTCTCTAGTGGGAGAGGGGCATTGGGTGCGGTCTTAATTACTGAAGTTAGAAACAGCTTTTACAGACCTACTTATTAGAGTATTGGAGGCTGACTAAGCCTTGGCTGGCTATAGAAATCTTGCTTTAGAAATTTTGTCAGAATTCAAAGTAGGAAGATTCTAAGTAGGAATATACAACCGCACACTGTCGCCAAGACTTAGCCTGGACTTAAACTGGACAGAAACTACAATCAACACAAGTGCAACTCTTAACTGCTAAAACTTTGAATATCACTCTTTCTGCTTGCATATGCACTGTCTGTTTTAAAAATGCACAGCTGTACCTCTAATGACTTTAGCTCTCCTGCTCTTCCATTGATAATAGGTGTCCCCCAACATTTTATTCTTGGTCCTCTTCTTCTCTATCTCTACATGTCCTCTCAGGGTGAGCTTATTTGCTCACTTAACTTCCACTATCACCTCTATGCTGATAATACTAAAATCTACCGATCCTTTCCTGATCTCTCTCCCTCTATCCTCACTCATATCTCCAACTGTCTCTCTGCTGTCTACTCTTGGATGACCCAGCACTTTTTTAGACTTAAAATATTAAAGACTAAGCTGACCTCTTCCCACCCTCCTGCATAAAACCTGGCCATCTCTCATCCTAACCTGTCTAAGCTCACTTCTTCGCCTTCTCCGTCACCCCAGTCTGTCTAACCCTCCCCTTTAGAATGTAAGCTCTCACGAGCAGGGCCCTCTCTCCTTATGTGCCTTTCTTAAAATATATAAACCTTTGCCACCCTGATGATTGCTTCAGTGTCCTGTCCCCTGGTGCAACTATCCATATTAACCATGTACTTGTCCGAAACTGTCTTGTACTGTAATTTGTTATGTGTTTTTGATTATAACTATGCTCTGTAAAGCGCTGCGGAATCTGTGTGCGCTATATAAGAAACTGTTAATAAATAAAATAATAAATAAATAAATCTGATGTTGGGATAGTAGAAATGATAAGAGGCTGTCTTACTTATTGAACCACCATCAAAAAAGTTATAGATGAAGAATATTGGCTAGTGGAGTGATGCATGGCAGTCAGTCCATTACCATTATTCCATGGGTTAGAGTCCAAGTTGCACATGGCTGCTGCTTGCAAGTCAGGGCAGAATCCAGTGTACTTTAGGCGTGATTCAACATGGATCGGTCCCCAATGTGATGGTGCGACTCTGCGTATATGTATGGGAGAATATACGCATGTGCAGGGCTGCTGTATTAATGCCTTTGAGGACTATCACAGTCACCGAGACGTTTGCAGGAGGGGGGGGGGGATTGGCCAATGGGCAGGCAGGGGGCTGGCACATGGAAACACCCAGCGCTTCCTGGGCATGCCCACAAAAACACTGGGTGTGCCCAGAAAATTGTAGGGTGTCCCTATGCAAACGTAGGCATGGCAAAGCCTGCACGGGGCAGGTGGCTGACATCACATGACGTCAGCACCCACCTTGCTCTCGGCCACAACCGAAGCAAACAAAACACAGGTCAGACTGACTTATTTGCACGATGGTCGGTGATGACCATTGAATGATTTCTTCCCCGTACGCTCCCATGGGAATGGAGGTGTGAGCGTACACATCACCACGCATACACCACACATATTCAATGGGGCAGCAGGATTCGTTCACCCGGCAGGCAACATTATCCAACTCGCTACGCAGTGAAAGACTGCTGCTTAGCGAATGCTGCTGAATCCCCCCCTTTGTGCGGTGTACTGTTGTTGCATTAGTGCAGTGTATGTTGTGACGGGGAGTAGGTAACATTATTAGAAGACTACATTCTTACGTTTCTATGACAAGAGATTCCTGGTCTTTTGCAGTTTTTCCATTAGTATATTGATTAAACATGCACAATTTACTTGCTTGATATGCCTAATCTCTAGACTGGGGTAAAGTAATTAAAAGTAACTAAAATTAAGTATATTATTAATCAAATACTGAACCATAGGTTACGAAGATGATTTACAGATATACCATAATTTATCTCCAAGCTGAAAAGGGTTTAGATCCCCTGGGTTAGGGACATGTCAGAAAAGGAAGTAATTTATGTTGGCCCAAAACCATCAAGGGTTTCCCAAGATATTTTCGTCCATATGAGAAACTGCCAAGACACAATCATTCATTTTTACATAATATAGAGAACCTGTGGCCAGGATAAAATGACTTTACTCAGACATAATTATATATTGTGCTAAACACAACTGTTACAGTACACAAACACTGAGAAACATCTGGCAGAGAGGGAGACTATTTGTGAAGTGGCATAACACAGGGTATGTAGGATACCAATTACCATAATTACAAGCACTGAATTCAATAACATTACTCAACGTAGACTTAATTTGGGACTTTTGGGTATATATATATCGTTTCTTATACTTGTCTCTGTATGTTTTGCTAAAGAGTTAATGCTTTTTTCCTTATCTTGTCAAATAAATTGTATTATTTTTATAATCCAAAATCCATTTCTGAATCCATTACAGGGCCGGATTATCCAAAGGGGTGACAGGGGCGGTCGTCCCGCCCCCCCCCCCCCCACACACATTAGGGGCCCCTACAGACTGCTTTATAAATCTGAGCAGTATCTTAAAAAACAGTATGTGGGGGCCCCCAGGGACAGGTAGCAGACTCTCAGGCGGATTGTAAGGTCCCTCTGCCTCCCCGTGATCTCTCATTGCTGATCGGTCAGCATGGCAGGACACCTGTCCCAGCGGCTGCAGACAATAGCAGCCACTGTGGAAGTGTAAATTTACCTCCCCAAAGCCCCCCCCCCTCCCCCCCTGTGTACCTGGGCTGTTCCTGCTGTTAAAAAACGGATGTCGCGATGTTCCCGGCCAATGTTTGAACAAAATCTTTGGTACTTGTTTCCTAGCATGGCGCCCATCGCATCGCATACCATAAGCCATATAATGGTATGCGATGCGATGGGCACCCAATGGTATACAATTTAAAATTGTATACCATTGTATATGGCATACAATGCCATACAATGCGATGCGATTTTAAATTGTATAAGCACCCTAATGGGTGCTTACAATGTTAAATGCACCCCCACTATGAACGTCAACCCGAAGTGTGGCGAGCGCAGCGAGCCCGCGAGGGGCGTCGGTACGCATCCTCCGACCTTTTCATACCCCCACCATCCACCCGCCACGCTTCGGGTTGACGTTCATAGTGGGGGTGGCGTGGGGGTGCATTTAACATACATACAATTTAAAATCATATTTGGGGGACACTTAACATTGAATAAACCCATTAGGGGGCTTATACAATTTAAAATCGCATCGCATGCGGGCATAAGGCATGCGATGAAAAAAATGCCATGCGACTTAATATCTTGGGCGCCGTGCTAGGAAACAAGTACCAAATCTTTTATTTCATTTTTTTTACAAATATCAAATATTTTTAATGTTAATTAACATTAATCTGGCCCTGATCCTGTGTCATATTTTTCACAATTGAACTCTGTATTGCTGTTAAGTGGCCATATGATACTGTAAATAAAATGCACAAGCAGCAGTTCATTCTTTACTGTTGTGGATTATAAAATGCATTATTCACTTTAAACATCCTCTGCCCAGGAATTTGGAAATAAGAAAGTGGCAGCCCTAACCGTATACCAGCAACATGTATTAACCCCCCCCCCCAAAAAATAAAATAAAATAAAAAAAAATAAAATAAAAAAAAAGGTCCCTTCCTGTCCCAAAGCAGTGGCAGAACTGGAGATTATATTTGTGTATCACATTGAAGTGAACAGAAAGACTTTATCATTTTCAAAATAAATGTTATTATGTTATTATTGTGAAAGTAGCAGTTATTATATATAAGAAATATGTCCGTCTAAAGTTTGGGACACAGCTGTATTCCAAATAGTGATTCACTTTTCAAATGAAATTGCTCAATATCAAAGAAAAGTGATTAACATACATTTACTTGTATGCAGTAAAACAAAACTATATTATACTTTTGTTGTGCATGTGTTTTTTTTTAATAGATGTTAATAAGTTAATAAAGTGTTGCTGTAGAGATATTAATAAGAAAAAGTGCTTTCAATTAGACCAAATACTTTGTGTTAACAGGGATCAGATATTTTTCAGTTAAAGTAAAAATTAGGTAAATCTGTGCCATGTGTAAAGACTTAAAGGGGTATTCAATGTTGGGTCACGGCTGTCGAGCTGGCCGGACAGCAGTGACCCTGTCCTGTTCTTGGTCTGCTCGACTGAGAAATCGCAGGTGGTATTCAATGTCCTGCCTGCCGCTGGACGAGAAGTGGGCGTGGCCGTGAGCTGCGGCCGGGAATCGGAGAGCTGCAGCCGGGAGCTCGTCACTTCTCGGCAGAACGAGCCCGACTGCTTGTGAAGTCGGGCTCGTTCTGCGAGATCCCCTGTTCAATGCTGTTGAGGAAGACAGCATTGAATAGGGCCCCGCAGCCATCTCCCCCATCGGGAGATGGCTGCGGGAGATTGAATACCCCCCTTGGTTATAGGGACGGTGTTCTTGAAGATAGAAGAAGGTGGAATTACAACTCATTAAGCAATTACTACTGAAACCATTTAAAAATTGTTATGTAGAAGTAACAGCCTCTGTGGGTTTAATTAGCGGACCCTGGACATAGGTTTCTTACAGTATAACACTTTTCCAACAAAAAACAAATTTTCAGTTGCAGTTGGCCTGTCTGAGCACCATACAAATGTATTCACTGTATCTCGCTGCGCTTGCCATGCTTCGGGCATGGTGCCACGCTACTCTCTGCACAATATTTTATTCTCCCACCATGCCCCAGTGGATGGTAGGGCATGAAATATCACCTGTCGGCACATGTCAGCTCAAAAAACAGTAAAAAAAAAACGTTGACCTAATGATCCAGTCGACCTAATGACCCATGTCGACCTTACTGCATGTCTACCTAAAGTCATGTAGAACTAAACTCATGTCGACCTATCTGCATGTAGACCTATTGGTGTCGACCTACTTGGTGGTGACCCAATGACCATATCCCCAGACAATATAATAACCTGCAGGAGATATTTTAGTACAGAGTAAGCTCAACGTTTATGTAGACAAACTGACAGCCCTCAAAAGGAAGCTATAGGCATCTCCAATAAGAACACCATCAATCAAGCTGTCACTGAGGTACAAAAACAAGGTTGTGTCAGGACTAAACTAAAAGTACAAGCTGGCAGCATACTGCAGAATGGTAAATTTTGTACTGCAGTATATAGTTTAATTCCAGAAGGAAATAGGTTTGGCAGGCTTCCCGCGATGACTCTAATGTAATAACCCCACCTACTGTTATATTAGCTCCGCCCGTTGTTTTGGTGCTGCCCACATGAGGTCACTTTCATTTTCCAGGGCCACTTTTAGTTCCCAATCCGCCTTGGAATGTGCTTTGAGCTCTCCATATCAAGAGGGAGCACTATGTTGCTTTATTCCACCAAACATGGCTTCCGCTACTTTACTCAAGGATATTGAGGAAAGTGAAATTCCGTTCTTGTTTTCTTTCACACATCAGCAGTAACCAGGCATGACACACCAGTGCGTATCCACTTCTGCAGGCCAGACCAGAGTATGGAGGATATGAGAGTGCTGATGCAGAGACAGAAAGATAGGAAACTCTGGGAATTTAAGTTTCATACAAAATGTAAAATATCAAAAATATATTAAGCTTTAGGCAGTGCCATATTAAGCCTTCAAGGGGCTCGGGGCACTTTAGACAGGGGGGCCCCCTTGCACTTGTCATTACTGGGCGCAAACTGCATGGGGGAATATTACACTGTCAAAACACAGAGTAAAGGCAGTATAAACTTGGTCAATGGGTAACTGCAGGGGATATATATATATAGATATATATATATATATATATATATATATATATACATACATACACATACATACATACCACATGAAAAGCCTGTGTTTGTCCCTCTGCATCTTACTCTGTAGTAGACCTCACAGTCCCAGTGCTGCCTCTGATTAAATACCCTCCCATGACTAGGCTGCTGCTGCTGTTCTCCATGGGCCAGAGAAGCATGTAATGAGCTCCACCAATCAGAGCTCAGCACAAACGTCTCAGCCTCTGCCCTCTGGTGCAAAGTGTCATGGGACTTAGTCAACTCCCAGCAATGCACTGCACACTTGGCTCCCGATGCTCAGCACCATTAATCATTGTCACAATGGCAGACAGGTGAAGCTGCAGCACTACACCACTGCCATGCACAAAACCTTTAGCTAAAAAAAAAAAAAAAAATTACATGCCAACCACAGGGTGTCCCCAGCTAGAAGGGGGCCCAGGGGTACTGACCACTTCTGCCCCCATTATAATCCGGCCCTGGCTTTAGGCCCAAGATTTATGACACATGGTGACTTTAAAGTACATGACTGGGCTTTCATACAGTATAATAACATTCACTAACATTTATAGCCAAATCCTGTCACATGTTATATTTGCTTCTACTCTCTTTCTTCCTCAATAAGTGAGCGGAGAGCCATATGCTACCACAGCTTGGTTACCTCATCTACTCCAACTGGCTGGGTCATTTCCTTTGTCTTACACATTCTTAAATAACATGCAGGGAGTCATTTCAGGCCTCGGAAATCAATATTTTTTTCACATGTATCACCACCAGCGCTGATCAGGAGCCTACCCTTAGTGTATGTGAGCTAGGGCCAGATGCACTAAGCTTCAAAAGTGATAAAATGGAGATTGATAAACAGCCAGCCAATCAGCTCCTACCTGCCATGTCACAGGCTGGGTTTGAAAAATGTCAGGCAGGAGCAGATTGGTTGGTTGTTTATTACTCTCCACTTATCACTTCTGGCCCCATTTTTATAATGAAACAGGAGTTTTGTTTTGTTAAATGGCAGTACACACATCTGGTTACTATAGCACTGGGGTAGCCAACTCTAGTCCTCGAGAGCTACCAACAGTGCATGTTTTGCAAGTCTCCTCCCAGAATCACAAGTGAGCTAATTAGCACCATCTGTGGATCTTTTAAAATCTGTCAGTGATTAATGAGTGCAGCTGTGCAGCAGCTAGGTTGTCTGGAAAATGTGAACTGTTGGTAGCTCTCGAGGGCTAGGGTTGGCTACCACTGCTATAGCAGTACAGCAGATTTAAGAATGCCAACCACAGGTAGTACAGCGGAGACACCCCCACACCTATCAAGTTGCCCCAAAGGACCCTGGATAGATGTGGATGGCATGCAGAATGGCTGTGGGGCTGCAGAATCTAAAGCAGCCCATACACGTCCCGATGCGGGTGGGCGTTGTGGGCTGCAATAGCAGGGATCACATTGCATTGCGTGCGTTGTGCATGCAATGCGATGCAATGTGATGAAACCTAAGAACAAAAAGTATGTGCAAGCACATACTTTTTGTACTGTGCGATGAGGTGCCACGGGAGCGCGCACCTCAAAGCAAGGAACGCACAGCCCGGCATCGGGCCGTGTATGGGCTGCTTAAGACACAGGTGAGTTACACATAGGGTGACCAACTCATCCCTTTAATACGGGACACATATTAATTACACAGGTTCTGTGGCTGGCTTTCACCTGGTTTTAAACTGCCACAGAACCTGTGTAATTAATATGTGTCCCAGATTAAAGGTATGAGTTGGTCACCCTAGTTACACATCAGGCCTCTCTGACAGGACAGTGAATGGGATTCTGTGGCTAATACACCCGATACCTCTAATACCATTGTTTCTTCAGCTTCTGGCTGTGGTTCTGGATTCTCCAGGATGAAAAAGCTGCTGTTTGTGCTTGAGACCACCTCGGCTGAGAACAGAAAGATAAGTATCCAGATGGAGCGAGTGTGGATGTGTTTTTTTTTTAAATGTTAAGAATGCCAACCACAAGTAGTGCAGCAGACACACCCCTACACCTGTTAAGTTGCCCAAAAGGGCCTTGGATGGATGTGTCTGGCATGCAGCAGGGCTATGGGCCTGCTAAATCTTAGGTGAGTAGTAAATCTCTCCTCCCATCCTTTAGGATTTGTGCCTTGTCTCAGATAATTTCCATTAACCCTTTAGGATGTGGGGCATTGGAGTAGCCTCAGTTCCCTTTTTTGTGTGTCCCACAAGGCCCCCAGAAAACAGACTAGTGAATGGGATACATGGCTTACATGTGTACCCCTCCCACTTTCTTTTTTAGTTGGGGGGGAGCTAATGGCCGTGGTCACAGATTTTTCAGGAGAAGCAGCAGCTGCCTGTTTCTGTGACCATCTTCAAAAAGAACACAGAGAATATCAGCTTGTATTTAGATATTTCCCATGCACACATTGGGGGTTATTCTTATTCACCTAACCCAGTGGTTCCCAAACTGTGTGCCGTGGCACCCTGGGGTGCCTTGAAGGACTTGCAGGGGTGCCTTGGGTTGGTGGTCCAGGACCAATTCGAGTTATTTATGTCCACTATAATAGTCAAATTGTGCACAAACAGAAGGGAATCCTGTCCATTATCACATAACTGATCCTAAGGATGAGATATAAACACAATTTATTTAACTTAATATTTGTTATGTAACTTTCTCAATGAGAAACATTTAGCCTAGGGGTGCCGCAAAATAATTCTGACGCTTCGGGGTGCTGGGATTCAAAAAAGTTTGGGAACCCCTGACCTAACCCTAAGTCCCCACACTAGTGGCTAAACCTAACTGGCGCATACCTGGCCTGACCCTAACATACCCCGCATACTAACAGATTGGGATGCCAAATGTCGGTATTTCCGTGTCGGCATCCTGATAATTTACCGTTTCCGGGTTCTGGCGGCAGTCGGGATGCTGGGGAAGGTATACTGAACACCTAACTGAAAGCAGACTACAGACCCTTCAGGCTATACTGTGCAGTTAATTACAGGAATGAGTGGTGCTTGGGAGAATCTAAACTGTTTTTTTTTAGAAATATTTTTATTCTATTTTTCACAAATTATGCAAAATTAAGAAGTACAATTACAGAATAATTAAGTACAAATTGACATTGAGATACATATCATTATAACAAATTACAGTGCTTATAATTCTGCCTAACTTAATGTATCTCATTGGAGCAAATAACTAAGTATTATTCCTATTAAATATTATACATAAAAGGGAAAACGGGGGAGGGAGTATTAGGATGGGAAGGGCACAAGTTTAAGTCTTTTTGCACAGCAACGGGACTGGAAATACAATGGGAACTGAATGGTCAGAGGGCTACACGTTTTTGACCATGTGATTTGGTTCCACATATTCCTGTGAACATGAACAGACATAAACCTTTACATTTTTGGAATGTTAAACAATTTTGCGATGTTCAATTTAAGACTTCATAAAATTGTTATGCAACTTATGAGTCTGCAAAATTCTATTGAAATGTCCTTGATAAGCTTTTTGTTTCTAATCTCATCTCAGTCTCCCATAGAAAATTGTTGTTGTCCCATGTTCTGTAGATGCCTTATTGAGGGAGATCTTGTATTTAGGGCCTGCACTGTGAGAGCAGTGATCTGGGCAGGAGTCACCCCATGCTTTGTAAACGGAAATACTCTCATGTCTGGGATGAGATTCCTTATTTAGGGACTGCACTGTGTGTAGCACTATATTTCCCACAGTGGTTGTACCCAGCACTATACCAGTATAAATATGCAGCTAGAATTTCATAGAACATATTTCAAGGGGTGGCATTTTTCTTTATTTAACCTTTGTGCAATAAACTCTCAGTGTGCTGGCCACTAATGTTACAGATGAAATGGCTAGTGGCCACAGCATTTCACAAAAAGTTTATTCCACTTTTCTGAACTAAAGGCCTCAATCTCTGCTGCTAGAAGTTGGGAGCTACAGATGGAGAGACTCCTTCAGTGGGGGGTCCTGGTGGTCGGATCACCAACCGCCAGCTCGAGCATCCCCATCGCTGTCCGCCATGGGAGTGCTTGGGGGGGGTCCTTTCAAAATGTTGCTATCGGGCCCACAAAGGTTTAGGTACGCTCATGTCCCCTTATATTGCAAAGCACATTTTGATGAGACCCTCCACCCATGTCAAAGTCATAACAACACTTAAACTACCAATTGCCATCCAGCAGGCTATGTCACAGAGACTCTCTCTCAACACCAAATGTTCTGCTCAGGTTATTGCTGTAGAGAACACATGACACAACTCACCATGCACGATAGCCATAAACAGTTTAACAACAATATGTGCATTACTGCTCAGCATTTTGTATTTACTCATTTACCATCTATTACCTTGTGTTGAGATTTAGCACTAAGTTGTGATGTTGACCCTCTGTTCTATCTGTATGCTGGTGAAGAGGTTAACGTGTGTTCATGTGGCAATGTCCTAACAGCTAACATTATACTATTAACTACAAACAATCTTTAGTCTGAAATAACCATAGGATGCATTTTAAAATAGAAATAAAAAGCAGGGCTTGATACATTGGTAACATTTATGGAAGCTGGGGCACTGCATAAAAAGAGAGGAGATGGCCAGGAGAAAAAAGTACCACACCATGTGGCAATTGGCTGTCTGGATAACAAGCCTACTACATCACTACATCAGTGATTGCAATCAATGGCAAATTATGTGGGTACAGGGGACCACTCACTTTATGAATTTGGGGTCCTACACCACTGTTTCTGTGTCACATCACATATTATGCTTTTAAGCTACCCCCCCCCCCCCCCCCCGACGTTCCCTACAATGTATCTTAAGGTGACAGATAAAAGAGAGGTGTTAGAGACAAAGGGGGGTATTCAATCTGAGGGTCACGGCAGTCGTGACCCAGTCCCGTTCTCGGTCAGCTCGACTGAGAACATGCAGGTGGGATTTAATGTCCCGCCTGCCGGGGAGCAAAAAGGGGGCGTGGCCGCAAGTTGCGGCCAGGAAGAGGCGAGCTGCAGCCTGCAGCTCGTCACTTCCCGGCCGTTCTCAGCAGAACGAGCCCGACAGCTAGTGAGGTCAGGCTCGTTCTGCCAAGAAACCCTGCTCAATGCTGTCGGGGAAGACAGCATTGAATAGGGCCCGGCGAGCATTTTCTCGATGGGATATCCGGCGAGCACCCTCTTTGGGGGATATCCTCGATTGAATATCCCCCAAAGAGGGTGTCGGGGAAAAAGAGCAAAAAAAAAGAGGAGCGAGAAAGAGGGTTGGTCAGGGAAAGAGCTTCATGGAAAGAGAGGGAATGAGAAAAAATGTCCGATAGAGAAAGGGAGATGAGGGAGGGGAGCAAGCGGGAGTAAAAGAGAATGTCAGGGGCATGAGAATTCATATGCATCATCATTATAAAGGCCCATACACACTGGGTGATCTTGAGCTGAAAGCAGCAAACTTTTGGTGTTTTGAACTTTCAGCAAAAACGCCAAGTGTGTATGCACCTTAAGTGGGCATTTGCAACAGACTTCTATTTGGTGCAAGATATAGGTCTGAAATCAGAAAGATTGCTGTGCACCCCCACAACCCTGCAATTATGACTAAATGTAGCAAATATGTGACCACCTTCTTACCACCACCTATTCACTTGCAAGGGAAGTTATTGCAGGGATTAAATTCTGTTTTTTTAATGGTTAATCTGATTGATAAGACTATAGCAATGCAGTCACTTGCTTAGGACTACTGGACACTGAAGTTTAAAAGAGACGTTTGGCCAAGCACTCCACACTGCCAACCCAAATGCTGTCTTTCTGTCACTCACTTTGTGACTAGTCCCTTGTTGCGGTTATTAAGCACTGTAAAATATATTATAAAATCATTTGGGTTGAGTCATATTTACCTATTGCATGTAATGTTATTTATTGGTATTGTCTAAAAAAGTGGAGAGCACAACAACAACAGCAAGAACAACAGTATGTTAATGCTTTGTACACATGCTGATACCTTAAGATATCAGTAACCAAACATTGTTCTCATGTATCACTTGGAAGTCTAAGCTGTGGGCAAGGGAATAATATTTCAACATATAGCTCAAAATGTACTGGGAATGAATCTACTGTACCTACCCAATAAAAATCCCTGACTGACTGTAGTAGTTTTAGGTTACATGGCCCTGACTAGCAATTTACAGGGAACATATTATGCAAACAGCACTCATTACCAGTAATGGTCTCTCAGCACATCGATGAGGAAGTGTAAGTAAATAACAGTCTCCACCTCACACACCACAGTAATATACTGTGCAGCAGCTCAACTAGTTGTTGATCTTGAAAAAGGAGACTGTCGTGGAGAGTTGTGAATATAACAGGTGACAAAAGAACGCCTGCAACCAGGCAAAACATCCTAATCTGAAGTTTCAAGCAGTACCAATATAAGAAGACGTAATTACATCTGATTTATACTGGATGTTAGATACAGTGTATTTATTGGAAAGAGCACAGAAGGTACAATACCAGTCCGAATGTGTATTTCTCTTTAGAAAGCATTAATTTGATAGATTAAATATTTGTTTCTTATATGAATGGAACAATTTAAATTAAAGAAGCCGGCATATATGGTATCCAAGTCAATTAAAAAACGGATTTTTGTGCAGGAAACTTGCTCTACATCAATCATATTCACTTCAATAATAGAAAACAAAAGCTAAAAAAGGTACTCTACTATCTGCTATCTAAAATATCAAGTGGCCATTACATAAAAGAGCTAATAACATTGGCACATTTATAGAATGTATATTTTTGGAAAGTTACCATAAAGCAATGAATTATACTCACTGATAATTCTGTTTCTTCATAAGCTGTGTACACATAGTGCAATGTCGCTGAGCGACCATATTGCCAGTGATTTGTTTGTGCTGCAGCGATAAATCGCCAGGTGCACGATCCCGTGTTCAGTTTCCTAATGGTCGCTGATCAGCTGTTTCCCTCTGCAGCTTTCCTGGCAGAGTCTCCTGTTCATCAACGACCATCTCTGGTCGGTGATGAAAAGGAGACACTGAGCAATATATTGCACCGTGTGTACACAGCTTTAGAGATCCCATGGCAGCCATACTTAGAGATATTTCCCTTATTTCTAGGATTAGACAGGGTGATTTTTTTGATAGGTGCCGCCAACCTGCGGTATATAGGTCCACTCCTCTCCTTTCTCTATGTCTTTTGAGTGTATCCTACTCATAAACTAGATTAAAAAAAAATCACAACACTCCGAATGGAAGGCAGGGAAGCTTGCGTCTGTTGTCAGACTGATGAATTGAGGGAGTATAAGACTCGTTGATCTGAACTCCAGCCCTTGCGACCACCAGACTAGAGAAATTCTTTCTAGAAACACCTTTGGAGCCCGTCTCCCAGGGTTATGGTCTGTTTGTGAAGAAATTCTAAAGCCAGCCTCTGGATCATCTTTCTTGGGACACAGAGATATCTGGAACTGAGCAGTATATATAATGACACCAAGAAACTGAATCCTCTGTGAAGGTTGCAGATGACTCTTTTCGCTGTTTATTATCCACCAATGCTTCTTTAAATAGTTGAGGCCGATCTTCAAACTGTCCTGTACCTCTGATGCTGTGCTCCCTGCGACCAGATCATCCAAATAAGGCCATATTTGGACACCTCCCTCTCTCAACCGAGCTATTAATGTCGAATTAAAAAGGTGGTTGGTGGAGGAGACTGGTATAAACACAGAGAGTAAGGATACTTATCCTAATGACGTTCTTCCTTTCTTGGTACGCTTCTTATTTGGCTTGATTGTGACTCTTGCAGTGTGTATGAGGAAAAATGGAAAGGTGTTTTAGGGGGTCGGTTTCTAGTAATTCTTTGATCTTACATGTGTCCCAGAGATATAGATGTTCCTACCTCACTTATATAATGTATCTGGGTATCTTATGCTTGATAGCTGTTTATTAACGTCTGTTTTGCGTACCTTACTCACATGCATATAAATTGTTACTTTCACATCAATGTTTCTTTTTGGTAGCGTACCAGTACTCATGATTGAAAGTGTAGTCACTCAGATCAAGGTTTCTTTTATTTTGACTTCATTAAAAAGATTTTTTAACATAAAAAGGGGGGGGGGGGGGTGAGCGCGTTTGCTGGTTGAGAGAAACGCACGGTCCTATTGGAGTAGAAGGGACACACCGGTACAAGACTATAGACTGGCTTTACAGTACATGCACCAATAATTATTTAGTCTCCTACCTTCTTCCCAGAGGGTGTCGCAACATCAAAATCCTCCAGCAAAGAGTGTTCCCATAAAAGAAAGCAAGTCCTCCTTCCAGCAGGTCTGTACAGAGGCTTGCTATTTATACTGCTTTCAGTACAAAAGATGGCTGCATTTCTGCTTCCTGTCACTGAATCTAGATTGCATCTCTTTGCATTCCAATGGATGCAATGCGATCGAGTACAAATTGTATACAATAATTGTGCCGTGTATGGGCACCTTAAGCCTTCCGAAAATAAAATAATAAACATACCCTGTCTAAACTATTAGGAGACATGAAAAAAAGACAAAGAGGAAGGGGAGGAGTGGACTTATATACCTCAGGTGGGCGGCACCTATCAAAAAAATGACCCTGTCTAATCCTAGGTATAAGGGAAATATCCCCAAGTATGGCTGCCATGGGGATCGTAGAAGAAATATATTTTACATACAATTTTCAACATCAGCATATATTTTCCCCTATGCACACCAGACTAAAGTGCATCGTAGTCAGCATACAGTATTTGAACATTAACGAACAGAGAACAATTCTACAAGTGCAGTTGTAATGTTACAGTATATACCCCAAATATTCATTTAGGGCAGTGGTTACCACTGTGTGCCATGGCACTCTGGGGTGCCTTGGGACACTTGCAGGGTTGCCCTGGGTTGGTGGTCCAGGACCAATTAAATTTCTGTTCAATGTTCTAGACAAAGCCAGTGTTTGTGGCTGCCAGTCATAAAATATGTGAACAAACAGAAGCAAATCTTGTCCCTCATAACTGACCCTAAGGATGACCCATAAACACAATCTACTTAATTTAATAATTTTTTCTCTTAACCTCGGGTTACCATGAACAGAAATTCAACTACTATAGCGTGTCTTGATTCCAAAAAGTTTGGGAACACCTGTTTTAGGGAAATGGTAACAAAATAATAAACAAACACATTAATATATATATATATATATATATATATATATATGGGCAAAGAGTGACCCAAAGGAGCGCCCAATTTGGTATGGCAGCTACTTCACAAATCTCCCCTGTTAGTGGGAGATGTAATGCAACAAAGAGAATAGAAAAGAGAGTGGAGAGCGCCAGAGGTTTACCAACCACCTTAGTGATATGTACAGTGCAAAAAACACAGAATACAGTATAAAATATTTTTATTAAAAAATCAGATGATCACATCAGGATTTCATCTCTAGAATGCAGTTTCAATAACCCGACGCGTTTCGTCTTGAAAAAGACTTCATCAGGGGTTTAGTACATGCACAAAAAGTAAAGAATCAACAGGATTGATGTGGAAGCTGAACACACCTGTCCCTTATAATGGATGGCGGTTTCTTAAATGAAGATAGTCTTTATTTTGGTATGAAATCGTGTTCTTTGAATGGAACTGAGGTTGAAGATTAGTATCGGTGGGAGTATTAATTCACCTTAGTGTCCATAACAGTAGGTACGGGAGTTATGGGAGCCAGCTGATGACAGGGAATACGTCTGTATGTCGATGATGTTCACTATCAGGTCACTGGCGTTCACATCGTTAACAGATACTGCACCTTGTTTAATCTGACTATTTGTTGAAATTGGATTCTACACACACCTGAGGGGAACCATTGTCTGTCACCACACCCTGAGTGTCGACATACAGACGTATTCCCTGTCATAAGCTGGCTCCCATAACTCCCGTACCTACTGTTATGGACACTAAGGTGAATTAATACTCCCACCGATACTAATCTTCAACCTCAGTTCCATTCAAAGAACACGATTTCATACCAAAATAAAGACTATCTTCATTTAAGAAACCGCCATCCATTATAAGGGACAGGTGTGTTCAGCTTCCACATCAATCCTGTTGATTCTTTACTTTTTGTGCATGTACTAAACCCCTGATGAAGTCTTTTTCAAGACGAAACGCGTCGGGTTATTGAAACTGCATTCTAGAGATGAAATCCTGATGTGATCATCTGATTTTTTAATAAAAATATTTTATACTGTATTCTGTGTTTTTTGCACTGTACATATCATTAAGGTGGTTGGTAAACCTCTGGCGCTCTCCACTCTCTTTTCTTTTCTCTATATATATATATATATATATATATATATATATATATATATATATATATATATATATATATATATATATATATATATATATATATATATATATATATATATATATATATATATATATATATATATATATATAAAATATTAATAAAACAAACTTTTCTTTCACTCATGGTTAGTGGTTGGGTGAAGTCATTTATTGTCAAACAACTGTGTTTACTCTTTTTAAATCATGATGACAACAGAAACTACCCAAATTACCCTGATCAAAAGTTCACATACCCCAGTTCTTAATACAGTGTATTGCCCCCTTTAACATCAATGACAGCTTGAAGTTCTTTGAGAACAAAGAGGCAATCACAAGGTTTTTTAGCATTAGCTTTTGTGCAGGCTTACATATATGCATGCATACACACACACACACACACACACACACACTTTGGAATGTCACAAATCTCATTTTCACATCAAGCACTGTTCAGCAGGGAAAGTTTAGCCACTGATTGACTGAGAACACAAATTTATACAAGACTATCACTTCAATTCCACGTCCACGTAGAGAGATATTCAATTAGCTGTGATAATTTACCACAGCGAATTGATTCGCTCGTACAACTGCTTATCTGGGATTATGCTTTGCTTACCAGAGGCATGGAAAGCATAATCCCAGATAAACAGCCCTCCGAGCCACAGTAACACATGGAATGGATACTTATCTCGCATCCTCAGCAGCTGTATTGCTTTAAACAACTGTTTAAAGAGACTTAAAGATAATTTAAATAAATATTCACATTCTTCAATGCTACCCTTGAGAATCGCTTAGTAATGACAGTAGAAAGACTATTTCCCATTCAGCATTATACACCTGGAAAATGAATGGAAATATTTAATTATACTGAAACTATTTTGTTCTTGAAGCTAAATGTTCTCTTGGGGAGGAGGTAAGTCCAACCATTGCTTCACTTGCCTCCCAAAGCTTTTTGGCTATGCCAGCATCCTGCACGTATGGTTTTAACTTGCACGGCTTAGAGTCTGAGAAATAGCCACCATTGTGCTGGAGAATGTCGTCCGATACAGCACAGTATATGACAGTCTGAGCAGCCGCCTGACTGGAGATGAAGAACAATGACGTGATGACACACATCACTATACGGAAGAGGATGGAAAACTTGGATGTCCATTCACCAACAACATAGCCTGCAAAAGAAAAAAGGTGCAGTATTGAATACGGATATTTAACATCATTTCTGTTCTCAACACAAGTATTACAGCTGTATACAAGAAATATGACAAAGGAAATTTTGTAGACAAATTATACAAAAACTGTTTTACCTCTGAATGTTCACAAACCATGTGGGGGATGTACGAAGCCTTCTAAAGAGTAGAGAAATTAAATGCTATTTACCGTATATGCAGACATGAACATCTTGATCCCTGGCTTATATGGGATCACCTTAGTAACATTTTTTTTCATTTCAGAGATGTGTAACATATTGAAACCTATAAAAAAGACCCACTATAGTCCACGATTGACTCCCATACACTGCGGCGCTTTCTCACTATGGAGAGGTTGCCGATTATTCCCCACCTTGAGCCACCCAGGACCTTCCCAGGTGGCAGGATTGTGATGTATCACATTCCGCTCTTTTGCATGCAATATATTGGGGCAGTACGGATGGTGTAATGGTTAGCATTACTGCTTCACTGCGCTGAGGTCATGGGTTCAATCTCCCCGTACTTGTGTGCGTTTCCTCCCACATTCCAAAAATATACTGGTAGGTTATTTGGTTCCCAACAAAATTAACCCCAGAATGAATGTGTGCCCCTGTACGTGTGGTAGGGAATATAGATTGTAAGCTCCATTGGGTCAAATGCTGTGGAATATGTGTGTGCTATACAAGAAAATAAATAAATAAATATTGCATGCAATACCAGCCAGGCCTGACCGGTTGCACAAGCAATCCAAGAGATTGCTTGTGCAGCTGGTGCGACTTGCAAGCTCCGGCGCAATGCGAAAGGCCCCACACATCGCATCAGACCTGCTGTCATTTACCTGCAACTTTGGCTCTTTTCCTGCAATTGATCGACGCAATTTCAGGAAAAGGTCCCATAGCGTATGGGGGCCGCTCCTGGTGCCTGTGGAGACAATCCGGTTGTCCATTGGGTACAATGAGATGAAGAATAATTTCTTGCTCAATCACTGTTATGTAGAACCATGTTATGAGAAGCAGCATAAGAAATCCCAACTTGTGTATAAGTAACACACAGCACAGTTTACACTTGATAATGCGGTACTCTTTACTTATCACGGCGCCCATCGCAGGCATTGAATGCACTAAAAAATCGGGTGCGACGCGACCGACGCGATGCCCGCGATTTCCCATAGGGAACAATGTTAAATGTCTCAATTGATCCGATTTTTCTGTTCAATGCCTCAATTGACCCGATTTTTCCATAGGAAACAATGATAAATGGCCCACAGAGGCCAAATAGGCACCCTGAAGTGTGAAATGGCCCCCACAATTGTTAACGCCACCCCACGATCAACGTGAAGACGAAGCGTGGTGAGTGCAGCGAGCCCGCGAGGGGCGGCGGTACGCGTCCTACGACCTTTTCATACTCCCACTATCCACGTCGGCGTGGAGTTGAGAATAGTGTGGCGAGCGCAGCGAGCCCGAAGCGTGGCGAGCCCCGCGAGGGGACGCGGATACCTGTGAAGCCCGCGAAGGGACGCGTTTACCTGTGAAGGTATCCGCGCCGCTCGCCTCGCTGCGCTCGCCACACTATTCTATTCTCAACTCCACGCCGACGTGGATAGTGGGGGTATGAAAAGGTTGTAGGACGCGTACCGCCGCCGCTCGCCACGCTTCGGGTTCACGTTGATCGTGGGGTGGCGTTAACAATTGTGGGGGCCATTTCACAGTTCAGGGTGGCTATTTGGCCTCTGTGGGCCATTTAACATTGTTTCCTATGGAAAAATTGGGTCAATTGAGGCATTGAACATGAAAATCGGGTCAATTGAGACATTTAACATTGTTCCCTATGGGAAATCGCGGGCATCGCGTCGCACCCGATTTTTAGTGCATTCAATGGCCGCGATGCCCGTGATTTTTTTACCTGCGATGCCCACGATCAAAATCGTGGGCGCCGTGCTAGGTAAAGAGTACCGATAATGCAATGTATGAGGAAAAGGAGCTGCTTCTGACCTGGATGAACAGCACATGTTGTGACTCCATGTGTCTCCATCTGTCGGGTTAATTCCTGGGTAAAATAGACATTAGCTAACTTGCTCCTGCAGTATGAGAATAGAGGCACTATGTTATAGTTCAAGTCGGCAAAGTCCAGCTTTTGATATTTATGGACATTGGAAGTGATGTTAATAATGCGGCTTGGAGAACAACATTTGAGGCGTTCCAACAAGAGATTGGTGAGAAGAAAAGGCCCAAGGTGGTTGACTCCGAAACACATACTGAAACCATTGTCTGTCCAGTCTAACACAGCTGGTACTCCTGTGAATTACAAGAAGGTTGCCTTAGAATTTGGTACACAAAATACATATTATACATACCATAGACAATACTTTTTTTTTTTTTTTTTGGTGTTCACGCTTATTTCTATGGTGTACCAAAGATCTCATAGAACAGAACAGATATATGAAAAACTTCATGACATCATTTTTCAACTGCGTTCATAAATGTCCTATGGTGCAAGACCATTGCTTACTGCAACCAACACCATTTACTATTATGGGCAAATCGTGAGCACAAGCTTACATTCCACAGCAAACTACATTTTGATAGGGTGGTGGCGGGAACACTATATCAAACTATAAATAACCTGGATGTAAATGAAAGTTTAGGATACTTATACCCCAAATATAAAAATGGATATCACTGTAAAAATATACTACACAATTAAAAACACACATATATATATATATATATATATATATATATATATATATATATATATATATATATATATACACACACACACATATATATATATATATATATATACACACACATATATATATATATATATATATATATATACACACACACACACACACATATATATATATATATATATATACACACACACACACACACACACACACACACACACACACACACACACACACATATATATATATAAAATATTGAAGCTAGATGTATATTACACACTCCTTACAATTCTTTGTATTCTGAAAATATTGTATACATGTACTGTATTTTATTCCCTAACCACGTATTTTATACGAGACGCTAGATCCAAGGCAGTTGCTCGCTGTGGTGTCTGAATTCACTTAACAAAACCTACAGCTCCATCTAGTGCAAAAATGTAGAAATGCAGAGAATAAATGCCGTCACCAATTCTACTACAGTACAGTAGGTACAGAAATAACATACACATTATCAACAAATGAAACTATTCTGTCTGCAATGTTAAGGTTAGCTGTAAGAGATCATCATTTTTACATTTAATGGAGCTACTTGGATTATGTTGGATATTTTTATTTACTTCTAGTTCCATCTTGCTTATTGTTTCAGAATCCTTCTAGTATATTTGTTCTTAATATTGAATTGTATATTTAATCATTACTACAACATAAATGTACAGCATAAATTAATGGGTATGGATCATTAGGTCTACAGTAGTTATGTCGACATGCATTGGGCCGACATGCAGAAAGGACGACATGGGTGTAGGTCGACATGTCATTAGGTCGACATAGGCACGGTCCATATGGGGTTTTTCACATTTTTTTGTACCCAAATGTTGACATGGACACTGAAACGTAGCACGGCGTCCCCTCGTATGGCTCGCAATGCTTCGGGCATGGTGCCTCGCTATGCTCGGCACACTATTTTAATTCTCCCACCACGTCCTAGTGGATGGTAGGGCATGAAATACCGCCTGTCAGCACATGTTGCCCTACACTCATGTCAACCCAACGCTTGTTGACCTAATGACCATATCCCATATTCATAGCTTGTAATATAATACAGCACACTTCTTTTTTTATCTAATTGACATTAATGTTGCATATTGTTGCATATTGGAATTCCGACAATCCTTAAAGGCAGTGTTTCCCCGGGCCTTCAAGCTTAGAAGCTATTGTATGGATAACTCTAAAATCGGATAATGTTAGTACATTTCAAAATGTCTACAGCAGTGCTCCCTCACAGTGATTAGGATGTGGCATATAAACTCCAATTGTAAAGCGCAACGGAATATACTGCGCTATATAAGAAACTGTAAATAATGTTAAAATAAACGCCACAAATATGTCTGGATTTCGGAATTTGGCAGATAGGAGATCCCATATTTGTGTGAGAATAAACAAATGTTTTTACATGATAATACCCCTAAAAAGTAAAGGTGCCCATGCACGTACCAATTACCCGGTACTTTTTGTGCTAAAATAGCATCGCATCCCATGCACAACATATGCACAACGATGCTATTTTAGCACAAAAAGTACCGGGTAATTGGTACGTGTATGGGCACCTTAAGGCATTCCCTTCTTCCACCTCACCGTTACTCTGCGTATTCTTCTACATCTAAGTACGGCTACTGTGCAGATACTTCCTCATACTTCTGGCCTTAATGAAGGTTCTTTGATATATGACACTAGTGCAGTGGTACCCAAACTTTTTCAAATCACAGCACCCTAGAGCATCAGAATTTCTTTAAGGGCACCCCCATAGGCCAAAAGTTTCTTATTCAAAATTTTTGTAAAATTCAAAGTACATTGTTTATATGTAATGCAAAGATTTCATTATGGATGAGGGACAGGATTAGCTTTGGTTTGTCCACATATTTTATTATTGACCGCACACCAGCAATGTTTTGGCCTTTTACATTGACCATAAATAATTTGAATTGGTCCTTGACCACCAATCCAAGGCACCTCTGCAAGTGTCTCGAGGCACCCCAGGGAATCACTGCACTAGTGTATGAGTCTGTCTGTATATGGAGCAGAACAGAACTTGTATTAGAAATAAAACAGTGGATGCAACATTGTATACCACTTTGTATACAGATTTTGAGTTTCAGTTGCACACAGATATACAAGTGTCATATATCAAATGAATCAGATTAAGGTGCCCATACACGGTACAATTATTGTATACAATATCGCATCACATGGGTTTTGCAATGCAATGAGATGAGATCTAGTAATAAAAGTGCGTTCAATGATATGTGTGAAGGGAGCGCGCATCTCATCGCACCCAGCAATTGTACCATGTATGGGCACCTTTAGACTCTTTGTATATCCTAGTTGGACTGTGTTGTGACAGATGTATTTTTGGGGAAAAGCAAACCAACAAAAACCCCTGAGTACCTACATTTTAGACTTCCCTGAGTAAAACACTAATACACTAAAGGCCCAATTCACGTTTACACGCTAATGCCAATAGATCTGCGATACTCCAGGCTATGAATTTGTTACACATTCCAAGCGAAGCTGCGGCCCAGAAAAGGCTACCGGTCACAGAGACCGGTGTGGCATTAGCATCGCTGACGCCATGTTTCTCTGCATGCATAAACCGCAGCTGAAGGCAAATACATCCAGAAAATGGAATAGCAGTGCAATCATGTGCAGTCTGCCAATATTTGCTAAGTAGGTGTTGCGTACAAACATAAATTAAGCCCTAATGGCATATTGAAAGTTGCATACAAAAAGAAAAAATGAACTCAGCAGCTTGTCCAGTGGTCATCCATCTACCAGTTTATGCAAATGGCATACAAACTTCACTTTTATATATCCATGGAGCTGAGCGTGCAAAGGCTGAGACAGCCACTTTGATCACTAGTGCACACTGTAACACCCATTGGTGAGTCCTTAAATGCCACAGCAAATACCCCATCAAAAATTGCACCAACTCTGTGTTTAGAGCAGGTTGTCTGTCTAACCCCCCACCTCCTATGGTGAAGTGAGTCAGGGAACACAGCAGCTTGTGATTACACTGCCATAATATGACCACTGAACAGGCCACATCATAGTCACCACCCAGGAATGTCTTATAGCAGTGATGGAGAACCTGGGCACTCCAGATGTTGTTAAACTACACATCCCAGAATGCCCTGCAACAGTTTTGCTATCTGGCCATGCTAAAACTGTTGCAGGGCATGCTGGAATGTGTAGTTCAACAACAGCTGGAGTGCCAAGGATCTCCATCACTGCCCTACACTTTTCCACAACCTTTCTTATACCATCGGACCCATAAAAAAAAAAAAAAAAAAAAAGATCAAAGTCCTAATAACTGTGACAATCATAGTTTATAAAAAGCCCAGCTTCTTGGGTACATGGCTTGGATGCATCCTATAATGGTTTCTATGAAGTAAAAAGGAAATAAGATAATTATTGCTTGATTATTTCCATTCCATCCATATATTACCCATGTGTGTCGACTTTCTATGTTTTGTAGAGGTGTCTCCGAGGCACACAAGGGAAGGAGTATACTGTACCTTCCAAGAGTGTTTGCCTTGATCCTAGCTCTACTCTGCCAACAAGCTAACCTGTTCGCTCACTGCAGGCATCGGGTAAAAAACAGATCAGGTAAAAATCTACGTATCCCTTTTTTAGCGAAAGCATGTAATAACAAGCAGTACCGTTAACTTAGATGTTAGTGACTTTCAAGCTGACGTTAGAGTATGATATGTTCTTTTGAGAAAACCTACCTGGCTTTTATCCTCATGTTAAGGAATCCCAGAGGAGATGTTACTGGGGCTTTCCATAGATGTGACACAAAGAATGCCACACTTCAGTGATTTTATGATTGATTATGGAGCCAAAAGCTTCTTGGCTGCTGCACAACTGTAACTGACAGTCTGTTTCCTATGCGGGCACTACACTAACTGCTACTATGGGACAGAAACCACAACAAACATATCTGTCCGCTTTCTCACTCACCGTCATTATTGATGAGGATATGAAGACTTTTCTCATTGTTTAAGAACTCCTTACAGAAATTGCGGATGCTTTGCAGATTTGCCATGTTCAGGGTACAGAACCGCACATTCATACTGCCACTCTCTTTTTTAATCTCTCGGAGAGCTGCTTCCCCTTTCTCTTCATCATGACTTGTGATGTAGACACGAGCGCCACGTCTTGCCAGAGCAATGGCCGTCTCTTTCCCAACT
The DNA here is from genome assembly GCF_055691185.1 of Crinia signifera. Taxonomy (NCBI): domain Eukaryota; kingdom Metazoa; phylum Chordata; class Amphibia; order Anura; family Myobatrachidae; genus Crinia; species Crinia signifera. The sequence continues at coordinate 343,878,548 of NC_139217.1, forward strand.
CCAGATGCACCACCTAATGTTATAAGCACATTATCGTTAAGTGACTTGGCGCAATTACAAAGATGCAATAACGGAAATTGTGGCCAGTGCTGCTAAAATAGAAGTGGGTTCCACACACACATAAAATGCCACCAAAGGAAAAAAAAAAAAAAGCTACATATTTTGAATACACTATTAAGCCGGCTCAAAGCAAAAGCTTCGAAAGCTAGTCTGCTACCTTCTGTATTTATGCATGTGTAAGAAAGAAATTTCATTCTCTGCGAGCAGATGGCAGTGCTTCGGGGCCAAACAGACACTAGACATATATATAAATTATAACAGCGGAATACCATCTCTTTATGCAGATATTGGGGATCATTCAGAAACGCTCCTTTGGATCTGAATTCATCCCCGTCCCCAATGTTCATGGTTTGTGCATGCGCAAACCAAAGGAGCAAATGGGTTTGGTGAGTTTTACACTTGGCGAGCCGTTTGCTCTGCAAAGGAAAGGCTGGGGGCGGCAACTGGGGAACGCCCAGCATTTTAACATGGTAGTGCCCAAATCTTCTTCAGGAGCATCTTTTTTGGCACTACCACGTTGAAACACATTGAGATTGAACCAGAGCCTGTGCCACATCCTGCATACCCACCCACGGGACTAGGGATATCAATCCCAGGGCATTTTTTTCAATCTCGGGATTTGGGATTGAAAAATGCTCAATCCTGAGATTCCCAGGATTGGCATCCCCCCCCCAACCGACCTCCGCTTATATTTATTAAGATACTTGGTGCATTGGGCGGTAGGGCTGGGTATTGGTCAAGATGGAGCAGCCGGTTAGTGGGGTTAGTGGTGCGGGGGTGCCGCATTGAGCAGCTGGATCAGCAGCAGAGCAGCAAGCAGGGCAGGCAGTGTGGGGGTGCGGCCTGCACAGCGTGATCTTTAGCATCACGTCACGCTGCACGCTAGGACAGCGCTTAAGCGAGTGCTCAGACGTTGCCCGGCATTAGACTGCGCATACGGAATCCCTCCGATCACGGGATTGGCCACCCTACACGGGACTTATCCAGGTACCGTTACTTGCATCTGTTGAGTAACTACCTTTTCACTATATATCTACAGTGTGTACACGTTGCAGAATTTAAGCAGTGCAACCTTACACAGACAGTCTCCTCTGGACACCACCCAAGCTGTGTAATTGACCGGGACACTATGAAATATCCCCCTTGCTGATCTTATTTGGATGTGCCCAGGACGTATAAAGTGCATGAAATAGAGACAGAGCAGTGAATGATTTTAGATCACATACTGTATATATCAAGCAAATCTCTTACCAGTAAAGACATTGATAACATCTATAGACTGAATTCTGAATGACACAAGCCTTCTGCTTTATATGTATCTTTTATCTTGTACATCTTTACCTTGAATTTAAAGTACTCCCAGCTACAATACTCTGTCCCCATATCTCATGTGAGGCACTGGCAGGTGGAAACCAAATACTAAAGGCCCTTATACACTAGTGCGACATCTCTGATGGGAGAAGTCGCATGCAATCTCCCTTGAACTGCCCAGCGGCTTCTCAAGCTTCAGGATCGCATACCATACACCGTATGCCTTCCTTTTGCATACCATTTATCATATGCAATTCCAGCCATGGCTGCCAGATCTGATAAAACTTTAGTGCAGCACTTACGATCTCAAGGTGGCCATACACTAGGGGAATTTATCTGAGGCTTGAGATTGCATGAGATTTCCCTTGAACTGCCCGGAAGTTCAGCACGCCAGATTCTGATATTAATTTCGCATCAGATATATTGAATGCAATTTATCAACCTATGTCTGATGGGCTGTACTACAGGCCGCTAGGGGGGCTGGCCTAAATAGGGCTATATAAAGCTATGTAGAAGAGGCTAATAGCTACCCCCTACCTATAGGCCGACTCAGACCTGTCCGATTATCGAACAGCCGTACAGGCTCAGGCTACACTGCGCATGTGTGAGCCATCTGTGCGAACAAATCTAGAGATGGCTAGCCATCCCTGGCCATTCGCAAGATGACTGACAGCCGACGGCCATTTGTGGGTGGCTCGCCATTGTTTTCTGGATTGAGACCGGGCATGGAGCCCATTACACATGACGCCACACACCATAATGCCCATTACACATGACGCCACACACCGTAATGCCAATTACACATGACGCCACACACCATAATGCCCATTACACATGACGCAACACACCGTAATGCTCATTACACATGATGAAATACACCGTAATGCCCATTACATGACACATCACGCCGTGATGCAAATCACTGCCAGGGGGGAGTGAGGCCAGCCTGGAAGAATGGAAGCGCTGTGACAGCAGAGAGCGGTGGGCTGCCCAGCTGTCTTCAGAGCTGGGTCACCAGTGAACCGGTTAGCTCCTGACCCAGTGTGAGATTTCAATTAGCCGCAGACCCGCTCTAAAGACAGCTGGGCAGCCCACCGCTGCTTGCCCGTCTTCACACCACTTCCATTTAAAAAAAAAAATTACGGGGGGACAGGGGGGGGGGGCGGTAGTGGTATGGCGTATCTGCAAGGCTTTAGCGTCTCCTGTGTATTCTCCGTCCTCTGCTGATGCGGCTGGGGTGGTGAGAAGGGTGAACGGAGGAGGCTTTATCTTCTCCTGTATCTCCTCTGCCCTCTGCTGATGCTGCTGGGGCTGGGAGGAAAGAGAGGGGAGGACAGAGGAGGCTTCAGCTGATTCTGTCTCCTCCGTCCCCTATTGCTGTGGGGTGGGAGGAGCCTAGGAGAGCAAGCCAGCCCTGCATTGCAGTGTGAACACAGCAGCTGCCAAAGTACCCGGTGACATCGATGGATTTTTCCTGCTGCTGGGGCGACCTAGGAGGTGTGATGCATGTACATGCAATCTGGGCACTGTAAATGCGATTTATCACTGAAATTGCATGTAAATTGCCCAAATTGCATGTAAATCGCCCTAGTGCATGGGGGCCTTCAGGCTCTCATCCAATGCGCACGGGATCAAGCATCAGATCGGAATCGGAGACAAAACACTTTTCACACGATTTCTGGGCCCGATACATTGAAATCAGGTAAAAAAGACCCCAAATCAGTAACCCAGATGTGGACAAGACAGAAAGTCAGCTACAGTATATAGGTCTAAGCAACATGATTAAGCAGTCATTCCTTAGAGGCAATCATCATGGTGGGTTTCCTGGGTTATCAGGAGTACAGTATAATTGACTGTTTATTTGCATAGGGAACAAAAAAAGGTTTCTGCAAATGGGCCAAAGGCACTTTAAATAGGCTATATTAGGGTTTGTGCTGTTCGAAAACTAACAACTTATATTGAAAACCCTTTTTGTGTTAATGGATGTTATCGGTGAAAACATTTTATCCAGTTGTAGTGGACTGAATTGTCATTAAATGTACATTAAAAAAAAATGTGCATAATAATTTCATCTTGTATGTTAAGAAAAAAAAAAAAAACATCTTACACTGTTTTGTTGTTTTTGCAAACGTAACAGAAATACAACATGCAGTTAGTGAACCAGCAGTAAGCATAGCATCAAGGCCAGGAGATGTCACTTCCTCGGCGGGGGTGGAGTAGACTGACAGGGTTTGGAAGACAAGCCAGGAGTCACAGGGAGACCAGGTGGCATAGCAAAAGCTTCCTTTTCAAAATTCAACTACTTTTGTCTCTGTCAGTACTAATTAGTTTACAGGCATCCGAACATTCAGCTGGACAAAAGCGCCTCTTGGAAAAAGTTTTGGTCATTTGGCTTGGGTGGTGGTGATAGTAGCCAAATCACAGCATGGCCTTCTGTAAATATGCATTGTTAAGTGATCGTGCCAGGAGATTCATGGAATGAAGTGAGAGGGCTTAAAAGGAGATGAAGACTTGTCTACATAAAGATAAAGACACTAGGTCAGCCAAATCATTAAGGGATAATTTACTTTTATTCTCTGTAACTAGATTAAAATCAAATTAATATGTTGCAAATACGGATGATGATGATAAGCATTACACAGTTTTGGCAGCAGTGCTATCAAGAGGGAGCCGGATTCAAACATGCTCCATGAAATCTCATTGCTATGTCTAAAGGGCAATTCACTGTGTTTACCAGCTGTACTTTAGGGATTTTACCTGTGCATTTATGTTGGATGTAACAATTTCACAGATCATCACATATATCATAAAAAAAAGCAAGCACGCACAGTGGGCCTGATTCAGGTAGGCTCGCTAGGCAGCGTACAATCACTGCCTAGCGAGCCCATAAACGCCCCCCGCCGGCAAATCCCCTCGCATCCGGCCGAAGGTGAGAGAAATTACTGACTTTTATTCCCGTCACTGTCTGCCAAAGAGAGGCAGGCTCTGACGTCAGATGCGAGCCCCAAGCAGACACAGCCGCACCTGCTTCTACAGGGGAATGCCCAGCACTTTTACGGGGGTGCCCATAAAATGCTGGGTGTTTGTTCCCCTGCTGCTGCCCTCAGCCCTCCCTCACCGCAATAAACGGCTAGGTGACTGCGTAACGCACCAAAGCTATTCGCTACTGTGGTTTGCACATTCGCAAACCCCAACCATCGGGGCTGAAGTGATCCTGAATCAGCCCCGGTGGGTGGAATGTAATAGGGTGTGAAAATAGGAAAGTGAGAGTTCTCGCATTTTCCTGAAGCGGCAATCAATTACATGTCAAAATCAACCTGGACGCGCAGTATATATGATTGCCGCTTTTAAAAATAGGGAAACTTCCCACTATCTGATTGTCACACCCTATTACATTCCAGCCACTGTATGTGTATACTGTAGAAGTATGATATAAAGTATATTTTAGAACTTTGGAAAGGGCATTTATAATTTACAAAAGTTCTCTCACCCTATTATATTCCACCCAGTATATCTCACACACTGATGCACTTTATAGGTATTAAGTGCCCCATCCACTACTGCTACTTCACTGAGGGGAGAAGTAGGTGCGCCGCCATGGAACAAAGTTGTGCGTTAAGCACTACCAATCATGATTGTTGCAAATTTGGAGTCTCAGTCCTTGCGCATTTAGACACACATGTGCACCAGAGTCACTAGCATTAGTATAAAGTTTCAGATGCGATTACAACAAAAAGTTCCTCTCGTTTTATGTGTATTGCTGTAACCTTTCCAGGAACAATTTTTTTGCAGATATTGCCGTTTTTCTATTATAACCAAGAATCATGTATTTTTTTTTTTTTTTACTATGGCCCTTATTCAGATCTGATCGCAGTACAAATTTGTTCTCAAAATGGACAAAACCATGTGCACTGCAGGTGGGGCAGATGTAACATGTGCAGAGATTTCAATTTGGGTGGAGTGTGTTGAAACTGAAATCTAAATTGCAGTGTAAAAATAATGCAGCCAGTATTTTCCCTGCACAGAAACAAAATACCTCACACAATTTTAACTCTCTCTATACATGTTACATCTGCCCCACCTGCAGTGCACATGGTTTTGCCCATTTTGAGAACAAATTTGTACTGTGATCAGACCTGAATAAGGGCCTATTTCTCTTAGATTTAAATACAGAAATATGCAATGGTGACTAGAAAGTACACTTTAGCTGTCCCAGTTCATCTATATCTCTGGTGTTCAGATTATGCACTGTATATTGCCTCCCCAATCGGATCTCACATAGGGAGTATGAAGTCACTAGTGAGACACATTCCGACAGAGAATCCGAATTATATAAGAAAAGAGAAATGAATACGTCTTTCAGACATACTGTAGCCTTTAGACCTGGGATATGGCCGTTGCTGGCGGCTTGACCAGGATTGTAATGGGGAGAATTTAATACCTGGGGAATCTGATCTCCCAGCTGTATAACTCGGCTATTGCTATGCTGATGCGACAGCCTGATCTCACGCAAAAGTGATTGCTGTCCCATAGGGTAGCTGGGCAAATGGGGGCAAGAAGGGGTGCCATTGAAAAGTGTCTATATATTGTGCCAACAGAAATTTGCCCCCCACCCCAGTAATTGCGTCAGGTCTGAAATGGGGTAAGAAACCTCAGCTTTAATCTGGTGTTCAGCATCTCAGGTTTGGGGTGGGTTAAAGCTGGGGTTTATGTCTGAAAGGGGTACAAGTAACTAGGCTCATAACACACACACACACACACACACACACACACACACACACACACACACACACACACACACACACACACACACACACACACACACACACACACACACACACACACTGCATAACATTGCTGAAGACAAAATCATTAACAATCATTTGGCAAATCTCCTATAGTTCCTATATTAAAATAGACTTGCAATACAAATGGTGACTAAGCAATTATTTGAAGCATGTTTTAAAAATGTATTTTCCTTTGGCACAAAATTGAAACATTTAAAGCATTGTCAAAACAGACTCAAACTGTATGATGTTTAATGGGAATATTCTGTTCTGCAGAGCTCTTAGGGGAGTATTCTATTCAGTGTGATGGATGTGGTATGCTGCTCCGGCCCTACTGGATATGAAGCCATAGCACATCTTGTTAAATCAAATGATCCCCTAAGCTGTGTACACACGGAGCAATATGATCGCTGGCAATATATTGCTCAGTGTCCCGTTTTCATCAGCGACCAGAGATGGTCGCAGATGAAAATGTCACACTGCCGGGAGAAGAGGCAGGGGAAGTCGCTGGTCGGAGGAGCATTCTCCTCCGACCAGCGACCATTAGGGGGCTGAAAACGGGAGCGTGCACCCGGTGATTTCTCGCTGGTGCACACTCCAACCGCTGGCAATATGGTCGCTCAGCAACCATATTGCCAGCGATTTATGCCCATGTGTACACAGATTTCAGGTTATGAGAGAAACATGATTAAGTCTGAACTAGTGCGCTTAAGCCTGACACCAGAGCAAGTTGTTGCTTATTATTGGCCACACCTCGTAGTCAATGTTGAATGAAGTGTGTGTGTGTGTGTGTGTGTGTGTGGGGGGGGGGGGGGGGGGTGAGGGGGTACACACAGGGGACAAGTTACCACAGGCCACCTCTCGTCCCCCACCCCATGAGTGCATCTGCCTCTTCCCTCCACATGGGCACCTATCATCTCCCCTCTCCATATTTACCTCTGCCACTCCATAGGTGCTTCCGCCTTGTACCTCTTAATGTGAGCCTAACATCTCCCTTCCCCATGAATGGCATCCTAATGTGCCACTGAACCCCTCTGACCTTTACCTGACACGTGCACCTATCATCTCCCCTCACAATATATACCTCTGCCCCCCATAGGTGCTTCTGCCTTTACCTCCTAATGTGCACTTATCTCCCCACTCCATACTTACCACTGACCACTGCCTAATTAAGCATTTCTTTGACCCCAGTTCTCCATGAATGCCACTGCCTCCTACCTCCACATGTGCATTTTTCATCTCCCCATCCCCATAAATGCCATCCTAATTGTGCCTCTGCCCCCCCCCCCCCTCCCCTCCTCTGCCTCTAGCTTCTTCCTCACTATGGGGTTTATTCTGCTTGGTACGGTGGGACCATATACGGGCGAATCTGGGTTTTTTTCATCTGCGCATGCGTTGCTTTCCCAATGCGCATGTGCGGCAACCGCACACCACTCACGGACGGGTCTCTCCGTGCAAAAAAATCTGTCCGCAAGAACTCTGTCATTGTGGGCGGCATGAGGTCGTATTTATGGGAGCAGCCGGAATAATGAGGAAAACTGGGCGTAAACATGGGCGTACACGGGGGTGTGCACACAAAATGTACAGTGCTACAACCGCCTCGATCGGCGAACGCACAGTGCATTTTGGCCCAAAAACAGGCGGACGCCAAAGATAGCTCCAGACCACCCCTAGAGATACCGTATGAGAGCGGACGCCTGGGTCTGCTAATTAACGTTGATTACTATACAAACACATACACCTGAATGTAATAAGCCAGTGGTTCCCAAACTGTGTGCCGTGGCTCCCTGGTGTGCCTCAGGACACATGCAGAGGTGCCCTGGGTTGGTGGTCCAGGACCAATTCAAATTATTAATTGTTAATTATTTATGAGCAAAACCGGTGCTGGTGGCTGTCAATCATAAAATGTGTACAAACAAAAGCAAATCCTGCCCTTTACCACATAACTGACCCTAAGAATCACATATAAACTCAATCTAATTATTTATTTGGGGGCCTAGGGGTGCCGTGAAAAAAATCTGATACTCTAGGGTGCCGTGGATCAAAAAAGATTGGGAACCTCTGTAATAAGCAATGCTGCAGCCTATTAAGTGAAAACCATGATTTCACTACCTGCAAGCCACACACAGCCCTCAAACACATTGGAAGCTTATCTTTCTACACTTCTCAACATGTAAAGGTTGGTTTAATTTTAGGTAAGATTCATTCTAAGACCTGCTTATATATGTCAAGGTAGTTATTTTTATAACCATCTACACAGAAAGTGTTTTTGTATACTTTAAAAAGCAGGACACTCAATTCACAGAAGTCGACATGTGTCAACTTTTCACTGTAACACAAACATAACTTTATTTAAAAGTTAAACCAATGTGTGGACACATAGATAGTGAGTAAAGTGCCACATTAGAACATAATAAATATACATGTAATGAGGGTTAAAATGTTGTTTTATTAGGGTCTTCATTAAGGTAGACAATTGAGGTAATAGAAAATAATTATTGAATAACAGAATAATTAATTAATAGTCTTAATTATAGTTCAAAGGCAAGATTTGCAGGCCCATATATGTGAAGGGTATGCCACCGTGCACGGACGTACGCTCCCTCGGTGACACATGCTGAGTTTCCATTGAAAAAAGGCGAGACCCGTCCGTGCACTGTGGTGTATGCTCAGATGTACGCCAGGTATCGGTGGCTAAGAGGGAGATCCGTCCGTACACGGTGGCGTACGCTCAAGTGTACGCCACTCCCCATTGTCGGCGTTTGTGACCGTCCGTGTGCGGCTGTTCTGTGGGCGGACTTTCGCTCACCGCGAGTACGTTTCACCGACCTAACCAGAATAAGGCCCTATGTCTCACCTCCTTTCCCTATTTGTAACTCTGTCTTCACCACTATCCCCATTTTGTACCTACAAATATTAGTAGAAACAGACAGTTGTGAAGTTGTGAGATAGTCCCAGTGCAGCCTCAAAAACAGTATTTTAGCCTCATTGTTTCCATTCCTGACCTTTACTTTGTATTTGTAGTTTTCCCGGCCTTACCTGGGAGAAAGTGCCTAGTACAAAATATCTTGTTACGAAGAGAACATTTTTGGACACATTACAATAATGATGCCTTCATATGATGGGATAAGCCGCAATGCTATCACTGGGCTCATTTTTCATATAAGAAACCACAGCATGCACTTATAAACAAAAGCTATACCTTCTACACTGTGAACCAGAGGGCCTGCCAGAGCTAAAGCTGAGGCAAGACCAGCACATGGCTTGCAGATATCAACTGCAGTAGAGGGGCACTAGTCTCCAGTGTGGGTTAGTTTTGTTTTTAGGGGGTGGTTATATTTATGCTGTGGTAAGGTAAGTATACTTATCTGACCCCTGTCAGGATTCCCTCCATTTGGATGTCAGCATCTGTATTCTTAATACCAGTCATCCGTATGGATGCACTGAGTTCAACTATTGGCCTTAGGCATAGGCCAAGTGATGTCACCAGTTGACCAGACATTTCACTGTAGAAACAGAGCTGACTGACCTAATCATCTATATATATTTATTTTGCCCTTGAGTCTCTAAAACACTGCTATCTGCTGGCAGAGAGTGAAACTACATCTCTTTCTCACACATGCATAAACACAGAAGGTAGCAGACTAGCTTTCAAAGCTTTTGCTTAAAGCAGGCTTCTTAGTAGCTTGATATGCTGCCAGGTTTAGGTTCTGGATCTTAAAGGCCCTACACACATGCCGATGTGTGTAGGGCGACCTAGCTGTGCTAGGTCGGGCCATTCTGCTCCTCTGTCACTCAGCAAACAGAGCTGACAGCCCACACACAGAGCGAGCTGTCTGCTCTTTGTGCTAAGCGAGCGGACAGCGCCAGTGTTCTCCAGTGAGAGAACCCGGTACTTGTTTCCTAGCACGGCCACAATCATGAGTAATCGTGTCCCTTACTTAAGGGACACGATTACCCACGATGGACCCGATTTCTTTTGAAATCAGGTCCATTTTGCCGGCTAGGATAAAATATCGGGGGCATCGCGTCGGTCGGGACCATTAACATTGGTCCCGACGCGACCGACGCGATGCCCCCGATATTTCCATAGACTTCAATGTTAAAAAATATTTTAACATTGAAATCTTGTCGGGAAGGTAAAATATCGGGGGCATCGCGTCGGTCGGGACCATTAACATTGGTCCCGACGCGATGCGACGCGATGCCCCCGATTTTTGCATAGGATTCAATGTTAAAAAAAAATTTAACATTGAAATGGTGTAAAAATGTCAAAAAATGTGAAATGGGTCCATATGACCCATTTCACATTATAGATGTCCCCGTCGTCGCCCCACGATAGACGCCAACCCGAAGCATGGCGAGCGGAGCGAGCCCGCGAGGGGCGGCGGTACGCGTCCTCCGACCTTTTCATGCCCTACTATCCACTAGGGCGTGGAGTGAGAATAGAATAGTGTGGCGAGCGCAGCGAGCCACCGAGCCCGAAGCGTGGCGAGCGCAGCGAGCCCCGCGAGGGGACGCGGATACCTTCACAGTTATACGCGTCCCCTTGCGGGCTTCACAGGTGTCCGTGGCGACGCGGACACCTGTGAAGCCCGCGAAGGGACGCGTTTACCTGTGAAGGTATCCGCGTGCGCTCGCCACGCTTCGGGCTCGGTGGCTCGCTGCGCTCGCCACACTATTCTATTCTCACTCCACGCCCTAGTGGATAGTAGGGCATGAAAAGGTCGGAGGACGCGTACCGCCGCCCCTCGCGGGCTCGCTGCGCTCGCCACGCTTTGGGTATGCGTCTATCGTGGGCTGCTGTTTACGCGCTTCAATTTGAGGGGGTTGGGAATTTTTTTCATTGAATACAATGTAAAATTGGGTCCCAGGGACCCAATTTACATTGGATTGAATGAAAAAAATCGGGTCAAAAATCAGTCGGTCGCGTCGATCGCATCGCATGCGATCGACCTGATTTTTTTCAGCACGACCACCCCGATCTTAATCGGTGTGGCCGTGCTAGGAAACAAGTACCGAGAACCCTGCCGATGCCGATATTGATGGACACTGTTCATCAATCTCGGCCAGCGACAACGACGCGCTTTGCTGTCGCTATAGCCCCCCCCCCCCCCCCACACACACACCGATGTGGGGGCATTTTCTAAGCGACTTTGCCAAACTAAGTAAAGTCGCTTAGAAAATGCCTTAATATTGGCATGTGTGTAGGCCGTATTAGAGCTCAGAAAAATGTTAGTCTTCAAGCTAGGCGCTTAATCAGAGTGCTATGCTTTGACATTTCACTGGTGACCTGCTAAACCATCCTGCTAGTGGCATGCCGCCACATGATTAGATGCGTACAGAAACTATTTACATTAAATAGAGAGCTTTGGTAGCCCTTCGGTAGGTGATGGACACGCCCCCTATTAGTAACATCAACAGCTGTGTAAACCCCCATTTATGATCTTAACATGGATACCCTGCTCCAATAGTGACGCTGATGGTGCCATGCCCCCTTTTCTACCACGCTCCTTCAAAGCACCACTGCCCGCATCCTAGCAGAATCACTAAATATGTGAGTTGCATAATAAGCATTTGTTTAATTGGTCTACTCTACACGAAGGTTCTTTCATTCTAAAGCAGGGTACACTGCAAAATATGTATCTGTCCTATCTATCTGGCGGGGATACAAATCTTTTATGGGGCACAAGCTGACTAACATAATGTTAGATATTATCATCCATGTATGCTAGGTTTGTGTGCCCTATATAGGAATCCTTTTCTCTTTTTCTTTGAGGGGATACAAATCTAATAATATAGGAGAGCATTTAACAATCGACCACTTTCTCGGAAATGCTGGAAAGCAGACAATAGTCATTCAGACAAATTGGTTAAATCCTTCTGATTTTCAAAATCCATTTGTGAGCGTTTGGGAGCGAATGGTTGATTGTCCTTCGCTCTCATTCATTACCAGATTTATGTTCCTACCAGACAGATTGGACAGACAAATATTTAGGTGTGCGTCTATATTAACATAGTATACCCTCCAACCCAAAGTAATCAGGTTTCCTTGGTCTTAATCATATGCACAGATATGTGTTTGCAACGTCCAAATAAAAATATTTCTACAATCAATAATCTACTTTATCTGTATCAAATTAGAGGATGTTTTCATCTACCGGAAATGAACACGTGATCACACAAAAATACATGGGATCAGGGATAAGATCCCAAGACCATGTGTGATCACGGCTCCATTGGCTGCTTATCAGGGATTATGCTCTCTATGCCTCATAAGACCCTGTAAGTGCCAGTACTGGGGGAAAAGGAAACCAGAATCGGGGCTAACAGGCTAGCCCCTGACGAGCCTATTGGCAGTGGTGAAATACAGCTGCTAATAGGATACACCCAAAGTCTGTCGTTTTCTTACTGCTCCATCAGCATCTCAGATAGATGGGACAAGCACTATTGCATATACTTAAAGTATGAAACTCAAACATAATGGCGTAACAGGATTACATTTCAGCAGCACACTATTTTAAGTACCATTTACAAATGAAAGATATTGTGGCACTATCACTATATACCTAGAATAGTTTAGTCATCTATAGTGAACGTGCAATATGACAACTCACCAGTTATAAGCACGGTTTTGCCATCCAATCTTTTGACATCAAGACACAAGCGTCTACTCTTGATGTATCTTTGAAGCAGAGCAAACAGTAACGCCACTAGCACAGTGATCAGCACATACATGGTTTCCGCCTGCAAAATTTAGATACCAAAATTAACTCCAAATGAATAGGAACTCATAAACAAATAATTACATTGAATGTTCAAAGTATTAGGTCACCCCATGTCAACCTTTTGACTGTCGACCTTCCCCATGTATACCTAATGCTTGTGTCGACCTAATGTCCCTGTCGACCATGACCGTATCTCGTAATTCCAGCTGGTCTGTCAATTGTTTCAAAGTGCCAATATCTCAAAAGGAAAAAGAAACCGGATTGTGAATTTCCACTTCTTGCCACTTTAAAACATTTGGCTGACTCACCAGAATTGCACTAATGCCTGCATTTCACAGGCTGTTATATAGTACATTTCCATTGTATTGTTTAGGAAGGTAGCTGAGTTCAAACTATAACACCCATGTTTATTCTGCAATCATACATTATCAAAGATGGACAAAGGGGGTTATTCAGACCTGATCGCTGCGGCGTGATTTATCAGTGCCCTGCTATCACCCTGTGAATACATAGTTGCTGCCCAGTCTGACTGAAATCCCATCCGTGCAAGCCGCTCACAATCGAATGATTATGCTAGTGTATGCAATCTGTGAACAGCCTAGGAGTCAGTCGGATAGGGGACAGGGTTAACGTCACATGACTTCGCCTCAAACACCTGGGAACGCCTCAGCTTTTTCCTGGCACTCCCAGAAAATGGCCAATTAAAATTCCCAAATACCAGCTTCCTGTCAATCAACTTGCGTACGGCCAGCAACAACGTTTCGTACGCCTGCATAGTCTATTGATAACTGTCCAGGCTGCGAAATCACAGATTTGAACAACCCTCAATGAACAGAGCGCATAAAAGGCTGAATATCACAGAAGAAATAAGCAGACACAAAAGGAATGATGCCAGTTTTGAGGAAAAAAGAAAGAAAATTTCAGATAAGGTTATGACAGGTAAAGGCCAAAAGTATGACAAAGGAAGAGACAAAGAAACAGAGTCAGCCAAGGAATAACAGAGGAAATGTAGAGCTGCTAAGAAGACGGATAAGAAGGTTTCAGAGTTTTTAGGTGTATTTCCCTCTATGCCAATATCAAAATCTAAACCAGGGGTGGGGAAACTTTTTTTTATAGATCACATACTTTCTCCAACGGGACTCAAGGTGTTTTACACATCAAATAAAAGCACATAATACATCGGATTTAGGAAGTACAACAATAGGTAAGTCACATAGACATAAAAGAAAGCAATAAGAGCACAGTAAGCACAATGTAGTGTTTGTGCAGGCATTTTGGATAACAACTTCCATGAGTTGTGTATTCCACCCAAACAAGGTACCAGTGAGGCAGCCATCTTGGGCACACAGTAGGATTACCCTAGATAGAATGGGTTACTCTAAGAAGAAATTACACAAAATGGAGTGATTGCAGTGTAGAGTAGGATCCCAAGATAGAGATGGGCAAAGTGGCTCACTAAAATAGAGGTGCTCATTTGATTGCTCAGTTCTTTTGAGCGGTTTACTAGCTCACTTTGAATAAAATTCCAATGAATAAGATTCATTCAGTTCACAGACTCATGAGTCAGTACAGTACCTCTAAGCTACCATGTGTGTGGCACTGCTGTTCTCAGGCACTGCATTGTATGAAAACTAAACTGAACATATTAACAATAAGCCTCCAAGACAAACTACCGTTCACCTTTTAGTGAGGTCACTCGCACTTTTAAAAGCACACATCTCTACAACAAGACACTCAGGTCCATGTATTTTTCATCCCATCCACAAATGTACCACATGAGGCAGCCATGTAGGGCGCACTACTACTAAAGGTCACACTGTGGGAGGTGAGCCATACAGGGGGCCAATGCAGATATGGGAAAAGGGTTGCTTGCATAATAGTATTATATACCCTGCATGGAAACATCCACATAAATCACATCCTGTCCATGGAAGAACTACATCCTGCCTTCCTCAGCCATGTCCAAATACACTGTACTATTTAGCTGGGCGATAGCAACGCTGCAAGGCCGCACATCGTTATTGAACACTGTGTACACATGGGGGGATTCTGGCTTACCTAGGTGATTTTGACGATCTAGTCAAAATCCCCTGGAAGAATCGCCCCTGTGTTTACAGCTTAAAGCCACCCATACACAGCGATGTGGATGTGTAATAATATATGCGCCTAGCATCACAGTGCGGTGAGGGAGGCCCCCCACGAAACCTGTGATGTGGTGTGCGGTGGGGGTCTCCGTCACATCCCTGGGTGCCTCCTCCTCCCCTCATGCTGGGAAGCCTAAGCAGGATGCCCCCTCCTCCCGCTTGCAGCCGGAAGGACATCAGGCTGCGTTGCTAGGGGGAGGAGTTTACCTTCCGGGTCCAGGAGGAGCTGGAGGAAGGTAAGCCACAGGGAGGAGGGAGCGGCATCTGCATTGGGGGGTCGGCAGAAGCCCATAGGCTTCTATAGGGTATCACCACCTAAAGGTGGCGATACCCTAACTGGCGAAAATGCGGTAAAACCCCCGAAAATAGGGAGTTTTACTGCATTTTTACCTTACTACATCCCGCCCACAGTGTTTTTCGTGTGCGATACACAAGCGAACATCACATCACACAGCACAAAGTATGTACAGCCTGTGCTTTTTGAACTAGATTGCATCAAATCTAGTACACAAAGCATGCTGTACAAAATGTACAGAGAGCATTACAGTGTGTATGGGCACCTTACGATGTTTGTCAATGTAAAATCTATTGTCTTGTGAACAATTTCCATTTGCTATATCGAAGTGTAATAGGATTTGGAAATCTTCATCACTTGTGTATCCTATTCTGGTACATGCAAGGGAAATAATATTACATAATCACGTATTTCTTGAATGCCCTACAGGCACCTTACTTTAACTCAAATCAACTCAAGCATCATGCCTATATGTAGCATTAGTGACCTGGCACTGGCATGTGTGCGGCATCAGTGCACAACACCTGCTAGTGACGGGATGTACTAAAAGGAATGACAGTGGAATGACAGTGTTGTCTGCAGATAAGGAATGCCAATTGACTATAATGGGAGAAAATGACTTTTATATTAATATTTCTGAAATTATCGGACATATCAACTATATTTTTGGTATACTTCTTGCTAAGACCATTACACATATTTTACATGCAGAATGACGCGGAATGACGGCTGCCTCCTATGGAATGACGGCCTTTTAATTCGCCATCCTGTAGCCAAAATAGCATTAAAATAGCTCCATTATGCGATATTAAGACCCCGATGTTACGGTGATCCCCATAGCGCACACGCTCGTCCTTTTCCAAATATGCCCGCCTACACCCCTACTCTAGTAAACATGTCACGTGACGCGGAATGACGGCTGCCTCCTATGGAATGACGGCCTTTTAATTCGCCATCCTGTAGCCAAAATAGCATTAAAATAGCTCCATTATGCGATATTAAGACCCCGATGTTACGGTGATCCCCATAGCGCACACGCTCGTCCTTTTCCAAATATGCCCGCCTACACCCCTACTATCGTAAACATGTTACGTGACGCGGAATGACGGCTGCCTCCTATGGAATGACGGCCTTTTAATTCGCCATCCTGAAGCCAAAATAGCATTAAAGCAGCTCCATTATGCGATGTTAAGACCCCGATGTTGCGGTGATCCCCATAGCGCACGCGCTCATCCTTTTCCAAATATGCCCGCCTACACCCCTACTCTCGTAAACATGTCAGGTGACGCGGAATGACGCTGCCTCCTATGGAATGACGGCCTTTTAATTCGCCATCCTGAAGCCAAAATAGCATTAAAATAGCTCCATTATGCGATATTAAGACCCCGATGTTACGGTGATCCCCATAGCGCACGCGCTTATCCACTGTCATTCCACTGTGCTATTTTAATGCTATTTTGGCTTCAGGATGGCGAATTAAAAGGCCGTCATTCCATAGGAGGCAGCCGTCATTCCCCGTCACGTGACATGTTTACGAGAGTAGGGGTGTAGGCGGGCATATTTGGAAAAGGATGAGCGCGTGCGCTATGGGGATCACCGTTACATCGGGGTCTTAATATCGCACAATGGAGCTGCTTTAATGCTATTTTGGCTTCAGGATGGCGAATTAAAAGGCCGTCATTCCATAGGAGGCAGCCGTCATTCCGCGTCAGGTGACATGTTTACGAGAGTAGTGGTGTAGGCGGGCATATTTGGAAAAGGATGAGCGCGTGCGCTATGGGGATCACCGTAACATCGGGGTCTTAATATCGCATAATGGAGCTGCTTTAATGCTATTTTGGCTTCAGGGTGGCGAATTAAATGGCCGTCATTCCATAGGAGGCAGCCGTCATTCCGCGTCACGTGACATGTTTACGAGAGTAGGGGTGTAGGCGGCCATATTTGGAAAAGGATGAGCGCGTGCGCTATGGGGATCACCGTAACATCGGGGTCTTAATATCGCATAATGGAGCTATTTTAATGCTATTTTGGCTTCAGGATGGCGAATTAAAAGGCCGTCATTCCATAGGAGGCAGCGGTCATTCCGCGTCACGTGACATGTTTACGAGAGTAGGGGTTTAGGCGGGCATATTTGGAAAAGGATGAGCGCGTGCGCTATGGGGATCACCGTAACATCGGGGTCTTAATATCGCATAATGGAGCTGCTTTAATGCTATTTTGGCTTCAGGATGGCGAATTAAAAGGCCGTCATTCCATAGGAGGCAGCCGTCATTCCGCGTCACCTGACATGTTTACGAGAGTAGGGGTGTAGGCGGGCATATTTGGAAAAGGATGAGCGCGTGCGCTATGGGGATCACCGCAACATCGGGGTCTTAATATCGCAAAATGGAGCTATTTTAATGCTATTTTGGCTTCAGGATGGCGAATTAAAAGGCCATCATTCCATAGGAGGCAGCCGTCATTCCGCGTCACATGACATGTTTACGAGAGTAGGGGTTTAGGCGGGCATATTTGGAAAAGGATGAGCGCGTGCGCTATGGGGATCACCGTAACATCGGGGTCTTAATATCGCATAATGGAGCTGCTTTAATGCTATTTTGGCTTCAGGATGGCGAATTAAAAGGCCGTCATTCCATAGGAGGCAGCCGTCATTCCGCGTCATTCTGCATGTAAAATATGTGTAATGGTCTTAGCAAGAAGTATACCAAAAATATAGTTGATATGTCCAATAATTTCAGAAATATTAATATAAAAGTCATTTTCTCCCATTATAGTCAATTGGCATTCCTTATCTGCAGACAACACTGTCATTCCACTGTCATTCCTTTTAGTACATCCCCACACACATGTGCTGCAGCAAGAACATCTTTACTGTGACACAGCCCCGGCCCAGCAGACACCCGGCCCAGCGCCCTCCTCCCACCTGCTGAGCAGCAGCCCGCTCTCTCCACTGACTGTTCCTACCACCCGCGGCCGAGATGATCCATGGCTCCTCTGTCCTCCCCTAGCCTTAGTCCCCCTGTGTTACTGTTTCTGGCGTCTGTCCCCCAGCCAGCCCAGCTTCCGGTGCTATTCCTGCCTCTTCCGCTCGCTCTACGATCAGCCACTGGACCCGGTAACGCAGCGCTCCCGGGGGTGTTCTGCCGCCCGTAGCGCACACACACTGCTCTCTCGCTGCCTGCGTCTGACGCACAGGACGATACCAACGCCGCTGAGTGCGGCAGTAACGGTGCAGGCCAGGGGCGCCGGCGAGTGTCGGCTTCCGCTATCCGTGTGTCAGAAACATGGAGATACTGATAGATATGTAATATCCCTTTCTCCATGTTACAGGCGTGTGAGTGTGCTCTGTATATGGAACAATGTATTTGTAAACATAATAAAAAATACGGTGGGCTAGATGCCGCAAAGTTAAAAAACGCGGGCGAACTTGCGAAAATGCCATTTTCAGATTTTTGAATGCAGCCTTGATATGCACAATTCGAATTCGGTACATTTCTTGATTTTAAAATCAGCATTGCCCATAGAAACCTATGGATGGGTTTCTATCGCACTTCCGGCTGCTATGAGTAGGTATGGCCATCGACCATCGGTAACTCAAAATCATCGATGGTTCATGGCCGATGTTGAATACTTTTGCCATCGATGGTGTAGAACCAGATGGTTTCCCTCCACCGCGAAGCCACGCCCCTGTGTTTTGATTGGCCCACAGGCCAATCAATCAAACACAATGGATGACCATCGATATGTAAAAAAAGGATGTCTCTTTGCAGAATTCTTCATGCAAACGGCGTAAGTAAACACCGGTATGCATGTGGAGGCTGGCGGTAAGCATGCTTGCTGCATCTCGCCACGTAAGAGGTGAAATTTCCAGACAGCCGGGTAACTGGGAAGTTGAAAGGCCTACACAGTGTCTAGGTAGACAAACAATAGGTTGACACCAAGAGGTCAACCTGAAGTAGGTAGGCACAGACAAAAGGTTGACATGAGAAAAATACAGTGGAAAATGTTCTGAGCGCTCATTAAGGTGTGTACACACGGGGGCGATTTTGTGTAATATCGCGGGAAATATGGTCGCTGAGCGACCGTATTGCCCGTGATGGGAGTGTGCACCTATATCGCCGGGTGTGCTCTCACGTTTTTACCCCTGTAGTGATCGCTGGTCGCAGGAACATGCTCCTGCGACCAGTTGATTTCCACTGCCGGGCTCCCTCCGCCAGTTTCTTTTTCATCAGCGACCATCTCTGGTCGCTGATTAACAGGAGACATAGAGCAATATATCTCCCCCGTGTGTACGGGGCTTTAGGGCTGGATCCTCAAAGTGAGCAGCTGCTGGAGAGATTAGTCAGATCCCAGAGTATAAACTGGGGGACAAAAACAAAATAGCAGCACTCTGTGTAAACTATATGGCGACAAGTAAATGGATTTAAATATACCAAATAATAACACATAAGAGCAAATAATAAAAACTGAGATATTAAAAATGGAAATGTATTAATTTATTTACAGTTTCTTATATAGCGCAGCAGATTCCTTTGCGCTTGAAATTGGGACCATGAGGTGATAATTATGTGAAAATCCTACACTGGAGTCGGTGGGTGAGATTTAATAGGATAAGAGATTCAGAAAGTGAGAGATTTGGTAAGAAATCTCCAGTTTTTTTAAAGCGGCAATCATTTACACTGCAAAACCATTTCGATTTTGCATTGTAAATGATTGCCGCTTTAAAAAAACTGGAGATTTCTTACCAAATCTCTCACTTTCTGAAACTTTCATCCTATTAAATTTCACCCAGAGTTCCAGGTGAGTTGTAAACTGGGTGCCGTTGGAGGTTAGTAATCCAAATGATGATTGCTATAGTGTGGATCCTCTCTAGGGGTATAGCTTGAATCCTGACGGCTATGGTGCTCCAAATTAGGAAATGCGACTGAAGACCAAAAGAATTAGCAAGTATCCAAGTCAATGGCAATGGTCCAAGTAAACACTGATGTGTTTTGCTACCGTCAGGGGGTAGCTTATCAAGGGGACTTCCCTTTTACACCAAAATCCCTGGTCGGACCCTGGTCTTTGAACACAGGAGTTTCCAGGGTTGGACCCAGCTTCATACCCCGTTTACACAGCACTGTGACACAGGTCGGACCCAGGTCTGCGCCGTTTACACTGAACCTGGGTCAGCACTGCTTTTCCCTATGGATGACATTAAAAATGTCCATTTTAGGACTGATAAACTGCCATCCAACCTTCCCTCAATGATTTAAAATAAAAATTAAAAGACATGACAAATTAGCATTGAAAAATGTTGGTTTGTCTATTTTTTTTATACTGCATCCAATTATGATTTCGGTGTGCACTGCCCGTATCCTTCCTGGCTGCTGTCTTTTGCCACTGCAGCGCAAGGTGGAAAGGCGTCCAGCACTTCTGGTATCCTTGCAGCACTACCCAGATGTCCCAACCTGGGTTAGGACCATTTACACTGCCCACGACCCAGGTCCAACCAGTGTTCAACCCTGGTCAGGACCTGGGTAGGAGACCAGTGTTACTGGACCTGGGTTGGCCCCTTTTACACCAACGCTGACCTGGGTCCATCCTGGGTTATTCCTTGGTGTAAAAGGGGTATTAGAGACCAAGGCCCTTTTTCTGGTTCACTTGCAAAGGCAAATTCCTTCTCAAATGGACAAAACCGTGTGCACTGCAGGGGGACAGATTTGTGCAGAGTAATTTGTGCAGAGAGATTTAGTTATTTTGTTTCTGTGCAGGGAAAATACTGACTGCTTTATTTTTATACTGCAATATAGATCTCACTTTGAAGTAAAACTCCACCCAAAAAAGTTTGAGAAGAAATTTGCCTTTGTGAGTGAACCAGAATAAGGCCCAAGTCTCAAGTATAAATACCCTATTCAATTGATATGCAATAAACCCATTAGTAAATCAATGTACTTGTCTATTGTGAATAATTGAATGAAATACTCAGAGACAGATATTTGATACATAAACACATAATTTATACATAAAAGGTGTAAAAATAATAAACAGAAACACTAATATTTTATGAATAAATAATAAATGCTGACCTCTATTATTATTTCCAGGTCATTACTTAAGGTGTGTACACACGGCAGATACTGCCGTGAGATGCGAGTGCCGACGCGATCAGACATGCTAGAGGGGCACAATTCACACTATATAGTGCAGATCAGCACTATATAGTCTTGCCTGCCCTCTCTATCTGGCTGCCGATATGCGCTCACACGGGAGCGCGCATCGGGCTCGCAAGCCCTAAAAAAGCATGCAATTTGGCTTCCGGTGCTCCCTATATCGGGAACATCGGAAGCCAAATCTTACCGTCTGTACACACTATTACAGATAGGCCCAATGAAATAAATAAATAGTCAATCTCTAAAACAAATAAATAAAAGAAACCATAGGAACTGCTTGACAATAGAGATACAAAAAGGTTAGTGAACATATAAAGGTCGACATGAGAAGGTTTGACACATGAAAATATCAACATAAATTTTCACAATATTTTTTCTTAATTTTTTGTACATTTTCACACTTTACTATCCACATGGACACTCATCCGAAGCATTATGAGTAAAACGACCCAGTGGGAAGGGTACACGCTACACTAATACCCCTTTCTCATCACACAAATAACCTGGGTCCGACCTGGGTTTTTGCCGGGTCGACATGCAGTGTGTCAAATTACCCGGGTCCAACAACCCAGCATTCAGACCCAGTTGAAAGAAGCTTAAACCTGGATCGGACCGGGGTTGCTGTGCAGTGTGGCCCGGGTCCCGTTCATACTAAATGGAGGAGGCAGTGTCAGTTCCAAGGGCTGCCTCCTCCCCGCCCCCTTGCTGACATCAGTGACCCAGCTTATTGCCGGGTCTCTGTGGGGGACTAAAATCACAAATGTCGGGTCTCCCCGGGATGGACCCATGTCCAAATCCCTGGGGAGACCTGGCATTTGCGATGTTAAAGGGGTATTATTGAGACAACAGTGTGTAAAAATCCTCAACATTTTTCTTGTGTTGACCTTTTGACCATGTCAACCTTTTGTCTGTTTCAACCTAGTGTATGTCGACCTTCCTCTGTGTCGACCAACTGCGGCTGCACTGTCTGTAAAGGTGGCCATGTGATTTTTCGCAGCAGTGTATGGCCACCCGTTCCCCCTTGAGCCACCAGGGACCTTCCCAGGCGGCAGGTTAGGCTGTGGTCCTTTTGCTTGGGATGTATCTCATGCAATCCTGTTCCTCCCCACCTGGAGGTTCGAGATACAAGCCGGACCACCTCTGGATCTGATTCAATGCTCACAGGACAGCGCATCGAATCGGGCAGGATTTCAAGCCCTATTTTGGCCTTTAAGAACTGCAGCTTATTATGTCTGGTCTTTGATACTGGCAGCCACCTTTGCCAATGACTGCCCCTTGCCTTGACAAAAGAAAAAACAAATACTGAATGCCCCTAATGCAGGGCTTGACAAATTTCTTTAAAATATAGGAGCCAGGATGAAAAAGTAGGAGCCGGACAAACTAAAAATAGGAACAGTGCGTGCCAAAGCCGCGCACCCAAAATTTACACTGTAATGCCTATTACACCTGTCACATACCCATTACGTATTATACCACATGCCATAATACCTATGACATATTACGCCACACACCGTAATACCTATGACATATTACACCACACGCCATAATGCCCATTAAATATATCACACGCCATAAGGCCCATTACATTTACCAAACACTGTAATGCCCATTACACCACATGCTGTAATGCCCATCACATATAATACCAAACGGCATAATGCCTATTACATATTATGCCACATTAGTTCAACTTACTACTTACATGCTCGTTGCCAGGAGTTACATGTGGTGCCATAGGGTTAACATGCGGTGCCATGAGGTTAACATGCTCGTTGCTATGGGGAATTATCCCTCCTCCTCCCTGCCTTTACCATCCGTGGTAACGGTAACAACCAGGCAGAGAAGTCATCAATCCACCCGGCTGTATAAGAGCAGGTACACTGCGCAGTGGCGTAACTATAAATGTTGCTCCCCCTGCCGAAAAAGCTTGGCAACAGTGAAATTTAAGTAATTATATATATCCCTTACCCCTGACACATCTCTTCGGCTGAGGCCATACCCCCTGGTGCAGCTATCCCCCTGGCACCATACCCCTGGTGAAGCTATCCCCCTGGCACCATACTCCTGATACAGCTCTCCCTATGATGCCATACTAGCACAGCTGTCCCATTGATGCCATACCCAATGAAGCTTTGCTTCTGATGCAGCTCCTCACCCCCACGCCATACCGGACGCAGCTGTGACCCTGACACTACCGCTCACACAACTTCTATATCTCAACTAATGCAGCTCTCTCCTCCCCCTTTGGCTCCGGCTCTGTTGCGGGACAGTGGGGAAGCCCCTGTCCCCCAAGGACCCGTGCTCTCCTCCCCACATGTCCGGGATCGGTCGGCTCCCAACCCTGTGGACGCGTCTCCTGTGTGCACAGGGGCCCTGGAGCCTGAGGGACGCCGAGTGAGAGCTGGGGGAGTGGACAGGAGGGGGGTGCTGGTGTGTTGGTGCTGAGCGCTGCGCCATGAAGGTGCCTGCCCCGCCGGAGCTGTCACTCTAAGCAGCCTGCTGCCAGTATGGTAAAGAATGCACAGGGGCTGTCGACTACATCCAGCCGGAGTCTGAGGGACTCGATCCAAGTGGCTGCCCCAGTGCAGGGACCGGGCAGACAATAGGAAGCCGAAGATGGGGGGAGGGGGGAGCAGGTGTCGGGCGCCGCTTGTCTAGCAGTAGAATCCTGGCTGATGCTGAGCAAGAGCCTGAGCAGACAGGAGGGGGGTGCTGATCGATGCGCCGCGGCAGTGGGGAAGCCTTGGTCCGCGGCAGTGGGGAAGCCTCGGTCCGCGTCAGTGGGGAGGCTCAGTTCACCGCAGGGCTGCCGGGGCAGGCACGAGCAGCTACAACATTAGTTACCCCACCTGACACCATGGCTATTTTGATCTTGCGCCGAACCAGAGCTCACGGCGGTCTGACAGACAATCAGGAGCTTCCGCTCCTGATTGGCTGCTGAACCGCAAACTGTGATTGGAACCCGATACAGCGGCGGACCTGCTCTTAGGGATGTGCCTCTGTCTCATACCGCGGGGTAGATTAATGACTACTTGACCTGTTACCAAAAGTGCACACGGCGATGACCAGATTCTGCTTCCTCCCTAACAAAATCTGGTCGCCAGGAAGCAGAATCTGGTCGCCATGGCGAGCCCTGCCCTAATGGCACTCATATTGTAGTAATAAAGAAATATGCAGGGCCGGTGCTAGGGTGTCCGGCGCTCTCCTGCAAACTATGTATTTGCACCCTCCCATATTCAATAAAGGGACAGTGCACACAAATAAAGGGTGTGGTATCATAAGGAAGGGGCATAGACGCACTATAGTACCACCAAATGAATTACACCATAAAGTAGCACAATTTAATTTACTTCACACATGGTGCCTCTGATTCACAAAACACCACATAGTAGTGTCCCTTATACACCTTATACACAATGCCCACATAAGTAGTGTCCCTTAAATGTAATGCCAACAGCGCTGCCACTTAAAACACCCACAGTAGTATTGCCCATTATACATAACTCCCAGTAGTGTTAGTGCAGATGGGCATATAATGGGCAAAAAGAGGGGGACAGATCTGGAGAGAGGGGCAGATGCTAGGGAGATAGAGAGAGAGAGAGAGAGGAGGTTCCCTTTCATCAGCGACCATCTCTGGTCGCTGGTGAAAAGGAGACACTGAGCAATATTATGCTCAGCAATATATTGCTGAGCAATATATCGCCCCCGTGTGTACACAGCTTCAGTACCGACTAGTTACTGGGTGCATTGGCTATCTCCCTGCTGAGCAGTTGTACACACTTTCAGTGCAAGTGGCTGTGGCAGCTGATGTGATAAGTGCTTTAAGACTCAGATGTGGCCAGAAAGTTTAAGCTCATTCCAGAGACCCTGTCTGTCTCTTGGCAGCTTTGATGTGCAGCTCAACAGTCATTGATTGGAAGAGAAGTAGAATTATACAACATAGGCCAAATGTAATAGGATGTGAGAATCAGAAAGTGAGAGATTTTGGGAGAGTTCCCTTTTTTTTTAAGCGGCAATCAATTATATGTCAAATTAACCTGATTTTCATTGTAAATGATTGCTGCTTTATAATAATGGGAACACTCTCCCAAAATCTCTCACTTTCTGATTTGCCCATCCCAATACATTTTGCCTCATGTCTGCAATGCTGCCGTTAAGTGGAACAGGCATTTTGTTAAATATTTTTAGTACCGTGGGTCCCCCCAAAAGCATTCGCTGCCAGCCCTCCTTGTCACCATATTCAACGCCACAGGGGCTCGCTGTCCCTGACGGCGATTTTTAACCACCACATGGAGCCGGGGGATGGCAGCAGGCAGGGAGATGGAAGCCTCTCTGAATGTGTTTATGTGGGGGTGGGGTGGGGGGGAGAAGGGCTCCCGGGACACAGGCAGCACAAGCTGCCCCCCCGGGAGCTGGCAGGGGGGCTGTGGAGGGAGCCGCTGCACTGGTCCCGCTCGTGCATATGTAATGAGCGTGACCAGTATGAAGTGAATATCTAATGAGCGGCTCCCCGCTTCCTGCTGGCGAATGTGTAAAAATAGTATGCCCCTTCACAGAATAAAATTACTGATTTTTTTACACCAAAAAAAAAAAATCCCTTTATTTTAAAAGATCACTTTCGGTACTTTTTTCTTTGCATGGCCACAAATCTTGGCCATCGGGGGTAATTTGAGTGGCCTGCGACGCGACCGACGCGATGCCCCCGATTTTTCCATTGAAATGCATTGAAAACAGTGAAAAATCGGGTCGGTCGCGTCGTGTGCACCTAAAAATGCTTAAATGGTCCAGACGCGATGCCCCCGATTTCCCCATAGGGAACAATGTTAAATGCCTCAATTTACCCGCGATGACCACGATTTCTCATAGGAAACAATGTTAAATAGATCAATTTACCCAAATCAGCATAGGAACAATAGTAAATGGGCCAAAAACACCCCTGAACATTGAAATGTCCCCCCAAAAGTAGTTGACGCCACCCCGCCATCAACGTGAACCCGAAGCGTGGCGAGCGCAGCGAGCCCGCGAGGGGCGGCGGTACGCGTCCTCCGACCTTTTCAGGCCCTACTATCCACTAGGGCGTGGAGTGAGAATAGAATAGTGTGGCGAGCGCAGCGAGCCACCGAGCCCGAAGCGTGGCGAGCGGACGCGGATACCTTCACAGGTAAACGCGTCCCTTCGCGGGCTTCCCAGGTGTCCGCGTCGCCATGGACACCTGGGAAGCCCGCGAGGGGACGCGTATAACTGTGAAGGTATCCGCGTCCCCTCGCGGGGCTCGCTGCGCTCGCCACACTATTCTATTCTCACTCCACGCCCTAGTGGATAGTAGGGCATGAAAAGGTCGGAGGACGCATACCGCCGCCCCTCGCGGGCTCGCTGCGCTCGCCACGCTTCGGGTTCATGTTGATGGCGGGGTGGCGTCAATAACTTTTGGGGGGACATTTCAATGTTCAGGGGTGTTTTTGGCCCATTTACCATTGTTCCCTATGATAATTTGGCTAAATTGAGCCATTTCACATTGTTTCCTATGGGAAATCGTGGTCATCGCGGGTAAATTGAGGCATTTAACATTGTTCTCTATGTGGAAATCGCGGGCATCGCGTCTGGCCATCGCACCCGATTTTTTTAGCGGCCGCGATGCCCGCGATGGCCCCGATTTTACCCCCGATGACCGTGATTCTGATCGGTGTGGCCGTGCTAGGAAACAAGTACCTCACTTTCCAGTTCACCTTAAAAAGATGTTGAATGCAAAACGAAAATCATGCTGAAAGCAGTTCTCCATCCTGGCATTGAATACACTCTCGGCGAATCCCAGTGAAAACCCCATTGAAATACACCAGCAAATAGAAGCGAGCGTAAAACTGAGAACTGGCCGGCATTCACTGTTCGCTTTCGGTGAACAGTGAACACTGAATAGGGTGAATCAGATTTTCAGTGAAAAAGATTCACCGCAAGGAGTGAAAACAGCACGATTCGCCAAAAAATAAAAACCGGTGAATCGGGAGCATTGAATACTGCCCTTAGTGTAGCAGTAATGGGCCCCATAAAATTCATGTAAAATAAAGGCATGTCTATGTGTTTGAAAAATGATACACACAAGCTCCTGTCTAAATAGTATTTTTTTGAGAGAGCTTGAGGTCGGAATTGAAAATGACTGTCGCATTTATGAAGGCTGAAAAAGTGAAAGCTGTGGTCAATCTGTTTCTAATGTTTCAAAATATGTTTTATTGAGAATATATGGGGGGGGGGAGTACAAGTACAAAAGAATAAAAAAGATTTTCTAGAACCATTCTGCAGTTTTTTACGCTTATAGTGATGGTTTGAGGCAAATTTTGTTGCAATTCTTTTTTTCATTTAATATAAACTGAAATAAGTATATATGGTCCTGAACAATTTTATGAAGGCACTTGTTGAAATGCCACCTATTTTAAGTTATTGCCTTTTTATGAAGGGAAACCACACGCTTAGCTGGGCACTGCTGCTGGAAAACTTTATACAAGGCTATAGAATAATAAAAATCCAGTCTATTGTTGTTATTCCCCCTAGAGCTAAATCTTCTGAAAGTATATGTTTTTAGTCTAGTTGTTTCATGAAACCTCTCCAGCCCTTGCATGCAATATACTTGTAAGTGCATTTACTTGGGCGATACTGTGGTTATATGGTCACTACAGTAAGGCTGATGCATTAGAAGGATTCTATTTTACTTTTATATAAAGCGTTCTTCCCCAAGAGTCTTCCCCTGCAAATGCCCCTAGACTACAGAGAAAAGAGGATATGGCAGTGGTTAGAAAATGCTTCAACTATCCTTTTACAACCAATTAAATATAAAATTTATAAAAATTAAATCTAGTACAGAAACCATTTTTTTATTTTTATTTAATTTGAATTGATTTTTTTTCTCTAGTTTTATTTCTTGTTCCTTTTTCACTTTTTCTTCTTGCTTTCTTCGTTTCTGTCTGTCTCCCCCCTCCCTTGCTCTTCCCTCCCCTCCCTCGCTTTTCCCTCCCTTGCTCTCCCCTCTCCCTCGCCCCTCCCTCGCTTTCCCTTCCCTCTCCCCCCCTCCCTTGCTCTCCCCTCTCTCGCTATCCCCTTCTTTTTCTCCTTCTCCCCTCTCTTTCTCCTTCTCCTCTCTGTCCCTCCTTCTCCCCTCTGTCCCTCCTTCTCCCCTCTGTCCCTCCCTATCCCCTCTCTTCCTGCCTCTCCCCTCTCTCCCTCATCTCCCCTTCCCCTCTCTCACTTTCCCCTTTCCTTCTCCCCTCCCTCTATCTTCCCTTCTTTTCCCCATCTCTCCCTTCCTCTTCCCTCCTTCCTCCCCTCCTTCCTCTCCCCACACCCTCTCCCCTCTGTCTCCCTCCCTCTTTCACTCTTTGTTTCTTTATTTTAGCTCTTTATTTGTGTCTTTCTGTTGGCTTTTTCTTTTATTTTGTTTGGCTTTTTCTTTTTGTCTTTCTTTCATTTTTCGTTTGGCTTTTTCTTTTTGTCTTTCTTTTTTTTCTATTGGCTTTGCCTTTTTCTTTTTGTCTTTCTTTTGCCTTTTTCTTTTTGTCTTTCTTTTTCTTTAGCTTTTTCTTTTTGTCTTTCATTTTCTTTTTTCTTTTGCCTTTTTCTTTTTGTCTTTCTTTATTTTTCTTTTTCCTTTCTTTTTCTTCTTTTGGCTTTTTCTTTTTGTCTTTCTTCTTTTGGCTTTTTTCTTTTTTCGGCTTTTTATTTCCTCCTCCCTCTCCCCTCCCCTCCTCCCTTTCCTCACCCCTCTTTCCATCCTTCTCCCACTCTCCCCCCTTCCCCTCTCTCGCTGTCTTCTACCCTTCCCCTCTCTCATTGTACCCTTCCTCGTGCTCGGGCTCCCGCCATCTCCCTTACCTTCCTCTGCCCCCTCTCTCCCCTACTCCCTCTCCCCTCTCCCTCTCACCTCTTTCCCTCCCTCTCTCGCACTTTTTTTCTTTCTTTTGGCTCTTTTATTGTGTCTTTTCTATTGGCTTTGTATTTTGTTTATTTCATTTGGCTTTTTCTTTTTGTCTTCCTTTTTTCTTTTGGTTTTGAGTTTTTCTTTTGTCTTTTTCATTTTAACTTTTTTTCTTTTGCTTTTTTTTACTTACTTTTTCTTTTGGTTTCTTCTTTTTTGTCTTTTTCTTTTTTATTGTATTGCCATTGGCTTTGTCTTTTTATTTTATTTCTTTTGGTTTTTTTATTTTTCTTCTTATGGCTTTTTTTTGTCTTTCTTTTTCTTTTGGTATTTTCATTTTGTCTTTTTCTTTTGGCATTTTCATTTTGTCTTTTTCTTTTAGCTTTTTCTTTTTGTCTTTCTTATTCTTTTGGCTTTGTCTTTGTGTCTTTCTATTGGCTTTTTCTTTGTGTCTTTCTTTTTTTGTCTTTGTCTTTGTGTCATTCTTTCTATTAGCTTTGTCTTTGTGTCTTTCTATTGGCTTTTTCTTTTTGTCTTTCTTTTTCATTTGGCTTTTTCTCTTTGGCTTTTTTTCTTTTGGCTTTCTTTTCGGCATTCATTTTTCTTTTTTTCTTTCTTTTTGTCTTTCTTTTTTTTTCTATTGGCTTTTGCTTTTTGCCTTTCTTTTGGCTCTTTCTTTTGGTGGCTCTTTCTTTTGTATGCTTTTTCCTTTCCTTTCCTCCTCCTCCTCCTCCTCTCACACTCCTTCCCCTCCTGTGCTCCTCCAACTCCTGCACTCTTCGCTCTCCTCCTTCTCCTGCACTCCTCCTCCTGTGCTCCTCTGCTTTCTCTTGCTCTCCAGCACTCCCCGATCTTCTCCTCCTCTTCCCGCGCTTCTCATTCTCCTCCTCTTTCTATTCCTTTCCTCTTCCTGCACTCCACCTCCTGTGCTCCTTCCATGCTCCTCCAACTCTGGCACTCCTCGCTCTCCTCCTACCACGCTCCTCCTCCTCCTGTACTCCTCCACCTCCTCCTGCTCTCCTCCAACTCCCGTGCTCCTCGATCTTCTCCTCCTCCTCCCGCGCTCCTCATTCTCCTTCTCCCGCACTCCTCGCTCTTTCTTTTGTATACTCTTTCTTTTTCTTTCCTTGGCACTGCTGCATAAGTCCAGTAATACCGCCATTAAAGTTCAGTGATACTGCTACATAAGTCCAGTCCAGTGATACTGCTGCAAAAGTCCAGTCCAGTGGCAGTGCAGTTAAAGTCCACTGGTACTACTACATAAGTCCAGTGATACTGCTGCAAAAGTCCAGTCCAGTGGCAGTGCAGTTAAAGTCCACTGGTACTACTACATAAGTCCAGTGATACTGCTGCATAAGTCTAGTCCAGGACAGAGACTGCACAGTGTCTGGTAGCAGCACTGGCGGTAATTTACCATTGCTGCTAGTGTTATTAGCGTGTGGAATCTGCCATGTTTTTCTTACACTGTGCATATCCAGGGTAGCGGGAAAGTAGAGGGGTGGCGCTTACTGCGGAATAGTCAATTTTTTACTTCAATTTGTAAACCAATACAATGTACAACTGTAAATTAACAATTCATCAGAATGGGAGAACGTAATCTTTCAAATGGTACCTCCTTTATCAATTTTGGTTAAGTATGAAGGGAGA
This sequence comes from Crinia signifera, assembly GCF_055691185.1. Taxonomy (NCBI): domain Eukaryota; kingdom Metazoa; phylum Chordata; class Amphibia; order Anura; family Myobatrachidae; genus Crinia; species Crinia signifera. The sequence goes on from NC_139217.1 coordinate 343,909,572, forward strand.
AAAAGGGAGCATCACAAAAAAATCACCTTTTAGAAATAATGTATATGATTGAAAGGACATACAGACAGTTTCCAACATTACCTTACCTTTGGCAGACTTTGCAGCACAGCCAATAAAATGAATGTTAAATATAATCACTAGTAATACATCACATGATTGGTAGTATCAAGTGGGATTGGAATCTGAAAATGTACAATTCAGCTCTGTGTTAGGAACCTCAGTAGGTTAAATGCCCAATGGACTTTATATAATTGATCTATAAGCAGATTAATACAATTCCTGTTCTCCATTGTTATGCTGCAGTGTCTGCTGCAATATTGTGCGAAATAATTGCTGCATTATAGTATCTGTCAAAGCAATATTGAAAATAATGCATGTAACCTCTACACAGAGCTTGTTACACAAATGGCTTAATGGACTTGATTGCACCCCTACCATATGTGCAGTGCCTTCAACAATAAAGATATTAATCAAAACATTGGCCATGGGCTGCCTGTAAAACTGAGGACGTATTAGTATTATTAATGAAACATAGCATATTTTCACAGGAGCGCAAATAGTATTTTTAATTAGCATTTAACTCCTAAAAAACAGGCCTCTAAATTATCTGGGCACTCAGGACTGCCATAAAGATAAATTACTCAGCGATAATGAATTTATTAAGAATAGTGAGTGCATCTCAGATAACAACACTTTTGTCATCTAAGCAAAGAAGCTTTGATTAGTTTTTTAAAGCCTGTCAAAAAAGCTATTGAGCTATAGGTCAGCTCTAAAATATAACATCAACATGCAGCTAGATTACATGCCGTAAAAGAAAAATAAAGCAGAGCTAGGAGGTAATAGGAACGGTTATCCTTAATCACTTCATCCAGAAGACATAGGGACTGGGTGCTATTTGCAGATAACTTTCACACAGAAAGAATCATCAACAATAGCATTGGCTGGCAATCAGGTGATTTGCATATGATTGGAAGGCATAAACATAGCCTGCCATCCAACCATCAATCTTATAACAGATGTCCAGCTAATGATATGTGTTCACCTTATAAAGCTACTTACTGATGTACAATTTGTTGTAATCTAATTATTCAGTGTAACATGGCTTTTCCTTCTTTTTTTTGATATTCAATGGTATTTGTTTAATGTTATGACAAGGCCTCAGTCTTCTAAACGAAGAGAGGCTATATATGGCTTTCCTTTGAAATGGAAGGACGTTTTATATTACAGGCCTTTGCACTACATTGTGCCTTAAGGTGCGTACACATCAGAACATTTTATAAACGATATGAATGATAACTACATATCATAACATTATCATACCTCCCATACTTCCCGGTGTTTTGAGCAGTGTCCCTCAGCAGGGGGGGGCAGTTGGGAGTCGTCGTCCCCCTGTCATTTCTGATGGGGGCGGGGCCTTCCCGGCATTAAGCCCCGCCCCCTAAATGTCCGCGAATTGCGTCTGGGACAGAAACCCGAAGCGAAGCCTGCCACCTGACAGTGACAGGCTAGTGAAAACAAGTTTGTGGGGGTCGGGGTAGGGCGCCGCCGCGACATCCTCCACGACTGCTGCTTGCGGGAGCCGGGAGGAGCTGGCTCTGCTCCGGCAGGGAGGAACAAGTGTTGAGCTTTGAGGGCAGACTACAGTGTGTGCAGGGGGAGCTCCGGGCCCTGGAAACAGCTCGGGCCCCATAGCAGCTGCACCCACGGTAGTTACGCCACTGGTCTACCTAGTTTAAGACTAACAAAGTTGATTACCTTCTTGTACCTAAAAAAAAAAACAACCTCCGTTCATGACGTTTTACCTTCATATTTATAGATGCTGCAAGCCCCACTCGGGAAAGTTCGGGCCGGGGCTGCTCGGGAGCACTCAGCAATTCGTCCGCCAGAGTCCCCCCGAGCCGCCCCGAACCTGCCGCCGCATCACTGTTTTGAATGGCGGCCGGGGACAGTGGCAGGGGGACCTCCGGTGATCTAGGTTGGGAAGTTGGCAGTGGGCGATGGAAGGTGGTGAGAACAGGGGGAGGGGTAGGCGACAGGGGAGGGGCTGCCCCTAAGTTCTGTGGTGGGTTTTTCTGGGGCAGGACAAACCTGCCCTGATAGGTTTGTCCTGCTTTACTAAAATTCACCACTCAAGGGGTTAATTCATAAATAAGACGCTGCCACACCCATTTCATTCTGATATACTACCAAAACACTGGGGGTTCTTCAGACATGATCGAACGGCTGCTACTTTGCAGAGCCCTGCCATCAGGTATATGCCACCTAGCCCGAGCGAAAACCTGCCCTGTGCAAGACTGCAATAAGCCTGTGAACATTTTGCAGCCCTGTGGTTAGCTGCAAATCCATTGCAATCACTCACCACCTAATGCTTTTTCTAGTGTGTGCAGTCTTCAAACGCCTGCTTTTCCCGTGACCCTCCAAGAAAATGCACAATTACCACCCCCAAACACCGCTTTCTGTCACTCAACAATAATTGCAAATATGAAAATGTTTGGAGATGTAAACTTAATGCATACTGACTTTTGAGAGCATAATTTCTCTTTAAAAAGTAATACAAAGAGTAATTTGTAAACAAAAGCTGGCACACTCCTTGAAATAGCCCTGAAATTGCTCTGATGGTTATACAAACTAATCTGCCTCAACTTCACGCCTCAGCAAGTTCACGCACTCCATTTTTCCTGATTTATTCTGAAGCTATAGATAGAACACTAATAATGTTTTACTGCAGTATTAATGGTAATGTTGCTAAACTTGTGCTTTCTCTGTCATATATAAGTTAGCTAAAATAAAGCAATATATTTAGGGAGTTAAGGTAGGCATATACAATCAGACTGACAGACATTTTTTCTTACAGCCTCACTCCTCTCAGATATCATGGGCATACATTGTCAGATATCTCATAGTACAGTGGTTCCCAAACTGTGTGCCGTGGTACCCTGGGGTGCCTTGGGACACTTGCAGGGGTGCTTCGGGTTGGTGGTCCAGAACAAATTCTAAATCTTTATTGTCAATTTGAAAGGCACAACCATTGCTTGTGGCTTCCAATCTTAAAATATGTGGACAAACAAAAGTGAATCCTGTGTCTCAACACATCATTTAATTTATGGATGACATCTAAACACAATTGACTTAATTGATAAATTCTCAATAAAACACATTTAGCCTAGGGGTGCCATGAAGCCATTTTACTCTAGGGTGCTGTGATTCAAAAACGTTTGGGAACAAATACAACACAATATTTGGGTTCCTATGCTAAGCAGGAGAATATTTACCTGTTCTGCTGCTGTTAAGGAACATAGTAAATATCTGTTGGTTGCCTGCGGCAGTGCATACACTGCCCGATGCGATTGACTTGGAACTTCAAAATATCTAATCGGAAAGACATGCTGGACAATATCATTTGCCTACATACACAATTATATTGGTGATCCGCTGATATCGGTTGTATTCAGGGCCGGCGCCACCACTAGGCAGCTCTAGGCATTTGCCTAGGGCGCCGGCCACTGTAGGGCGCCAGTTCACCCCTCGCCCCCAGCATGGAGGGTTAGCGCACTGTGTATAAAGTTGGCGGCGTCGGCGTCCTTGCAGTGATTAAGGTGCTGGAGCGGGCAGTGGTGTCCGTCCCGCGGGGGTACCTGTGGCGCTGTGTATAAAGCTGGCGGCGGCGGGGTCCCTGTAGTGAATAGAAAATAACTAGCGCTATGCGGGAAGCGCTTATGGGTTTGAAAACACTTGCCGCACGCTGATTGGCTGAGATTCAGCCAATCAGCGTGTGGCCAGTGTTTTCAAAATCAGAAGCGCTTCCCTCGCCGCTTGAAAAAACTGTCCTTGAAGTGACAGCGAAACGCGTTGGTGTGTTTCCAGGGACCTGTCTGTGATCTGTCAATATCACCATGCCTAATCATCTGGACTTGCACTTATATCCCCACCTTGGGAATTTATACCTCAAGCACCTTTGCACTTTAGAGAGGATCCCTATTCCATCTTGGTCCTCACGGACTGGGACACCTTCAGAGAACTATATGAAGTTTTACAAGTGGAGCACCATTTCCTTCATCAATGCAGCTGCATCTTAGAGAGGATCCCCCAAGCCACCAACTCCCTTCACAGGACTGGGACACCTCCAGCAGCCATAAAAAAGGAATACAATTTGGACTCCCTATCTTCTTTCTCCAACAAGTGCGGGGACTTTCTGAGTGACCAGAGCAGGTTATTTATCCAGAGACAGGTCTACATGCTATTATTCTCCTTTCAAATTACTTATACTGTATCATGTGTTTTTATTGTCATTTTTTATAATAAATGTGCATTATAATTTGTTTGCATCATTGAAAGAGCGCTGCACACCCCCCTTCTTTCTTCTGCATATTTAAAGAAGAGACTGCGCTCTCCAGCCACAGGAACGCCTGAATAAGGAAGTCCTGATGTTTAGAAGGCTGGCTTGTTTGTATCCTTATGTCAGTAAGGCTGAAGGGAAAAATGGAAAGCTGGTCCGGTCAAAGTGGGGACAATAAAATTGTAATCCAAATGGTGGGTGTCTGTGTCTGGATTAACCGGTAAAGCTTCCAAAAATGAATGGCAGTTTTATCCATAAAAAGCAGTTTCAGATTCTAGCCATTATTTCTGTTTTGATATGGGCAAAAACACCACTTTTAATTTTTATGAAATCTGAAGTGGAGAGAGAAAGCGGTCTATGTACAGAGCCTTGGAGAGAAATAAAGTGAATCTAGATACAGTAAAATGCCATCCAACCAGCTCCTGTCATTTTTAAACCCAACCTGTAATATGACAAGTTGATTGACTAGTACTTTGGGGGTTTGCTCTAATTTAATCGGGGTCCCCTGCACATTCTCATGGGGGACCAATCTTTAGCATCTGCGCCAGCAGGCACGGTGATCTGTATTTTTGCCGTCCTGCTCTCACCTAGGCACAACCCATGGAAACGCCTATTGTTTCATGGTCTTTCCCATGAAAACGCTGGGAGTTCCCATGGGAATGACCCGTTGACGCAGGGTGCGGGAGGTGAGCAGCTGACGCCAGTGGATGCCAGTTGCCCGCCCACTTCCCAGAGGCGTCTCAGATCTGTGAGCGCTGGAGAAATTATTTAATGATCGCCGACCATCGAATGATTTCTCCTCTTACCCAAGGCTGCAAATGGATGATTATGCAAATCATTCATTCGCAGCCGTGTGGGGGATCGTAGATGCGAGGGGGGCGGCGTCTGGTGGACTCAGAAGGCTCCAAAACTAGCAGGCTTGTGAGTCAACCAGAATAAGGTCCTTTATTTCTGTCCACTTTATCACTCTTCAACACTTAGTACATAGAAACCAAAATATCTGGTTGCTTGGACAAAACCATGTGCACTGCAGGTGGGGCTGATGTAACATGTGCAGAGAGAGTTACATTTGGGTGAGTACAGCACTAATTTAGGGGGCTGCCTAACTCACTGATACTTTCCAGCATGAACGGGACAGCGCGGTGAGTTGCCACCAGCCGCCCGAAGTCTGTAGCCGCTCTGTACAACACGGCAGGACTTTCCCACCAGCTGCCCGACGGACCAACTTCTGGGGGGTCTTTGGCTGCATCAGTTTCTTGGCACTTACAGCGAACCCTTCGCCATGGTACATTACTGCTAGTGGAGTCGTGTGGGGAAATTACAGCAAGCATAGCTATTCAGGAGCCTCCAATACATCCAGCTGTTTTAAAGAACTGACAGCGTGGAGGGCTCTGTGGATGCCGATATATGCATCTGTATACTTCTTGGCTACCAACTTGCCTTAAAGGGGAATACTCACCCATATTACATATAAGTGAGCATCAGCTGATTGCTATAAACTATTAGGGCACTTGGACTCCAACTTATGGAGTACAACTGCCATTCTGTGGAACTGCACCTAATAATTAGACGGATCTGCAGTAACCCCAGGGTCTTCTGCCTATTTGAGCTTTATTATCCCCATGGGATTGATTGTTTTATAAGTAGCATGTTTCACCATTCTATTAATTTTTGTGTAAGTTATTTGTTTTATTAAAAAATATTGCTTTTTAATTGTATTGATTGATTATTTAGGTACTTGTTTCCTAGCACGGCGCCCGTCAGGGTTGATCGCATGCCTTAAGTTAAGGTACTTAAGGCATGCGATCGACGCGATCGATGCGATTTTCTGTCAATTACCAGCTTTAATTACCGGTAAAGACAAAATCGCGTTGATCGCGTCCATCGCGGTCAATTATAATGGGCCGCGATGCGTTGATAGCGTCGGGAGCATTGCATTATAATGGCATCCAATGCGATTGACGCGATTTTACATAGGGAACAATGGGAAAAGGGCCAATATGGCCAATTTCTCATTGTATATTCCCCCTCATGGGTATTAATTATGGTTAATGCCTCCCCATTGTTAACGCCACCCCACTATTAACGCCACCCCACTATTGGCGAGCGCAGCGAGCCCACGAGGGGTGGTGGTACGCGTCCTCTGACATTTTCAAACCCCCACTATCCACGTCGACGTGGAGTTGAGCCACGCGAGGAGACGCGTATACCTGTGAAGTTATGCACGTGCGCTCGCCTTGCTGCGCTCTCCACACTATATAAAATCAACTCCACGCCGACGTGGATAGTGGGGGTATGAAAAGGTCGTAGGACGCGTACCGCCGCCCCTCGCGGGCTTGCTGCGCTTGTCACGCTTCGGGTTGGTGTCAATAGTGGGGTGGCGTTAACAATGGAGGGCCATTTCACCCATCAGGGGGTTTGCTATCAAAATGGGGGGTTTTGGGGCTTTTTACATTGAAATCAATCTTAAATTGGGTCTCAGGGATTTGGTTGGCATGCGATGCGATCGACGTGATTTTTGAGGCCCCGATCAATACAATTAAAATCGGTGGCGCCGTGCTAGGAAACAAGTACCCTTTTTTATATACCAAGCACCTAAACTGTATTTTTCTTCTTTGTTCTATTAACTAGAGGGCAGCATCCCTCTACCGTAGAGGCTGCTGGTATATAGTACAAACAGTACTTGCCCATAGCGCCATAGACACTTTTTTGTTTTTTTAAGTGGCACCTATTAATGTTCTGTTTGGGTTCCGTACTTACCGGATCAGTTTTCCTGGTTTTGTGGATCCACTTTGCTGTGTTTTCATTTATGCCTTAGTTACTGCTGGGTGTGGCTGGTTGTGGCAAATTTGTTTTTTAAGTCATGCACTGAGGACTGGGAGTCATGGACTGTGTCGGCCTTGGAGTTGTGGACTGTGTCAGCCTGGGATCCATGGACTGTGTCGGCCTGGGAGACATGGACTATGTAGGGTACTGGGCAGAGTAGCGCACTATTATCATGTCAACGCCACATCACTATAATACGTTAATGAGCTGGGGGGAAGTGGCACTGTGGAGATGCAGTGTCTCTGACAGCGTTACAGAGACCTGTGCTCCTCCTAAAATGGCAGCTACCACAGAGAAGACACGCTAGAGGTACTCCTGCACCTCTAGTGTTTGTCACACTGACAGGCTCTAGAGGTGCAGAAGGACCTCTATCAGCTGTCTCCTTACGGCCATCTTTGAAGGGGGCAGGGTCTCTAATGCTTTCAGAGACTCTGCGTCTCTGCTGTGCTGCTCCTCCCAACAATAATTTTTTTTAACTCCCCCGGGCAATGAGCATTTACCTCTCCCTGGGCAACTAGCATTTAACTCCCTATGGCAATGAGCATGAAACCCTTGGCAACAAGCATATAATTCCCTTAGTACAAGTATGGAATCTTCTATGGCAGCAAGCATGTTATCCGCCTGGCAATGAGCTGCAACACCTGTCAATGAGTTGGAACCCCTGGCAATGAGCATGTAGGTAAGTGACACCAACAATGTGATTAATTGCAGAAAAATCATGTGATTAATCGCGTTTAAAAATTGTATTTGTTGGGATCCCGATGGTCAGTATGCCGCTGTGGAAATCCTGAAGTCGAAATCCCGATTGCCTGACAGTCAGGATCCCAACCAACAGGGCTATCCTCCCTTGTGGAATCCAAGACCCCCATAGAGGCAGAATAGAACCTGTGGTGAGCGCAGTGAGCCACAGGGCCCGCAAGGGGATTTTTTGCGCTTGCCCCTCTGTTGGAGTACTGGCGGGCGGGTTTCCGATGTCTGTATACTGACCATCGAGATCACCCTTCTCTGGAAACCCCCCCCCCCCCCCTGCAAATCCTGCTTTTTCCCCAGGTTCCGGTGACTTATTTCACAACTGTGTATGTGCGGTGGCCATTTTGGCTGTGATTTTTGCTGCAGCACCTGAAGTGTAAAGGTACTTAATAAAATGTATTTGCATTATATGTGGAGTGGGTCCCCCTGGACCCAGGAGCCTGTGTGCATCAATGTCTGTATGAAGGAAGTCAAAGCCTAGCATCTCCTACACTGTGATTGGCTTTCCCTGCAATGCGATTAACATGCAAAATGTAGGGATACATACTATACGCTACTCATCTTTGCATGTTTCAGTCACTTGCATCCTATAGCATAAAGAGGTTTAGGGGGATATTCAATCCCTGGCGAGCACCTCCCATCGGGGAGATGCCCGCCGGGCCCTATTCAATGCTGTCTTCCCCGACAGCATTGAGCAGGGTATCTCGGCAGAACAAGCCCGACATCACTAGCTGTCGGGCTCGTTCTGCCGAGAACAGCTGGGAAGTGACGAGCTGCCGGCTGCAGCTCGCCTTTTCCTGGCCGCAACTCACGGCCACGCCCGGTTTTCGCTCCCCGGCAGGCGGGACATCCCGCCTGCGTGTTCTCGGTCAAGCTGACCGAGAACGGGACTGGGTCACGGTGGTCGAGCAAGCTCGACTGCCGTGACCCTGACATTGAATACCCCCCTTAGTGTATAAGGACATAGCTGCATACTGAGATAAATAAAAATTAAAATACAGAAAATAATATGAGATAATTGACAGTACAGCCAAATGGTGGTGAGAAATATGTCTCTTAATCAGTGTTTTTACAATGAGCAATATCTCCAAATGAAATGTTTAAAAATGAAGTCAACACGTAAATTGCAGCAGAGCATTCTGGGTAATATTGCCTTGCAGGGTGTAAACCGAATAAGTGATTAATTATCACTACATCCATTTCAAGCAGCAAATTTCTCCAGAGCTTTTATTTTACTGCTTGCTATTACTTCTTAGTTAATGAAGTAAGAAAACAGATGAATCAGTCACTATGTAGATTTTCACATTACGCAGAATGCTTAAGCAGTGACCCAATAAGCCATATTCTTCAAGTGGCAGTACCGATCAAGATCTCTTAACTGAATTCGTACAATGGATGCAAAATGGCTGCTTTGATTTAGCTGTGGAAAGTGGTAATAAAGTTAATGTTAAGTTATTCACAATCCTTTTTAATAAGCTCTACAAACATTACTTCAAAACCAGTTTTCCTCTTAGGATTTTGAGATCAGAGCTGAGAAAAAGGAAAAAAATATTATATCACTGAGTAAGCAAGACTAGATCTTTAATAAAATATGTTCCTGTAGCCTGCTGCCTACAGCCACTTGGAAAAAAAAAGTGTTTTACTGTTTAAATTTGCCATAATTCAAGCTTATTTATAGTCCACACAGCGGTATAGACAGCATCATGATTTTCGTGTAAGCAGTAAGATTGGTTTGCCAAAAATAAGATTAGCCTGCTAGACGTTTGTAGAATAATTCTAACATGTAAATATTTGAGTTGAATTCAAGTAAGAACATATCCCTAGAGCAGCGGTTAGTAGTATACTATATTGTGTGCAATACATAGACAATAAATCAGGACTCTGCCCTCAGGTAACCTACAAATAATTGCTATGCTTTAGTACTGTACCACACACTCATCTGTGCTTTAACAGAAAGTGAGAGAACCTGCATTGCATCCTTATCCAATTAGAACACTAGAATGTTCTAACTCAAAATTACAGATTTATTGCGGGCTTGCTACTCCAGGAAAAGGGATATTGCAGCCAATGTGGGAAATTAGCATTTCAATATATCTCCTTCTCCCAGGCACAATTTGTTGCATCAACATTGTAAAGTTTCCTCTGTAGATTATGTTATGCCTTGAGGGGACATATCTCAGATATGATTTAAAAGAAGCACAGTTAGGTCTGCGAATAGGAGTCTGTGCCTAATTTATTTTAGCGGTCTGTGAGCCAGATGGGTATTGGTTTGAACTGCAGCTTGAGTCATATTTCAGTTGGATATGGAGACTTTCCGCCATGAATAAATGAGGTTGCAGAAACTGCTGATTAATTGCATGGTTGCAGTAGTAAACAACCAACAGTTGAGTATAAAATAATAGCAAAAAGACTAATTTTTTTTTACATTACATTCATTGGCTCATGATGTTCACAGAATTTATGAATGACAAGAAACAGCAATACTGTAGTAATATTGTAGTTCTATACAAAAATACTTAGTTGTAGTGGGCTAAATTAAGATGGTTAGAAGGAAGAATTATAAGTATTAAATCATTATATATTATTAAACAAGAACTGGTTAATAGTAACACTGCAGATTATAGTACACTTCATGAAATATCCTGAAGACACATTTTTAACAATAATAAAATATCCTAACAGTGAGCCAACCAAGATGGAGGAATATTTTAAGATGCATGCTTAAGATACTGGTACGAAAGCCGTGAGCTTAATCGCACTAAAGGTGGCCATACATCAGAAAGATATTGTACCCAATCATACAATCTCAATTGATTGTAAGATGGATTGTATGCAGATTGTGTGCACATCGTGTGTACACAATCATACAATCACATAATCTCCTGGCCCCCTGGAGATTGGAGGATTGGCCCTCTGATTGGATGTGCTGCACTTCAGATCAGTTGGGATTGGGAGCAGATTGCATGTGCTTTTAAGTACATGTAATTTGTCTTTAGATGGCTCATACAACCAAAGTCATGTGACATTCCCTCCCTGACTAGCAGAGAAGAGAGGTGCAGTTTCTGGGCGGCCCGTGGCAGTGAAGATGCTGGGAGCTGCAGAAATTTCCAAGAGACAGACGGGCAGGAGGCTGACGAGAGCAGTGGACGTCCTTTTGCATAATTCTGTCACTACTCTGAAAACAGTTTTCAGAGGATTGCTGCATTCGGGCTATTTAATGATGGCATAACACAGCAGATGTGAGCAGATTGGTAGTTGCTGGCAACCTGTAAATTAAAAAAATAAATAACAAAATAGATTTTTGGTACTCCTATCCTTTTGATCATAGTAGGCCATCACCCTATTGAAATGAAGCTTCAATCATACAATCATGCAGCAGATGGATTGTATGACGGATTGTATGACAGATTGCAAGTACATTGTGTGTCCAAGAACCACCGGCAAGGACTGCCGGGGAGTTGAAGGGAAATTGGACACAATCATGATTGTAAGACCGGTCTTTCTGATGTATGGCCACCTTAAAGCTAGATGATATGTGTGCCCAGAGACATTGGCAGCAATGGGACCCAAGCTGGGGAGCTGGCATTGGAAAGTGCATACACACTTGCAGATTCCAGCAGCCAGGGCGGTTTCCATTCTGCATTTGACAGCATGGCCCTCATTAACGGTGCCTTCCTCCAGCCCGGCCTCTAGGGGCGACAGAGGATGTCACTGACCATGCGCAGATGCACACATCATCAGTGACATAGCAGTTACTCATTAGACGATGTGCCCGGTGATTCAGTATTGATTGGACAGGGCCAAATTCAGCCCTGTTCTGATGTTGGGGGGTCTGCGCATGCAAGTATTTGCACATGTGCTGACCCCAGGAGCGAATGACTTCAGTGAGTTTCACACTCGCCGAGCCATTCGCTCCAGATGTGGCGGGTGGGAGTGGACACCGGGCCATAGCAGGGGAATGCTCAGATTTTTATGGGCATCCCCATGAAATGCTGGGTATTCCCCTGGGAACGTAGACGGGCTGCTTGTGGCGGGTGGCTGACGTCACATAAGGTCAGTGCCAGCCCCCTTTTCAGTGAACAGCTGACTTTTATTTCCGAAGGGGAGAGAAATCATTCCATGGTTGGTAAACATCGAATAATTTCTCTTCCCTTGGGCCGCATGCAAAGGAATGTGTTCTTGGACACATCCCCTCGCATGTTACTGAGATGATGTGTGTGTGTGTTTGTGTGTGGGGGGGCGTTTAGACACTCACTAAGCAGAGAAAGAACGTTGCTTAGCGAGCCACTCTGAATCAGGCCCTTCGTGTGTACCCAGCTTCAGGTAAGTGTTTTTCTAGAGAAATGGTAACATGCGCACAGTAACTGCTGTAAGCATTCACTGATGTCTGGATGTACTGACCCCAATTCTAATGCTATATCTAAGAAGTGGGGGTGAAGGATGTGTTTAGGTGGGTTAAGTATGATTTCCCTACAGTCAAAACGACGGTCAAAATACAGACCACCATTGGCTGATGGTCAGATTACTGACATGGTCAAGATGACGATATTTAAAATGGTGACATGATCAAAATGCCGACTTTTAAAATGTCAACAGGTTAAAATTAAACCTGATTTTTAAACATTTTTGGGGTGTCTATGTTGATGTTGGTCACACATGGGTACCATGCTTTGGCTTGTTGCCTTATTACACTCAGAACACTATAATATTCTTCCTCCACGTCCACTGGGATGGTAAAGTATGAACAAGACTCATGAAAAACTCATGTTGACTTTTTGCCCTGTCAACATTTTTAATGGTATTTTGGCAGTATCTGCATTTTGACCATGTTGACATAATGAATGTCTGCATTTGACCATCGGTCAATGGTGGTCGATATTTTTACCGTCGGGATTTTTACCATAGGTAAACTGATTGCATCTTGTTTAGGCCAAGATCCATGTGGAAACCACCAAGATGAGGAAATATATAAAACCTGAAAACATCCCACAATACCACTGCATTAGAATTGTACCCTCCAGGTCAGGTACAGTGGCGTAACTAGAAATTTTGCTCCCCCCTGCCCAAAAAAAATTGCCCCCCCCCCCCCCCAAAGTACTTGTATCAAGGTGCAGGAACGTCGGGCAAAAGTGCCGCTGGGCACAGAAACGTTGGTCAACCCCCTGTGTGGTTTCTATTATTCCAGTGCCACCAACCCCCCTTGTATACCATTGGCTCAGGCTGACTTACACCCAGGAGGGCACCGGAGCTACAGCGTGTTTTTTCTTCATTCATTGGGATTGTTTAGGAGTGCATCCTCACAAAATTGTATATATATATACACACAGCACAGTGCCTCCCTATGTGTGTAACTGCATGAAATGCCGGCACTCCCTGGACAGGATTCCCTCCATTGATATGCCGGCTTCAGTTTTCTGACTGCCGACATCCCCTCTGCTATATTATATTTATATATTTCAATGTGTGGGACAGGGCAAACACTAATTTAGAAAAGGGGGGAGGCACTATGCTGAATCATGTCTGAGGGGCAGTGATTGGAGCAGGCTGGGGGTTAAGTGGAGGGGGGGGCAGTGGGATGGGGTAAGGGGAGGGAAGGGGGCAAGGTAGCAGATTGATAGACACTGGGGTGGTGGGGAACTACTGGGCTGGAAAAGTGGGCTGGTAGTTATGTAGTATTCTGGGGAAAGGAGATTGTTACACTGACCTGAAGATTGATTGCCTGGTTTACATACTTTGCAGCTCTGCATGTACACTCAGTCAGCAGCCCCTCAGTGCCAGATGCAGCCAGATGCAGCTGCTAGGATCAGGGTGCTGGTGTGATTCCACAGTCATGCCTCTCCATGGTGTGAGGCCCGTGAATGTTGCCGGCCCACCGTCAGCTCAGCCTCAGCTCAAACAAAGATCTCTGCAGGCTGGACTTCTGCCTTGCTCTCAGACACTTTTGCAGATAGCCGATCAGTGTTTGGGGGAGAGAGACGATCACCGCCTGAGGAGGAGTGAGCCTAGCCTAGCTATCAACTGTCTAGTATGTATAAGGGAGCCGATCAGCAGCGCTGCGTGTAGCCAACCACCGCTGGGGAGGGGGTACTTTAGTAATGCTCCCCCTGCACCAAGTGACTGACTGGCTGATGAGGGAGCCGTGGGCTCCGGCCGTGTTCTCATGCTGAATGCCGGGGGAGTCAGAACTGTAGATGCTCTGTCCCTAGTGACGCCACTGGACTCCCTCACATCCATCTCAGACCAGGGGTTAGTTCATTCGCATAGCGTAGGATGGCAGAGGAAGGGGGCGCGGTGTTCAGCAGTGCAGCATCCATCATGCAAGTGACAGTGCGGCGGCAGCAGGAAGCCAGCGGTCAAGATGCGGCTGGTTGTGTATAATTGTGGGGTAACTGAGAGGAGGATTGTTGCCTCTGGCTGCGCCCCGGTGGCGTCGGCTCCCCCCCGCGACCGCGGGGGCTGCGGTGGCTTAGTTACGCCACTGGTCAGGTATGATTGCCACATATCTATTTTTTCTATGCTCTTCCCTCATATTCACTCCAGAACATTTTGTACTCAATGCAATGTGGAGGATCGGGTGGAACATTAGGAAAAAGGGCATTAAAAACATTCAAATAGTGCTAGACATACCCCATGGGAATGAATAGACCTCCTATAGTTGATATAAGCAGTGCACTTCCTAATTAAATATGCTAGGCATGCCTATGCTTATAATACCACTTTTGGGGATTAACCCGGCACGGATAACATGCATGCATAAACAGGCTGCTCATGTGCTAGTATGGCCTTACAAAGAGAAACAGGGTGTATGCAATTAGACTAAATGCAACTTTTTATAGTTATTTAAATTAATTATACCCCTTTTACACCACCTGAAATATCCTGGAGTACATAAAAATCCAGGATTGCAGGCAGTGTAAAGGCTCCCAGTTGAAGTGACCTGTGTCTAGCAATCCAGCATTTAAACAAGGGTAGCAAGCACGGCTGAACATGGATTCAACCCTTGCGGTGCAGTGTAAATGGTAACCCGGGTCAATTTTGAAATAGCCGGCACTGGGAGATGCTCTCATCTCCCAGCGCCGGCTCAGGATCCGCCTTCACTGAAATCACCGGGTGCCTGGTGGGAAAGACAGTGTAAAAAGGGTCACAAACTTGGTTGCAACCGGAATGAAGCCCTGTCCAAAGTTTAAGGTGCGACGCAGCTTTTTGGTGTAAAAGCGGTATAAAAGATGCTTTTTTTTTGCTCGAGCTCCATTATTTTGATCTTATGATGCTAAAAGTAAATAAATTATATAATTGATGTTTTTTTAAATATAGAAATACACCACATTTATATTGAATATATATATATATTTAAATGACATTTACATTAAACAATATTTAGATAGACAATAAAACTAGCAATCTTTATAAATGTGCCCTAAATGGTTCAAATAGGGTTTATCTAATGTGAATTGATTTCTGCCTGTAAGTTTCTATATATTTCGCTTGCAGCATGTGACAAGTCAGCTGTAAAATAGTTTAAGGTAGTGACTTTTTATTTGGAATTTCTTTGTCACTGAATGTTGGCTAGTATGATAATGTAATAAATTATGAAAACCTACCAAAGCATAGTTGACTTCTGTTGAATTCTTAGAGCCTTGAGTAATAAGACCTATCATGCTTGATTGTTTGCCTAATGAGGCATTCTATTAAAGCAAAATCTAAGACATGAGAAAGTGACTAATAGGTTTGAACATGTGTAGAAAGAAATTCACTTCTTTTAGAAAAACTACAACAAAACAGGTCGGTTATGCAACTTTCCTTTTTGTCTTGCTGCCTTTGTAATTGAGTGTGGATCATTAGGTCGAAAGTAACTAAATTGACAGTCATTAGGTCCACCACTACTGGTCGACAGTGAAAAAAGTTTATAGAGGAAAAAAGGTTCGACAGAAGCAAAAGGTTGACACACCACAAAGTTGACATGAGGTTTCCACATGTTTTATGGTGTCTGTCGACATCTGTTGACGTGGACCCCCAATTAGTGTAATGCATACCCTCGCATGGTGAATCGCTTTGCTCAGCCTGCTTTATTATTGCCAATTGTAGTCCACGTGGATCATAAAGTATTAAAACGTTATTTGAATTAAAAAAAAACCTATGTCAACCTTTTCATGTGTCTACTATTGCTTGGGTCATACTTTTGTCAAAGTTGACCTTTTAACCATAGCGACGTTTTGCCTGTTGACCAATAGTGGCCAGAATTCACCCCCTCACTTTTACCATTCACCGGATTTCACATTACTTTGGACATACAGAAGAATATTAAATACATTACAACCCACAGTTTACTAAAACAATATTTTGCTAACTGTGTATATTAAATTAAAAAATCTAGATACTATTTTAAAATGATTACATTCTACTGTTTTATGTATCAGTTCTTGTTTAACGCTTTACCATTCATATTTTTAAGATACTATGAGGATGCATTAGTTGTACAGATGGAGCAGCTCTCAATGGAGAATGTATAGAATCGCCAATCGCCACTGTGCGCCATCCTACAGAAGGGGGCGCGCGTGCACGAGATGCTCGTGTGCCAACTTCTGTCAAAGGCCACTGCATTTCTCTGCCGGCTCCCCGTTGCTCCCCGGTCTCCCCCATAGCCCCCACAGCCCCCACTCGCCCTGCCCGTCTCCACATCAGGGGATCTGCTCCCCACCACCGTGCTGGCTGGGATGCTCGCACGTCCCAGTCAGATGGAGCTCCTGTCCGCCAGTCTGCGCCAGCTCAGGAGATCTGGTGATTCTTCAGGCTGGCTGACAGCCGCTCCCATCTGTACATTGGTTTGCATTGTGTTGAATCTTAAATTAGTTCCACGCATTCCAGAAGATGAAGTTGAGTTGGTCTTACATCGGTTTGTGTGTTGTCAAATATCAGATTAGTTCTGCAAATTTCAGAAGATACTATGAGGCTGAGTAATACCACATACACAATAGCCGACCCTAAGCCGACCTGGCTGTGGTTGATATAGTTAACAATATCGTCCGTGGCCGATATCGCTGAACATGCAGGTCGTTTGGCGGTCTAGCCAAATTGACCTGCAAGTTCAGTAGACATCAATCATCATGAACGATGCACATTCAACTATTAATGATACTGAGTGTACACATAGTGACCGATATCGCTTAGAAAGCCTATTCTGAGCAATATATTTCACTATATCTTTATCCTATAGTCTTATAACTGTTTGCATGCTATAGATTGTAAGGTTGCGAGCAGGGCCCTCCTACCTCTATATTGGTCTCTTACTACCCCCTATTGTTTCCAATTATAAAATGCAATGGATAATAATAGTGTAAACAGGCCACATGCATATGCAAATATACAGATTTGCTAGAAGCTGACATTTGTGCAGACTTGTGACTGGATAGGTCATCTGGGAGTGGGAAGGTGTGGTTTAACATCAGTCTGGTACTAAAAGGACATATTTGCATAATTACCAACAGATGTATCTCCAGTTCACACTGTAAAACACCATACCTCCAGTTTACCTTACAGAAAATAATGCACCCAGTTCACATTATGTTACACGGTGCCTCCAGTTCACATTATTCCATACAATGCCTCCAGTTCATAGTGAATGGTGCATTCTTACTGTGTTTCTTGACCACTTGTGCTCAGAGTACCAAATCTGCTGATTACAACATCCTTCACAATTTTTAGGTATTGAACTGGTTTTGCATTGATCTGACCATCAAATCTAATGCACAAACTATAGATAAAGCCATTGTGGCCTACTTACAATTTTTGAAATATTCTTGCATGAATTTTGGTTGCTGAAAATCCAGGATACAGTAGGTTGCCATTTTTTGGCCTATCTTTAAAAGAAATACTAATAACATAATAAATAGGGTTTAGATTATTTGGATAATGAAGATAGAATATACTTGCTCTATACAGAGAAGACCTAAGTAATAATTATAATAGATAAACTCCAGCAGTGTCTCTATAAAAGGGATTAGCTCAATCCCTTAATTCACAGACAGACATTAAATACAACCATATAAAGACTGGAGATTATCTTTTTAAAAATAACTGGTATTTATTATACATAAATGTTTAAACCACTGGCCAGTGGTTCAAAGATAATAAACAATATTAACATATACAATACAATTACATATACTGTATAAACTCATTATTAGGATTTCGCAGCTTTTTAGTATAAATGTAAACATATGTCTGGAGGTAGATGTTAAAAGAGTCCTCTTTTTTTATTATTAGTATTACAGTTCTGGATGTTTAGACTTAATTCTTTGAACATAGTGAAATAGTTGTAAAAAAAAGCTCCCAAACAAGAAATAAAAAATAAAAAATAAATATTCAAATATAAGGACACAATAGTCTCTTACTTTCTGGGTCTGGCCAGACCTGATGAATTTTCACAGTGGGACCTGGTTAGATGGACTTCCCATGTGTGTTCTTATGCGGAAGCCCTGGATATAACCTGTAGATCCAGGAGGATATTTATGATCTTTCGTTCTCCCACGTTTGGCAGGCAAAACAAGCTCCAGCAGATCTTTGTATCTAGAGAGGGTGCGTAGTAGATAAGTAGATTACACGTTTCACCGCCTCCTAGTAGGTTTCAGAGACTTCTTCAGATTGTGGGTATTATTGGATTATTTCTGTTTTATTGGTTGATGAGCACATTGGTTATTAGAAGCTCCAGTACCAATAATGAGTATTACCCAGAGCTGGCCCTAGCCAATATAATGCCCTAGGCAAATTTTTGCCTGTGCCCCCTAGCACTGCCGCTAGTTCCACCTCTGATTCAGCACCCCTCTCCCAGTAAAACACCCATAACCCAGCAGCCAGCAACACCAACCATCCCCTGGTGTACAGTAGGAGCCCATCTCTTCCTTAGGCCATGGCTCAGCATGGTTAGCCATGGCTATCCTATTGTTCTCAGCTGCAATACAATACATAGAACAATACAGTAGGGGATTAGCAGGGTAATCCAATTACTCACTTAATCCTATTATAGGGATAGATGACACTGGCTCCATTTGTATCTATAATGGGTAAAAGGTGTGCGATGCACACATGTCCCTGGATCCTGTGGGCTCTACACACTGTGCACCCATTTTACTTTACTCACCTCTCCATTGGTCCGGCAGCACAGCGGTAACAATCACTGGGAAAATGGCAGTGTAGTGACCCATATTCATATTACACAGCACATAGAGACCCATATTCACATTATACACCACATAGTGACCCATAATCACATTAAACAGCACCTAATGACCCTTAGTCACATTACACAGCAGGCTGATTCCTGCAGAAGGGGCCAGTATGTTACCTTTTACCCTCACTGGGAGGGAAAAAAGGGGTCAAGTTGTTGTGGTCTATATGGCTGGCCGCCACTGCCAGACCACCTAACCACTTTTTCTGATTGCCCAATAAAGGCAGACTTCTGGAAAAATGTCCTCCCTGTCTGGGACTCCCCTGACATGCTTCTTTTATTACAAAGTCACCTCCCATCGTCACTTCTTATATGTCAGCCTCCCTGCAAGGGTTCACACATGTGCTCCTTCCACAGGTTGCTAATTTTATTTATTAGGACCCTACTACAGTATTTAAGTGTAATGTAAATCAGAGGGACTGTGCTACTGTGCGGTGTAACTAGAATTGGGGCTACTATTGTGTGGCCTTACATGTGCACTATCCCTGTATTACATATGGGAGGGAGGAGGGTTGAATATCAAATTTGTATAAATTAATACCTTGCCCTGTGTGACAAAAATCCTCCTCGTGGATTATAAATTAATTTTGCTTATATTGTATATTCTGTTTCCCTTCTCAACTGATAATTGTCATAAATGCGCTAGATCCATCTGCCCTTCCACGCCCTCTCCTCTTTCTTTTCCAATTTAAACTCTTCTGTGGTCTTTTCTTTCTATACTTATCAAAATCTAGTGTCTCATTATGTAGATCACATAATTGATTAATGATGATAAGAAAAAAGCAGAGGAATTCTTTCATTTTGTCAGTGTTTACTAGAGGGGAACAAATGGTGGGAATATTACAAAACAACAGAAATTATGATGCCCCGTGACTGCGGAAGAAATCCTAAAGCGACTAAGCAAAATGAAAATAAATAAATCTCCAGGGCCAGATGGCTTCTTACACCCAAGGGTTCTAATGGAGCTGAGCTCAGCACTAGCTAGGCTATTATACTTCATTTTTTCAGATTCAATTTCATCAGGCTCGGAACTGGTGAATAGCAGATGCGGTACCATTATTAAGTAAAACATTTCCAGGAAATGATAGGCCTGTAAGTCTGACATCAATAGTGGGTAAATTACTGGAGGGTATATTAAGGGATAGCATTCAGGAGTTGCTGGGGTGAAATAAGATTATTAGTGGTAACCAGCATGGATTTGTGAAGGACATGTAATGTCAAACTAACTTAGTTAACTTCTATGAGGAAGTGAATGGAAACTTAGACCATGGCAACACAGTAGCTGTGGTCTACTTAGATTTTGTTTAGGCATACAGTGCCTCATATGAAGTTGATCTACAAAATATGGTAGGAAATACCATATTTTGGAGAATAGGGAACAGAGAGTTGTGGTAAATGGAACATTTTCAAATTGGGCTAAAGTTTAGCCCAAGGTTCAGTTCTGGGGCAATGCTTAATATATTTATTAACAACTGAGGCGATGGTCTAGTAAGCAAAGCGTCCAGTTTTGGAGATGACACTAAACTGTGTAAGGTAATAAAATCATACCAGGATGTATCCTCTCTTTAAAACGACTTAAATAAACTGGAGTATTGGGCAACAAAATGGAAGATGAGGTTTAATATCGATAAATGTAGGGTAATGTATTTTGGGAGAAGACACCAGGGTGCAATTTATAAATTAAATGGGGTAGATGTAGGGGAATCCTTAATAGAGAAGGAATTGGGGGTGTTCATTCACAGTAGACTTAGCTGCAGTGCTCAATGTCAAGGAGCAGCAGCTAAGGCCACTAAGGTATTGGCATGCATAAAAAAGGGAGTAGAGGAAAAAGAAGACGTGTAATTGTGCTACTGTATAAATTGTTGGTATCTACAATAGTGGGTATAGTTCTGAGAACCACACCATAAAAAAGACAGGTTCGGAGGACAGCAACCAAATTGATAAATGATTTAATTGAGTTTTGGGGAAGGTCTGGCCGGGTTAGGTATGTTTACAAAAAGAAAAGAGGCGCCTAAGAGGGATATGATTAATATTTACAAATACATTAAGGGTCAATACAGAGAGCTATCAGGTGTATTGTTTACCAAGAGGTCTGAATACAGGACATATGGTCACAACCTAAAGTTAGAGGAGAGGAAGTTTCACAGCCAGCAAAGGAAGGGTTTCTTTACAGTAAGGGCAGTAAGTATTGGAATACTCTGCCAGAGAAGGTTATGATGGGTTAGAAACATGTTTAGCAGGAAAAAAATATTCAAGGTTATAATCATTATAAAAGTGGACCCAGAGAGAAATCGGACAGCCATGTAGGGTCATTAGGGATTCTGGTTTTTTTTTTTTAAATATAGTCTTTATTTATTACATATTTCTTACTTATACTCACAAAAACACATATAACAGTCACCCCTTTTTTTTTTCAGGGTCGAGCATTAACATTCATATTGTCCAAATCCGAACGCCTTAAACATATATGCAATACATAAATAACTTCCTTCCCATCCATTGATTTCGGCACGGATTTCCTTGTTCCCCTGGGTCTCCTTATTCCTTACCCCCCCCCCCCATCACTAATGGCTACCCCCCCCCCCCCCACCCTACCCTCCCCGGGATTTGTCTCCTCTAAGTCATCCTATAATTGTGTCTCCTCTATAATCTATTAAAGTGCATTACGTATCTATTTTGTTCCTGTGGACCTACCTATTTACCATCATAAAATTCGGATTTTATCCATATATCCCAAACTAGGTGAAACTTACTTATATTCCCTCTCTTTAAGTACATGTACCTTTCATGTGCAATAGTGCTATTTACCAAACTTTTCCATTGCTTTATACTCGGGCTGTCATGCGCCAGCCATTTTCTAACTATTAATACTTTAACTAGAGTGAGTAAATTTACAATACATTGTGTCTGGTGTTTATCTGTGCCTACTTGTGCATTACAATTTAATAAACAAACTTTTTCATTTACCACGTTTTGGCTAACGCCCAGCCGTCTGATAACTTGGCCAGCCGCTTGCCATAGCCTCTGGACATGTCTGCACTGCCAAATCATGTGTAGGAATGTTCCTTGGTGTATTCTACATTTGGGGCATTTATCACTATTTCTTTTATTGTATTGTTTAAGTTTTACTGGGGTCACATATACTCTGTGTATAATGAAGAGCTGTATTTGTTGGAACCGTATTGATACTGTTGCCCTTGTGGGAGATGCCATTACTTTTTCCCATTCCTCGTCAGTCATACTCCCTATATCCTTACTCCACTTGCTTCTGTTTTTCTCTATTTGGCTATCTTCTAGATTCCCGATCAGTATTTTGTATATACCGGCTACTTTGATTTTATTTCTTGGCTCTAGCATTTTCTTTACTGGGGAGTCCTCTATGTTTACCCCTTCCCTCCCATATGTTGATCCCAACCTACTCCTTAGCTGGAGGTACCTATAGAACATGTTTTTCCCCATCTTATATTCAGTTGCCAGTTGTTCAAACGTCTTAATCCTTCCTTCTTCATATATTTGTCCTATTTGTACTATTCCATATCTTCCCCAACATGCCTTGATTTCTTTTCTCCTGAATCTAACTTCTCCTCCCTGAGTATTTATTGCCCAGATCGGGGTTTCTGGGTCCAGCCCCTCATAACCCAACATTTTATTTGTCTGATCCCAGATCCTCTTCGCTTGTTTGATTAAAGTTTTTCTGGTTTTCCCCTTGCTATGATCCAGTAGAATCTGCTTTGGGGAGTCCCCCTCTCTATTCTGGTTCACTAATTCGCTTAAGTTATTCTCACTAGTTGTTGTTAGCCAGCTCTTCAGGTGCCATAATTGTGCTGCCATATAATACAATTTAAAGTGTGGCAGCCCCAAGCCTCCTTGCTTTTTATTTCTATTTAGAGTGGTTATTTTAATTCTAGCTCTTTTATTCCCCCAAATAAAAGTTGACGTAATGCTTTCAATCTTTTTGAATACTCTTGCGGGTATATAGACTGGTGCTTGTTGGAAGATGTAGAGCATCTTGGGTAATACTACCATCTTTACCATATTCACTCTCCCCGTTATGGATAGGGGCAATTTTGCCCATGATTTAATTTTCCCCTGGTACCACTTTATCAATGGTTCCAGGTTCAACTTGGCGAAGTTGTTCGCATCATTTGATATGTGGACCCCCAAATATTTCATACTCCCTGTCCATTTTACCACTCCCTCATCCGTCCGGCTGGGTGGACATCCTCCCTTGCCTGGCATTATACTGGATTTGTCCCAATTTATTTTAATCCCAGACTGCTGCCCAAAATCCTCCAGTGTTCTTAATACAATTGGCATCTCCCTTTCTTGGTCCGCAATGTATATCAGGATATCGTCTGCATAGGCTGATATCACTTGTTTGTTTTTTCCTTCACCGGCTCGCCCCAGGCCTCTCATCCCCGGGTTTTGCCTCAGGGAACATGCCAACGGTTCCAGCGCCAGGTTGAACAATGCAGGGGACAGCGGACACCCCTGCCTCGTTCCCCTCCCAAGTTCAAAGGCTTCCGTTACATACCCATTGACTTGTAGCCTGGCCCTTGGTGCAGCATATAGGGTTTTTATCCAATTTATAAATTTTCCCCCAAAACCAAATCTCCCAAGAACTTCCCATAAGTATCCCCATTCTATACTGTCATATGCCTTTGCGGCGTCTAATGAGAGGATACATGGGGTGTCTCCCTCTTGCTGGTCAATTTGTGTGTTTACATAGAACCTACGGATATTTATTGCTGTACTCTTTTCTTTGCGGAATCCTGTTTGGTCCTCATGTACAAGTTTATCCATCACCCCTTCTAGCCGTTTTGCTAACACTTTAGCCATGATTTTGGCGTCTGTGTTAATTAGTGATATGGGCCTATATGATTCCATTGCAGTTGGGTTCTTGCCTTCCTTCAATATAAGTACTATCATCGCCTCCCCCATCGATTCTGGGATTTGCCCCTGCTGCAGACTTTGATTTAACATCTCTGTAATCTTGGGCACCATTTGGCTTGAGAATTTTTTATATATTTCAGGTGGTAGCCCATCGCATCCTGGCGCTTTGCCCCCTGGCATGGCTTTTATTGCCTCTCCAACTTCCTGTTCTAAAATGGGGCTTTCCAATATTACTCTGTCTGCTTCACTTAGAGTAGGTACCTCTATTTCCTTTAGGAATTCTGCTCGCTCTTTTTTTGTGCTTGGGGATGTAGACATATACAATTCTTTAAAGTATTGAAGGAAAGCACTAGCTATTTCAGGGGTAGTTTCTGCCTTACTGCCATCCTCTCTCATCACGTATATTATGTTCTTTGGGTTGGATATTTCACCCCTAGCTAATTGTGCCAAATAGCTGCCCGGTCTGTCATATAGTATATATTTGTTGTGTGCCCTGAAGGACTCCTGTTTCACTGTGTGTTCCTGCACTTCATCCAACCACGCTGTCTTGGCGTCTAACCATTCCCTTCTTGCCTCCTCAGTTCCATCCTGCCAATATGCCTCCTCCCTGGCTTTGCTGTTCCTTTCTGCCTCTACATTTTTCTCCCTCGAGGTTTTTTTAATTTGTGCAATCCTTTTTACAAGAGCTCCTCTCAGGGCAGCTTTCCCGGCATCCCACACCACCCCTTCTGGTGCTGACCCCTCATTATCCACAAAGTATACTTCCCATTCCCTAATGATCTCACTCCCAGCACCCATCTGATTCAGCCATGATGGATGACATTTCCACATCCGCCTACCCCTGTCTATGTGTTCACTGGTCTGAACCACGATGGGTGCATGGTCAGAGATCCCATGTGTCATGTATTCCACGTGTTCTATATGGGGGAACATAGTTCCATCCATTAGGGCCATATCTATACGTGAGAAGGATTCATATGACTTGGAGTAGCAGGAGTATGTTAATGTTTTTGGGTGTTTTTCCCTCCACCAGTCCTTCCACCCAATATCTTCCAGGAACTGGTGCAGGCCCTTGTTGCCCCCACTGGTACCTGTATTATTCTTCCTCCATCTATCTAAGCTAGGATCAAGTACGTTATTCATATCCCCCAGGCATATAGCCGCCGCCCCTCCTGATCTTGCCACAAACTCAACTGCCTTTTTCAGTACCTCATAATGGAAAGGTGGAGGGATATACACCGCCATAATGCATACCTGGTTGCTATGTAATTTCCCCTGTAGGAACACGTATCTTCCCATCGGGTCAATTTCCTTTCTCTCACACAAAAAGGGTACATCTTTGTGGATCAATATCGACACGCCCCTTGCCATGCTTGAGAAGCATGAATGATACATGTTCCCAACCCAAGCTCTTTTCAGGGCCATAGTTTTTTCCCCTGCCAAATGTGTTTCCCCTAAACATACAATCTGTGCCCCATATTTCTTAATTTGGTTCATCACCGTTGATCTCTTTATACGGTCATTCAGACCACGGACGTTCCAATATACAATTTTTACCATATTTTGCCTTGTGTTCTTTCGACAATAACCTATTTCCTATTGGTGACAAATCCCTCCCCTTGCTCCCGCCACCCCCCTCCCTGTATACCATCCCTACTATAGTATACCTAATACCCTCCCCCCCCCTCCCCCCGACACACTCAAACACATACATCAAACACTTGGGGCAATAAAAAATTTGGCAATCACACTCTCGAGTGGGCCCTCTGATATTAGTCACTTGTTTTACATTACTTTGGGAAAAAAATAAAATAAAAATAAAATAAAAATAAAATAAAATTTGTTCTGCCATAGGACCCTGAATGTCCTCTAGCTGGGATATTCTAGCTTCTGTCTCATTGACCCGGGTCTGTATGCTTTGTACCGATTGTCTTAGCAGGGTAATTTCGGACTGCATTTGCTCTATCTTGCCACTTAATCTCTCCTCACTCCCATTAATGGCCTCTAGCAGTTTCTGGAAAGTGGCCTCGGGTACCGTGTCAGACATTGTAGAGTTCAACAGGTCAGATTCATTAGGTGACATAGAATCCCGTTTCCCTTTACTCTGGGCCTTGGACTGGTTTGCACTATCTCTCGCATACTTTTCCAGTTTTGCAGCAGCTGCTGCTGCTGCAGCTGCCTGCCCAGCCTTCCTCATATTTACTATATGGATGCAAAGTGTTAAACAGGACTTGCTTCACGGCTCAGTTCATCAACCTATATATTGCCAAGCATACACCAGTCACCTTTAGAGTCACCTGTCTATTGAGGGCTTTTCTTTGCTACAGTGGAGTAGGCATCCGGTACTTATATACACAGTCAATTTGAGTTAAGCTCTCCAAGGTCGGCCGTTTCCCTCCTACTTTGATTCTGTCCCTGACCGCCTTTCCATACACCACCACAGACCTCCAGAGCACAGTATAATATAGGTTGAGTACTCACTCAGTTCTGGCACGCACAACCTCTTTAATAGGCTCCCTCGGCAGACTGCTGCAGTGGCTGTATGTAATTTGCTTCCGCTGCTCCCAGCATATGCCCTCTGGGTCGGCTGCTCAGACCCTGGCCGGCTTCCAAGTGTGACAGGGATTCTCCGTCCTTTCTCTTGGCCACTCCGTCCGCCTTGTGGTAAGCAGTCTCCCTGTGCTGCACCGCGGGTAAGCACGTCCCGGCGCCGTCTCCTCCCTGCAGCTGACTGGTTACCTCGGGTCCCAGTTATGCGGCCACTCTAAACGCTCCGACCACAGGTGTCAAAGCTGTGCGGTGTCGTGTTGCGGCGCCCAGCACCACACTCCCTTCGGCAGCTGGCGTGTGTACCACCTTCCTCACGGCCCGATCAGGTAGCCTCTCTATCACCTGCGTACGTGCGGGAACACCACATCAGCGCGACCCTGCTCTCCCAGCATTCACCTGGCTCCACACATCAGAGGGCTCACAGGCTCCCGCCCTACACGGAGACTTCCGTGATTACCGCCCCTCACCCTCGGCCAGGGATTCTGGTTTAAAACAGATAGCTAGTAACATCTGCGTCCTTACTATAAGCACTGCACAGTAGAAGTTTAAATATACTGTAGGTGGAACTTGATGGACTAATGTCTTTTTTCATCCTCATCAGCTATGTTACTATTTCTTTATGCATATGTTCCAAAATAAAGAATTTAATTAAAAAAAGTTGATTAGACAATTCCTTGAATAAAAGTCATACATTGGAATATAATAACTAATTACAGTAAAGTCTTGAATATATTCTATTTATTAAAATCTATTCATATAGCTCCAGCATATTCTGTTGCCTTTTACAAGTGGAGAGAGGGCCCTGCTCCATATTTGCCTACTCTCCTGGATACTGCATGGAGGATCCTGATTTTTGGGGTCGTCCCCCACAACCCATGAAGTATAGGTAGCTCTCCTACATTCTTTCTGCTTCCTAGAGAAGTGATCAGGATTGCATATTACTCACCGGTAATCATAGGAGCCGTGGAAGAGGTGAGTGGATTGTAACCCACTCTAACCCCCTCCACTTTGAATCTGCAAATCGTGGGTGTTTCCCTATGTTGGGGGTGGGGCCGAATGGTGAGACCTTCATGTGGCACCAAAGTGCCCTGCAGCATGCTTCTGTGGGCTTCTCCTGGAGAAGAAACTTTCAAAGTAGGTAGTAGGTACAGTAAGTAGATAAGTATGTAAAGATCCATCAATTGATCTATTTATGTCAGTCTCCTATGCGCTTAACTCATTTGGTTTCATTATATGATTTTCACTAACCCTGCAGATTTTCACACTTTCATTTGGGTGATATGACCTAATTAAGAGGATTATAAATACAGCTCTCATGGACTCCAAAAACTCATTCTGCTCCTAATGAAGGTGTGGGGTTTCCATACTGAAACGCGTCAAGCTCACACAGATTTTCTTTCCTATATCCTATTCACTTGGTTCTGCACAGGCAAAATCAAGCTCATAACCAGGAGGTCGCAGCCCACTGTCTTTGACTGACATCCATGCGGGGAAAACTTGCTACTTTTAGATGGACTCTCAAGGAATCTGACCAATACTGGGTAATTAATCTATTTGCTGGGCATTCAACCGGAACTGTTTATTATGATCACATGATCACCTTTATTGCCCACTAGTGTAACCTCTAAACAACAAAGGTACTGCCATCATTTATTCCACTATGAATACTCACTGGGAATTATAGGAATTTTTTGTGTGAATATTCTTATTTTATATGTTCATGAATGAAATGTTTTCCTTTTTTAAATAATAAATTCACTTTCTGAATTAAATCTGTATTTATTGTCTGTTCAGCAAAACTCAAGTGTTCACAACCATCCTTTGTCTATTATCTTGGTATACATAAGTAGTATGCCCTATTCACAAAAAAAAAAACAAAGGCAACCAAACTGAGTGCTGGCAGGGGGTGTGACGTGAAGCAGCTACTGACGGAGGGGAGAGCAACCCCTCAGATACAAGAAATAAGGAAAAAGAAAAAGTAGCACTAATACACCAATGAACAATTAAAAATATGCAAATTGAATAACACATAAAAACAATTGCAAATACACCTCAATGCAGTAGGGACAAGCATCCGTTCCTATGAATACCCCCAATAGTCCACATGTAACTCCAATGGGGTAAATGTTTGATGAGTGGAACAAATGATTTTCAAATGAGTTTGGAAGCTAAAAAATGTCTTGCAATTATGGACATTCCACAGAGAGGGTACAACTTGGGAGCTGGTAATTAATGTGGATGAATGAAGAAGTAAATAGATGCATGTTTTGTGTTCTTCATAGCCTTGTAAATTAGTACAAATATTTTAAATTGAATTTAATTAAATACAGACAACCAATATAAGCACTGATAGAGTTGAGTACAGGTAGAAAAATGTTTTGCAAGGAAGATTAGCCTAGCCACTGTATTCAAATACATTATTGGGGTGAAAGTCTGGTATGGTGAAGACCTGTATGGTGACTATCGCAATAGTCAATGCAAGAGTTAATAAGTACGATTTCTTAGATATGTGTATTTTTATGAAATATTCAAAAGATGTACAGTATGTAAATAAATATAGAAACAGTTTGAATGTGTAGCCCAAATGACAATTACAGGTAAAAAATTATACCTAGGAAGTTAATCTCAGAGGTAAGGATAATTGTTGGCAAATAAGCAGACAAGAAATGTCAGGGAGTCAGTAACCTGGGCCAATATACAGTAGAATGTGAGAGATCTAGAAAGGATAAATGCATTTGGCTATCATCTGTCTAGAGATGATAATGAAATTAGCTGAATAGTTTTCCAACAGAGGTGGTATGGCTAAGCCTTGTTGTACTCCAACTTGAAAAGGAAGTAGAGAGGAGGTGGAGCTTGAGATACAGTACAACCACTAAAATTAATATTTGATAATCCAGATGAGAACCAGGATAGGACTGGGCTTTGGGTGGGTGATCTGGGCTTTTTGGCATGGCTGTTGCCCATCCAGGACTTCAATGGCATCTTGTATCTTCTGGAGCTGTTCACTGCTCCTCTGCCACTACTCTGACTCCTTGTACTAGCTAATATTAGTTAGTTTCAGGAGGCAGCAATGATGAAGACTTTCAGAAGCCTAAAAACTCTGGGAAGACCTGGATGGACGGTGGCAACCACACAAAAGAGCTTATAGCTCCTAGCTGAAGATACTGTATAACAAAATATTAAAACATCAGGTGCTGTATCTTTATTTATTATTTAATTTACAAGGGAACTATAGATACCAGTGGGCCCCGCCTGCTGGTACTTTTGGTTCTCCAAGTACCAGCATGCAGGGGAGGCAGTAGTCCTGCTCTAAAAACATGGGTGTGTGTGTGGGGGGCGTTTTTGATCTTGTCCTGAGAACCCCTAGTTACGCCTCTGCCTATGGACTGTATTATGTGTATGAGAAAAGTGTGGCCAACATTCTGGACAAAAATGCACCTATTTTGAGCCTACCACATTCATAGGTTTGTGACCAGATCCTGAATTTGAGACCATTGTGAGAGTGAGGGAACAGAAGTATATCATTATTGTGGAGGAGGGGTGTATTGCCAATGAGCATGCATCTGAAAAATCATAAATTGGAGGCCATACTCTGATAGAGTACATTTAATGGTAGGACGACGAAGGATCCGCTTAAAGACTCTGAAATAGGGCGTCTGAGCACTTGTACATTCAGACGCTTGGCTTTATACCAGGGAGGTATCCAAAAGGTAGATCAACAATATCTGGGTTGACCTACCAGTCTACCTATCAGTCTACACCATATGGTCAACATATGGTCGACACAGACAAAAGCTTGACATGGCTATGGTTGACACATGAAAATATTTTTTTTTGCTTTTTAATAGTTTACATCCACATGGACTATGATTGCCAATAGTAAACTGCCAGGCAAAGTGAGGCACCGATCCCACCATGCGACGCAGTAAACCAATTGGGAATCTCCATGGTCAGAAGTCAACAATGCCATAAAAAACATGAAAAACAAGGAAAAACTCATATCAACCTTTTTCGTGTCAACCTTGTGCATGTTGATCATTTGGTGTTGATTAAGACATTGTCAACCTACTGTACCACACCCTACCAGGGATTAGCGGCAGCATTAACGTCAAGGTACAGACTTGTAAGTGGCAAAAGATGCCGCCACAAACGTTCAGGTCTTTAGTGTGCCTATTTGTATGTTCTTGCTCAGTCTTCCAATTTCAACTTTTTTTTTTTACCATTTTGTTAGAATTTATTGGAAACTCGGAATACCCAAAGTCTTTCGGATAATTCACTCATTTTCTTTATGATCATATTAACCATTCTATTTAAAAGGAACAGTATTAAACAGCAGTTTCGGTATTTACTAGTTTTACTGTTTTTTTTTTTAAATATACTGCTTTACTCCTTAAAATGAAAATGTAATTTAAAAGATATTAATGAAGTCAACAAATTGTGGGTTTAATGGTACCTGCCTCTTCTAGCAATGTTTGTAAATAAAGAACAAGCGCAAGCTGTGCAATTTCTCAAAACATCATCACAGCTCGAGTCACCAAGATATAATACAAGTCAAGGTCTCTGCAGGTGAAAGACATTAAATGAACTATAAATGACTGACATAATGATGTTAATTCAAAGAGCTGCACTAGACATGTTTGGAGTCAGTAACATAAATTGGCATTTAAGAGGCGAAAGCATTTAACATTTTTCTTTTCATCAATGATAACTTTGCCTACGGAAAGGTCACTTCAAAATGCTTGTGGAATTGCTGAGGAGATACAAAGCCCTTGCAGATGCGTCTTAAAGGCACACTGTAAGTATATATACAAGCTGATTCTCCAATTTCCAAAATGCTTTGGACCATACTGTATTTTGGATATCCGATTTTTCTGTGTTTTGGATTACTTGCATTTCATAATGAGATATCGTAGGGATGGGACCAACATTTTTATTTCACATACACCTTCTGCACATAGCCTGAAGGAAATTTGACACTATATTTTATAATTTTGTTTAATAAACAGTGTCTGTGTATATACTGCACCATCAGAAAGAAAAGATGTCTATCTCAGTCGCGCTCAAAAAATTCCATATTTTGGAATATTCTGTATTTTGGTGCTTAGGAAAATTCTGCCCAAGTGGTCTGGGATTTGGTACCACCAGTTTAAACTGTGAGAGAAGTTTGTGTAATCGAAATGCTGATTGGGCATCTTTAAGAATTTTCCTAAATATGTTCGAAGTTCCAAAGCCCAGACTTGTAGGAGAGTTTATGAGCAGATAGGCATGGAGATTTTTGGGTGAAAATAACACATGGTTCTTCTATTAGTGTGGTAATAGATGCAATACATCTCTAGGGACGCCGGGTGTCTGGGAGAAGATATTTGGAGTGATGACTAGACAAAGATTTCCATAGGCGCATCGCCATGTGCTGTCTCTACAGCTGGCCATTGTCAGGCAATAGGACCTCTGAACTACGACTTCTGTGCATGCACGGGATACTACATCTCTATATCTTGCTAGTAAGAGGGCCCCTTGAGTACCTCTAAATGAAACTGTAAATGTGCCATTACCACACATTAACCAGAGCATGAACTATGACAAATGATGCAGGTCTGAACAAAGTTTCTGGGCAGAAGCAGTCCAAACAGTTGTTTTCCTTAAGAATCAAGCTTCTCCAGTAAGATTTTTGATAGAGTATGTTTGCCATTGGAAGTAAAATTTTAACTCAAGGAAATATTTTTGATTGGGACGAGAGTAGACAACACCAAAGTCAATGGGTTTATAACAGGTTGGACATAGATGAAAGGGGATGCGGTCATTGGGTCGGCACAAGAAAGGTCGACAGGTAAGGTCAACAGGGTCCTTAGGTCAACCGGTGGAAGGTCGACAATGCAGAAGGTCGACATTATTTTTTTAAAATTTTCTTCTCCACTGTGGTTCCAGAACAGGTGGTAGTTCATGCCCTACCATCCACTAGGGCATGGAGAGAGAATAGAATAGTGTGCCATGCATAGCAAGGGGCTGCCGTACACTTAGACAGTGTCCCGAACTACACATCTTGAACTAGACATCTAGATGCCTACAAAAAATAAAAAATACGAGTCGACCTTCTGCATTGTCGACCTTCTGCTGGTCGACCTAAGGACCCTATTGACCTTCAGTCCCTGTCAAAATTCCGGTGTCGACCTTAGGGCAGTACAGATGGTTATTGGTTAGCATTTCGGCCTCACAGAACTGAGGTCATGGGTTCAATTCCCACCATGGCCCTAACTGTGTGGAGTTTGTATATTCTCCCCTCCTTTTCCTCCCACGTTTCCTTCCACGTTCCAAAAATACAATGGTAGGTCAATTGGCTCCTAACAAAATTAACCCTTAATGTCTGTGTATGTATGTGCATGTGGTTGGGAATATAGATTTTAAGCTCCACTGGGGCAGGGACTGATATGAAGGTTCAAATATTCTCTGTAAATATGTGTGCACTATATAAGAAACAATTAATAATAACTGTTAATAAATTATCGCTCTGCCTGCAGTCAGGTCTGAAAAACCACCAATAGCTTGTCTTGTTACAATAAATGAGGACGGTTTTAATAATATTTTGATTCATTAATTTTTATCTGGTTTTTTTCACCCTTAATTACTACTAATTTTACATATCATACTTTTAATGATAGCAGATGTCTATCAGTACATTTTTTAATAGTTAGAATGAGTATTAACCTTTTAAGTGCCAATATTGCTGTTTGAGATGTGTAACATATCTGCTAAAAATGCTAGGGCCATAATTGAGGAAAATTACCAGACACTGAGCAGTGGCATAACTATAGCTCCGCAGCCCCCGTGGTGGCGGGGAGGCGCAGAGAAAGTGTGGGCTCCGGGGGGTCTGCAGGGCTATAGTTACCCGCTGCTGTCTGCCGGTACCTGGCCTGCCGCATCTGTCTGCGGTCTCGGTCCTGTCTCTCCCGGCGCCGGCTCCTGCTGCTATAATGACAAGTGACACTTAGAAAATGGCTGCCCCCATACTGCAGACAGTTTTTGAGGATGCTAGAGGAGGCGGCGGCCAAAAAAATTTGCGGTGGGGGGAAGGGGGCGTTCATTCAGTAGTTACGCCACTGACTGACTGGCTGGCATTTAGTGGATATTTTGCACATCTCTCACAGCAATGTTGGCACTCAAAGGGTTTACTAATATATTTTTTGAGAATACTATTATTGACAATTGCATTTTGAATTTATATTTTAAACTAAAATTGATTAAATTGTTTGGCTGGAAATAGTTTTGACTATTAAGATCAGGTTTAATTGATTTGGGATTTTAATTGTAAAATATATATGTATATATTTATTTATTTACAGTTTCTTATATACTGTAGCGCAGCAGATTCCGTAGTTCTTTACAATTGTAAACACAGAAAAAACAAACTGGGTAACAACAGACAGACTTGGAGGTAGGAGGGCCCTGATGCAAGCTTACAATCTAAAGGGACATAGTAGGGAAACACAAGGACAGACACCAGTTATAGCATAGCTTATAGGTCCAGAAGGGAAGCTATATAATACATAAGTGCCTCAGAGGGTTATGCATATGGAACTTAAATATGATAGGCTTGCCTGAAGAGGTGAGTTTTCAGGGAACAGATACAAGTATAAGTGGAGTCTGCAAGGCGCTTATGAATGATAAAAATAAATTAATACGTAACTTCCCTTTTGTTAATGGGTGCAATGGTTCAAGCAGTTCTGGGTGTCTCAATTGGATGATTCATATAGAAGGTCATGAATATGAAAACAACATATATTGTATCAGATCTTATATAGTATGAATTCAGTAAAGTCCCCAAGGTGAATCACTCCAAGTGTTCTCATGGATGTCCTTCCACAAGAAAATAAACAGTGTTTTACCAAGAACTCACATACTGTAAGTGAAAGGAAAGATCCCACATATAAAGGTTTCTTTTGTCTTAGAGATATCGTACCCCCACTCACAGCGTGCATAAGCAGATCTTTCTTATAAAGGTATCTTTAAAAGGATTCCCAAAGGGGAGCGTACCCCAACTCACTGTGCAATCTGAAGTATGACTCTCATCAAGGTATCTTTGTGACACATATACTGCATCGAAAGGTTTATTCATTGTACTCCAACATATATAAAAGAATAAAAATTGCAATACACAATTAGGGTAAGGGCCTTTCTACACCTTTAAAAGTGAAACTGGATACACAAAGGATGGAACACGACCTGGGTATTGATGAATCCGGTTTGTCCACATAGATGGCAAGGTCCAGAGTGTCCCAGTTCCAACAGGTAAGGGATCAGGTCCTCCTCTGCTTTCCAACGCATTTCAATCCACAAGGATCTTTGTCAAGTGGAGAGTCTTATTGTGCATAGAAGGGCATTCCATAGGACGGGAGCAGCCCGATGAAAGCCCTGTAATAGTGAATGGGAGCTGGTGATCCGTGCAGAAGAGAGACACAGATCTTGAGCGGGAGATATTTCGTGATAAGTAAAGTTATATAAGCTGGTGCAGTATGGTTAATAGCTTTATATACTAGAAGAAAGGTTTTATATTGAGTACGGTAAAACGCAGGTAACCAATGGCGGGACTGGCAGAGCAGATCAGCAGACGATGAGCGTCTTTCTAGGAAGATTAGCCTAGCAGCAGCATCTAAAATGGATTGCTGTAGCGAGAGTCGATACTTGTTTCCTAGCACGGTGCCACCGATTTCATTTGTATGCCATTGGGTCGGAAAAATTGGTTGCATCGCATCGCATGCGACCAAATCGCATGCGATGCGATGCGACGCGACCGACCCGATTTTTATATTGGAACCAATGTTAAATGGTCCCTGAGACCCAATTTTACATTGGCCCCAATGTTAAATGCCCTCCAGACCCCATTTTTCATTGTATACCCACCCTGATGGGTAATTACTATGTGAAATGGCCCCCCATTGTTAATGCCACGCCACGATCAACATCAACCCGAAGCGTGGCAAGCGCAGCGAGCCCGCAAGGGGCGGCGGTACGCGTCCTCTGACCTTTTCATACCCCCACTATCCACGTCTGCGTGGAGTTGATTTTATATAGTGTGGCGAGCGCAGCGAGCCACTGAGCCCAAAGCATGGCGAGCTCCGCTAGGGGACGCGCATTACTTCAGACGTATTACGCGTCACGGGGCTCGCTGTGCTCACCATGCTTCGGGCTCGGTGGCTCGCTGCGCTCGCCACACTAGATAAGATCGTGGTGTTGCGTTAACAATGGGGGGGCATTTCACATAATTAACCATCAGGGTGGGTTTACAATAAAAAATCGGGTCTATAAATGATACTGAAATCAAAAAGAGCTGATGAGTTTGTCAAGAGATGAGGTATAGATTGAGAAAAGCAGAGGACCTAATACTTAGCCTTGCAGAACTCCAACTGACAGAGGTAGTGAAGAGGAGGTAGAGTCAGAGAAGCGAACACGGAAAGAGCGATCAGATAGGTAAGATGTGAACCAAGATCAACAGCAGAAAGATCTAAAAGAATAAGTAGTGAGTAATGTCCTTTAGACTTAGCAGTTACCAGCTCATTCACCACTTTATTCAGTGCTGTCTCAGTAGAGTGTTGGGAACGAAAACCTGACTGAAGCGGGTCTAATAGGGTGTGATAGTTAAGAAAGTGTGTGAGGCGAGAGTAGACAAGTTTCTCTAGTAACTTGGAGAGGCATTGGAGCTGAGAGATAGGACGGTATTTAGAGAGAGAGTTAGGGTAAGAATTATGTTTTTTTCAGAATGGGTGTAATCACTGCATGTTTGAGTAGAGAAGGAAAAGTACCAGTAGCAAGAGAGAGATTGCAAATTTTAGTTAAGGTTGGGACAAGCACAGGAGATAGAGTTTTAATGACTTGTGCAGGTATAGTATAGGATCAAGAGGATAGGTAGTAGAGTAGGAGGATAAGAAGAGTGTGGAAACTTCCTTTTCATTTTTGGGCTCAAATGAAGAGAAAGTGCCATAGGCTCAGGTAGGGAAGAAAATGGGTTAGAGGTTGTGGAAGAGCATACCATTTCATCTTGGATGTTATTAATCTTGTTCTTAAAGTAGGAGGCAAGTTCTTGTGCACAGGTGGTAGCCGGTGGGGGAGGAGAGAGAGGGTACAGAAGAGACTTAAATGTGTTAAAAAGTCGCTTAGGGTTGGTGGCATGAGAAGAGATGAGAGATTGGAAGTACGTTTGTTTGGCAGTGTCCAAAGCATTGCAGTAGTAGTGGTAGATAGACTCATATGTGAGGAAATCAGTCAGATTACAAGATTTACACTATTGGCATTCTACTTTACGTGACTGAGTTCATAGCTGTCTTGTTATTTTGGTGTGTCACGGCTGGAATCTAAGCCTACTGGGGGGTGAAAAGGGTAGCTGGAGCCACTTCATCAAGGGTTGTTTCAAGAGTCTGGTACAGGTGGGAAACAGCAGAGTCAGGAGAGGTAAGTGTGGGAATTAGAGAGAGCTGTTGTTGCAGAGAGGTGGAAAGTTGTGGAAAATTAATAGCATTATGGAGGAGAGAGAGGGAAGGGAAATCAGTAAAATCAAAGACTGAGCACAGCCTGGTGAAAACAAGGACAAGGCAGTGGCCTTCCTAATGAGTAGAGGAGTCAGAACACTGGGAGAGGCTTAGAGAGTAGGTTAGAGAGAGGAGTTTGTGGAATGTCAATAGCAATATTGAAGTCACCCAGGATGATAGTGGAGATGTCAGAGGATAATAAGTATCTATATTGTAAGCAGGGGTGTAGGGAGGGTGGAGCCAGCAGAGCTCGAGCTCTGGGCGCTAGGTTTACCACCCATCTGGGATTACTCAGGACAGTCCGGTAATTAAGCCGGGTGTTCAGAGTCCGGACGGGTGGCGTTCCGAGACTAGTAAATGTCCGGGAACTGGGCACACTCACTGGAGTCCAGCAGCGGCAGGCAGCCCCCCAGCCCTGGCACGGTGGCGCTGATAAACAGTAACACCATGTGAGGATGCTGCGAGAACAATGATGCTCAACCATCTGGAGCCGGCCGGGTGTGCTCTGCCTGTGCGTGGCACGCTGTTTAACGTAACTGCTTCCACAGAGGGCGCAGACCGGGCCAGCTCTTTCCATCACATGACCACAAGATGCTGGGGGCAGGGTGCAGTTTGGCTGGTAACAGGCCAGTTCTAATGTGCTTCCGCTGCCTGCCACTGCTGCCCCAGTAACAGCAAGTGCTGTGCTCCAGGCTACAGCCCTCCTGTGGCTGCCACTGTGTGGCAGACTGGCAGTGGCTGTCTGAGGAGCCCTAAGTTGCCCCCCTGGCCCCTGCTGGCAAAGAGCATGCAACCCTTGGCATCAAAGCATGAAACCCCAGGCATTGAGCAAGAAACCCATAGTAATGACCATGTAGGTAAGCGGCACTTATGTGGCCTAATATGTAATAGGCATTATGGTGTTTGGTGTAATGTGTAATGGGCGTTACGGTGTTTGGTATAACATGTAATGGGCATTATAGTGTTTGGTATAACTTGTAATGGGCATTAAGGCATGTGGTGTAACATGTAATGGACATTATGGTGTGTGGCATAACGTGTAAAGGGTATTATGGCAAGTGGTATAATATGTAATGGATGTGTGGGGTGTAATAGACATTACAGTGTAAATTTTTGGTGCACCCCTTAAGCATGCACTGTCCCTATTTGTATTTTGCCTGGCTCCTACACTTTCATCCTGGCTTCTAGATTTTAAAAATAAATTGTCGAGCCCTGGCATAACATGCAATGGGCATCACTGTGTGGCATAACATGTAATGGGCATTACGTTGTGTGGCGTAACGTGTAATGAGCATCATTGTCTGTGGTGTAATGTGTAATGGGCATCACAGTGTGTGGCATAATGCGTAATGGGCATCACAGCGCGTTGCGTAATGTGCAAAGGGCATCACTGTGTGTGGCATAACATGCAATAGGCATCACTGTGTGTGGCGTAATGGGCATTACGGTGTGTGGCATAACATGTAATGAGCATCACGGAGTGGCATTATGTGTAATGGGCATTATGGTGTGTGGCATAACCTGTAAGTGGTATTATGGTATGCAAAATCAAGATTAGAATTGAAGCAAAGGTAAAAAAGAAAGCCATTTTAATATGGGTCAAGGGGCGGGGCTGGGTCTATGGGTGGGTCAAGGGGCGGGCCACTGTCCGCGGATCTCTCAACAAAAAGGTGGTAACCCTACCAGGCGCCGAGACATCAAAGGGCACCAGAGCCATGCAGCCCGCTCCCCCGCTCCCTCCCCCGCCTGCTCCCTGTTCTGCCCGTATGCGCTCAGCTGCCAGCCTGTCCGCCGCTATTAAGTCTCCCACTGGACCGCTAGCCAATAGACGCTTGCGGTCCAGCAGCTAATCAGAAGCAGCATTGATGGCTGCTGGATCGCAAGTGCCTATTGGCTATAAGTCCCCCTTGGCAACGAGCAAATTAAGTCTCCCTTGGCAACGAGCACATTAAGTGCCCCTTGGCAATGAGCAAATTAAGTCCCCCTTGGCAACGAGCACATTAAGTCCCCCTTGGCAACGAGCACATTAAGTCCCCCTTGGCAACGAGCAAAGTTAGTCCCCCTTGGCAATGAGCAAATTAAGTCCCCCTTGGTAACGAGCACATTAAGTCCCCCTTGGCAATAAGCACATTTAGTCCCCCTTGGCAACGAGCACATTAAGTCCCCCTTGGCAACGAGCACATTAAGTCCCCCTTGGCAACGAGCAAATTAAGTCCCCCTTGGCAACAAGCAAATTCAGTCCCCCTTGGCAACGAGCACATTGAGTCCACCTTGGCAATGAGCACATTAAGTCCCCACTGGCAACACGCACATTAAGTCCCCCTTGGCAACGAGCACATTAAGTCCCCCTTGGCATCGGGCAAATTTATGGTGTGTTATATAGTATGTCATGGGTGTTATGGTTTGTTATATAGTATGTAAAGGGCATTACGGTGTGTTATATAGTATGTAATGGGCATTACGGTGTGTTATAGTATGTAATTGGCATCACGGTGTGTTATATAGTATGTAATGGACATTACAGTTTGTTATATAGTATGTGATGGGCATCACGTGTGACCTTATGTGTAATTGGCATTACGGCATGTGGCTTTATGTGTAATGGACATTATGGTTTGTTATATAGTATGTAATGGGCTGACGGTTTATTATATGGGGGCAATTTACTAAGATAAATTAGAAAAAAAAATCGTATTTTCCTATGAAAACACGATTTTTTTTGGCGTATTCGTATATTTGGCATTTACTATGCCAAAAATAAGATTTTTCGTATTCGTATTGATGGGACATTCGTATTTGTATTTACAAATACGAATGAATACACCATCAATAGAATACGACAGGAATCACCATTTAAAAGAATGGTGATTCCTAATTTACTAAGCGGCCGTATTGAAAATACGGCCGCTAATTGGCTTAAAACGGCCGCAAATTGCCAGGCAAATACACCATGGAAATACACTTTATTTACCTGTCGTATTTGGCAGAAGCCTGCATGGATCAGTCAGATCCGTGCAAGCATCAGTATAAAAAAAATAGAAAAATAAATAAATAAATAAATAAAAAAAACAGCGTGGGGTCCCCCCCACAGCCGTAACCAGCACCAGGCTGAAAGAGCCGGGGCTGGTAATAAAAAATCAGGAAACCTGGCAAACAGGGGTTCCAAAAATATGGGGGACAAAATGACTAGGGGTCCCCCGTATTTTAAGAACCAGCCCCAGGCCCAAACAGCCAGCAGGGTAATGTCACAGCCGGGGGACACTTATTATATACGGTCCCGTGGCCAAAACATTAACCCTACCGACCAGTCAGCCTGGCCAGGGGTCCTGGGGAAGTGGGGACCCCCCCAAAAAAGGGATCCCCCCCTCCAGGACTTACCTGACCAGGCCGAAGCCTGGGCTGTGGTCACCAGGCTGATTAACTGGTGTAAAAAAATTGAATAAACTATTGTCTTATACTGTGGAACTATGAGTACCAGCAAGCCTCCCGCGCATGCTGGGACTTGGAGAACCACAATCCCAGCATGCGGGGCATTAAAGGGCCCGCTGGCACTTGCATTTCCACAGTAAAAGAAATAGTTAAATAAACACACTGACAACCAAGAACAATAAAAGTTTAATACATACATTACACACACATACTGATACTTACCTATCTTGAGCCCGTAGGTAGGTCCCAGGGTCCGGGGCTCCATGGTCCAGGGTCCGAGGCTCCATGGTCCGTGGTCCAGGACTCCATGGTCCGCGGCTCCATGGTCCGGGGTGCCATGGTCCAGGGTCCGGGCTCCAGGATCCGAGGAAATCCATAGGGGTACCTGTGGAAGAAAATCCTACTCACCAAGGTCCTACGGCGAAGATCACGTCCTTCTTGTTTCGACTTAGTCCAGGTCTTCTTAAATTCCGTCCTGTACCCGCTGACGGAGTATATGTACTGGTGGCAGTGCTGGGGCACCAGCCAAAAATCTTGCCTCAGGCATCAAATTGGTTAGGGCACGCTTTGCGTGGAGATGTATGAAGCAGTAAAAAAGAGTGAAGATGTGTGCCAGTGGAGAAGTTGACCATGGCAACCAATCAGCTGCTAAGTATAATTTTATAGACTGAAGTGTATAAATGTTACTTTAAAGCTGATTAGTTGCCATGGGCAATATCTCCACTGACTCCCTTCTCCACACTTTCCATTGCTTC
This sequence comes from Crinia signifera, assembly GCF_055691185.1. Lineage (NCBI taxonomy): Eukaryota > Metazoa > Chordata > Amphibia > Anura > Myobatrachidae > Crinia > Crinia signifera. The sequence continues at coordinate 343,950,852 of NC_139217.1, forward strand.
ATACATCTACCCTAATGTGTAGTTGTTAACAGCTCACTTGAGAAATAGTTTAAAGTGCTAAGTGCATGATTTTTTTAGGCTTTTCTGTTTATAATGAGATCACAATTCTATATTTACTTCTGCCCTAATAAAGGACATTTCAACACTTCATTATTAATTGGGGGGACAAGAAAGATTACAATATTGTGGTAGTGTATACTGTATATGTTATACATAAATTCAGGTATAAAGTACGCCAGGAGCTGTAAGGAAAAGCTGATTGCAGTATCTGTGTATCAAATGTCCCCTTTGCAGTAATGCGCTGCCAATTCCTAGCACACAGCATAGTATTTTTTATATTTTTTTGGGGGGGAAGGGTAGTGATCATGCCTGCCATATTTTGGCCACAACCCCTTCAGTACTATAACCCGGTGGCTAGGGTGACCAACTCATCCCTTTAATCCGGGACACATATTAATTACACAGGTTCTGTGGCTGGCTTTCACCTGGTTTTAAACTGCCACACCTCAGGACTCCATTTCACCTGGTTTTAAACTGCCACAGAACCTGTGTAATTAATATGTGTCCCGGATTACAGGGATGAGTTGGTCACCCTACCAATGGCCCTAAATATATATATATATATATACTGTAAATCATGCAAAATATACAAAGAAGCAGCGCTGGAGTTACAATGAACACAATTAGAGTAAATATATGAAAAAGTTGGGGCGTAGCTTGGCCAAGCATGTGAGAGGCAGCATTCTCACAGAGCTCCGTATAAATCCTTCTTAAATATCCTATATCCCGCACCTTTCCTACTCCCTGGTCACCCCTTTTCCTTTGCATACCCCACCTGAACCTGCTGACCCGATTTGGACAAGATTCTATCCTGGGAAACGCTGCCAAGGGAAGCATCAGCTATCCTGCACCAGCTGAACGCCGCTGTCCTCCGCCATCTTGGTGAGCCGGGACTGCCGGGGATTGAGTCATCTGTGCCTCTCCCCTATACAGACACCTTCGCAGGGCGACCATCACCTCCTTGCCGCCACCCGCCCTACCTCCTGCTGCCGGAGGGTGACCCGGCGCCGAGCCGCGGGGTGACTCACTCTCCTCTCCTGCGCGGGTTGGTGGACGCGTCCCCCGCCATCTTGGAGAGCTGCGACGCTGGGGAGTGAGGCGGCAGTGACTCCCTCCCGGCTGCAGATTAAGGGTGAGTGGTCAGCACCTCGCCGCTACCCGCCCAGCCCCCTGCTTCCTTGCGGTGACCCGGCACTTCGCCGTCGAGCGGGCCCTGAGCGCTGCAGCCCCCGCCATTCTATTGAAAGGAGCCGCCGGGGATTGAGCCTCTTGTGACTCTCCCCTCTCCCAACATCCTCAGTCGGCAGCCTCCAATACTCTACTGCCGCCTGCCATACCTTCCTCTGCCCGGAGGACGGCCGGACGCCACGCGGCGGGGTGCCCTGCTTTCATCACCTGACCGGACAGCGCGAGGCAGCCCCCGCCATCTGGGGGGCTTGGACTGCCGGGGATCGAGTCTGTGGTGCCTCTCCCCTCGCTAAACATCGCGGACAAGCAGTCTACATCCCCCTCCTCCTGCCAGACCTGCTCCCAGCTATACAGAGGTGCTCCAGCACACGGCCCTGACGCAATCACGCGGCCTCGTCCCCCCGCTCGGCTCGGTGCCTGGTAGCGGCCGGCTGGACGTGGGGTCTCCGCGCCTCCCACACCAACATCCATCGGGCGGCTGCGGTACCCCCCTCAGAGGTCGCAGGAGTGGTAAGTCAGGCCGGTGTGTCCGGCACACTCACTGATCCAGGGAGACGCCATCCCTATCAGCCTCCCTGCCCAGCTTTAAAACCCTTCCTTCTCAGCGCACCTAGCACTTGATTGAGGCCTACACATCCCAGTGACTCTCAGGCTGCTAACCACATTCTTGTGATTCTGACGCCTAGGAAGGCTGGAGTCTAAAGGGTTAACTCCTAAACAAGTGACACTGTACTCTCTGATATTGCCTCCTTGACTTGACCTGTCCAGATCAGCAGACACCTGTATGCACGACTCCCGAGTGACTCTGTGCTCTCTGATATTGCTAGTGGGTCACCTGCCTGACCAACCCTTTCTATGGTGGAGCTGCGCTCTCTGATATTGCTATTGTGACACCTGCCTACTCAATCACTGATACAGTGAAGCCGTGCTCTCTGTTAGTGCCTCGAGAACCTTGCCTTAACATACAGCTGACACCTAAGGGGTTAACCGCTCCCGCAGTTGCTCTGAGATCCTCTACTAATGTTTTGGGATCCCTATACCTACTACAACTAACGCCTAGAAGGTAAACCTCTGTCGAAGTAACTCTGACGCCTATTGATATTGCCTCTTAACCACCGCCCCCCTCCACACCAGACATTGGTTGGGTCAACTTGAGACAGAGCGCCCCTGCTGCTTCGGATACCCTCCTAGAGACTTCACCCCCTACCGCACCCAACCTTCGCTTGCTGATGCTGTACTGAAGTGATCCTACAACTCTATAATCTTGTCTCTGGCAATCCCAACCCACGATACCCGGCACCAGACACTGCACCTCCATCGCAATCGCCACCCTTAACCATGGGGAAAACCGGCGCTGCATCCGCTGCGACCAGGCTGGAGAAATATGCCAGGGGTTCCCAGCCTCCGTCCTCATCACAGACCTCACAACAGCCCAGCTCCCCGCAGCCCTCTCGCGAGGGAGAGGACTCCCCCCCTGCTGAAAACCCTGCTCAATCCACCCAGCAGATCCTCCTAGCCATTGCAGCAACCGAGCAGAGGGTTATGGATAAAATTGGCCAGGTCCAATCTGATATCTCCCTTATCCGCCACGATATGCAAAAGGTGAGGGAGAGGGTTGGAGAAGCGGAACACCGAATATCCGACCTGGAGGACACAACTAACCCTCTCAAGGCGGCGGTGGCTGATCTCACCACACAAATGACAGCTGTCAAATCCAAACTATCGGACATGGAGGGGCGTCTGCGTCGCAACAATGTGCGTTTTGTTGGCCTACCGGAGCGGGCGGAGGGTTCTTCCCCCGAGAGGTTCCTTGAGAGATGGCTTCTTGGGATGTTCTCACCTGATGACTTCAGCCGACACTTCACTGTGGAGAGGGCCCACCGACTGCCCACTGGGGCTCCGCCGCCGGGCGCCCCCCCGCGCACTTTCATTGCCCGCTTCCTGCACTATAAGGACAGGGATGCAGTCCTCCGCCTGGCTCGTGAACAAGGCCCGCTCAAAATTGACAACCAGGTTGTGGCAGCATACCCCGATTTCGCAGCAGACATCCAGAAGACAAGGGCCCAGTTTTTGCAAGTAAAGAGGAAGCTGCGGGATCGTCAAATCCAATATTCCATGCTATTCCCGGCGCGCCTTAGGGTGGTGGCGGATGGCAACACCCACTTCTTCAATTCCCCTCAAGAGGCTGAACAGTGGCTGGATCGTAGACCGCAACGTCCAAACTGATGTTCCTCTACGTGAGCATGTTGGTTCTAACATACTATAAGCGTGACATTTGATTTTTCTGTCCCAGTCCGCTATTATGACTCCTTAGTCTATACTCCAGATGTCTTCACCCCCTTATTTTAGAGTAATTTTTCTTAAATGGTGCGGGATATCTATTCCATATCGGAGCTAGATGCAAGGAAATAGCTTTCTTGTATAGGTGACCACTGGTCTCTATACCCCTAGTCTACACAGTTAATTTGCTAGTTGGGTAATTCTAGTTTTAGTTGTCAGCTGTTAACTGGGATCCAAGTGTATCTAATGTTAGATAGATATACCGGGTGGGCTTGGGAGTTGGGGTTTTGTTACTCTAAGTTGTTATGTATATGTTTTTATTTTATTATTTTTCTAAATGCAATGCTGTGCAAGTGGGTGCTTTGTTCTATTCCTATAGGATTTATTTACATGGACCGATATGACCACAGAGTCGTTGGGTGGGGCTGCAACTTACCTTTCACCGACTGTCTCATGGGCGATGCTGGGATGGACGGGACCTCCTCTGGGTTCTTATCCCTCTCACTCCTTTTTCCTCTCTACCTTAGTGGGACCCGTCTTCTCGGCTACGGTCGGGGTGACGGCCCCCTCCCTCCCTTTCTTCCCTCTGTCCCTCCTATACTATGTCTCCCCCACATGTAGTAGCGGGGCTCCGCATACTCGGCTGGAACGTTAGGGGTCTAAACGATCGGGTTAAACGCTCCCTTGTCCTGTCCGAAATTAAAAAACACAGAGCAGACGTGGCCTGTCTCTCAGAGACCCACCTGATGGGCACTAAGACATTATCGCTAAAAAAACCCTGGGTGGGACACATCTTCCATTCCACCTTCTCCAATAATGCTCGTGGGGTAACGATCATGATAAAAAAAACTATTAACTTCCATCTCTCCCACCACCAAATCGACCAATATGGAAGGTATGTCTTCCTAAGAGCTACTGTCAACCACATAACTATGAACATACTGGCAATCTACATACCTCCCCCTTATAATAACGATGTCCTCAGGAAGGCTGTGACATTTCTTACCTCCTTCCCGTCGGCCCCTGTAGTGTGCATTGGGGATTTCAACAACATCCTAGATAGATCCCTCGACAGGTGGACGGGTCAGGGAGGATCCCCTTCCTCTCCTTCTCCCTCCCCCTCGCCCACTCCATTTGCTAGATTACTAAATGAACTGAATCTGACGGATGCCTGGAGACATAGACACCCGAGTGAGAGGCAATTCTCCTGCTTCTCCCCAGGCCATCAGTCCTTTTCTAGGATTGACCTTGCACTTGTATCCCCAGACTTGATACCCAAAACTCTGTCAGTGGAGTATCTCCAGAGAGGGATATCAGACCACTCCCCCCTTACTATAACGCTGGATCTGATGCCCTCTAGGGGCGCCAGTACCTGGAGACTAAACCCCTTCTGGCTCACCTTACTGACAGATAGAGATGCACTTCTTGGGGAGATGACTGACTTCCAAACGGACAACACCTCGTGCCTTGACCCGATCGTCAGACATGAGACATTTAAGGCGGTCCTACGTGGCTCCCTTTTAAAAAGAATCGCTAATATTAAGAGGGCGGGTAGGGAGGAGGAGCGTGAGCTGGAGAGCGAGTGCTCACGATTGGAGTGCACATATCTGGGATCGGGCCTCCCTGGGGATAAATTGAGGTGGGATGTGGCGCGCAAGCTCTGGACGGATCACCTACTCGACAAGTCCAAGCGTAAACTCCTTTTCTTAGCACACACTAAATACTCAGAGTCAGATGTAGGGGGCAGTTACATGGCATACCTCGCCCGGGATGAGAGGTCGTCCACCTCCATTCAAAAGATATGTGATCCGCAGGGGGTGGAGCATTTTACCACACCGGAGATTGCACAGATCTTTCTCTCCTTTTACTCATCGCTATATACATCCCGGGCGACGTATATGCCACACCAACTAGAGCAGTACCTTTCACGGGTCAATATACCCCCCTTGTCTCAACAATCTGTAGACCTTCTAGAGGCAGACATAACAACCTCTGAGATTGAGTCAGCCATTGCCTCCTTCCCAAACAAAAAAGCCCCTGGCAGCGATGGCTTACCGATAGAGGTGTATAAACAGTATAAAGATTACTTTGTACCCTATCTCCTCCAGCTATTCACCGACCTTAAAAAAGGGGGGGCCCTCCCCCCGTCCATGGCAGAGGCAATTATAGTTGTTATCCCCAAGCCTGGGAAGGATCCCTCTTTCCCGGACTCCTACCGCCCCATATCACTCCTCTCGACTGACGTGAAAATACTAGCTAAAATTTTAGCTACCAGATTTAATGCAGTGGTCACCTCGATCATTCAGGAAGACCAGTCTGGCTTCATGCCTGGTCGGTCCACCACACGAAATCTTAGGAGACTCTTTTGTCACCTGCAGGGGGGGCTGGGCGCTGGGTCGGGGGCAGTGGTGGTGTCGCTGGATGCTGCCAAGGCCTTCGACTCAGTAGAGTGGGACTATCTATGGGAGGTTCTGCGCCGCTTCGCTCTCGGTCCTAACTTTATAAACTGGGTCCGCCTACTGTACTCCTCTCCTGTGGCCCGCATATCGGTTAATGGGTTTGTGACATCGACCTTTCCGCTTAGCAGGGGTACTAGACAGGGCTGCCCACTGTCGCCCGCCCTGTTCGCCCTAGCTATTGAGCCTCTGGCTATCATGCTTCGAGACTCCCCAACTGTCCGGGGTATCCCCATGGGGGGACGGGAGGATGTTGTTGCCCTATATGCAGATGACACTCTCCTGTTCCTTAACGACGCTGGGGCGTCCCTGGAGGAGATGCTGCGGATAGTGGAATCCTTTGGGACCTTCTCTGGCTTACTCATTAACTGGGGGAAATCCAGTATTCTCCCTTTATCCGGTAAGATTCCAGACAGACTGCCATACGCTTCCCCGCTCCAATGGGTCCTCAAATTCAAATACCTAGGAGTCTGGATTTCCCCCAAAATCTCTGAATTTGTACCCCTTAACATCGACACGGTTACTAGGGAACTTAAAAACAAAATCCACCAATGGAAAAAACTACCCCTAATTGTTACGGGCCGAATTAACCTTATTAAGATGACTATATTACCCAAATACCTATACCTGCTCCAACACTCCCCGATCTACATACCTAAACACGTATTTATGTCCATTAATACCCTCCTTTCGTCCTTCATCTGGGCGAATAGACCACCTAGAGTTGCATTTAAGACCCTAACCAAGCCCAGGACAGATGGCGGGCTGGGACTCCCCGACTTTCGAGTCTACTACCTGGCAGCCCAATTAATGCATCTCTCGGACTGGATACTGGGTAGATCTGGTTCTACGTTTGAGTGCTCCTATGCCGAGTGTGTGGGGTCCCGTCTTCCTCCCCTCCAGTTCCTTCTGTCCTCACCTGTTAAGCCTATCCTATCCCCTCTCTTTAGACAAGCACTGATGGTATGGCGTCAGGCACATAGGATTTGCTCCTTGGCTGGGGTGGATGGAGAGACTCCTCTATGGCATAACAGGGAGTACCCCGAATTTAAACAACTATCCTCAGATGGGTTCTGGCTGAGAGCCGGTCTCGTGTCTGTTTCCCAACTGTTCCTTGCGGGGACGATTAAAACTTTTCAGCAGCTCTCGGGAGAACTTCAAATCCCTAATAGATCCTTCTATCGCTACTTGCAGCTTAGACACGCAGCTCAGGCCCAGTTCAGGGACTCCCCCCCCCCTCCACCTCTGACTCCCCAATTAAAACTCTACTTCAAAACCTGGCCACTACGAAACAAGTCTCTACCATATACAAAGCTGTAGTCAGTCGGATAGACCCCAATAGCCTCGACCCCCTTAAGGCCAAATGGGAACTTGACATTGGACCACTTGATGTGGAGCAGTGGGCTGAGATCCTTGAGTCGGTCAGATATGCCACCCCCTGTATGAAATACCAGCAAATCTCATACTATGTACTACACAGGGCCTACCGATCTCCAGTGTCCATGCTTAGAGCGGGTCTTAGAGCTGACGACACCTGCCCCAGATGCACCTCGCCCGGTGCTGACTTCTGGCATATGCTGTGGTCCTGCCCACCGGTGCTGGCCTTCTGGGAAGCGGTCTGGACCGACATAATTGTCACCGAACCGTCTCTTCCCCCCTTTGACCCCAAGTATTGTATCTTTGCTCTTGGCCTTGGGGAGTCCCACTCACCCCCAATATATAAATATGTTCTCTGCCTGACAGCCATGGCTAAGGTCCTTATAGCCAGGAAGTGGTTCGATGTTTCCTGCCCGAATATATATAACTGGAGGGCCCTTGTGAACGAGGTCACGGGACACGAGAGATTCACCTACAGATCCAGAGGCTCACTTGCCCCCTATGTGGCCAAGTGGAGTAGATGGACATCCTCGAGGCTAGCCCTATCTGTAGATCCTCAGCAGGAATAGCCCGCACTTTGAAACACCTACCTGCTGCGGCCCTGCCCACGACTAACAACCCATTCTTTCCTAAACATGGTCTAGCTTGACCCATCGTCTCCTATACATACAGTTTGAAAGCAATACACCCCTAAAGGTGCTTTGCCCACATTGCATTGCGTCCTACAGCAACCACTATTGGCTATTTACTTATGTACTTATTAGCGCTCCAATTGCATGTTACTATATTTCTCTTTTTTTTTTTTTTTTTTCTCTTTTGTTGTTGTTTGCTTGCTGTATATGTTGGGGGTGGGAGGGCAGTACTCCATCTCGTGGGTACCGGGTTATGTTTACAAGGGAGAAAATTACCCCAAAGTCATTCCATATGCATAATTGATACTGCTGGCAAACCCATTTCAGTAAGGAAAGCCAATGGACGAGCCAAGACACGGACATAACAGACCAACTCATGCTTGTTCTTTATTAACAGACTTATTGTGTACTCTTGCTGATAGAATGTTTAACATAATATGTGCCAAAATGTACAGTTGTGCATCAGTTTATTTTTTGTCAATAAAAAATTACACAATTAAAAAAATATATGAAAAAGTTTATAAATCAATTAAAATATCACAATTACATATACAGTACATACATTGAAATAAAAAACATTGATAAAGTATTAAAATGGATCTCACTCTGTGGTTGGATCGAGAAAGGCACCTGGGACACTGCCCGGATAGTGTCTGTCCAATTTGTGGGTGCACTTTTTGGTAGGTGATCTGCCAAATGGGAATAGATGATTGATTGATGGGATGCCGGTTCACTGGTCCTCACTATAACACGGAGAGCTGCTTGATGCCGCTGGAGGGGTCAGTGAGGGGGGTTCCGGATAAGTCCCTATATCCTGGGCCCTTTAAAGATGTTTTTATGGAAAGTGGGGCACTCTGTACCCTTACGGTGGAAAAGCTCCTTTGTGTGACTTGGATAGATGAGAGTCACGGTAATTTTAGCACACACGAATGGAAGGAGAGGTGTTGGTTCTCCAAATGTGACCCTATTATGGGGATCCTGGACCTCAAAACAGGTGGCTATGGTGTTGCTGGCTCACCTGGAGGTTGGATGGCTGTTCACCCCGGTCACTCTGGTGGGTGGAGCAGGTGGTGGGGACCCAATGGTCGATTAGGTTTAGGATGGAACACAGTCTCTACAGGTGGCTAAGATGGCAGGGCTCACCTGGAGTTCTGTATCTATGAAGGGTTCCAGAGGCAGGTGGAAGTTGTGATCCCAAACGGCAGATAGTGAAGGTCATAAAGCGATCCAATGACACAGATGTGAGGGGCTACACCTGACGCGTTTCGCCACTAGCTTGTGGCTTTTTCAAAGGTGCTTTATGACCTTCACTATCTGCCGGCATCCCATCAACCTTCATCTATTCCCATTTGGCAGATCACCTACCAAAAAGTGCACCCACAAATTGGACAGACACTATCCGGGCAGTGTCCCAGGTGCCTTTCTCGATCCAACCACAGAGTGAGATCCATTTTAATACTTTATCAATGTTTTTTATTTCAATGTATGTACTGTATATGTAATTGTGATATTTTAATTGATTTATAAACTTTTTCATATATTTACTCTAATTGTGTTCATTGTAACTCCAGCGCTGCTTCTTTGTATATTTTGCTTGTCCTTCCAATTGACAGGGACTGACTACCCCTGTACCCCAGCAGCCGCTTGGGAAGGCACCTCATACACTAAGCGCCCATTCATTGCTTTCCAGTAGAGCAATCATTTTTCATACTGTAAATCATACCTGCATAGCTGACCCTCTCCATGCCGGAGAAAATGCTTTGTTTCTGGTCTTCCCTGGTAATGTATGATTGCCATACATTTAGAACAGGCATGTCCAACCTGCAGCCCACCAGCTGTTGAGAAACTACACATCCCAGCACACCTTGACATAGTTTTGCTATTAGGGTATGCTAACACTATGGCAAGGCATACTGGGATGTGTAGTTTCACAACAGCTGGAGGGCTGACAGATTCCTGGACTGTGGTCTGCGCTTGACACACTCACAGCCCACCCATTGAACCGCCCCAGCCCTGCCCCTTGACTCGCCTTATCATAGTTTTTTTTAACATTTGCTTCAATTCTATTCTTGTTTTTGCACATTGTAAAGCCACTTACACATTACATCACATACCTTAATGCCCATTACATGTTATGCCACACACAGTGATGCCCATTACATGTTACGCCACACACCATGATGCCCAATACATGTTACACCACATGCCGTGATGCCTAATACATGTTACGCCACACACTGCAATGCCCATTACATGTTATGCCACACACCATGATACACATTACACATTATGCCACCCACCGTGATGCCCATTACACATTATGCCAGGACTTGACAATTAAAAAAAAAATAGGGACCATATGGACAGCGCCGAAGGTGAGCGCCAAAAATGTACACCGTAATGCCTATTACATGTCACACACCCATTATATAGTATACCACATGCCATAATGGCCATTACACATTATACCAAACACCATAATGCCCCTTTTACATTTTACCACATGCCCATTACATATACCACACACTGTAATGGCTATTATATATTATGCCATATAAGTGCCACTTACCTACATGTTAATTGCTAGGGGTTTCTTGCTCAATGCCAGGGCAAATGGCTGGGCGAGGAAGTGTGTGAAGAGGTCTCCTTCTTCATTAGTCCTTTAAGTTTGACAGTCTGCATCATCACTCACACTCACTCAGTACTCACCACCCAGGTATGGGCACACAGGTGCGGGACTGCAACTTGCCAGCTGGACTGCCTACATTGCGCCACACAGTGAGTCATGCAGCGCCGCTGGAGCCACTGCTGCTGGAGGGCACATGACACACAGAGAGAAAAACGGGCCGGCCGTGCTCCCCCCTGGACTGGCAGGGCCGTTGTACTTTGCCCACATCCAAAATGGCCACGGGAGGGCTGCTGCGCATGCGCAACAGCGCACAGCACCTCCCATGGACCATCATGTGCGGGGGCGGCAGCGGGCTCCAAGCTCCCGTTCCCCCATCTGGAGGCTGCAGAACGGAGCATGTGCCCCCGCCCCGCATTACATCAGCAACCGCCACCATCTACCCCCCCCCCCCCACGGGCTGCTACAGTATGTGTCTTTCCCGGGCTGGATTGCAGTTCCAATCTGCCCCTGACTGTGAGTGAAGGGAAGCTTCAAAGTGTCACGTGGGGTATATGTCATCGGAATAGGCTGGCGCCAGGCCGGAAGCTGCCGCTTGGCGGCTCAGTCAGCACAGGATTCCCGGACATTGTATAGTCAGGGGCAGCCAGGACTGTCTGGAGTAATCCCAGAAGGGTGGTAACCCACAGTGTAAGAATAAAGCAGCCAGCATTTACAAATAATCTCACCCAAATCTCTCTCTCTCTCTGCACCTGTTATGCTGTGTACACATGGTGAGATTCCCTTGCTATTCCACTTAAGATCCGAGTGCTACTGTATGCAATCTTTGCTAACTCTGTACTATTTACATACAATTCATGCTATCTACAGTCGATTTGTACTACAGAGTCATTGCAGCCCTGTCTATCTGGGTTTCGATTTGTGCTGTCACGGGAGCGCACATCAGGATCGCAAGGTAAAAAACCTGTGCAATCTGCATATGATCTTCATGCGATTCCGATGTGATTTTGACTATATAGTCAAAATCTCATGCTGATTGTACCCGTGTGTACACACCATTACATTTGCCCCACCTGCAGTGCAACATGGTTTTGTCCATCTGCAGTTTTCTAGATACATGACAGGTGTTTCGGAATCATCTTATTCTATCAGCAAAAATATGTTTCATTAGGCTGATAAGAGTGTATTAGATGACATAGTTGAATAGTAAATGTATAACCTATTGTTCTGCTTGGGGTAAGGATTTTAAGCTAATTTACATCCATAAAGTAACACATTTATTCATGGTTTGACTTCCTTCTTTTATATAAACACAAGTTATTTTTTTTTTTTATAAAAGGGTTTCTTTAATGACTTTCAGTATAAAGACTGCAAGTCAGAGATCAGCAGACACACACCTTAAAGCACATTGATGTTTATGAGATTTCATGACAGTAAAATCACTAATCCTGAACATCTGGTCTGTTAAGATAGCGTGTTTCCTTCCTGGTAATTCTATCATCTCCTCATACTAGTCATCCCCATACTACCTTAATTAATTTATTATCATCATTGCAAGTAGTTAATAAGGATGTACAGAGGATTTTCGTCTGTATTAAACACAACTAGCTAATATTTTTATTAAATTATAATTACATTAAATTATATTAACAGTTTAGGTAGGTAGGTATTTAAAACACATCTAATATTTTTTTTAAATGGACCATCCATGCTTAGGCTATTGCTATATCGCAGCTTTATATCTTCCCAGTTGCTGAGCCTCTCTGCAGCCACCAGGTGTACACAGGGAAGCTGAGGGCTGTTACTTTTACATTTCCTCTACAGTGATTGGCTGCAGGGCTGTCTCTGTGGGAGGGAGCAAGCAATGGGTGATACTCACGGTTCTTAGATATTCAGGGATACAATAACTTATTATCGTCTTCAGGAACAACTATATATACAGATATGACTAAAACAAGAATTGTGATGCTTTGCACTGCTGTAAATTGGTAGTGGTTAAGGTCTGCTGATCAAGAATGATGAATCCGGACACACTGTATATTATACCATTTTTATAAAAAGTAACAATAATAAAATAACATTTCATTCAAAAAATATTACATACAATAAAATATAACATATATTGCTCTAAATAGGGCTTCAATGTTAGAATAGCATTAGCACTTAAAAGTATGGAGTCTCCAGTAATAAATGGGTTCATGGTACCAATGTAATTTTTCTTTATAGTAGCAGTAAAGCAAGCGGTGGTAGCCTCTGTGTTAGCAAGGTTAGTCAGCCGGTATATCAATATGTAGCCAGTTCCTCAAGCATGTAGGCGAACACACAAAAAAAGTTGTATGGCAAGAAAGTCAATCACCGGTTAAAGCAGTCAAAGTAAGTGGATCCTTGTATACTCACAGAGCGAAACACGCCATATAGCAAATGGCTATTGCACTTTTCCGCACCCCCACCGGTGCCGGCAGATGTCTCACCCGCTCAGTTATATAGATATAACAGATATATGTTTTTATTAATTCAAATTCAAGTAGTGTTGTATTTCTATTTTGAAATTCTTTATGAATGCAGTCATTTTTGCAACTATTTATATATTTAGAACATTAACTGCTGAATTTATTCTGGTTAATAGAGGTACATGAATATTTTAGTTTAAATCATCCTGCATTGATCTGGCTTTCAATACAGTCCACTAAATAGAAGTTTAAAGTGAGTATACACCCTTACACTTATTCGGGGCCACAAGTGGCCTCATGTGGGCGGGACAAAATCAACAATGGGCGGAGCCAGCACAACAGTAGGCGGGATTACTACATTAGTATACCTACATACATTGTGGGAGGCCTGCCAAACTTGAGGCCAAAAGCCTTCACACAGTCACGGGTATAGTGCCATCCAGACAATTTGGCCCGGGACATCACAGGAGACAGGGCTGAATACCTCATATACATAAACTTGAAGTATATGAAGTAAATGTATTTGAATTATTCAGCCCTTTAATTACGCCATGTATATTAAGTATAATACTGAAGAATTGGAGGAGGGAGAGCACCTTCCAGGGAGGGGTAACATGAAACATGTTTAGGAGCTTCCCTCCTAAAGCCTTACAAGTGTTAAATAATAAACTTCAGGCCCCGTTCCATGATTACTGTGCAATGAGAGGAGGAGGGGTTTCGCATGGGCTAGTATGAACCAGAAACTTGGAGCTGGAGGGCCTGCAGGAATTTACAGTGGAACACAGACAGGCAGGGGGGAGAAATAGGAGGAGGAGGGAAGTCCTCAGCTTCATAGCTCAGGGGGTTCTTTGCTCCTCCGCCATTTTGACTCCCCTGGCCATGGAGGGCTCTATTGCTGCTGTGCCCAATTTACCTGCTGCACCCCCGCTGTCAGCCCAGCTGTAGCTCCATCACCCAATGAGCTGCTGCTGGTGTAAGCTCCGGTTGCCCTCCTCTCGCTGCAGAGATGGGGGAGCAGGAGGAGGATCAGCTATTTGCACATTCCTGGAGCCAGGGCACTGCTTCTGGTCATGGTCACCACTACACATACAGTTGCAAGAAAAAGTATGTGAACCCTTTGAAATTACCTGGATTTCTGCATAAATTGGTCATAAAATGTGTTCTAGTCTTCATCTCATCTTAATAACAACAATAGACAAATACAGTCTGCTTAAACTAATACCACACAAACAATTATATGTTATCATGTTTTTATTGAACACACTATGAAGGTTATTCTGGTTGATTTGTTCGGATGCAAATTTGCATCCTTGTGAGTCAACCAGAACCCACCCTGTGCATGCTGGTAAGCCTGCTCACCATCCGCATGGCGCATATGTTCGCATGGCATGTGACTGGATGATTTACATATACATCCATTCGCATGACAGTGGGGACCTCCCACACCTTTCGATCGAAAGATGTGGTGCGCACACGCATATATAAAGTGACTCTCGGGTCAATTTTATATGCATGTACGTTCTCAGTGAAATGGGCGGGCAGCTGACATCCAGTTATGTCTGCTGCCCACCCCCGGCGCCCACGTCAATGGGCGATTACCATAGGAACTCCCAACGTTCCCATGGCCGAGTACCCCTGGCTGCCGACCCCCGTCCCCTCGGCCACTGGCCGCAAGGTTGGGTGCGAGCACCCAGCGAACAGTTTGTTAGCCGTGGGTGCACACACCTAGCATCTAAACATTAGCAGAAATGATAAACATCGCCCCCGTGTGAACCCATATGCACTAACAAATGGACCCGAATAAAGTCCTATGTAAACATTCACAGTGCAGGGTGGAAAAAGTAGGTGAACCCTTGGATTTAATAACTGGTTTACTCTCCTTTGGCAGCAATAACCTCATCCAAACATTTCCTATAGTTGCATATCAGACCTGCACAATGGTCAGGAGGAATTTTGAACTATTCCTCTTTACAAAACTGTTTCAGTTCAGCAATAATCTTGGGATGTATGGTGTGAAATGCTCTCTTAGGATCATGCCACAGCATCTCAATAAGGCTGAGATCAGGACTCTGACTGGGTCACTCCAGGAGGCATATTTTCTTCTTTTGAAGCCATTCTGTTGTTGATCTACTTCTGTGCCTTGGGTCATTATCCTGTTGCATCACCCATCTTCTCTTGCGCTACAATTGGTGGACAAATGGCCTTAAGTTATCCTGCAAAATGTCTTGATAAACTTGGGAATTAATTTTTCCGTTGATGATAGCAATCTGTCCAGGCCCTGAGGTAACAAAGTAGCCCCAAACCATAATTCTTCATAATACTTCTGAGCTGGGATGAGGTTTTGATGTTGGTGTGCTGTACCTTTTTTCTCCACACTTTGGGGGTCAACAATTATTAATCACAGCTATTCTGAGCACTCTTTTGTGCAAGGTATGGTTCACATCAGACAATGCTTCTTGAGAATTGCACACTCAAAACTGGTGTGTGTTTTTTATAGGGCAGGGCAGCTTTAACATACACTTCCAATCTCGTTCCATTGATTGGACTCCAGGTTGGCTGACTCCTGACTCCAATTAGCTCTTAGAGAAGTCATTATCCTAGGGGTTCACATACTTTGTTAACCCTGCACTGTGAAAGTTTACATGGTGTGTTCAATAATAACATGAGAACATATTTTTGTTTGTGTGGTATTAGTTTAAACAGACTGTGTTTATTTATTAACAGTTTCCTATATAGCGCACACATTTTCCGCAGCGCTTTACATATAATTTTTGAACATTCACATCAGTCCCCGCTCAAGTGGAGCTTACAATCTATATTCCCTACCACATGTACATGCACACAGACATTCAAGGGTTAATTTTGTTAGGAGCCAAAATAACCTACCAGTATATTTTTGAATTGTGGGAGGGAACCGGAGCACCCGGAGGAAACCCACACAATTCAGGGAGAATGTACACACTCCTCACAGTTAGGGCCATGGTGGGAATCGATTTCATGACCTCAGTGCTGTAAGGCAGTAATGCTAACCATTACACCATCCGTACTGCTGTAAACACTATGTCAGGGGTGGCCAAAACTGTCCTCAAGATCTACCAACAGTTCGTGTGTCTGGACAACCTGTGGATCTGTAGTAGGAATGAATGCAGCATGTTTGAAAATGTGACAGTTAGTAGACTACAGCTGTGCACGGATTCGGCATGAAAAGCCGGCGATCGGGATCCCGGCGTTCAAAATCCCGACGCCGGAATCACGAACGCCGAAATCCCGACAAGGGGGGGACGTGGATCCCCCCCCTTGCGGGCTCGCTACACTCGCCACGCAGCGGGCCCGGTGCCTCGCTACGCTCGGCACACTAATTTATTCTCCCTCCGAGGTCGTCATGGACACCCACGGGGGGAGAAAGTGTCGGGATTTCGGCGTTCGGGATTTCGGCGTTCGGGATTCCGGCGTTGGGATTTTGAACGCCGGGATCCCGACCACCGGGAATTAAACTGCATCGCCTGTGCACCAGCTAGGTGATTTGGAGAACGTGGACCATTGGTAGATCTTGAGGGCCGGTTTGGCTGCCCCTGACCTAGATAAACCTTCATGCCACTCAGTTCTAGTAAGTGGCATGAAGGTGCTGTCAAATCAGTCTAGCATATTATGACATATGATCATCTGGTTTGCCGCACACACTGTGCGATACGCACAAGATCACTAGATATTGTTAGGTTTGATGTGCAGCACATCAATCCTGATGATGTTCAGTGTACACACTTAGCGATGTAGGTGATATTTCGGTCTAAACCATCTGACTGGATGGCATATCTCTCAAGGCGTACCCAGAATAAGACAGATGATTGGGCAGTTACCATGTTCAATTTATACATAACTGTTTTTGCCCTTTTCCTCTGGAATCTGTCTTAAAGGGGATACGCATGAGGACACTGTTAGCAAATCACTTACTTAATGCCCTGTACAGCATAATGTCCCAATTCACATCTGATAAGCGTAGGTAGGTACGGTCTAATCCAAGTGGCTGCTGCATACAATATACATCTCCATTCTATATCCCCGTAGAGCAAGGCCGGTTGAGTCAGCCACATTTGGAAACTGAACATACAATATGCAAAGATGGAGTCTGTGTATATGAAACACTGTACAATAAATTACTACTGTCAGCAGCGCTGACAAGCGTGCTGCTGCGGCATCACCGCAGCAGCGTCCCGGCGCCCTTAGAAGGGCGGTTCGGGCACTTCCGCCCGGCGAGCTCCGGGCAGAGGACATGACGTCTGCCTGCTGCGGCCGCGTCACCCGGGGGTTGCTAGGCAACCAGGGGACGCCGGGCGGCGCGTCACTTCCGCACAGCCGGGGGACAGCGCTTTAAGTCCGGCCGCGTCACCCGGGGGTTGCCAGGCAACCAGGGGACGCCGGGCGGCGCGCGCCTGGACAGCTGATAGATGTTAGTGCAATTGGGGGTCTGGTCCTACGGCGGAGGCTGATTGGCCAGCACTACCCTTTTAAGGGAGCTGGCCTAACACAGCCCCGCCGGTGATATTGTTTCCCTGCAGAGGGTCAGCTGACCTCTGGTATCCCAGTCCCTGCTTTTCAGCTGTCGTGCACCGGTCCCGTGCCGTACCGCTTGCCGTTAGGTCAGCCGTATCCGACCGCCCTTCCTGCGGTCATTTCTTGGTCAGCTATATTGTCATCTGGTCCTGCCAAGTTACTCCAGACGGGCGCTTCTCCATCTGTTGCCGCTGGAGTTTCCTATACGGTCATGTAAGTGCTCCAGTGGAGCCCGGTTCTTTACTCATTACTGTTTGGGCGAGCTGCCCGTTATTCCTTAGTTGTTCGGTCCTTGCACTGCCTGGCTCTCCGAGGTTCGGAGAGGCTCACGCTAGGGGATTTACGCCCGTTTTGGGGTACCGTTATTGTACCATTTTGTGTTGGCGTGTTTGTTTTTGGTGGCACCCCGTTACTGGTAAATACTGGTGCCTGTGACTCGGTCACATTCCCCGTCCTTGGTCTGGTGCCGTTAGGTAGGGTGTTCTGTTCAGTTAGGCCCTGGTAGTTAGATCCTCCTTTTGGTCCAGTCCCTGACAGTCGCCGTGGGTTTGTCCCAACATAAAACCTGGTTGCATCGGGGTCGGAGCGGGCTTAACTCGCTCCTTCGGACGCGGCGACTAAAGGAGAAGTCTAGCACCTTGCAGCCTGCGGTCACTTGTCCGGGACGGCCAACAGAGTCAGCGTAGGGCTTTGCCGTGGCCGTTCTAAACAGCGGTCCCGGCTGAGGGCTCAGCCCACCACCATCGCTGTATTCACCCACGCACGTTACATTATCACCGGCCCAAACAGATTATATAAATCTCATTTATATAATACACCTGTTTTGTCCGTGGGTGTTAGTGGTTGTGCGGAGCCCTCATTATGAATCCTACCTCCCCACCGTTAGACGCCCAGATTGCGGGTCTAACGCAAATGGTACAGGAATTGTCGCTCCGGGTAACTAATCAGGAGAGAGGGTCTCGTTCCTCCCCGGTAGTAACACCTGAACCGAAGATGAATATGCCGGACCGGTTTTCCGGTAATAGAAAGGAGTTTTTTAACTTCAGAGAGAGTTGTAGATTGTACTTTCGGCTCCGACCAAAGTCTACTGGGTCGGAGGCTCAAAGGGTGAGTTTGGTAATCTCCTGGTTACAGGGGGACCCACAGACGTGGGCTTTTGGCTTGCCCTCTGATAGCCCTGTGTTGGCCTCAGTGGATAATTTCTTCAAGTCCCTAGGTTTACTCTATGATGACCCCGATAGAGAGGCGTCTGCAGAGTCTCACTTACGGGCATTAAAACAGGGAAAAGATCCTGTGGAGGTGTATTGCACGGAGTTCCGCCGCTGGGCGAATGATTGTGGGTGGAACGACCCAGCTCTGCGTAGCCAGTTCCGGTGTGGATTATCGGATACCATTAAAGATAGTTTGATCCAATACCCGGTGCCTGGTTCGCTAGATAGACTCATGGAGTTGTCTATAAAAATAGACCGCCGACTCCGCGAACGCAGAGCTGAGAGAGCTTCACTCTCTCATCCGATCCCATACGTTGCGGATTCCTCGGAGGATGCCGAGGAACCCATGCAATTGGGGTCCATTCGAATAACCCCCGAGGAGCGAACTCACAGGATCAGTGCTGGTCTATGCCTCTACTGTGGACGTAGAGGTCATCAGTATCGCGCCTGTCCAAACAGAGCGGTAAAAGGTCAGGCCAAGTGAGTGAGGAGGGGATTCACTTGGGCCTGAAGCTGTTCTCCTCTAGTAACTCCCTATTGATCCCTGCCACCCTAACCTATAGAGAGATTTGTTTTGATTGTTCAGCTTTTGTTGATAGTGGCACAGCCGGTAACTTTTTGGATGCTGCGTTAGCGGAGAGACTCGGTATCCCCGCTGTTCCATTGGGTCATTGGATTACCATGAGAGGATTAGATGGTAGTCCTCTGCCCAATGGGGAGATTTTTTCTTGTACTCCTAAGGTACAGCTCACTATTGGTTCTCTGCATAAAGAGGAAATTTCTTTTTTTTGGTTACTTGTCCAGCAGTCCCGCTGGTCTTGGGTCACCCTTGGTTGGTCCTCCATAACCCGCAGGTTGATTGGAAGACGGGGGACATTGTGCAGTGGAGTTCCACTTGTTTTGAGTCCTGCATTAACACCTCTTTTCTTCAGGCCTCAGTGTCGCTGTCGGCTGTACCGACGGCATACTCTGATTTCTCGGATGTTTTCTCCAAGGGTAAAGCGGATAAGCTTCCGCCCCATCGTCCATATGATTGTGCCATTCAGCTTATACCCGATGCCCCCTTGCCTAAGGGGAGGCTTTACTCCTTGTCTATCCCGGAGACCAAGGCCATGAATGAGTACATTAAAGAAAGTTTAGAGAAGGGGTTCATCCGCCCGTCTAAATCGCCACTTAGTGCAGGATTCTTCTTTGTGGCCAAGAAGGATGGGTCTCTACGTCCTTGTATCGATTTCCGGGCTTTAAATAAAATCACAGTGAAAAATGCGTACCCACTTCCCCTTATTTCTGTCCTCTTCGACCAATTGAGGTCCGCCACAGTGTTTTCCAAAATTGACCTTAGAGGGGCGTATAACCTCATTCGTATAAAAGCAGGGGATGAGTAGAAGACGGCATTTAGTACACACTCTGGGCAATACGAGTATTTAGTTATGCCCTTCGGGCTGTCCAATGCCCCTGCCGTTTTTCAAGATTTTATTAATGATGTTTTACGAGACTTTCTGGGGAGTTTCGTGGTTGTTTACCTTGACGACATCCTTATTTACTCCAAGGATCTTGTTTCACATAGAGCTCAAGTAAGGCAGGTTCTGCAAAAGTTGCGGGAGAATAGTTTGTTTGCCAAACTCGAGAAGTGTGAGTTTGAGGTACCCGAAATCTCGTTTCTTGGGTACATTATTTCTGCTAAGGGCTTTAGCATGGATCCCAAGAAGCTTCAGGCGATAGTCGATTGGGTACAGCCGACCAATCTTAAGGCAATCCAAAGGTTTCTTGGATTTGCCAACTACTATCGACGATTCATCCATTCCTTCTCCTCTATTGTGGCCCCCCTGGTTGCTCTTACCAAGAAGGGTGCGGACCCAGGGAATTGGTCTTCACAAGCCAAACAGGCTTTTCAAGCCCTCAAACAAGCTTTTGTCTCTGCTCCTATCCTCAAGCATCCTGACCCTGAGCGTTCCTTCGTGGTGGAGGTGGACGCCTCCGAGGTGGGTGCAGGAGCAGTACTCTCACAAGCCAACCCTAAAACTCAGATTCTGCACCCTTGCGCGTATATGTCAAGGAAATTCTCTGTGGCTGAGACCAATTATGACGTTGGTGACAGAGAATTATTAGCCATCAAGTGGGCCTTCGAGGAATGGAGGCATTGGCTAGAAGGTGCGAATCATCAAGTAGTGGTTTTAATGGATCACAAGAATCTGCAGTATATTGAAGCTGCCAAGAGACTTAATGCTCGGCATGCCCGCTGGGCGTTGTTTTTTACCCGCTTCAATTTTGTTATTTCTTATAGACCCGGTCCTAAGAATGTTCGAGCGGATGCCCTCTCACGGTGCTTTGTTCCGCAACATTCCACTCAAGAGTCGGTGACCTCCATTCTTCCTGTCTCCTGCATACAGGCCGGTCTCAGTTTGACTCTAGAGGGGCTCATTCGTCAGGCCCAAGGCCAGGCCCCAGCTCAGACTCCTAGGGGTCGGTTATTTGTCCCTGAGACTCTTAGGCGAAGAGTGCTTACTGACTTTCACGATAGCAGGACTGCAGGGCATCCCGGGATTCATAAGACCATGGACTTATTGGCCCGAGTTGTCTGGTGGCCAGGAATGTCCAGGGATGTCAAGGAATTCGTGCGGTCATGTCTTGTTTGTGCCAGGCATAAAGTGCCCCGGTCCAGGCCTTTTGGTGAGCTCATGCCGTTGTCCATCCCGTCAAGGCCATGGTCACACATTGCCATGGATTTCGTGGTGGGCCTACTGGTGTCAGCCGGCTGTCAAACCATTTGGGTTATCATTGACAGGTTTTCCAAGATGGCACATTTTGTGGCCTTGAAGCAATTGCCTTCGGCCAGAGAATTAGCATCGTTATTCTTGAGGCATGTCTTCAGGCTGCATGGATTACCCACTGACATTGTGTCCGACAGGGGTCCGCAGTTCGTGGCACAGTTCTGGAAATCTTTCTGTGCTTCTCTTAAGATCAAATTGAGTCTTACTTCAGCTTTCCACCCTCAGTCCAACGGACAAACGGAGCGGCTGAATCAGTCTTTGAAACAGTATCTGCGTTGCTTCATCTCTAGGCTGCAGAACGATTGGGTAGAGCATCTTCCCATAGCAGAATTTGCATATAACAATGCGGTACATTCTGCTTCTAAAGTTTCTCCATTTTTCGCGGTCTATGGTTACCATCCCCAGGCCAATTCGTTCTCTCAGGCTTCACCCTCGACCCCATCCAGGGTCTTTCATTTTAAGGCCACATGGAAAAAAATTCATGACGCCCTTAAAGAGACAGCCTGCAAAGAGAAGGTGTTTGCGGATAAGTTTAGACGTCCTTGCCCATTTAAAGTTGGTGATTGGGTCTGGGTATCGACCCGGAATATTAAACTGCATCAACCTTCGGCAAGATTTGGGCCAAAGTTCATAGGTCCATATAAGATTATCAAGAGGGTTAATCCAGTTGCTTTTCGCTTACTGCTTCCTAAGTCCCTCAAGATTGTTAACACCTTTCATGCGTCTTTGTTAAATCCTGTCTTCTTTTCTCATAAATTTCCTCGTAAGGTCATCAGAGGAGCCCCTTCAGTGGATGTACAGGGGCAGCAGGAATTCTTGGTCGAAAGAATTCTGGACTCCAAAATTGTCCGTGGTTCTCTTTACTTTTTAATCCACTGGAAGGGGTTTGGGCCGGAAGAAAGGTCATGGGTCCCCGATAGGGATGTCCATGCTCAAAGCCATAAACCTGGGGGTAGAGGTTTCAAAACCTCTCCTCAAGGGGGGGGGTACTGTCAGCAGCGCTGACAAGCGTGCTGCTGCGGCATCACCGCAGCAGCGTCCCGGCGCCCTTAGAAGGGCGGTTCGGGCACTTCCGCCCGGCGAGCTCCGGGCAGAGGACATGACGTCCGCCCGGCTGCGGCCGCGTCACCCGGGGGTTGCTAGGCAACCAGGGGACGCCGGGCGGCGCGTCACTTCCGCACAGCCGGGGGCGGCGCTTTAAGTCCGGCCGCGTCACCCGGGGGTTGCCAGGCAACCAGGGGATGCCGGGCGGCGCGCGCCTGGACAGCTGATAGATGTTAGTGCAATTGGGGGTCTGGTCCTACGGCGGAGGCTGATTGGCCAGCACTACCCTTTTAAGGGAGCTGGCCTAACACAGCCCCGCCGGTGATATTGTTTCCCTGCAGAGGGTCAGCTGACCTCTGGTATCCCGGTCCCTGCTTTTCAGCTGTCGTGCACCGGTCCCGTGCCGTACCGCTTGCCGTTAGGTCAGCCGTATCCGACCGCCCTTCCTGCGGTCATTTCTTGGTCAGCTATATTGTCATCTGGTCCTGCCAAGTTACTCCAGACGGGCGCTTCTCCATCTGTTGCCGCTGGAGTTTCCTATACGGTCATGTAAGTGCTCCAGTGGAGCCCGGTTCTTTACTCATTACTGTTTGGGCGAGCTGCCCGTTATTCCTTAGTTGTTCGGTCCTTGCACTGCCTGGCTCTCCGAGGTTCGGAGAGGCTCACGCTAGGGGATTTACGCCCGTTTTGGGGTACCGTTATTGTACCATTTTGTGTTGGCGTGTTTGTGTTTGGTGGCACCCCGTTACTGGTAAATACTGGTGCCTGTGACTCGGTCACATTCCCCGTCCTTGGTCTGGTGCCGTTAGGTAGGGTGTTCTGTTCAGTTAGGCCCTGGTAGTTAGATCCTCCTTTTGGTCCAGTCCCTGACAGTCGCCGTGGGTTTGTCCCAACATAAAACCTGGTTGCATCGGGGTCGGAGCGGGCTTAACTCGCTCCTTCGGACGCGGCGACTAAAGGAGAAGTCTAGCACCTTGCAGCCTGCGGTCACTTGTCCAGGACGGCCAACAGAGTCAGCGTAGGGCTTTGCCGTGGCCGTTCTAAACAGCGGTCCCGGCTGAGGGCTCAGCCCACCACCATCGCTGTATTCACCCACGCACGTTACAACTACATGGACAATACACGTATTGCTAAAAAACTATTATAAAGACACAATGCTGTATTTGTCTATTGTTGTGACTTAGATGTAGAGCAGAACACATTTTGTGACCAATTGACCGGCCACCTGTTTTATTAGTGCTGCCACATTAGTGATGGGGCACTGATGGATTTCTGTTATCCGGGTGACCTCATTTTGGAGACGCCTGCAGTTTTCAGCCTCAAACTCCGCCAGCCTCTCCGGAAACTTCCCGGTAACTTTATTGGCCAATTGGCCCTTGCAAAGATCTCTTTGCAACTGTCCTCCCCCAAATCCTGCATACAGCAGAGCAGTTGTTATGGTTACTATAGTCACTTACATCAACCCCAAGCTAAGTTTAAGATTTACACTATAAGGTGTCCCCTTGGGGTACCCAAAACTCTATATTGTATAACTTTGGTTAGGGGTGTATTAAGATATGATAGGGCCCAAGTGCAGCCTCTGTCAAGGACCCATCCTCACTACCTGGCAGTGCAGTAACTCTGTTAGCACTAGAGGCACTAAGCAACCCTAGCACTGTTCCAAACTCTAGTGCACATGTGCAGATGTTCCCTGTCTTTTTTTATTGCACACACTTGGTATGGCAGGAAAATGGCTGCATTACCTTCTTCCTGCTAATTTGTTCAGCAATGCTGCCACCAACATGGGGCACCAGAGGGGTAAGTATTCAGTAAATGGGTGCATGGTGTGCTGTGTGGGCCCCTGGACCTAGTGCACTGTACACCTTGCACCCATAATAGAAAATGGCATTGGCTCGGCGTACATGCTTACTACATGCACACAAGATCATTATCTTATGTGCCAACATGCCATAGTTACCTACCCTCCTGCATTCTGCAGGAGACTCCCTGAAATAACAGCAATCTCCCTCTCTCCCTCATTAGTCTAGCAATCTCCCTCATTTCACCTAGCCCACATTACACTGCTACATTTTTTGTGGATAAAAGGAATGAGAGATAGATACATTTACACTGAATCATCAGCACCATTTCCCAGCACTTTAGCAAGTATAGTATCTCTTACTAACTGCTTTGGGGCTAATCTACATTTCAATATGTAATTTTAAAAGATTCCTCTCAGATGTAGCAGTACACACCCTCGCTTCTAGATGCCACGTTCACAATCTATTTTCACAACCTCTCCATATATGGAACTAGACACGCCCTTTGGGAGGAGCATGACACGCCCCCTCAATGGGGCACTGTGCAAAATTCTACTTCCAACTATAGTCTCCCTGAAACTAGTTTTCAAAAGTAGGCAAGTATGCAACATGCCCATTTCATGGATGGAGAGAAACATCTGTGAAACATTGGAGATGCTAGTTGTGACACAGTTGGAGCCTGAAAAGAACCAGTAGATGCAATGCGTTCAGTCTTGCATACAACTGTGAATCAGCATTTCTCTGTGTAATCGAATTCTGTCAAAATGTACTAGTTAAAATACATACAGATAGCGCAGGGCTTGTCTTTGCTGGGGATGGCGGAGGACTCGCCACCCGCCATCCCCCGCCCCGCGCCATCTGTATGTCGGAAGGGGACGCGCGTGCACGAGGTGCACGCGCGTCCCGTTCCGACGGAGCTTTTGCCCGGGTCCCCGCCGGCTTCCCCGGGTCCCCGCCGGTCCACACCGCCCCCCCGCAGCCCCCCGCAGCCCTGCCCGTCTCCCTGAAGCTGGAGACGGGCAGGACTGCACCCGCCGCGCCGCCTCGCCGCCCGGCTATTGAGACGCTCGTGCGTGGGAGACGCACGAGCGTCTCATTCAGCCAGAGCGCCAGATTGCTGGCGGATCGCCAGGGACACGGTCCTGGCGCTCCGCCAGCAATAACAAGCCCTGCTCCATCTGTATAAAATAGGGCTCCACCTTTAATAAAGGAGGTGAATTCTTTGCGTGTGAGACTTCTGAACAAATAAACCTTCTTCAGGTTTCTGCTTTAGTGTATCATGCCTGTAGTATTGTACAGCAGAATATTTATACCCTAAGAAGATAAGTCGATTTGAAAATAAGCTCTCTGGAGTTTTCAAGTGGAGCGGTGAAAGGATTAGCCTATTAACCTGTTTCTCTAGTTCCAATATTACTACCAGAACCTGAACAGATCCTATTAGAAAAAATATTTTACCCAATGCTTGAAGCAGCTTAGGAAGTAATGGTCGTGCCTAGATTAATAAATATTGTATAAATTGTAACATTGAGCATACATTTTAGTCACATAATATTTGTGAACTTGATACTAAAAGTTTAAGAAACTACGGGAGCGATTTATCAAAGTTTGGAGAGAGCTAATGTACTGACCAATCAGTTTCTAATGTTCATTTTACAGGCTGTTTTAAACAGAATGTTAAAATAAAACACACACACACACACACACACAGAAAAGTAGAACTTTATTACACACACAAACACACACCTCACTTTTACATCAATATACTTACCGACCCAGGGTCCAGCGCTGACTCCCTCCTCCAGAGCCAGCTCACCCCGCATAGGAAAAATCCTATAGTCAATCTGCCCATGTATTTGAATCCTGAATTTAAAGCTGTTGTTAATATGTCTCTAAACTGCTGATCAAATAGCTCCAGGACTCTGCAATAGCATCTGGAAGAGAACAAATGTTTTGTGTAGTACATATAAATATAATAACTGCAATGAATAAATGTTCCATATATAGAGTAATTAGTTTTATACTGTAATAATATTTACCTCGGCACTAGGTAGTATGGTTATTGTTGGGAACTTTTTTGATAAATATTTGCTAAAAATATATTTTTTCAATTCTAAAACACAGAATGCTGCAGACCACCATCAAATAAATGTAGACTGTCACTCAGTTCCCCACTGTTTGTAGAAATGAAAAAAACAAAAACAAAAAACAGTTCTTCCAGTAGATTTACTTCACTTCTGTTACCCAGCATGACATAGCAATCCACCACATGGAAAATGCTATTGATCATAACAGAGGGGTATGTGGTATATTATTTCACTTAGACACATATACAGGGGATTACTTTTGTGCTCGTACTGTAAAAGAAAAAGGACCTGAATGAAAATTGAACCAATTTAATGCTCATTTAAAAAAAAAAAAAAAAACTGCCTTTATAAGTTATTCCTTATGGCCACAATTTTAGGTTCCAAATGTGATTATTATTGTAAGTCAAAAATTGTATTATTTTGTATAAATTTGATATGTTTCAAAATATTTAATATAAAATACCCCTCAATAGCTCCAAAATAACCTTATTGGCCACGCACCTATGTCATTTTTCATCAGTAATAACAAAAGCATTGTGGGTTAATGGTAGTGCTAATCGGTAAATACCATGACTAGTCTGCTTATAGATCCATATCTACTTTGTTAATGCGCTGAGCTGTAGCACTGGGCCCCTGCAAGGGCCATTGTTGTGTTTGCTGGGGGGTGGAGATACAATAGATTGGCAGGATGGGGCTTTTTGCCAATATAACCATTCACACATTGACTGACTATTACTACTCAAAATAGTTATTATTTGAATATATATTTAAGAAAGCTAAATCAGGGTCACCATAATGGTGGGTACTGCAGGTACTTTTATACTGGACTCTGACAGATAGGGGGCCTGGGCAGCCTCTGCCACAAAATGGCCAGCATCATGGAGGAGACAAAACAACCAACAACATGGACTATGAAATTGAAGGCAGAATCATAGAAGACCAACCATCACACTGGGAATCTTTGACTGCCTCACAGCACATATGCAGCAGGGGGATGGAAGGGGCAGGAACATATATGTGTGAGAGGTAAGTGTCTGAGAGATGTGTGAGAGAGGGAGGTGGATGTGGCATGGCTGGGAGGTAGCTGGGGTAGGGCTGGTTATATGAGTCTGAGTAAGTCGGAGCTGCTGTGAGAGTATTTATGTACAGATGAAGGTAAGAGAACAGCACTGGGTTTCACTGAGTGTGTTTGACCCACTGAGTGGGTTTGTGACCATACACATATAAGGTATCAAATGAGATATTTATTAAATAAAAATGACTTTCATTCACATGTAAAGTACTGTGTGCACTTAAAAAAACAAAACAAATATTAAAATATGTGGTCATTTGCAACAATAAAGCAGAATCACACCCGGTGTTGGAGAGGTGAAGATGACAGTCAATGTGTAATCAATTATACAGTGGAGTTCCCTTGTGCATGGCTGGAAATTGTAACCGGGAAATGACGAATGGCCCAAATGATTGTACAGTCCAGGTATGTTTCCCAGCAAAACAGTTGGTATTTACCCGGTTAGCAGGTCACACCCATCTGAAATTGCCCTCATATAGGCTGATAAACGGAGACGGTGGGGTTGGCAGCCCAGGTGGTGAGAGTGCTGGTCCAGAACAGTAGAGTGTGGTTGCTCAATGTGTTTCGGTGTGTTAGCTCTCGGGTGTGGAATAGGGGTCCGACAGTCAGGATCCCGACAGTCATTATGCCGACGTCGGGAACCCGACTGGCCGGGACCCAGACAGCATGGCGAGCGCAACAAAGCCCCTTGCGGGCTCACTGCGCTCGCCATGCTGCGGGCACGGTGGCTCGCTACTGAGCCACCTATTCTATTCTCCCTCTATGGGGGTCGTGGGAAAATAGCCAATGGCCATAGGGAACCTGGCTGTCGGTGTTTTGACAGTCGGGATCCCGACGTCGGGTGAATGCCTGTCGGGATCCCGACTGTCGGGACCCCATCCGGCACCCTTAGCTCTCACCTTCCTCAGGAGCTTCCTGATATAGTATATGCTCTATACCAAAGATTCTGTTTTGACTGTTTGGAAATTACATTAATTTACAGTACCATATACAGTATAATAAGGAACCAACAACTAAGGAGTCTTACTTATGTGTTCTTCCATAACAAAATCAGGCAGTCACCCAAGTCATGTTCATGTTTTGTTTGATGTGCTTGAAATAAAAGGTACTGTGATACACCGTAGATGACTTTTTTGTTTTCCTACATCTTTCTATGATTATTGAATGAAGACTGACATGATAAGCCCACTATAGAGTCATTTCTGTAAACAGTGTTAGTTTGCTAAGGAGGTGATTTTTATAGTTGTATCAATGAGGTGAAGATTAGAGAAACAAACAAAGGAGCTCTTTGTAACAAAGCCTGCTTTATCCATAGCTTTCGTAAGTGTATTTCCACTAGAGTGTGCAAAGATCCCTTGATGTACAGTATTACCATAAGTTCCTTTTTATTTGAGTTATGCTGGATGAATTATAAACTTTGACAAATAGGAGAACTTTTGGAACTCCCATAAAATCCAAACAGTGACTTACAATATCTATGCCAATCCCAAAAAAATCCCTTTAGAACTATGGAACATGTTGTTTCATTTCACTAACAAGGAGGAAAGACATGCATGTCTTACTGCTGCAATTGTGCCAAATAGCCAGTTTCAGTGGTCAAGGCCCTGGATTAGTTGAGTTATACCAATGGATTGCATTTAACAGAATACCAGGTCTCCATCTGTAACTTGAGGACCCACGAGCCAATCAGGGAGTGCCACATAACAGGCCTAATTGGCTTTGTGCTGCTGTTCTGTCACCCAATGGGAGCTTATACCCATTTATTGTGAAAATTACCTATGGGTGGGAACTGGCAGAATTTTAGAGAGGTGTTGGATACATTTCTTAACATCCCTAATATACCACCATCTTTTTCAAAATGCTGTGCTGCAAATTTTAAGGTTACAAGTGGGCAATTACATGTTAATAGCTGGCAGCCAGGAGCTTGCCGGCGCTTCTGAATATTGGTTGGATTGATATTGGCATTTACATTTCAGCAATTGCTTATCTATAATATAGCAGTTCCTGGTAGGCAATTCATGTATTTACAAAATGAGACATGATTACTATAGGGTATGGCAACTTTTTAATTTGCACCAATTTTTACCTGTGTGTTTTTTAAAATGGTATAATTTATGGGCTTCTGTTATGGGACTGTATGGTTCAAAAACAATCATAAAAATATTGCTGAACAAATGATGCCCAATAGCAGGCCATTAAAATATATAAATGTGGTGAGTACAGTACAGTACTTCAAATTGCAACTGAAACAGTTCTCTAACCAGCTAATGCAATATGCAATACAGTGTACCTTTTAGTGTAATCTAACCTTCCCTACAGCTTTGTTTAGTAATAAAATCATTATAGACAATCTAAATGGAATTTTCTTTGTAATCCAATAGAGGGCATTTTTTTGTGTAATCCATTTTGAAAAGTCTGCCTTTTTTTTATTTAATCCAATAAGCAGCTTGTTATTTGTCATCCTGATTATCTTCTTTTATCCATCATCCTCTCTCCAATGATTAAAGACATTTATAATCATCTTTGGGAAACCAAGTGGATGCATAGCATCTTAAGAGCCCCTGTTTCCAATCAGGAAACTTCTGATCTGGGGCTATTTATATCTGTAGTATCTTCCAAGGAACGTTAGTGTCAGTTATTATGTGTTATATTATTTTAACACTACCACCATTGATCATTTTCTCAATAATGCCTTTGTTTTCTAAACAATACATTGTCCTATTACAATGGGATTTATAAGAAGAGTATTTCCATTGTGCACACTCTAGGCCCCAGTACACTTGTCCAAATTGGCCTCTTTTCTCTTGATTCTGATTGATCGGTCCAAGACATCAGTTGAAAAGTGGCCAAATCAGAGATGTTGAACATCTGATCCAAAGTGCTGTCCCATGCGCATCTAATTGGAGAGGTTGAACCTGCTTCATGTCCAACCTCCAACTCGTCCGACCTCCGGCAGCAGGGAACAGGATAGCATACGATATTTTGTTTACAGAATGCCCGCATACATTATCTCTCCCCTCTGAGAAGTTGCATATAGTGTATAGGGATCTTAACATGTTGTTCTTTAATTGGGTTGGCCACTCCATACAACTCATGAAGGTGTATAAAAACTATGCTTCCAGGATTCATCTATATTAAAGATGTGCACCGAACCCTATCTTTTTGGTTTTGGATCTGTATTAACTTTGTGCTTTGGTTTTGGTTTTGCTCTGTAATTTCCAGTCATTTCCAATCAATTTTGACCACCTCACAGTTCACACTATTGTTCACCAACATAGGCCAAAGACTGGCTGGCTATACTAATGAGCAGAGCAGCGGCACAAACACAAGGCAGTTATTTCAGTTAAAAAATGTTTTGCAAATTAGTAATGTATTAGCAATAACTAATGGAACCAACTTGCCACTACAGGTTGAGTATCCCCTATCCGAAATGCTCGGGACCGCGAACATTCCGGATAGGGGAATTTTCCGGTTTTTGGAATATTTTTTTGCAGCCATACTTACCTGTCCCCTGATGGTCCCCGGGCGTCCGCGCAGTCCCCGGGCGTCCACAGCAGGCCTCCGGCATCTTCTCCTGGTCTCCAGCGGTCCCAGGAATGCATTGCGCGCGCACACTCGCGCAATGCATTCCTGGGACCGCTGGAGACCCTGGAGAAGATGCCGGAGGCCTGCTGTGGACGCCCGGGGACTTGGTAAGTATGAAAAAAGGGTTAGGGGGTTAAAAAAAAAAAAAAAAAAATTCGAATGATTCCAAAAACCACGGTTTTTGGAATAATTCGGATAAGGGATGTCCGGATACCGGATACTCAACCTGTACTTTTAATGGAAAACAAAACAACACAGAAATTTACTAAGAATCGTCTGCTGAAAATCATTGTGCAAAAGTTTTAGTTAACAAACAGCAAAGAAAAAGAAAATCAGGCCATGTGTAAAATAGCAACAGCAAATGTGGGTGCCTCCTACACAAGTGCACATGCATATTCTCAGTGCCCAATCTGTTCCTGGGGGCCCTGGGTCACTTGTGACTGGCATTCTGTGCCCATATAAAGTTCTGTTCAAACAGCCTTTTCCTAGAGAAG
Organism: Crinia signifera; assembly: GCF_055691185.1. Taxonomy (NCBI): domain Eukaryota; kingdom Metazoa; phylum Chordata; class Amphibia; order Anura; family Myobatrachidae; genus Crinia; species Crinia signifera. The sequence continues at coordinate 343,982,532 of NC_139217.1, forward strand.
CTCCCCAAAATGTTCCCAACCATAAAAACAGTGTTACATACCTGGAGAGTACAGTGCGGGGTGCAGTCCAGATTACTGTAGTTTGGCCCACACTGTTAAATATATTTGGATTACAGTGCAGGACACACAGTGCAGGTCAGATACAGTGCAGGACACACAGTGCAGGTCAGATACAGTGCAGGACACACAGTGCAGGTCAGATACAGTGACAGTGCAGGACACACAGTGCAGGTCAGATACTGTGCAGGAAACACAGTGCAGGACACACAGTGAATGTCAGATACAGTGCTGGTCGGATACAGTGTGGGATACAGTGCGGGTTGGATACAGTATAGTATATGGTGCGGATCATATACAGTGTGGGACACAGTGTGGGACACAGTGCTGGGCGTATACAGTGTGGAATACAGTGTGGTCAGATACAAATTTTGTAAATAGCATGAAGCGGAATGGTGTTCAAATAGATCACCTTGTTTGTGGTAGCTGTTCTGTTGCTGGAACTGTGGCAATGCAGGTTATAGCACAGTTACCTACCCTCCTGCATTCTGCAGGAGACTCCCTGAAATAGCAGCAATCTCCCTCTCTCCCTCATTAGTCTAGCAATCTCCCTCATGTCACCTAGCCCACATTACACTGTTACATTTTTGGGGAAAAAAGGAATGAGAGACAGATACATTTACATTGAATCATCAGCACCATTTCCAAGCACTTTACCAAGTATAGTAGCTCTTACTAACTGCTTTGGGGCTCATCTACATTTGTATATTGTATAAGTCATTTTACAAGATTCCTCTCAGATGTAGCAGTACACACCCACGCTTCTAGGGGCCACGTTCACAATCTCTTCTCACAATCTCTTCATATATGGAACTAGACATGCCCTTTGGGAGGAGCATGACACGCCCCCTCAATGGGGCTCTGTGCAAAATTCTAGTTCCAACTATAATCTCCCTACATGTACTTGTACCACCAGCCAGCACTCTTACTGAAAGCAATACTTGTGCCCGGAGCTTAATCCTCCATTCCACATGGAAATATACCCAGCAAATCGATAGCTTCAACGGACTTACGTGGAGAAATAAATTGCACTCAGAGGCTGCCCTGTCTCAGCAACGTTTCAATGTTTAGTTATACATTGTCATCAGGCTTATATATACATGTATATATTTCTCAAGTGTCCTAGACCATGCACTAACGGTTAGCCACACCTTTGGAGTCTGGCCACACACCTAAGCACGGCCCCTAGCACTGCATTCCCCCTGATTCTATGTATATCTACTAAACCACATAAGCTAAAAACCACATGTTAAATCAAACAACATATTCAAAAACAAAGAAAAAAAATTGTAACCCCTTAATGCCATGCAATGAATGGAAATAATACCAGAAAAGCAGCAATATAAACAATTACCTTTGTCAAATGATCACTTAAATTATTTTTTCCATTATCTACACAGTGAAATAGATTAGGTTTATTACTTTATTTTTAATATATTTTCTATATTGCACTTGCACCCTCCTGAGGTACAAACAAAAAAAACCCACCTTAATGCTTCCCATATGCCACGTTAATTTAATGCTCGCAGCTAATTGAAGTTCTTTATGCGTGAGAGTGTACATTAATTGGAAAACACAGCTCAAGGGAAAAAGGTACTCGTCATCCATTAAAACATGTTAAAAAGGTCAGTTGCATCATGGGTAAAGTTAACACACATTATTAAACCCGTGTTAAGCATTTGTGTGGCCAAATCACTTAAATCAATTAAATTCTCCCATTGTATCAATCCTACCATATTCCACAGTACAGAGCCATGAGCAGGGTTTCATTTTACAGAGGAATAATTGAATTGCTAAAACTTCAAGTAATATACATTAAACTATTTTATGTTCATTAATCCATAAAAATATATCAATGGAAAATTGTAACATAATATTCAGCTGTCTGCATTTTGATTGTCAACCTTTTCTACTTGTCATTTTGCTTATCGACATATTTATTGCCTACCTATTATGAATGTTTTGCCTCTATAGGAATTATAAATGTCAGCGTTACAAATTACATACTTTTCAAAAGAATTCTTCCTGAATTATGAATTTATAACATATACTGTACGTAGCTCTTTAATCAAAATAGAGTTTGTTTTAGTCCTGTGAAAAGTTTACCATAATTATTTACAACCTGCTATGATTTCCTAATTCCATGCTCCCAGTTTCTTGTCTTCCTGATATATTTCTATCTGTGTGCTTTCCTGAGATCCTAGATCATGACATCCTTCCTGCAGTATTTATTTTATTTATTTATTTACAGTTTCTTATATTGCGCAGCAGATTCCATTGCGCTTTACAATAGTAGACAGTGATAAAACAAACTGGGTAACGACAGACAGACTTGGAGGTAGGAGGGCCCTGCTGCAAGCTTACAATCTATAGGATGATATTCGGTGTTCCTCACAACCCATTGTTTTTGTATGAGTTGTTCCCATGTAATACCCCTAGTTTCTGCGCGTCTGCTATTGAAAGGTGATGAAAAGGAGAACACAAATAAATTGAAAATAAATATTGTAAATAACAGAAACCTTCATTCATTCATTGCAACAATAATACACTCTAATATAATAAATGCATAATAAAGTCTGCAGTGGCTCCCAGCATTCGGTGCCCACTCCGCCATCGGCCTGCCAAAATCACGCTATGGAGTCCGCGTTCCTATGAACGAATACACTGATCACTGTGCAGTCGGCTGAGGGGCATCTGCAAATACCAGCATCTGAGCAGGGGGGAATGGTGGGCTCTTTTAACAGGGATACATTTGTATGTTCCCGTAAAATGGCGGCCATGCATTGGTGGAAAGTCATTTAAAAATAATAAAATGACTCACCTAAAACCAATACACTTTCTGAAAAATTTCTCATGCAGCCCACACAGACCTTCCTCCTCTTCCACTTCACCACATGCCCTCTTCTCTGCTCTGCATGTCTTCTCTGTAAGATGCAGCAATGAGGTCTAAAATGGCCGGGGTAGAGGAGAAAACCTAAATAGACTAGCAGGGTGGGGCAAGGTGGGCCTAAACAGGGGGAGGACAGAGCTAACAAAGCCACTTGCACTCTATCATGGTCTCCCAGGTCGTGTGGAGCACATGCGTCTCATAATCTCATCTCGCTGCACTGTACCGAGTCTTGATCTATCGTCATATCAAATACAAATACCTCATATCACACTCAACGAAACGGCTAGGCATTGATCAAATACAGGGATTTACAGATTAGTCTTTGAATATCGTAAAGGAGGACATATATGAGGACACTTTTGGGGGAGGACAGAACTTACAAAAGAAGGACTGTCCTCCTTAATGGAGGACGATTGGTCACCTTAGCTATTGGTGTGCTATCCTAAAAAATGAAGAGTATTATTTTGTCACTGTATATGAGTGACATGCTGTCACCCATAGCTCAAGAGACCTGCAATGCTATTACCCGTATTGCCCGCAGTTCCAGCATTTACACAGCTACCACATACTAGAGACAGTCACTGGCTAGTAATCTATTTGAACCCTGTTCTGCTTCATGCTACTTAAACGTGTCTTTAGCATGTACTGTACTTGTCCTAAATTGCATTGTACTGTAATTAGTTATTTTCTTGTTTTTTGCTCATCTATATATTGTCAGGCGCTGCATATATAAATAAACAATAAATAATAATAACAATGAATATGGCTGTACCATCACTTGCTCAATAAACTGCACAGCTGGTTAAGCTTAAGGGAACTGGTCCTTTGGGTCAATCTCATGACACTAGTGTGTTCTGTAACTCTGCTAAGCTACCAAACTGTACACACATTTTGAAACATAATTTTGACGCAATTTTCTACTGTATGTTTCCGTTTTGTAATATTAGAAATGAAATACTTTTCTTTGTGGTGCACGTATTTTTCAAACTGCAAAAACCCTTAAAGAATCTATTTTTTGTGTGTGCATGTGTATGTGTGTGTGCATGTGTAGGTGTGTGTGTGTGTGTGTGTGTGTGTGTGTATTTGTGGGGGTGGAGATATTCTAATTATACAGACAGATTTAAGTAGAGTTGGGAGGAATAGAGGTATGTCTTACTGTATCTCAGTTCATTCACGGTACTAAAATACACCTGTCCATTATTTGTCTGCTACGGATAAAGGAGGTCATTTTGGTTGACTCACAAAGCTGAGAATTTCACAACTTTGCGAGCCAACTAAACACCGCCCCCATGAACGCCTGCCCCCCGCTGGATGGCGAATGTCCCCGCAGGCATATGAATGGATTTTTTGCATAAACATCCATTCGCAGCCTTGTGTGCAGAACTGAAATTGTTCGATGGTTGCCAACCATAAAATTTTTTTAAGCGCTCGCAAATCTAAGTCACTCCCTGGTGACTCAGATTTGTGGCACCCTGCTACATGAACAGGGTGGGCAGTTGACATCTGATGACGCCTGCTGCACGCCCACGGAAGGCAGGAAGCCACCCCCATTCACATGGGGACACCCAGCGTTTTCCGGGTGCACCAAGGAGAGGTACGCCCAGGAAATGCTGGGCGTTTGCATGCACCCTCAGCATGACTCCTTCACATACCCCCCCGGTTTGAGAGCCAAGGAGACTATGCAAGTCTCTGAGGGTGCCCACACAGAAGGCCTGCACATGCGCATAAGCGAATATGCATGCGCAGGCATTCACCATCGGTCCCCATTGCGAATTCCCAATGGGAAGAATCACCCAGAATGACCTACAAAATGTGTGTTTTCCCTGTATGCAAATACAAATTCATATGAACCCTTTGCATCCCAACATGGTTTGTCCAGGTGCAAATTACACAGGGTATTTGGAATACTAAATTGTTTCCTATTAAGTTTAAAAGACAATTATGTACACATTTGAAAACAAATAAACCAATGCATTTTTTACAAAAGATATCCATAAATGTGACATTTAGGGGGAAATTTACTAAAGGAAATTTGTAAAAAATAGGTGTATTTGTATCCAGAAATACACTTATTTTTTACATTTACTATCTTGAAAATACGACAATTCGTATTCGAATTGATAGCACATCAATACGAATACGAATTGCCGTATTTTCGGGATAGTAAATGTCAAAAATAAGTGTATTTCTGGATACAAATACACCTATTTTTTTACAAATTTCCTTTAGTAAATTTCCCCCTTAATATAAAGACAGAATTGTTATCCTTTTATGTCCTTACAGCAATAACTAAATGCAGATCACAAAAGTACTGTTGTACATTTAAGTTAAATAGTAAAATAATGATTCTTCAACAGTTCAATTCATTGGAATATTTGAGATTCTAGATCACTAACTCTATTGTAAATGGCCACATTGCCATACCCAGGTTCGTCTTTTCCATGCTCTTTAAGGTGAAGTGCCTCTGAGTGGGTGTGGACACATTATCTTGGACTAATAGCTGTGCATCCTTGCTCTTTTAGTGCCCTGAACAATGTGCAAATAAAAAATGTAAATGAAAAATGAAATCTCCACGCTTCCACTAGAATGCGACACCGACTCTAGATTCTTCTTATTTGTGATGTTCAATCGGAGACAGTTAACCTCAGAAAAAAAGTAGTAAAGACACTCATAGTGCAGATTTCAAAGAACATAGCAGAGTGTTGGGGTAAGGGGAATAGATGAGTTCCGGTACCATGTGGGGGCCTCACTTAGGCCAAGGGATGCAGCATAGATTGGGGATCACACCTTTCAATGAGTGATTCTTCGCTTTTTTCCAATCTCCCTTAGGTATAAAGATAGGAAAGGGAAAGGCTCATAGTGTAAAAAGTACAGTTTATTCACTAACACAATTAAGGAAACAATCAAAAATTTGTATAAAAGCCTGGTACGATATCTGACCTTTTAACAAAAAAGGCTAATCGTGACGCATATGTGGGGTCAGATCTCCAAAGATGTTCAGTCCAGACAGGGGTTCCAGGTACCTCCAAACCACAAATGCGTTTCGACCAGACAGGTCTTCCTCAGGGTGTGTGAAGGTAACTTGTGAGTGTCCATATTTATACTATACCGGAGACAGCCCCCAGACTTCCTTTTCCTGTGTGGGCGTGTCCTTAATTTAAACTCCTGTACCTATTAGTATACAGTTTCTTATTTATAAGCCTTAAGGGGTATAAACATTACATATAGAAGAGATTCCCAGATGATAAACATTAAGTTAGCTCACATATAAGGTGCTTATTTATCCTTAAGTGTGGGGAATGACGAACACCAGAAGTAGTTATGCATTCCATTGCATTTGGAACGCATGATATTTTTGCCCATTTACATCTCCTGCATATAGCGGTGTTACACGGTGGGCGCAGCACATAAACATCACCTTAGGAATAGTACAAAGTGTGGCCCATAAAAGAGATTTATCCGCACAACGGCCAGCGCAAGGAGCAGAAAAGAAAGCTCTGTCCATTCCCGGAATTAATATGTGCATTGCAACTGGCTCACCTGCTTTGAACGCACCCGATTTCCTGGTGTCGGGCACCTCTGAACAATGTGTCTAGCATTTAGTTATCTTATATCAGTGTTTTAATCATGTGCCTTTAAAATGAACCTGGGTACACATTAGGGATGTGCACCGGATACTTTTAGTGTTTCGTGAAACGTGTTTTGGATCTGTATCTCCAGCAGTGTTTTGGATCTGGATCTGTTCCAAAACACCACCCTTCAGTGTTTCATGTTTTGGATCTGTATCGTAAGAAAAAACCCAAACAAACATAAAAATCGATAAAATCGCAGAATGTATTTATGTTTTGCTCCTATGGGGCAACACGGATGGTGTAATGGTTAGCATTACTGCCTCACAGCGCTGAGGTCACGGGTTTTGATTCCCACCATGGCTCTAACTGTGCGGAGTTTGTATATTCTCCCCGTACTTGCGTGGGTTTACTCCGGGTACTCTGGTTTCCTCCCACAATCCAAAAATATACAGGTAGGTTAATTGGCTTCCAACAAAATTAACCCTAGAATGTCTGTGTGTGCGTGTACATGTGGTAGGGAATATAGATTGTAAGCTTCACTGGGGCAGGGACTGATATGAATGTTCAAATATTCTTTGTAAAGCGCTGCGAAAATATGTATGTGCTATATAAGAAACTGTTAATAAATAAATATGCTATTATTAATCTCTATAACATTAATTTCCACTCATTTCCAGTCTATCCCGAATACCTCACATCTCACAATGTTGTTTTTTGGCCAAAATGTTGCACCGAGGTAGATGGATGACAATGTTAAGCCACAAAAATGGGCAGAACAAACACGTGGCCCATCTAGGAGTGGTACTGCAGCGGCAGACAGGATGGCAGTTTGAAAAACTAGACCCCAAAGAGCACATAATGCCAAAAAAAGAGGTGCAAAATGCAATTGTCCTTGGGTATGTTGCGTAAATAGGACATGCACACTGTCTTTAACAAACAAATCATTTCAGCAACAGACTATGGCTGAAGTGATTGGTTTGTTTGAGCCTCACAAAAAAAGAAGCAATTCATCCATGTACAAACTAGCTCTACAGAGGCAAGATGTTGTCCTCATCCTCATCCTCCGATTCCTCTCCCCCTTCAACATGTACTTCCTCATCCTCACAGATTATCAATTTGTCCCACTGGATTCCACAATCACAGGTCCCTCTGTAGTCCCAGGAGGCAATTGCTGGTCTTCGTTAAAGAATTGATCATTAATTTTGATGAATATCATCTTCTCCATGCCGCTAAATGACCAGGTTCCCAGCTGCACTAAAAACTCTTTCGGAGTACACAATGGAGGGGGGACATCTCAGGTAAAATAGGGCCAGTTTGTACAGGGACCTCCAAACTGCCTTTTTTGTGTGGGCAAAACATGTCACATGTTGGAAATTGCCCATATGTAATGCCCGCACAATGTTACTGGCATTGTCTGATACCCAGGAGAGTCTAAGTGGGGTAAGCCACTGCGAGATGATTTCCCTCAGTTTCTCTAAGAGGTTGTTGGTGTTGTGCATGTTACTGAAACTGGTGATACCCAGTGTAGCCTGCCTTGAAACAAGCTGGCATTTCAGAAATTATGCTGCTTCTGCTGTTGCTGCGGAAGGCGATACAGCTACCCAGTGGGCTATCACAGTCATATAGTCCTTTGCCCTGAACCACTTGTCCGCATGTCCAGGGTTATATGGACAGTGGGTATAACCACATTTTTCAGGGCACTGAGGACACTTTTTCAGATGTCACTGTATATCCTGGGTATCACCTGCCTAGTGAAGTGGAATCGAGATGGGATTTGGTACCGGGGACATGATACCTCCATCCATCGTCTAAATTCCACTCCACTGATGGCGGACACTGACCGCGCGTCTAACACCAACATAGCTGTTAATGCCGCAGTTATATGCTTTGCCATAGGATGACTGCTGTCATACTTCGTCCTCATCGCAAATGACTTGGACAGTCAATTGCTTAGTGAAAGATGCAGTGTTCCGACTTCCCCTCTGGGATGATGAACAACTCCCAGCAGCAACAGCAGCAGTAGGCATCGTGCTGCAGGATCCTCCAGGGGAATTCCGCATAGAAGAGGAATCAGTCATGCCGGTGACATGGCCTGCAGGACTATCTCCGATCCGGATCGAGGAGGAAATTGACGAGGAGTGTCTTGCTGGTGCTTGGATACAACAGGATAAAGGGATTTATGTGTCCCTGGACTGCTTACAGTCCTAGCCACAGTTTCTGACCTAAACAGTGATTTAGGAATGAACTTCAGGCCAGTGGCCTTACCCCTGCTTATTGCAGCATCACATAAGCTAGATTTGGTGAAACAATTGTTGTCTGGATCTGGATAAAATAATTTCAGACCAAAGAGGTGGATTTTTTGGTCTTCTGCCCAGGCATGGCGATGGCTTTTGCATCCCACATACAACAACTGTTTCACCCGATGCCTCATTTAAGCAAGCCACATCACCATAGATTGCTGTGTTTTTAATGACAACCACACTGTCAGGCGCCGCTGCAGGGTCCGGGCAGCTCCGAGCGCATCGCCATAGCAGGCAGCGCCGGAGCCACGGAACGGAGCGGGCGCCGCCATCTTCATTGAAGGAAGCGTCGGGCGTTGCCTAGCAACGTCCCGAGCTTCCTCCTGCTTGCGGCCGGCGTCGGGAGGTTGCTAGGCGACCACCCGAACATCCGGCTAAGCGCGGCGTCAGCGTCCCTGACGTCAGCGCTACCCTGGGCGGCACCTTTTGAATAAATAGCCGGCGTCTGCTGGGAACAGACGCCGGTTATAGCTTTGGTGTGCTTCATCCTTAGTGTTCCTGGTTCCCGCTGATTTCCCTGCTGTGCTCCGTGTCGTGATCCCTGTACTGCTACAGATAAGTCTCCCCCGGAGTTCCGCCTATTGGTGTTATTATTGTTATCTCTATATTCCATCTTATGAGCATTGTTGCTATTGATTGTATCTTTATTCCATCTTCTGGGCATTGTTGCCATCTCTTTCATGATCGCATATCACCTTCTTAGCATTGTTGCTACCTTTATTATTGTTAGATATTGATATATGCATTCCACCTTCACGTATTGTTACGTAGCATATTTCCCTATCTTTCCCCGTGGGTATCTGGGGGTTCCTTGCCTTCTGTGTGTTTAGCTAGTTGTACCCTTGCTCTCTGCTAGCCTTGGCGGCCGTGTTGTCCTCACGTAAGACCAGGTGGCATCGGGGTGGGAGCCTGACTAACGGGCTCCCACGAACGCGGCTATTTTTGGTGAAGCCTAGCTCTCTGCACACGTCCGCCAATCCCGGTTCGAGGCAACGGAGGTAGGGGTGGCAAGGTTGTCCCCGGACCCTAACATTATAACCGGCCCAAAATAACACAACCATAACACCATATAGTGGTTGTGTGTTTTCTGTTAAAACATGGATCCTAATGCAGGGGTTTCAGCCCAGGTTTTTGCTGACCAGATTCACCACCTCACACAGCAGTTACAAGACCTCACCATCAGGGTGGAGTCTCAGGAGGAGGTTCGCAGAGCAGCCCCAGCCATGGCTGTGTCGGTTAAAGAACCTAAAATGAGTCTCCCCGACCGGTTCTCTGGGGACCGGCATCAGTTTTTTAATTTTCGAGAGAGCTGCAAACTCTATTTTCGATTACGACCACTCTCCTCCGGTTCCGAGTTGCAGAGAGTGGGGTTGGTGATATCACTACTCCAGGGGGATCCACAGACATGGGCCTTTGGTCTGAAGGCAGACAGTCCGGCTCTTCGTTCTGTGGATGCCTTCTTCCAGGCTATGGGGATTCTATATGATGACCCAGATAAGGCAGCTGCAGCTGAGGCCCATCTCCGGTCCCTTAGACAGGGTCGCCGGGTGGCAGAGGCCTATTGCTCAGAATTCAGGCGATACGCCAATGATTCTGGCTGGAATGATCCAGCCTTACGCTCCCAATTTAGGGTTGGGTTGTCCGATCAAATAAAGGATTCCCTGGTCCAGTACCCCGCGCCTACTTCTTTGGACGATCTCATGCAGCTGGTTATCAGGGTGGATCGCCGGCTCCGTGAGAGACGTTCAGAACGAGGTACAGGTATCGCGCCATTACCCAGTGTCCCCGAGGATTCCCCAGTCGATTTCGAGGAACCTATGCAGCTTGGGGTGACTCGACTATCTCCACAGGAGAGGGCGAGACGGCGATCCCAGGGCCTCTGTCTGTACTGCGGGGCCCGGGGACACTTGGTAAACTCCTGTCCCGAGCGCCCGGGAAATGCCAAGGCCTGAGGATGCAGGGAGACATCTTGTCAGGCCTATCTCTTATTTCTCCCAATAATGCTCTTCTAATTCCCATATGTATTTCATCGGGGGTACATAGGTGGGAGGGACAGGCGTTCATTGATAGCGGGGCGGCAGGTAATTTCATTGACTCCCAAATAGCTCAGGAGCAGGGGATTTCACTCATTCCTGTGTCCCCAGAGATTTCTGTTTACGGCCTAGATGGTAATCGTCTGCCCTGGGGTGTTATTACCCATCGTACCGTCCCTTTACGGGTTCAAGTTGGGGTTACCCATTCCGAACTGTTGTCTTTCTTTGTTTTTCGTAGTCCTGTTACACCTATAGTGTTGGGGTTACCCTGGCTTAAATTACATAACCCACGGTTTGATTGGTTGTCAGGGGAACTTTTAAGTTGGAGTGAACACTGTACCTCGAATTGTCTGGCTCTTCCAGTCCGTATGGTGACTCCTTCTATTGCAGGGTTACCTGAACCATACATTTCTTTTTACGATGTATTTTCCAAGAAAGAGGCGGATGTATTGCCTCCCCATCGACCTTATGATTGCGCCATAAAACTCATATCTGATGCCAAATTACCCAAGGGGCGATTATACTCCTTGTCTCTTCCAGAGGAAAAGGCGATGGAGGAGTACATTGTTGAGAATTTAAAAAAAGGGTTCATCAGGCCCTCCAAGTCGCCCGTCGGGGCGGGGTTCTTTTTTGTAGGGAAAAAGGACGGTTCCCTCCGCCCTTGCATTGATTTCAGACAACTCAATGCCATCACTGTTAAAAATTCTTATCCTCTTCCTCTGATCTCGGTCCTTTTCGATCAGCTACGTAAGGCATCTATTTTTTCTAAAATTGATTTGAGGGGGGCGTACAATTTAATCCGCATAAAAGCGGGTGATGAATGGAAAACTGCGTTTAATACGCACACCGGTCATTATGAGTATCTGGTAATGCCGTTTGGTCTCGCTAATGCACCTGCGGTGTTCCAGGATTTTATTAATGACGTGCTTAGGGAATTTTTGGGAGTCTTTGTCGTAGTGTACCTGGATGATATCCTAATTTTCTCGTCATCTCTGGAACAACACCGCTCGCATGTGTGCGCAGTTCTCCAAAAACTGAGGGAGAACAACTTATATGCCAAGCTTGAGAAGTGTGAATTTGAGGTAGAGAGTATTTCTTTCCTGGGATATATTATTTCTCCTCAGGGGTTCCGAATGGATCCAGCAAAGCTTCAGGCTATCAAGGATTGGGTTCAACCATCAAGCCTCAAATCCACTCAAAGGTTTTTGGGGTTTGCCAACTATTATAGGAGATTTATTCCATTCTTCTCTGATATTGTGGCTCCCATAGTTGCGTTAACTAAAAAAGGCGCCAATCCTTCCGTCTGGCCTAATACCGCTGTTGATGCGTTTAAAAGGTTGAAGGCAGCTTTTACCTCTGCTGGGGTCTTACGGCATCCTAATCCTGAGTTGCCCTTTATCGTGGAGGTGGATGCCTCAGAGATAGGGATTGGAGCAGTCCTGTCACAGGTGGATAAGCTGGACGGTTTTTTACATCCTTGTGCTTTTTTCTCCCGAAAGTTTTCCACAGCCGAAGGTAATTATGATGTCGGCAATCGGGAACTTCTCGCTATAAAAACAGCCTTGGAGGAGTGGCGGCATTGGCTGGAGGGGGCTAGGTTCCAAGTTACTATTTTTACTGACCATAAGAATCTTGCCTATCTTCAATCAGCTAAAAGAGTTAATGCCAGGCAGGCAAGGTGGACATTATTCTTTGCTCGATTCAATTTCATTATCACATACAGACCCGGATCTAAGAATGTCCTTGCTGATGCTCTTTCAAGGAGTTTTTCTGCTGTTCAAGACTCTCACTTACAGTTGGAACCTATTCTTCCTGCCTCTTGTATCGTTGCTGGCGTTGCTCACAGTATTCTTGATCAAGTCATTGGGGCACAAGCCTCCGCTCCCAAAGCCGTCCCTGAGGGTAGACTTTTTGTTCCGGCTGAGCTCCGGAGAAAATTTTTTTCAGAGTTTCACCACTGTAAGTCGGCGGGTCATCCCGGTATTGAGAAAACTTTATCTTTACTGTCAAGGTCGGTCTGGTGGGCCACCATGAAGAGTGATGTCAAAGAATGGGTGTCGGCTTGTGACGTCTGTGCTAGAAACAAATCTCCTCGTTGTCCTCCTATAGGGCAGTTAATTCCTTTGTCGATACCCAGGAGGCCATGGTCACATATCTCCATGGACTTCATAACCGATCTACCGCAATCTTCAGGTTTTGATTCTATTTGGGTAGTGGTAGATAGGTTTAGTAAAATGGCACATTTTGTCCCCTTGAAAGGGTTACCTTCCGCAGAGAGGTTAGCCTCCTTGTTTGTGTGTCACATTTTTCGCTTGCACGGCCTTCCTGCAGATATTGTTTCGGATAGGGGTGTTCAATTTGTGGCCAAGTTTTGGAGGTCTGTCTGCTCCGCATTGCAGATTAAACTCAGTCCATCTTCTGCTTATCACCCGCAATCTAATGGACAGACGGAACGTGTGAACCAGACACTTGAGCAGTTCCTGCGGTGTTATGTATCTAAATCCCAACAGGATTGGGTGGAGAACCTACCATTTGCAGAGTTCGCCTATAATAATGGCTGGCATTCCGCCACCAAGATGTCTCCGTTCTTCTGTAACTATGGTTTTCATCCTCGGGCAAATTCCTTTTATCCTGTTCCCGCCAGAACAGGTAATCCCAGGTGGGTGACCAGTAGGAGGGGCACCTGGGCTATGGTCCGTAGGGCTCTCCTCTCTGCGACCACGGCCGCAAGGCGCTTCTCCGACCGTCACAGGAGACCTTGTTCCTTTAAAGTCGGAGACTGGGTGTGGTTATCCACCAGGAATATCAATATCCATCAGGCATCTAAGAAGTTGGGCCCTCGTTTCATTGGTCCGTACAAGATCGTTAGGAGGATCAATCCGGTGGCCTTCCGTCTCCAGATTCCACGTTCCCTGAAGGTCAATCCCACATTCCATGCCTCATTACTTAAACCTGCCCGCCGGCCGTGTGCTCACAGACCAGCACCGGTCATTCGTCAGGACCGCAGGGAGTTTGTAGTAGAGAGTGTTCTGGACTCTAAGATTTCCCGAGGTCGTTTGTTCTTTCTTGTTCACTGGAGAGGGTACGGTCCGGAGGAGAGATCCTGGGTTATGGATAAGGATCTTCATGCCCCGTCCTTGAAAAAGTTATTTTTTAGTCAAAACCCATTTAAGCCGGGAGTTGGAGGTCGGTTGACCTCTCCTCAAGGGGGGGGTACTGTCAGGCGCCGCTGCAGGGTCCGGGCAGCTCCGAGCGCATCGCCATAGCAGGCAGCGCCGGAGCCACGGAACGGAGCGGGCGCCGCCATCTTCATTGAAGGAAGCGTCGGGCGTTGCCTAGCAACGTCCCGAGCTTCCTCCTGCTTGCGGCCGGCGTCGGGAGGTTGCTAGGCGACCACCCGAACATCCGGCTAAGCGCGGCGTCAGCGTCCCTGACGTCAGCGCTACCCTGGGCGGCACCTTTTGAATAAATAGCCGGCGTCTGCTGGGAACAGACGCCGGTTATAGCTTTGGTGTGCTTCATCCTTAGTGTTCCTGGTTCCCGCTGATTTCCCTGCTGTGCTCCGTGTCGTGATCCCTGTACTGCTACAGATAAGTCTCCCCCGGAGTTCCGCCTATTGGTGTTATTATTGTTATCTCTATATTCCATCTTATGAGCATTGTTGCTATTGATTGTATCTTTATTCCATCTTCTGGGCATTGTTGCCATCTCTTTCATGATCGCATATCACCTTCTTAGCATTGTTGCTACCTTTATTATTGTTAGATATTGATATATGCATTCCACCTTCACGTATTGTTACGTAGCATATTTCCCTATCTTTCCCCGTGGGTATCTGGGGGTTCCTTGCCTTCTGTGTGTTTAGCTAGTTGTACCCTTGCTCTCTGCTAGCCTTGGCGGCCGTGTTGTCCTCACGTAAGACCAGGTGGCATCGGGGTGGGAGCCTGACTAACGGGCTCCCACGAACGCGGCTATTTTTGGTGAAGCCTAGCTCTCTGCACACGTCCGCCAATCCCGGTTCGAGGCAACGGAGGTAGGGGTGGCAAGGTTGTCCCCGGACCCTAACACACACACATGACAAAGCCTGAAAAAATTATACAGATTTAAATTAACCCTTTTATTTTGGGGTTATTTATTATATGCGGGCGGCACAGGAGAGTGTACCCGGCCCCCACACACTCGACAATGCCTGAAAAAAGTATACAGATTTTTATAAGACTTTTATTTAGGTGTTATTTATTATATGCAGTCGGCACAGGAGAGTGTACCCAGCCCACACACAAGGCAAAGCCTGAACAAATTATATGGATTTAAAATAACCCTTTTATTTTGGGGTTATTATTTGCGAGCGGCAGAGGAAAGTGTACCTAGCCCACTTATGCGGCAAAGCCTGAAAAAAAAAATTATACGGATTAAAAATAACCCTTTCATTTTGGGGTTATTTCATGGTTGCCTACCTGACCCTCTCCTTCAGGGAGAAAATGCTCTGTTCCTGCACTTCCCTGGTAATGTATGATTGCCATCACCTGTGGTGAAATCCTTTCTTATCAATTACCTAGCTCACCACAGGTGATGGCAATCATACATTACCAGGGAAGTCCAGGAACAGAGCATTTTCTCCCTCATGGAGAGGGTCAGGTAGGCAACCCTGGGTTATTTATTATATGCGGGCGGCACAGGAGCAGGGACGTGCAGTCAGGGGAGGCAGGGGAGGCAGAGCCTCCCCTGTCATTAATGATTAATATAATAATACAATTAAAAGAAAATACTTATGACACATATTATGTGTCATAAGTATATGCTTTGTATTATTATAATCATTTTTACAATTTTTTTTTATTAGTTTATGCGGCATCAAGAGCGGTGCCTCTCGCTGTCTGTTTTACAGCAACAGACACAGGGGCGGGCAGTGGGCAGGGCTGAGCTCCGGGGCTGTAAAAGCTCATTTAGAAAGCACATATAGGCGGCACCTATAGCGGTGCCTCGGTGACAGGGACGTGCTTTCTGCCTATATGAAAGCACGCCCCTGTCACTGAGGCAGAAGTGATTGGGGACAGTGATGCTGTCTCCGTGACAGGGGCGTGCTTTCATACAGGCAGAAAGCACGTCCCTGACCATCATCGTGGCTCTTCTATAGGTGAGGTACCCACCGTGTATAGCACAGAGCTATTTTTATAAGTGAGCGGGACTTCTATTGCGGGGGTGGGGGGTGGGGAGCGGGACTTCTATTGTGGGGGGGACTTCTATTGCGAGGGGGCGAGTGGGACTTCTATTGCCGGGGGAGCGGGACTTCTATTGCGGGGGGGGGGGGGGGGGGGAGCGGGACTTCTATTGCGGGGGGGAGCGGGACTTCTATTGCCGGGAGCGCTGACCTGTATTGCCGGGGGGAGCTGGGCTGAGCTCCCAGCTCCCTGCGGTAAAGTCTGGCACCTCTGAACTGCGGGAGACCTGGCGTGACCTGCAGGATGACCAGGAGCCGCTGACCTATTGAACACTCAGCATTGACGCGTGAGGTACTACTGCTGCAAGTTCAAAGCGCTGCTATACAATTGTTACACCACTGGTTATCAGTCCTGCTCCATGTGTTGCTGCTTTTTTATTTTTAAATTAAATGCATATTTTAGATTCATTTAGGGGATGGGTTCTAGGCATTAAAAAGTGATGCTTGTTCCAAACATTTCTAACCCTTGTTCTCCTCTCTTCCCCTCTCCCTGTCTTTATCTGTGTCCACAATTTTTCTCTCTTCCCCCTACTTTCTCTCCCTCCCCCTCACTGCCCTTCACTAGCCACCCTCTCCTCTCTTTCTCTTCCCCTGCCCCCCACTCTCAATCCCCCTCCACCTGTCTGTCTATAACCTCTCCCTCCCCTCTCCTTTTCTCTCCTGGCTCCCCATCTATCTCTTTTCCACTCTTTCCAATGCTCTTTCCATCACCACACCTCTCCTTGTTTCACCTCTCTCTCATCCGACATGCCATTACCAATAAACACTTGAATTTTACGTTTCTTATCAATACCCACAATGACTGCTTTCTATCATCTATATACAGTATATGTCTAGTGTCCGTGAGTCTCAGAAACGCTGCCATCAGCTGGCAGAGAGAGAAACTATATCTCTTTCTCACACATGCACACAGAGAAGGTCGCAGACTAGCTTTCGAAGCTTTTGCTTCAAGCAGGATTGTCACGGCCGAAGATTCTGATGAGGTCGTGTGGTGCTCAGGGACTGAGGAGGAGGCAGTAGTAGGGTTAAAACGAGCAGGTTTAATAAAGGATGTCATACAGGACTCAAATACTTCTTTGAGAACAACTGTAAGAGGAATCAAAGTAAATGGCAAACGATAAATGTCCAGAAGACAATGAGGATGAATGTCCAGAAGACAATGAGGATGAATGTCCAGAAGACAATGATGAGGATTTATCCAGGTAACAATGATGAAGAAAATCCTGATGAAGAGATGAAAAGATGGTGGCAAATAGAGGATCCGGAACTGGAAGAAGATGGGAGGTGACTGCGGCTGGAGGTAGCTGAAGAGGAGGTCTTTGGGAAATCCAGGAGGAAGCACCCAAGGGTACCAGAGAGAAGCTGGCGACCAGCGTGACTGGAAAGGAGCACTGGATCTGAAGCCAAAGCGAGCTGACGGACACAGCTGGGATAACAAGGACACAATGGGCCTTATTTTAGTTCACTCTTTCTGACAAAATCCTTCTTAGATGGACAAAACCATGTGCACTGCAGGGGGACAGATGTAAAATGTGCAGAGAGAATTAGATTTGGGTGAGTTATTTTGTTTCTGTGCAGGGTAAATACTGGCTGCTTTATTTTTACACTGCAATATAGATCTCACTTTGAAGTAAAACCCCACCCAAATCTAATTCTCTCTGCACAAGTTACACCTCACCTGCAGTACACATGGTTTTGTCCATCTAAGAAGAAATTTGTCAGAAAGAGTGAACCAAAATAAGGCCCAATGAGTCAGGAGCCTTCCAGGAAGTGCACGGCACAGAAGACTCTTTGCACTGACACTGAGTTACCTGGGCAGATCCTCTATATGCATAGAAGGCGGCTGCCATTGGCTATCACAGTGAAACAGGTGTGCAGCTCTGACCTGGCCCAATCCCCTGTTTGCCCTTAAGCAAGATGGCGGCGCTGGTCTCACGGCACCCATAGCCTAGAGCGAGACCACGCCGCAGACTTCCATGCTGCCCTCCAACACTGCCGGACCTCTGCCTGCCGCCTCACCTGACATGGAGGCCGACACACGCCAGCCGACTGCGGACACGGACGGGTGAGTACAGGACCCGCCGTGTACCGCCGCGGCGGCGCGTGACACAGGATTACTAGTTTAGATATAGAGCGCGTGCGTGTGTGTGCGTGTGTGTGTGTGTGGAGGGGGCACCAGCATTCATCTTGCCTCCGGGCACCTGGGACGAACTTACGCCACTGTCCCAGCTCCTGCTGTTATCTGGACACCGGGCACCGGCGCACGCTGCGCTCCCTCTCCTGTCCGGTGTCACTCTTCTGCCTCCCGCCGGCGCTCTTGTTTTGTGTCCTGGTGCCTGTCCCAGAACGCTCTGGATCTCTGCTGGAGGTCTGTCTGGGCGGCTTGCAAGCAGTGCCTGGACAAGCGGTAATGTGTGTCTGGGGGCTGGTTTTTTTTTTATGGCACAGGTGTTTGTGTTAAGGGACAGACTTGTTTGTGTGTATCTGTGTATTTGTATTGTATCAGAGGTGTGTATCTGTGTATTTGTGTAAAGTGACAGAGGTGTGTGTTTGTGTAAAATGGCAGAGGTGAAGGTGTGTACTGTTTCTGTGTGTTTGTGTAAGTCAAATAAGTGTTTTTAAATGAAGTATATTTGCCTAATGTACGAGCCTCAGAGGTTATTTTAAAGAGTATTGAGCCAATATACTTCATTTAAAATCACACTTATATTACACAATCACACAGAAACAGTACACACCTCTGTCACTTTACACAAATACACAGATACACAACACTGTCACAACACATACACAAACAAGTCTGCCCCTTAAAAGGCTATTACATTTGGCCACATTTTTTTTTTATTGAAAAATGTATGTAGGCAGACGCCATGGCGGCTTGGTGGAGCCAGCAATGGAGAACGCTGGGTCCAGGTTGCTTCTTTCAGCGCTGACAGGCAGGAGTTGTTCTTTCTGGTCACTGCTGCTTATGCAGGGGGCAGCTACCGCACCTGCCTGTCAGCGCATGAGCAACCTGGACCCAACGCTCCCCACAGAGCCTGTCGGCGCTGGCTCCACCAAGCCAGTGCCTCACCAACCACAAACCTCACCGCACGTCCCTGCACAGGAGAGTGTACTATACACACACACACACAAACACACACAAACACACGGCCAGGCATGAAAAAAATACGACTGATTAAAATAAGCCTTTTATTTTTGGGTTATTTATATGCGGCACAGGAGGAGGGTACCATGGCAAAGCCTTACAAAAATGATGTGGATTAAAAATAACACTTTTGGGATATGTAAATTATAGAGATGTGCGGCGTCCACTTTTTCGGGTTTTGGTTTTGGTTTTGGATCTGGATCTCCCTTCGTGTTTTGGATCTGGATTGGTTTTGGCAAAACCACCCTTGCGGGTTTTGGTTTTGGTTTTGGATCTGGATTCATTTGGAAAAATGCTAAAAATTGCTAAAATAATAGTTTTCAGGCCTGTTTTTGCCCCTAAAGTGTTATTAAGCTCAATAACATTAGTTTCCACTCATTTCTAGACAATTTTGATCACTTCACAGCTCACAAAATCGTTTTCATTTACTGTAGTAGGGCCATAAGGTTATCCCGATGTAGCTGGATGACTAAGCTAGGCGACAGCAGTGGGCATCACATACATGTGGACCTTACACTTCCAACCTGGCACATGTCGGAAGCAGAGCAGCACTACAGGGGCAGACATTGTGGCAGTTTAATAACCCCCCCCCCCCCCTTGTAGCTGCACTCCTCTTTTAGAACCTCCACACCATTAGCAAGAGAAGAGAACATTTGATTAGTTTAATATCTAACAAGACCCCTATCTGGCGTGAGGTCACGTGGTTTGTGAAGATACCTCCTTATCAAACTTGATCAGACAGGCTAGGCGTATGTTTTCCATTTCCTCCCTCACCACTTCACCACATTACATGTGTTCCTCCCGAAGGCACGCACTTGGTCTAGTACACTGACCATCAGCAGCTGTTGGGACTACTTCTTCCCAAACATTTATCAATCCATCCATACTATCCCAAAAGGAGGATATACTCTGGATGTCACTGATGACATCTATTCTTCCCCAATAGAGAAGGACCGATCTTCGTTCAAAGCTATACTAGTAGCTGCGCTCCTCTGGTAGAAGATCCAATCAAGTACCAAAACCCCTGTTTGGCTTGATTGAGCACTCTTCCTCATGTTCAGCCAAGGAGCAGTGGGCGTTTCGTGCAGCACTTATTTAGTCTGCAAGGTAGTATCTGATTATATCAGTTTAATATCTAACAAGACCCCTATCTGGCGTGAGGTCACGTGGTTTGTGAAGATACCTCCTTATCAAACTTGATCAGACAGGCTAGGCGTACGTTTTCCATTTCCTCCCTCACCACTTCACCACATTACATGTGTTCCTCCCGAAGGCACGCACTTGGTCTAGTACACTTACCATCAGCAGCTGTTGGGACTACTTCTTCCCAAACATTTATCAATCCATCCACACTATCCCAAAAGGAGGATATACTCTGGATGTCACTGATGACATCTATTCTTCCCCAATAGAGAAGGACCGATCTTCTTTCAAAGCTATACTAGTAGCTGCGCTCCTCTGGTAGAAGATCCAATCAAGTACCAAAACCCCTGTTTGGCTTGATTGAGCACTCTTCCTCATGTTCAGCCAAGGAGCAGTGGGCGTTTCGTGCAGCACTTATTTAGTCTGCAAGGTAGTATCTGATTATATCAGTTTAATATCTAACAAGACCCCTATCTGGCATGAGGTCACGTGGTTTCTGAACGCTGGGAGCATTACCAGTTGCCTCCTCATCCATCACCTAATGGGTGGAGGGGGGTGGGATAATTGGTGGCAGGGGTGGGGTAATTGGTGGCCTCCACCTCTCTAGGACCCCAGGTTAGGAGATCCCTATATAGGTCTACCCTTATAGACCGCTATCTATGTAGTAGGGTCAATTAGTCTGCTACATCTGTCACCCAATTCACCGCTAAGGTTAATTTGTTTGAGCTGGCTGGCTAGGTGTGTTTTCCCTTACCTCCCTCACCACTTCACCAAATCACGTGTGTTCCTCCCGAAGCCACGCACTCGGTCTAGGAATGAATAAGACCATGGATGTCCCTGAGGACATGTTTTCATCCATTATGGATGGGGTGGAGAGCGAATCACCCACCTCCCCACCATTCATCCATCAAAGATTTAAAAATTTATGACGCTACAAAGAGCCAACAAATGACGCAGAAAGAGGTGCAAGAAAAAGATTTGCTGGGGCCCTGCCACCCAGCCATCCATCCATCACATCCCATCCAAAAAGTATGATAGGAAGGGATAAGACCATGGATGTCCATGAGGACATATTTTCATCCATAATGGATGATGTGGAGAGAGAAACCACCCACCTCCCCACCATTCATCCATCAAAGATTTAAAAATTTATGACGCTACAAAGAGCCAACAAATGACGCAGAAAGAGGTGCAAGAAAAAGATTTGATGGGGCCCTGCCACCCAGCCATCCATCCATCACATCCCATCCAAAAAGTATGATAGGAAGGGATAAGACCATGGATGTCCATGAGGACATATTTTCATCCATAATGGATGATGTGGAGAGAGAAACCACCCACCTCCCCACCATTCATCCATCAAAGATTTAAAAATTTAGGACGCTACAAAGAGCCAACAAATGACGCAGAAAGAGGTGCAAGAAAAAGATTTGCTGGGGCCCTGCCACCCACCCAGCCATCCATCCATCCGGGACATCCTATCCAAAAAGAAGTACGATAGGAAGGGATAAGACCATGGATGTCCATGAGGACATATTTTCATCCATAATAGATGATGTGGAGAAAGACACCACCCATCTCCCCACCATTCATCCATCAAAGATTTAAAAATTTAGGACGCTACAAAGAGCCAACAAATGACGCAGAAAGAGGTGCAAGAAAAAGATTTGCTGGGGCCCTGCCACCCAGCCATCCATCAATCCATCACATCCCATCCAAAAAGTATGATAGGAAGGGATAAGACCATGGATGTCCATGAGGACATATTTTCATCCATAATGGATGATGTGGAGAGAGAAACCACCCACCTCCCCACCATTCATCCATCAAAGATTTAAAAATTTAGGACGCTACAAAGAGCCAACAAATGACGCAGAAAGAGGTGCAAGAAAAAGATTTGCTGGGGCCCTGCCACCCACCCAGCCATCCATCCATCCAACCGGGACATCCTATCCAAAAAGAAGTACGATAGGAAGGGATAAGACCATGGATGTCCATGAGGACATATTTTCATCCATAATAGATGATGTGGAGAAAGACACCACCCATCTCTCCACCATTCATCCATCAAAGATTTAAAAATTTAGGACGCTACAAAGAGCCAACAAATGACGCAGAAAGAGGTGCAAGAAAAAGATTTGCTGGGGCCCTGCCACCTTCAATTTCGCCAACTGCTTTTGCAAAAGGCCTATCAAGGGAATGACCTGGCTCAAGCTGGCAGTGTCAGAACTAACTTCGCGTGTAGCAGCCTCAAAGGGCTGCAGGATCTTACACACCACGGAAATTATTCTCCACTGAGCTTGACTCAGGTGCATTCCCGTTCCTCTCCCTATGTCATAGGTCGAGGTGTAGGTTTGGATGGCCTTTTGCTGCTCCTCCATCCGCTGAAGCATATAGAGGGTGGAATTCCACCTCGTGACCACCTCTTGCTTCAGCTGATGGCAGGGCAAATTTAGCTTTTCTTGCAAGTCTTGCAATCTCCTGCACGCACTTGCAGAATGGCGAAAATGTCCACAAATTTTCCAAACAACGGACAACATCTCTTGAACACCCCTGTCCTTTTTCAAGAAATGGTGCACCACCAAATTTACTGTGTGAGCAAAACATGGGACATGTTGGAATTCGCCCACATGTAATGCACTCACAATATTGGTGGCATTGTCGGATACCACAAATCCCGAGGAGAGTCCAAGTGGGGTAAGCCATTGCGCAATGACTTCCCATAGTTTTTCTAGGAGGTTTTCCGCTGTGTGCCTTTTACTGAAACCGGTGATACACAGTGTAGCCTGCCTCTGAATAGCAATGGGAGATGATGTTGCTGTTGCTGCTGCTGCTGTTGGTGCTGCTGCTGAAGACAATACATCCACCCAGTGAGCAGTCACAGACATGTAGTCTTTTGTTTGCCCTGTTCCGCTTGTCCACATATCCGTGGTTAAGTGGACAGTGGGTACAGAGGCATTTTTAAGGACAGTAACAACGCTTTTTTTAATGTCCGTGTACAGCCTGGGTATTGCCTTCCTGGAGAAGTGGAACCTAGATGGAATTTGGTAACGGGGACACAGGATCTCTAGCAACTGGGTAAAACCCACAGAATTAATTGCGGACACTAGACGCACGTCTATTACCAACATAGTTGTTATGGCGTCAGTAATACGCTGTGCAACTGGGTGACTGCTGGCATACTTCATCCCCCTTTCAAAGGATTGACTTACAGTCAGTTGCTTGGCTAAGTGATCAGGACTAGCATTCCTGGTCCCTTTCCTTGAAGCAGCAGCAGAAGCAACAGGTGTACCTGATAAGGATGCTTCTGAGGAATCCAGGATAGGAGAGGATTCTGTCAGGATCATGACATTGGGTGCAGGACTACTTCCCAATCCCATAATCTCTGAGGATGGGGATGATGCAGTTGTTTGAGGAGATTGCAGGACCTTGGATTTAACAGAGAAAGGGGAGCAGGACGGTGACGCTGGGCGGGCTGCTACATGTTTGTTCACAGTTTCTTTTGACAAAAACTTCTGATGGATGCGCTGCAAATGACGTAACAGTGAGGAGGTCCCAAGGTGCTGCACGTCCTTACCTCTACTTACAATAGCTTTGCAAACGCTACACACGGCTTGACAGTTGTTGTCCGGATTTGGGTAGAAATAATTCCATACATACAAGGTGGATTTTTTGGTCTTTTGCCCTGGCATGACAATGGGCTTTTCCACACCCCGGACAACAACTGTCTCTGTCGGTGCCTTAAAACAAACAACATCATCCCCAACATCGTCATCATCCGCATCCCTCTGTGTGCCAGCTTCACCAACAGAATCCACATCCAATTCCTCAGAAGCATCCTCAATAACCAGGTCAAAATCTTGACTGGGGATGCTCTTGCACACACTTGCAGAGGGCATGCAAATGGTGGAATGAACCTCCTCTTCACAAACAGTATTTGAAAGGTCCGGCTCACATATGGCATCCACGGAAACACTTAGACTCTCCTCTGGGATTTGTGACATTTGTGAACTCGCCTTTGTCTTAAAAACTTTCATTCTTTTTTTTGTAGTAGCAGAAGGGCTACCATCATTCTTCTGAGACGCTGTACCATCAGTCAGAAACAAAGGCCAAGGCCGTAGCCTTTCCTTCCCACTGCGTGTGGTGAACGGCATATTGCCAATTTTATTTTTCTCCGCACGTGACTTAATTTTTTTTTTATGGACCATTGTAAAATTTGATTTCTGCTTTGCTTTTACATGGCCTCTATGCCTTTGACCATTGGCCTTGCCATCATGAATCTGACTGGTGGTAGCAGCTTCAGAAGTTCTATCAGGTTGCTGATCTCCCACTATTTCCTCCTCCATCATCCTCCCCCCCCAAAAATTTTTTAATACTTTTATTTATTTTTCTGATTTTTTACACTGGACACAGCCTGTGACACTGGACACTGCCCCTGGTCACTGGACACTGCCCCTGGACACAGCCCGTTACACTGGATATATGTCGTCACACTGGACAAAGGATATATGTCGTCACACTGGACACAGGATATATGTCGTCACACTGGACACAGGATATATGTCGTCACACTGGACACAGGATATATGTCGTCACACTGGACAATGGATATATGTTGTGACTTGTGACACTGGACACAGGATATATTGTCGTCACACTGGACACAGGATATATGTCGTCACACTGGACACAGGATATATGTCGTCACACTGGACACTGGATATATGTCGTCACACTGGACAATGGATACATGTCACACTGGACACAGGATATATGTCGTCACACTGGACACAGGATATATGTCATCACAGTGGACACAGGATATATGTCGTCACACTGGACAATGGATATATGTCACACTGGACACAGGATATATGTCGTCACACTGGACACAGGATATATGTCGTCACAGTGGACACAGGATATATGTCGTCACACTGGACAATGGATATATGTCACGCTGGACACAGGATATATGCCAGCACACATTACATGTCACACTGGACACAGGATATATGTTGTGACTTGTGACACTGGACACAGGATATATTGTCGTCACACTGGCCACTGGATATATGTCGTCACACTGGACACAGGATATATGTCGTCACACTGGACAATGGATATATGTCGTCACGCTGGACACAGGATATATGTCGTCACACTGGACACAGGATATATGTCGTCACACTGGACACAGGATATATGTCGTCACAGTGGACACAGGATATATGTCGTCACACTGGACAATGGATATAGGTCACGCTGGACACAGGATATATGCCGGCACACATTACATGTCACACTGGACACAGGATATATGTTGTAACTTGTGACATGGACACAGGATATATTGTCGTCACACTGGCCACTGGATATATGTCGTCACACTGGACACAGGATATATGTCGTCACACTGGACACAGGATATATGTCGTCACACTGGACACAGGATATATGTCGTCACACTGGACACTGGATATATGTCGTCACACTGGACACAGGATATATGTCGTCACACTGGACAATGGATATATGTCACGCTGGACACAGGATATATGTCGTCACACTGGACACAGGATATATGTCGCCACACTGGACACAGGATATGTCGTCAGTCGTCACACAGGACAGGACAGAGGATATATGTCGTGAGTGACTTGTGACACTGGACAATGGATAAGATATAGGCCGTCACACTGGACACAGCCCCTTGTATTAATGCTGCCCCTGTACACAGTGTACTACTCAGCAGCACTGCAGCCCCTGTGTGTGAGCACTGCAGCACTGAGTTAGTTAGTTAAATCACAAAAAAACACAGGGTTCAGGGCTAAATAAAATAAATCACAACACAGGGCTTAGGGCTAAATAAATCACATCAGGGCACGGGCCACAGGACAGCCCCTGGACAGTGGACACTGCAGCCCCTGCGTGTGAGCACTGCAGCACGACACAGGATATATGTCGTCACACTGGACACAGGATATATGTCGTCACACTGGACACAGGATATGTCGTCAGTCGTCACACAGGACAGGACACAGGATATATGTCATGAGTGACTTGTGACACTGGACAATGGATAAGATATAGGCCGTCACACTGGACACAGCCCCTTGTATTAATGCTGCCCCTGTACACAGTGTACTACTCAGCAGCACTGCAGCCCCTGTGTGTGAGCACTGCAGCACTGAGTTAGTTAAATCACAAAAAAAACAAAGGGTTCAGGGCTAAATAAAATAAATCACAACACAGGGCTTAGGGCTAAAGAAATCACATCAGGGCACGGGCCACAGTACAGCCCCTGGACAGTGGACACTGCAGCCCCTGTGTGTGAGCACTGCAGCACTGAGTTAGTTAGTTAAATCACAAAAAAAAACACAGGGTTCAGGGCTAAATAAAATAAATCACAACACAGGGC
The DNA here is from genome assembly GCF_055691185.1 of Crinia signifera. Classification (NCBI taxonomy): domain Eukaryota; kingdom Metazoa; phylum Chordata; class Amphibia; order Anura; family Myobatrachidae; genus Crinia; species Crinia signifera. The sequence continues at coordinate 344,009,317 of NC_139217.1, forward strand.
TTAGGGCTAAATAAATCACATCAGGGCACGGGCCACAGGACAGCCCCTGGACAGTGGACACTGCAGCCCCTGCGTGTGAGCACTGCAGCACGACACAGGATATATGTCGTCACACTGGACACAGGATATATGTCGTCACACTGGACACAGGATATGTCGTCAGTCGTCACACAGGACAGGACACAGGATATATGTCATGAGTGACTTGTGACACTGGACAATGGATAAGATATAGGCCGTCACACTGGACACAGCCCCTTGTATTAATGCTGCCCCTGTACACAGTGTACTACTCAGCAGCACTGCAGCCCCTGTGTGTGAGCACTGCAGCACTGAGTTAGTTAAATCACAAAAAAAACAAAGGGTTCAGGGCTAAATAAAATAAATCACAACACAGGGCTTAGGGCTAAATAAATCACATCAGGGCACGGGCCACAGTACAGCCCCTGGACAGTGGACACTGCAGCCCCTGCGTGTGAGCACTGCAGCACCTAGTTAGTTAAATCACACTACAGGGCTCAGGCCACAAGTCTACAACACAGGGCAGTGAGGGCAGGTCACGGAGCACAGCACAGCACAGCACGGAGCACATGGCACGGAGCACAGCAAAGGGCAGTGAGGGCAGGTCACGGAGCACAGCACAGCACGGAGCACATGGCACGGAGCACAGCACAGGGCAGTGAGGGCACAGGTCAGGTCACGGAGCACATGGCACAGAGCACAGCACGGAGCACACGGAGCTTCCCAACCACCCTCTTCCCTCTCCAAGATTGGAGTGAAGATGGCGGGCGCGCGTGCGTCTTTTATAAGATCCCGCTCCCGCGAGAATCCGACAGCGCGATGATGACGTTCGGCCTCGTTATTGGTCCGGAATTCAGGCGGGAACACCCGAGCCGGCTCGGATCTGGCCCGGATCCCCGATATTCGGATCTGTCGGATCTCGGGGATCCGGACCCGCTCATCTCTAGTAAATTATGATATGCAAGCGGCACAAGAAGGTGTACTCAGCCTAAACCACACACACGGCAAAGCCTGAAAAAATTATATGGATTAAAATAAGCCTTTTATTTTGGGATTATTTATTATATGTGGTTAGCACAGGAGAGTGTACCCGGCCCACACACACAGCAAAGCCTGAAAAAATTACATGGATTAAAATATTTTTTATTTTGGGGTTATTTTATTTATATGCAGCACAGGAGGAGGCAAAGCCACATGGCAAAGCCTGAAAATTATAAATGAGTAAATAAGCCTTTTATTTTGGTGTTATTTATATGTGGCAGAGGAGGAGGGTACCACACACACGTGAAAGCCTTAAAAAAATAGACGGATTAAAATAACCCTTTTATTTTGGGGTTATTTATTATAAGCGGGTGGCACAGGAGAGTGTACCACACACAGACGGCAAAGCCTTAAAAACTTAGATGGATTAAAATAACCCTTTTATTTTTTTAATGGTGTACACTGGACTGTCACTCAGGGGCTGGCTGGCAACTTTCAACCTGGGGGGCAAAACAAGCAAGTGGCCCATCACCATCTCCATCATTTCACCACCCTACCCTCTTCCCTCTAGTATGCAGCAAGGATTAAACAATCCTTCCCCCCACACACACATACAGCAGAAATGGGGAAAGTACGTGTTGCAAAAATTTACACTGTAATGCCCATTACACATAACGTCTAACACCATAATGCCCATTACACATAATGCCAACACCGTAATGACCATTACACATAATGCCACACACCATAATGCCCATTACACATAATGCCAACACCGTAATGCCCATTACACATAAAGCCATCACTGTAATGCTAATTAAACATAATGCCACACACCGTAATGCCACACTGTAATGACCACTACACATAATGCCAACACCGTAATGCCCATTACACATAATGCCACACACCGTAATGTCCATTACACATAATGCCACACACCATAATGCCCATTACACATAATGCCAACACAGTAATGCCCATTACACATAAAGCCATCACTGTAATGCTAATTAAACATAATGCCACACACCGTAATGCCACACTGTAATGACCACTACACATAATGCCAACACCGTAATGCCCATTACACATAATGCCAACACCCTAATGCCCATTACACATAATGCCACACACCGTAATGTCCATTACACATAATGCCATCACCGTAAGGCCCATTACACATAACAACAACGTAATGCCCATAAAACATAATGCCACATGCTATAAAGCCCATTACACATAATGCCAATACCGTAATGCCCATTAAACATAATAATGCCTATTACATATTATACCATATAACTGCTGCTTACCTACATGTTCATTGTCAGAAGTATATCATTTGTTGCCAGGGGTTACAATGCTTCTTGCCAGGTGTTTCATTCTTGTTGCCATGGGGATTTTTTGCCAGGGGGGAGCCAGGGTACATGCTCATCGCCAAGGGGTTCTATTTAAATAGCACGCCAGCGCTACCTGAATCCGCACTTCCAGGTAGCGCTGGCCGCGCTGTTCTCTTCTGACAGACATTAGAGGTATGGCAGCACCTCTAGTTTCTGTCTCCTATAAGGCGGCGGACATTTTTGGAGAGGCCGTCGTCTTACACTTGTGTGGCCAGGAAGCCGGGGATGAGCTGGAGTGACACACGGAGGCGGTCGGCGGCTGCATCGGTGACAGCTGCAGCAGCGTGTGCAAGATGCACACAGCGGCCCAGCCTGCACATAGTCATACCGGCCTGGGGGGCATGTGGCACCCTGTCCCCCCGGCCCAGCCCGCCCCTGATGTCACTGGACTTATACAGCTGTACCACTGGACTAGCAGTACCACTAAACTAGCAGTACCACTGGACTTAACGGTAGTACCACTGGATTTAATGGTAGTACCACTGGATTTAACGGCAGTACTAGACTTAATGGCAATACCACTGAACTTAACAGCAGTACCATTGAACTAGCAGTTCCAGTGGACTTAAAGGCAGTACCACTGGACTAGCATTACCACTGTACTAGCAGTCCCACTGGACTTAATAGCAGTACCATTGGACTTACCGGCAGCAATAGACTGCACAGCACCACTGTATGGACTTATACAGCAGCACAGGACACCAGCAATAAACAGCACAGGACATCAGCACCGGCAGCAGGCAGCACAGTATCCCAGGACTGGACTGCACAGGATGCCACAGGACACCACCACTGTGACCAGGTCGCCACCCTACACCAGTTTCCGAGGGCCAGATGCACTAAGCTTCAAAAGTGATAAAACGGAAAGTGATAAACAGCCAGCCAATCAGCTCCTACCTGCCATGTCACAGACTGTGTTTGCAAAATGTCAGGTAGAAGCTGATTGGTTGGTTGTTTATCACTCTCCATTTTATCACCTTTGAAGCTTAGTACATCTGGCCCCCAAAAAGACACAGAGACACAACCTCCCTCAACCCTCTCCAATGCCAGAGTGAAGATGGCGGCGGTTGCGGAGTTCGTATAGAGTTCGTATCTTGTGAGAAACCGACGCCTGGATGATGAAGTTTTGCCTCATTCTGCGTGCCGAGCTTGACGGGAATTACCGAAGAGCTTGAATCTCAGTTTGGATCCCTGTTGTTCGTAGTCTCCGGATGTCAGAAACCTGGACGCGCTCATCACTAGTACACATTAGATGATATACCCAGCTTAATGTCGGGACACGGTGGGGTCGCCGGGGCAGTGAGCAGTGCCAAGAGGTGTTGGGAGCAGTGACCATGCTGCATTACTCTCCCTAGCAACATTCTCCATCGTCCTGCATGTACAGATGATGGAAGACATCGCTAACGACCCGTGGGAACATACATCATTAATGCTAGGCAACGTGCATGAACATGTTGTTAACGTTATCATTATTGTGCATATTAATTAATATATTGTCTTGTATGTATGCACTTTTACTGTTGAGATCAACATTAAAATGATTAGCTTTTCTGAGCTTCAATCAGATAACATACATGGCTGCAAACTGCTAGCGATTTTGCAGCTAACATTATTATCTGCCTTTCCCTTTCTGTCTTTGTAGAGCTGCAGAACACTATGAGATAAAAGTCTGTCTCTACATAGATATTACTGGGAGGGAACTGCAGTAACTGTAGGGGGTGTCTCTGCCTGTTACCTGGAGCTGGGAACACATTGTCATTGTGATCATGTACTGCAGCTACACCAGCCTATTTTAATGCATTCAGCCCTCTGCAATAAACTAGTGTGAGCTGTTGAGTAATTGTTATCCTAGCTTCATGTAAGGGAGTATCTCAGGAATAGGTAAATGATTTATTACAAATGAATGGTAGAATATATTCAGGGAGTTTTCCAAAAGTGATCAATAACTTTAACACTATATCTCTTTGCTACAAATCTTCTGCCTAAGGGTTGACTATTTTGCAGAGTGCTGGCTTTGGAAATTAGGATAGCTAATTATTCGGATGTTTACATGTCAAAGCTTCTGAAAATGCACAGCATTTTCATAGAAGCCTTGACTTCTATGCAAAGATAAATCAGGGTTGCCTACCCTCCCGGAATGGCTGGGAGGGTCCTGGAAATTGGGTCACCCTCCCACCCCCCTGGAAAGGGTGGCAAACCTCATGCATTGCCCTCCATCTCCCCCGAATGACGGGTTCACAGCATTTTGGCCCCGGCCCCCACAGTGCAATGCCTGAAATACCGGCATTGCACAGCGGGGCGGGGCTAAAATTATGCGATCACGCTAGACACTCCCCAATAGGGCAGCCCATCCATGGCTCCACCCCTAACCACCCCTTTTTTCCTCTCGGCGACGGCCCCATCCCCCTGCTTCACTGAGCTGGCTGCCCTCTCCCGGAGAGGGCAGCCAAAAAGTCAGCAACTATGAGATAAATTAAATGTGATTGTGTGCCTTATTTACATATTCCTGCTTGATACTTTGGAAATATTTCAGTATCCATAGACACGTGTGTGTTATTTTTGCAGACTGTTTTGTGTTCTAAAATATGGTGATTCTCATGCTGCTTTCACACTGCAAAACCTGCTTTGACCCAGTTTTTTAAACATTTCTTTAAACCGGTCAGAGCAGGTTTTACCCCTTTCATACTGCATGTTTTAAATGGTATATTACTGGTTAATTACCATTTTTGTACCTTTCACATTGAACCCATTTTGATAGGTACAAAAACTGTAATCCAGTAATATACCCCACCACCCCTGGTACCTGGCAGCTCGCAGCAGTCTGCGCAGCGGGCAGTGTGCGGCAGCTAATTTGCCCGCCCTTCATGATATAGGTGCATTTTTAACAGCCAAGCAATGTGGTCATATTGTATATAATGTCACAAGCCCTGTCCACTCGCCTCCTGTCAGCGGCAGCAAAGCTCATGTGGGCAGTGTGCGGCCGGGGTCTGTTCAGCGAATGTGAAGTAATCGGCGGGGGTCCCTGCAGCGGATGGGAACTAGTAGCACTAGTTCCCATCCGCTGCAGGGACCCCCGCCGATTACTTCACATTCGCCGAGCGGCCCCCACCGCACACTGCCCACATGAGCGTTGCTGCCGCTGACAGGAGGCGAGCAGATGGGGCTTGTGACATTATATACAATATGACCACATTGCTTGGCTGTTAAAAATGCACCTATATCATGAAGGGCGGGCAAATTAGCTGCCGCACACTGCCCGCTGCGCAGACTGCTGCGAGCTGCCAGGTACCAAGGGTGGTGGGGTATATTACTGGATTACAGTTTTTGTACCTATCAAAATGGGTTCAATGTGAAAGGTACAAAAATGGTAATTAACCAGTAATATACCATTTAAAACATGCAGTATGAAAGGCAATTTACCGTTTAAAGGCTGCAGTGGGAAAGGGGGATCAGTTATCCCTGTGTTTCCTATTCAATACATTCTCCCCAGTGCAAGATGATACAAAACTAGACAAACAGACAAATAGTGCAATATGTCCTACCTAATATATTAATCCTACCACTGGTGTGTCCTATTGAAATATTATGAGCTGATTGGCTAGCACTTTATCACTCTTATGTACTCCCCTAAATATTTTCCTTTATTTGGCTACCCATCTTTGTCACAATGACTGATAATGTGTTTGGTTTTGGGTGTGAACCCACATCCGAGACCGCTGTTTAGAATGGCCACAGTGCACACTACACTACTTCTGTTGATCCCCTCTGGCTGATGACCAAAACCTGCAGGTACTAAGGCTTCTATAATCGCCACGTTTGGAGGGGCGAATTAGGTCCGCCCCAACTCTGGTGCAACCAACACTCTGCGGTAGCGTCGCCTCAGCCGTATTGTCAGTGTGGCTGACAATCTGCTATTAGTTCCATAACGTCTAACCATATTTGTCTATTTTATGATTAGAATCTAGAGAAAATTAGACATTATTTATTAGCACATTACTGTTCTTGAGGTGTTGTAGCTTGTTACATGTTGGCAACTAAGGACACATCACAATAGTTCTAATCAGATATTGATGTGATTGATCGTAAATACAAAACATTTATATATATATATATATAAATATTATATATATATATATATATATATATATATATATATATATATAGCAATGGATGGCGGCCTGGCACTCTTTTTTATGATGATGTTACCCCGGTGCCCGCTTGTGATAGATCCGTCAATAGGAAGTAGACAATGGCACGTGTATTCTCCAAATAGATTAACCGTTTTATATATACTGTACCTGTAAAAATACAGATAGAATTCCAAAGGGTGGGAGGCACTCAAATAAATAAACAGCCACTGTGATGCAAAAACTGTGTATTGTAGCGCCGAGCGCTTTCGGGAATTATCCCTTCTTAAGGGCACAAATCACACAGGAGAAAAGCACAGACATCAACAACTTACCCGATTAAATACCCCCCAGTGAGTCCCTCCAGGCTCCCCCGTCGCCGCTGGGTCCATCCACCACCGGAAGTTCGCAGACACGCACTTCCGGGAACGCGGCTCACCAAGGGCCTTATCCTGATCTGAGCTCAGTACAAATTTGTTCGGAAAATGGGTAAAACCATGTGCACTGCAGGTGGAGCAGATGTAACCTGTGCAAAGAGAATTAAATTTGGGTGGGGTGTGCTGAAACTGAAATCTAAATTGCAGTGTAAAAATAATGCAGCCAGTATTTACCCTAAAAGTATACTCGTTGACCACATTCCAAAAGCACCTTGAGGAGGAGATAGATTGTTGGCCCTCCGAAGATGTGAGGCGAAATGGATTTATAATCTGGACACATTGGCCCCTAGAGGCCTCAAAGAGATTAATCCTCTAAACATTTTCTTATGACTATATTTCCTCTATAATAAGAAATTTTTGCTGGTCGGTGGGAAGAGTGAAGCAAAATGTATGTAGACCCTATATCCTCGCACCGGTATATATTGATTGAGTAATGATCTATCAACGTTTTGGTTTTAATAATTAAACAAAATTACAAAAAATAATAAAAATTATTATTATTTTTTAATTAGTAAGTGGATTAAGGGGGCATAAATCTACCCCTAGATGTATATAGAGTGTTTATGTGTGTATGTGTCTTTTAAATGATTTTCTGATTGCATATAAAACATGCCATATCCAAATAGTAATTGACCATAGCAATATGGCCCACTGTACACTATCTCCAACTGCCTATATACTAGACCGAGCCGCTATTTAATACATCATTAATTGTCTTATAAATGGGAATATATCACTAAGAGTGAAGCCAGCGTGACATGCACAGCCATATTGGCTGGATGCATAGAATGGATGGCACGGCCATATTCAGCCGAGTGGAACACACCTGGCGAGTACAGGGAATGGATGCTGTATGCTGTGGCTGTGGGGTGAGCAGACCCTGGCAAGTCCCGTGTGCCGGGCGCATAGCCCGTGGTAGGGGGAATTTTTGTATGCCTATATATGGTGGGTTGGCTGGCCGGAGCCCATGATTGTACTAATTTTGGGCCTTATTTTGGTTCATTCTTTCTGACAAAATCCTTCTTAGATGGGCAAAACCATGTGCACTGCAGGTGGGGCAGATGTAACATGTGCAGAGAGAATTAGATTTGGGTGGGGTTTTACTTAAAAGTGAGATCTATATTGCAGTGTAAAAATAAAGCAGTCAGTATTTTCTCTGCACAGAAACAAAATTACTCACCCAAATCTAATTCTCTCTGCACATTTTACATCTGCCCCCCCTGCAGTGCACATGGTTTTGTCCATCTAAGAAGGATTTTGTCAGAAAGAATGAACCAAAATAAGGCCCTTTGAAACGCACGGCCATCTTGCTAGTGGCATATGTTGTTAATGGAGAACCAATGAATGATGTTATATGAGGACATGTGACCAGTATTGGTCCATGTGGGACACCTTAGGTATACTATACAGGTGAACCTGATTAGCTAATGAGGTGCATGGTATATAATGCAGGCTGGGAGGTAGTGTCAGTGTACCCTGGTCTCTGGAACTTAAAGGTTTTCAACAGCTGATAAGTCTTGAGATAGGCCATACATGGCCGAAACGTCGACCTCAAAATACTTACCTGCGAGTAAGGAGTTATATCTACGGAAATGGTGATATGATAAAAGTTTTTCATCTTTATTAAAAAATTTGGTGAGTGCCCTTTTATTGGACCCAAGTGGTCCTATGGACTAATATATATATATATATATATATATATATATATATATATATATATATATATATATATATATATATAGAAAGCACTTACCCCCTCGCAGAAAGGATTGGAGCCGGCACACGGTGGTAGGTGAAGAAAAAAAGGGTTTATTGCAATTACATCATTGCACAAAGAGACAGCTGCCGACCTGACAGCCGTTTCAACTGCATGTGAGCAGTTTTCATCAGAGGTCTGCTCACATGCAGTTGAAACGGCTGTCAGGTCGGCAGCTGTCTCTTTGTGCAATGATGTAATTGCAATAAACCCTTTTTTTCTTCACCTACCACCGTGTACCGGCTCCAATCCTTTCTGCGAGGGGGTAAGTGCTTTCTATTAACCACATTATGTGCCTGGCACCGGAACAGTTTTATCTTTAACCAGAGTGCCAACCTGAGAACCCAACTGTCTATATATATATATATATATATATATATATATATATATATAAATAAAAAGAAGAGACTGGCACTCCTGGGACTTGTGAAGGAAATCTGTATTCAAAAATATACAACGACCAACGTTTCGGGGCAGATGCCCCTTTGTCAAGGTGTGGGTGATAACGTTATCACCCACACCTTGACAAAGGGGCATCTGCCCCGAAACGTTGGTCGTTGTATATTTTTGAATACAGATTTCCTTCACAAGTCCCAGGAGTGCCAGTCTCTTCTTTTTATTTATTGTCCATTCAACTGAACGGGCACCCGGGCAGTCGAACAGGAGGGGTGAGTGCCGGACCGCAACCCAGATATATATATATATATATATATATGTGTGTGTGTGTGGGGGGGGGGGGGGTTTCCATCTCCGTAATTCTGTTATTTCATTAGACAATGGATTAGACATTACATATTATATCTGGAATATTGGAGCATAATGTGTTCTATTGCTTTTTGTGTGTTTTATATATTAAATATTATTTTATTTTTATTACTGTTTTATTTATATATATATATATATATATATATATATATATATATATATATATATATGTCTGTGGGCTAATCTTTGTATAAGTCAGCCGAGAGAGCACACACCAAAAAGTTCAGCAAAAGATAAATGGTTTAATACATCACCATTATTGCATAAAGCAGGTCGACGTTTCGGACTAGACACAGTCCTTTTTCAAGATAATCAACACTGTAACACAACAGCTCAGCAACAATGCAGGAGGCACTTGTGGTACCCTAAGTGAAGCACCCCACTGCTGTCTACCATCCTGATTGGGAGTGCGGACCTACCTGTTATATATATATATATATATATATATATATATATATATATATGTCAGACTCTTTCTTTCATAAAACATCAGCTTTATCGCTCTGTGGGTCATAGTCCAGTTACTAGTACATGTTGATCCTGAGGCAAAGTGAGCACTTTACTAAAGTGAACATAACATTATTATAAAGTGAATCACTGCTTCTCATCTAGCTTCTGTAAGCATTTCATAGCTGAGGTTGGCAGTACTTAAGATTATCCATGTGAGCAAGGCAAAAACTAAGGGGAGATCATTTATAAAATGCTGGATTTGCAATGCAAAGCAGCTTTGAACCTCCTATGTGCCTGGATTTGTGAAACTGGTGGCCATTGGGAGGTTTGCCCCAATGCAGATGGGGTGTAAAGTTAGAGGAATACCCTAAAAGATGCAGACATACTGTAATTACACCCTTCAATATCAATTATTTAAATGTACTCAAGTATAAAATGAATGTTAAAAACACATTTATTGTTTTACTAACAAGTCTCTTCAATATCCTTGCCCCTCCGCATACCAAGGTGCACTTCTAGGTTGCAGAGATGTCTGCAGCATGCTCGTTATCCCATCCTGCCAAAACCAAGGAGTTTTACAGTGTGCATCAGATGTTCTTTATAAATGTTCTCCTCTGCGTATCCTTGAAGGGAGAAGTCACGTGAAGCATGAATGAGCCAATGAGATGGTACTGCAGCAGTGGGGCTGGAATAACGTTGTCAAATTCAGTATACTCTGGTTGTTTGAACATTATATGGGTATTACATTGGATCGAATGTCTGAAAGTCGACATGCATTAGATCAACACCTGAAATAGGTCGACATGGCTAAGATCAACCGGGTCAGAAGGTCGACACAAGCATAAGGTCAACACTGGGAAGGTCGTCGGTTAAAAGGGCGACATGAGTTTTTCATGCTTTTTGTCCCGAATGTCGACATAGTCGACATTGACACCATCTACGCTTGACATGCTTCAGGCACGGTGCCTAGCTGCATTTGGCACACTGTTTTAATCTCACACCAGGGTGTAGTGGATGGTGGGGTATGAAATACCGTCTGTTGGCACATGTCGGCTTAAAAAAATAAGAACTCATGTCGACCTTTTGACTTTTGACCTAATGCTTGTCAACCTAATGCTTGTGACCCTGCCAACCTGAGCCATGTGAGTCTAAGCCCTGTCGACCTCCAGTGCTCGGCAGGGTAATGCATGTGGAACCCTATAGGACCTAATTGCCGTATCCCCATTATGAAGTTGTTTCGTTTAAATACCGGCTTATATTTGATTACATTTTATTTTTCATTTTCAGGATAAGAACTATTGTGTATTGCACTTCTGGTGGATTGGAGTTACTGTATGATGGGATGTAGGGCCAGATGCACTAAGCTTCAAAAGTGATAAAATGAGTGATAAACAGCCAGCCAATCAGCTCCTGCCTGACATTTTTCAAACACAGCCTGTGACATGGCAGGTAGGAGCTGATTGGCTGGCTGTTTATCACTCTCCATTTTATCACTTTTGAAGCTTAGTGCATATGGCTTGTAATATTTTACTGTTTCAAGGTAGTGTGATTTCATAAATAATCAATTTTCTACATGCCTATTAAATAGTTGGGATAAGCTAATTTGTTATAATGTCATCACTTATTTTCTATAGCCATGCACCATGAATATTTATTTTTAATCTTTTGAGCTATATTATCTAGAATGAAAAATATACACATAATTTCTTTAACTGTATAATCAGTGTACACTGTGGGCTGATGCGAAGTGTGTTGGTTTTGGCACGGAGCATGGTTTGACAGTAGTTTTATTGCGAACAGTGGGGTGATTGCTGATTAATAGGCCACCTAATTAGCCCTGCAAAGCCGGCCGTGCAGCGGCTTATCAGGGATGTTATCTTACCTGCCTCAGGCAGCAAAAACAGGGCTGTTGTGGATGAAAAAGCACGACCTCTCACCAAAAATCACACAGGTTACAGAAACCTGTGTGTATTTGAGTTCTATGTACCTGATGTTTTATTAAGAATGACAGTATACAGCTGTAATAGTTCGTTGTTTTTTTTTTTTTTACTGAAAATGTTGCTGGGATATATATTCAACCAAGATTTCAGTGATTTAAAATATTACTCTAGCATTTGGCATCTACTTGGGAATCATCAAAAAAAGGTCAGCATTTATAGATAAAATAGCTCTTATTTCAAATAATATTGGTCATACTGTGAATCTGAAGGAATGCTGTGAAAATGAAGACCAATTTGCCTCCTAATAAAGTTAAAGTGATAGATACGGTATAAAGAAGATGGAAAAAGGCTACAAAAAAAATCAATGGTGAAGAAATAGAAGCTGCATCCTACCAAATGCATAGACAATGCCATCTCTCAATTCTCATTATTAGAGTAAGGGGGGTATTCAATGTCGGTCGACCTCCCGCAGCTATCTCCCGACAGGGGAGATGGCTGCGGGGCCTGTCTTCCCCGACAGCATTGAACAGCATTGAACAGAGGTTCTCCGCAGAACGAGCCCCACATCACAAGCTGTCGGGCTCGTTCTACCGAGAAAAGCTGGAAATAGGCGAGCTCCCTGCCGGAGCTCGTCTATTTCCTTCCTCAACTCGCGGCCACACCCCCTTCTCGCCGCTCAGCGGCCGGGACATTGAATCCCGACCGCCGAGCTCACGTCAAACAAAGCGAGAATGGAACAGGGGCACGGCTGTCGAGCTTGCTCGACAGCCGTACCCCTGACATTGAATACCCCCCTAAGAAGGGAATATAGAGGGACACCCAAAATCTCTTTAAATGCTCTAGAGTTCAGTTCAGTCACCCACCCATATCAAGAACTCTTTATGCAACTGGTCTGTAATGTGAGTGTGACCAAAAATGATAACATGGAGTGTCATAAACTTCCGGCCCATTGATTAATTTCAGTGTAAAAATAAAGCTGTCTTATATCTGTGAGCTACAAAGTAGCTAGTATTTATCCATGGCACAAAGGGTGAAGTTTAATAGGATGAGAGATTCAGAAAGTGAGAGATTTGGTAAGAAATCTCCAGTTTTTTTAAAGTGGCAATCATTTACACTTCAAAATCACACTGGTTTTGTAGTGTAAATGATTGCCGCTTTAAAAAACCTGGAGATTTCTTACCAAATCTCTCACTTTCTGAATCTCTCATCCTATTAACCCCTTCCCGCCGCAGCCTGTTTTTGCCTTCCTGACAGAGCCCTTTTTTTCAAATCTGACATGTATCACTTAAGTGGGGATAACTTTTTTTTTGCTTTTACTTATCCCAGTGATTTTGAGATTGTTTTCTCGTGACACATTGTACTTCAAGATAGTGGTAAATTTGGGTCGATACAGTCGGTGTTTTTTTGTGAAAAATACCAAAATGTCGTAAAAAAATGGAAAATTTAGCAATTTTCAAAATGTTACATTTTCTGCTTGTGAGACAAATAATCATACCACTCAAAATAGTTAATAACTAACATAGACCATATGTATACTTTATGTTTCCATCATTATTTCAACCTCCTTTTAATTTTTTTGGACACTAGGAGGCTTAAAATATGAATAGCAAATTCTCAAATTTTCAAGAAAATTTCAAACACTGATTTTTTTAGGGACCAGTTCAGTTCTGATGTGACTTTGAGGGACTTGTATGTGAGACACCCCCATAAATGATGCCATTTCAAAAACTGCACCCCTCACAGTATTCAAAACAGCATTTTGGAAGTTTGTTAACCCTTTAGGTGTTTCACAGGAATTAAAACAAAGTGTAGGTGAAATTTCAAAATTTCATTTTTTTTGCAGATTTTCAATTTTAATACATTTTTCTAAGGAACACAATAGATTTTACTAAAGAAATGTGACTAAAAATTGATTCCCCCAATTCTTTTGTTTTCATAAATATCCTATATGTGGCCCTAGTGTGCACATTGACCAAACCACAGGCTTCATAATAGAAGGAGCACCTACTTGATTTTGGAGCCTCCTTTTTATGAGATTATTTTTTAGGCACCATGTAGGTTTCTAGACACCATAAGATGCTAAAATTTAGGAACCCCCCCACAAGTGACCCCATTTTGCAAACTACACCCCTCAGGGAATTCATCTAGGGGTATAGTGTACATTTAAAACCCCCAGGGGTTTCACAAGGAATGAAGGAGACAAAGCACCCCAAAATCTGTGCCCCATTTTCTCCCGAGTACGGCAATGCCTCACATGTGACCAAAAAATACCATTTGGGTGCATGGCAGGACTCAGAAGGGAAGGAGTGATATTTGGATTTTGCAGCACAGATTCTGGTGGAATGTTGGTGGGTGCTATGTCGCATTAGCAAGACCCCCGAAGCACCAATACAGTGGAACCCCCCCACAAGTTACCCCATTTTGCAAACTACACCCCTCAGGGAATTAATCTAGGGGTATAGTGTACATTTCAAACCCCCAGGGGTTTCACCAATTGTGGTACAACTGGGCTGTGAAAATGAAAAATTAAATTTTTTACACAAAAATGCAGTTCTGGCTCAAAATTTTTCATTTTCACAAGGAATGAAGGAGACAAAGCACCCCAAAATCTGTGCCCCAATTTCTCCCGAGTACGGCAATGCCTCACATGTGACCAAAAAATACCATTTGGGTGCATGGCAGGACTCAGAAGGGAAGGAGTGATATTTGGATTTTGCAGCACAGATTCTGGTGGAATGTTGGTGGGTGCTATGTCGCATTAGCAAGACCCCCGAAGCACCAATACAGTGGAACCCCCCAACAAGTGACCCCATTTTGCAAACTACACCCCTCAGGGAATTCAACTAGGGGTATAGTGTACATTTCAAACCCCCAGGGGTTTCACCAATTGTGGTACAACTGGGCAGTGAAAATGAAAAATTAAATTTTTTACACAAAAATGCAGTTCTGGCTCAAAATTTTTCATTTTCACAAGGAATGAAGGAGACAAAGCACCCCAAAATCTGTGCCCCAATTTCTCCAGAGTATGGCAATGCCTCACATGTGACCAAAAAATACCATTTGGGTGCATGGCAGGACTCAGAAGGGAAGGAGTGATATTTGGATTTTGCAGCACAATATTCTGGTGGAATGTTGGTGGGTGCTATGTCGCATTAGCAAGACCCCCCAAGCACCAATACAGTGGAACCCCCCCACAAGTGACCCCATTTTGCAAACTACACCCCTCAGGGAATTCAACTAGGGGTATAGTGTACATTTCAAACCCCCAGGGGTTTCACCAATTGTGGTACAACTGGGCAGTGAAAATGAAAAATTAAATTTTTTACACAAAAATGCAGTTCTGGCTCAAAATTTTTCATTTTCACAAGGAATGAAGGAGACAAAGCACCCCAAAATCTGTGCCCCAATTTCTCCCGAGTACGGCAATGCCTCACATGTGACCAAAAAATACCATTTGGGTGCATGGCAGGACTCAGAAGGGAAGGAGTGATATTTGGATTTTGCAGCACAGATTCTGGTGGAATGTTGGTGGGTGCTATGTCGCATTAGCAAGACCCCCGAAGCACCAATACAGTGGAACCCCCCCACAAGTGACCCCATTTTGCAAACTACACCCCTCAGGGAATTCAACTAGGGGTATAGTGTACATTTCAAACCCCCAGGGGTTTCACCAATTGTGGTACAACTGGGCAGTGAAAATGAAAAATTAAATTTTTTACACAAAAATGCAGTTCTGGCTCAAAATTTTTCATTTTCACAAGGAATGAAGGAGACAAAGCACCCCAAAATCTGTGCCCCAATTTCTCCCGAGTACGGCAATGCCTCATGTGTGACCAAAAAATGGCAGGACTCAGAAGGGAAGGAGTGATATTTGGATTTTGCAGCACAGATTCTGGTGGAATGTTGGTGGGTGCTATGTCGCATTAGCAAGACCCCCAAAGCACCAATACAGTGGAACCCCCCCACAAGTGACCCCATTTTGCAAACTACACCCCTCAGGGAATTCATCTAGGGGTATAGTGTACATTTCAAACCCCCAGGGGTTTCACCAATTTTGATACAACTGGGCTGTGCAAATGAAAAATTACATTTTTTTACACAAAAATGCAGTTCTGGCTCAAAATTTTTCATTTTCATAAGGTATGAAGGAGAAAAAGCACCCCAAAATCTGTGCCCCAATTTCTCCCGAGTATGGCAATGCCTCATATGTGACCAAAAAATACCAGTTGGGTGCATGGCAGGACTCAGAAGGGAAGGAGTGATTTTTGGATTTTGCAGCTCAGATTCTGGTGGAATGAATGGTGGGTGCTATGTGGCATTAGCAAGACCCCCGAAGCACGGTGAAATGATGAACCTAATAATCCATAGATGTGTGGTATATTTTAAAACACTCCTTTTTACATAGGCCGGGTTTGTCGGGGCAAGTTTCACAGTGGAAAATAGTATCCTTTCTTATTCCCTTTTTATAGCAAACTTTGCACCTTTTTTGTGTCCTTCCCTTTTTTGCAGTGGAGGGGATTTCGTTAGGAAAATGCTGCCCTGGTACAATACGGGGGCCAGTACTAGAAGTACTGGGGCCCTCTGCCTGCTGGTTCCCAAATATTAGGCCCTTTATGACTTCCTCTTGAAAGTGCATAAATGTCCCCCTCTGGCTGGTAGAACGGAATAGCATGTAAGCGTTATACAGTGCCATCTGGATGATATACACGGCCAGCTTCTTGTACCAGATTTTTGTTTTCCGCAGGGCACTGTACGGCTTCAGTACCTGATCTGAAAGATCCACTCCGCCCATGTACTTATTGTAATCTAGGATACAATTAGGTTTTGAGGTGTGGGTACTGGTACCTCGTACAGGGACGGAGGTGGTACTGTCTCCATGAATTGTTGTCAGTATAAGGACATCCCTCTTGTCCTAATATTTGACCAACAACATATTTTCGGTGGATTGTGCCCTGCTTTCACCCCTTCTCAGTACTTGGGCAATGTGCATTTTTGGGAGGCCTCTTTGGTTCTTGCGCACAGTACCGCAAGCTGCTGTACCTCTTGAACCAAGGGCCTTAAACAGGGGGATGCTAGTGTAAAAGTTATCCACATAGAGGTGATAACCTTTATCCAGGAAGGGGTGCACTAAATCCCAGACAATTTTTCCACTAACACCTACGAGGGAGGGGGGGCATTCTGGCGGTTCAATTCTTGAATCCTTCCCTTCATATACCCTAAACCTGTGGGTGTACCCTGAGGTGCTTTCACACAGTTTATACATTTTTATGCCATACCTTGCCCTCTTACTGGGAAGGTACTGGCGGAATTTAACCCTTCCTTTAAAATGTATAAGGGACTCGTCGATACAAATAAATTTTTCAGGGATGTACATCTCTGCAAATTTGGCACTGAAATGATCAATGACCGGCCTGACTTTGAATAGCCGGTCAAAGGTGGGATCATCTCTGGGTGGGCACTGTGCATTACCGGTGTAATGTAAAAATTTAAGGATTGTCTCAAAACGAGTCCGAGCCATGGCCATACGGTAAAGTGGGGTGCTGTACAGAACATCTGTACTCCAATATTGCCTAATTTCTGGCTTTTTTACTATGCCCATATGTAACACCAGACCCCAAAACGTCATCATCTCTACTGCATCTACAGGGGTCCACCTAGCAAATGATGACGTGGGGTTTTGAGCAATAAACTGCTGGGCATATAAATTACTTTGGTCCACCATTAAATTTATAAAATCATCAGAGAAAAATAATTTGAAAAAGTCAATTTCTCTGAGACCTGTTGAATCAAATTGGATTCCTGGGATGGCCAAAAACTCAGGAACCTGGGGCTCAAAATTGTCTGGTGGTGGGGTCCATACGGGATCAATCATTTGGGGGGTCTCAGCTGCTCTATGGGGGCGTCTTTGAGGGGGTCCCTCATCACTAGAGGAGGAAGATGAGGTTAAGACGAATCCTTCAAATTCCCCGCTTGCATCACTGGCTGTGTCAGAGTCAGAGGCAAGCATGGCATATGCCTCCTCCACTGAATACATTCTTCTGGATGACTGGGATGACATTTGGGATGACATTTGGGATGCCATTTTTATTTTTGTGTTTCTGTAAGTGTAATGTTTCAACACGTGTATAGTGTAGGGGGGGTACAAACTTTATTTCAACACGGGGGGTATGTAGTGTGTAGTGTGTATGTAGTGCAGAAAAAAAAATACTTTATACAGGAATTTGATCCCAATAAAAAAAAAAAAAAATTAGATCAACCCTGTGGCAAAAATGCTGATCTGTGATGTACGTCACTCAGCAACTTCAAGGCAGCTTTTGGTACAACCTTGAAGGGGTAAAAAAAAAAAAAAAAAAAAGGTCCTGCACCAAAAATTGAGCACAGATGTTGGTCAGTAACGTCCGTCACTGAACAGCGCTCAAAGGCAACAGGAATTTGATCCCCAAAAAAAAAAAAAATAGATCAACCCTGTGCCGAAAATGCTGATCAGTGATGTACGTCACTGATAGCGCTCAGCGGCCACAGGACACCCACAAAAGCAACGTGGGTGTAAAAACAATTTAAAAAAAATAAACCACAGCACTCTCCAAAAAAAAAACAATTTAAAGAAACTGCAGAAAAAAAAATTATATCAACCCTGTGCCAAAAATGCTGTTCAGTGATGTAAGTCACTGATCAGCGCTCAGCGGCCACAGGACACCCACAAAAGCAACGTGGGTGTAAAAACAATTTAAAAAAACTAAACCACAGCACTCTCCAAAAAAAAAACAATTTAAAAAAACTGCAGAAAAAAAATTATATCAACCCTGTGCCAAAAATGCTGTTCAGTGATGTACGTCACTGATCAGCGCTCAGCGGCCACAGGACACCCACAAAAGCAACGTGGGTGTAAAAACAAAACCCCACTGCACTCTCCAAAAAAAAAAACCTGCAGATCAGTGATGCAGTGATGCAACACTGATTAGCAGTGAGGGGCAGCAGGCAGGGCCGGTGCAAGGCACCGGAGCGCCCCAGGCGAGTCGGGCTGGGGGCGCCCCGGTGCCGGGGGGGGGGGGTACCTGTCGTTCGGCGCAGTCTATTTCAATCTGGCGGCGGAGGCAGCGGGGGTCCCTGCAGTCTATTAAAAATCACGAGCGCTATCCGCCGGGCTATGCGGAAGCGCTTCTAGTGTGAAAACACTGGCAGCACGCTGATTGGCTGAGATCAGCCTGCACCGTGCTGCCAGAGTTTTCACACTAGAAGCGCTTCCGCATAGCCCGGCGGATAGCGCTCATGATTTTTAATAGACTGCAGGGACCCCCGCTGCCTCCGCCGCCAGATTGAAATAGACAGCGCCGGTAGGACAGGTACCCGGGCGGCATTTTCCGCCCTCCAGTGGCCGGCGCCCTAGGCAAATGCCTAGGTTTGCCTAGTGGTGGCGCCGGCCCTGGCAGCAGGCACACAACTGTGGGTGCAACCTGACAGGGTATATATAAAAAAACAAAAACCTGCACCCCCAAAAAGTTGCTGATCAGTTAATTTATACTGATCAGCACAAAAGGGGGGCAGCAGGGGGGGCAGCAGTCAGTTGCACAGGCAGCACAACCTTTGGTGCAACTGACAGGTATATATATATAAAAAAAAAAACCTGCACCCCCAAAAAGTTGCTGATCAGCACAGATATACTGATCAGCACAAAAGGGGGGGCAGCAGACACAAAATATAGCACTCTCTATCACTCTCTGTCACTATCTCTCACTATCTCTCACTATCTGTCACTCTATGACACTGCAGCAGCAGCACACAGAAAGTCACAAGATCCAGGAAGCATCCAGCTGCTGGCAGCACGCTACCAGCGGTGATCAGGTAAGTATCAGGCAAGGATCAGGTCAGTATATCACGACAGATTGGCACGGTGACCGCTCTGCACGCAATTCCAGACCGGAATGGCGTCTGCAGCGCAGTCACCGTTAGTTTAAATCACGCGCCATGGCTGTGATTGGTCCGTCGGTCCGACGGACCAATCACAGCCTTGGGGGCAGGTGGGGTGAGGTGGGGTGAGGTGTGGTCATCACCGGTGACCCCCTCACGCCCCCTCACACCCGGCGGTGATTGATCCCTGTGTTACCGAGCGTCTGATTCGCCGGTAACACAGGAAAACGCTGCGATTGGCTGTTCACATTGAACAGCCAATCGCAGCGATCGCCGACGGGGGGGAGGCATCGCCGCCCCCCCGGGCATGCTGGGACATGTCTGCTGTCAGGGACAGCAGACATCGTCCCTCTGTCACCGCGTCCCTAGACGCGGTGACAGTTTAAAGTCATGACGTATATATACGTCATGTGTCGGGAAGTACATCCTGGCCATGATGTATATATACGTCAAATGTCGGGAAGGGGTTAAACTTCACCCTTTGTGTCTGGAACAAACCATGTTGCCATGGATAAATACTAGCTACTTTGTAGCTTAAGGAACTTCACATGTTGGATGGTCTTTCCCTGTGTTGGGAAGCCTCCAGCAACTGAATTCATGGTTTTTCTTATTAACCATTTGAGTACCAACAAGATCACAGAGATGCACAAAATATCTGCTAAAATTGCCAGCGTCGCTCACATTTTGTTATATAAATTCAAATGGAAAATGTTGTGTAAAAAAGATTATATTTCCTCTATAAGGTAAACATGACAGGTCATTGTGATAAATAAAAATGTTTGCTGGCCAATTTTCACACCAATTTCGACAAATTCAAACAGCACTCGAAGGGTTAACAAAACTGCAGCTGATGCTGATTCAGGCCTTTAGTACACATTGGGATGTTATATGTCCCTGCACATGTGTCCAAGCGGCAATGCAGATGTGCTGGCGGTCCAAAACATGATTTCATTGAAAGTGATTAACAGTAAGAGACCTTCGCTAGGAGGTAACAGGTGTGGTGACTCAAATGCAGGCTGGATGTGACCATTCCTGGGGCATGTCACAGCTTGTGACCACGATCCTGTATGCAGTTATAATGGCTCCATCTTATTGCGTTCTGCGTCTGCACTGCGTGACCTGGGCTACACAGGTCTTTGATAATTGACTGTTCTGTGACTGATGCTGTATCTGTGTATGGAGCTGCTGGGATTTTCAAAGTCGCCAGTGGACGTCTCAATCCAAATCCAGACGGCTGCGGCAGATGTGCGCGTTTTCACAAAGTGGTTATGTACAAATTTGCATCCGTGGGTGGATTTTACATCCATCTCTGAATAAGGATCTTATTTTATTTAATGCATGTAATGTATATAATGTAATGCAAATTGGAAATTCTACTTTATTTCCTGATGAGTCATTGACAGCTTTTTATTCAGATGTGTCATTTTTTCGCTATGCGTTAAACAGCATATAATTGTCCTTGCCTGTTTTACAGAACTTTTCCTTGCTATTACAGGTACATTAGTGCGTATTCAAAGCAAGTACAATAAAAAAGTGCAAATGACATTTATGCAGTTGGTACTAATATTTGACATATGCCAAAAATGGATCACCCATTTTTTTCAATCTGTTTCTAATTAACTCCTACAGATGTATTTCTGCACCATAAGGAGGTGATCAAAAAGTACCATCCAAAGTCAGAGTTCTTTGTCCTAATCAGGGGAGCCGAGAGAGGGGGGGAGCAGGTACTAATTACCCGGGCCCAGGCTTGCTGAAGGGGCCCCACAGGGGCCCTGGTTCGACCCCTCCCTTCCCCCTCCGTCCCTCCAGGGTATCAACAGTAGCACACACTTCTACAGCATGTGCTGTTCTGACAGCAGGCTCAGCATGAGTGTCTCACTGACAGCGTGAGAGGTCATGCTGAGCCTCCTGTCAGCACAGCATGTGCTGTAGGTGTGTGCTGCGTCTGAGATTACAGGTTTTAGAGTTTTCTTTTACCCACCTCTAAACATTTTGGGGGTGTGGCCTAAGTGTGGGAGGTGCCCACACCACACACACTTAGGCCACACCCCCAAAATTTTACCGGGGCCCGGCATTCCTCTCGGCTGCCCTGGTCCTAATGGTTTAGTTATTTACTGTATTATTCTCTGCATCTTAGTAGTAAAATAGCTAATCTTGATTAGACTCTAGGGAAACACTCATTTAAGAATATGCTTAGTGCCAGATTTTATATCGAGCTTATTAATGACTGTGATCTCCAAAGTCACGTTGCTCAATCACACAAGGTAGTACAAATGCTAGTGCTAGTCATAATCTTTAGAATAATATAAGCTATACAGTACTTTAAAACCACAGCAGTATTTTAAGCAGAGTTAATTAAGTGACTTCCTAGAGTAAATTACTAGACGGAAATGTACAGTCCTTATTGCATGCAACAAACGTATGTTGCCAATTATATTATTATTAGTGATTATGCTTCTTTTATGTTTCCTGTCTTTCTTCAGTTTAAATACAGACATGTCTATTTGTGGCTTTAATAATTGGCAGTATCTGTTTTACTACCAGATTTTGTTACTGAGTCACTGAAACAAAGCTGCAGTGTTTCATGTTCATGTTAAATAGAGGTTATCTGGTTTAAAATTCTCTATTTTTAATTAAGAAAAGACATTGTCCAGGGGCATGATGATGGAACTAGCAACAAATTAAGGCATCCCTTTTGTAATTGTACAGTGGCGTATGTGCGATTTGTGTTGCCACGCACTTCTCACCTGCCACATGGATCTTCCTGCAAGGGATGTTGGCAATTATATAGCAATTATATACAACAACACTATACAATATTGGAAAACAACATGATATCATAGTTTAAAATGCTATTGCCTATAGTGGTCTCTTTCAATAAACCAAATCCTAAGAGCCATAGCCACATTGATTCCACTTTCTCTTGCTGGTTCTTTTTCCCTGGTCCATGCAGTCTATTCTTGATGTCTATAGCCCCTTTCACATTGGAGTTTTAACACGGCATATTGCCGATTTTTAACTGCTTTAAAACGGTACCAGCTGCAATATGAAAGCTCCACAATCAATTTACCGGTTACAAAAGACCGGTATTTTGAAACTTGTTAAAAGCAGGATCCTACACGTTTCAGAGCTGTTTTTCCTGCAGTCTGAACAGTTTAGGAACTGAGCTACATTTGCTACAAATGATAACCACACTTGATTCCCGCCCACAAGCAGGAAAAAAACATTTCAAATGACATTGTATGGCTTTCTATGGGTGAAACGGGTTGAATCTGAAGGAACAAAAACAGTATTGGGTACTTATGTAGTATCTGGGCGCCCGATTTTTTGATTATATGCCTTAAGTTAAGGCATACAATCAGATGCGATGCTTCGCTCGCCACGCTTCGGGCTCGGTGGCTCGCTACGCTCGCCACAGGTTTACATCCAACTCCATGCCCACTTGGATAGTAGGGGTATGAAAAGGACCCATTTTTCCCATTGAATTCTATGTTAAAATGGACTCAGACCATTTTAACATTGAATCCTATGGAAAAATCGGGTCCATCGCATTGCATCGCATCCGATTTGGTCGCATGCGATGCAATGCGATGTGCCCGATCCGACCCTATTTCTAAATCGGGCGCCCAGATACTACATAAGTACCCAGTATTGAAACTGAAATATACCTTTACAACATGCAATATGAAAGGGGTTTAACTGGCTTTTGACCCAGACACTCACTGACAGCCAATGGGTGGACGCCATATGGTGGACATGGAACTGGTCAACAGGGTTAAAATAGTGAGCCAACAGTTAAAAGGTAGACACTTCAAAGTGAAAAGGTTGAAATGGAAATGAGTGACATAAAAAAAGGTTGATACACATTTTTTTGGGGTGTCATTTTCAACATTCAACCAGTTAGTGTGCCACTTCACTTGCCATGCTTCAGACATGGTGCCTCTGTCCACTGCCACTGCACTTGGCACAGGTTACTATCCCCAATATTAGTCCAAGTGGAGGGTAAAGGATGAAAACATTTTAAAAGTATATCGACCATAGAGTGTTCACCTTTTAGATGTTGACTTCATTACAATATTGACCTTGTGAACCTGTTGACATATTGCCTGTTGACCTTATATTGTCAACATAATACTAGTTGACATATCAACCAAATACCATATTATGGGGTAATAGTGGAGATAATAGTGGAGATAATAGTGGAGATAAAGTGATAACACACTAGCCAATCAGCTGTGTTCGAAAAATGACAGTTGGGAGTTGATTGGCTGCTGCGCCAGTTTTGGCCGCTGCTGGACTCCGGAGGGTAAGTATTAGATAAATGGGGGCAGCCTATGTGGTGTGGGCCCCCCTGGGACTCAGGGGCCCGTGTGCACCACACACACTGCATCTCTTATAAATAAGCCATTGGTGCTGACATGTCATAACTGAAATGGTAAATTTTCCTTTTTGAGATACCAGTTATTGCTGAAAATAAATGTTTTTTGAATATGGTAAAAATAATAAATACTGTATGCATATACGTGTTCTGAGCCGATGTACAGTAAATGTACAGTAAGGTATACACAGCTTCCTACAAAGTCGCTGTAAAACATGTTTCAGTGCAAGCAGAAAAGCACTTAAAACTGCAAATTGCAAATCAATAGCTAAATATAACAAACTTCCAGGCAGGGACATGTCCGTAGTTCATATAGTTGAGGCAAAGCCTTGATCAATGACAGAACTTTGTTTTCTAAGTACTGTACTGTAAGTCAAGAAGTTTATTGCTAAAGTGGCAGGAAATCACTTAAAACTTCTAATGATTTTATAGGTGAGAAAATTAAAGAAAACTTTAAGTTCTCCAACAGTACAGAAACTTTTACCATTTTATTTAGGATTAGATTTTCTATTGAGTCATGGTATATGTTACTAATGACTTTCATGGTTCATTATTGATCATTTGCAAATTGTACCCTTGCTGTGTAGGTCATAAAATTCTGCTTTAACACATAGGGATCACTGGGAAGTTTTTGTATCATACTTAGGGCAGGAAGAAAGTTAGCTAGCCAATACAGGTCTGTAGGTAGACTGGAAGGCATCATGATCTGATTGATGTCTTCTCAGATTGATCTATTTTCTGATTCTACCCCCTGGCCAATGGTATCTAACTTTTGAATAGGATGACACTTGCCAGGGTGCACCAACCGGCACCCTTGGTGAGTGCCATCCTGGTCAAGGGTTAAATACGCCCCTTCTATCCAATAGCATAAATTCTCATCTCCCAATTTATGGCAATAGGCCTTATCTTCCGGTGGAGGCCAGGGATGGTCGCATGCACGTGGAGCTCCACCATCCCCGGCCTCAGGAGCAGCGTGTAGTGTTGCGGAGGGGATAAGGGCATAGGCAGTGGAGGCGGGCTGACAGTGGAGGCAAAGGAGGAAGCGAACACTGAGCTGAGCCAAGGACGCAGCAGCCGGAGGAAGGATTACACCCAGAGGCCGGTAGGATCCCCCCCAGCAGGCCACCCCCCTCCAGCAGGCCGCATCAGCCCCGGGTAACTCTGCGGCGGCGCCGCACCCACCCCCCACTGACTCTCCCCCAGCTTCACTGACTGACTCCTTCTCCCCCCCCCACCACTAATGCTTCCCACGGCTCTCCCTACAGGAAGATGGCCTGTTGAGGCCCTCAAGATGGCGCCACAATGGCTGCCTAGGAACTGTGCATTCAGCCATCCAATGTCTCCTGGGTAATAACTGTACTGTCTCTGCTGTAACTGTGCTTTCTTTGCTCATATTCTTACCTACCTGGCTGCTGTAATGACCAGTGGTGCTGCGGATGGCTGCCTAAGCGCTGTGCAGCTTGGCGGGTATGTATTCTCTGTGTGATAACTGTACTGTCCCTGCTTATATTGTTACCCATCTGGCTGCTGCAATGACCAGTGGCGCCGCTGATGGCTACCTAGGTGCTGTGCAGCTCAGTGGGCATGTGTCCCCCGCATGTAATGTCTTAATGTAATATATGTAATGTCTCACCCCCCCTCCATCCCTGCTTGATGCTGCACTGTAATCCACAAAAAATTCCTAGTGTGCGCAAGCGCACATGGCCAATAGAGTTAATTCTATTCTATTTTATTCTATTATTACTGCACAAGTCTAACTTTCAGATTCTGCCTAGATATTTAACTATGTAGATGTACAGTATCTTGCACAGGACATATACTAAGTAAGGTACAGTATATTGAGAACCAGCGATGTGTATAAATATTTTCAGATGAATTGGTATAATTTTATCAGTGCTGGAGGTGCCCCCTGAATTTGAATAATCAAGTACACAAAAGGAAAAAATGGGTGGTTGCAGAGAGCAAACATCCATTCACAAAGAGATTTAATTTTTGGTGGCACATTTTTGTCAGAAAGTGGATTGATTTACATTAATTAAAACGTAGCTTTTAATTCTCTTCTTATTAAAATATATTGGCTACTTTTAAGTAGCTCTGAGACATACACACATTAAGATCACTTCTGTATATAAAGATTGATTAATTTTAAGTATAACTGTGATTAATTACTTCTCAAAAAACATTTAAGTAGTTCAATATTATGCACAGTATTATCCGATAATAAACAAAATGAAGACGGTCTCTATACAGAATATGACTAATGGGTACTTACTTAGTCATAACAGGCACCGTTATCAGAGCCAGATTAAGGTCTAAATGGGCCTGGAGCGGAAAATTTTTATGTGGTCACCTAAGTTTACCACACCATATACCCCTTATACAAATCATGTAACACCATAGTAACCCCCTTATACTGTACTTGCCTCTTACAGGTTATGTCACATGGAATGAGCCAAAATTCACACTATGGCACATGGATTGAGCCAAAATACACACTATACCAGGCATGTCCAAACAGTGGCCCTCCAGCTGTTGTGAAACTACACATCCCAGCATGCCTTGACATCATTTTAGCATTCCCTAATAGCAAAACTGTGGCAATGCATGATGGGACTTGTAGTTTCACAACAGCTGGAGGGCCATAGTTTGGACATGCCTGCAGTATACCAAAGAGATTGAGCAATAATGCACAATATGCTTCATAAATAATGCCCATTACTTAATAAGCCACACACCATAAACTCCATTACTTATTATGCCAAACACCATAATGCCTACCAAAATGATGCTACATAAGTGTTGCTTACCTACATGTTCATTGCCAGGGGTTCCATGCTCATTTCCAGGGGTTCCATGCTCGTTGCCATGTGGGATTACATGCTCATTGCCAAGGGGGAATACATGCTCGTGGTAACTGGTGGACAGCCGCCGCTGGGCAGAAATGACAGCCATTGACAGCCGGGCAGAGAGCAGGGGGCTGCCCGGCTGTATTCAGAGCACTGCATGTCCCGGCTATTTGAAATAATACCCCTTTCACACCAGAAAATGCAGGGAGTTACCCAGGAATATGGTTCCAGGATCATGCAGGGACATTCCCGGACTGGCCCCTTTTACACCAGCTTAGTCCCTGCATTTTCTGGTGTGAGGGGAAGAGAAAACCACCCCCGCCCCCTTTAAACAACCAGCTATATCTTCGGAACCAACTGACCCATTTACATGTAGGCTTCGAATGATTTTGGTCCCGTGAAACTGGGCCATTTGGTTCCAGAGAAATCTGTCCTCAAACTACATGAACAGCCATGAAATTACATTTCAGAAATGAAAAAAAAATTGGTTTACCCGCAATATCTCTAGAACCAATGAACCCATATGGACCAGGTATCAGATTAAAGGCCCAGCAATTTGGGTTCGACTGAGATCAACCTCGAGCTTCTGTGATGCCGGAGGGGAAACTGGCAGCCGTTGGAACCGGGTGGGGGTTGGAATTAGCGGGTCCCATGTTATCCTATGGGGAAAATGTTCCAGGTTTGCCTGGCGGTATCTCCGGTTCCCGTGGGGCTAGGGACACAGGGCTGGTCTCCTTGGAAAGCTCTGGCCCCCAGCTACAAAATGGGCCTATTTGGAGAGTGGGCCTGAAGCTATAGCTCCATCAGGCCCATTGTTAATCCGGCCCTGACCGTTATGTTAGGGATTGTGGTGTTGTTTTATGTACACAATCAATATAATAGTCTAGACCTCACTTGTGTTAGGGCAAATCCTCAAGTGAGTCTATTAGGACAGGCTTTTTGCGCTTACTACCCCTGCTTTTGTAGCATAAAAAGTGGTCTCAAGTATGTAGAATCGTCATAGCTGGTATCTGTAACCACTGATTACATAATTTTTGTATACAATAAATCATGCAGTAGTCTCTCTAATCGAACAATAATATCCGTATATGAGCTCAAGTGTAGATACAACATATGTAACAAAATCCAGGGTGAAGAGATTAGTACAGCATGCCTGATCCTAAATCTTTCTGCTGCCAAACATCTTCAATGAGCGGATGGAGGGTGAGAGTAGAAGTGGGCACGCTGGCAGAAAACCAGGAAAAGGAAGCATGCACGGGGGATAATGTCATAAAACTATCGTATTTCTGACCAAACACATGCACGCCAAAATTGTCAGAGAAATGGTTTTAAAAAGTGACTATGTGAAATAAATGGATCTGATCATTTTTAGCCAATATTACCCAGAAGTTATATTTAATTTATTAATGAAGTTATCACAAATACTTAATTTATAAATGGCTTTTTTTGTTGGCTGCAGTTTCTCTATCAACTCTGCTTTGGTATAAATTTCAGCTACTAGTTAAAATAGGAGCTTTTGGATCGAGTCAATACTTCTGATAGACTTTTTTCAACGCTGTTCAGCTTTCTTTACTGAGAGAATTCAATTAAACAGAAATTGAGATCCTTGTCTTAGAAAACAATAACAGAGATTGTTTGAGTCCCTGATGCGCTTGATAAAAAGTCCATTGAAGAGCAACAGCTACAGTACAGCAGTGCTTTCAGTACATATAAATAAAGGTACTGTAAGAGACTACAAGAAAAATATAGATTAAATCTGCTATGCTACAATATAAAAAACATACAAAGTGAAAAGTTATTGAAATAAAAAAAACTGTATGGCATATATATATATACATATATATATATATATATATATATATATGTGTGTGTGTGTAAAACAAAAAATTTGACTTTCGTCTGTGCTAGGAACAGCAGCAGCTTTCTATTTATCCTCCCTGTTAGTGGAGGACAGAGAAGATAGATATAAGGGAGGTATAGAGTGCGCTATGTGATATCCACCACCCTTTACATACAATTTTATGGCAGACCAAATAATTAAAATTTCAAAAAGATTTTTTATTTCTCAGACAAAGGTTTCATGGTTCAGTTCATCCAACAATGGAGTACTGAACGAGTTTCATCATAAATGACTTCATCAGGGGAAAGTTTTTTCTAAACCTTTGAAAACAGGTTAAAGGTTGGATCCTATTAAAGGATAACTCTTGTGTCGGTAAATGGACACTTTTTTCCAGCAGGAAAACGTATTTCAAAGAAAATAGAAAATATTTCCAACAATAATTTGGATATTACAACAGGTAATAAGCAGTGACCTGGATCACTAGAGGGAACTTGTGTCACCAGTGTCTGAGCTGCACTCGCGTTGGGTACTCTATTGTTGGATGAACTGAAACATGAAACCTTTGTCTTTGTCTGAGAAATAAAAACTCTTTTTTGAAATTTTAATTATTTGGTCTGCCATGAAATTGTTTGTAAAGGGTGGTGGATATCACATAGTGCACTCTATACTTCTCTTATATATATATATATATATATATATATATATATATATATATATATTGGGAAAAAGGGGGTGAGAAAATAGCGCTCTATGGTGTAGTAATTTTTTAAACCATAATAGGTTAGATAATATTATGCGTACCGTGTATAAATAAATAATGTGCTCATCAGATTATAATCTTTGCCTTGTGGTTTTTACCAGGATACTGCCCGGATGATACGATTTGGACTCCTCTTGGATGTCTCCCACAGGTTTTGCAAAGTTTGTGCAGGTTCAGGGGCATATGCCCAACGGTGTGTTTCAATAAAAAAACTCCAATTACAATTCAAAATGTAAGATTTTATTAAAGTGCTTATAGTGAAATAAAAAAAGAATATCTTATATGAATAAAAAATGGTGCTGGAGTGAGAAACGGTAAGACGAAACGTGTTGAGGGCAAACCGTTTCTCACTCCAGCACTATTTTTTATTCATGTAAGCCAGGGGTTCCCAATCTTTTTCTAATCACGGCACCCTAAAGTATCAGAATTTTTCCACGGCACCCCTAGGCCCCAAAAAATATATATCAAATTAAGTAGATTGTGTTTATATGTGCCTCTTAGGTTCAGTTATGTGGTAAAGGGCAGGATTTGGTTCTGATTGTACACATTTTATGATTGGCAGCCACCAGCACTGGTTTTGTCCATAAATAATTGATCATAAATAATTTAAATTGGTCCTGGACTACCAACCCGAGGCACCCCTGCAAGTGTCCCGAGGCACCCCAGGGAGCCTAGGCACACAGTTTGGGAACCACTGATGTAAGCTATTCTTTTTTATTTCACTATAAGCACTTTAATAAACTCCACTTTTAATTGTAATTGGAGTTTTCTTTTTCTTATTGAAACACACCGTTGGGCATATGCCCCTGAACCTGCACAAACTTTGAAAAACCTGTGGGAGACATCCGGGCAGTTTCTTGGTAAAAACCACAAGGCAAAGATTATAATTTGATGAGCACATTATTTATTTATACACGGTACACATTATATTATGTAACCTATTATGGTTTAAAAAATTTACTACACCATAGAGCGCTATTTTCTCACCCCCTTTTTCCCAGTGAATATACATGAAATATATTTTATTTGTGCATGAAACAAGGTTTTAAAACATGAAACAAAGTTTGTGTACAATCTCAGACACTGAATTTGAATGCCAAGCAATCATGTTCTTGCACATATTTATTGCCAGTTACCTGTTATTTCCCCAGTAACGCCAGTTACAGATGTAGCCAGTAGGTGATTAGCAAAAAATAAAAAATAAAAGAACATTTTGGAGACTTTCTTGGAATAATTTGGATAATGGATACTCAACCTGTAGTGTGTTTCAGATATTATTTTTATTAATTGTTAGAAAGACTAGGTATTTTATTATATATTTAATTCCCGCTTTGCCTAATGCTGCCCATACATATGTGAGATATTGCATGCAATCATTTCAATTCGGCCACATCTGGCTGATAAATCGAATGATTGCATGCATTTTTAAGCTCACATTTGACGTGATGCGCAGGCACGCCGTTGAATGTCGCATCGATAGATATTATGAGCTGCACATAATTTTTATCGAATTGCTCGAATGCAATCAGCGGTGGGTTCGGGGAGCGGGGCCGGAATGGGGACCGGAGCGCAGGTGGGGAGCCGGTACCTTAATGCTGGAAACTGGAGCGCTGGAAACTGGAGTGCAGCAGCAGGGGAGGCATGGCGGTTGTATAGCGGGGACCGGAGTGGTGGAGCTTTCAGGCGGTGGGACTCGGCAGCAGATGACTTTGAAACAATGGACGGCCCTCGGATTGGCTGAGAGAGCTCTCTCAGCCAATCCGAGGGCCGTCCAGTTTTTCAAAGTCAACTGCTGCTGCTGACAAGTCCTGCCACCTGAAAACTCCACCGCTATGGTCCCCAGCTTTGGTCCCGCCTACACCACCCCTCTTCCAGCACCCAATGTCCATTGCAGGATGGCATGCGACATCGGGTGCTGCACTGGGCACGACTTGATGTGATCAGATGCGATGGGAAATCGCATCTGATCGCATAAGTGTATGGGCAGCATAAGTCAGTCCTACCATGTATGGTTGCACAGTGGTTAGTATTGTCGCCTCACAGCTCTAGGGTAAAGGCTTCAATTAACTATGACCCACATTATGCAGAGTTTGTAAATTTAACTTTTGATTATACTAGTTCTTCCAGTTAACAAACATACTATACTAATAGATTCATTAGCTGCTACCACCCATTCATTACTCCAGTAGCAACACATTTCCCTTCATCATCACCTCTAGAACATCTTTTTTTTAAAATAAATTTACTGTACTATGTGGTGAGTCTGATGGGGTTTAGAAAGATAGTTAAAACCACAGATCCATGGACAAGGGATCCCACCTACTGTACATGGAATGAAGAGGACCCATCCCAATGTTACTCAGTAAATAATAAAGTTACAACTAGTATGTATATTTATTATATTAAATACTTTGTCTGTGGTATATGTGTCCAGTCTTTCTATAGGTTCATTGCAGTCACCCCCCCCCCCCTTTAACCCAACACATACTGATATTTATGGTTTTCCAAGTGCTAAAATGCCTGTCTTTGCATGGTTGGCACTATGTGGCAGTGGCACTATGACTATACTGTGAGGAAAAGCTGTAGAGTGCTTTTTTTTTACATGTTATTTAAATAGAAACCTTATCATAGATGGGCATGAAATGTGGAACAATGCTTAACTTATTTAACAATAAGGGACTGGTTCAATTAGCCAATTAATGAGTAAGTGCTATGCTACATGATTGGTGAGTTTATTTGGGTGAGTTCATGTGTCATACAAACTGTTCATTAGGTTAGTTGCAATTGTAATGTTCCATCATTCCCATACAACCAATTCTATATTCCAATATACCCAATGCAAAGCTTTTCACTGTGGACATCTGCTTATCCAGGGGTGGGCAATAAGCGGCATCCCAGAATGCCTTGCATCAGTTTCAGCATGGCCAAATACTAAAACTAAGGCAAGGCATGCCCGGATGTGTAGTTCATCAGCAGCTGTAGGGCAGCTTTTTGCCTACCCCTGCCCTACACGGTGCCCCTCCAAGCCGTTAAAGTCTTATGGTAATTTCTGGGAAACCCTATGCTCTTTGTCCTCATTTCCATTAGGCTTAAAGACCTGAGCGTATATTACTTAAGGTCGATTTTGGTTTGATGTTGGTCAATTTAAAATCAATCTTAATTGATGTTGGGCTTCCAGGACTAAGACACACATTTGCAAATATGTAAAAAAAAAATAGAAAAATTAAACGATCAGAAAATGTGTGTTTTAGCCCTGGTAGTCCAACATAGTTTAAGATTGATTCCAGATTGACCAACATTTCCCCAAAGTAGCCCAACATCAGCCAAAACTGACCTTTAGCAAATATGACTCCTAGTGTGCGTGACCTCATGCTGGTTTCATTTTTCCACAAAACACTATCTACAAGATTGTATGGAACCCTGGGCTAGCCCTGTATAGCTCTTTACACAAGAATGCCTTTCAGAGGTGAATTTGTTTCTTTAGCATTATGATGACCTTAGAATGCCTACATACATTGGCCTAAAGTGTATTTTTTTGGGGTTCTTCCATAGATTTGGACTGTAAATCAACTGCAAGCAAAACCTCCATAAAATTGCCACAATCCCACATGGATTTCAGATCTTCTTTAATTCCATTACCAACACATGCCCTCACCCTGTAGCAGGACAAATAATACTGTACTTTCTCCTCCCTTTACAGCAACACATCTCATTGGGTAGCAAGATAAAATATATACAGTAGCTTCTAAGTTCCCCCTTTATTATAAAAAAGTGACATGATAAATAAAATGAGTATATTTTCTCTGTTTATAAATAAAATAAATATCTGTTAAAAGTTGATTGGGTGCCAATTTACATTGTGTAGCAATGGGGATATATATTATATATCCTTCAATATTAGTAGCAAAGACATTCTATTTATTTTATAATAAACTGGAAGATATTCCTTTTTCTTACCCGGGTACATGACTAGGAAAGGGCCAATACCACTTAGTGTTGAACTTGGCATCCATTGATTCAGGGCCAGATCATATGTTTAGACACCCATTAGAGATCTGGGACTGATGCTAAGTAGCACAGCCCATTCAGCCAAAAAACAAAGTTTTATTTTTTCAAATTCAGATAGCTGCAATTTCAGTCTGTCAAAATTACCACTTGTAATTGCTCATTATTTTTAGCTGGTTAACCTGTAATTTGTAAAATTGCAGGATAATGAAACCTCCTCTTGCTTTTGTATGTTTGAAAATGTTTTTTTTTTTTTTTATTTCCAGAGAATTATCAACATTTTTGATTTAAAAAATCTGGCAACTTCAAAAATCATCAACAATCATGCCAATGAGTGATTAATTCCCTCCTTAGCCAGGTGACACTCCATCCTAGCTCTTCATGCAAGGCTGGCAGGTAAACAGAGTTGAAGGTCATTCATTCATTGGCAGACCAAAGCTGCTGTGATAGCTGATATAATGCTGGACAGAAGAAATTATCTAACAGAAATGAGGCATGAGGATACCATCAACATATATTAAATGAAGAAGATGATGCATGAGGTATGGAACATACAATGAATAAATAAATAAATAGGGGAAGTGTATAGGCAATGCTGGATACTTGGCAATTCCAGGTACAAAAAAACAACTGAAGCCATGATTTAATCATTTACACAATGACTATGTTTACAAAGTGTAGTGATTATTGCCCAACTGCCATGCATCATAGTCACACTACGCATATACAAAAGGACCTTTGAATTTTTTTCAGAAAGTCATTAACTGTCTGATAGTTTGTGGGCATTGGGGATGGGATCCCAGCACTTAGGATGCTGGTAGTCAGAAGTCCTACAGTGGCATCCAAATTCTGGGGATCCCAACATCTAGTAGGTAAATATCCTAACCCTCTCCCCCCACCCCTTACCCTTTAAATCTGCAGCCTAATTCTGACTGAACATCTGGCAACATAAAGAATTACTGAGGAAGTTTAAATAATGGCCTCATTGATAAGTACATGGACATTTTTTACTGTTTTTGATCATGTGACTGAAGTTCAAAAGCAAGCCCTCATTATGCAAGAGAACCTGCCCATTAGTGCCACTGGTGATGCCCTACACAGTGATGCCCTACACAGGTCTCCTTGTTTCATTGGATGTGCTGCATATCAGATAGAAAGATGCGATGTATTATATTGTGTACCAATAGCAGTGTGTATGAACATCCGTAATATGTTGGATAAGTGTTCCTTTCAAGACATCATCTGATTATTTGCTGAAGATTTTTGGCCATGAAATATAATGTGATCGGAATGATCAGTGTGCATTGTGTGCACTTGAATTTGTGTGTTTTAGGATCGTATAATTGTTAGTGAAATTGGAAGGGTCATTGCATCATTTGTAAAAAATTAAAGTTTACCCAGCTTTACAGCAAGCACTGTTTCTTTGAAATTGAAAACCAATTCCACTTAGTGCTATCTCTACATTTCTGTGGCGCTATTTAATATCTTAATCCTTTGAGTGCCAACTTGCTGTGAGAGATCCTCAAAATATCCGCTAAAAATGGCAGCATCACACATATTTCGCTGCGCTGTACAGAGAATATTTGAACATATACATCAATCGCTGCCCCAGTTGAGCTTGCAATCTATATTCCCTACCATATGTACATGCACACACATTCATTCTAGGGTTCATTTTGATGGGAGCCAGTATACCTACCAGTATATTTTTGGATTGTGGGAGGAAACCTGAGTACCCGGAGGAAACCCACGCAAGTATGGGGAGAATATACAAACTCTGCACAGTTAGCGCCATGGTGGAAATAGATCCCATGAACTCAGTGCTGTAAGGCAGTAATGCTAACCCTTACACCATCCGTAATGCCCATGTTGAGCCTTAGGGGGATATTCAATCCCCCGACGCCATTCCCGATGGGGGAAATGGCGGCGGGGCCCTATTTAATAGTGGCTTCCTAGACAGAATTGAACAGGTATCTTGGAAGAACATGCCCGACTTCACAAGCAGTCGGCCACGTTCTGCTGAGAATGGCGAGGAGTTAACGAGCTCCCGGCCGCAGCTCGCCTATTCCCAGCCGCTTGTCGTGGCCACTCCCCCTTCTTGGTGCTCGGCAGGCGGGACATTGAATCCCGCCTGCAAAATCTCAGTCGAGCAGACCGAGAATGGGACAGGGTCACGGCTGTTGGGCCAGCCCGACATTAGTGACCCTACATTAAATACCCCCCTCCCTTAATCTAAAGTAGTCTTTTTTTTTTGCAATGTACATTTAGATTGCAAAGGGAAATGGGAAATAAAGATTTTGAGTGGCATATATGCTATATCTTAGTATATTTACACTGCTGCACATGTGTCCTGTCTATAATATGTGCAGAAGACAATTATTATTATTATAAGATTTCCAGCATGAAACAAAATGAGAATACTTGTTACCTTAGTAGATGAAGGTGACAATCTCAAGGTCATAAACAATAGTATGCTTAAGAATATACCTTAGCTAAATAAAAAAATCATAAGCCCCACAATCTTGTTTTTATACAAACCGTGTTTTCCACTCACGGTATTCTCCATAGTGTGTCTCTGTTCGTTTCTTGGGGATGGAAGTTCTTGTTTCCTGCTCTCATTTCCTCACCTGCAGGCAGCGTAGGCGGCTGCTGATTTATTAATTCACTTTCAGTGAGGGCCAGGCACAGTTGAACAGCTCCACTGTGCATTAGATGAACAGCCAGTCACAGCTGAGCCAAATCTTATTATAATGTCTATATATATTATATAAGTCAGATTTCAGAAAGCTTAGTCACTGTCTGCACAGGAAGTACATTCACATGCTTATTGAAGCGTACAGCTAGCCGTGTTTCTCTGTCATTCTCTGTGGACTTTATTTACCAAATGACATCATTAATATGGCATTAAAGTAAATAATGTAAAATAGTGCTACTTTGGTAAGCAAAGTATTATACCTTAATGACCAGGTAATCAATACTAATTTTATTATTTATTGTAATATTTTTGTTTGTTTATTTATTCATTAAAATAATAGTAGTTTTCTCTTTGTAGTACGATATATATTAGAATCTTACTACTTTTGTTTTGCTGGTACATGGATGTCAAAAAAATTAATATTATAAATGTGAAATGTACTGTATGACTGTAAGCCTTATTTATTAGCTATATGTAATTGCAGGCGGGTGCTGCAAAGGTGTAGAAACTGAAAAGAAATCAATCACTTTTATTTATTAGGATTCAAAAACAAATGCGTACAGTATACAGTATATACCAGATCCATTGCTCAGATTTATATTGTCTAGGGCACCAAAATTATATCAGTTTAACCATCCATGACCACATCGTCTGTCATTGTAAATAGTAATGGTAAGCAACAATAACAACCCTAAAACAACGATAATATTAATATTAATAATAATAATAATAATAATAATAATAGTATTAGTGACCTCCATCCAGTGGTTTATCTAAAATATGCAAACAGTGCTTTGCATAGAGCCCATGGGGGGAATTAATTAGGATGAGAGATTCAGAAAGTGTGAAATTTGGTAAGAAATCTCCAGTTTTTTAAAGCGGCAATCATGTACACGGCAAAATCAGTTTGATTTTGCTGTGTACATGATTGCCGCTTTAAAAAAACTGGAGGTTTCTTACCAAATCTCTCACTTTTTTGAATCTCTCATCCTCTTAAATTTCACCCCATATGTCAAAGATGTAAATCAATTTATAGCTAATCTATAACTACCATACCATAGTATTAAGTGGAAAAGAGGGATGTTCCCCTTGCACTCATTTGTCAGAAAGAAAAACATATCTAATTTTCCAACTTGCATTTAAGAAAATCTTCCATTCAGGAGATTTCATTGTAAACATTTACACATCTATGTTTAGTCCTTCCATTATCTGTATAGTGCTTCTGCCAGCCTAACCCCTCAGCCTAACCCTCCTCTTACCGCTAGTGGCTAACCTCAATCCCTGCACCCTACTGCCTAACCCTAACCACCTTTCCCAACCCTAACCCACCCGGTATACTTACATTCCGCATCCCAGCAGTCGGGATTCCAGCACCGGCATCCTGAACGCATCCTGGTAAGGAGTTTATAGATTTTATATGGGTGCTTCCCCGTTGTGCAAAAGAGGAATATCAATTTGTTTGACTCATGTGGTATACATCAGTAAAGGTAGGGGTAATTCTGATGTACCTGTTCTTTGCCATTCAATAATGTATTTATACATTTCTGGTATTCATAACAGTAAGGTTACAAACCATCCAGTTTTCAGAATTATAACAAACTCTATGGATCAAAATGTGCCTGGGAAAAAAAAATTGACTTTTGCGACGTACTGTATAACTGCATCTCCCTTGCTTTCATGTGCCTGGTTCTGATGCTGCTGGATAATGCTAAATATCATCTGTGCAGCTATCTGCAAACAAATGCAACTTGTTTGCCACTAATAGTGTCCTCCACTGTGTGTGGGAACATGTGTATGCACCCATTTCCATAGGAATGCTTTGTGCATACCCACCCTACAACTAGTCACAACTCGGTGCAACCTTTTTCACACCCAAATGGATCCCGGCAGTGATGAGGGCACATCTGTAACCATAGCATATAAGTACCCAAGTGGATTGTAGCATCTGATGTCCAAATCAAAGCAGACACAAATAGAGACTTTTTATTTTTTGTTTACAACATATAAATATATACTGTATATAGTGTTCCCTTTCCATAACTCAGTATTAAGATTTTTTTTATTTGTGCAAAACAAGTGTGCATAGCAGTGAAAAGTGACTATAAAAATATGGCTGCGGCAGTTTTAGCGGATGTGTTTTCTACCTGTTTGTAATATATGTGTGTTGAATCTGCAGATGGTGTCATCAGGTTCCTGTTAATCAATATTGATGTATTGTGATAGTATTGCACGCTTTGTTGAATCTGCAGTGTGTTACCATAACAACGTACTTACTTGTTCCTTGTTGATTGACGACAGTTCTAAGATGCACTATTGCAGAGTTCCTGGTCTCTGTCTATTATTTAGTGTATATTTATGTAATACCGCCAAAGTCAGTGCCAGATCATGGCATAGAGTATGGGGTACATAAATGGACCAGAACATTCAACATGAGCAGCGATGCAGCTGGCCAAGCACATCCACCACAGGCAGTGCACCAAACCTAAACCTGTCTCCGTGACATGTAGTTATCACCATATTCCTCGACAAGTTGGCCATGAATTTTAGCTGCTGATATGCTCTTAAGTCACAGAAATATAATATAATAATTCCCTCTCCCCATCCCAACCACATACATTTAATTCCAACAGTTCATTAATTTACACCTTTGGTTAGTATATTCAGTTACTGTATGTGATTAATGTGTTACTCAAGTGTGAGATTCAGGTTGATTACATACTGTAGATTGTGGAATTGCTAAAACAATAGTAAACAGTAAATAATTATATATGTATTTAGAATTATATTTAAAAAAAAATTTGGTATCCAACGAACTTAAACTTTTAAAGTACATATATTTAACATTTACTCACTTTTCTATATCTACTGTATATCATGACAGACATCTATTATTCTGACTTTTTAATTACTAATATTGTTTCTCAGTGCCATCATATTGATTGCAATTGATTCTAGTTCACTATACAATGAATATTGCCCTCACTTCTATTTCCTTTGTAGTTCACTAAAGATAGATATATTGTGGTCTGATAATTCTGCTGCAAAGTAATCATTTATTTGCCTCACTGGTGTATTTGCAACTAGATAAATCTTGCTTGTAAATATTGCCGTACTGGGATAGTGTGGTACAGTTGTAAACTGATCAAAAAACACCTGTTTTGGCAATTCCCCCAAAAAGATGATATAAGCTCCCCCAAAATATAAGTCCTTTAGATAAAATGTT
The DNA here is from genome assembly GCF_055691185.1 of Crinia signifera. Lineage (NCBI taxonomy): Eukaryota > Metazoa > Chordata > Amphibia > Anura > Myobatrachidae > Crinia > Crinia signifera. The sequence goes on from NC_139217.1 coordinate 344,048,852, forward strand.
ACACTTTGAGAAATCCCATTTCATCATTATTATTATAATTTTATTTATAAGGCGCCACAAGTTTTGCAGCGCCATACATAGGAACAGTACAGGGAGACAAAACTTAACATTACAGTGAATAAATAACAAAAACAGAGTACGGGTAAAAAGAGCGCCACAGTTCAATGCACATTACAGCTTAAATGTAAGTAGTGAGGACATGCTTAATGTGCTACTATGTGCTACTAGGGGCTGGTGGCCAAAGATGGAGATGAGTATGTTGGTGAAGATGGTCGCTGAATGTTTGAGTATGGAGAGCTGTGAGTGAAATGTGAAGAGAAGAGGCCTTTGACAACTCTGAGGAGCTTACAATCTAGTAGGAAGTTGCATTATGTAGTATATAGGTAGTAGCTTCAACCAATCAGACTAAAATACTAGTAAAGTAAATTGGATTATTCACCAAACATACAATCAGATCGCTACACTTTATTACAGTGCAGAAGATGATCACTGTGTGGAACAAAATAAATCATGTCATTATGGCTGGCATCCCACAAAGGGCCATTATTATGGGCCTGCCCACTGCGCCCAGGTGACCTCTATCAGTCCCTAACACTACTATGGTGGGAAGTCATACTATATATAATATATATATATATATATATATATATATATATATATATATATATGCTGCATGCTAGTTTGAGGGACTGGGTTTTGGGCGCAGGGCTCTCTGGGCTGGTGCAGCTGGGCTGTTTTATGGCATCATATCGTACAACTTCATCACCTCGTTAGTTTGTTTTGTATACATGTAGCGTCCTTCACATTTTATTATTACTTCTTACTTATGTAAGTCTTATCACATATAATTTTCCCTATATCCCTTTACTATCACTTTAATTTTAAACCAATGTGATGCTGGAGGGTGGTTGTGCTGGGCTGGCTTGGAGGCTCCTGTGCCCTGGTCTCATAGTAGTGTTAGGGACCTGCCTGATAGAGGTCCCCTGGGCGTGGTGGGTAGGCCCATAATAATGGCCATCATTATGCTGAGACCCTCTGAAATGCAATATAGTAATATTATTAATAGGTTTAGGTTGTATTTCCTGGTGTCAATGACCACAAAATACAATAACATACTCATTGGAACCATATTTTCTGATTTGATCAAAATTATATTTTGATAATTATTTTGGGACAAAAAGAAGTAGACAAAGAATAAAGTAGCGCTAATAACAGGGAATTAATAAGTTTCTTATATTAATTGGTTAATTTAGCCCAATAAACCCAGCTGCTAACTAATATGGAATTCCACTCCCTGTGGACAAAAAAGTATAGACAAGCAAGAAAGCGCTCAGGTTTTTAGGGCAAAGAATGTAGCCAGTTCAACTTTAAATCATGCAAAATGTATAAACATAAAAAAGACACAATAAAAAACAATAGATCAATATACATAAAATATTTCTCATAAGGTACTGGCATATACCACCAAAAAAAATAAAATAGAATCAATTAGGGTACTTGTTTCCTAGCACGGCGCCCACGATTTTCTATCGTATGGCATCTTATGCATTGTATCGCATCGCATGCCATATAGCCTCATGCAATGCGATTTTGGCCCCCCTATAAAATTTGTAATTGTGTAAACACCCTAATGGGTGCTTACAATGTTAAATGCACTCCCACGTCACCCCCACTATGAACGCCAACCCGAAGCGTGGCGAACGGCGGCGGTATGTGACCTCTGACCTTTTCATACCCCCACTATCCACGTTGGTGTGGAGTTGATTTTAGATAGTGTGGCGAGCGCAGCGAGCCACTGAGCCCGAAGTGCAGTGAGCACAGTGAGCCCCGCGAGGGGACGCGTATTACTTTACATGTATTCCGTGTCCTCTCGTGTAACCTTGATCCTTGAAGAAGCCGACGTATAAGTAAGCGGGGTAAAGCGTTGATCCACAAGTTCTTTCTCTGCCCGTAAGGATAGCCGGCCGGCCTCCCTTTGGAACTTCCTATTACACTTCCGAACGAAGCTTGGCTGAAGTACAGCAATTTGTGTGAGTGCACCCCCTTTTTCCCTATACAGTATGCTAACCAATCGGCTACTGAGGATCTGATAAATTATCAGCTTGCTAGATCTCACATAACCAATCTAATACCTTGTTTGTTGGACGGTTGCCTACCAATTCTAACTAATAGACTGACTGCATTAATACTAACTGCCCTTCCGACTATCTGGATAACAGTGGGCAGTATTCAATGAAAAAGTTCTCCGTGCATGGAGAGCGTTTTATTTCGCTCTCCATGCACTCTCTGTGTTTTAGCGGAAATTCTCCCTGTTCCGGAGCCTCCTGCTCCCACTATTCAATGTATTTAAGACTCGCCGCCACTCATGGCGAGTCTTAACCCCTGCAGCGGACGAGCGTCCGCGGCAGGGAGCTTTCAGGGAGCCGGGGGACGGAAGCAGCCAGAGAGATTAAAGTCTCCCTGGCTGCTCCAGAGGAATGTGGAGGGTAGGGGGGCTCCCTGGGACCCAGGCAGCACAGGCTGCCCCCCCCTATAGCCAGCGGGGGACCCAGTATTCACTGCACCCGATCGTGCATATTAACGATCGGGTGCAGTGAATATATGAATATCTAATGAGCGTCTCGAGCGCTCCGGCCCCCTGCTGGCTGCATTGTGTAAAAAATAAAAAATAAAATAAAAAAAAATATATTTTTTTAAATTAAATATATATTCATGTGCTATAAGCACATGAATAAAAATAACATGCCCCTTCACAGAAAAAAAACCTGATTTTTTGACACCAAAATAAAAAAAAAAAACCTTTTAGTTTAAAAGTTCACATTCCAGCTCCCCATCAAAAGATGGAGAATTGCTACACGGAGAGACATGGAGAAAATCACTTAGAAAGACGGAGAATATTTCACATTGAATAGGGTTGCTCGCTTTTGGAGAGCAAAATGCTCCGTCCAAGGCGAACAAAGCACAAATTCTCCATAAAACACGGAGAATTTTTCTCATTGAATACTGCCCACTGAGATTATTTTCAAATTATTTTGGGACAGCCTGGCAAAATTAGCATGCATGTGGCTAGCTGTAGAATGTTACCCATTCTCCACTTACACAAAGATTAATTTATGCAAAGATTGTAACCCTTGTTGACTTGCTTATTCCTTGTGTTCTCATTCTTGACTTGTTGCTTATGTGGTCAGAGATTATATTGCTATAGTTTATATGTAGAAAAATATATGTAAGTATTTGCTATACAAAGTTTAATTGAATTTGCAGTACATCTGCAGAAAACTATATGTTGAACATAAACAATTTATCAATAATTTATCAGCCAGCCTATCATACAGTATGTATTAGTTATAGCATTGGATATTGAGCATGGTAAACTCTTATATTTCTGTTTGTGACTACAAAAAGCTTCATCTGTCCACATACTCTGCCGCTAATTAGTTTGTAATTGCACAGCATAATTCAGTCCTTTGTAACACAGCTGATGGAGACTTATGAATAAAATAAGTCTTTTGACAGCGCTGTTAATTTAGTGCCATTATAAAATTTTGCTCTAGCCAAGAATTTCAAAATGATATGCAATTAAGGTGCGGTGGCTCAAAAATCTAGTACAGAAGTTATTCATTTAATAATACACTACAACATTTCCATCTAGTCTAAATGACACCCTGCATTAAAATGACAGAAAATGTCTTAAAGTACATAGAGATAAAAGTTTTACTACCTAGGCAATCAGATACTGATTTTACATATAAACCTATCATCAGTTTCTAAGTGGGTTTATTAACTTGTTTCTTGCCAGCATATAGTAGTTAGAGATAAAATAAAAAATTTGCAATAGAAAAGCTGAAGAATTAGTGCTGCAAACAGATTGCAATGCCGAACTATATCAGTCATACAGTATGACCAAATCTGCAGTCAATTTTGGGTATATTTTAGAAATATATGTATATTATTTTGTTGAAATAAGCAGAGTAATAGCACCAGGGCCTGGTTCCCGGTGCTTTAGGCTAATACATGCCCTTGTAAATCTGCTAAACACATGTGTATGGGTACTCAGGGGCTTGCCATTCATTCTGCCCTTGTTCATGTAACAAAAGCTATACAACTGGCATGTAGGATCTAATGCTTGTGGTGTGTGAAGGAGATTTTGGTTTTAGGCTGCCCAGCTGGCGCTGTAGCTAACTGTACATAAAGTAATGGTTCCATCAGTAAGTTACATTGGCACAGCCATCTGGCAGTCGCCTTAAGAACATCATCCCCAAAGTACATCGGAACGGGTGAAAGCTAAGAAGCGAGGAATAAAATTGGTCTTAAATTTATTCCTCTGCTGTCACTTGCAACAGTGACCCCCTAGGTCACCCCCCCCAGTCCTGGTGACTTAGGGCGGTATTCAATGAGAATACCTGCGAGGTGCAGCGAATCCTTTTTTGGATTCGCTGCACATTCGCCACGTTCCGGAGCCTCACCGGCTCCGGTATTCAACGAGTCAGGGGCAGCGAGCCCCTGACCAGCGAATATGAGCTCCTGCGGCGGATGCCGCAGGGAGCATGAGGACGGTGGCAGGCAGAGAGATGGAAGTCTCTCTGCCTGCCCCAGAACGTTTGTGGGGGGGAGGTGGGCTCCCCGGGTGCCAGGCAGCACAGGCTGCCCCCCGGGGGTGCCAGCAGGGGACCTATATTCACTACACCCGATCGTAACGATCGGGTGCAGTGAATATATGAATATGTAATGAGCGGCTCGGCTCCGGCGCCCCCTGCTGGCTGCTGTGTAAAAAAAAAAAAAAAAAAATTAAATATATATTAAATATATATATTAAATATATATTCATGTGCTTACAGCACATGAATAAAAGTAGCATGCCCCTCCTCAGAATAAAATTTCTGATTTTTTGACACCAAATGTAAAAAACAAAACACTTTATTTTAAAAGTTCACATTCCACTTCTCCATCAAAAGATAGCGATTGCTACTCGGTGAATCATGGCGAAAAAAACCTTCAAATGTATTCGCCATGTGGTCATTGAATAGGGTGATTCACCGTTTTAGTCTAAAATTCGCCAAACAGCACAAATTCGCCATAAAAACATGGCGAATCAGGCTCATTGAATACCGCCCTTAGGCTGCAACCTCATCAGCCTATTGGTTAATTAGGCACTGAACATCAATTACCAGTGGAATCAACAGATACACAATACAGCCTAATCCATACTCACACTCATATACACTTACTGGCATTTTAATTTGGATGTGAAATAATAGGGGCTTTTCCCACAGCCAACTAGAATGCATCAGGAGACTGTGCTGATTAATTTGATATGAAGCACATATCCATTTGTCATTTTCCCCATTGCCTCCAGGTTCTTCCTATTAATTTGAGGAGAGAAAACAACAATAACATTTGCAGACACTGGGTCCCTGTGCTATCACAATCCCTCTCTGATGTTCTGTATAATACACTTTCCTTTGGGGAAATGGACTCTTTGGGCAGTATTCAAGGAACATATTCACGGTGTGCAGCGAATCCTGCTTAGGATTCGCTGCACAGTCGCCGTGTTCTGGAGCCTCGCTGTCCCCCTGCTATCCCCCTATTCAATGAGGCAGGGGCTCGCTGCCCCTGATGGCGAGTGTGAACGAGATGGAAGTCTGGATTACTTGCTAATCCCCTACTCTATTGTTCTATGTATTGTATTGCATCTGAGAACAATAGAATAGCTATGGCTAGCCATCCTGAGCCATGGCCTAAGATAAGATGGGCTCCTACTGTGTGTATATATATATATATATATATATATATATATATATATATATAGATATTAGCTTATCTCAAAATATATTCCCACCCGACTTCTCCGCTCTGCACAAGATCTGCGTCTCTCATCCACTCGTGAGGTCTTCTTTTGGACACAATACAGCACATTTTATTGACCTCTGAGTGCCAGCCTTTCTTTATCTCGTATATATATATATATATATATATATATATATATATAAAATAGTCATTCCTACTTTAGGAGCTGAGCAGTACACATCACTTTCATTGGATCACCAATGCCCCTATGAGCTTCCACCAAAGTTTGAAGGCCATTATCGCGCCTAAAGAACTCTGGTAGTTCTTAATTAATGCTGGTGGATATCTTGATCGAAACATAATAGATCCATGGGATCCAACACCTTCGGATTATTCTATTCCTTTGAAGAAACCCAATCTCAATTTGGGATCATGTGATCATCATATTCAACTGTTGTACCATGCCCCTGATGAAGTCATGTTTCTTCTGGATCTACAAATTCTACCCTAAGGGCACCGAGGCAGTTCTCACTGATGGGAGAGTGCCAGGCCGCAACACAACAGTTTTATATATATATATATATATATATATATATATATATATATATGGAAAAAAGAGGTATAGAGAGCGCTTTTTAACCACCAAATAGGAATTCCACCAGTTATTGTCAAATACAAAGCAGTACAAGTATTTATAAAACCAGAGTGTTTTTTATTAAATGATTTTTTGAGAATCACATCTGGAAATTGATATGATATGAGTAACCCAACGCGTTTCGTCTTGAAAAAGACTTCATCAGGGGTTTAATACTGCAGGTGGTAAACATAATAATGATGGTATATTACATACATATACAGAAAATATACAAATTTTATACATACATTCTATAAAAGTAAGAAAACAAAGTTTGCTAAACAGTGTTTGTTTAAAAATTATTAAGAACATGCAGACATATTAGTCCTTAAAAATATAGTGACAGCCTATACATATATAATAAAACTTGTAATATTTTCGCCACGGATACAGTATATGGTCTTAGACAAGACATATATATTTCTCTTACATAGAAACCAAGACTATAGACCTAATTTGGGTCCTTTTTTTATGAATTTTCATTTTTTCATGTATATAAACAACTATTTTCTTTCTTCTCTTTTCTTTTTTTGTCACATACCAATTAAAAATTAAATATCAGCCAGGCTATCAATGTATTTCATGGGAGAATATCCCCACATTGAGATTACATCTGACCAAGGCTGACACATACAAACCTTTTGTTGTATCCTGATTTACCTTCTTATGATATATTTATAATTTTCCTGATATTGTGACAAAGCTCTTTTCTGCCCTGTCATACAAACAGCATAAGCAATATTTGCGTCTTCTTTCTTTTTTTCTTCTTTCTCTTTCTTTTTCTTTCTCTTAAAGACTTTGTTAATAACTGTATTAGTTTTGGAGGTTTTCGTAGTGAGTTCCATATTTTAACGTATATCAATTAAAATTTATATATTTTAAATTCAAGTTGTGCCCCAACAAATTATGACTCATGGGAGCACCACCAACCTAAGTAATGTGTAGGATATTACAAACCCTTTATTAAAATTATTGTTGGTTACAGATATAATATTAGAATGCTGAGTCAGTGCTAGTCTCCCCACCCTGTATATAATTACATTTATACTGATTCAACTTCAGTTTCGACTTTAGCACGACAATATTTAAAGGATAGATACATCCCATATTAAACACACTTACTAAATAAGGATCTCACACCACTCTATCACTATATTCTGCATCCCTGACTATTTATACTGCTAAGAAAAAATATACCCAAGTACCATGGCGACTTTCTCCCTCAAAAATGAGATCTTATCTAGACGGAAAAATTTGGAAGATACCAGTAATATATTCCCGGATATACATAGTGGGACCAATACAACGAATTGGAATGAAGATCTGATAAACCTGAAATATAAGCTACAAAAAAGAGCCAGGATCACATGGGATACAACCACCTTGGAAAATTATATAAAGAACAAAATCACTCCCAGAGGCCTACGACCCAAGATATTCCCTACATTCCAATTGGCTAGTGAGGGTCTGGTCAAGGAATGGGAGGATACCTTATTGAAGTGTTCTCAGGAATTGGTCTCTTTGCTAATAAAACATAACCATCTTACGTTGAGCACATGCGAAAAAGAGATCGAGGAGCTGAGCACAAAACTTGAACCCTGGGAGAAGGATGTGACTTTCCAGAGAAACTTTGAAAAATTCAACAAAGACCTGGATAATTATGAGCAGGACATAATTAATAGGAAAAGGAGTAAATTTAATCGAGATATAAGAGATTTCGAAACAGGCAACATATTCAAGTGGAACAAGATGGCGGATAGGCGAAGAACACGACAACCCAGACAAATCGGGAACCACACTGAAACTGAGTCATCAGGAGGAGAGGAGCTCTCAGACAACAGTGAGGCTAATAACTCTGAAAGGGAGTATAGAAGAGAAACCCAAAACGATCCGTCTTCTTTTTTAGATGGAGGACCAGGGGACAGATCCCGATACCGTCCAAAAGGAAGGTACGGAGGAGCAGGAAGAAATCGAAAAGATCAATCAGAATGGAATTACCAAAGGACATCGAAATACCCTGCCAGGATCAAGAAACCATGAACCCCGGAGACAACAACTTGAAAATAATAAACCTGTCTGATAAAACCCTGACGGCAGCACAAACAAAGGTTTTAGAAAAGGGACTCTCTTTCTCACCATCAAGATCCTTCAACCGGTTTCACTGGGAGAAGGATCTAAGACTATTTGGGAGAAAAATACTACTAAAAAAATTCTATGCGACCAAAAATAGTGATGGAGAGACCCCTAACCAACTTGACCAACAGGACAGAGAATGCCTCACTATACTTGAAGAACTCCAAGAAGAATCTGGAGAATTAGATGACTCCTGTCGAGCCCTAGCCAAAAGGCCACTGTGCCGAAAAAAATCCACTTTTTTTCCTCAGGATACCAACTGTCCACAAGTGAAAATATTTCAGGAACTAGTATCACGGGATCTGGATCGATTGTATGAGAGAACCAACAAAAGACCTGATCACAGGAACCTCCAAAAGGAAGAAACCAGAGCTTTGAAGGAAATCAAGGAGTGGGACAATATACAGATCAAACCGTCTGATAAAGGCGGCAATGTCGTTATATGGCCAACCGATATGTACCAAAAAGAGGCCTTGTGACAATTAGAAGACGGAACATGTTATAAGAAAATTCTGTTCAATCCCACAGAAAACTTTAACATACTTCTTATGAGAATCCTTAACAAAGCTCTTGGAAATGGGATCATTCTTCAACAGGAATACGACTACCTTAAAACAGACCACCCAAAGATCCCCACGTTTTACCTCCTGCCGAAGGTTCACAAAAATATCTCGGAACCACCAGGCCGCCCGATTGTCTCAGGCATAGGGGGTCTGTCAGAAAATCCCAGCATATTTGTCGATTTACATTTACGCCACCATGTCCTGGGATTACCATCCCATATACAGGACACTGCCGATGTCCTGCGCAAGCTTAACGACATCAAACTGGAAGACAACCACTTGCTTGTAACTCTGGACGTTGAGTCATTATACACAAGCATTGAACACTCCACGGGCCTGGCAGCAGTTGGCTATTTTTTACAGATGGAGGGACACACTGAGTTCCATACATTTCTGATAGATCTCCTGGATTTCATATTATCCCGTAATTATTTCACTTTTAGTGATCAGTATTATTTGCAGACCAGAGGAACTGCAATGGGGGCAGCTTGCGCCCCCACGTACGCCAACCTATTTTTAGGTTGGTGGGAACGGGAACGAGTGTTCTGTGAAAAAAACGATCGATATACTAGCCACGTGATAGCGTGGTGGCGGTATATCGACGACGTGTTGATGATATGGGAAGGAGACCAACAGACACTTCTTGATTTCATTTCCTTACTAAACCTCAATGAGTTAAACATTAAACTGACTCATTACATCAGCCCGGAATCTGTACCATTCCTAGATCTGAACATATACAGAGGGCAGGATGGGATCATCCAAACCCAACTGTATAGGAAGTCAACATCTACTAATTCAATACTCCATCAAACTAGTTCCCACTTCCCCCCTACAGTAGAAAATCTCCCTAAGGGGGAGTTCCTGCGTATGCGGAGGAATTGTTCAGATCGGAAAGTCTTTGAGGAGCAATGTAAGGATCTGACCAAAAGACTACGTGACAGGGGATATAGTAACAGATCCATAAAGAGGGCAAAGAGGACAGTTACCCAAACTAATAGGGACTCCCTAGTCTTCCAAAAGAAGAAGGAGAGGACAAACACCAACAAGACCAGATTTGTGGGTAACTATTGCAATGAATGGAAAGAAATACAGCGAATAATCCAGGAGCATTGGTCAGTTTTATTGTTGGACGAAGATCTGTCTGGAATTTTGGACGAAAAGGTAGCTATGAGTTGGCGTCGCTCAAAAAACCTGAGGGACGAATTGGTCCATAGCCACTTTACTAAACATCGACAAAAACAAAACATTGCGGAGGGGTCCCACGCCTGTGGAGGCTGTAAAGCATGCGAATACATGCTGAAATGTGGAGAGGTGCAAGACAGATATGGCAACATATTCAAGATCAGACAATATATCAATTGCAAATCGACAGGGGTCGTATACTGTATAATCTGTCCCTGTGACATGAAATACGTCGGAATGACGACCAGGACTTTGAAACAGAGAATCCTGGAGCATGCAGGCTCAGTAATAAACTCTGTATCAGATCTAGCCAAATTTAAAAAACTTACATCAGTGGCCCGTCACTATCACAGACATCATAAAAACTCATTTAGGGGAACCAAAGTCATTGGCCTTGAGCGAATAAAACTTGGCATCAGAGGGGGAGACCTCCAGAAAAACATACTGCAGAAGGAGAGTGAATGGACCTTCCGGCTGAATGCCCTATCACCCCATGGACTTAATGAGTACATCAATTATCAAACATTCTTGTAAACAGCATTGATATGGAATGTAGCCCTAACTGTAGAATTTCATAAAATCATCCTCCATGACAATCCCCCTAATGGTGAATAACAGCAAGAGTGAAATTTGATAGTAATTACTGCAGGAGTCTCTTCACAGACACTTTATCTCAGTAGAAATTCACGCACCACTATAATTAGACACTCTATATTAGGCACTTTGTAATAGCTCTACCTGTTTGGAATAGATGCTTTCTTCCTCTTTGCATAAATATGTATAAGAGGAGCACATATAACACTCAGCAAGCACAGACACTATATAAGATTAGTCTATATACAACTATTCTTTTTCTTCCTTTTTAAACACAGAGAATGAGGCAATAAGCTTTGCCTCTTAATAATGGCAAGGATAGCCCTACACTGCCATACATACTGTTATATTTCATGTTTTATTGCTTTGCACTTTTTGGCACAAATTTTTTCACATTTATAGGTATGTTAATATTTTTTCACTTAACACTCCCTTTCTTCAGCAACGATAAATTATTGTCATATATATAAATAAACTTTACCCAAGTGTATAGCCACAAACTATTAAAATTACTAATGAATAATGTCATAACGACATTATGAACATCGTTACTATGTAACGACTCAAAAAATTCTTTCTTAAATTTTGTTATTATTAATATAGATATATATTCTCTCATATTTGCATAGCACCATTGGGAAGTACATGGAGTTGTTTTGGAATTAAAATCTGATTAATAGAGATCACAATAGTAATAATATTACTAAGAACAGAAACTGTACAAATTAATCGACACATAGCTGCAAACAATTGCTGTAAATAGTCATAATCAAATCTAATCTTAGCACAGAAGGTCAGTAACAGTATTGATTCAAAAGGATGTAAAAACAAAGTCATAGAGAAAGGAAACCTGACACTAGGCAATATCATAGGCACATACAAACGGCAAAGCCACATACAAATGGAGAGAGAGAAACATAGCTAATTAATTAGAACTAATCAAAATACTAATGGTACCTTATATTAAGCCCACTATTTTACTAGTTTATGAAGAGAGCTACAGAAGCAAGATGTATAATCATCTAGGCGTGCGGGATTACTAATACAGCAGATACCTAGCCCCGAATCACGTGACCGGAATGCTCAGTAAAAGATTGTGTTCAAGGTTACTAAGCAACAAGGACACAAATATGACGAGCCCACGTATATACGTAGGAGACTCCGGATACAAGCGGCTGCTATGATTGGGGAAGGTGACGCAGGTCACCTGACCAAACATGAAACGGAGCGTCTCCATGGTGATCACGCAAAACAATCACTGCGTGATACACGTCAGACGCTGAAAGACAGACCGCTGGCGATTGCACTGAGCGGAGGAGGCGTGTAGGGGGACTGCCCAATAGAAACAGCAGCTCTGTTTCCCCGCGAAAACGAAGAGGTACAAATAGAGTTTGTGTGACGTGTAACAGATACTGGTGAACAAGCACAGGCGAAACGCGCGTCCAGGGGGGAAGGCTGACAGGCGGGGAGGCTGCCAATTGTGGCATGTGATACAGAAGCGCTGTACAGATAAGTAACCAGGATGGATATCTGATTGCTACATATGATTATTTTTGAGTGGATTTATGTTTCTTTTTCCCAAGTGCATTTGCACTGGGAACTGTATGTACTGGTATTAGGAGGAATACATGTTTAAAAGGAGGTGCTTAATATGTAAAAGAGGTGCATAACATGTAATAACATAGATGATAATATATGCAAACCTTCTCCACATTAGGGGACTCTCATTGAATCTGGTGGCCGCTTGATCCTCTGCGCTGGTCCTTTGACCAACAGGGGTGACAGAGGACACTGGAAATCAACAGCAGATCTCCACTTTTTCCTTCCTTCTAAGCTGTTCTCACTATTCTGGTCTCTACCATGATCAAGCCCCTCATTCGGCTCGTTCACTGTCCTTGAGACACACGACCCGAAAAGCAGGAACGATCGGAGACCTGAGAGAACACACTGTACATGACTCCACTCACTATCTGAATGCATATCCAGGTTGCTAAGATATATCTCTCTGAATGTGTTGCGCACATGTATAAACTGTATATATCGTTATAAATATAAGCCATAACCGCCTGGTACCACAGTGATATACACTGTGGTTACCCACAGTGACAGCCTATACATATATAATAAAACTTGTAATATTTTCGCCACGGATATATGGTCTTAGACAAGACATATATATTTCTCTTACATAGAAACCAAGACTATAGACCTAATTTGGGTCCTTTTTTTATGAATTTTCATTTTTTCATGTATATAAAAAACTATTTTCTTTCTTCTCTTTTCTTTTTTTGTCACATACCAATTAAAAATTAAATATCAGCCAGGCTATCAATGTATTTCATGGGAGAATATCCCCACATTGAGATTACATCTGACCAAGGCTGACACATACAAACCTTTTGTTGTATCCTGATTTACCTTCTTATGATATATTTATAATTTTCCTGATATTGTGACAAAGCTCTTTTCTGCCCTGTCATACAAACAGCATAAGCAATATTTGCGTCTTCTTTCTTTTTTTCTTCTTTCTCTTTCTTTTTCTTTCTCTTAAAGACTTTGTTAATAACTGTATTAGTTTTGGAGGTTTTCGTAGTGAGTTCCATATTTTAACGTATATCAATTAAAATTTATATATTTTAAATTCAAGTTGTGCCCCAACAAAGAGAGTCATCTTTTTTCTTCTTTTGTACAATCCTTAAAAATATATGTAACTAAGAGGACGAGCACAAAAAGTAAAGTAATTCCTTACGAGTGTTATATAATACATGACTGCATAGAGAAAGGACTAAATAGAAACTAGAGGATAGTTTGGAGGATATTGGACGTACCAAATATAATATTATAGCGCTTATACCAGTGTGTATTTCTTCAAAATTGCGTAGGTTGTAATGACCTCCCTCAATGGGGCAGACTCCAGATATCTGAAGGAGAACCGTGTGATGAATATAATTTTTATACGTTTCATACTTTGTATATTAATGAAGTAATTCAAATAGATAACGTACCCAAAGTATAGTGTCAAACACATATACTGACGTTGTTTTTTCTTTTATGGTTTGTGGGCTGTAGAAGCCTTCCCTTCAAAGGAATGAGTTCCTAATAATTGTGGGAACATTGCATGATGAGCAAGGTTTTTAGACAATTTTTTGGGTATAAATTAAGGAAAAAGATTTTCTGATCCACATACCAGAATTTTCCCCTTATGGGGTCAGGGCGTACAAGGTGTGTCCCCAATCTTTTTGAGTCACTCTTTGGGGCACGGATATATGCACTTTTTAGATTAATACGGGAGGGACCATTCCATTATAAGGGGCTGACAGCAAGGTCCATTCAGTGTATTTGGCCCGATCCAGCAATTTAGGTCCACAATATCTGAAATAATGGGCATCAGAATTTATAGCAGCTGTTATTTATATACCTATATTTATGTACCTTTGGGATATAACATTTGGAAGGTTACATACCTATTGGTCCGTTGTAAAATGGATAAAAAGCACGTAGAAGGTAGAACAGTGTGTTCAATTTCTGTGAATAATGTAAATTGTACCAAATTAGGTCTGCTTAGTAAGGGTAGGTGTCTACTACCGGTCTAATTCATTCAAGATGGGTATTAGTCAATTTAACCTGATCTCACAGTTGAATTAAATACAGGCTAATTGCCCTTTGTTGGGCTTCCGTAAAGAGTGTTATTACTCTGAATAAATATATGTAAGCAGCTTACCCTTTACTGGGCTTATGCACAAAAACATTATTATTCTAAATGGAACATTATAAACAGTACATCAGTGCCAAAACGTTATTGCTCCGAACAAATAATACATCTGTAATATGCATGGCAATTGCCACCAAAATGGGTTTAATGCAGATAGTTAACAAAAAATCTAGTAACCTTGGTCAAACAACACACCACCTCCTCTTACCTGGTCTGAGTAGAAAGTGCCACAAAGAACTGTCTGCCGATACAACCTGCTGTTGTGCTGGCTGCTTTATAAGCCCAGGGGCAATGACGTCACTTCCGTGTTACTCGTGTAGCTAGCTTTTGGGATAGGTCCCAATGTATGCAAACGGCGTCCTTCCTATTAGTATATACTACTGCCGTGACTGATATTGACTAGTACTTACATTTAGTTATTAGGGGCTTCATTGCCCCTGGGCTTATAAAGCAGCCAGCACAACAGCAGGTTGTATCGGCAGACAGTTCTTTGTGGCACTTTCTACTCAGACCAGGTAAGAGGAGGTGGTGTGTTGTTTGATCAAGGTTACTAGATTTTTTGTTAACTATCTGCATTAAACCCATTTTGGTGGCAATTGCCATGCATATTACAGATGTATTATTTGTTCGGAGCAATAACGTTTTGGCACTGATGTACTGTTTATAATGTTCCATTTAGAATAATAATGTTTTTGTGCATAAGCCCAGTAAAGGGTAAGCTGCTTACATATATTTATTCAGAGTAATAACACTCTTTACGGAAGCCCAACAAAGGGCAATTAGCCTGTATTTAATTCAACTGTGAGATCAGGTTAAATTGACTAATACCCACCTTGAATGAATTAGACCGGTAGTAGACACCTACCCTTACAACTAAGCAGACCTAATTTGGTACAATTTACATTATTCACAGAAATTGAACACACTGTTCTACCTTCTACGTGCTTTTTATCCATTTTACAACGGACCAATAGGTATGTAACCTTCCAAATGTTATATCCCAAAGGTACATAAATATAGGTATATAAATAACAGCTGCTATAAATTCTGATGCCCATTATTTCAGATATTGTGGACCTAAATTGCTGGATCGGGCCAAATACACTGAATGGACCTTGCTGTCAGTGGCGGAACTACCAGGGGTGCAGGGGATGCAGCTGCTATGGGGCCCGGTGGCTGGGGGGGCCCGATGGAAAGCAGGCACTCCCCTGCACCATGCTTAAAATCTTTATTATTTTTTTAAGAGTGCCGCAGCAGCTTTTAAGAAGGCTGAGCTGCACGGCACACGCAGGAGAGTAAAGAGCCGGGGGAGAAACGGACACACCCACGCTGTCTGCTAGGAGGCAGGAGCGTTATCGGCGGTGAGAGAAGACTCCTGTCAGTGAGTGTTGAGTCGACGTGCACAGAAGTGGTGGTGGTTGGCTGTATCCATGGAGGCACAGCCCCCCGCCGGCTGCCGCCAATACACCCGCCGGCAGTCGCCAATACCTCTGGCCTCCCCTCCAGCTGCCGCCGATACCCCTGCTCCCCCCCGCCGGCAGCTGCCGCCGATACCCCTGCTCCCCCCCCGCCAGCAGCTGCTGCCGATACACCTGGCCTCCCCTGCCGGCAGCCCCCGATACCTCCGCCCGCCGCCGATACCCCCGGCACCCATCTGTCGGCCACCGCCGATACCCCTGCCCCCCCCCCCCCCTCAGGGACAGGAACATAGTCAAGCAGATCGGGGAATAGGCTGGAAGCCAAACTTGTAGAGATAGCGCAACTGCATGTTGAATTTGCCGCTATCCATGAACTAATCACTGCTCGCTCCTGATTGGCTTCTGGTCTGTGAGCTGTGATTAGCTTCAGGAGAGCGGCAAATTCAAAATGCCGCAGCACTGTCTCTACAAGTTTGGCTTCCAGCCCAGTCCCCGACCGATCTGCTTGACTCAGAGTCCTAGGAGGGACAGTATCAGCAATCTCCTGCATCTCAGGAGCTTTGTATATGGATCCACTGCCATGCCTGTCTTTGGGCCTGACACACCAGTCCCATTTTGTCCACCTCCTGATGCACCATTTTGTCCACCTCCCCTACAGCAACACGCCTGCCTGCCACCCACACCCCCCCTACTCCTATTGTCGCATGATTAAATGGACCCCCCCATGCTCCAACATGTACTGCCCAGCAGTAAGGCGATAGTCCAGAGGCCTATCGTAATCCCGCACCTGTGAAGTAGAGAGGAGCCGCGGTGCCTGAGGAGCAGCTTGGGACAAGAAGGAAGAAGGAGGGTAAGTTTGTAATTGCTTTTTAAGGCAGAAGGGGGGCATAGGGTGTGTCAAATAATGTGTGTCAAATAATGTGTAATGGCATTGCGGTGTGTCACATAATGTGTAATGGGCATTGCGGTGTGTCACATAATGTGTAATGGCATTGCAGTGTGTCGCATAATGTGTAATGGGCTTTGCGGTGTGTCGCATAATGTGTAATGGGCTTTGCGGTTTGTCGCATAATGTGTAATGGGCTTTGCGGTGTGTCGCATAATGTGTAATGGGCTTTGCGGTGTGTCGCATAATGTGTAATGGGCATTGTGGTGTGTCGCATAATGTGTAATGGGCTTTGCGGTGTGTCGCATAATGTGTAATGGGCATTGCGGTGTGTCGCATAATGTGTAATGGGCATTGCGGTGTGTCGCATAATGTGTAATGGGCATTGCGGTGTGTCGCATAATGTGTAATGGGCATTGCGGTGTGTCGCATAATGTGTAATGGGCTTTGCGGTGTGTCGCATAATGTGTAATGGGCATTGCGGTGTGTCGCATAATGTGTAATGGAATTGCGGTGTGTCACATAATGTGTAATGGAATTGCGGTGTGCCACAATGTGTAATGGAATTGCGGTGTGTCACATAATGTGTAATGGAATTGCGGTGTGTCACTTAATGTGTAATGGAATTGCGGTGTGTCACTTAATGTGTAATGGGCATTGCGGTGTGTCGCATAATGTGTAATGGGCTTTGCGGTGTGTCGCATAATGTGTAATGGGCATTGCGGTGTGTCGCATAATGTGTAATGGAATTGCGGTGTGTCACATAATGTGTAATGGAATTGCGGTGTGTCACATAATGTGTAATGGAATTGCGGTGTGCCACAATGTGTAATGGAATTGCGGTGTGTCACTTAATGTGTAATGGAATTGCGGTGTGCCACTTAATGTGTAATGGCATTGCGGTGTGTCGCATAATGTGTAATGGCATTGCAGTGTGTCGCATAATGTGTAATGGCATTGCGGTGTGTCGCATAATGTGTAATGGGCATTGCGGTGTGTCGCATAATGTGTAATGGGCATTGCGGTGTGTCGCATAATGTGTAATGGGCTTTGCGGTGTGTCGCATAATGTGTAATGGGCATTGCGGTGTGTGTCGCATAATGTGTAATGGGAATTGCGGTGTGTCGCATAATGTGTAATGGCATTGCGATCTATTGGAGTGGCACATTTTTTACTGTTCCCAAAACTGGTGCGCACTGGTAGAGACCTGAGTTGGGGGGGGGGGCCCATTATAAATTTTTGCTATGGGGCCCACAAAGTTCTAGTTACGCCTCTGCTTGCTGTCAGCCCCTTATAATGGAATGGTCCCTCCCGTATTAATCTAAAAAGTGCATATATCCGTGCCCCAAAGAGTGACTCAAAAAGATTGGGGACACACCTTGTACGCCCTGACCCCATAAGGGGAAAATTCTGGTATGTGGATCAGAAAATCTTTTTCCTTAATTTATACCCAAAAAATTGTCTAAAAACCTTGCTCATCATGCAATGTTCCCACAATTATTAGGAACTCATTCCTTTGAAGGGAAGGCTTCTACAGCCCACAAACCATAAAAGAAAAAACAACGTCAGTATATGTGTTTGACACTATACTTTGGGTACGTTATCTATTTGAATTACTTCATTAATATACAAAGTATGAAACGTATAAAAATTATATTCATCACACGGTTCTCCTTCAGATATCTGGAGTCTGCCCCATTGAGGTAGGTCATTACAACCTACGCAATTTTGAAGAAATACACACTGGTATAAGCGCTATAATATTATATTTGGTACGTCCAATATCCTCCAAACTATCCTCTAGTTTCTATTTAGTCCTTTCTCTATGCAGTCATGTATTATATAACACTCGTAAGGAATTACTTTACTTTTTGTGCTCGTCCTCTTAGTTACATATATTTTTAAGGACTAATATGTCTGCATGTTCTTAATAATTTTTAAACATACACTGTTTAGCAAACTTTGTTTTCTTACTTTTATAGAATGTATGTATAAAATTTGTATATTTTCTGTATATGTATGTAATATACCATCATTATTATGTTTACCACCTGCAGTATTAAACCCCTGATGAAGTATTTTTCAAGACGAAACGCGTCGGGTTACTCATATCTCCGAAAAGGATACAATTTCCAGATGTGATCCTCAAAAAATCATTTAATAAAAAACACTCTGGTTTTATAAATACTTGTACTGCTTTGTATTTGACAATAACTGGTGGAATTCCTATTTGGTGGTTAAAAAGCGCTCTCTATACCTCTTTTTTCCATTTCTAGCACTGCCTCCCACTAACAAGGGGGCCTTAGAGTAGCTGCTTTCTACTTAAGGGCGCACGTGGGGTCATTCTTTTGTTGTGATTGATATATATATATATATATATATATATATATATATATATATATATATAGAGAGAGAGAGAGGCAGGAAGGAGGCGGCACTCGGCAGACTGAAGAAAAAGGTCCTTTTAATCACCAACCATTTCGGGGTTACCCCCCGTCATCAGGGCAGGACATCAGCTCCTACCTGGCATGTCACAGGCTGTGTTTGAAAAATGACAGGTAGGAGCTGATTGGTTGGTGGTTTATTACTCTCCATTTTATCACTTTTTCAAGGCTTAGTACATCTCACCCATAATGAATTTGATTGAATAATAAATTCAAGTTGTAATAAGGCTGTTGCCAGCGCAGTTTTTATATGTTTGTTTGTTATGCTGATGTTTTAAGGATTGAGCATTCGTTTGTAAAAATACTGCATGGGACTACAATATTGACATCTTTGGTTTCTCAAATATCACTGATTCCAGGCTGGGTATCTAACCTATCTTTCTTTAGTATATTCAACCTTGAGTTTTTATCATAGTCTTTTCCAGGAGGTTTCTTTATTCATGTTTTTAGCAACATTCATATCAGCTCTCAACAGTATAGCCTAGTGGTCCCAGTTCCTGTACCCACAATCAAATCTATATTCTGACATCAAGGGCTTTACTGTGTGGCATATTTCCAGTTGGAGGCCTGAATTTGTGGCATATTCGCAGTTGGGTCATTGCTGTCTGGAATATTACAAGTTGGGGGCATTACTGTGTGCCAAATTTTCAAAGTAACATTACTCTGTGTCATAAATTTAGGGCCCAATATGTGGTATATTGCCAAGTGATGGCATTAATGTGTGACATTTAAGTTTGAGGCACACATTACAGATCTAAAATCAATACAAATAAATTTATTTCAAGATATTTTTGTTAGTTTTAGTGTTTTCTGTGTGTTTTTAGAATAAGATTTTCTCAGAAAAGAATGCTTATCTAATTACAAACTGAGATATACCGTATTGTATGGCCCTCCATTCAAAGTCATTTTTCTTAATATGGCACACCAAGAAAACGTTAGACTACACTGTGCGCTATCAAATTTTACACCCTCAAAACATCCAGATTAAAGGAAAGCTACATCTAATTAAAATAATTTTCTGGCAACTTAATCCATCTACATTACCCTAATAGAGAAAAAATGAGCTTAGCGATCAAGTCTGAATTAGGCTGTGGGATGGGAGGAAAGGCAGTTGCACTTAAATCTATAGATATACTTCAAATTTCTACTACTTTGAGGCGTGACCGATCTATTCCTCAAGTAGCATTTTTCAATGTATTTAATAAATGTAACTGTATTTATTTTATTTAACTTACTGTATTTTCATGTAGATTTTTTAACATGTATTTATATTCATATTTAAATGGTCTTTTCCTTCTGGGAATGTTTTTAGCCTATATACTTTTCAAGCCACCTATTTACTTAACAAGTGGCGTACAGAAAAGGAATGCTTCTTCTGCAATATATGATTCAAAAACATTAAATGATAAAATATCTAGTGTTACACAAAATCTTTATTTACATTTTTTACAGTACTTTGTGCTTGTGCATTTTACAATCCCGTGTTTAGCTAATGTTACCCCATGTCAACTCCCTGACATCTTAAATTAGGTATTTTAATGACATAATTGGAAGCAATTTTCTCAGTATAAGTAGGGAAATTGGCTCAGAATGCTAGAATTATTCTATTTCTCAGCAACAAATACATGATTAGAAAGCTGTCATTTCAAATTAAAAAGTCAAGACCAAGTTCAGGGGATTGAACAGAGAAAGTGCAGCATATGATGAGGAAATAATGATGCCCTCCTTTTAAGCAACAATGTTGTTTACTTAAAAATCAGCAAAGTGAAAATCCAAAGTACTTAACAAGAAAAACCTAATTAACGGCCAAAGCCATGTAGCCACTTCCTCAGCTGGATACATCACTCGGCTGTTCAGGTTAAACGTTCCAGATCAGCTGAGTAGTGTGTACCCAGCATGATCCCTGTACAAAATGAGCTACAATGAGCTCAGTATGGATGTTCTTCTA
Organism: Crinia signifera; assembly: GCF_055691185.1. Taxonomy (NCBI): domain Eukaryota; kingdom Metazoa; phylum Chordata; class Amphibia; order Anura; family Myobatrachidae; genus Crinia; species Crinia signifera. The sequence goes on from NC_139217.1 coordinate 344,070,156, forward strand.
TGGTATTGTAGAGGTTTGCATATTACATAAAATGTGACCCCCGATCTGACCACTGCAGGAGCATGTTCATTTATTTATCAGCTAATAAGGTGCCCATACACGGTGCGACAGGGCAGTGCGATGAGATGCGTGCTCCTGCCCACAACACATCGCACAGCACATAAAGTATGTGCTGCCCATGGTAAGTACTAGATTGCATCATATCTAGTACAAAGAGAACGGTGCTGTAGCACATTGTATGCTTTTTGTTCTAGATCAGGCATGTCCAACGTTGGCCCTCCAGATGTTGTGAAACTACACATCCCAGCATGCTTTGCCACAGTTTTGCTATTGGAGAATGCTAAAACTATTGCAAAGCATGCTGGGATGTGTAGTTTCACCACGTCTGGAGGGCCAATGTTGGACATGCCTGTTCTAGATGCTATGCAATCTAGTACTAAAAGCACAGAGTTCATCGCACCGTGTATGGGCACCTATACTCCTGCATACACACCTATACAATAGTTGGGTATGGATCTGATTAATGACTTTGGGCCAGATGCACTAAGCTTCAAAAGTAATAAAATGGAGAGTGATAAACAAACAACTAATCAGCTCCTACTTGACATTTTTCAAACACAGTCTCTGACATGGCAGGTGGAAGCTGATTGGCTGCCTGTTTATCATTCTCCCTTTTATCACTTTTGAAGCATAGTGCATCTAGCCCTTTATCTGTCAGAGAACTAATGTTTTGGAAAGATTGGCAATAGGAGTAAGGGAAAGACCAATTAGCATGATCCTGCCCAGGCAGCTTAAAGCCTGATTCCGTATTGCATGCAAGCTGGTCACAGATTCGGTGGCTTTGTGTGCTTGGAAATAAATAGAGATCTTCCCTGTGTTCTATATAGCTGCAGAGAATATCATTTACTCTATACTCCTAACCATGGCAACTAACCTTTAGTTTCTGCCACCCGGTTGCTTATTTTGTGTGTTTAATGCACCTCTAAATATGTGGTGTGAACTGCAAGCCCTCCCTTAAATGGTTTGAGAAAACAGCTGGAAGTAATCAGTATAAATGATTAATGTGCAAGGGAAGAGGCAACATAAGTAACAGATTTATATAGAAGATGTATACAGTTTGGGAAATATACTGTATATCCTTTAAGGCTCTAAATGGCATCTTCTCCAGTTATGAATTTATTGTGAATTATTTTCTGGTCAAGATCCATGGTGCGTTCAGAATGGCAGTGTATAGTAAATTTATAGGTTAAATATAATAATCCCCCTAGTGAACACGCATCAATACGCATCAATGGTAATGTTGTGTGGACCTTCAACATACATGGGCATATGTATTAAGCCTTAACAAGAGATAAATGCAAGGGTGATAAGGAGAGATAAACGTCCAGCCAATCAGCTCCTTACTGACTTTTTTCAAACACAGTCTGTAACATGGCAGCTAGGATGTGATTGGCTGGACATTTATCTCTCTTTATCACCCTTTCATTTTTCTCTTGTTAAAGATTTAATACATCTGCCCCATCTCTTTTATGATCACTGGTTATAAGAAAGTGCGGACCACAGCTCACAATGGGAGTGTCAGCTGTAAACATATAAAGGTTTCTTTAGCAATTGCTGAAATGTACATACGCAAACCCCCTTCATCGGGACAGAGGCCAAATTCGGATCACTGCGTGTGATCCGGAACTGACCCCAATATACAGAATCATGATGTTACAATACATTATTGTGCTTATCGCCTTGCATATATGCACATTAATCACTGTATAGTTAGGAGCTAAACAGAACTTTTTTGATTCCACCATGTAAATGATTGCCGCTTTAAAAAAAAAAAGGGAAAACTCTCCCAAAATCTCTCACTTTCTGATTCTCACACCCTAATACATTTGGCCCTTGGTGTACAAAATCCTCTATAGCTGTCTCTGGAATCACTCGGAGCTCAGGAGATTACATAAAGACAGACATGCAAATATTAAATATCAGCATGCAATCTACAAACCTCATGTGACAGATTAATTTACAGGCAAACCTCACAATTTTATCATGCCTTTTAAACATTCACGCTAACGGCACAGTAGACAGGAGCTTTGGAAAACAGACATCAACTTTCTGGTAACTTTTGAATCCCCTTTAGGAACCTTGTTAATGGCCAACTGTAGGGAAATCTGTCTTTATAAATTTACTTGTCCCTATAACTAAACCTAATTCGGCTAATTGGCCACTCACACAACACGCTACAGCTGCTTTCTGTATAATCTGCTTGGTAGATGTAGCTCTTAAACACAATTATAAAGCAGCCACTGGCAATCTAGTATCAGTACTTGCTGCTTAAGTGCAGTTCAGGCCATTTGGCAGCTGTTTAAAAAAAAGACCAAAAAAAAACACAATGGAATTCATAAATGAATATTTTACGTTTGCAAATGGACCTTGTGAAAGTAATGTGAATTACTTATTTTTGCATGAAACTTTAATATCATTAATTACACATTTGGAATCTTAAATCACTATGGGGCAGATGTATAAACTTGCGTTATGGGGGAGAAGGGGTATCAGCGCATGTTATGTGCACTGATACCGCTTCTCCTCTGTGTAAGACAGAGCCGCTGATCATTAAAAGATAGCAGGCTGATATGCAGGGCAAAAGTATGATCGGTCAACAGCGCTGACCATTCTGCTACCTGCAGCTATCAACTTCCACAGCTGCAGGGTGGCGATACCATAAGCCCCACAATAAGGACAGCAATGTCCCTGCCTCCGGCTCCGGGCTGTGCAGGAGATCGTGCGTGAGCATTGAGATCTCCAGCATGCCCTGTACAGCCGGGGGAATAAGACTGTCTGCTCCAGGGGACTTTGCCGGAGGGTGGAGCTGTGCAATGTTATTGTTAATAAGGCAAAGCAGGAAGTGTTATAGCGGTGTGGTATGTTTGGCACATGTTTCTTAAAAGTGACATCTATAGATGAGACATTATTTTCTCTCTGGCTACATAATACATGTACATTGTCACCTGAGATGAAGCTAGGACTTAAGGAAGGGTGCCCTTTTTTGTTTGATATTCTGTTTTCATTAATTGTTTATATTGTTTCCTTGTAAAATGTGAGTATGCCCGTCACCACAAAGGTGCTTGCAGCCCAGTAACAAACAAGCACTTTGAGTGAATTTGGGCTGAGATCAGGCTGAAAGTTCATCAATGGCAACTCACACCTTTGCATTTCATTTGATTGACCCTCATGACTCATATGAACAAATAGAAAAACAATCTTGAATCCTTAGCGCTAAAAAGAAGCTTCTGAGGAAGGGCAACACTGTGCCCGAAAGCGCGCTTAGGCCTAACTGCCCCCACCGGATGGATCCTGACTGCCACCAAGGATGGGGAAGCCTGCTTGTTGTCCGGTTACCAGTAATGGGGAACCCCTGTCTGAAGTGACAGGCTACACGAGGAGATTGGCATCTATCCTGTTGGCTACTACACAGTTGGGGTTACATGCTTTTATCTGCTTTTATCAAGTGATTTTGTGAAATAAATTGTGTGCATTTTTCTTTCAAACGGTATTTGCACTACCCTTGCCTTTATCAAGTCCTTATAGGATGCAAGACAGAAAACGGAGTAGAACAAAGGTGTATATATATATATATGTATATATATATATATATATGGTACTTGTGAGTTATCCGGGCGCCCGATTTTTGGTCGTATGCGCATCGCGTCGCATCGCATGGCATCGTATGTTAACCAAATGGCATGCGATGCGACGCGACGAGATGACCACCCGAACCCGATTTTACATCGGGTACTATGTAAAGTGTCGCATCGCATGGCATGTTAACCACATGGCATGCGATGCGATGCGATAGCACCCGATTTTTGCAGTGTAAAACCCCCAATAAAGTGTCCCAAAAAGAAACACAATGTCAGTCCCATCCCCATTGTTAACACCACTCCACTATCAACGTGAACCCGAAGCGTGGCGAGCGCAGCGAGCCCGCGAGGGGCGGCGGTACGCGTCCTACGACCTTTTCATGCCCTACTATCCACTAGGGCGTGGAGTGAGAATATAATAGTGTGGCGAGCGTAGCGAGGCGAGCGCAGCGAGCCCCGCGAGGGGACACGGATACCTTCACAGGTAAGCGCGTCCCTTCACGGGCTTCACAGGTGTCCACGGCGACGTGGACACCTGTGAAGCCCACGAAGGGACGCGCTTACCTGTGAAGGTATCCGTGTCCCCTCGCGGGGCTCGCTGCGCTCGCCACGCTTCGGGCTCGGTGGCTCGCTGCGCTCGCCACACTATTATATTCTCACTCCACGCCCTAGTGGATAGTAGGGCATGAAAAGGTCGTAGGACGCGTACCGCCGCCCCTCGCGGGCTCGCTGCGCTCGCCACGCTTCGGGTTGGCTGTGAGCATCCAATATCATTCATCCATATCATGCATATCTGACACATTAACGACAACTGAATTAAAGGTAATAACTGTGTAATTAACATAAGAATGAAATAAATTAGCATAACAAATAATCATAAAGCACACAATAATCTTAATCAACATCATGATTTATCAACTAACGTGAGCGCATGCAGAATACGCTCAAATGCATTGTCTCTCGCCAGGCATTTTCGCCACACGAATTCCTGCATATAGGAATCTAGATGATGGCGTGCTGTTCCCCGCTGGCGTTTGTTGCGCCATTTTGCACACCCCCAAAGTCGCTCAATATTCTGCGTGTGTGCACCAGTCTCTGGGTCGACGAAGTTGAAGCGGTGATTTACCCGCAAGTGGCTGTAACCAGCCCGCTCCAGTTCACTGGTTTGATAGGCACGCCAGCAATCACTTACAATGGTGCTGCCAGGTGCCACATGCTGCACAATTGCACCAATGAGAGTGGGTGCATCTCTTTTCGGAACTGCAACCATAAAACAGTCCCCTGTCTCCCGGCACACTCCTCCGAACACCCACTGCTGTGGGAGTACTCTGCCAACATTGGCCTTGCGTTTCACAAAGAGGCTTTCATCGACCTCCACCATTTTCCCTGGGCCTCCAATCTGTTGCTGTGGCTGTGCCATTAAATCACACTGGCATGCCTCCCGCATCAGGGCATTGTAGAAAATGGTGCTTTTATTGCAGAGTTTCAGATTTTTGGCACAGAATTCAATTGATGTGAGTTCATCGCACCAGCACCAGATAAACCGCAGGATCGTCATGAAGGGGAGCCTGCACCCAGGATAGAACAGGGAGGCCCGCAGACTCTGCTTTTTGCTGCAGATTTTAATATAGCAGCGCCATTTGCGTTCTTTCAGGGACAGGCGCATAGGGTGGCCATTTGGGCATGTGGCAGTCAATGGGAGCAGCCCTTTCTCCTGCAGGAATGTGACTGTCTCTTCCTCTGTTTTTGGGAGGCTGAAGATGCCATCAACCACAGCCATTTTGGCAATAATAGTGTAAGGGGTGAAATGGGGCAGGTGTAAAGGGCCAAATGGGGCAATATTGGGGTAAATGTCCAATAATTCACCTCAGTAATATGCAACAATGCTGAAAATCAATTTCTCTCACTCAAACACTTGCTCTCTCCTCTGGAAACTACCTCACAATGATTTTCTGCCAGATGTGCCAGAGGGCGGGTTTAAAAATGGGCGGGAAGTGTAAACATCGCGTCGCGTTGCATCGCATCCCATTGTATACCATACAAAAAGCATACGATGCGACGACATACGACGCGATGGAAAATCGCGTCGCATCGCGTCGTATCGTATGCTTATTATAATGGCATGCGATGACCACATCGGGCGCCCGGATAACTCACAAGTACCATATATATATATACACAATAACTCTGATCTATGTGAGTGCAATATATGAAAATAAAAATCTATTTTTCATATCTACCGTATTGTTTTCTTCTGTTTGAGTTCCTGATTCCAATTATTTTATCCAGTTGTATCTAACATTATATAAAGGACTTCACTATTTAGCCACACTTATGTGAGTTGTTGCATGGTACAAAGTTCGCCAGTGGGTGGCACTAATTTTCTGTGTTGTCTCATGACTCATAGCAACATATTGCCATCTCTTACTTGCTACATTATTCCTGCTGTTTATTTTCAGGTCTTTAATATTCATATACGTTTTATTCATGCCTATATTTTACACTCTGGCAGATTTACTTTGCTGTATGTATTGTACCATGTCAATAAAATAAAATTATATTTCAAAAGTGATCTTTTCTAGGTACAGTATGTAGTCTGTGACCGGACGCCTGCCCTCACTGGCTATGCCCCTTGCAATCACAGACAGGGTTCTTGTCTTACTGGACCTGGCCAATAGGGGATTCCCTCATACTGTCAGTAACCGCCTGTTACTAACTCCACCCACTGTGCAGTGGGAGGATATGATGCTGCCTCCACCAGTCTCCTCCCACATGGTACCTGGAACCACAGGCCACTACCTCAGGCTCCTATCACTGGCCCCTGAATAATGCTAACTGCTGCGTATCCATCGACATGCTGCTGACACACCTCCTGACTGGCGTCGATGGTTCCCCACTGGTCACTTACTATAGTCATGTCCTCTGCAATGGTAGCTGGCAGAGGGCAGAGCTTGGGGATGCTGGGATTTTACCAGAAAAGGGGGAGAACGGGACTACTTGTGTCGTATTCCTGCGGGTCTCAAGATGAAACAAACATCATCTTGAGGCAATGGTGTTGTTTTCCAAATATAAGTCATTAAAAGGATTCTACCCCGTTTCCATGGTGCACAGCATACAAAAGATGTTTACGGCAGTTCAATTCAGCTAGATATTACAGAATGATGTACATGACCCAGGGCTCTTGGGCCCTCTATATAATTAGAAGGCACAATAGCATGGTCAAATCCTCCCTCATATTTCCTTTAGGATTTGTATATCAATCTTACAGTACAACACAAAAATAAAATCAGATTACATGTCAAAAGGATAAACCACGTTTCCTTCTTCCCTTCATACAGAATATCTGTAACAAAAATGCAGGAAATCATTGATTCCTTTACCTACTTGATACTTTACATGGTGAAACACAGAAGTTCCCTGTTACTAACACCTTTCCCACAGGAACTGCAAAACCCAAGCACATTACCTGCTGTGCACTGACAAACATCAGAAGGTCTTGTCATTCATTAGACCTCCTGCTAGGAAATGCCAATTAGCATCTCATCTCCTAGTAACGGAAGATAGTGATTCCTTCCATACACAGTGAGTGAGTGCGTTTTTTCCTTATAAATACATCGCAACGTATCTTAAATATAAATACATTTAAACATGTAATCCTACATCTGTGCATATAGCACTACATATAAAATGTAAAAACACATTAACCCCTGTACATTTACAGTATATTGCTCCTAGTGCCAATTCGGCTATTTAAAACATGCTAACGATCACTATTCCCAAATTTCACAATGTCAACATGGACATAATGTTGATGTGGGCTTATGTTGCACACCCTCCAAATGTATCGTTTTAGCCGGTACAGTACTGTTTTTTATGGTCTGTAGGCGGGGAGGAGAGCAGAGCGGCCCACCAGGTGGGGAGCAGAGCAGAGCAGACTGGCAGCAGGGAGCAGAGCAACCCTTTACCCGTGACCATGCCCTCTACACATGGCCACTCCCCCATTTGTTTTGCTTTTTTTTGCATGAGATGTTGGAGGGTAGGAGGTTGACTGTGAATATTGACAGTCACAATGTTAACATTGCAGGCTGTGTAAGATAAAGGGGCATATTTATTAAGCTTGGAGAAGAGATAAACTGGAGATAAAGCGGAGAAAAGGTAAAAGGAGATAAAGCACCAGCCAATCAGCTGTGTTTGAAAAAGACAGTTGGCAGTTGATTGGCTGGTGCTTTATCTCCTTTTACCTTTTCTCCACTTTATCTCCAGTTTATCTCTTCTCCAAGCTTAATAAATCTGCCCCTAGGGCTCTAACATTAACAAATATATTATGCCAACACACCAACTGTCTCCCAATGCTGACATTACGTCCATGTCTGGCCTTAACCACAGATGCAGGCAATGCTGATGTTCATGTATTTGAGAAATTATTTGCAACTGCGCATGCACAAAGAACTCTGAAAGCTTCTATGGGCTGCCCTCCTGCATATCCGATCATTGTCTTTGGCTTCAGGTAAGTGTAAGTGGAGGGTCATAGGGGGTAGCCGGAGGTGTTGCATATGCAGTCACACTTTCAGGTTATTTTTCACAAAAATACACTCAGGATTGCAGATTTGCAGGGAATGGATAGAGCTTTCTCACAAGCTTTGTTCCCAGATGAGATATTTGATTCATCCTTGTGATATATTCAAATACTGCATTGCGGGTTTGGTTGGATTTATTGCACTGCATCCACATCTGAGATGCAGATTGTGGTAGATATGCCTACTAGCATAATAACTATTTCTCATGCTTGGCACTTCATACAGTAGTGCGCACTACTGTTAAACAATGTTGCCGGGCAATAATCAGCTAATGCTAACTAAACAAACTTTAGTGTAAAGCCACTAAGCCACATTTACCAAGATGGCCTCCGCAACCATTAATGCACATGGAAGACACCGTGCCCTGCACCATATTAGATGTGTTTGACTGTGATCTACAGTACATATGGGAAAAAGACTACTGTACTACTCTTTGTTACTGCTGACAAAAACTGTTCTCAGAAAACTTCCAAACTCGCTTAAGGATAATATGTTTGATTTCAACTCCTTTTCACATTCCGCTGGTGCCTATTGTTTTACAGGACATATAAATACTTTAGGTTATGGACCCAGGAGCTACAAGCGCCTAGAATACAGTGAGTCATGCAATTGTGTGCAAAATGTACTATTCAGCAATGTGGAATTCACTATGGAAATTCAGCTGACGTGAGAGAAACTTTGCAACTAATCCAGGTGACAATCCTAATCCTGATGAAGTAAAGAGATCTATGGGGACCGTAGTCTTAAATATGAAGTAACATTCGGCTCTGTCTCCGGATATAGAGTCAATTTGAGCAAATCAGAGATTCTCCCAATACAAGGCCCATCAGCATACTTCTCTTCATTACCAGTACTCCAACCTTTTCATATCTCATCCACAGCTATTAAATATTTAGGTATTCAAATCCCCTCAGACCTTACTAATTTATATAAACTAAACTTCACCCCAATCATCGACAAGATTAAGAACTACCTAAATAACTGGATGTCCCTGCCTATCTCACTCTTGGAAAGATTAGCAGCCATCAAAAGTGTGTTGTTCCCAAAAATATTCTACGTAATGCAGATGCTACCAGTGGGAATCTCACCCAAGGATTTGAAACTACTAAACGCTATTTTCTCACGCTTTCTATGGCAGGGGAAATGCCCACGAATAGCTCTTGCCAGACTGAGATTACCCCGCAAAAAAGGAGGGCTGAGTTTTCCAGACTTAGCTCAATATTCTAATGCTATATTCTTCAGGTATGTCAGTGACTGGCTGCTCGACAATAGTTCATATACTGATACACAACTGGATGCTGCATTATTTGCTCCATATTCCCCTAATGGCCTACTCCATACCAAATGGACTGACATCCCAACAGATATTAAAGAACATCCCCTATTCAGAGATACCTACCGTGCTTGGCTAGCCGTCACCAAGAAATTCCACTATAACCCGCTCTATTCTCCATATATTTCACTATGGGGAAATCCTGCTTTTACCCCGTCACTATCCAACTCTACTTTTTCCCAATGGAAAGAGAAAGGCTTGGCCTCCATTTCCAAAGTTTATGACCCTGGAGGCAGACTGCTCTCATTCGCGGACCTTCAGTCTCAATACCAACTCCCCACTCAAAACTTCTACATGTATCTTCAGGTTAGACACTACATCCAATCCCTACCCAAACCTAATACCGCCGATAACACACCAAATCTTTTACTATCCCTCCTTAAACTTATTCCCTCTGCTCCATATAGAATTAGCACCCTATATATACCATTAACATCTCTAGCTGCCGCCACGAGCTGGGCACCTACTTTACAAAGATGGTCATCGGATACCCCTAATATCACCTTATTGCCTGACCTATTATCGCAATACGACTCCACCCTTAAATATTTACAGTCCTCCTACCTACAGGAAGTTCATATCAGAATGATCCACAGGGCATATATCTCGCCCGCTCAGAGGAAACATATGGCGAGCTCTGAAACAGGTGCCTGTGTCAAATGCTCTGTATCTCATGCTGATTTCTTTCATTGTATATGGGGATGTAGGAAAATACGGAAATTTTGGCACAAAGTAGTTCAATTCATTAATTCTATGCTTTCTCTACAACTAACCCCTGACCCGCTAGCATGTATCTGTGGGAACTTCAGGAATTGGAACTTGGGCCCTGATAAGCAATATAAAATCCGGCTATTAGTCACTTTAACCACTGTCGCCAAGAAAATTATTTTAATACATTGGACGAGTCGATCCGCTCCATCTCTCGGGGAAGTAAAACAAAAAATGGTGCAGATTCTATATTGTGACAGGAGATCCACGATACCAGATGTGGAGATGGGTGTTGAAAAATTCTACAAAAAAGTGGGAATACTTTATTAACACCCTTGATAATCAGTCTCAAAACCATATAATGAGGTTATTTGAAAACACCTCCTGGAACCTGCTGCGTCAGGTAGCAGCCGGAAACTGATGTGTATAAGTAATTGTCCAATACTTACAATGATATAATTAGTCTCTTATAGCGGACCGGAAGCCCCTTCTATTTCAGGATACCCCCCTTTATAGTTTTCCTCATGTGTGTCCCCTTCCCCCCCTCCCCCCCCGAACACCTTGATGTAACCTCCTCCAATGCAGGGACGTGCGGTGAGGTAAATGGCTGAGGAGTCTCTGGCAAGTATCAGAGCCAGATTTGCACCCAATTTATGAGTCATGGGGTACATGCTGGCATTATACACAAGTGCAGAAATATATACTGCTGGAGATTCGCTGAGGTTTAATAAGAGATGTGCAGAACAGGCAGCCAGGTGAGGCACTGCCTCACCTGCCATAGACTTTTTACTCCAGAGTTTTGACTATAAAAATTATTAGAATAAGAAAAGTAAGATTTTTTATATATATATTCTTTGTTTCTCCCACGGCCAGCAGGGGACACTGCAGTCATCACGTATGGGGATAGAGTTGGTGTACTGGAGGAGTCGGCACTTTAAGAAAACTTTAGATGTGGCTGGCTCCTCCCCCCTCTATCCCCACCCAGACCTCAGTCTTAGAAAAAGTGCCCGGAGGAGTCGGTCTCCTGGGCAAGGATCTCCTTAGGGAGATTAGGTTTTTATTTCTATTTTATTCTTTTTCTCTTTAACTTTTTTTTACTACAGCAGTCTGATTCAGGTCTGCCGCTGAAGAGAGCCTGGAGAGGGTTCAGTCGACACTGCACGCAGTGTTTCCTCTGATACCCGTGCCACCGGAGTTTTCACTCCGGGGACCCGCCGCAGCTGCACGCAGCTAGCGTTCCGGGTCCACGGCTGTCTTCCCCCGTTCTCCAGGGCAGCAAAAGAGGGGACACGGACTAAGACGTCAGCCTGCGGCATACACTGCCAGCAACGCTGACGAGGCTGCAGGCTCAAATCTTCCCGCCTCCAGCACGGCGCGGGAAGCGTCTCAAGCGGGAGGCGGAGCTTCAGCCAGCGTCTTCAGAGCCAGACGCCATTATCCGGAGACTCGTGACAGAGCTCAGCGCTACAAGCGGTATCCTGCAGAATCGGTACACCGGTCCCTGCCTGATTGACAGCGCTTTCCCTGGGACCGCAGGAATCACACTGTGAGTCAAGGGGGAAAAACCCTGTTAGCACACATTGGGAGGGGGTTGGCTCCTCTCTCCCTGTCGATACTCAGGCCTCAGCTTCCCTGCTACCTGTTGGTGAGAGTGCCTGTGTAAGTGTGTGGGGGGGGTTTTATAACGCTGTTAGGAGATTCTTCTACTGTTTTCTGTGCCTTTGTATACAAGCGTTACAGTATGGCAGGAAAAGCTACATCCAAGGCTGCACAAAAGTTGTACTCCTGCAAAAGCTGTGGGGATCAGTACACACAACACATAAAGGGCGTTTCCTTATGTGAACCCTGTTATGCCAAAGTACAGGCTCCTTCTATAACCAGGTCCCCTGTACCCTTGCCTGCACCCCAAAACCAGGGGGATGTTCTGCAGACCCTCCTATCCAGCTTCACTGCTGAAATGGCGGCATCTAGAAAAGATAGGGAAGTGTTTCACTCCCAGATGTCCCAGCTTGCTACATCGGAGCCATCATGGGCATCATCCCTCATACAGTCTGTGGACTCACTAAAGCAGTCTGTAGCTGCCTGCTCTAGGGTCAGGCCTGCTTCCCCAGTGCCAGCAAAAAGAAGGGCTATGCCTCCCATGTTAATCACTGATGACACTGACAACTATGTTCCTCTAGAGGAAGGGGAATTTCCCCCGGACCTGATTCAGGACCCTGCAGGTGATGACCCAGCAGATGATGAGGCACAGGGTATTGAGGGTCTTATCAGAGAAGTCCGCGAGACTTTAAATATTGCGGATACTTCCGTTCCCCCTCAGGTGTCTATTTTTGGACGTGTTCAAAAGCAGACTTTAAATTTCCCTGATTCAGAGGAATTGGATGATCCTCTGATAAAAGTTTGGAGGTCCCCGGACAAGAAATTCCAAATGTCCAGGAGATTCAAAATCCTATACCCCTTTTCAGAATCTTCCAGGGAAAAATGGGAAACGCCTCCTACTCCAGATGTTTCCCTATCTAGACTATCCAAAAAGACAACACTTCCTATTCCAGGTGCCGTGTCTTTAAAAGAATCTCAAGACAGGCGTCTAGACAGTTCGCTTAAAAATATCTATACAACGGTGGGAGTTTCCTTACGCCCAGCTCTGGCTTCAGCCTGGGTAGCCAGAGCCATGGAAGAGTGGGCCTCAGATCTTGTCAACGGCCTAGAGCAGAACACTCCCAGAGCAGAATTGCTTCCATTGGCAGAGTGCATCAGAGACGCCTCTTCTTACGTGGGGGAGGCTGCTGCTGATATTTCTATCTTAGCCGCTAAGGCTTCAGCCTCTGCAGTGGTGGCCAGAAGGTCAATTTGGCTACGATCCTGGCAGGCCGAACCAGAAATTAAAAAAGCTGTGGAAGCCCTTCCTTATGGCGGAGATATGCTCTTTGGCCCTGACCTGGATAAGCTTATTTCTCAGGCCACTGGGGGAAAGTCAGCTTTTCTCCCTTCCTCTACTCCGGCTCCAAAAAGGCCTTTTGCAGCCCCCATTTTTCGTTCCTTTCGAGGTCAATCAGGGTTCAGGGGGAGATCTAGAGGAGGTTTCTCCTCATACAGGGGACGCAGAGGTCGTGGCGCCAGAGCCACACAGTCCTCCATTACCACAACTCACAGAGACCCAAAGACCACTGACAAACCAGTGGCATGACGGTCTCCCAGCTCACCTGGGGGAACCCGAGGTGGGCGCCAGGCTGTTACTATTTGCAGACGCCTGGAGAGGCCACTGCAGAGACGCCTGGGTGCTCCAGATAGTGGCTCAGGGTTACAAATTAGAATTTGCCACTCCCCCTCCACATCAGTTCTTCAAAATAGGACTTCCATCCTCGGTGGAGACCGCAGAGGCCCTGTGCGGCTCCATCCAGTCACTCCTAAGGTCAAAGGTAATTGTCCCGGTACCGGCTCACCAAAGGGGCTCCGGTTACTATTCCAGCATCTTCGTAGTGCCCAAACCACCAATCCTAAACCTAAAACAACTAAACGAATTTGTGTTCTACCACAAGTTCAAAATGGAGTCTATACGATCGGTGGTGGCGTCTTTAGAAAGAGGAGAATTCCTCCTTTCCTTAGATATCAAAGACGCATATCTACACATTCCCATTTGGGAACCTCACCAGAGATTCCTCAGGTTCGCTATTCAGGAAAAACATTATCAGTTCAGAGGTCTTCCCTTTGGACTCTCCTCCGCTCCTCGGGTATTTACAAAGGTGCTAGCCTGCATGATCACGGCTCTTCGTCTACAGGGTGTGACCATCATACCATACTTAGACGACCTCCTCTTAAAGTCACCTTCTCAAGAAAAGCTGATAAGGGACGCTTCTCTGACCTGTCAGTTTCTGGTTCAAAACGGTTGGGTAGTGAATTTCAAAAAATCACAATTGATTCCATCCCAGCGACTTCAGTTTCTAGGCCTCATCCTAGACACAGTCGAAGAAAGAGTATACCTTCCAATGGACAAGATCCTGACTTTGCAGAAAAGGGTGCGCCAGGTTCTTCTCCCCCGCAGAGTCTCGGCTCACCTTTGCACCCGCCTGTTGGGGCTGATGGTAGCCTCATTCGAGGCTCTCCCATACGGTCGTTTTCACTCCAGGACATTCCAGGAAAACCTCTTGACCCAGTGGTCGGGATCACACCTCCAGATCCACAAAAGGATCACACTGTCTCGGTTAGCCAGAGCCTCTCTGCAATGGTGGCTCCATACTCCGAATCTACAGCAGGGCCGCAGTTTCAGACCCTGCACATGGACCATAGTCACAACCGACGCCAGCCTCAGAGGCTGGGGTGCGGTGGCCCTGAATCACAGGTTCCAGGGGCGATGGTCTCTGCAAGAGTCAAAGCTCCCCATCAACATTCTGGAGCTGCGGGCTATCAGACTAACTCTGTCTCAGGGACACGACCTTCTCAGAGGCCGTCACATCAGAATTCAGTCAGACAACATGACAGCAGTGGCTTACATAAATCGGCAGGGAGGTACGAGAAGCCGAGCAGCCATGCGAGAAGTACGACCCATTCTGGAATGGGCAGAGAAACACGCCGTGGATTTCTCAGCAGTTTTTATTCCGGGGGTGGAGAACTGGCAGGCAGATTATCTCAGTCGCCAGGACTTCCACCCCGGGGAATGGTCTCTGAATCCGGAGGTTTTTCTCCAGATCACCAGACGGTGGGGAACACCGCAGATAGATCTGATGGCCTCCAGACTAAACCATCAGTTACCCCTGTATTGTGCCAGGTCCTTGGATCCAGCAGCAGTGGCAGTGGATGCCTTGTCCGTTCCGTGGCCGTACAGACTCGTATACATCTTCCCTCCTTTCCCCCTCCTCCCGAGGGTACTCAAGAAAATAAAGAGGGAAGCCACGGCAGTAATTCTAATAGCGCCAGATTGGCCAAGGAGGTCGTGGTACTCCGACCTCAAGCTTCTGTTGGCAGACGTCCCTTGGCGTCTCCCATTGCGACAAGACCTGCTCCAACAAGGACCATTCGCCTACCAAAACTTAAGTCATCTTCATTTAACGGCCTGGCTGTTGAGGCCGACCTGCTAAAAAGAAGAGGAATACCATCAACAGTGATTCCAACTATGCTTAAGGCTAGAAAAGGGGTCACATCTGCCCATTACCACCGAATATGGCGAGCATACATACGTTGGTGCGAATCCAAGAAATTCCCTAAGGCGGTGTTTCAGCTGTCTAGGCTCCTACAGTTCTTACAAACAGGATTGGACTCTGGTCTCAGGTTAGGATCTCTAAAGGTGCAAGTCTCTGCCCTTTCAATCTTTTTCCATCGGAGATTAGCCCTTATACCTGAGGTCCAAACTTTCCTCAAGGGTGTCCTGAGACTTCAACCTCCATTCGTTGCTCCTACGGAACCCTGGGAGTTATCTCTGGTCCTGAACTTCCTAAAATCAGATCTGTTTGAACCCTTAGATTCAGTAGATCTGAAATACATCACGTGGAAAACAGTCATGCTTATGGCATTAGCCTCTGCAAGAAGAGTCTCGGAATTGGGAGCACTGTCCTGCCGGGCTCCTTTTCTAATCCTTCATAAAGACAGAGCTGAACTAAGAACCAACAGGGAGTTTTTACCTAAAGTTGTCTCGGCTTTTCATGTGAATCAGCCTATAGTCATTCCAGTTCTGTCAGGAGATTCAAGCTCACTAGATGCAGTAAGAGCTTTACGGATTTATTTGTCAAAGACGGCTGCCTTGAGAAGGACAGACAACCTTTTTGTTCTTTATGGGGCTGAAAAAAGAGGTTGGCCGGCGTCTAAATCAACGCTGGCCCGCTGGATTTGCCTTACCATAAAGGAGGCCTATAGGCAGGCTCAAAAACAGGCCCCAGCTGGGATTTCAGCTCATTCTACCAGGTCAGTCAGTACTTCCTGGGCTCTGGCTAGAGGTGTTTCCCTTTCACAGGTATGTCGAGCGGCTACTTGGTCAGGAACAAATACGTTTGCTCGGTTTTATAAGTTCGACACCTTTGCAAGATCTGAAGCTTCTTTTGGAAGAGCAGTTTTGCAGGAATCCGAGTGCTCTCCCACCCGGGAGTAGTGCTTTGGTATCAATCCCATACGTGATGACTGCAGTGTCCCCTGCTGGCCGTGGGAGAAATAAGGAATTTGGTACTCACCGTTAATTCCCTTTCTCCTAGGCAGCAGGGGACACTGCACGCCCTCCCAGCACTAGTCTTCCTGCCATATTTAAGTAACTTACCGGGTTATATTACTCGTTAAACTTAGCATGCCTGTTGTATGCATTGTTGGGGACTTTTTTATGTCTCTATTTGTTTGTTTTTCTAAAAATGTTCCTTGTGTGCTTGGTTCTAATATCTGTTCATATCCTCCTCCTGTCGGGTTCTTGCCCTATCATCTTCCTCTCTCGGACACAGTTTTTCTAAGACTGAGGTCTGGGTGGGGATAGAGGGGGGAGGAGCCAGCCACATCTAAAGTTTTCTTAAAGTGCCGACTCCTCCAGTACACCAACTCTATCCCCATACGTGATGACTGCAGTGTCCCCTGCTGCCTAGGAGAAAGGGAATTAACGGTGAGTACCAAATTCCTTATATTTTTGCCATACTTATATACTTAAAACTCCAGCATATACATTAGTATGACAGGAAAGGCTCTGCCTCACCTGCCTCACCCCACCACACACCACTGCTCCAATGACATTACTACATGGTATTTCAAAAATACAGGTGCACCGGCACCTTTCATTTTTTCCATAATTCTTTACTAAGTTAATTTAGAATTGTACTTTTAGGAACTTTTGTAAAAGTTATTTTTCATCATCTCCAATGAACCAGGAAATGTCTGGTTTTGGATCCTATTTGACATGCGAGATGTATTGTTTGTCAATCTTTTCTTTTAAAAATCGCAATAAAAATATATAAAAAAAAAAAAAATATGAAGTAACACACTCACTCCCTAGTTCATGGGAAGGTGTTATCACATGACATTTGAATAGCTATGCAGAGAGCATATGAAGACAGAGGTCTCCTGAGGAGTATACATTTGAGATACGCCGTCCATTTTCTGGCCATTTTGGAAGTGCTGCAGTGAGTATTAAAAATAAATAGGTGCAGTGTGTGCTGAATGGGTCCACCTCGACAAATATGCACAAGACAAATATGCTATGCAGAACAGAAAAGGCACTGTGATAGTAACGGCATCCCTAAGCCAATAACTAATCGCATTCAAGTCAGTCTTTGGAACTGTGGCACAGGACGTTGGGCTACCTTGAGGATGAGGACAGGAATGACTGAGTGACACAGAAAGACTGACATGCAAAACTGTATAATGTAGACCCATTACCCCTTTCCTAAAGGTATCCGGATGATAGGGCAACAGTGTCTAGGTCAGGGGTCCTCAAACTATTTTGCTCTGGGACCCCATCAGACAATAAAAATAATTACGGGACCCCAGCAAGTTAGTGCAGAAGGTCATCATATCACATGTGTAGTCAGCAGACAGCACATACATGGCAGCATCGTGGAGGCCCAAAAGGATGGGAGGAGTCTGAAGTAACAGACAATTCAACAGATGTTTCAGACTCCTTGAATCACTGAATGAGATTAGAAAAGTCATCAGCCTGATGGTCAGCAACATGGAGTCGCGACCCCATGCTGAGAAGGTCGGGACCCACTTTGGGGTCAAGACCCACAGTTTGAGAACCGCTGGTCTAGGTCAACAACTAATAGATGAACATTATATGGTAGGCATGGAGAAAACAGAAAAGACTGCTGGGGTGGCGGTGCACTCAGTGAGGATGGAAAAATATATTTAATTTAAAACATAACTTTTATTCAATTTTTATTAAAATAGATGCAGCGAATATTTTGAAGACATACATAAACATGTAGATGTGGAATCAAAAATAGGTAGAGGATAACGTTGTCTTTTCCTTCACACCTATCAAGGATACAGAGTATCCTAATTCCTCCACGGGGGGGGGGAGATTCAGTATCAGTGTTGTGTCAACTATGTGCTTCACTGTACTACTTAATCACACAACCTGGTGTGTAAATAGGTCATGTATTGAGGTGAAAGGTGAAACCTGTATTATCTTTATGAGTCGTTATGCTATATCAAGGCAACCAGTCCAGCCCCAGCACACTGAGACTCAATTCCACTGGGTATAGGCATTCACTTCCCCAGAAATAGTTACTTGGGCGGTATAAATTCACTATATCAGAGGACTGTGGTCAAATTAAGGGATAGAATTTCCCACTTATCCACAATCTCCCAGTGAACTGAATAGACCACCTTAAAACTATATTAAGCGCTACAGGACCAGTATGGGTTACTGACAGTATAAGAGAGATTAATCTCGTGCATGGGAGTCACTACGTGCTGAGGATTAGTGTTTGAATAACATTTTACAAATAATCTTCAATGACAGCTGTCGATTAATCCCAGCATCGTAATAGAGCTGTAATAACTGAGTCAATAGTTCTAGTACTGACTGCCATATGTAATGACTCCACACTCAGCATAGGGTCCAATCATACACAATATACTGGCTCTCCCTGTCCTGTAGCGCATATAGTTAATAACAGGTCACCAACATATTCAAACTCCCCTCCAAAATAACATTCCCCCCGCGGTTAGCTAACGCCAACGCGCGTTTCGCTGCCCGCTTTTTCAAGGCTGAACCCGCTTTTTCAGCCTTGAAAAAGCGGGCAGCGAAACGCGCGTTGGCGTTAGCTAACCGCGGGGGGAATGTTATTTTGGAGGGGAGTTTGAATATGTTGGTGACCTGTTATTAACTATATGCGCTACAGGACAGGGAGAGCCAGTATATTGTGTATGATTGGACCCTATGCTGAGTGTGGAGTCATTACATATGGCAGTCAGTACTAGAACTATTGACTCAGTTATTACAGCTCTATTACGATGCTGGGATTAATCGACAGCTGTCATTGAAGATTATTTGTAAAATGTTATTCAAACACTAATCCTCAGCACGTAGTGACTCCCATGCACGAGATTAATCTCTCTTATACTGTCAGTAACCCATACTGGTCCTGTAGCGCTTAATATAGTTTTAAGGTGGTCTATTCAGTTCACTGGGAGATTGTGGATAAGTGGGAAATTCTATCCCTTAATTTGACCACAGTCCTCTGATATAGTGAATTTATACCGCCCAAGTAACTATTTCTGGGGAAGTGAATGCCTATACCCAGTGGAATTGAGTCTCAGTGTGCTGGGGCTGGACTGGTTGCCTTGATATAGCATAACGACTCATAAAGATAATACAGGTTTCACCTTTCACCTCAATACATGACCTATTTACACACCAGGTTGTGTGATTAAGTAGTACAGTGAAGCACATAGTTGACACAACACTGATACTGAATCTCCCCCCCCCCGTGGAGGAATTAGGATACTCTGTATCCTTGATAGGTGTGAAGGAAAAGACAACGTTATCCTCTACCTATTTTTGATTCCACATCTACATGTTTATGTATGTCTTCAAAATATTCGCTGCATCTATTTTAATAAAAATTGAATAAAAGTTATGTTTTAAATTAAATATATTTTTCCATCCTCACTGAGTGCACCGCCACCCCAGCAGTCTTTTCTGTTTTCTCCATGTTTAATCACTGCATGGGCGGTAGCACACCCCAATATTTATGAGCAATTAATTTACTAAATATTTAATAAAGGGGTTTTGGTAATAATTTACTATTATTGTCCTGTGCGGTAGCCCTATCCCTATCTCTGTATTTATATGGTAGGCATGTCAATATGTTGACATGGCAATGGCCAACAAGTGGAAAGGTCAACATGACTTTTTTTAGAACGTATTTTTTTTTAAACTTTTTCATACTTTACCATCCACTCGGACCCTGTTTAAGAACAGTAAAGTGGCGAGTGTACAATAATGGTAGGCCATGTGCTGAAATCTCCAAATTGACACAAAAAATGTAAACATGTTCTAAATGTTTTCATGTGTCGACCATTTCCACGTCAACCTTTCATTTGTGTCTATGCCGACCTTGTGTCTGTCAACCTTTTGGGGTCAACTTAGACACTGTCGACCACTGCACTGTCAAACTCTTATACC
This sequence comes from Crinia signifera, assembly GCF_055691185.1. Classification (NCBI taxonomy): domain Eukaryota; kingdom Metazoa; phylum Chordata; class Amphibia; order Anura; family Myobatrachidae; genus Crinia; species Crinia signifera. Next base: position 344,090,508 of record NC_139217.1, read on the forward strand.
ATACCCAATCCATCAGTGGGTACAGATGTAGCTGTGGCATATCTGGTGCAGCAAATATGACTCACGCCCACTATGTGACTATTCGCAGCCAGGTGAGTCATGCAGCATATTGTAATGCATATGTCCGTGCATACAAATACCAACAACATAGAAAATATATAAAGGGAAACCATCCAAGAGATATTGTGAAGAATTGGCATCTGTGAACTTCAACATTTCGAAGACAAGTCAACACAACCCACATACATGCATAGATACACACAACACAGCATATATAGTATACATACATACAAACATAATCACTGCATACATATTTACACAAACTGCATGCATAAATACATATACACACTGCATACATACATACAAACATATATATATATATATATATATACACACACACAACACATACAGCATACATACATACATACAATAAACAAGCAGCATACATACACACAGCGAAATACCTACATAGAAAAGCAAACGCACACACAAACAGAACATGCCCACATACATACATAAATACATAGAAAGACACACACACCATACATACATCCATGCTTACACACATGCACACGCACACACACACACACCTCCCACCACCACCATACATCATAAACCAAGAAAGGAAGACAGGAGAATATCCTGGAGGACATGTGAGCAGAGCTGCTGCTGCACACGCTCAGCATCTCCCTCTGTAGCTCCCTCTGCTGGCGCCTGTGTCCTGTACTCAGTGCAGAGAGCTCTGCTGCATCATGCTGTGCCAGTGCTGAAGAAATAGTGCTGCCTGCTTGATGGTAGGTAACGGAGCCCCCCTTAATAAGGCTCTGGGTTAGAGTTAGGAGTGATGATAAATTAAAACATGATAGGGCTTTAAATGTGGGATCGGGCCGGTGTAAGGCTTCTCAGCAGCCTAGGCAAATCTTCAACCTACTCCCACCCTCCCCACCAAAAAAAACCAAACATGTGGTCCTCCCAGCCCCCTCTGAGGCCCTCCGCACCCTCCCCTTTGCCACCCAAACAGAGTACAAGGAGGAGGGGCAGCAATGTAGGGAATTGTGTCTCAAGGGAAAGTATGGAGGTGAGGTCTTAGAAGTTCCACAGTCGCCACCTGCATTGAGTACAACAAGGATCCTCATAGACATCCTTGATTTTTTGATTTGCAGACTTGGTGGCGCCCCCTCAGATCCCAATGCCCTAGGCAGATGCCTAAAGCTGCCTAATGGTAGAGACGGACCTGTGTGGGGTCAATGGAAATGAAGTTCTTTTTGATTGTGGACACCCTGTTATATATATTTGAGTGTTGCAACAGTAGAGATTACAGAAGAGAGCAGAGCCAAGGGTTGTGTGGTTGACAGCTAAACCGAGTCATGGTGGTGCACCAGTAGTTATACTTATCCTACAGTATGCCAGTGGAGGTCACTGTGTTTCTCTCTATTTGTTATAAAAAATGCAACACTGCTAAAACACACATATGATTAAACTGGTATTGGAACAAATGGGTTCCATTTTCAGACCCTTTATCTGAATGATACTACTAGCAAAATGCAACTACAGTGAGTGCATTTAATGTCTGTGGGTATTACAGCTTACATTATTTTACATGAGAAATGAATGTAAGCTCTCACAAGCAGGACCCTCTTCCCTCATTTGCCCTTCCTTCTTTTACCTAATCCATCTCCAAGTTCCCTTGATGGTATCTAATCCCATTGGTTTCTAATCCCCATTGGTTTCTAATCCCCATTGGTGCAGGGGGAGCAGCCTGTGGTGTCCAGTTATTGTCCAAGGGGGCAGCCTGTGGTGTCCAGTTATTGTGCAGGGGAGCAGCCAATTGTGTCCAGTTATTGTACAGGAGGGGTAGTCTGTGGTGTTCTGTTATTGTGCAGGGGTGCATCCTGTGTTTTCCTGTTCATGAGACCACGCCCCCTTTTCGCAGTGCGGCTTTGCCACGCAAGGGCCTCCCCTCCTGCAGGTGGGCCTGTGTGCTAAAAATGCCAGGGCCGATTTCTGGTCCCAGTCCGGCCCTGGCTGCGAGTATGCAAACAGCATATTTTCCCAACTGCCTCCCCCTCCACAGGACACTGCTAGTTCCTGGCAGGACGTGGGACCATCCCTAAAAAACGGGATGGTCCCACGAAAAGCAGGGCAGTTGGGAGGCATGCTTGTCCTATACTATCTTGAACTGTAAAGGGGCATGCACATGAGTGATTTTTGCCTGTTTTCTAAACGATCTGTCTAGATCTCTTCAAAATTAAGCACAAATCTCTCTGTGTGTAGGGGATGCAGTTAAAATCCCGGCGGTCGGGATCCCGGCGTTCAGAATCCCGACGCCGGAATCCCGACCGCCGAAATGCCGACACATTCTCCCTCCTGGGGTGTCCACGACACCCCTGGAGCAAGAATAAATTAGTGTGCCGAGCGTAGCGAGGCACCGGGCCCGCTGCATGGCGAGCGCAGCGAGCCCGCAAGGGGGGGCGATCCACGTCCCCCCCTTGTCGGCATTTCGGCTGTCGGGATTCCTGCATCGGGATTCTGAACGCCGGGATCCCGACCGCCGGGATTCAATACTGAATCCGTGTGTAGACCTCATAGCAATGGTGATGTGCCGTCAATGGTGTCTCCATCACAAAATCTAATTAGGCTAGCACAGATTGGGTAGCACACATCGCTTAGCACACATCTCAACGTTTGTATGGGGCTTAAGTCTGTTTTCTTGTTTTGTTTACTTGTCTATGAACTCTGTAACTGGGAGAGGCGAATCCCTTGTGGCGCTATATAAATACATGATATAAGTAATAAAAATAATAATATATATGTTCATTCAAAATATGTTATAGTATTAGCAGTATACATAGAACATCAACATGCAAATATGCCAGAAGTATAATACAAATATAACACAAGATACCACATATACCAAGGGAAAGCCAAGATATAATCTAACTACAAAGATTTTTCTTAGAATTAATTACAGGCCTTCATAGTTTGCAACACAGTGCGTCCCAAATGATGTTCTGTCATCAAGTAGAGGATATACAGCTCATACTGTTAAAGGATGTTTTCTAATTTTACAATTTAGCACAAATACAGACTGCTACATGAAACCGATCCGAATTAGAACTCTGAATGCTTCCTGCCGTTTAATTGATTCTTTTTTATATAATTTTACGCTGACACGGAATTAGAAACAGTGTGATTTCTTAATTAAAGCCACACTTTATTGCAAATACTGTGATTTAAATGCTGTACACACCATAAGAGACATCTTAGAACATCCTAAATTATCAGTAAGCCATTTCATGCTTTTCTGAAAAACAAATTAGAGAAACTGCTTTTATGCTATTTTATGTGGAAATCATTATTAACACTTTCTATATTTTGAGATGTGAGTGCAACAGATGTTCGGTTTTCACAGCAGTCCTGGATCCCGATGGTAGAAAGTATATTTTCTTGCTGGATAATCTTCTGTTTTCTTTCTTCTTGGCTACATGTTAACACTACAAAAGCGTTTTCAACACAGCTCATTAAACTGGGCCAGACGATCATTTAAGAAACATGTCCTATTACATCAACAAGCCCAGCATTGATTGTAATTGTTGGTTGGCTACAGTTCCTTTCAGAAGGTAAAATGATCTTCATTGAAACACATTTGAAACCAATAAATAACTATCAGGGAAAATGTACAAAGCAACAGCTCAGTAATGACTAGGCTCAAATAGGTTTCACATCTTCACAACAGCAAATTATTGCCCGGCCAATATTGTTGTCATGTGTCTTCTTGAATGTAACAGTCTGTGATTGCTGCTCAATATTTAATGGGTGTGCAATTTGTTTAGCTATACAAATAACATTAGGAAATGTTGTGACTGAACACACAAATACACACACACACACACACACACACACACACACACACACACACATGACACACAAAGACTGAAAATGGCTATAAACTGTACATTTCAGACTTAATTAAACAATGGATCAGTTTGAAATATGAAATATTAAAAAACTGTTCTCCAGGCAAGAGCCTGCTTGTACAATTCAGTAAATACAATTTCCCCTGCTCTCTTCTCACCTCCTCCCTTGGGAATATTTTTTTCTGTAGGATTTTATTATCATGGGCAACAGGAATGACTCTGACAACTGTGATTTCTTTCCTGCTCATCCGACATAAGCCCGTTGTGAAGGTTTTGAAGTGAGAGGAGCAAAGGGTAAGAACAGGTGGCAATTATACGAGCAATAAGCATCAAATGTATAGCAAGGTATACGGAGCAATGTGGGCTCATATTTCTTTAGTTAGGAGTCAGGTATACAGTCATGTAGTTGATGCTTACTGTGGGGGTTATTCAGTCCTGATCGCTGAGCTGCGAATTCTCAGCCCGACTGATTATTGATCTACTGCACATGCGTACAGATTGTAGGATGCATGCCCAAGACCATTCTGTGATAAAATCCTGTGGTTTTTTTTTGTCGCTAGCCATTCGCAAGTTGATTGACAGGAAGCCGGCAATGGGGGGTGGTAACTTCCCAGTTTCTGGGAGCATCAGGGAAAACACAGACATGTACAAGCATTTTCAGGAAGGTTGTGTTACATCAGCTCTGCCCTTGATCAGCCTGTTTCTCTTACAGTCAGAGTAGGTTCTGGGTTATGCACAGATTGCACACACTGGTAAAATCAGTGGTGGAACTCCCGGAGGCAATGGAGTCATCTGCCGGCGGGCGCCAGCCTTAAAGGGGGCACTGCCCCCCCCCTATGTTAAATATGCCCATTTGTAGAGGTGCTGCCTGGCAGTACCCTTACAGTATGCAGTTCGCCCCCCCCCCACCCCCCTTCATTTGACACCTGATTGGCTGCTGTCTGAGCAAATGACAACCACCAACAGGAGCCGACCAGGACTCAGAGACTCCGCAGCCAGTGCGGGACAGTGCCGCTCAGGGACGGATACCAAGGGGATGATCACCACCCTTCCCCCCCCCCAGAAGAAGGGTGGTGATCAAAAGTACCGCACCATACAAGCTCCCGGCAACTTGGCGCAGCCAACAGCCACGTGTGGTGTCAGTGGCCGGGTGCTAGCCTGACCAGCCACCTGTCACCAGCAGCACCCCCCCCCCCCAGGGAGAAGCATACCCAGAAGCAGCACCGTCCACGGGGAAGCCCCAGCCTGCCGAGGTCGCTCCAAGCTCCTGCTCAGCCGGCCCGCAGCAGCGCAATCAGCAGAATCCTGGGGAGCTGCAGCATAGCAAGCCTAGGACAAGGAGAAGGTACCTGCCACCCCCTCATCCAGGGGTGGATTTAGGGATGAGGGCGCCCCTAGGCACAACAATAATGTTTACTAAGTAGGACAGTTTATAGGGGCAGTATCTGCATGTCCTATCCATTTACACTCTATTTAAGATGGAAGATAGTACAGTACAGTTGATATTTTGCAGTTATTGGTACATTTTGGGCTGACAGTACTATCACAAGCATCCAAGTGCTGCCCTCAAACATGTGTCACCCCTAGGCACGTGCCTCACGTGCCTAATGGGAAATTCGGCTCTGCCCTCATCCCACCTGTCACCTCACACCCACATAGCCCCTGCGTTGTGGCCTAGAAGGGATCAGCACCGTGGGGCCTTGTGCTGGTCACATAGCATCTGTGCTGCCTACCTCCCACTCTAGACCCCCCCAGCCCCCATCCTTTCTCTCTTTGCTTGACACCTCTATCTCTCTCCCTCTCTTCTCTCTCTGCCTGATACCCCTCTCTCTCTCTGCCTGACACCTCTGTCTCTCTCTCTTTGAATGACCCCCCTCACCCTATCCCTTTCTCTGCCTGACCCCACTCTTACCCATCTCTCTTTTGCCTGACCCCACTAACTCTGCTTGTCTTCTGCTCTTATCCCCTTTCTCTTTGTAGCTGACCCCCTCTCTCTTACCACACTCTCTCTATTCCTGACAGTCTCACTTTCCTCACACTTTCTATCCCTGACATTATATCTATCCCTGAAATTATCTCGCTCTACCCTTTCTCTCTAGCTATCTATCTATGGGCCTTGAGTACCGTGATTGAGAATGCCTGAGGTAGACAGTCAATGTGAATCAGTCAATAGGTCAATGCGAATGCAATAGGTTGACACAGATATAAGGTTGACATGCACTAGGCTGACGTTGACAAAATGTCGACATGCACTAGGTTAACAAGGTGAATACAAGTAAAAGGTCGACGTGGCAATGGTTGACACATGAAAAGGTTGACATGAGTTTTTCACAAATTGTTACATTTTTGGGACTTCATATACTTTACCTGCCACGTGGATTACAATTGTTGACAGTGACACCAAAAAATGTGAAAAACTCATGTTGGCCTTTTGGTTCTCTGGTCTTTTACGTGTGTGTCTGTAATATGCTGCACAATCTATAGGCGCAATATAAATATCTGTTAATAATATTAGTGTAAGCTAGGTAATTAGTTCACTGGTGAATGGGAATTGTATGGTTAAATAGAACTTAACAAAAAAAACTTTATCAGTAAAAATTTTGTGTAAGCAAATGGATTCAGACAAAGAAGTATGAAAAATTTGCTATACAGATCTAAAGAAGGAAACTAGAGAAAGAACAAGTCCTGTGATTTATAAATCTTTTAGTGGAACTATACCTGACTGGAATTATAAATTCTTTATTTGCTCATTATTCTCACATTCGCAATGCACATTTTTCCTCTACAATCACCAGGGGCCTAATTTAATCCTAAGTGAAATATTGCCATCAAAGTTTAATGAAATCTCATGCATATTTCACCTAGAATCTCTCTTTATAAATTAGCACAATTAGGAAGCTGGACAGTTCCTAGGGGGGTCTATCTCTTTCTGCTCCCCTAGCAAAAGCAGTATTTGGCTACTTTACATTACCTTTGATAAATAGCAATAATTAAAATTCAGTGTCCAAAAAAAGGTTTTCTTTACCTTTCTGAGGTTAGCAGGAATATTGCTGGAAATACCGGTAGCGATTAGTATTAGACCTTTATCCTGAGCGTCAGTAGTTCCCGGAATCGGGATTTTGTGGCACTTTAGCTACTTCTGAACTGTGTTAGAGTCAAGACGATTAGAACTACTTAAGGTTACTTATTCCACTTATAAGTTCTCTAATTATTTAATAGATCAGTAACACTACGCAGTTAAGGCACTAGGCCAAAACATTAAAGTACATATGTAGTTATTGCAGAGAAGGAGCATATAAAACCTTTCATTATTATGAACATGATAAAAATAGGAATCCTATAAAACAAATATTATTTCTTTAGCAATGCATTCATTTTAGAACACAAGGCCTGATTCAGGCGCCCAACACTTTATTAGCTCATGTTGCAAAGGGACTGATTCAGACCTGATCGCAAGGCTGCAAATTCGCAGCCTATTTTTGGATGACCATGGTACATGCACATGGTACAGTGGGCCTTATTCTGATTCACTCTTAGAGGCAAATTCCTTCTCAAATGGACAAAACCATGTGCACTGCAGGGGGGCAGATGCAACATGTATAGGCCCAGTATGTGCATGCACACTGGGCCAGATGCACTAAGCTTCAAAAGTGATAAAATGGAGAGTGATAAACAATCAGCTAATTAGCTCCTGCCTGACATTCTTCAAACACAGTCTGTGACATGGCAGGTAGGAGCTGATTGGCTGGCTGTTTATCACTCTCCATTTTATCACTTTTGAAGCTTAGTGCATCTGGCCCACTATGAGATATTTTAAACAATATTGTTAATCTGGCCCTTTCTGAGTGATATAATTTATAATATCGCCAGTGTGTACCCTACAAACAATGTACTCTCCCACGGGATGTTGTCTACTCCCCTTGTCGTCTACATATGCAGGTCAATATGACTATATCATCAACAACTGCATATAAAGAGTAGGGACCGGATGCCGTCACTGAACGATATCACTCAGTGTGTATGCACTATATCGTTCTCCTGGGAGTTCAAGTGAAAGCATTAGAACAAAATCGTATAGTGTGTATGCACCTTAAGAAGTCCTCTCAGTATTTATCTTGAATGCAGATTGGATTTAATTCCTGCTGCTCTGCTAATATGGGATGCGCTTAACATCCCGGCAGTCATATATGGTTTACATATGATATTCATGATATTCAAAATAGGATTGAGACCTGTTAATACTCTAAATCACCATGAAGATTGTATTGTATATGCTTGATCTTTAATAAACAGTTGTTTAAAATAAAAAATGAAACATCCCAGCAGTCACAATGCAGCGTTCAGTATACCGAAGCCGGCATCCCAGCTGCACTTACAACACCAGTGCCAGAACTCCAAATAGATCAGATTCCTGAGGCCGAAATACTGCCAGTAGTAGTTGGTAGTAGTTGGTAAATATGCAGGCTGTCTAGCGTGTGGCTGGGGAAGGGCCATTAGGTTTAGGCATGAATGGGGGATTAAGGGTTAGGCTGCAGGGGGAGGGGGGTTTAGAGTCTGGCTGCAGGGGGGGTAAGGGGAGGCAGGAGGAGGGTAAGAATACTTACCGCCATTAGGACTCTGCCGTCGGTACTCTGATCACTAACATATGTTTCCAGCTAATATACTGCATAAGCAATAATAGCAATGGCTGTAGTGTTTTATGCTTTCTCATAAATTGCTGCTGGTGTATAACTCTTGCTGTTAGGTCAATGCTGCTACTGGCACTGTGCTTATATGTAGCTGTGACACAACAGTCTATAGCACGCTTATGAATGTTCTGGCTGCCATCATCCTCCTTTTCAGCAAAGTCTTCTTTCCCACTCAGGCCAGGTCTGCTCTTCCAGGCTCTATGCCTTGGAGCTGACTTTACTGAGCGCTTTGCTCCCCTGTCAGTAGGACAAGTGCCCCCTGTAGGGGGAATACATGCGCCCACTGCGGACATGCTCAAGGGCGGAGGGGTGTTACAAGCGGTCGCCTCCGGCCTGCTCAACCAAGAGGGGGGGGGGGATCGGGCACTACCCGCAACTGACCTATTTTGAAAATACTGCTGCTACCATTGGCCAAGGGAGGGGTATGGGCACTACCCGCAGTTGCCGCTGACCTGCTCAATGCATTGGGTGGGGTGCAGGCGCTACCCACCGCTGTTCAGGGGAATGAGCTGCATTCCTGCTCCTCTTGTGGCGGGTGGCTTATTTTCTGCAACTCATTGCTGCCCTCCAGTGGCCAGCACCCATAGGCAGATACCTAAAACTTCCTCGTGGTGGTGCCGGCCCCGGGTCCAGTAAGTATACTGGTAACCCTATCCCTCCCTCCCTACAGTCTAACCCTAACCTCCCCTAACCCTAATTCCCCTTCTAGTCCCTAAACCTTACCCTTCCCTGGCTTAACCATAACCCACCCTGCATACTAATGATTGGGATGGTACAGAGATGTAGCCTCACTCACTGCTGCTGTGTCAATTGCCATATGCAACTCCCGTGGCGATTGTCATGATTCCGTCTCTATGCATGTGCATTTAAATTGATCCGGTGGCCCATAGAAACACACTGAGTGCCACGGATTTTAATTTTGTGTGACAAATGGGCAATAGCTGTGGCAATCCAGCAACGATGAGTGTGGCTACATCTGCAATTTATAAAATTTAGAAGAATAACAATGCAATGCAAATGCTCTTTTGTGACTTCACCTGGCTGATATTCTGTAATTGACCCTTGGTTTGCTTGATTTGATTTGTGGGCTATGGTAGTGGCATTTTTGGGATGGATTCAGCTAATCTAATGAGTTCTTTGGATTGGGCCTTCTAATTTTATATAGATACAGTATAGTAAAGATTGGGCCAGGGAGTATGTGTGTTTTTGCTAATATAGAATTAAGTTTATGTTTGCTGTACTACTTAATGAATAGGAGATAAATAATTGAAGCTCTCTGGAACCTCCTCATTTTATTCTGTAAATAGGAAATACCATATCCCCTTCTTTTTCCTCTTTAAACTTCTGACCTCTGTTAGCAGGCTCATTTGGGTGTGATAAGGCCTTGAAGCTCCTGAGAAGCTTGTAGTGGTCATCAAGATGGTATTAAGAATCCTCTGGAGAGAATCATCTGCAGTAGCTGATTGTCCATTAACTATTAGTCGCAGAAGTATTAGTGTTGAATGTTGCTACATAAATCTTAATTCATACCTACAAATATAGTGTGCACGCACTGTAGTTTGAGAACCGCTGATTTAAGATTTTCGGTAATATAATGTTCATGCTTTGTAGTTTACTTTGGAAGGACTCCTTGGCGATGGTTTCTATAGGTTACTGGTCGGCCAAATCTACTAGTGAAGGACTAAAAGTTTATAAGCTATTTGCATGCTTGGCTAACAAAGGCAAATGAATTATGGGTTTACCTAAGGCATCTGGCTTCATTTGTCTCCACTTGTTTCCATTAGCTTGACGCCTAGTAAACTGAATTCTGTGGCCATCCTCATCGATCTCTATGGTATAGGTTGAGGAGAGGGGTACCACAAAAATCATTGTTTTACCTCTAGATAAATTCTGAGAATCGGCAAAAACAATGAAGGCAAAATGACTAGTAAAGGGGCAAGAAAAGGAAAAAGAAAGAATATTACTGAAAAATTGTGAAAAGGAGAGTAAAAAGAGAGAACATGAGAGTGTTGATGGACAGAAAAGAAGAGGAGGAAAATAAATGAATATTAAATATAGAAAAACATTCAGGAAAAGAAAGGAGAGAAAAAATAGAATAGACACTCCGTAGGGTAAATTTACTAAAGCTTCTAAAAATGTAAAGAGGGGATGCTGCAGATTAAAAGATTTAGTTAATTTACCCATTTAGAGTCCCCAAGCAGTCCTAGCTTTAGATGTACAGTGAGATAGGTCATTGACACCTGCAGTGTTTTTCAGACATGTAGAAATAAGAGATTCTACTGCAATCACATTCATTTTAATTGGTAGATGTTGCAGCTTTTCAGCTTCTGGGACAGCAGTTCTTCAAGCTGTGCTCAGTCTACAACCTAACTGTTCCATTATTTCAACTTTTATTTTGTTATCTTTATTCTAGTACATTCAGATTTCTTTTTTTTGCAATGCCTTACCTTTAACACTTTCATAATTAGAGAAGTGTGTGGATAAAGGTGTTATGTTACATTTGGTAAAAACAAGATATTTTCAGAAAAAGGTGCCTGTTAGTGTTTAAGATTAAGAATTGGACATAAACTTTTATTCACAAAATATATAATCAAATAAACTACCAACAATTAAAATAATATTTTTACTATGATCCTTAGGTTGAAATACATTCATCCATTAAATTTTTCAGAATATGTATTACACAACACTTTCATCCACATCCTCTTCAATAATTGTCAAAATAGGTAAATGGGGATTGATACACAAAGAAAGGTGTTATCTGTAGCATAAGGGTCCAACAGTTTGTAAAGGTTATTGGTGGGCTGTATGATATGGTGCCCAATCATTGTAAGCCAGGGGTCAGGAGGATGGCAAGATAAGAGAGAGAATGTAAGTAAGGATATGTTTGTACTGTACAATGGGGATGTAATTGATAGGAAAGGTTTATGAAGGTTATGTGGGCAGTTCTGGAATTTGATAAGCTTGTCTGAAGAGGTGAGTTTTCATCGAAGGCTTAAATGTTTGTAGACTAGAGGATAGTCTTATTGTGCATGGGAGGGCATTCCACAGAGTGAATAAAGCCTGAAGAATGTCCTGCAATCGTAAACGGGAGCAAGTAATGCACATGAACTAGAGACATAGACAGTGCCGGTGCAAGGTGGGGGGGGGCGCCCTGGCATCACCGCTCCACAGGGGGTGAGGAATATGGACGGCGCGCCGATCCGGGGGGGGGGGGGATTCGGCTACCATGCTGCTCCGGGGGTGCTATGTGGCCCGGTGCGCTGATCCGGGGGGGGGGGGGGGGGGATTCGACCGCTGTGCTGCGCCGGGGTGTGTGCGCGCGATATGTCTGGCGCGCTGATCCAGCAGGGGGGGCGGGGTGGCGAATAGGGTGCAATGCGGTTTCTGCGTAAGTAGTGACCGCCGCTCTCACCTCCATCCGGACTGCTCCCGACTACCCCCCCCCCCCCAGTGGCCCTGCCTAGTGGTGGCGCCGGCCCTGGACATAGATCATGTCAAGAGTGAAGAGGTTGAGTTGGGAGATGTTTTGAGAGAAGCAAAGAGATGTATGTTGGTGTAATTTGGTTTATGGTCTTGTGTGTAAGTAAAAGTATTTTATATTGAATACGCCACAATACAGGTAACCAATAAATGGACCTATAGTGTAGTTTTGCAGATGATAAACGTATGGCGAGTAAGATTAGGTGCACAGCTGCAGTCTGATGTATTGCAGTGGTGAGAATTTGTATTGGGGAAACCAGTAAAGACACTTAAGCAATAATCAATGCGTGAGATGATGAGAGCATAGATTAGAGTTTTAGCAGTGTCTTATGCAAGACACTGTCTGTTTATATTTCTATGCCATTAGGGGTCACTAGGAAGCTTATTGGTGTCCCGTAGTTCTGGGTTTAGCTTGAGACACTGCATTTCTGTCCTGGAATTAAGCACAGGTGTCTGGTATTGTGATCCAGTTACCAGCCTGGGAACAGCGGTGTAGCTAGGTGCCACAGTGCCCGGAGCAAGGCATGCTTTGCGCCCCCCACCCACGCCCGCCACCCTATTACATTACTATATATGCACCCCCAGGCTGCTCCACCTGTATAATAACAGGACCCCACAGGCTGCTCCCCATGTATAATAACAGGACCCCGCAGGCTGAGCCCCTGTATATTAACAGAACCACACAGGCTGCTCCCCATGTATCAAAATGACACCATAGGCTGCTCCCCCTGTATAATAACAGCACCCCACAGGCTGCTCCCCCTGTATCAAAATTACACCACGGGCTGCTCCCCCTGTATAATAACAGGACCCCACAGGCTGCTCCCCCTGTATAATAACAGGACCCCACAGGCTGCTCCCCCTGTATAATAACAGGACCCCACAGGCTGCTCCCCCTGTATAATAACAGGACCCCACAGGCTGCTCCCCATGTATAATAACTGGACCCCGCAGGCTGAGCCCCTGTATATTAACAGAACCACACAGACTGCTCCCCATGTATCAAAATGACACCATAGGCTGCTCCCCCTGTATAATAACAGGACCCCGCAGGCTGCTCCCCCTGTCTATCGGACCCCAATGGCTGCTCCCCCTGTCTATCAATAGGACACTACAGGCTGCTCCCCCTGTCTTACCTAGGGCCGGTGCAGGCCCGGTCAGTGCCCCAGGGGAGGTGGATGCGATGCGGCCGCGACCTACTCCACGGCACGGGGGGGTGCGGGCCATGGAGTTTGCCGTGATCCATGGTGGGCAGGGGAGTGGCACCTCCTGGCAGCGCGGCAGTGGAAGTGCCGTGGACAGCCCTCCTCCCCCCCGGTGGCACCTCCTGGCAGCGCGGCAGTGGAAGTGCCATGGACAGCCCTCCTCCCCCCAGCGGCACTGGGTGGGCAGCAAAGAAAAGGCACATGGAGGATGCCTTCTTAGCAAGTGGGGGGTGGTTAGGGAGCGGTCGGCTCTGAACCGGCATGGACGGGGGTGCGGGCAACGCTGACCTGAATCCAGGGGGGTCCAAAGTGCCGCCCTCCATTCTCGACGGCAGCAGTCAAGTCCGTGGAATGCACAGGCTACTTCCTGCGTCCGGCCTCCTGCACTAGATGTCCTCATTGCAGGAGGCCGGCAGCCATTTTTCTGAAGACTTTTAACTCAGGCAGCGGGCGCGTGGTATACAGCAGGGCCAGGTTGCCGTTCGTGGTGTGTGGCTCCGGCGCCATGTCAACTGTCTGCGCCCGGAGCACCAGCCCTCTCCTGCTACCACCTTCTCTGTGCGTTTGGCACTAAAAGCCTCAACAGGGTAGCATCTCTTATAGTTAGGGTGTGTAGTTTGTTGCCTTCTCCTAAATTACTTCTTTCTTCCACCATGTTACTCTATACAGAATAAGACAAGATGGCCCAAGCACATGCTCAGTAGACATCTCAGTGGCCATCTTGGGATAGGGCATGTCTCTGGAAAACAGGAAGACTGAGTCTATACTTATGTGCACTCCTCTTTCAACATGTATGACATTGCAAATATAGGGCTTGATGCACAGTTCGATGTAAAGGTGTGTACACATAAGACTCAGCCCCAGAGATTTCGAAAGAGCCCCATGTGTAATCAAAATGTAGTTTAGCTGTCAGAGAGACAGCTAACTATATCCTGCCTGCCCCAGGAGCCGTGGCCAAATGCACAGTGCAGGTGGCATCTAAAAAAAATGTTGTTGCCTGCACAGTCTATTTGGCCGGACGATAGCTATCGGCGCTGTGTACACGTCGGGCGATTCTGTCAAACCTTCTAGGCGCTTTTCAAAATCTAGTCAAAATCGCCTGGAAGAATGGCCCTGCGTGTTCTGATATAACAAAGCAAGATAAATTGTGTGAGTTTCAGGTTCTGCATTTATTATTCTTGTAAATGCTTTGCTGTGCTAATACTATACTTTGTCCTACCTCAATGCACACATTGCCATTGCCCTGGGCTATACACACGGAGTGATCAGTGCTACATTTCTAAGTGATCTAGTCAGATTGGAGTGAAAATCGCCCCGTGTGTATACCCCTTCAGAGAATTTTGTTATTTAAAAAATAAACATACATAAAATACAAATCTCCACTAAACTATGTGAACTGCAAAAGTTGGGACAAAGTATTCATTTGGGCTAATTGTGATTTCCATTTTATAGCAAAAATCTAGTCTCGGACATTTTTAAAGCCTAATTCTTAATAGTGAATTGTATCTTAATTAAAAAAACAACCCCCATTTTTACAAATCTGTCAAAAATCATAAATGTTTAATAAAAGTTTTAAATTAGCCTTCTTTTTTTGTGTGATACATCAATAGCTGAGTAGCACAGTATAAAATGAACAGCCCCGAGCATCTTACTTTCTGTCATTTCCACAATTTATGACAATGAGTTTTCCATTCTTTCGTCCACATTATATTTTATACAGTCTTCTGCTTACTTTCTTTTATAGGTTTAATTCAAAATAAAGAGCATCCAGAAGGCCGGAATATTAAATAAGTAGCAGCCTGTCTCTTGGTGTCAAGGCTTTTCAAACCAGTTAAATGGAACATTTATTTAATGTGTGCAAACAGGGAAGCTATGATTCTAAACTGCAACCACTGAAAAGGGAGCATTCTGATTGCCTATTTACATGTAAACAAACAGTTCTGATTTGATCTTTTTAAACATAGAAATATGGAAACTGACAGCAAAAATATACTTATACTTCTATTTATTTTCTTCTTTCTCCGAGGATTACAGAACCAGTAAATGTAAATTGAAATTATTTTATTGTAACTTTCCTAAAATAATTGACATGTCCTCTTCTGCCCATAAATGTTTTTGCACAGGCATCCTCAAAGTGGCGTAGCTATAAATAATTCTCCCCCCTGACAAAAAAAATTTGGCGTACCCCCCCCCCCCCCCAAGCGAGGGCGAGGTGATGGACTACAGGCGCCGCTGCTGAACTGACAGGTGACCCAGGCAGCAATGAGTGCTGAGCTGGTCCCGCCTTGTTCATATCTAATGAGTGGGGACCCATCACAGTGCATATTTAATGAGCGGGTCCTCGTCCCTTTCAAATGTATTGAGCACCCACTGTCAGTTCACTTTCAAATGTATTGAGCAGGTCCCTGTCAGTTCATTTTCAAATGTATTGAGTGGGACCCTGTCAGTTCAGCCAGCGGCGCCCACCGCAGACCCCGCTGGTGATGTTCCTCCAAGCCGCTGGGGGGTCTGCCACATAGGTAGCTACGCCACTGCATCCTCACATGTAATTGATTGATCATGCAATAAGCATGAATTGTGTTTTTTTGTTGGCCGTTGCCCGCAGCATGTACTTTTTATTTGCACTTGCATATTTTTTGTACTGGGTGTCATAAATGTGACATTCAGTTTTGCAACATTAGGGGATGGAAAGTAGAGGTAGATACCACCAAAGTACAGACACCGGCCCTTTTTCAGATCTGATCGCAGTACAAATTTGTTTGGACAATGTTCAAAACCATGTGCACTGCAGGTGGAGAGAGAGTTAGATTTGTGTGAGTTATTTTGTTTCTGTGCATGGTGAATACTGGCTGCATTATTTTTACACTGCAATTTAGATTTCAGTTTCAACACACCCCACCCAAATGTAACTCTCTCTGCACATGTTACATCTGCCCCACCTGCAGTGCACATGGTTTCGCCCATTTTCCCAATACATTTGTACAGACATCTGGCCATGACCATACAGTATTGTTTAATGAACAATATCTAAATAGAAATTATGAACCAGAGATTAAATCTATTTAGAGATATAATTTGCAGAACACCCATCCAAAAGATTATTCATTTAATGATGACATTTTGGACAACATGGGACAAAGAATGCTTCATGAACATTGTTACATATTTATGGCATCTACATATACAAATGCACATCAGACTAATAGAGGATACACAAGGTGAGATATGCAGTATTTTTCTATTTGATTTTGCTTAAAGACACAAAATCAAATAGAAAATCAAATAGAAAATCGAATAGATAATCAAATAGGCATCGAATGGTTCTTCTACATTCGATGCAGATTTGATCCCAATGCACGCTCCCATGTAGTGTAAATATATAGAAAAAAGTATTGTCAGGCAAGACTATATAGTATAAATCTGTACTATATAATCAAATGGAATACATTTTGCGTACCATTTGATTCGATCCTTTTTTGATCCCAATCGAATCAGGATCAAAACACAAGCAAAATCACACCGTGTGTACCCTCTATAACAATAGCTCAACAGACATTGTACCCTGAAGTGCACAAATTAATACAATCCCAGAGTCCTAAACTTTGTCTCTTGCTCTTCTCCTGCACAGGTAATCATGCTACTCTAATCTGAATGGATTTCTCATGACCATTAGAGACAACTACTGTACTTGGGTAAAGGGTGACAGATAAACTGCTGACCCACTCTGCAGACTACATTTGCTAAAGCATTGATCACTTTTTTAATAGATCATCAATAGATCATCATCACACAGGGTTCCATGCATGTACTGTATTTAGCACATCCTGTGATGCATGATGCCTGGCATGAGTGATCTGCACAAAGCGGTGCAGAATGCAACCTTTTCTTTAAGTTTGTATCATATTTGCACCAAAGGCACAGTGTAATGCCACTCATCTGTGCCAGAGACACTGGGCTGGGACTTTAACTGCGCAGGAATTAGATTTAAATCTGTACAAAGTCGCAGATGAAGCACAGTTGAACTTGGTATTGAAAAAGCTGCAGCTGTCACATCATAGAGCTTCATATACAACTTGTTGCATATCAAATTTATCAGAAGAGTCTCAATTAGTGGTTTTGTCACATCACATTGTAATGGAAACACAGTTTTCAGTGAAAATGTTGTGAAAAAAACACTCAGCATGAACCATGTCGTACGGGACTAGCGTGCCGATAAGGACTGTTTTGCACGACTGCATCATGAGCCTGTGAGGACACATCTGTGCTTCTAATTTTGATCTTGCAACATGGTATATAGGGGGGAATTATCTTTAGCGAGATCAGTATGACTTCCCGACATTCTAAATACCTACGGTCAAAATACCGATAAGCATTGGCAGATAGTTAAAATACCTACATGCTCAAAATGGCGACAGTTGAAATGCCGACATGTCAAAAAGTCATTGTGTTTTTTTGGGGGGTGCCTATGTCGGCATGGACACCGTATAAGTGTACCACGTCCGCTTACCATGCGCTTGGCACACTATTATTATCTACCTCTATGTCCACTTGGATCGTGAAGTAAGAAGTCGGTTTCAAAGAAAAAAAATCACAAAAAATTCATATCAACTTTTTGACATGTTGACAAATTTAAATGTCAGCTTTTTCACAGTCTCAGTATTTTTACCATCTCATCGTAATGAATGTCTGCATTTTGACCAACGGTATTTTGACTGTCATTAAATTGACTGCAGTGGCGTAAGTTTGTCGCAGTTGCCCGGAGGCAGGATAAATATTGGTGCCCCCCAAATACCTCAATCGGTAAGGTGTCTGTCACCAATAAGACAGGTGATAGGTCTAATACAGAGTGTGACACTTGCAAAAATGATGTTTGAAGGGGAGTCAGCCACAGAAGTGATATCAACAGCTTTCAATTAACTAATTCAAACTTGCAGGCCATAAGAGGTGCCCCCTTGGGAGCAGGAGCCCGGCGGCAGATGACTCCATTGCCTCCCAGAGTTACACCTCTGATTGACTGCATCCCTCCTTAGCAATATACTGAAATTACAGCATGAGTTATATTTTCTAACTTAGTATAAAAATTGCTCTCCTTTTTCCCAAGCTAATTTTTGAAGATGAACCAGAGCTGCAGGAAAGTTCTAATAGCTCTGATATGGGTAATTGTGTGAGTCAGCTTTCTTCAACAAAAACTAGATGACCTACAAACTATAAATTATTCATTTCAAATGAACATAACACTCGGCAATAATTACAAATTAAATTTGATATTAAATATAACTGTTCACAAGCTTTCATAAATAAAATGTCTTTCTGTAAATGAACATTATACATTATAAATAAAATGACATTTCAATGCCAGAATGAACTTTAACATATTGCACTGCAATGCATCCAGATCTACCCTGCAGCTGAAGGCTTAATAAATTCTCATAGGAAATCATACATAGTAAAACTTGGCATATTCTTTTTAATAACTACATTACATATGAAAAAAAATCAGCCCTGACTATAATGAAGAATAGCGCATCCTTAAGCCATTACACTGAGATGGAAATACATTGCAACAAAGAGGTACGATGAGGGTCACTTAGCAAAATAAAGTATAGCAAAATATGCACTTAGCACATTGCAAATGCAATTTGTCCATGTTTTTGTGTGAATGTAACTGACTTTCAAGCAACACACATACATTTTATAAAATAGCAATGTCGGCGGTTGGGCAAAATCTTTATATCTTCCGATAGGAAGATCAGAGCACAGCCTGCTATGTGCATGCAAGAACCCTAAATGTGCCTACACCCACTTGCAATTACAATGTGGTACCAATGTTTGCTTTTACTACTGTGCATGTACAAAAAGTCTAGTACATACTTTAGGCAGTTCCAGATAAACAAAGGGGCGGATAAAGCTGCAGCTCCAGGCCTCCAAAAAGATATTATAATAAGACATATAAACACAATGCACTTAATTTAATATTTTTTCTCTGAATTTCTCGATAAGAAGCATTTGGCCTAGGGGTGCCTTGAAAATATTTTGATGCTCTAGGGTGCCGTGATTCAAAAAAGTTTGGGAACCCCTGCACTAGAAGATTATACGTCCAATCTGGCTGGTTGGAATGAAAATCTGGAAATTTTGGGGAGCAAATGACAATTGACCATTTGCTCCTAAACATGGAAAACAGACACAAATTGGTCCTACGGACAAATTGGTCAATTTAAGGCCCATACACACTAGAAAATATGAAAGATGAAAGATATTGGTGAACAATTTCCCTTGAGCTGATCATGAAAGATATTGTGCATCCACACTGAACAATGGGTGCAAATGGCGTGAGCAATATTGGCAGATTGATCTGCTTGATGTGAAGATGTGAGCGTGGGGGGGGGGGGGGGGGGGGAGGCACATTGTTAAAATATTAGACATACACAATAGAGCAGGCATTCCCAACCACGGTCCTCAAGGCACACCAACAGTGAAGGTTTTAGTGATATCCATTCAGCGCAGATGGTTTAATCAGAATCCCTCAGATACTAATTAAGTCACCTGTGCTCAAGCCTGGATATCTACAAAACCTGCACTGTTAGTGTGCCTTGAGGACCGTGGTTGGGAATGCCTGCACTAGAAGATACAGTACTTGTGTAATATCTGGGCGCCTGATTTTTTTCATCTTATGTCATTGTACAACCAGAAATCGGTCGCATCGCATCGCATGCGATGCAATGCGATTGGACCCGATTTTTAATTGTACAGGCACCCAGATGCCTGATTCCTATGTTAAATGGCCACCCAGACCCAATTTTTAATTGTATACCCCCCATGATGGTTAATTATTAGGTAATGTTCCCCCCCCCCATTGCTAGCGCCACCCCACGATCAAAGCCAACCCGAAGAGTGGCGAGTGCGGCGGTACGCATCCTCTGTCCTTTTCATACCCCCACTATCCACGTCTGCGTCCCCCACTATCCACCGAGCCCGAAGCGTGGTGTGCGCAGCGCGCCCCACGAGGGGACGCGCATAACTTCACATGTATTCCGTGTCCCCTCGCCGCGCTTCGGGCTCGGTGGCTCGCTGCGCTCGCCACACTATATAAAATCAACTCCGTGCCGACGTGCATAGTGGGGGTATGAAAAGGTCGGAGGACGCATACCGCCACCCCTCGTGGGCTCGCTGTGCTCGCCACGCTTCGGGTTGGCGTTGATCGTGGGGTGGCGTTAACAATGGGGGGGCATTTTACCTAATAATTAACCATCATGGTGGGTATGCAATTAAACATTGGGTCTGGGGGGCCATTTAATATTGGGTACAATGTAAAAATCGGGTCGGTCGCGTCGCATCGCATGCCATTGTAATGGCATGTGATGCGACCGATTTTTACATTGTACAAGGAACGTCCAAAAACCCCGAAAATCGGGTCCCATCGCGTCTCATCGCATGCCTTAAGTACTGGCATGCGATGAAAATATCGGGCACTCAGATATTACACAAGTACCGAGGATATTGCCATCAATATCTTTTAGAGGCCCCTTTCTGAACAAGATTGATGCCAATATCTTCTATTGTGTATGGGCCTGTATGCAGATGACTGCTTTTGTCCATTTTCCAGCATTTGTGAGCAAACGATCAATAGTAATTTGGGTACTTGTGTATTATCTGGGCGCCCGATGTTGAAATTGTATGCCACTACCCAAGGCATGCGATGCGACCCGATTTCACCCCATTTTTCCCTTGAAATTACCTGGAGGTGCTACTGTAGACAAAATCGCGTCCCATTGCATGGAATTGTATGGTATACAATGCAATGCGATGTGATGCAACACGATTTTAACCCATCCCGCCCAATTGTAATCCCGCCCTCTGCCACATCTGGCAGAATTTCATTCTGAGGGAGTTTTATGAGGAGATAACAAGTGCTTTGCTGTGGTAGTGTGTATGAGAGGTTTTCTGAGGTGTTTTTTTTTTTTGGATTTCGAGCGGATTTGTTTGAATATTGGTCCATTTTGTCCATTTCATCATATTTAACGTTAACTTCAAGTATGGCTTCGTCGGGCAGTATATTCAGCCTCCCCCAGACGGAAGAGGATGCTGTACAGTTAATGCAGGACCATGGCCTTCTTCCAGCGACAGCCATCTGTCCAAACGGACACCCGATGCGGCTGTCCATCAAGGAGCAGAAATGGCGCTGCTATGTTAAAAGCTGTGCCAAAAAGCAAAGTTTGCAGGCCTCACTGTTTTACCCTGAATGGACTTTCATTCACGAAGATTATCCGTTTCATTTTCTGCTGGAGTAAGGAACTAACGTCGATAGACTTCTGCGACAAGCACCTTAATATTTCCAACAAGACGGCTGTGTTCTACAACGCCTTGATGCGGGAGGCGTGTCCCAGCCACAACGCCGCATCGGGGGAACAGGCAGAATCATAGAGACTGATGAGTCGCTGTTTGTGAAGAGACAAGCAAATGTCGGCAGAGTTCTCCCACAGCAGTGGGTCTTTGGAGGAGTCTGCCGCGAAACAGAGGAATGCTTCATGCTGCCTGTTCAACAACAAGATGCCACAACCCTGATGGCCGCGATTACACAGCACATCGAGCCTGGCACGACAATTGTGAGTGATTGCTGGCGTGCCTACAATACTACTGAACTTGAGCGTGCTGGATATAATCATTTGAGGGTCAATCACAAATACAACTTTGTTGACCCCCAGACTGGAGCACATACCCAAAATATAGAAAGACTATGGGGATGTGCAAAATGGCGAAACAAACGCCAGCGGGGCACATCACCTTGACTCTTATATGCAGGAATTTGTGTGGCGAAAGTGCCTGGCGGGTGACAGCGCATTTACACGCATTTTACACGCACTCAGTTTGTTGATGAAGTAATTATGGGTATTTATGATTATTATATTTCTTCTTTTTGTTCTTTAATTATTGTTATATTTAATCATTATGTTTGTTTGTAATCTATTTATTGCTGATATTTCTTCATTTTGTTCTTTACATTAATACAGTTCTTCCTTAACTCCTGTTGTCATTAATGTGTCAGATATGAATGATATTGGATGTTGTGAATGTGTCCACAAGGCCCACAACCAGGGCACTATCAACGCGAACCCGAAGCGTGGCGAGCGGCGGCGGTACGCGTCCTCCAACCTTTTCAGCGTGGAGTTGATTTTATATAGTGTGGTGAGTGCAGCGAGCCACCGAGCCCGAAGCGTGGCAAGCTCATTACTTCACATGTATTCCGCGTCCCCTCATGGAGCTCGCTGTGCTCGCCACGCTTCGGGCTCGCTGCGCTCGCCACACTATACAAAATCAACTCCACGCCGACATGTATAGTGGGGGTATGAAAAGGTCAGAGGATGCGTACCGCCCCCGTCGCGGGCATGCTGCACTCGCCAAGCTTCGGGTTTGCGTTGATAGTGCGGTGGCATTGACAATGGGGGAGCATTTAACATAGTCATTACCCATCAGGGTGGGTATACAATTAAAAATCGGGTCTGGGTGGGCATTTCACATAGGAATCAGGCATCTGGGTGCCTGTACAATTAAAAATCGGTTCCAATCGCCTCACATCGCATCGCATGCGATATGATTGTATGCGATGCAACGTGATTTTTTACCCTGCGATGAAAAAATCGGGCGCCCAGATATTACACAAGTAACATCATTTGTTCCCAGAAATTTCAAGATTTTCATTCTAACCAGCCACATTGGAAACATAATATTTTAGTGTGTGTGGGCCTTTACACTTGTGAGGCAAAACAGGGTTACTGATGGGAAGAGTGTTTGTCTTATTATGAGTTACTGTAGGTAGACCCGGAGCAGATGCATACATGCCTTGGGAGTTGTAACTGTTGTGTATGCTTAAGGACTGGTGTAAAGATACAGAATGATGATTATTATAATCAACAGCAATATGTAGTTCAGGCATGTCCAACGTTGGCCCTCCAGATGTTGTGAAACTACACATCCCAGCATGCTTTGCAATAGTTTTAGCATTCTCTAATAGCAAAACTGTGGCAAAGCATGCTGGGATGTGTAGTTTCACAACATCTGGAGGGCCAACGTTGGACATGCCTGATGTAGTTGATTCTGATTGGCAGATTGCAGATAGATCTATCCAGCTGAGTGTGATTAATTAATTAATTAAAAGCTTGTTTCCATCAATGCACATTTTGTAATTGATATTTTTCTTTTAGACTATGGTAGGAATAAAGAACAGAATTTGATATTTAAAGGAGAAAACAACAGATGTTTGTATTGAATTTCAATTGTATTTGTCTTTCGGCACTATGTAAATGGAACATCCAACGTTCTAATTTCATTTTTACACTGGCAAGACAATATTCCAGCATGGAGCGGTGCTGTGCTCTGACATTTTGCCATTCTCCCAGTTATCACTAATGCAGAAAAGCAGAAGGAGAGCACCAGAGCAAGTTGTAATTGAATCAGGATTTTAGGCTATAATTAGAAAAGGTGCACAAAAATGATGCACAACTGCGATTTCTCAGGGATTCTCAAGTGCAAAAAGGTTTTAACATTACGCTGTGCACTAATATGCAATGGACCTCACAAACTCTGTGATCAGAGCCAGCACTAGGCAATTTCCTGTCCCTTTGCAGGTAATCAAACCACAATCTTAAGGTCCATACACAGTGGGCGATTTTGCTCAGCGTGTATGCTGGCCAATGATGGGGAAAATAGCTGGGCCTGAAAAATGCTCAGTGCATACACAATGAGCATTTTAGCAATTTTCTCAGGGGTTGATGACTTTCTATTGCAGGACAGTATGGAAAGCCATCTACCCCGTTGCTCACCTGCTTCTGGTAATATGATATACACTGGGCGGCATTGGAACTGGAAGCTGCTTTCAGCTCAAAGTCACCCAGTGTTTATGGGCCCTCAGTGTTTATACACTGATGTATAAAGGAATAAATAAAAATAAATGACACTATGTGTGTATATATATATATATATATATATATATATATATATATATATATATATATATATATATATATATATATATATATATATATATATATATATATATATATATATATATATATATATATATATATATATATATATATATATATATACAACCTTATACCACCAGCATTAGTTTCAAATGCAAATGATAGGACCAGCACATCCAGTACTGAATGAAAAATATCAACACATTTATTTGAATAATGTGAAATAGGTCAATACTTATCCACGGGCAGCAGCAGGATCAACATGGAATATCACATGGATCTATAGGCAGCACAATTATAAGCCGTGGAGCAATCTGGTGCCCTGACGGGCCGTTTCGGCGCTTCTGCGCCTTTTTCAAAGGGAGTCACACAAAATGAGCCCCAAATGACCATATTTAAGCAGGTGGAGTGTGCCATACTTACCCAAGGCCAGGGGTGATCAGGACGCCGTCCGCACTCTGCCGCCGCCATTCCTCCGTCTCCTCCCGTCTAGCGTCACAGCTACCGCATCCGGAATAAAAAAAACGGAAGTGGAACTGAATTCACCAGCCGTGGAGTGCGGGGGAATGATCAGGCTGCCGCACAGTCCGGTTGTTGTCGCTGTTACACATCCGTAGCCATGGAAACCGGCAACACACAATTCCAATATAACTAAAGTGAAAACCAAATAATGAATAACAAAACATAATATAACGGATCCATAATACCCAGTGCGTGCAACCAGTATGTATAAATTCAGTACAGGTAACCATAACACTCTTATAATGAATCATATCCAGCAGGACCTGTGTATACTGTATAGAATGGCTTACACACACTGAGCATGTAGGATCTAAAATAAACTATACACCAAAAAATAAAAATCAAAGGAAACCTATAAAAGCACACAACTAAGTATCAGGAAGGTACAATCACAAAATCAGAGTACATATATATTGGTATAGGCCAATTAGGTCAAAAAGACCCAGTAGGCTCCATCGGTATCACTACACACGTATCTAGATAAAAATGGACATATTCAATTCCTCGTTGAGGCCTTTAGGAGCAAGCGATTACAAATCGTAAATCCATTGGCTCTCACGTTGGAGTAGCCTTTTATGCCGATCACCCCCTCTCCTCATTGGGGGAATATGATCGATAAATTTAAAGTCTCTCATACGATGACCACAGTTTGCAAAGTGCCTTGCTACTGGAGGGGTTAATTTGTCCACCTTAATCAACGCTTTTTTCACCGAGGAGCGGTGAGCCGCAATTCTCTCCTTTAGAGTTCGGACAGTTTTGCCCACATATATCTTGTGGCATGGGCATAAGACGATGTATACCACGAATTTGGTGTCGCAAGGTTGTATTCATTTGTTGACCTGGCACTCAACTTTGCCTATTGAAAAGTGTGCGTTTCCCTCAAGTAACATATATATATATATATATATATATATATATATATATATATATATATATATATATATATATATATACATATATATATATATATATATAAATATAATTCTATTAATGTGGGTAGCATGTTGGACTTTAATAATGTGTGTGCATGTGCCAGAGATTCACATTACAACGCAGAATTCACCTGGCATTGACAGGTGGGGGTTGAAGGAAGGGGGTAGGTCCCCGCATGTTTCATTTGTACTGGACCCCTGAGCCCCATATTTTCTAATGGCAGCTCTGTTCATCTGTCCAGCAAGCAGCGCCAGCAGCATCCCCAACAGCAGTCAGTTCAGCACCTTTCACCACTGTACATGTTGAGCTAAATTTAAGTTTAATCAAATTCTTTTTATAGACTTTAATTTTTGTGGGCGGGTACGCATCCCCCCTGCAGCTCTGCTGCTCCCTGAATCTGTGGGACCATGCTATGTGGGTGGGTGTGGCACTGTGGCTGGCAGGGAGTCAGTGTCTCTGCAAAGGCCTGGGAGGAGGAGCTGATCATACTCAGCAGCTATCCTCCTGTGGCTGTTTTTGTTGTTACCTTTTGCCCTTGCCTACAGCTCACCGACCACTCCTGCTGCTGATAGGTCTGATCATGGTAGCCATTCCAGAGCTGAGTGCTCCGATCATTATAGCCAGCCCAGAGTAGTAGAGCTGCCTTCAGAATGATTAACATCTATATTTGATTGAAAGTCCTGAGACAGACTCCAAGGTCCTTGCTGAATAATTTTTGGTACAGTGAGTGGTAAAATTAAATAAAGGCTCAGTGGCTGTAGTCAGAAGAATATCCAAGTGCATAGTATACATCAGAATGGCCAGGATAAGTGTGGGAATTATATATATCATGAATTTATAGTACCTGATGAAGTATACTTCACAATCGGGCAGCTTGTAAATTTGATATATAGTGTTAACTGCAAATAAAGCTGTTTGATGAAAATGCAGCTACCATAGACAGTACTAAATAGACATTGAGGTGAAATTAACTATGGTACAGAATTGTATACAGTAGATCATGATTATATAATATGTGATATCTTTATAGAACACGTAGGAATTTGAATCAAGGGCTCATTTGTCATGTCAGAGACTGGTACGCTGCCATACTAAAACACTGAATCCTGATCAATGTTTTTTTTTATATTAGCTTGTGCTAAAAGAAATTCTACATTATACCATTTCAAGCATCAGTCATAACAGAGCCCTTGTTTGTTTAGGATATATGTTTAAGCCAGCTGCTAATACTTTTTCTGCTGCACAAATAGCATATTTTCAGTTACAACAGATCTTACTCCCACACATGACTGCATTATTTGTGGAATAAAAAGCACACAAAGATAACAGCATTCACACAGAGTAATGATGTGGAGACCTTGAAAAATAATAATAATTGGGAAAAAAATGATTTTTCACGCATTGATTTGCATAAATGGTTTGGGGGTGTGGCCAAAATGCTTTAATGAAAGTAGAACTGGCAGAACAATGTTACTAAAATTGTCAGTGACATCTGCGGTGCAGTAAACACAATTGGTAAGACAATCTTTGGCACAACAATTGGATTACTGTCTTTGGCTAATGGTGTGTACACACTATCGATTTGGCTTGCGATGCGATCAGATCGCATCGGGATCGCATTGCACGGCAGCATGCGATCTGTATACGATTTTGACTATATAGTGCAGATCTGCACTATATAGTCTATGCAGCCAAGACTTTCTGCCTATGATACGGGAGTGAGCATCCGGATTGCAACAGGATCGCAAGGGTTAAAACCCATGTGATCTGCATGCGATCCCGATGCGATTTTGACTATATAGTCAAAATCTCATGCACATTGTACACCATAAGTCAGGAGTGTCCAAACTTTTTGCGATGAGGGCCAGTTTGGTGAGGTGAAAATGTGGGGGGCTGACCATTCAGCCTGACATTCTTTGAATCATCAGAATGGTCCCCCACTCTGCTCCATTCACTTTGTGTCCCCCAGCCTGCCCCCCATCTGTGTGTGCATGTGCCAGAGATTCACATTACACAGCAGAATTCACCTGGCATTGACACTGTATATTCCATAGACTGTATATTCCACTGTATATTCCATAGACTGCCCCCTCTTTCTCTGTATTTCCTCCAGCCTGCCCCCATTCTCTGTAAGTCCCCCACTCTGCCCCTTCACTGTATATTCCCCTGCCTGACCATCTTTCTCTGTATGTCCCCCGGCCTGCTCCTCCTTCACTATATGTCCACCATTCACTGTATGTTTTCCACTCTGCACCCATTCACTCTGTCCCCCAGCCTGTCCCCCCTTCGCTGAATGTCCATCACTGCCTCCATTTACTGTATGTGCCAAAACCTGACCCTCCATTCACTGTATGTCCCAAAGCCTGACCCTCCTTCACTGTATGTTCCCCAATCTGCCCCCATTCACTGTATGACTCCCATTCACTATGTCCCACAGTCTGCCACCCTTCTCTGAATGTCCATCACTGCCTCCATTCACTGTATGTCCCCCAGCCTGACTCTCCTTCACTGTATGTCTCCCACTCTGCCCCCATTAACTGTATGTCCCCCTGCCTGCCCCCTCCCTTTTCTGTATGATTCCCAGCCCCTTGTGTGAGCCGACGGAGAGGCAAAGCAGGAACTGCAAGGACAGGAGATGCTTGGGCTCCCGCTGCCGCCCTCCTCCACTCTGCATGTTACGGGAGCAAGCTTCCCCCTTGTTGCACCCCCTCCCCACACACTGCTGTCACTGTGATTGCGGAGGAGGGTGATATACAATTGCAGCTGCAGGGGTTGGATGCATACTCACCCGATAGACGCCTAACACATCTCACTGTGGCGGCCTGCACCTCCTCACTGCTGCAGACCAGAGGCGTAGCTAGGGCGGTGCCGGCGGAGCGTGTGCTCCGGGCGCAGACAGTTGACATGGCGCCGGAGCCACACACCGCGAACGGCAACCCTGCCCTGCTGTATACCGCCCGCCCGCTGCCTGAGTCTTCAGAAAAATGGCTGCCGGCCTCCTGCAATGAGGACATCTAGTGCAGGAGGCCGGAAGCAGGAAGTAGCCTGTGCGTCCCACGGACTTGCTGCCGTTGAGAATGGAGGGCGGCACTTTGGACCCCCCTGGATTCAGGTCAGCGTTGCCCGCAACCCCGTCATCCCTGTCCATGCCGGTTTAGAGCTGACCGCCCCCTAACCACCCCCCACTTGCTGAGAAGGCATCCTCCATGTGCCTTTTCTTTGCTGCCCACCCAGTGCCGGCGGGGGGAGGAGGGCTGTACACGGCACTTCCACTGCCGCGCTGACAGGAGGTGCCACCGGGGGGAGGAGGGCTGTCCACGGCACTTGCGCTGCCAGGAGGTGCCACTCCCCTGCCCACCATGGATCACGGCAAACTCCATGGCCCGCACCCCCCCCGTGCCATGGAGAGTAGGTCGCGGCCGCATCGCATCCACCTCCCCTGGGGCGCTGACCGGGCCTGCACCGGCCCTGGGTAAGACAGGGGGAGCAGCCTGTAGTGTCCTAATGATAGACAGGGGGATCAGCCAGTGGGGTCTGATAGACAGGGAGAGCAGCCTGTGGTGTCCTGTTATTATACAGGGGCAGCAGCCTATGGTGTCATTTTGATACATGGGAGCAGTCTGTGTGGTTCTGTTAATATACAGGGGCTCAGCCTGTGGGGTCCTGTTATTATACATGGGGAGCAGCCTGTGGGGTCCTGTTATTATACAGGGGGAGTAGCCTGTGGGGTCCTGTTATTATTACAGGGGGAGCAGCCTGTGGGGTCCTGTTATTATACAGGGGGAGCAGTCCGTGGTGTAATTTTGATACAGGGGGAGCAGCCTGTGGGGTGCTGTTATTATACAGGGGGAGCAGCCTAAAGTGTCATTTTGATACATGGGGAGCAGCCTGTGTGGTTCTGTTAAAATACAGGGGCTCAGCCTGCGGGGTCCTGTTATAATACAGGGGGAGCAGCCTGTGGGGTCCTGTTATTATACAGGGGGAGTAGCCTGTGGGGTCCTGTTATTATACAGGTGGAGCAGTCTGCGGGTGCATATAGTAATGTAATAGGGTGGCGGGCGTGGGTGGGGGGCGCAATGCATGCCTTGCTCCGGGCACTGTGGCACCTAGCTACACCGCTGCTGCAGACAGCAAGGTAAAGGCACGCTTGCAGGGGCCCCGCCTTTAGTGCTGTGTGTCCCGCATCTGATGCTCCACCTGCTTCTGTCTGGAGGCTGCGGGCCCCTTGAAATGACAACACGGGCCGCAATTGGCCCCCAGGCTGGACTTTGGACATGCCTGCCATAAGTCATTGATATTGTGTGTAATATTTAAAAAAATAGTACAGGTTGAGTATCCCTTATCCGAAATGCTCAGGACCACGAGCATTCCGAATAAGGGATTTTTCCATTTTTTGGAATAATTTTTTAATTACATACTTACCTGTCCCCTGGTGGGTCCCTGATGGTCCCTCGGCATCCATGGAGTCCTCCGTCATCCATGGCAGGCCTTCAGCTTCATCTCTGGCGTCTCCAGCGGTCCCAGGAGTGCATTGCGCGAGTTCTCAGGCGTGCTGGTGATCTCACCGGCGCACATGGGTACTCGCGCAATGCACTCCTGGGACCGCTGGAGACGCCAAAGATGAAGCTGAAGGCCTGCCGTGGACGCCGGAGGATTAGGTAAGTATAAAAAAAGGGTCGGGGGGAGAAGGGGGGGGGCTGAATAATTTGGGTAATGGATATCTGGATACCGGATACTCAACCTGTACTAGCAATTTATTGAAAATGTGTCATTTTTTACAAAGGAAACACTTATAACTGACAATATCAAATAAAACAAAATCACTAACATCTTTACAGGGCATACTGCAATAATGATTTCTGTGTTCTTGAATCAATTCAATGACACACTGTAATGCTTTCCTACCTGTGTCTTGTATAAGTGACTGAGTGAATGATTGAAATATTTTGTATTATTATTAGCTTTTTAAGTAGACATCTATTGAACTA
This sequence comes from Crinia signifera, assembly GCF_055691185.1. NCBI lineage: Eukaryota > Metazoa > Chordata > Amphibia > Anura > Myobatrachidae > Crinia > Crinia signifera. Next base: position 344,121,223 of record NC_139217.1, read on the forward strand.
ACTGATTATGGGCCAGATGCACTAAGCTTCAAAAGTGATAATGTGAAGAGTGATAAACAACCAGCCAATCACCTCCTACCTGCCATTTTTCAAACCCAGCCTGTAACATGGCAGCTAGGAGCTGATTTGCTGGAGGTTTATCACTCTCCATTTTATCACATTTTAAAGCTTAGTACATCTGGCCCTATATGAGATCTTGGAGAGACATATAGTGGAGAGAGATAACGATCAGCTTCTGGGCCAGATGCACTAAGCTTCAAAAGTCAAAAATGGATAAACAGCCAGCCAATCAGCTCATACCTGCCATGTCACAGGCTCTGTTTGAAAAATGGCAGGCAGGAGCTGATTGGTTGGTTGATTATCACTCTCCATTTTATCACTTTTGGAGCTTAATGCATCTGGCCGGCTAGCTGTTATTTTGATAGGCAGTGTTTGAAAATGAGAGCTGAATGGTTGGTACTTTCTACTTTTTCTCTCCACAAGCTTAGATAAATACTGTATCCCCCATAGACACAGAAAACTCCATTACAATATAGTCATGGTATGCCTACACTACTCCCTGTAGTCTTTTTCCTGTGAAGCATTTTCTGAGATTAGACTTAGATGATGGGCCTGATTCAGACAGTTTCTATGACTATGCCATTAAAATGCTGGGTGGTCCCCTGTATCCTCCCCCTGCCCGATCCTGCCTGCCCATCAGTGAGCAAACACCCCACCGAGTGTGAAACTTGCCGAAGGCATTTGCTCCGGGGTTTGCACATGCAAATATTTGTGCATGTGCAAACACCCAACATTGGCCGTGGTACCGAATTCGCCCACTTTGACTCAAACCCAGTGTCCCATATATTGGTCTTTAGGGCCCCCAATTATATGTGCTCCAGGGCCCCCAAAGCCTTACTCCAACTCTGATCCCTAGGGGAGTTACTGTATGGTGGGCTTTTATCTACATATAGAATTGTTAAATATCGCTTAGCTTTGACAAGTTGGTCATTTATACCTTACTTCATTCAGAGGTGTACCGTAAGTTAGAATAGTGGGGTAGATGTATGAAACAGTGATAAGGGAGAAGTGATAAAGTGCCTGGTACTTTATCACTGGCCAATCAGCTCCTGACTGTCCCTTTTTAAACCCAGCCTACTTAACAGTTAGGAGCTGATTGGCCGGTGATAAAGTACCAGGCACGTTATCACTTCTCCTCCTCCTTATCACTGCTTCATACATCTACTCCAGTGTCTTTAGTGCATTTTTCTATTTTAAAAGTAATAAAGTACAAATAGAATTGTTTCTATGCAGTTGCAATGTAATGCATATACATATAAATAAGCACAGTAATTAAAATACATAAAAGAGACTTTAAAAAGTACATTTAACAGAAAATAGAATAAGACGGTGAAACAAGGGTCAGCCTGTCACTTCAGATCCAGCACAAATCATGGTTGTGCCAGAAAGATGACTTTTATCTAACTGAGAATCTATGTCATATACAATTACTGTATATGACTACTGCCCTGGATTGAGGCTTATTAATGAATTTGAAATAGAGCAATAGTTAATGTAAATGAACAGTAACCACACATTTAAAAGTTAATTTAATTAAAAAAAAACTCATAATTTTTCTGTTCTGAACCCCTTTGGATTGCGAAGACTCCATAATAAGACTTTCTTTAGTATCATATGTCTTTTATGGCTGTAGGGCAGGGATGGGGAACCTTCGGCCCTTCAGCTGTTGTTGAATTACACACCCCAGCATGCCCTGCAACAGTTTTGCTATTCGGCCATGCAAAAACTGTTGCAGGGCATGCTGGGATATTTAGTTCAACAACTGCTGGAGGGCCGAAGGTTCCCCATCCCTGCTGTAGGCACTCAATTTAGTTTCTAAAAAAATATTTCAACATGTAAAATATACTACTTCACTGACACTCATACCAGTGCTTTAATTTATTTATTTATTTATTTATTTGCAGTTTCTTATATAGCGCAGCAGATTCCGTTGCGCTTTACAATAGTAAACAGTGATAAAACAAACTGGGTAACAACAGACAGACATGGAGGTAGGAGGGCCCTGCTGCAAGCTTACAATCTATAGGGATATAGGAGGGAAACACAAGGACAGGCACCAGTAATAGCATAGCAGTCCCAACAAGTTACAAGTCCAGAAGGGAAGCTATATAATACATAAGTGCCTCAGAGGGTTATGCGTGTAGACCTTAAATATGATAGGCTTGCCTGAAGAGGTGAGTTTTCAGGGAACGCTTGAAAGTTTGGAGGCTAGCGGAGAGTCTAATTGTGCATGGAAGGGCATTCCATAGGATGGGAGCAGCCCGATGAAAGTCCTGTAATAGTGAATGGGAGCTAGTGATCCGCTCAGATGAGAGACGCAAATCTTGTGCAGAGCGGAGTGGTCGAGATGGGAGATATTGTGTGATAAGTGCAGAGATATATGCTGGTGCAGTATGGTTAATAGCTTTATATGCAAGTAGAAGTGTTTTATATTGAATACGGTAATATACAGGCAACCAATGGAGGGACTGGCAGAGCGGATCAGCAGACGATGAGCGTCTTGCAAGGAAGATCAGCCTAGCAGCAGCATTTAAAATGGATTGCAGTGGTGAGAGTCTGTTCTTGGGAAGTCCAGTTAGGAGACTATTGCAATAATCAATGCGGGATATAATGAGTGCATGGATAAGAGATTTAGTAGTGTCTTGTGTGAGATACGGTCGTATTTTGGATATGTTTTTTAGATGCATGTAACATGATTTGGAGACAGATTGAATGTGGGGAACAAAGGACAGGTCAGAGTCGAGGGTGACCCCTAAGCAACGAGCTTGTTGGGTAGGGTAGATTGTCGAGTTGTCAACAGTGATGGAGATATCAGGATGGTAACTGTTCTTAGTTGGCGGGAATATAAGTAATTCAGTTTTGGAAATATTGAGTTTGAGTTGGCGAGAAGACATCCAAAGTGAGATGGCAGAGAGACATTCAGAGACTCGGCCCAAAACCACTGGTGACAACTCTGGGGTTGATAGATAGATTTGAGTATCATCCGCATATAAGTGATACTGAAATCCGAAGGAGCTGATTAGTTTGCCAAGCGAGGAGGTATAGATTGAGAAAAGCAGAGGACCTAAGACTGAGCCTTGCGGAACTCCGACTGACAGAGGTAGTGAAGAGGAAGTAGAGTCAGAGAAGCGAACAGTGAAAGAGCGATCAGATAGGTAAGATGTGAACCAGGAAAGGGCTGTATCATTAAGACCTAGGGAGTGTAGTGTTTGTAAAAGGAGAGTGTGATCCACAGTGTCAAACGCAGCAGAAAGATCTAGAAGAATAAGCAGTGAGTAATGGCCTTTAGACTTAGCTGTTACCAGATCATTAACCACTTTAGTCAGTGCTGTCTCAGTGGAGTGTTGAGAGCGAAAGCCTGACTGAAGCGGGTCTAATAGGGTGTTGGAGTTTAGAAAGTTTGTTAGGCGAGAGTAGACAAGTCTCTCAAGTAGCTTGGAGAGGCATGGGAGCTGAGAGATAGGACGATAGATAGAGAGAGAGTTAGGGTCAGAATTGTGTTTTTTCAGAATGGGAGTAATCGCTGCATGTTTGAGCAGAGACGGAAAAGTACCAGTAGCAAGAGAGAGATTGCAGATTTTAGTTAAGGTTGGAATAAGCACAGGAGATAGATTTTTAATGACTTGTGCAGGTATAGGATCAAGAGGAGAGGTAGTAGAGTAGGAGGATAAGAAGAGTGCGGATACTTCCTTTTCATTTGTGGGCTCAAACGAAGAGAAAGTGCCAGAGGGTTCAGGTGTGGCAGAAAGAGGGTTAGAGATTGTGGAGCATACCATTTCATCTCGGATGTTATCAATCTTGTCCTTAAAGTAGGAGGCAAGTTCTTGTGCACTGATGGTAGCCGGTGGGGGAGGAGGGGGAGGGTACAGAAGAGACTTAAATGTGTTAAAAAGTCGCTTTAATTACAGATTCCACAATCCCACCACCTAATATACAAGTACTGTACTTCTCCAAAGTCATATGCATTAGATGCTCTTGACATAATATTAATAATACTGGTGTTGCTACTAATAATAAAATATTAATTCATGATAGCAGTAAAGATGGCACAGCCCTAATTTCATGATGAAACACTCCAGACTTAAGACCTGTCAACCTGACATTATAAGAGATGATTCTAAAATGAATTCTCTATGTACAACCTATGATTTACTAAGATGAGGCTTAATTTGCAATCACTAGGCTCTTGATTGCTTTAGTCTAGAATCCAAGGTACTTAATTACATGCCTACTTCCCTCTTAGGTATTTCACACTGTACTCATTCATGCATTTTAAAACAACATATTTAGCCATTGACTTTGGCAGTAGTCTATGTTACATACTATAGAAAATGATGGTAACCCATATACGATCAATGATCCATTTGTCCACTCCTCTGAAACAATTATTCTGGCCAGACTATTGCAGAAGCATCAAGTATCATAATCTGATTGTGCCAGCTGGTATGCCTGAACCTGACGTAGTGTTGAGCTTAACAATGCTCACATCTCTCTTCCTGTGTACTCCCTACAGACAAAACAGGAATTGTTGTATCTGCAGGTGACATCATAGTCAAATATCTTCATGATTGGTGGAATGAGACATTGGGGGTTATTCTGATTCACTCGGAAAGGCACAATCACTCTCTAATGGACAAGACCATGTGCACTGCAGGTGGGGCTGATGTAACATGTGCAGAGAGAATTAGATTTGGGTGGGGTTTGTACTTCAAACTGATATATATATATATATATATATCTAGGATTCCCGCCTGCCGCTGCTCTGGGTGTAGCGGCCGCCGCCCCTCTATTGGGGCGGGGGCCCCGAAAGCAGTTGGAGGCCGGGTGGTTCCCAGAACAGTTGATGCAGATGTGTCGAAAGCGACAGCGCTGGCCCATCTAACAGGAGGAGTTATTAAATGCGAAGCATTTACCTTTTGATGTGCCTACTGCTGCGGGCCTATTTGTCGCAGTGAAACGACGTGCCGGAGGGGCCTCCTGCGTCGTTCGCTGCGAGGCTGGGGAAGCCGCGGGAGGAGCCGGAGGTGCGGAGGCAGCCTCCACCGCCCCCGACCCCATGCGCGTGAGCCCCATCCATATTTCTACGTCCTTGCACCCGAGGTCCAGAATGAATAAACAGTCCTGCTTGCGCCGGAACTGCTCATCATACGTTCGCCAGGCCGTGCCCCCGTATGTGCGCTGCATCTCGTGGACCATGTGTATATACCTTATTACGTTCATGTGTTCGTCTGGCCGATCTTCCAAGTAACAGGCTGCGAACACACAAAACCCCGCCAGCCAGTTGTCATAAGACCTGTAGGCCTCAGAGCCAATGCCGCCCTTATCTTTGGCTGCTTTGAACGCTTTCTTGGAGTCCTCGGTCAGACTGAACACGTCAACGTAATCCCCCCCCTCAATTTTCTTCCTGCAGCTCTCGCGCAAACCCCTGCACACTGTCGTATAATCGCAGTGCACCACTGCGGGCAAATTCCTTCTCTTCCTCTCTCTACGTGATATGGCGGATAGCTTCCTACGCTTGGACTGCTGTGCCCTCTTCCCTGCCTCCTTCTTGGCGTACCTAGCTGCCCGCTTGCGCGCCCTAGCTGAGCTCCCTACATCAGACCCACCCGCCGAGGAGGAGGAGGAGGAAGAATGATTGCTCCCAGACCCGCTAGAGGAGGTGCCCCGTGCAGACCCTACGTCATCCTCAAACGAGGCCTCACCTGAGGAGTTTGGCTGCGCGGCCCACGTATCGTCGTCATCCGCGTCATCACTGGTGTTGACGGCGTCAGCATCTTCTTCCAAGGGTAAGTCATCGTGGTAGGGTTCAGGGGACCTATGCCATGGCCTGCCGGACATCCTGCGCCCCGCGGCACGCTGTGTCTGGCTAGATGTGGAGGGCCGGCCCTCTATGGCCACTACGGCCGACCCCACCTCCCTGACGGCCTGCATGAACTGGGAGCAGCCCGGTATGGGCTCTCCCCGTGACCTTGATCCCCTACTCCTACTACTTCTGGGTTCCCTATTCCCAGGGGAGAGGCTATCAGCCAGGGGACCCAGGGCGCTGGCCATGGAGGTGAGGACAATAGGGATGGATCAAAGGCAACGGCAGGGGGTGCCCGCGTGCGGCCCCTACCAGGACCCTCCACAGAGCCCGAGCGACCAGCACGGCCTGCATCTCCCCGCCACCAGGCCGCGACCCCCCCATCATCCTCTAGCTCCCTCCTGCCCAGTCGTGATCTGCCTCCCCGCGGTGCCCCGCTGACAGCATCAGCCTCATCCCCAGACTGCCCAGCGTGAGTGGATGAGTCACGCTGCCTTCTACTCTGCCGCCTCTGGCCGGCCGCAGCGTGACTAGCCTCCAGGTCACCATAGTCATTCCCCTCTGCAGGAGCACGCCTCCCCCCCGCTGTGGCCTGCCACGGTGTGCGCGTGCACCGGAAGCCCTGCTCGGCGCTGGGGGCAGCGATGCTGCCCGCTCGGCGTCCTCGTCGGCTCCGATCACGCCACCATGTCCTTGTGTCCCTCTGACCCCGCGTGACGCGCCGGACCCGGCGCCCCGACCGGCGCGTCGCGATGACGCGGTCCCCCCACGCTGCACTCGGCCAGCCCGCCCCCCAGCAGGCCGCGACGAAGCCCGCGCGCTCGGATCAGGCGCAGTGCCTCTACCGGTGCGCGTCACTCCCCGCGACCCGCGGCGAGTAGCGGGCGGCGCCGGAGGCTGCAGGGAAAGGGGGGGAGTATCATCGCCAGCATCGCCGCCATCGTCCCCTGTAAAACGAGCAGGGCGGCGGGCAGAGCGCCGTGGCTGTGACGCTGCGGCAGAAGAGGCCATGCCAGTGCTGCAAGAAGTGAGGTACCTGAGAACAGCTAGACCTGACACGCTGGGAGCCCTGACACACACCACCTATCCCTTCAAATTCTGCAGGAAGAAGAGGAAGCCTCCTCCCCTTCCTGCTCCTATAATCCCTTTTCCTCTGGCCAAACCTCCCTTTCCCATAGGATCCCCGAGTCACATGTCCATATGACACGCAGCTGAGGGATGTTTAACCCTCTACATGCCTATGCAGGCACTCCGTTCCTCTTAGCTTGTTGTTGAGCATAATGCCAGTGACAGGCAGGAAAATGTGCCGGCCATGGGCAAGAGAGGGTGGTCTGTTACAGACCTCTCAGGTATTCCTACTGCAGGCAATACCTGGTAAAGAGATGTTATTGCCTGAACAGGCATCTCTTGAAGAAACATGAACTGTTTGTTTGATTCTTTTTGTGCCTTTAAACAACACTGTGAAAATAGGCAAGGGGAGGAGGAGACTCTACCTGTCTGGGCTCTCCTTTCTCCTTTTACAGACCTCTCAGGTATTCCTACTGCAGGCAATACCTGGTAAAGAGATGTTATTGCCTGAACAGGCATCTCTTGAAGAAACATGAACTGTTTGTTTGTTTCTTTTTGTGCCTTTCCACAACACTGTGAGAATAGGCAGGGGTGGAGGAGACTCTGCCTGACTGGGCTCTCCTTTCTCCACAGAAACTTCCCTGCTGTCTTCCGACCTGACAGGGTTAAATAACTTTCTCCTCTTAAATAATACCTCATTCTGGCCCTTATTCTGATCGGTGCGGATATTCCCGCATTCTTACGGTGCGGTCCGCACGCCACGGTGTTTTGCCGCGTGCGGCCATCGTCCGTAGAAACGCCCACGGGTCCTCCGCATTCGGACGGACTCACTCTTTAAGAACAGGGCGTGTTTACGGACGACATACAAAGCATGCGTGTGCGGGAGAAACACTCCGATTCGGCACGGTATTACAGAGTATTACAGAGTATGCTCGGGAATACCGCATCCGAACGGGAGCCAAGCGGTGCTACCGCACGTAAGCGGAGTATTTACGCCAAACAACCCACTATGAAGTATCTTCTGCTATACATCACATGACCCACTTATTCAATTACCTATCCTCATAAAAAACAGCTTATTTGGAATTGGAAGTGGCATCACACTGGCATTGACTGTGACATGAATATAAATAAATGTGTTTACTTTACCCAAAATGTGTGGTTTCATGAGTACATGTCAAATACACATGTGTATTGCTAGTATTAATATTCTGTCATGTCCATTGTTAGCAGTTTGAAAGTGTCTGACAAGTACAGCATATGTGGGTGTTTAGTACGGGTTCCTTGAAGCAGCAATGGTTTCAATTAAAGCACTGACAAGCGTCCTATTAGTGAGTAATGAGTAAAGGAGTCGATTCTATTGGGTTCAGGTGTTAATGGTTGTAGTCATTAGGCGTACGTTCGCCTACCGCATGAACGAGTGGTGTCCGCAAAGCAATAGTACACTTGTGGACACCGCACATTTCTGCCCTTTTTGATCGCGTGCATTCGGAGTGGTTTCCGAATGTACGCCCCCCAACATAAGTGTACTCCCCCGTGTCCGCCCATGTTTCCGCCCCGTTTTGCCCACTTTGAAACTACGCCCATGTGTCATTCCGCATGACGCCCATAATACGCCCCTATTTCCCGACTGATAGCGGTGAACAGTTTTGGACGGGATTTGCCCGAACTGGTACCGAGTCAAGGCGTGGCACATGCGCGTAGCGTTCTCCACGCATGCGCAGACGCCATAAAGACGCGATCCGTAAGTACGCGGTAAAGTCTGCGTCAATCAGAATAAGGGCCTCTGTGAGGAAGAGGAGGTATAAGCAGCCACAGCCATGTAATGTTTGGAGGGTCCTCTGTTTTGCTGAAGGATGGGGATTTTTTTAGTCTGTCTGTAGCAGACACAGACACAGCTTCCTCCTTCCTTCAGCGCTGAGGTAAAATCTGACCTCAGGGGGCGGGGCTTAGCCTTATATACAGCAGGTGCATGTGACTAGGGTGCACATGCATGACCTGCAGTATATGTGCACTCACTGTGCACATGTCATGCATCAGCAGCTAAGCTCCCTACTCCCCTGGCTGTGGTAAGGTAAGTGAAAATTTTATTTCACTATACCATTCCAGCGTATGTCGGGAGGCTTACACCATAACCCACCAGTTGTTGCTAGGTGGCAAGCCTCCCGACGAACAAATCTGCTGCGCTATATAAGACACTGTAACAGAATCTGCTGCGCTATATAAGACACGGTAACGGAATTCGCTGCACTATATAAGATGCTGACAGCTGTAAATAAATAAATATCTATACAGATAAAAATATATACTGTACAGCACAGCAGGTGCGGCAGCAGAAGCCAGAGAGATTCACTTCCCCCCTCCCCCCCTCTCCTCCCCTGGGGCGCATGAATCCCCCAAACCCCAAGTTTATTACTAAGTTTATTAACATCATTAATTAGCTTAAAAAATATAAAAATAAGAAATCCACCTTGAATAACGAGATAACAGGGCAGCAGCAGAAAACCTTCTCCTTCTCCAGGCTACAGCCAGCGATTTGGAAGGCTGATGATGCTGCTGTAGCCAGGGAGGAGGGAGTGAGTCACTCTGCGAGTGACAGGTGACTCTGGGAGGAGTCTGGAGTGCTGCTGCTCTGCCCAGAAGCCGGACCGAGCAGCAGCAATTTAGAGAGGACAGAGGAGTGAGGCAGCCTCCTCGCACGCTGCCCGCCGTTAGTACTATTTAGTATGATCCTTGTGCAGGGATCATTTGCGGAGGGGGGCGGGCCGGCGGCGCCATTCGACCAATTGGCGCCCGGAGCATGAGCTCCGGTGGCTCCGCCCTCCCTACGCCTCTGGTAACCAATGGACCAATTTGCAGCAAGTCGGATACCAAACTATTGGCGCATTTAGAGGCATATTGATGAATATGGAATAGTGTCTCATGTTGGCAGTAATTTATTTTAGATAAATGTAAGGCAAAAAACAGAGGTAACCCTAGATAAACCATAAATATATAGTATAGCAATGACAGTGGCACCATTTACTATATATATGGTTACAAAATAAAGAGAAAAGCATAGCACACCCACCAGTGAAGCACATAAGCTGCACCAGGCCCTCATCTAGTAAAACCCCAATGATGTTACATGACATTGTAGCCTGCACTATCACAGTACCAAGCAAACACTTATGTTATATTTTGCAATAATGCAATGCTAAAGGCTCTTCACTGAAAATAAAAACAGGTGAAAGGGATTAAGTATTTTTTTTAAATTTAAATGGCATATCTGTGTAACAACTATGCGGGATGCAGCAAATATGCCAACAGTCAGGTTTCCAGAGGTCATGATGTCGACGCCAAGATCCCAAATGCCGACATTACTGCCAGCATGAATCCCTGCGCACAGCTTCTATTCTCCCTCATAATGGTCCACAACTAGGGTTGGAATCCTGGAGTCTCCCTGGATTGGTGGCAACCCTCCAGGACATTTTTGCAGTCTCCCGGATTCCAGGATTCTCACGGAATCCCGGTGACTTTGAAAGCCTCCACAGCCTCCCAACTGAGTGTGTACACTGTCAGTGGCGTAGGGAGGGTGGGTTCAGCGGAGCACGATCTCTGGGCGCCAGAAAGGTCACAGGGCATTCACAGTGTGTCTCCAGCACTTGTGAGTTGCTGCCCGCCCCACAGCTCCCTCTACCTGCAGAAATATTTAAACTGGACCGTGGGAGAGGAAGGAGGAGCAATGTGCAGCCAACAGCTTAGGATGCTGCAGCAGCGCTTCCTCCCAAACTGAGCCTGAGGAGAGATAAGCCGGCTGCTACTGTGTATCAGTCCCAGGCAGTGCCGGCGCCACCACTAGGCAGCTCTAGGCATTTGCCATGTATGTGCATGTATGTGCTGCTATGTGTATAATGTGACTCATGTAGCCCCATTCTGAATAATCTCAAGTGATTTCTGCTGAGTTTCATGACAATATATAATAACAATATTAAAAACCAATTGCGTTTCTTCAGATCACAAAACTCTTTATTACAGTATTTTTTTGTTATTTTTCCAGCAATGGTTCTGTATTCCTTAAGATACAGTAGCTTCAGTTTAGGGCATCATAACAAGTGTGTTTTATCTCCACTTACAGATACGTCATGATACACTTTCGCTGCCTACCATTTATAGATACATTATTACTGGTGTGCCATAATTACTCTGTAATCAGTCAGGATAACAACATTTAAGGTTACTTACAACATATAATAGGGTATATTTTATATGACTATGAATAAACTTATGATGCAAAGTGCTTTATGAGTAAAGCCACACTGACATTTTATATGATCTGAGTAATTGGACAATAAAATGAGATGTCACTGAATCAATATCACAAAGTAGCATCTGTGGACAATATGACTGTAATAGGGAAGATGACTACTGCAATCCGCAAGGACATATAAAGCAGTTTGCAAAAAGCATGTCGGTAGTGTGGTCATGCCCTTGGAAGGCCAAGTGCATTTTAGTATACCGTCAATTCAGTCCTGAGGGATAATAGTGAGTGCCTTTTACTGGCGTAAGTGGAGATGGTTAAATGCTTTTTTTTCTAGCCACTTTTGTCTCTTGTGGCCTCCATCAAATGTCTTCATTTATACTGAAACTCCCTATATTTAGCAACTCTTATAAAAATCTGCACTCTACTGTAGCTTATTAAGGGGATTGTTCTGGTTGGCTCGCTTAGCGGCGGTAGTTCGCTGCTTAGCGAGCCTTCTAACGCTGCCTGGGCGCGCGAATGCCTGCCCCCCACTGCCCAGCGAATATACCCACCACACAGCGAATGGATGTTTTGCATAAACATCCATTAGCAGGGTGGCGTGCGGGGCTGAAATCATTCGATGGTCACCGACCATCGAATGATTTCTACAGCGCTCATAAATCTGTCAGTCTCTGCTGACTAAGGGCCAGATGCACTAAGCTTCAAAAGTGATAAAACAGAGAGTGATAAACAGCCAAACCAATCAGCTCCTACCTGGCATGTCACAGACTGTGTTTGAAAAATGGCAGGCAGGATTGGTTGGTTGTTTATCACTCATCATTTTTGAAGCTTAGTGCATCTGGCACATAGACTGGTGGCGTCTGGTATGAGAACTGGGCAGGTGGCTGACATATTGTGATGTCAGCCGCCCGCCCCCGGCAGGCAGGTGCCCATCTGCACACGCATGGGGATGCCCAGTTTTTATCTGGGCACACCCAGCTTTTTTGTAGGCACCCAGCTTTTTTTGTGAGCATGAGAACGCCCCCTGCCTGCCTCCATGACCCCCTACCCCCCTGTGAGCACCGCAGAAGCCCTGTGCATGCGGTGCTCAGTGCTTCAACATCGATCCCCCCAAACACACGTGGGACTGAGCAGACTACAATCAGGCCCCAAGTTCGCTTTATCATGCGGCTAGGGTTGCCAACTCAGGCATCTTAGATTCCTGGAGATTCCCCCCCACACACCTTCATGTGTGCTTGCAATCCTGGAAAAGTGGGCGTGGCATTGTAAAACAGGCATGATCTCTTCAGAAAAGTGGGCGTGGTCTCTAATACAGACTTGTATTGAAGTCCTTATTGTTACATTTAATAACCCATTTCCCCAACTGACAACTCCTACAGAGAGATACAGTACCTCATACATCCTCCCCTCACCCTGACACCAGTGACAACAACTTCACAGCAACCTCCCCCACCCCCTCACTTCTCTAACATGCATATCTGCCCCAAACACTGACCGTCCACACACACAAATCCCCCCTCAACACTGGCCTCACCATTTCCTCACCTGACAGCACAGACGGCAGAGGTCCCCTGGGAATGATACACAGTAGCAGTAGGCTTATCTCTCCTCTGAGGCTCAGTTTGGGAGGAAGCGCTGCTGCAGCATCCTAAGCTGTTGGCTGCACAGTGCTCCTCTGTCCTCTCCTCTCCCGCAGCCCAGTTTAATTATTTCTGGAGGCAGAGGGAGCTGTGGGGCGGACAGTAACTCACAAGTGCTGGAGACACAATGTGCATGCCTTGTGGCCTTTCTGGCACCCGGAGCTCACGCTCCACTGGAACCACCCTCCCTATGCCCCTGACAGTGTGCACACTCAGTTGAGAGGCTGTGGAGGCTTTCAAAGTCACCCAGATCATGGGAGAATCCCAGAATCCTTGAGACTGCAAAAACGTCCTGGAGGATTGCCACCAATTCAGGGAGAATCCAGGAAGTCCTGGAGAGGTGGCAACCCTATCGGTGCCTGATTAACCAATAGGCTGACTAGGACTGGCGACAACCAAGGAATAAAATGAAGGCCTCATTTATTCCATGCTTGTTAGCTATATCTTGTCCTGATGGACTGTGGGGGATAGAGTTCTTGAGGTGACTGCCAGATGGATGTGTCAATGAACCATTACTCTATGTATATTGCGCTACAGCGCCAGCGGGGCCACCTAAAACCAATGAGCCTGATTCAGACCTGTTCACTAGGCTGCGTATATTCTCACGCTTAGACATCAACTCGCATGTGGCCACACAGAGAAAAAAATATTCAATGGTCGCTCGCCATCAAAAGATTTTTTTTCTCCGTTCGCGGATAAAAGTAAGCCCATACTTACGTTAATCCTGGACTGTGATGGCCAAAAAGGGGGTGGGTGCTGAAGTCATATGGCATCAGCTGTCCACCTGAAGCAGAAATTGACACACCTGCATCTTCAGGGGTACGTCAAGCATTTTTATGGGCACATCCATTAAATCCTGGGCATTCCCGTTTCCACCCCATGCCAGCCCCCTTCCCGACCACCAGTGAGCGAACGGCCCAGATCCTGACTGTTGGGAAATCATACTGAATCCATAATTTCCAGTATTGCAATATAGTTTACCAGATATTTAGTTTATTTCAAGTACATTCCAGGTAAATGGAAAAAGAGTGGGAAAACTCACCTCTTCGGGCAAGTTTATCAGGTACTTATGTACTAACTGGGCTGCCGATTTTGAAATCGGGTCCATCGCATCGCATCGCATCGCATCCGACCATATCACATGCGATGCGATGCGATGGACCCGATTTTTTCATAGGATTCAATGTTAAAATGGCTCGGTGGCTCGCTACGCTCGCCACAGGTTTATATCCAACTCCATGCCCACTTGGATAGTAGGGGTATGAAAAGGACCCCTTTTTCCCATTGAATTCCATGTTAAAATGGACTCAGTCCATTTTAACATTGAATCCTATGGAAAAATCGGGTCAGCGCATCACATCGCATGCGATATGGTCGTATGCGATGCGATATCGCATCGCATCTGATTGTATGCTTTAAGTTAAGGCATACAATCAAAAAATATACATACATATATACATAAGTACCGTTTATCATATTCAGGAACCCCCACACAACCTCCAGTAGCATTCACATCTAATTGCATCCCATTAGTAGTACTGTCTTGTGATCTGATGGGACTGCCATGCTATGGAATTCTATCCTTATGTGTCCCTCCTATTTTCCCTATAGACTGTACGCTTGCGAACAGGGCCCTCCTAACTCCATGTCGGTTTGTATCTACCCAGTTTGTTTTATCACTGTTGTATCCAACTGGAAAGCGCAACAGAATATGCTGCCCTATATAAGAAACTGTAAATAAATAAATACAATAGAGAAATGTGTGAGGAGGTATCCTGTATATAAAATGCCTCTGATTTTCCATAATTAATTAAAAATTTGATAGAAGGCTAAAACACTCAAGTTTCCACTGAGGAGGGAAGACAAGCTTCCGAAATAGTAATCATTGCCTTAAGGTAACCAGCAATCCACACAGCACAAGTGCTTAACCATCTCTGCAAGGGAAGGGAATAGTTTGCTATTCCACTCCTTAACAGTTGATAGCAAGCAACATGATTATACCGCTTAAAGTTATACAGTACAACATACTTTTCTAACTTTGTCTGATTTTATGTAAAATAATAGTAAAGTGTTCTTTTAATGCACAGGTTCTCAGACCCCACATAGTGGATGTTTTGCAAGTCTCCTCACAGACTCACAAGTGAAATAATTAGCTCCACCAGTGGATCTTTTAACATGTGTCAATGAGTAATGAGGCCCAAGTTTGCGAACCCCTGTTTTAATGATTACATTTAATAGGGTGCTGGAAAGCAAGAACGGACAAAATAAAAAAAAGTCAAACTTACTGTCAATGCCATAATACATATCTCCTGTAATCATTACTGCACCCATTTCATGTATGTTGATATGTGTTAAAAAAAATAAAAATAAACAATTTTTCTCAAAAAATAAAAATAAAAAGTCAAACACTGGTGTTCAACTCTCTAAGATTAGACATACTGGGCGGGATTCACTAATAACCCCGCTGTACATCGCCGGCATTCGCATTGTTAATAATCGCATATGCACTAACATTTGCGATTACTACCGGGATGCGGTCATCTATTAGAATGAACTTAGGTCTACAGTCATTAGGTCAACCCCACTAGGTCGACTGGCAGGAAGGTCGACCTGACTTAAGGTCGACATGGGCCAAGGTCGACATGACTTAAGGTCAAATTTGCATAAAGGTCGACATGAGGAAGGTCGACTGGTCATAAGGTTGACATGGGGTTTTTCACTGTTTTTTGAGCCGACATGTGCCGACAGGCGGTATTTCATGCCCTACCATCCACTAGGGCATGGAGGAGGTTATTAAAGCTGTGGCGAGCGAAGCGAGCCACCGTGCCCAAAGCATTGCGAGCGAAGCGAGCGATGCGAGGGTCCGATTCTCATTGCCAACTGTGTCCATGTCGACTGTGTCGACATTCGGATAAAAAAACAGTGAAAAACCCACGTCGACCTTATGACCAGTCGACCTTCCTCATGTCGACCTTTATGCAAATTCGACCTTAAGTCATGTCGACCTTGGCCCATGTCGACCTTAAGTCAGGTCGACCTTCCTGCCAGTCGACCTAGTGGGGTCGACCTAATGACTGTAGACCTAAGTTCATTCTGACAGATGTACCGATTCCGTGCTCCGTTTCCTCCTCCCTGCACTTGGAAGAGGTGCAGGGTGGAGGAGGTCACTGGTCCGGGCAGCACAGCGGGAGGCTGCCCGGACACAGGTGTGGGAAGGGCAGCGCGGATCGGTGGGTTGCGCGCGGGGCGGCGGGGGACGCAAAGGGAAGCCCATAGGCTTCCATGGAGTTACGCCATCTAGAACTGGCGTAACCCCCCGCAGCGAAGACCCGGCTGTGGTGCTTTGCTGCATATGGAAATGCAGTAAAAAAAAACAAAACGGGGGTTTTACGGCATTTTCAGCTTGGTGAATCTCGCCCACTGTACCCTGACTGGCACATGCCCTAATTCTACTGAATAATGTAGATCAATGACTGAGGAGAGCACAACTAACTCAGAAATAAATGATAATTAAATAGGTGTTATTACCACCACCATAACATAAAAATCACAACAAAACATATACTGTAGGGAGGGTTTCCAGCATGCAAGAGGAAGAATAGCTGACAGTAATCACTAATATATCCCATTAAACATGTTCTAACCCATCCTATCCTTCCAGATAACAACCCATCACCCAATCAATTTATAAAAGGGAAACCATTATTTTCTTAAAGGGGCCCTTCTCTAACAACCTTGTGATTTCTTTTTGCTGCAGCTTATTCAGTCTTAAGCACTCATTGATTTGTACTGTCTGTATCTATATCATTTTGTATATGAGCTAGAGAGGGATGACAGAACAAAGCCAGACTTACTGTGGAAAGGCTTCATAAATTCCCTGTAGAATCCTACTAAAAGCTTTTTAAATAACCTATACTATAGTAATGATCAAAATACAACAGAAAGAACTAGTAATTGTACATGGTAATTTATAGTATGGTAACCAGAATACGTTCGCACGGGGACCAATGGTGGCGCTGTGCGCATTTTTGCACATGTGCATATGCAGGGTGCGTGCACCCACAGCAAACAGACTGTGCGCCGGGTGCACGCACCCAGGACAGCAGCCAGGGGGTGGAGAGGGGCGGCGGGCAGCCCCATTAGCATATGGAAACACTGAGCGTTTCATGGGCGTTCTCATGGGCATTCTCATGCTAATGAACCCATGAGAAGGGTGCGCTCCTTTCCTTCCTAGCGCGCACACATATGTAAGTGACTTAAAAGTGACTTTTGTATGCGGCACCGTCCACATCTTTCAATGTGGGAGGTTCCCGCTACCCTGCGAATGGATGTTACTGTGTAACATCCATTCGCAAATCCTTTCTGGCGAATCGCCCTTGTAAATGGTGGCGCCAGCCAACCATTCGCAAAACGGGGTTTGGTGGACTTGCAAGGCTGCAAATTCGCAGCCTTGCGAATCAACCAGCATAACGCCATAAGTCTATTCAGTACGGATCCCAATCTCCTGTATTACTGAATGCAAACCTAATATTCTAATCTGCTTGTTTCTATTCTCTATACAGATGGAGCCATGCTCATCTGAGCAGCTCCCGGAGCACCATTCAGCGTGTGATGGTACAATGAGGTGCGCGTTCCTGTCCTGAGCAGCAGTGTGCTGGCTCACCAAATAAGCGTGACTCCATTTGTGACAACAATATTTTACAACCTGGTAGTCATTAAGCAATGCAAACCTACACCTAGGGGTACATTTACTAAGATAAGAGTTCTATTGAAGATTGGATGTTGCCGATAGCAACCAACCAGATTCTACTTATACTAATTTATTTGGCACCTTTGAAATGATAAAATAAGAATCTGTTTGGTTGCTATGGGCTACATCCCATCTTCAGTAAAAACCCTGATTCTTAGTAATTAATCCCATAGTGTCTATGCAATTATAGATGTATAATTTCCTGTTGACTGACATAACAGTCAGTGGGGGAATTAGTAAAATATGAATGGCTATTAATGGGCGTATTCATAGCCATTCATAGGCCAGTGTATTGGCGTTCGTATTCTTTTGACAGGCGTATTCGTATTCCGGAATAGGAATGCATGTATACAGTAGAGTAGAGTAGAAGATAGTCTAAAGGTGCGTACACACGGGGGAGATATATCGCTCAGAGATGGTCGCTGATGAAAGGGAACCTCTGCCGGCGGTGCCACAGAGGTAATCAGCTGGTCGCAGGAGCAAGCTCCTGCGACCAGCGATTAGAGCGGGGCTGAAAACGGGAGTGCGCACCCGGAGATTTATCGCCGGGGCACACTCCCATCACTGGCAATATGGTCGCCAGCGACCATATTCCCAGCGATTTCAGCCCCTATCGCAGCCGTGTGTACACGGCTTGAGTTAGAGAAGGAAGGAAAAAGACACGAGGGGAGAGGACCCTGCTTGTTTGAACTTACATTCTAATTAAATTGTCTAAACCTCTTAATAATAATAATAATAGAACAACACAATAGGGTACTTGTTTCCTAGCACGGCCACAATCACGGGCATCGGGTGTAATTTTTAGTGGTCTGCGACGCGACCGACGCGATGCCCCCGATTTTCCCATTGAAATGCATTGAAAAAAGTCAAAATCGCGTCAGTCGCGTCATATGCGGCTAAAAAAGGCTTAAATGGTCCAGACGCGATGGCCCCGATTTCCCATAGGAAACAATGTTAAATGCCTCAATTTACCCGCAATGCCCCCGATTTCCCATAGGAAACAATGTTAAATGCCTCAATTTCACCAATTCATCATAGGGAACAATGGTAAATGGGCCACAAACCCCCCAAAACACCCCTGAACAGTGAAATGTCCCCCCAAAAGTAGTTTACGCCACCCCACGATCAACGTGAACCCGAAGCGTGGCGAGCGCAGCGAGCCCGCGAGGGGCGGCGGTACGCGTCCTCCGACCTTTTCATACCCCCACTCTCCACGTCGGCGTGGAGTTGAGAATAGAATAGTGTGGCGAGCGCAGCGAGGTGAACGCAGCGAGCCCTGCGAGGGGACGCGGATACCTTCACAGGTAAAGGCGTCCCTTCGCGGGCTTCACAGGTATCCGCATCCGCTCGCCACGCTTCGGGCTCGGTGGCTCGCTGCGCTCGCCACACTATTCTATTCTCAACTCCACGCTGACGTGGATAGTGGGTCTATGAAAAGGTCGGAGGAGGCGTACCGCCGCCCCGCGCGGGCTCGCTGCGCTCGCCACGCTTCGGGTTCGCGTTGATCGTGGGGTGGCGTAAACTACTTTTGGGGGGACATTTCACTGTTCAGGGGTGTTTTTGGGGGTTTCTAGCCCATTTACCATTGTTCCCTATGATGATTTGGGTAAATTGAGCCATTTAACATTGTTTCCTATGGGAAATCGGGGGCATCGCGGGTAAATTGAGGCATTTAACATTGTTCCCTATGGGAAGTCGCGGGCATCGCGTCGGTACCATCGCACCCGATTTTTTAGTGCATGCGATGGCCGCGATGCCCCCGATTTTTACTCACGATGCCCACAATCATGATCGTTGTGGCCGTGCTAGGAAACAAGTACCCACAATATATATATATATATATATTTTTATAACAGGTCCTGCAGACCATTGTAAGGAATTAGACATTTTTTTTATAACATTTATCTTTACACTATTATTTAATGCCCATGTTGAACACTTACCTACTGTAGTATTGGAGAGAAGGGTGAATTCACCAGAATATATACTGTATGTGTTCATTTGTAAGAATTTACTAAAGTGACTTCTGTATTTCATGTTTAACACAAGTTGTACTGAAAAACTGCCTGATTTGGAAATGTTGTCAGCATGACATGGGATAACATGTCGACAGTCAAGTTAATAGTATGATCAGTTGCCAGGTTGCAAGGTTGCCAGGGAACAGGGCTGAGGACATCAAACCTGATCTAACAGATGGAAAGGCATTATAGGCTCCTTTCGTAGAAACATGTACGACAAATTAGATGACAGTTCCAAAAATACACATGAACATTTTAATTGTACCTCTATGGTCGATGGTCTTGTTTGTGCTGATGAGGATTATGATTATGCTCATGTTGATCGTTACAGCACTGAAGCTGCACCTGAGGACAATTGTGAAGCGCAAACTTGCAAATTCCCCATTTATTGTCGCTTAATGATTGTGATAATACCGTAAGCAGACAGAAGGAAAATTTACAGCAGGTCACATTCTAAAGCATTCTCCATAAGTGCGCACTTAGCAAAATGATAGTCTCAGATATTATGCCTTTCCTTTTTGTTGAACCTGTGTTTCAGTGACGCCAAATAGCCCTTCTCAGTGCGTCAGGTCCGGAGCAGCTCAGCAGCGCAGAACATCTTTTTTTCCCAAAATCTGCATAAATAAATCAACTAGAAGAAAACTAAAACTGGTCACGTTAATGTGCAACATTTGTACATCTGCTTGCAACTGAGTATACAGTTCTTCAAAGGACTACGAAGCAGCGGCTTCCTCGTGTACTTCATCTGCGGCTTTGTGTATAATAAAACTTATTATTGTGTACTTAAAGGTATAGCGCAGCACCTCAAGTACACTTTGAGTGGTGTTTTGTTGTACCTGTTGTTTTATAATATGGTAAGCTGCACCTCTCAGAGTGGATTAGGCATGCTGTGTTGCCTATAGGCTCTAGGTGTATGAGGACACATCTGTAACTGTTACTTCATATACTATGTTACCTGCTACACCCATAGTAGATGTTATCACAATTTAAAAACGTAATCCTAATCACAGCTAACCGGGTTTCTGGTCTTCACACAGCGAGAGATGAGCAAAGTTGTGTGATATTTTGCATGCTTGGGTTTTTCCAATGGAACAGGTTATGGCACACATGTGAAAAGTTGGTACTTGTGTAGTTTCACGGCGCCAGCATTCATCTATTTGTCAGGGTATATTTCTTTAACTGTATAGTCTGTGAATAGAATTTAGAGCTTTATTGTTCTACTAGTCGTAAGGCCCATCCGATGGATGACCGAAAGTTTATGCTTATGAAATTCTTGTTCCGTTTACCCTTACAAATCACAGCAAGGCAAAAGCTTTAAGCAGCAGTCAGAGCAGGTCTCCAACTATCCACCTTCCCTTCCCAACCACAGTAGGGCAGAAGCTGCTGCAGCAGCCAGTGCAGGTCTCCAACTATCCACCTTCCCAACCACAGCAGGGCAGGAGCTGCTGCATTAGCCAGAGCAGGTCTCCAACTATCCACCTTCCCTTCCCAACCACAGCAGAGCAGGAGCTGCTGCAGCAGCCAGAGTAGAACTAGTAGAAGAACGATAGAAGAATGCTGTTAGCCAGATGTAGTAACAGTGAGGATGCCATTCCCAGAGCACTCTGTCCTGTGTAATGGCACTGACCATACTGATCACCATGGGCAGTGGGAAAATGAGCAAGATACTGGGAGTTAATCTGGTTGATGTTCTCTTATGCGAGTTTACACCCTCCGAATCAACCAAACCCCGCCTTGCAAATGGTCGGCTGCCGCCACCCATTCGCATGGGCGACTCACTCGCAGGGGCTTGCAAGTGGATGTTACACAGTAACATCCATTTGCATGGCAGGGGGAACCTCCCACATCTTTTGATGGTTACCGACCACTGCCAACCCCCCACCCGTGTCAGGGCCTCATTAGCATCAGCACACTGTGCGTTCTCATGTCAACGCCCATGAAACGCTGGGTGTTCCCATATGCTAACCCCTCTCTGCCCCCCCTGCCCGCTGTCTTGGGTGCGTGCACCCACCAAACTGACTGTGCGCAGTGGGTGCACACACCCTGCATATGCACATGTACAGAAATGCGCATTAATAAACCATCAGTGCCCGTGTGACCGAATCGCTGGTGCGAACAGACCTGAATAAGCTCCACTGTATGTTCTGCAAACAGTCGTTTATTTGCTGTGCGTTGGGTCCCTTTAGCTCCTTCCTACATTCTTCCTAATTGCTTCGATAATGAAGTCTGGTTGTTAAATACATTTTTTCTCTTCCAATTAACACTTTTCTACTGCCTGGATTATATTTTATTTCTCAGTAAATTTAGGTTTTAGCATAGACCTTCAGGTCAGTAAAATTTTTTTTTTCTGTGTCCATTGCAGTAGGATTCATGAAACCTTCTGCATCAACGTATGTTTTTAGAAACCAGAGCAGCCTAACAGCAAGACGTTATTAGGATTGCAGGAATGAAACAAGCTCGGTTGTATCTCTAGTCTGTAAATTGAATTCTACTGCATTCTCAAGAGAGTTTCTTCTTTCATTCTTCCCGGCATCAGCTAAGCCTTCTGAACTACACAGCTGTTTTGAGAAAAACCTGGCAGAAGACAGTAATACAAGTGTGTTCTGCAGTTGATTGAATGATGTATCAAAGGTGTATTACCTTATGGTCCTAGGGTGTACTTTATTACTCATTCATAGATACTGTATGGATTGGAAATAGAGCTAATGCTTTAAGGCATTTACTACATGGTTATCGTTTTATATGCAGGTCACATTTGGGCATTGCTGGATTATGTAATTAGCTATTTCCTCTTCTATATAAAACTCTAAAGGACCATACACACTGGGCGACTTTGAGCTGAAAGCCGCTCAAAACAGCCTGTTTGAGTGGCTTTCAGCTCAAAGCTGCCCAGTGTGTATGCCCCAGCGATGAGCGGTGAGCGCTGCTGCACGCTCCCGCATCATCGCCGAGAAAGGCCACTCATCTGCTGGTTATACCAGCAGATGAGCGGCTTTGAGGACGGCTTTGCATAGCTCTGCGCTATGCAACACTATCCTCCCCCCTCCTTCGGCGCCAGGCAGGGGAAAAGCCGCTCAGTGTGTATGCACTGAGCGGCTTTCCCCACAGCGATGACATCATCACTGTCCATACACACTGGGCATAGTCGCCCAGTGTGTATGGACCTTAGGGCAGTTATTCCCAAACTTGGTTAAAGGGCATTTCTACAGTCCAGAGTATACATGCTAAAGCACGACCATTTAATTATACCATCTATGCAAAACTTTGTCTATCCTTAAAAATCCCAGCATAATGAATTTATCAAAATATTTTTTTACTAAAATAACGTGAAAATGGGTGTTTTGACCCTTTTCACTTTGTTAGTATCACTTGATTGTATTTAAGGGCTTTTGGAACAGCTTTCATGAAAAGTTTTACAAAACTATTGCTGTAATTCACATATTTTAATTAAGCAGATTGTATTTCCCATTCTTGTAGTGGAAAAAGCCATCTGCTTGAAATTTAGTAAGGGGAATTGTGAAAAAATGCCAGGAAAGGGGGTGGTGGTGGCAGAGCCATGCGGTAATAATGCTATCTGGAGATGACATTAAGCAAGGTCCCCCCACTCTCCTCATTTCCCAGACACCTGCTCTGGCAGACTGAGCAGTGCTGAGAGCCTGCACCTATGATCAGCTTTAGGTGACAATTCCAATTCTGCGAGCACGTGTAACCTATCACAGACCACAATCTTGGTAATGACTGTGAAAGAATCTGTTTGATGGCACTTCCACTTCCCTGTTCATGTGCATTGTGTTCAAATAGGTACATTAGCACAACAATTAAGTGCTGCACATCTGCCATCTTTGCAGTTTGTAAGCAATTTATTCATTGCTTTCAGTTTATGCAACTTAAAGTAACTTATTTAATCCTTACAGTTTTTACCTTTCATTTAGTTGTGTCTTTTGCAAGCAATATAGCAAATATTGGTACTTATGTATTATCTGGGCTCCCATGTTAAATGCACCCCATTTTTTCATACCCCTACTATCCAAATACGCATGGAGTTGATTTTATATAGTGTGGCGAGCGGACGCGGTCTCATAAGAAAAACGGGAGCCCAGATATTACATAAGTACCCAAATATCATTAAATAGAACATCCAACCCTAGTAATAGATGAGATCAGTTTACACTACTCTACAATGCCTCCATGTAGAGCTCCCTTTGGGCCAAATGTAATAGGGTGAGAGAGAATCAAAAAGTGAGAGATTTTGGAAGAGTTTTTCCACTTTTTTAAAGCGGCAATCAAACCAGGTTGATTTTGCCATGTACTGTAAATGATTGCCGCTTTAAAAAAGTGGGAAAACTCCCCCAAAATGTATCTTTCTGATTCTCACACCCATTTACATTTGGCCCTTTATTTGTATTTAGTTAGGTAAATTTCCAGCTGTATTCACAACTGCAGACATTATGAAATGATAGTATTTGCAACCTTTTTCATACATTTATTAGTTGATTATAAGAAGACGTGAAATGGAGGAGATATTTGGCAGTAGGATTATATAGTGGCAGCTCCTGAGGTGAGGCAAGATAGTTCAAAATTCCAATAAAAGAGAATTTAGGGTGTGGACCATTTGGTTGACAGTATTTAGGTCGAGAGTCCATAGTTCAACCACTATATGTCGACAGGCAATGGTTCAACACATATAAAAAGGTAAACGTGGTCTAGGTCGACATTGACAAGTGGCCAACACAAGAAAAGGTTGACACAAGTTTTTCATGTCTTTTTTTTTTTAAAAACATTTTCTTTTATTTTTGCAAAAGAGCAATAAACAGCAGGATACATTTGTACAGAGAGTTGTTCCATATACATTCCACGGTACATCATGTTTACAATAATAAAACTCTGTATGTTCAAATACAACTTTGTGATCAATTTTTGTGTTTCCTGCATTTACCTTACACAATTCTAACAATATACCCCCCAAATCTAACCTAAACTAAACTAACTCCCCCCTCCCCCTCCCCACCCCCCTCAGGTCTCGGTTGCCAGTTATGAAGTGCTGAGCGATCTGGTTAGGTACCATGTGATCCCTTCATATAGTGAGTAAATTTGTTGTTTTGCGTCATTATCCAGTGAGTCAATATATACCCCCCATTTATGCATGAATTTTTTGACTCCCTGTTCTACATGTGGGACTGTGGAGCGTCTATCTAGATGAAGCAAATTCAACAAGGTTATCCGAACTTGATGTAGAAACGGAGGGGATGACACCGTCCAGTTTCTCAGTATAATTTTTTTTGCCACTGTCACTACAATGGTGAGAAAAGGAGTCAGTGCTGTTTTCCGGCCCTGAAGGTTCCAGTTAGCAAAATTGGCACAGAGCATAGCGAGAGGGTCCTTAGATAGTTTTAGTTGACATATATTATTTATGAACCCCATGACCTTGTCCCAAAATTTCCTTATACCTCCACAGTCCCACATGCTATGAAAGAAGTCGGCCCTCGAACCTCTACATTTTAAGCACCTTCCCGACTCCCCCAGTACAAAGTATTTCCGTTGTGCTTGAGATATATATGCCCTATGCAGGGTTTTTATATGGACCTCTTGCATCTGGGCTGAGCGAAGTATCTTCAATGTTTTCTCCATGGGTTTAAGAAAGGTTTTAACCTCTAATGTGTCAGATATGTCTTTGCTCCACTGTGTTATAGCATCCGTCCAGATTTTTTCTGGTTGGGTCGGGAGAAGGTCCGTATATATATATCTTAGTCTAAAATGGCCTGTAGAGCTAAGTATAAATATCGATTTCAATACATCTGATATTCCTGAATTTTTCATAGGGGCTGGTAATGATTGTACATAATGCCTCACTTGGAAGTACATAAACATATCACTATTGGGTACCGCATATTTGTCTTTAATAGCCTGGAATGACAATAACTTCCCCCCCGGATCAAACACATCTTTTATTGATAGAATACCCTTGTCTCTTCATCTTTGATATCCTGATGAAGCCAGTCCAGCTGGGAAAGACGGGTTGCCTATCAAGGGTATAAATCTGGTGACCGTGAGGTGTCTACCTAGCTTTTTATTCACCTGTACCCATGTCCAAAATGTGTCTGCGAACATTATATTTTTGAGGATTCCTGTCGGGATTTCTTTTCTCGGCAAATGTAGCAGTGCGGCCAATGAATAAGGGGCTACCAATTCTCTCTCAAGTGCACTATGCGTGTAGGAGTGTCCATTATGTAACCAGTCCAAGATATAGCTGAAGAACATCGCCTGGGTGTATGCCATAATATTTGGGACTCCCAACCCTCCCTCTGCCTTTTTTATGAATGTCTTGTGTCGGGCTATGCGTGGTTTCTTCCCCTGCCAAAGGAATTTAAAGAAGCTGGCATTAAGTTTGGCTATATCTTTCTTTGTTATTCTGATGGGTAGCATTTGTATGCAATATGATAATTTGGGAAATATTATTGATTGTAGGGCTGCCGCCCTGCCCATTAGGGATAAAGGGAGATTTCTCCAGTTTTCTAGCATGTTAATGACTTTGTTAATTATTGGGGTATAGTTCTCTCGGTATAAATTAGACAGGTCTCCTGTTACAGTGATTCCTAGGTATCTAATGGATTCTCTAGTAGTTTTAAAACTTTCAATTATTGGGGATCTCCCCTGGGATGCCTCTTGGCCGCTTAGCCTCAGGATCTCGGACTTGCTCACGTTAACCCTATATCCCGCGAATGACCCGAATGATGTTATTATGTCTAGTATAGCTGGCATGGAGGTCTCTAAATCTGAAACAAATAGAAGCATATCGTCAGCAAAAAGACATATTTTCATTATTGTGTCTCCTATTTTAATCCCCCTGTAGCCCTGACTGGCCCGCAGTGCCACCGCCAGTGGCTCCAGTGCCAGTGCGAATAATAAGGGAGACAGGGGGCAGCCCTGTCTAGTTCCCCTCTGTATCTCAAATGGGGTGGAAATATAACCATTGCAGGCTACCTGGGTCCGCGGGTGCCAATATAAATTTTTGAGCATATCTATAAATAGAGGAGGGAATCCATATCGGGACAGGCACTCAAATAAGTGATCCCAGGTGACCAGGTCAAATGCCTTCTCTGCATCTAATGATAGAATTGCCTGGTCCCCTGGGTCACCCTTGTTCCTCGCATTCTGGATCACCGCCAGGACCTTGCGGACGTTTACTACTGAGTGCCTGCCCCAGATAAACCCCGTCTGGTCTGGATCAATTACTTTTGGCAAAATATATTTCATCCTTTCTGCTATGATTTTGGTTAGCAACTTATAATCTACGTTGAGTAGTGAGATTGGTCTATAAGCTCCTGGATCCTCCTTATCTTTTCCTGGTTTGGGCAGTACCCTCACCACCGCTGAGTTAAAATACAGTGGCACCCGCGAGCCCGTCATAATAGCATTAAATACATTTTTCAACGTTTCTCCTAACTTTGGGCCTAAGATTTTATAGAACTCCCCTGAAAAGCCATCTGGCCCTGGGGCCTTAAGGGGTTTCAGCATCTCTATGGCCTGTGTAATTTCCTCATCTGTAATCGGGGATATTATTCTTTCTTTTTGCAAGTCCGAGATCCCTGGCAGCTCGATTTTATCCCAGAAATCTTTTTTATTTGTCTGATTAATTTCTTCTTGGCTATATAATTGTGTATAAAATTTATTAAATATATCTAATATCTCCGCCCCTTTATGTTTCCTTTCCCCTGTTTGGGACTTAATTGTTGTGATTACTGCTGAGGTTCTTGATCCCCTAAGTAAATTAGATAAGTAGCGACCTGTTTTGTTGCCGTGTGTATAGAATTGAAAATTAGAATTTGACATGTTCCTCGCAGCTTCCACTGCTAATATTGAATCAAAGTGGGTCTTGGCTTGGACATATTGCTGTTTAGATCTCTCAGTATTGTCCAGCTTAAATTTAGCAAAAGTTGTGGTAAGTTCCTCCTGTGCTTTAAGTATAAGTGCGGCTCTCTCTTTACGGTGTTTGCCCACATATGACATTATCTCGCCTCTTAAGACTGCTTTGGCTGCCTGCCATAGGTTCAGGGGATCTATGCCTTGGTCTTTATTGTTATGTATAAAATCCCCCCATTTAGCCTCTAGCATATTGCAGAACTTAATGGATGTGGAGAGGTATGCTGGGAATCGCCATTGGCGGTGGGACCCAGTATCTACCGAGGTGGCTAGATCACACCAAATTAGAGCATGATCTGAAATGCAAACTGGTTCCATACCTGCATCCAGTACGTCCGACAACATGGAGGAGGAGGTCAATAGGTAGTCAATACGTGACATTGTGCCATGTGCGGCTGAGAGGCATGTATAATTCTTTTCCGTAGGGTACAGTAATCTCCAACTATCTATCAAATGTAGTTGTTCTGTGATGAATTTAATGCTCATTGTTGGTGTCGAGGGGGGTCTCCTCGGGCATGAGGATCTATCTATCATGGGGTTGGCCACCATATTAAAATCCCCTCCTAGTATTAAACGGGTGTCTGAGTGTGCATATAATTTAGATAGTAATTTTCTGAAAAATTGTTTAGACGAAGTGTTGGGGGCATAAATGTTACATATAACATAGTGTTCTTTATGGACCTGTAGTTTGATAATGATTACCCTGCCTTCAGGATCTATATAAATAGGAGATGTTTGAGCGTTTAAGGAGGTTTTTACTAAAACGGCTACCCCTCTAGCCTTGGAGCCATACGAGGCCGATGCGGCCACTGTGTATCCCATGGATCCGAGTTTCGCATGTTCTGTGTCGGTGAGGTGAGTCTCCTGCAGCAGAGCAATGTCTGCTTTCTGTTTCTTGAGATAGAGCAATATCTTCTTACGCTTAATAGGAGAGTTCACCCCACCTACATTCCATGAACAGACCCTCAGCACTGTCATTTCAACCTAGTTCAAATATAATTTGTAGCATTGCCCCCAGACCTGTTTCCCTCCCTCCCCCTTCCCCCCCCTCCCAACTCCCCCTCCCCATAAGAAAAACAAAAAAGGGAAAATAAAATACAAACTGTAAACCATAAACCATAGTCCTGGGCCAATGGCCAAGAACCAAACAAAAACAGGAGTCAGGAGCTCGCCTGTCTCCTCGGCAGTGTTCTGCCTGTCTTCGGACTTCCGGGAACAATAGCCCTTGCTAGGGCGCATCTAATCCTCTGTGATTGTCCCGGACTGACGACAAGGGCCGGCACCCCATAACATAGTCTAATGTAGATCAGCTTTGTCTTAAGCATCTGTTTTAGAGGACCCAGTTTTGAGAGACATAACCCGTGTTAATTATTAGCTCTCTGTCCTTCCCTGCGGGTTTTGGCACAGCTGTAATTTCTGTGACTGTCCTGATAAACCCCAAGGCCAGGCATTCACCCCTGCTTTTCCTCCGTATAACATAATCAATATCTCCGGGTGTCATACCACCTCCACTTTGCAAAGATCTCTTGGGAACAAACCAAATATCATCTCTCAGCTGAAGGTCACTGTCAACTAGCATATAACAAGAACCAGTCAAAGCTGCATATTTAGTATCCCACTTGGGGTTCCCCTTCAATTATTCCTTTTCAGGGCCGTGGCCCTCTCCTTCTTCTAGATATGCCAGTGCATCTCCTGGGGTGGAAAATTCTTTAGGGCCTCCTCCTTCAAATAAGCGCAGTCTGGCTGGGTATATAAGGGCAAATTTCTTATTCTCTTTTATTAGTTTTGAGCACACCACAGAAAACTCCCGTCTAGCTCGAGTAACTTCTGCCGAGTAATCCTGAAACAGGTGCAGTTTATGTGTCTCCCACCTTAAGCCTTTTATTCTGCGGGAGGCTGTCCATAGCAGCTCCTTGTGGAGGTAGTTCAATGTCCTAAATATAACCACTCTGGGTCTGTTTCCGGCCCCCTCCTTCTCTGGGCCTATGCGGTGGGCTCTTTCCACAACCATATCAGCACAATCTGTGGCCACCTCCAACAAGTCAGGCAGAGTATTTCTTATGAAATGCTGCAGTGCTTGTCCCCTCACTGTCTCTGGCAGCCCCACCAGCCTCAAGTTATTCCTTCTTGACCTATTTTCTAGGTCGTCGGGAAATTTACTAAAGGAAATTTGTAAAAAATAGGTGTATTTGTATCCAGAAATACACTTATTTTTGACATTTACCATCCCGAAAATACGGCAATTCGTAGTCATATTGATGTGCTATCAACACAAATACGAATTGCCGTATTTTCGGGATAGTAAATGTCAAAAATAAGTGTATTTCTGGATACAAATACACCTATTTTTTACACATTTCCTTTAGTAAATTTCCCCCATGTGGCAGGTCTTTTGTAACGCTGCATTATGTGTCTTTAACTCCTGCACCTCATGAAACATAGCTCCTATTTCAGATTCATTATGTGTGACACGCTGGGTGAGTTGTGAGAGATGTCCTTTAAGATCATCTATGGAGACTTTAAATGTGGCAGCTTGCTCCTTGAACATAGGAGCTATAGTGTCTTTTATTGCCCTCACCATGTCCTGGTATGAGTCTGGCTCCATGTGCTGGGTCCCCACATCATCCCTGTTCCCTTGTGGTGTCCCAGGGGTAGTGGGGGATACCGCGTGTGGGGTAGGGGTCTGGGAGTGTGCGGTGGGTGTCTGCAGGCTTACTGTCTCAGCGCGTCCAGTCTTGTGGGCTTTTGTGCTTGCGGCCGCCATCTTGGCTTTTTGCTGCGTCGTGCCCCGAGAAACCTCTCCATACAGCGGGGCTTGTTCTGGGGAGCGTGGGGTAGTCACCCCGCGTGGTGGACCGCTCGGCGGTGATCCTGGTGTGCCGTCCCGATCACCGTCCACGGAGCTGCTTCACCTCGCGGCTGCTCACATGCCCGCCGGAACCGGAAGTCCTCGTTTTTCATGTCTTTTACAGGAGTACAGCATCCCCTCGCATTGCTCACCATACTTCGAGCATGGTGCCTCGCTGTGCTCACCATACTATTATATTCTCCATCTATGCCCACTGGGATGGTAAAGTATGAACAAGGCGGTTTTGAAAAAAAACATGAAAAATTATTTCTGTGTCGATCAATGTCAGGTCGGCCATTTGCTTGTATTGACCTTTTGTTAGTCAACTTAGATCATGTGTACTTTTTTTCATATTGACCAATAGTGGTCAACCTATTGACTGTTGACCTAGACAATGTCGACCTAACAACTGCATACCAACAAATGCCAGTGAGTCAGTTTTGAATGGCAGTTGGTGGTAATTGGTGGCTCCCCTGTTTGAATATTGAACTGTACTGCAGCCCTACCTTTGGAGCCGCCACTGGGATTATAAGTATGTTACAGGGGGTGGACTTACATGAATTTGCATATAGAGTATGAAGAACAGACTATATATACAAGTTTAAAACATTTGCCAAATTGTAAGACAGAGCTATAAGCTATAAATGTGTAGTACATGACCCTATTGCAGTCTTATCAGGCTGCCCATCACAGAGGATAATTCAAAACTAACGCATACATTCCATCTACTATGCACAACTGAGCAAACAACATAGAGGCAGTTTAATGTACTGTAGCTGATGCTTTCTCTTTAAAATGGCCAATGCTGGGGAAAAGGTCTGACACCTCTGCTTTATCCAACAAGGATTTCTTCTGCTGCAAAGATTTTCTCTCGCCTTTCAATGGATATATATTGTAATTTACATACAGTTAGGGTATGGGTAATACACAGGTCTGTGTTGTTATTTAGAGTACAGTATACAGTGGACCATGGTGTTAGGATTAGCACCTGTTCTATAAGGATAGAACAGGGGAACTAGAGCGATAAAGTACATGGAGCAGTTGCAGGACTATCCAGAAATAACAAATGAGTAAACTAAACTGAATACAGGACTCAGGACTGACTAGAGTAACTGACAGTCACCAAGAGCATAGAGGTCAGGATGCAGATCACATGATCAAGGTATGGATGTATGAATGGAATATGGGAATAACAAAAACCAAGCTGTGGCCAATGTTAGGAAAAGGAAGCAGAACCCTACACTAACAGTTAACTTTATTGAAACCACTGGATACCTGCGGTGCTAAGGCTTCACCTTTAACAGCCACGCTTGAAGGGGCGATTTAGGTCCACCCCAACTCCGGTGCCGCCAGGTTTTACAGGGAAACAAGGCACCAGTGTAATCTAAGGGATAACAAGAAGAAAACTAACTAAATAAAACTACCTGAAAGTAGTACCTGAAAAAGGCTACCTGAAAAACTAAGGAAAAGTGAGCTATAACAATGCACACAAAAACCAGAAGTGACCTCATTGCACACAAAAGTACAATAGCGATCTTGTCATGGATAAGAACCAGAGGCAACCTCACCGCTAATAAGCCAGTAGCAGAAGTGACCTAATACCATTCAAAAGAACATTACCGATCTCATCGCAAATAAGATCCAGAGGCAACCTTGCCGCCAATAAGCGAGCAAACATAAAATAAACAACCCAACTGCAAAATATACATAGAACTTAGAAGGTTGTGGTCACTTGCGCTAATTAAATGAAAAGAGCAGCTCAATAATGGTAAAAAAGGGAAAGGATTCCTTTTATTTCCTATAGTGAATGTTGAAATATGAGCGCTGGTGGGGGGGAGGAAAGGAAGAGAAAGATACGTGTAACAGAAAAAATGAAAGAAAAGAAAGAGTTGATAGGAAAAAATTAGATAGGAAAAATAGAGGCGGCACCTGTAAAGAAACGGAGTTAATTGAAAATGTTTACGCTCCTTTGCAGGAGTGATAGAAGAGTCCGTTCGTTTGGGATACCTGTAAACTGTCCCTACCTCTATCCTCGCGCTGACGTGCAGGCTGTAGCGGGGAAGGAGCCGGCGGCAGGGATGTGAGAGCCGCGTCTGAGTAAGCTCCGTCGCTGCAGCTTGTCAGCGCGTCCCGTAGCGTCCCGTCTTCAACTGGTGGAATTCTTTAGCGGGGTCGGGGCTGGAGAGCGGGGTGCTGTAGTATGGTATTCCTCTTGAACGGGCGGCAGGATCATCAACGCGTTTCATGCGCCAAGCGCACTTTTTCAAGATGATCTTGAAAAAGTGCGCTTGGCGCATGAAACGCGTTGATGATCCTGCCGCCCGTTCAAGAGGAATACCATACTACAGCACCCCGCTCTCCAGCCCCGACTCCGCTAAAGAATTCCACCAGTTGAAGACGGGACGCTACGGGACGCGCTGACAAGCTGCAGCGACGGAGCTTACTCAGACGCGGCTCTCACATCCCTGCCGCCGGCTCCTTCCCCGCTACAGCCTGCACGTCAGCGCGAGGATAGAGGTAGGGACAGTTTACAGGTATCCCAAACGAACGGACTCTTCTATCACTCCTGCAAAGGAGCGTAAACATTTTCAATTAACTCCGTTTCTTTACAGGTGCCGCCTCTATTTTTCCTATCTAATTTTTTCCTATCAACTCTTTCTTTTCTTTCATTTTTTCTGTTACACGTATCTTTCTCTTCCTTTCCTCCCCCCCACCAGCGCTCATATTTCAACATACATAGAACTTAGCCGCAATGTGCAGTAGG
The DNA here is from genome assembly GCF_055691185.1 of Crinia signifera. Taxonomy (NCBI): domain Eukaryota; kingdom Metazoa; phylum Chordata; class Amphibia; order Anura; family Myobatrachidae; genus Crinia; species Crinia signifera. Next base: position 344,154,337 of record NC_139217.1, read on the forward strand.
CCCTCAGAACACATGACACTCGGAGTAAGTGACACATAGTTTGCTGTAGTGGATACCAACTGCAGGTGTAGAAACTCCAGGCTGATCACGCAGACAGTGAATGCAGGCTGAGGTATGCTGGAACAGGAGGCTGAGCTGCAGACACATGGCTTGGAGCTCATGCTGAACACTCACTAGGAGCTCAACAGGAAAGTATCACCGGCAGGGAGGAGCTGATCATAACCCCGAATGAAGGATAACCAGTGCACAAAGAACCCAGTACAGGTTACTGAGCAAAACCAGCAGCAGCACACCTGACACCTGGCTTTTTAGTATTAGACTCTGATGTTTACCAGCAAATGAGGTGAGTGTTATACCATACCTGCCTACTCTCCTGGAATGGCTGGGAGGCTCTCGAAAATCCAGCAATCCCTGCAGTCACCTGCAAACCCATCCTGCAGGAGGGGGCAGGATTTCCCTGGGGATCATATGATGCAATGCATGCTGAATCTTGTGTCACCATGGTCATGCCTCATTGTACAATGCCTGTAATGTTGGCATTGTGCAGTGTGGGGCATTGCCCTGATGACGCAATTACAATTGCTATGCCCTTCACACTTCCTCCTTTAGTGAGCACCAACTTACCCCCTATCACATCATGCCTGCCAGCCCCACCCCCTACTTAGCTGATTTGGCTGCCAGAAACTCAGCAATCATGATTATATGCTTGCTAGGGCCAGATTATAGCTGGGACGACAGGAAAGGTCGCCCCAGGATCCTCCACATAGTGGGACCACACACAGCAACCACAAATATAAAATGTATGAAAGGCATTTCAGTGCATGTGCTGCAATTCTTCATCGCTTAGTATCTGGGTTTAGTGACAGTACCCACGCCCTCACTAGCAGCAGTGGACAAGTGAGCAAAAACACTGTGCTGTCTCTGTGTTGCATGTTGTATGAAGCTCTCGGCTATTGATAGAAGTCTACTCTGATGGCCTCAAGTTCTCCGATGCTGCCCTGGGTGCCAGATGCCTTCCCCACTGCTATCTTTCCATGGCAAGCTGCTTGGGTAATTTGTGCGCTCCGTCCATGCTGTGTGTTTATCTACTGCTTGGGCACACTCACTCCCAACCCCTCCTGCTTATATATATGTATATAGTCAGAAGCGGAACTGTGGGAGGCAAAGGAGTCATCTGCTCCTGCTCTACTCCATTTTCTCCACAGTGATGCCATTTAATTAACTGTTTTAATTAGTTAATTGCTAGCTGCTGCTACTGTATCTCTTCCGTGGCTGACTCGCCCTCTTGTCCAGTCACCTTAAAACTTACACCCTCTTTATTATAGTATTTTCTCTTGCATAGCAATCTTGCTCATTCTAACTATTTGTACAGTAATTGTCAGAGAAATAATCAGGATTGTGACTGAGCAGGTATGTGTAGTATGTGGCTGCATGGGATTGGATCTACTTTAGTTGCAATGGATGTGGCAGGTCATCATACCTCCCAACTGTCCTGATTTTTGCAGGACAGTCACAGTTTTTTGGGACTGTCCTGCATCCCACCAAGGGCCAGCAGTGTCCCACAGTGGAAGCCCCCCTGCATCCCCCACAGTTGGGTGTCTCCCCTGTCAGTGTGGGTTATAGATGCTGTGCTCACTGACAGTTCCAATACCTTATCTGTCTAAATCCAACACCGGGTGCACAGTCACTGTTAACTTGTGAGCCAATTTATTACCTGTACCTGTATTCCTCTTTCAGTGTGGATAAATGTTTTTTCCTCCCTCATATTTTCTCTACAATAACCAGAGATTATAAGTGTTTGGAGCTTATTGTCATTATCACCCACGTACGTGTAATCGTACTGTACTTCATAGAGCTGTAGGAGAAATACAGCTTATTGTGGTGGAAGACCTTGTGAAACACTGGACTGATATGGCACACTTAGCATCACCCCTGGAATGATACAGCACACTTAGCATCACCCCGAAACTAATACAGCACACTTTGCAGCACCCCTTGAATTATACGAAAGACTTGGCTCACACCAGGAATTATGCGTCACACATGCGGGCACCCCTGACCTGATACAGCACACATGGAATTATACGGCACAGATGGCGGCACCCCTGGACTGATACAGCACACATGGCGGCAGACATGGAATTAGATGGCAGATATGGTGACACTCCTGCAGTAAAAAAAAAAGAAAAACTTTTTTTATTCTTTTAATTAAAAAAAAAGCAGCACACCTGGAATTATACGGCAGACTTAGCAACACCCCATGAAATATACAGCACACTTGGCTCACCCCTGGACTGATACAGCACACTTAACAGCCCTTGCAGTAAAAATTTAAAAAATGTAAAAAAAAAAAATATTTTAATTAAAAAAAGGGCAGCTCCCGTGGTCTGATACGGGACACATGGAGGCACCCATGGAATTATACAGCACGCATGCGGGCACCCCTGGATTTATACAGGACACATGGGGGCACCCATGGAATTATATGGCACACATGCGGGCACCCCTGGACTGATATGGGACAAAAGCGGGCACCCCTGGACTGATATGGGACACATGCGGGCACCCCTGGACTGATATGGGACACATGGGGGCACCCATGGAATTATATGGCACACATGCGGGCACCCCTGGACTGATACAGGTCACATGTGGGAATCCCTGGAATGATATGGGACACATGCGGGCACCCCTGGACTGATACAGCACATTTAACAGCCCTTGCCATCAAATACTGCATATAAAAAAAGAAAACACCTTTTTTTTTCCTTTCAATAAAAAAAGGGGGGGGGGGGGGGGAGCTCCCCTGGACTGATACAGGACACTGGGCAGCACAGCTGGACTGATATGGGACCCTGGGCATCACAGCTGGACTTATAGCAGGCAGCCCCCCAAAAAATATTTTTTTCTTCTTTCTTCCTTAGTTGTTCCTCCACAGCAGTTCCATATAGCAGCCCCCCTTAGTAGTGCCCACATAATAGCACCCTTAGTAATGCCCCCTTAATAGTGGTACCTTCAGTAGTTCCCCCTTAGTATAGTTTCCATCACAGTAGTACCCGCTTAGTAGATGTACCTTGGCTGCTCAGTAGTTCCCCCTTAGTGTATGTACCCTTTTGTTTTTACCTCGTTCAGCAGCCCCCATTAAGTTATGCATCCGGTTAGTTCCCCCTTGTGTGTCCCCCCCTGTAGCCCTATAGCTTTCCCCTCTGCTGTTTGTCCCCCCTGCAGCCCCCATAGTGTCCCCCTTCTGCTGCAGACAGCACGCTTTCCCCTCTGCCGTTTTCCCTCCTTCTTTCACACACAGACTGAAGATGGCGACGGAAGCCGGGACTTATATAGAGATCCGGTCTCGCGAGAATCTGACGCGGGATGATGACGTTTTGGTCTCGTTTTCTACCTGGATTATTGGCGGGATGGACGCGAACGGCTCGAGAACGCCTCAGATAAGGTATCTCTAGGATCCGAACCCGCTCATCTCTAAAAAAAAATACATCTTATTGTGTTTGGTTTACATAGATGAATATTAAAATACCATTATATACTTTAGGTATAGAGATGTTCCAAAGCTAAAGATTTCTACTGTCGATGGTTGCGGCACATGTGCAGTGCAGTATTTCAGTATTATTTATGCTGCAGAGACCCATCACAGGGACAGAGCTTTATCACAAGCTCTTTCCCTGCATGTGATAATTTATACATCCATGTGATGTATGCAATTATCGCATAGCTAGTTGGGCCGATGTTATCAGAGCACATTCGTATCATCAGATACGGATGGTGATAAATTGGCCCCTTAGAGTTACAGTATATGCACCTCTGCTGCTTGTCCACAGCTGAATGCTTGTAATTGGGTGGCAATGGTGCATTTGCATGTATGTTAAGGATGTCATTAGTTTTCAGAGATCCATATGATTTCATATCGGTTACCTGCAGGGGTGTCACAACATTATTAGAGTAGAAGGTCACAATATTATTTCACTTTGGTGTTTAGGCCAAGAGGGTAGATAGAGAGGGGGAAGAGGCGAGGCAGACAAGAAGTGAGGTGAGAAGTGTCCAGGACTGATTCCAGAGGAAAAGGCAGCCTACAGTAACTAGACACCACTGCTGCTGAAGTCCACTCTATCCTTCAATCCACTTCTCCCTCCACCTGCCCGCTCGATCCTATCCCCTCCAATATTATCCGTCGTCTCAGTCCATCAGTCTGCTCTCACTTGGCTCACCTCTTTAATCTTTCCCTATCCTCTGGGATCTTCCCTTCCTCCTTCAAACACGCTCTTGTCTCCCCAATTCTCAAAAAAACAAATCTGGACCCCAACTCTCCATCCAACTACAGGCCCATCTCCCTCCTCCCTTTTGCCTCCAAACTCCTAGAATGTCTGACCTATAATCGTCTCCTAAGCCACCTTACTGCTAACTCCATTCTAGACCCCCTCCAATCCGGGTTCCGCCCTTTACATTCCACTGAAACTGCCCTGACCAAAGTCACTAACGATCTATTATCGGCTAAATCCAAAGGCCTCTTCTCTATCCTCATCCAGCTTGATCTGTCGGCTGCCTTTGACACTGTTGACCACCCTCTCCTGCTCAACACCCTCCGCTCCTTTGGCATCACTGGCACGGTCTTCTCCTGGTTCACCTCATACCTCTCCGATCGCTCCTTCTCCGTCTCCACTCCGAGCTCCTCCTCTCCTACTACCCCCCAGCCAGTCGGTGTTCCCCAAGGGTCAGTCCTTGGCCCTCTCCTCTTCTCCCTCTACACCACCTCTCTGGGCACCCTCATCAGCTCCTATGGTTTTCATTACCACCTTTATGCTGATACCCTAATCCAGGCATGTCCAAACTATGGCCCTCCAGCTGTTGTGAAACTACAAGTCCCATCATGCCTAGCTACAGTTTTGCTATGAGGGAACGTTAAAATGGTGGCATGGTTAACGATCCTCCGCTAGTCCTAGAATAAGATGTTATCCTCTTCTGTTAAGATTCGATATTTTGTACACGTGTTATAGTAATAATAAGGAAATTTTTGACTACTATGTAACCTAACCTCACCTCGTATATCTGTAAATCTGACACCTGAACCACATGCCTAAATGCACAGCAATGTACCATGCTTTGAATTGATGCTTTGACATAATAAAAAGTTGTTAAAAAAAATAAATAAATGGTGGCATGGCATGCTGGGATGTGTAGTTTCACAACAGCTGGAGGGCCATAGTTTGGACATGCCTGCCCTAATCTATCTCTCCTCCCCCGACTTATCCCCATCACTCCTGTCCAAGGTCTCCGAATGCCTCACGGCCATCTCAGCCTGGATGACCCAACGCTTCCTGAAACTAAACATGGCTAAAACTGAACTTCTAATCTTCCATCCCCCGAACATCCCCTCTTCTCCCACTATCTCCATCAGCATTGGTGAAACCGAGATCACGTCCACCGACCAAACGCGCTGCCTCGGTGTCATCATTGACTCCTCCCTCTCTTTCACTCCCCACATTCGTGCTCTCTCACAGTCTTGCCGCTTTCACCTACGCAACATATCACGCATCAGACCATTCCTCTCCACTGACGCGACCAAAATTCTCACTCACTCTCTTGTCATCTCCCGCCTTGACTACTGCAACATCCTTCTCTCTGGGCTACCTCTCACCCGCCTCGCACCTCTCCAATCCATTCTTAACGCTGCTGCTAGGCTCATCTTCCTCTCCCGCCGCTCTACCTCCGCCTCCCCCCTCTGTTTATCTCTTCACTGGCTCCCCATTCCTTTCCGAGTTCTCTTTAAACTCCTCACCACCACCTACAAGGCTCTCTCCTCCTCCACAGCTCCCTACCTCTCTTCACTGATCTCTATCCACACTCCCTCCCGTCCTCTTCGCTCCATCGCTGACCGCCGACTGACCTCTCACCTAATCACCTCCTCCCACTCCCGTGTCCAAGATTTCTCTCGCGCTGCCCCCCTGCACTGGAACAACCTCCCGCCACCCATCAGGCTATCTGATTCCCTTACCTCCTTCAAGCGCTCCCTCAAAACCCACTTTTTTCGACTAGCCTATCCCTCCTCCTAACCTCTTTTGATCCTCCTATCCTGCCTCCGTTCCCCTCCGTTCCTACTTATCCTATTGTATTTCGTTCGTCCACCCACCTATTTTTAGTATGTTAACTCTTATGAGCAGGGCCCTCCTTCCTCACGTACTCACCCTACCTCATTACCTCACCTGTGCTCCTGTCCTGTTTTTCCCTTCCTCTACTTCATCTTCAGTCTCCTTGACAATTTTGACACCTACTTCTGAACTGATGCTGATTTTAGTTCTACCAGCTATACCCCTATTTATACTGTATCTTTCAACACACCCTGTACGTTACCTTGTAATTTGTTTTTTTTTTGTTTGCTATGTACGGCGCTGCGGACACTTTGCGGCGCCTTATAAATAAACGTACTACTACTACTGTAGGTGCTGGAGCTGGGTTCAGGGGCAGGAGGGCAGAGAAGGGCTATGAGGAGTTAGGAGGTGGAGCATTGAGCAACACAAAAAGGGGACTGCCCCTCTTCTTATCCTGCCTAGATGGTGGCAACTCGGCACCTTGCAAACAAATGTGCCTCTTCCCCCTGCTCTGGTGCTTATAGCTACCTGCCTGGGGCTGATACAACTGTATGATGATAATGGGGAATGCTTCTCCAAAAAGCTGACAGTACTGCTGCATAGACATGGCCAAGAGGTGAAAATCTGCATTTGATTTAAAGCACATAATGCAGCCGCAGCTGTGGAAGAACTGGGAGTAACTCTGAATAATTGTCCCTGTGTGCTTAAGGCACCTAGCTGGTGATATTTTTCTTTGACTTTATTAGAGATGAGCTGGCTATAAGTCGACCCAAACTTCCAGGATTCAAGGGAATTGAAGTGTCAGCTCAAGTTTCCCTACCTTGGAATACCTTTATCGGCCAAACATTACCATCTCTGCGTCAAATTCTTGCGGAAATTGGTTTCTATATATGCCCCCCCTGCAGTGATTCAGCGCCATTCTATTACTGTCCATGCTGCTGAGCTGGCTGCTGGGCTGTGCCATGTCATGTCCAGTGGCTGCTGTGCTGTGTTCATCAACTCAAGTGGCTGTGATGTGTCCCCATGGATTCTTTGCTGTCTTCTTTCTTCATCTACTCCCTTTGTCCATTGGCTACTGCTGTGTCCATCCACTACATGGGAGAAATGTAATAGGGTGTGAGAATCAGAAAGTGATAGATTTTGGGAGAATTTTTAATTTTATTTAAAGTGCCAATCAATTACCATATATACTCGAGTATAAGTCGACCCGAATATAAGCCAAGGCACCTAATTTTACAACCAAAAAAACTGGGAAAACTAATTGACTCAAGTGGGACGTCACTTGAGAATAAGCCGAGGGGGGCTTTTTCAGCATAAAAAATGTTCTGAAAAAGTAGGCTTATACTTGAGTATATATGGTACATGGTAAAATCAACCTGGTTTTTCAGTTAAAATTATTGTCGCTTTAATAAAGAAGGAAAATGGAAAACTCTCCTGAAATTTCTCACTTTCTGATTCTCAGGGGTAGATGTATAAAGGAGTGATAAGGGAGGAGAAGTGATAAAGTGCCTGGTACTGTATCACTGTCCAATCGGCTTCTGACTGTTAAGTTATAGGCTGGGTTTAAAAAGGGAAACTTAGGACTCGGAGCTGATTGGGCTATGATAAAGTACCATGCACTTTATCACTTCTCCTCCCTTATCACTGCTTCATACTTCTACCCCTCACATCCTATTACCTATGGATCCAGGTGTCCATCCACTCAAATGGCTTTGCTGTGTACAGAGACTGCTGTGCTGTGTCTAGTGAACCCTGTGCTGATGAGGTACTGTATCTGTCCAGTGTTCATACACTCGAGTGCTGATTATGTATCTGTCTAGTGTTCATAGCTGACAATATTGTCCAGTGTCCACCCAAAAAGTAAAAAAATATAAAAAAGTTAAAGAAATAATAGAAAAAAAAAAAAAGAGATCTACATTAAATACAGTAAGTATTTGGTGTGACCACTATTTGCCTTCAAAGACAACATCAATTATTCTGGGTACAGTACACTTGCACACAGTTTTTGAAGGAAATTGGCAGAGATGTTGTTCCAAACATCTTGGGGCACTAACCACAGATCTTCTCTGAATGTAGGCTTGCTCAAATCCGTCTGTTTCCTTGTTTAATTCCAGACAGACTTGATGATGTGGAGATCAGGGCTCTGTGCGGGCCATATCATCACTTCCAGTACTTCTTGTTTTTCCTTATGCTTAAGATAGCTCTCAAGAACATTGACTGTATGTTTGGAGTAATTGTCTTTCTGCAAAATCAATTTGCAGCAAATCAGAATAATCTCAAGTCTTATTACTCCCCGATAATATTGCATGATGGATATGTACCTGCCTTTTTTTAAAAGCATTGAGGACATTAATTCTGACCAAATCTCCATCTCCATTTGCTGAAATGCAGTTCCAAACTTGCAAGGAACATCCAACATGCTTCACTGTTGACTCTTTCCAACTCTTCGGTGAACAAACTGCCTTCTGCTACAGCCAAATATTTGAAATTTTGACTCAACAGTCCAGAGCACCTGCTGCAATTTTTATGCCCCTCAGTTTTTGTGCATAATTGAGTCACTTGGCCTTGTTTCCACATGAAAGATATGTTTTAGTTTTCACATCAATGATCACTTCTGGACAGATTTTTCTGATCAGTAGATAGGTGTACCTGATTCCCAATGGTTTCTGACAGTTCTGAGCTGATGACGCTGCTGGGCAACTTCCAATTTCGAAGGGAAGTCAGCATTATGTGTCTTTCATCTGATGCACTAAGTTTCCTTGGCCAACAACTGTATCTACGGTCCCCAGTGTTGCCCATTTTTTTGTGCTTCTTTAAAAGAGCTTGGACAGCACATCTTGATACCCTTGCCTGGGAGAGAACTTGCCGATGCAGTATAAATACCTTGGGTGACATTCTATGGGATGTGAAAATTAGACTTTTGCGAATTTTCTCGCAAAAACGGGCGAAATCGCATTTTTTTACATTTTCGCATATTTAATGAGGTCCGAAAATGTGAAAAAAATGCGATTTTTGCCAACAAGTTGGACACACTGGAAATGCGATGGCTGCTTTTCGCAGCACATCGCATCCAGATGTTTTCACATGGAAAAGTATACAAATCGCATATTTAATGGTATGCGATTTGTATAAAGTGTGACTATAATTCGCCCAAAAATCAGACCAGGTTCTGATGGGCGAATTAGCCAGAAACCTGCACAGATCGCAATGTTCTGTGCAGGTTTCTGGTAAAAAAAAAAAAAAAACCAGTTAAAAAAAAAAAATAAACGAGCGCGGGGTCCCCCGCCCGAGCATAACCAGCCCCGGGCTCATTGAGCCGGTGCTGGTGACATAAAATTAGGGTCCCCGACAAATAGGGGTCCCCTTGATTTAATGAAACCAGCACCAGGCTCAAGGTCCGGCGCTGGTTCCCAAAATACGGGGGACAAAATGACTAGGGGTCCCCCGTATTTTAAGAACCAGCACCGGACCCAACCAGCCAGCGGGGTAATGCCACAGCCGGGGGACACTTATTATATAAGGTCCCGCGGCCAAAGCATTATCCCCGTGGCTGGTAAGCATGGGCAGGGGTCCTGGGGAAGTGGGGACCCCCCCAATGAAGGGGTCCCCCCCCCCTCCAGGACTTACCAGCCCATGCTGAAAGTCCGGGGCTGTCCCCGATGCCCCTGGGCGGTGGGCATCGGGCTGATGGATTGTGTAAAAAAAAGCAGAAAAACTATTGTTTTCTACTGGCGAACTATGAGTCCCAGCAAGCCTCCCCCGCATGCTGGGACTTGGAGAACCACAAGTCCCAGAATGCGGGGCATTAAAGGGCCCACTGGCACTTGTAGTTCTACAGTACAAAAAATAGTGAAATAACACACACACTGACACCCTGAAAAATAAAAGTTTAATACACACATAACACACACATACTGATACTTACCTACCTTGAGCCCGTAGGTCGGTCCCTGGATCCTGGGTCCGGGCTCTTGGGCTCCAGGGCAGAAGAGTCCGGTTCCGGGGCCTTGGTCCTGGTTCCGGGGCTGGTCCTGGGGTTCCGGGGCTCCAGGGCAGAAGAGTCCGGTTCCGGGGCCTTGGTCCTGGTTCCGGGGCTTGTCCTGGGGTTCCGGGGCTGTTCCGGGGTCCAGGATCCGATGAATGGTATTTCAATGGTATTTCTCTCTTGTTCCACTTTAGGATTGCCATCTGTAAGCTTCTGTAAAATCTGACCTCAGGGGGCGGAGCTTAGCCTTATATACAGCAGGTGCATGTGACTAGAGTGCACCTGTATGACCTGCAGTATATGTGCACCGCCTGTGCACATGTCATGCATCAGCAGCTAAGCTCCCTACTCCCCTGGCTGTGGTAACGTAAGTGAAAATTTTATTTCACTATACCATTCCAGCGTATGTCGGGAGGCTTACACCATAACCCACCAGCTGTTGCTAGGTGGCAATCCTATTCCCTAGAACAAAGAGAGTTTGCAGATCATAGATTCCTGCAAACTAGTATTGCCTACTCCACATAGTTAGGGCCAAAGTGGGAATCGAACCCATGACCTCAAATGATGTGATATTAGCAGTTTTTATCTTTTTTTTTTTTTTTTAAATACAGATAAAAAACCAAAACACATGAGGGCGGTTTTTCAAAACCAATACCAAAACACAGCGTTAATATAGATCCAGAAACAGAACACAGGGCTTGAAGCACATGCCTAGACATAATTTGATTTATAAATAATACAAAAATGTCTAATATTAATGAAATCTTCATAGAGATTTGGAGCCAAATGTAATAGGGTGTGAGAATCAGAAAGGCAATCATTTACACTAAAAAAAAAACAGGTTTATTTTGCCATGTAATTAATTGCTATAAAAAAAATGGTAAAGCTGTCCCAAAATCTCTAACTTTCTCACTTCTCACACCCTATTACATTTGGCTATTGATGAGGCAAAATTTAAGTCCCCGCAGTGGCAAATATGTTGCATTATTTTAACAAATTGGGTGCTTTTATTCAGTCAGTGAAGTTACCATGACAACCAGTGAGAGGGAGATTAATAGGAAAGCAGCACAAGCACTATTACTGTAAATATACAGTTTTAGGTCCAAATTTAATAGGGTGCGATTTTAAGACGTGTAATTTTTTTGGTCGAAAATAAAAAAACTCACGTTTTCTGAAAATGTAATTGTGATTGTGGTAAAAAAATAGCAAGTTTGTACGGTGATCAAAAAATTGCATATGTAAAGTAGCATCCAGAGGTTTTCTCATTTAGAAGTGTAGAACTCACAAGTGTAACAGGTCAGACCACACTTTTGACCTAATGATCCTTTGTAGTTTAGCTAAACTGCAAAGTTCTCACAGATACTTCACTTTGGGGAAATCATCCCTATAACAAACTATAGTGAGCTTCGCTTTGACTGACAGATCAACTGAGCTCAGGCAATTATTCTACATGGACCGAACTACATGGGAACAAAGGTAAGCATATTGTATGTATTCATGTACGTAAATGGGATGCAGTTAAAATCCCGGCGGTCGGGATCCCGGCGTTCAGAATCCCGACGCCGGAATCCCGACCACCGAAATGCCGACACATTCTCTCTCCTGGGGTGTCCACGACACCCCTGGAGGGAGAATAAATTAGTGTGCCGAGCGTAGCGAGGCACCGGGCCCGCTGCGTGGCGAGCGCAGCGAGCCCGCAAGGGGGGGCGATCCACGTCCCCCCCTTGTCGGCATTTCGGCTGTCGGGATTCTGGCGTCGGGATTCTGAACGCCGGGATTCAATACTGAATCCACGTAAATAAACTTTTACTTTCTATGGTGTGTGTTTTTATTTTAGTATTAGTTAAGCTGTGGAACTACAAGTCCCAATGGGTCTTTTAATGCATCACATGCAGGTACTTGTGGTTCTTCAAGAATCTGCATGTGTATGCGTGTGTTGGGGCTTGCTGGGAATTCTAGTTCCACAGTCAAAACAATACTAATTTTATTATTTTTGAAAACTCTTTCATGACAATCCACCCGGCACCCACCACCCAGGGGTTCCAGGGGGGTCAACACTTCCCCATGGATGATCATAAGGTAAAACCATGGCTGTGGGACCTTACATAATAAGTTTCCCTCGGCTCTGGCATTACCTTGCTAACTGTTGGAGCTGATTTAAAAATTCAGGGGACTCCTACCTCTTTTGTTCCCTATATTTTTGGAACCAGGACCAGTTCAAGAGCCCAGTGCTAGTTTTGAAAATATGGGGAACCCCTATTAATTTTATTTCCTGTGTTTTGGAACCAGGACCGGGGTTGGTTATGTCTGTGAAGGGGGACCCCATACTATTTTTTTAATTAAATATAGTGCAAACAAATGCACAATCCACTTACTTTCATTTAATTAATTGTGCAATGCAACAGACACATTTCTAGTGATTTCCACATTGCATTAAGTCAGGGGTTCCCAATCTTTTTCGAATAACGGCCCCCTAGAGTATCAGAATTTTTCCACGACACCCCTAGGCCCAAAATAATATATATAAAATTAAGATTGTGTTTATGTGATTCTTATGGTCAGTTATATGGTAAAGGGCAGGATTTGCTTTTATTTGTACAGATATTTTATGATTGCCAGCTACCAGCACTGGTTTTGTCCATAAATAATTGAACATAAAATAATTTGAAATGGTCCTGGACTACCAACCCGGAGCACAACTACATTAAGGAGTCTGGGCACTGAAGCAGTCAGACACCACATCGCTTTCGTAGTATTGAAAAAATGGGTACACATATGCAGTATGGGCCCCCATGTGATTTAGAAGCCCCCATGTGCTGCGCATAGTGCCCCCCGTTATAAATACACCCCCTGTCTTAATACCAAAATTTTGCAGATAGTGATGGCAATAAGGATATTATGTCAGTTTATGCAGATACGCACAGGGCAGCAGAGAGGAATACCGGGCCCCGGTAAAATTTGGGGGGCGTGGCCTAATCCCGTGCTTAGGCCACGCCCCCAAAATGTTTAGAGGAGGGTGGAAGAAAACTCTAAATACTGTAATCTCAGCAGCAGCACATACCTACAGCATGTGCTGTGCTGACAGCAGGCTCAGCATGACCTCTCACGCTTTCAGTGAGACACTCATGCTGAGCCTGCTGTCAGCACAGCACATGCTGTAGAAGTGTGTGCTGCTGTTGCTACCTGAGAGGGACGGAGGGGGAAGGGAGGGGTCAGACCAGGGGCCCCTCCAGCAAGCCTGGGCCCGGGTAATTAGTACCTGCTCCCCCCCCCTCTCGGCTGCCTTGGATACTCAAACACTTTATTACCAACTATGGACCCCCTTGCTGCTTTTGTTTGGCTCTTCTGCTTAACGTGTGCAATGTGGTAAAGGCTGTGATGTTAATCGTGCAGCCCACCAGAGTGAGACCAAAAGATTCCTTTTCGGCAAGCCTACTCCATTGCAGTAAATGGACCAATACCATTCTGCTATACTGAGTGCTCTTGATTTTATAACCTTTATATTATGTATGAACCTGTACTGTATTTGTGTAGAAGCATGTATTTCTGTTTCCAGTGCTCTTTTGCACATTTTAAAAAATTTGAATGGGGTGTGTTTTCACTTGATACGGAAGGGGGAATGTGTGTGTTTATTACTGAAGTGGGTATATATTGCATGTGGGACAGGGTTGATAGTTTACTGTGTCTTGACAAAGGTTCAACTGATACTTTGATGGCTTTTCTGAAATAAAGCCTTTCGAGTGCAGCCCCATATTGGAGTATGTTTGCTCACTTTGGGTTGCTGGCCCAGAAATATTGTTTTTGTTTTTTATGTGAGTGTGAACCTACTAAGATTATGTGTTGTTCTTGTACTGTATGCAGATATTGGCCCTTATTCTGATCGGTGCGGCCGGATCCGATTATGCGGCCAGGACCGTGCGTGCGAAACCCCGCCTTCCATACGGATCGCCAACTCCGTCCGTACGCGGTAAGAAGCTGACCGAACGGACCGCACGTGTATTTTTCACGGAATACGCCTCCTCCATCTAAGGGAACCTCCCCCATCATTCGATGGTCGCAGACCATCGAATGCAGGACCGAGTGCTCCACCAGCTCCCGCAACCTCAGACCACACGGACATTTTTCCGTGCAAAAGCAGGGATCTGGGCAGGCAGCTGACATCCGGCGATGTCATATGTCCGCCCCCCTACACGTGCGTCACGGCCGCATTACCATACGTACGCCCAGCGTTTGCATGGGAACGCCCATGAAACGCTGGGCGTATGCATATGGTAATGAGCCCAAATAGCCCTTCACGCCCCTCTCCACCCCCTGTTCGGAGTGTTCACATATCATGCGGGATTTGGCCGTACGCCCCGCTCGCACATGCGCAGAGACGCCTCTGCACATGCGCAGACACAAAACATCGGCGGGCCGAACGCACGCGGATATATCCGCACCGACCAGAATAAGGGCCATTGTGACAAGGCATCACATAGACTGGATAGCAGTAACATATATTTCTTTATTTGTAACAGGTAGACAGGTATAGCAATTCCTCATTTACAGCATAGCAAGTTTTCAACAGATTTCATGTAAGGATATACTCCAGAGAACACCAAACATAGGCCCTTATTCTAGTTCATTCTTTCTGACAAAATCCTTCTTAGATGGACAAAACCATGTGCACTGCAGGTGGGGCAGATGTAAAATGTGCAGAGAGAATTAGATTTGGGTGGGGTTTTACTTCAAAGTGAGATCTAAATTGCAGTGTAAAATTAAAGCAGCCAGTATTTACCCTGCACAGAAACAAAATAACTCACCCAAATCTAATTCTCTCTGCACATTTTACATCTGCCCCCCCTGCAGTCCACATGGTTTTGTCCATCTAAGAAGGATTTTGTCAGAAAGAGTGAACTAGAATAAGGCCCATAGTCCTCACGTTCCCCACCTATCACCCAGCCTCTTTTAGGCATTGGGAGCAATGACCCCCTGTTTTGGACAAACATAAGTAACAGGTACTGTTAATCTGCAGGCAGTGATTCACAATACATCTTAAAAACCCAGACTGGGTTTCTCTAGCGGCTAGCCCTTCTGCTACTGCTGCTGCTGTTCTAAATCCTTGACTGGATCTTCCGCATTGCCTACATGTGGAAGTATGCTGCCCCTGCAACAATATATTCTGTATATATAACACCACAAATTACAATAACATAATGAATTAGGTCACAAAGCCTTGTGTCTAGAGGTAATAGTTGAAAAGTGTTTTTAGATGCAATGTTGAAGAAACCTCTTGTGTCGTTCCTCTCCCACTTTTCTAGTCATGTGTCCTGGGTAACTTAGTCCTACAGTACAGCGCCTTTTGATTGCAACAGTCAGAAGCACATACTACAAAAGTAACCAGATCCTTCTTTGGATCTTGTACGTGCGCTGTAGTTTACAGTTTTGAGTCCACTACCATAGACCTACTGTATCTTTAAAGCTCAAATCTCAATTACATTTGAGACCAACATGTCATATTTGAAACTCATCAATTCCACTGAGTCTTTGGCATTCGCTTGATAGCAAAAAATGGTGGCTAAATGCAGATATGTGGAATTCGTGCCCTCCGACTACTTTTTGTGGAAACTCACTTTCTTCACCTGCATCAGGAGTTAGTTCGCCCTTCTTGACCCAACATAAAATAGTTGGCAGTATAAGCATAACAAAAAAATTCTGCTGCCCCCAACAGAGCTTAAATGGGTTGCAATGTACCACTTGTGACTGCTCTCAGAGCTCCTCTTCCTTAAGTCTCATCTGTATCCCATAATGTAATTGGATTATGTGCCATATAACCTTGGGGTTCCAGATTATTTTCTTCTACTGCTGATACTACTTCCACCACCCCCCTTCCCCCTGGTGGCTCACATTGTGGGTGCAGAGGAGCTTGCACAGCTGACTAGTCTTATCCAGTTCTCCCTCTCCTAAAGCAAGACACTTTTTTAATATACTGTACCCCTTAGAAATATAGACTATATAAATCTATATGTTACACAAGAGTCTATGTACAATACTTACCTGCAGCACTGGATTGCACTGAACTCTTGTTAAATGAACTCCACCAATTGAAGTGTACTTCTATGTGGCTGAAGTGCCATAGCCACAAGCATAATTTCTGAATCTTTTTCCCCCTCTGTTATCTGAAGTGTGTTGGGTTGAACATGGACTAGTCCCTTGAATGGGAGAAGTGGTTGCAGATGGTTTCTTTTTGCCGAAATCTGCCAGTCAGCTGACATCCTTAGTAACTGGGATAAAGCACTGGAATGTATTTGCCCTTCTTATGTCTCCTGACTTACCTCCATCAACAAGGCACATGGAAGATATTATTCTCCCCTAAGGGCATGTACCAGGTGTAGTCTACATTTTTTGCCTTCCACCATCTTGGTCTTGTCAATTCGGCTTGTGTAGCAACATACTACCTAATGCTACATCTGATGCTATACTTGAAGAGACTGTATTGATTTCTAATTCTTATGGACACAGCTCATCACCAGGAAGTGGGCACCTCAGAGACTCAAACCTCAAAGACTCAAACAACCAATTCCCCAAACTCTCACAGTCCAGACTCAGTTGTTTCTATGCTGGTTTCTTTCTGATGGCATCTAACATGAAACCCTCTCGTAAGCCCCAATACCTGGTAATCACATATACTCTTGACTCAGCTGTTACACCCTTCCCCAGCACCTTCAAATTAAATTTTTTGTACCATTAGCCTGAACTTGTCTTCATGGGCCTTGAAAAAGAGATAATGCTATTCGATTGGGAAGAGATCAATGTTCAAGTTGTTATTCATAAGCAGAGGCTGGTGCATGGGCAGCATGGATGGTATAATGTTTAGCGTTACTGGCTCACAGCATATTCGATTCCCACCATGTCCCTAACTGTGTGGAGTTTGTATATTCTCCCCATTCTTGCATGGGTTTCCTCCGAGTACTCCTGTTTCCTCCTTATATGTTGTATGTGGTATAGGTTGTAAGACGCACCGGGGCAGGGACTGATGTGAATGTTCAAATATTCTCTATAAAGCACTGCGGAACATGTGTGTGTGTGTGTGTGTGCACGCTATATAAATAACTCGTAATAAATAAATAAAAAATAAATAATGAAGAGTGATGACTTGTTTTACATCATGGGGCTCTCCCACAAATCTAGTCAAAGAGCCAAATGATACCATGATCCTACCAGTCTTTCATTTTGCAGGGCGTACACACTAGTAGATTTTGTGCTCTTTTCTAAGCAATCTGACTAGATTGCTTAGAAAGTAAGCACAGATCTCTCCATGTGTGTGCCCCAAGTGATTAATTATCTCCTGCTAACTAAGTCAGTGCATGCAGTCAAAATCTAGTCAAACTGCTTAGCAAGTGACTGCAAATCTCTCTGTGTACAGAATGAGCAATAGTGATCGAGATCTCTCATTCCGAACCACTATCCGGCCTTTCTTTTTTTGCTTAAGCAAAATTGCTTAGCACAATCACTGCATGTGTATGGGCTCTACATGGGCGATCTGGACACAGGGAAATCCCCTACCCTAAATATCTTAGCAAAATAGCTTAGCACACATCTCTACATGTGTATGCCCCTTAAGTCAAATATAAAATATTATTTGTGCATCTGTTTAACCCAGATGTTCTCTTACTTGTAAGAGATGGTAATTCAGATAAATGGTTTTCTAAGGCCGTTGTTCTCTCTCAAATGTTTCTCTATCGATTTCATTGGCAAAGTTGTATTAGGATCCATAAATGATCTAGGGCATTAAGATAGCTTCTTAAACAACTTTAGCTGCAGCAATAACTTCAGCTAGATTTGTCTAATACCTCTTTTACACTGAACATCAAATTACCGGGTGAAATAGTTGTACCCGATAATTTGTTCAGTGTAAAAGGGTCAACCTGGGTCTTAAATCCCAGGTTGCCGACCCGGGCTTTGCTATCCAGGTTGATCCTTTTACACTGATGAAATACCCGCGTAATTCAGCAAATGACCTGGTTGACATTTTTAACCCGTAATTCGCTGCTCAGCGTAAAAAGGGTTTCGGACTGCCCCCAACAAAATGATCCGGCACTCAAAATGCCAGGTTATTGCCGGGCACAGGTCTAAAAGGGTAATTACCTGGATCTAATTTTCCATGTTATTAATTTCAGGGATCAATTTCAAATGTTACCTATCTACCTCCTATGGATATAGGCCCTTATTCAGGCTGGATCATATATTCTAAGCACATACTGTATTCTATCCTTAGCAATGCAAATGAAGGAGGAGGTGCATACCACCTCCTTCCTGCATTTGCGATTGCTATAAGGGAGGTGCTATCACAGTTCAGGATGAACATAGCAACAATGGTCTGACTTTACTCATGCTTGCAGTCGCAGGGGGAACTTCTCTTCAACAGGTCTCCAAGTTCACAAACGCCAGCTACCTTCATTTCATTGGCAAAGTTGTACAGTATTAGGATCCATAAATGTTCTGGGGCATTAAGATATCATCTTTTTTAAATAATAAATTTTTGTTAGGTCACATAGTAAATTATTGACAATAACTGAAAGGAATGTCACAGGCAGTAAATAATGAGAATTAGATATAGTTTATAGAGTAGCAACATAAGACCTCAGAATCCGAAAAGATTCGTGTAGGGTACTTGGTTGGTGGTGCTTCCAAAATAGTTCAGCAACATAACTGAAATAAAGTGGATGTCTAGAGAAAGACGTAGGAAGAACGCTAGGGTTTTTGGGGGCACGCTTATGTAGTAATAGAATCAGTGAAAGAATGTGAGAAATGAGTGAAGTAAAATCTAACCTTTATTTTTCAATATTTAAAATTCATACATAAATATACACGTCACAGAAAAAGAGGCATCAATTAGAAATATATATAAAGAATAACAATATTCTAGGTTAATTGTTGCACAACATGATTCAGATAGGCGAAAATTTTTACAGGAAGTTTCCCAGTCCCAAATGATTTCTTGATCAAGAAAAAAAATAATAAAATAAATAACCTGGATAATCAATGCACCAGTACAAATATTGTAAACAATTCTTGATCAGGACCCTGGATTTTATACTGTACTACAGAGTGCTACACAGGTTACTAACAGGAAATGCCTTCAATATGGTGTCAGTCACAGATTTGGTGGTTATAGAGATATAACAAGAGTTTTTAGAGGAGAGGAATGCTCTTTGTATGCATTTGCTGCTTCTGCTGTCTGGATGCGAATACAGCACTGGATATTCCCTGGTGGTCTCCCAAGAGGTACTGATCCAGTCAGTCACTGCTTAGCTGCTGAGTTCGGATGGGATCAGGCGGCACAGCGATGTATGGCAGTATATATCAACAGTTACTGGGATCCTGTCACGACTGAAGGGCTGGATGAAGTCGTGTGGTGTGTAGCAACCGGAGACGGACCAGAGGAGGAAGGATTAAATCGTGCAGGTTTAATAATAGAATTCATAAATAGAACAATACACGCTTGAATACTTTGTCAAGTGGCAGTTTAGCAGTAATAAGAATTGAGCCGGCACGGCACTTTGTAAAGCAGAAAAAGTTCATTTAAACAATGACAGTTCAAGCACTGCGGACTGCAGGCTGGGGTCTTGGGAAATGAAGAAATCCGGAAAGAGAATGTACTTGATGGTAATGAGGGATCCTTGAAGACTGAAAGAAGATGGATGATGACAGAAGAATGGGAAGTTGCTTGGAAGCAGACGACTTGAAGAACTTAGGCCAGGAAGCTCAGGGATGCAGGCAGAGACCAGACTGTGGAGAGATCTGGCAGCGATGGGGTTAAGCTGAATCGAGACCAACACAGAGCACTGAAGCAAGGCACCAAGTCAGGAGAGGTGAGTCAGAGAGCCGGAGTCAGCTGGGAGCTGTGAACGCCTCTGGAGACTCTTTGTACTGACACTGAACAGGCCTAGGCAGATCCCCTATATCCCTAGAGGGCGGCTGCCATTGGCTGTCAGGTCAGTATGGGCGGAAACCTCAGACAAGGACCAATCTGCTATTTGCCCTTAATCAAGATGGCGGCGCCGGCCTCCCGGCGCCCCTACAGCACATACCACTAAACTTGCTGGCGTCCCACGCTGCCTGCTGCCCACCAGACTGCCGCTGCCTGCTGCCGCTGACCTGGAGACCACTACACGCTAGCCGACGGCGGGCGCGAACGGGTGAGTAGTAAGCCCGCCGCGCACCGCCGCGGCTGCGTGTGACAGTACCCCTCCCTTTCTGGGTGACCCCAGGGCACCTACGCACCTTGTGTGGATTTCTTTGAAAGAACTGTCTCACCAGACGAGGAGCATGAAGATCTGCAGCATCAACCCAGGAATTCTCTTCAGGACCGAATCCAAGCCACTCTACCAGATACTGAAGATGGGTATTGCGGCAACGTGAGTCGATAATGCGCCTCACCTCGAACTCTGTTTCTCTTTCCGAGCCAATTTTGGGCGGTTTAGGCACCTTCTTCTGATATAAGTTCAAACGCAAAGGTTTCAGAAGAGACACATGGAACGAATTTGATATTCTTAAGGAAGGAGGGAGCTGTAGTCTGTAGGCCACCGGATTAATCACCTGAGTGATCGGGTACGGCCCGATGAACCGAGGAGCCAGCTTCATGGACGGTAACCGAAGGCGTATATGGCGGGTAGACAGCCATACTCGATCTCCAACCTTTAACTTAGGAGCTGCTCTTCTTTTCCTGTCCGCCATCCTTTTATATCGAGCGGATGCTTTGAGGAGAGCTGTATGGACGTCTGACCAGATCTTTGCAAACCGTTGTAGGGAAGAAGTAGCTGCAGGGACTTCGGACAATGATAGATCTGAGAACTCCGGAGATCGGGGATGCTTGCCAAAGACAGTGAAAAAGGGAGTGGTGCCGGAGGAAGAATGATAAGAATTGTTGTGCGCAAATTCCGCCCAAGGCAGAAGGTCTACCCAGTCGTCTTGAGAGGAAGAGACGAACAAACGAATGAAGGCCTCCAAGTCTTGGTTGACTCGTTCTGTCTGCCCGTTGGTTTGTGGATGGAAAGCAGTGGAGAACTTGAGCTTGACTTGTACAGCAGAACAGAGGGCCCTCCAAAACTTTGCGACGAACTGCACGCCACGGTCCGAAATAATCTCTTTGGGCAACCCATGGAGTTTGAAGATGGTGGAAATGAAGAGCTGAGCCAACACTGGAGCAGATGGAAGACCTTTCAATGTGAAGAAGTGCACCATCTTTGAAAAGCGGTCGACCACCACCCAAATTACTGTATGCCCTTTGGAGGGAGGAAGTTCGCAGATAAAGTCCATAGACAGGTGGGACCATGGTTCTGTTGGTATGGCTAGAGGTAGAAGAGGACCGACAGGAGACGTTCTGGAGGACTTATGCTGAGTGCACTTTACACAGGAAGCGACAAAGGAGTTTACATCACGACGGATGGTAGGCCACCAGTATGACCGCAATAGGAACATTAAGGTCTTCTGTGCCCCGGTATGCCCTGCGAAACGGGAAGCGTGTGCCCAGGACAGCACTCTCTTCCGGAGATTGAGAGGAACGAAGGTCTTGCCTGGTGGAGGTGAAGGCTGGACTGTTACTTGAGCAAAGACCAGAGGATCGAGAATGGGTCGAGGAGGAGTCTCAAGATCAGCGGAAGTTTCAAAAGAGCGTGAAAGGGCATCGGCTTTGGCATTCATCGTCCCGGGTCTGAATTTGATTTGAAAATCAAAGCGTTCGAAGAACATGGCCCAGCGGGCTTGACGAGCTGTAAGACATTGGGCCTGCTTGAGGAATGAGAGGTTCTTATGGTCGGAGTACACCGTAATTTTATGTCGTGCCCCCTCCAGGAGGTACCGCCACTCCTCTAACGCTAATTTGACTGCCAGTAACTCCTGCTCTCCAATGGGGTAATTCTTCTCCGCTGGAAGAAACTTCTTGGAAAAGAAGGCACAGGGATGAAGCACCTGGTCCTCCCCTCTCTGTGACAAGATTGCCCCTACCCCCTCTGAGGATGCGTCCACCTCAAGAATAAAGGGTTTGTCGAGGTTTGGCTGGAGAAGGATTGGGGCGGAGACAAAAGCATCCTTTAGTTGTTGGAAGGCTTGAGAGGCTTCAGGTGACCACTGACTTGGATCAGAGCCCTTACGGGTTAGAGCAGTAAGAGGTGCAGCAAGGGTGGAGAAGTTCCGGATGAAACGACGATAGTAATTTGAAAAGCCCAGGAACCTCTGGATGCCTTTGAGCGTGGTGGGCGCTGTCCAGTCTAAGATGGCTCTTACTTTCTCTGGATCCATCTCTATCCCAGTGCTGGAGAGGATGTGGCCAAGGAATGGAATGGAGGTAACCTCAAAGACGCACTTGTCTAGCTTGCAGAATAATTTATTTTGGCGAAGGCGCCGCAAGACCTCAGCTACTGTTTGCCGATGGAGATGGAGGTTCGATGAGAAGATGAGAATGTCATCGAGATACACCACAATGGAATGATACAACAAATCTCGAAATATGTCATTTACAAATTGTTGGAAGACGGCTGGAGCGTTGCAAAGACCAAAGGGCATCACCAGGTATTCATAGTGGCCGTCTCGGGTGTTGAACGCCGTCTTCCACTCATCTCCAGATCGTATACGGATCAAGTTGTACGCCCCTCTTAAATCAGTTTAGTAAAGATGGAAGCCCCTCGGATTTTATCGAATAATTCGGTGATCAGAGGCAAAGGATAGCGGTTCTTGATCGTGATATCGTTCAGGCCCCTGTAGTCGATACACGGGCGGAGGGTTCCATCTTTTTTTTTCACAAAGAAAAACCCCGCTCCGGCTGGCGAAGTGGACGGGCGAATGAACCCCTTATTCAAGTTCTCTCGAATGTAGTCAGACATGACTTTGGTCTCTGGCAGAGACAAGGGGTAGATGCGGCCCCGCGGTGGGAACTTCCCAGGTATCAACTCTATCGGACAGTCCCAGGAACGATGAGGCGGCAGGGTATCGGCACCTCCTTTGCTGAAGACGTCAGAAAAAGAAAGATATGGTGTGGGTAACGACAAGGGTGGAGCTGGTGAAGATGAAAGACTGGAACCTCCTACTTCTTGAGGATTAGTTTGATGGAGTGGAATGACACGAGGCATGCAAGTAGTTAGGCAGTTCGTACCCCAGGCTGTGATCTCCATACTGGTCCAATCAATATGAGGGTTGTGCTTAGTAAGCCATGGTAGGCCCAGGACTACCTGGTGTGAGGACTGAGGAAGGACAAAAAATTCTAGAGTCTCTTGATGTAAGGCACCGACGAGAACTGTCATTGGATCGGTTTGAAGGGTGATTTGCACGCTGCTGATGCGAATCTACTGCAGTGAGAGCCAACGGATGGGCCAAAGGTTGCACCGTCAAGGAATGTTGAAGAACGAAAGAGGAAGAAAGGAAGTTCCCGGCTGCTCCGGAATCTAGTAGAGCCTGGACCTTGATTTTTCCCTGAGGGCACACAAGAGTAACAGGAATGGTGGGCACAGTTGAAGAGGGAGATGAAAGCAGAACTCCTAACCTGGCCTCCCTCGGGGAGGTTAGGAGCGGTCGTTTCCCGGACGCAGTGGGCAGGAAGACAACAGATGAGCGGAAGAACCGCAGTACATGCAAAGATTCTCACGACGTCTACGGGATTTTTCTTCAAAGGAAAGCCGAGAGCGGTTGATCTGCATGGGTTCGTCTGGTGGTGTGGTTGTGGAGGGCCCAGGTCTAGGAACAGGAACAGCGTTGGTGGTGAGACGAGGGCGGAGACGGTCGGAGCGACTTCTCTCTAGTTGACGCTCCTGCATCCGTAGATCTACTTTGTTGCACAAGGAGATGAGTTCAGCCAAAGTAGCAGGAGAGTCATGGGTAGTTAATTCGTCCTTGATACGACCTGCCAGCCCATTCCAGAAGGCGGAGACGAGAGCCTCTTCGTTCCACTTTAGTTCCGAAGCCAGAGTCTGGAACTGCACAGCATATTGTCCCACTGAGCGACTACCCTGGCGAATTCTCAGGATCTCAGTAGCGGCAGACGACACTCTGCCAGGTTCGTCGAAGATGTGACGGAAAGAGGTAATAAAAGCTTCATAGTCATTGAGCAGGGAATCAGCACGTTCCCAGAGAGGAGACACCCAGTCCAAAGCTGACCCTGCTAGGAGAGACACAATATAAGCCACCTTTGCCTTGGAAGTAGGAAAGTGAGAAGACTGTAAGGTGAAATGCACATCGCATTGGTTCAGAAACCCACGGCATCCTTTCGGAGAACCATCATATTTGCTGGGGGTTGGTAATTGCATGTGATGAGGAACTATTGGTCCAGGTGTAGGAACAGGGACTGGAACCTCTGGAGCTGGAGCCACAGAAACTGAGGGGGCCGCCGGAGGTGAAGCCAAGACCTGAAGGAATTGAGCCACTTGATGTTGGGTAGCCTCCACTTGCTCCAAACGAGCCATGATGCTGTGAAGTGCGTCCGCCATGGAAGCCTGTTCTTCACCCGACTCCATCGGGTCAGTACAAACTGTCACGACTGAAGGGCTGGATGAAGTCGTGTGGTGTGTAGCAACCGGAGACGGACCAGAGGAGGAAGGATTAAATCGTGCAGGTTTAATAATAGAATTCATAAATAGAACAATACACGCTTGAATACTTTGTCAAGTGGCAGTTTAGCAGTAATAAGAATTGAGCCGGCACGGCACTTTGTAAAGCAGAAAAAGTTCATTTAAACAATGACAGTTCAAGCACTGCGGACTGCAGGCTGGGGTCTTGGGAAATGAAGAAATCCGGAAAGAGAATGTACTTGATGGTAATGAGGGATCCTTGAAGACTGAAAGAAGATGGATGATGACAGAAGAATGGGAAGTTGCTTGGAAGCAGACGACTTGAAGAACTTAGGCCAGGAAGCTCAGGGATGCAGGCAGAGACCAGACTGTGGAGAGATCTGGCAGCGATGGGGTTAAGCTGAATCGAGACCAACACAGAGCACTGAAGCAAGGCACCAAGTCAGGAGAGGTGAGTCAGAGAGCCGGAGTCAGCTGGGAGCTGTGAACGCCTCTGGAGACTCTTTGTACTGACACTGAACAGGCCTAGGCAGATCCCCTATATCCCTAGAGGGCGGCTGCCATTGGCTGTCAGGTCAGTATGGGCGGAAACCTCAGACAAGGACCAATCTGCTATTTGCCCTTAATCAAGATGGCGGCGCCGGCCTCCCGGCGCCCCTACAGCACATACCACTAAACTTGCTGGCGTCCCACGCTGCCTGCTGCCCACCAGACTGCCGCTGCCTGCTGCCGCTGACCTGGAGACCACTACACGCTAGCCGACGGCGGGCGCGAACGGGTGAGTAGTAAGCCCGCCGCGCACCGCCGCGGCTGCGTGTGACAGATCCAGTTATCACTTCTGCTTTTCCTCTGGTGTCACCCAGGTGAATGAGAGAGTGAGCGAGTCCAAACGGTAGATGGTAGTAAGTTGGAACAAGCAAGAGATGGATTTGAGGAACACAAGATAAATATATATGTGTATATATATAGATGTGCCCACTGCTTGGGTATTGACAGGTTGTACCTACTGTGCCAGTAATGGAAAATGTTGTGCACCGTGATACATGCAGGGGTGAGTCGGATCTTTCTGGTCAGTGGATTAATGCGTATGCTCAATGATTAGATAATCGATATTGGCATCACATATATCAAATCTATAACCACAGGCAATAGAAGATTAGACAGTACAGTATTTAAAGGGGGAGGTTTATAGATCACACAAAATGACTCCTAAGCTGGTCTTTATCAATAAAGGCAGAAAGTGGTGGAGTCAGAAATATTACAATCAGTATATGGATTTTGCTCAAAGGCAAAAAACACTGGGTTACTGCAATCTGTATATAGGTTTTGATCAGAGACAAAAAAACATTAGGTTAATACATCTAAAGGTTGCCAATGACTCGCAACATAGTATCAGCATGTGTGGGAGCCTGCGATGAAAAATAGAAATAGCATCTCCTCTACAATATATACAAGGTGTAGAAATGGTTAGAAGAAAAAACACTACACATACAGAGATAAATCTGAGCAAATTGACAACCTGTATAGACAAAGTATATATGTAGGTAATTAATTAAATGCTACACGCACTATATCTGTAAACTCAGTGCGTGGTGCAGAAACAAGACACAGAGGCATGGGTAACCTATTGGTGTGCCGGCAGAGATGACGCTGACCTGTTAACACGGGCGATAGCACAGGCGCTCAGTGCTATTGCTCCGTGTGGATCCTGTAGTCAGCCGGAGTGCAGTCTTGAAGCCTGATGTGTGCATACGTCGCGGTGGAGTCCAGCAGCAGACACAGAGTCTGTGTGTGTTTGGATTCCGCCGCATGAGATGGTATGATCTTACCGGAGGGTAACTGGGTGGTAGCTGTGTCTGGCTGGGTTACCCTGACGTCCAAAAGACACGTGTTTCGCCGCGATTTGGCTTGTTCACAGTGACGTGATTGAGTGGTGATTCCCTGTCTGAATATAAGAGGGAAGCTGGCCAATCGGTTTGTTAAAGGCTTGATAGACATGCTATTAGTCCAATGAGCTGATGGGTCTGTAAATACAGCTAGGGGGCTGGCCCTGTTAATGAGATGTGGACACACCTGATAGATAAGGCTAAATGCCTATTAGGTGAAGTGAGAAAGTTGAGTCGATCATAAATGATCAATTTCGGAAATTGATATTACTAGGGTGCTGTTATAGTGACTACAGTAGCTGCCATATAATTGGCGGATGCCAAAGGAATAAGTGGCACAGCATAAGCTAAAGGATGGGTGAATTAGTAAATATTGCTGAGTTAGCCACCTGCAATTATTTGTTTTTTAAGGGACATCAAGAAAATTATCCAACAACACTGGCCTATACTACTAACTGACAGATACTTGGCCGCAAGATTGAAACCTCAGGTAGACCTGAGTTGGCGAAGAGCCCCGAATCTGAAAGATAACATGGTCCACAGCCATTCCGTCAAAACCCAGCCCAGAGAACCCAAACTTAAAGGCAGTCATCCGTGTGGAAACTGTAAAGCCTGTGTCAACATCAGAAATACACTAACCATTCAGAACCGCTTTGGGGACCCAATCACCATCTATGGGTACTTCAATTGTAAAAGCCCCAATGTAGTGTACTGCATCACCTGCTCCTGTGACAAAAAGTATGTGGGGATGACATCTCGCCCGCTAAAGCAGCGCATACTTGAGCACATCGGGAATATTAGAAATGCAGCATCGGACAAAGCAAAGATGAAACAGCTGACCTCAGTAGCGAGACATTTTCTCAGATATCACAATTCTGATACCTCACACTTAGGCTTTTCAGGGCTGGAACAAATTCACCTCGGTCGCAGAGGTGGAGACATTAATAAAACCCTGTTACAGAAGGAAAGCTGGTGGATCTTTCAGCTTGATACGCTCTTCCCCAAAGGCTTGAATGAAGATATCAACTTCAGCTCATTTCTGTGAGACTAGCATATTTCAGCAACAATTTACTTTCATCTCTACAGGTGACACCCCCTATTTCTCCAAAGAAACCCTCAGTAATTCTAAAATAGCACCGTAAACCCTTCGATAACCACTGATATATATGGTCAGACATGCATTAATTGATAGACAACATTCCCCACCACTGCCTCTGTCTGTTAACATACATATCAATTCTATTTCTTACTACAAAGTCCTTGGTTCTATTAACGTGCATGCATTGAAACATTATGTTTAAAGTCTGTTCATTCATGTAATATGTCTGCACCTCTCTACCTTACCAGCTATATAGAGAGAGGTCTTTTTCTGTTTGTTTGTTTCTTTCTGTTTTTTTCTGTGTTTTCTTGTTTGTTCTTTTATTAACTCCAGGATACTCATCCTGCCAGTACACATTCATCTTCCCAACAGATCTAGACTAACCCAGTGGGATCAACTGTTTATACACTACACCAATATTTACTAGTTATTAATTGATGAATCAAAACCCTATAATTTATTTATCTGGAGAGGAAGCAACACATACGATAATCACACCACATTGATTTATTCCTGGTGGTGACAAGCCTTGTGACACCAATTATATCCTTCTGGAGACCAGGTCCGGCATAGTGTCAGCATCTATTATCCAGTAAATAATGACACACCAGACCCATTTATACACTGTAATTTATTATTATTGTATTTTAGGAGAATCACCCGTGTGACAATATTGTATGACACACTATTTCATACAAATATATTCGAATTATAACCTTCTCTTATGTTCTTTTCCAGAGCCTACATCGTTACTTTGCTGCAGGGTTACTCTGACAGTGCATAACCTGTCCCTCTGGTGACACTCACTAACCCCATACTATGGGACTAACATGTAACCTTAACATTCCAAGTATACTATATACAGATTAAATTCTTAAAATTATCTCAGGGTAAAAATCTACCAGATTCCAGATAGACAAATCAGATCACCAACCCTGTCAATCCCACCAGCGGGTTAACTAGAGCTTCAACCGCAGTGATTGTATTTCTCCTCAAAATATATCTTCTATGAACTGGAGCATAACGTATCCCCTCATCTCCTATAATTACCCCCAGAGGCCCATAATTTAGAATTCTCATGTCACTTTATCTCTCCAAAGTTTAATCAAATTGATTATAAACATGCTCATCTATTCCCACTATTTGTCTTGCTGGAAGATAGCAGCACTAATTGGCGATGGTGTACAATCCCAATAGTTAAAAAGGCAATCAACCTTGCCATTACTATACCTTATCTCTCTCATTATGAATATAATATAATAAAAGTTTGCCGACTTCTAAGACCCATAAACAGTTTACTTCACAGACCAGCCGGTCTTAAAATCCAAAATTGCAGACAGATAACACGGCAACATTTACTAATTCTTCCACCCATTAAGTTTACAAACTAACCGGGTTTAAAAAACAAATAATTGCAGGCGGCTAACTCAGCAATATTTACTAATTCACCCATCCTTTAGGTTATGCTGTGCCACTTATTCCTTTGGCATCTGCCAATTATATGGCAGCTACTGTAGTCACTATAACAGCACCCTAGTAATATCAATTTCCGAAATTGATCATTTATGACTAGGGATCGACTCAACTTTCTCACTTCACCTAATAGGCATTTAGCCTTATCTATCAGGTGTGTCCACACCTCATTAACAGGGCCAGCCCCCTAGCTATATTTACAGATCCATCAGCTCATTGGACTAATAGCATGTCTATCAAGCCTTTAACATACTGATTGGCCAGCTTCCCTCTTATATTCAGACAGGGAATCACCACTCAATCACGTCACAGTGAACAAGCCAAATCGCGGCGAAACACGTGTCTTTTAGACGTCAGGGTAACCCAGCCAGACGGACCCTCCCTCTGCTACTACACAGCTACCACCCAGTCACCCTCCGGTAAGATCGTACAATCTCAGGCGGCGGAATCCAAACACACACAGACTCTGTGTCTGCTGCTGGACTCCGCCGCGACGTATGCACACATCAGGCTTCAAGCCTGCACTCCGGCTGACTACAGGATCCACACGGAGCAATAGCACTGAGCGCTTGTGCTATTGCCCGTGTTAACAGGTCATACATCTCTGCCGGCACACCAATAGGTTACCCATGCCTCTGTGTCTTTGTTTCTGCACCATGCACTGAGTTTACAGATATAGTGCGTGTAGCATTTAATTAATTACCTACATATATACTTTGTCTTTACAGGTTGTCAATTTGCTCAGATTTATCTCTATATGTGTAGTGTTTTTTCTTCTAACCATTTCTACACATTGTATATATTGTAGAGGAGCTGCTTTTTTAAATACAGAAAGGTATTCATCTATTCTATTTTTCATCGCAGGCTCCCACACATGCTGATACTATGTTGCGAGTCATTGGCAACCTTTAGATGTATTAACCTAATGTTTTTTTGTCTCTGATCAAAACCTATATACAGATTGCAGTAACCCAGTGTTTTTTGCCTTTGAGCAAAATCCATATACTGATTGTAATATTACTGACTCCACCACTTTCTGCCTTTATTGATAAAGACCAGCTTAGGAGTCATTTTGTGTGATATATAAACCTCCCCCTTTAAATACTGTTCTGTCTAATCTTCTATTGCCTGTGGTTATAGATTTGATATATGTGATGCCAATATCGATTATCTAATCATTGAGCATACGCATTAATCCACTGATCAGAAAGATCTGACTCACCCCTGCATGTATCACGGTGCACAGCATTTTCCATTACTGGCACAGTAGGTACAACCTGTCAATACCCAAACAGTTTGCACATCTATATATATACACATATATATTTCTCTTGTGTTCCTCAAATCCATCTCTTGCTTGTTCCAACTTACTACCATCTACCGTTTGGACTCGCTCACTCTCTCATTCACCTGGGTGACACCAGAGGAAAAGCAGAATTGACAACTGGCTCCCAGTAACATTCTGAGGCTCTCTCATCTGTTGATATATACTGCCATACATCGCTGTGCCGCCTGATCGCATCCGAACTCAGCAGCTAAGCAGTGACTGGCTGGATCAGTACCTCTTGGGAGACCACCAGGGAATATCCAGTGCTGTATTCGCATCCAGACAGCAGAAGCAGCAAATGCATACAAAGAGCATTCCTCTACTCTAAAAACTCTTGTTATATCTCTATAACCACCAAATCTGTGACTGACACCGTATTGAAGGCGTTTCCTGTTAGTAACCTGTGTAGCACTCTGTAGTACAGTATAAAATCCAGGGTCCTCATCAAGAATTATTTACAATATTTGTACTGGTGCATTGATTATCCAGGTTATTTATTTTATTATTTTTTTTTTTTTATCAAGAAATCATTTGGGACTGGGAAATTCTCTGTAAACATTTTCGCCTATCTGAATGACGTTGTGCAACAATTAACCTAAAATATTGTTATTCTTTATATATTTTCTAATTGATGCCTCTTTTTCTGTGACGTGTATATTTATGTATGAATTTTAAATACTGAAAAATAAAGGTTAGATTTTACTTCACTCATTTCTCACATTCTTTCACTGATTCTATTACTACATAAGCGTGCCCCAAAAAACCCTAGCGTTCTTCCTACGTCTTTCTCTAGACATCCACTTTATTTCACATAGTAAATTACACAGTACAATCCGACAACCTATAAACAGGTAATGGTACAGGCATATCGGTCAATCAAAGTGGAAACAATAGATTGTCAAACCCTCCATAAATTCAGAGACCTGTATTTAAGAATAACAAATAAATGGATAAGGGGAAGAAAGATAGACCGGAAAGGCACAACAGCGAGAAAAAGATAGAGGTTGGGAAAGAGGGGGGGGGGGGACAGAGACTTAGAGACATGTGAGCCACTTGTATCTGTAGTTAAGCAGAGCTCGCTCCGTAAATATGTATTAGCCTAGCCTAGAGCATGGAATATTACAAACCAATAGTCAAGGAATCTATGATTGTGGGGGGGAGTTCAGAGCTGACCTGAGCCCCGAGTCTTCACCAGATAGGAGTAAACCCTGGGATTCCCTATATTCAGTCCACTTAAGCCACCTCAGGTGGATCGAGGAGGATGATGAGGTATACCGAACATTTGTGGTTTCGTAAAGGAAATGATTATGAACCTTATTAACAATTTGATGGATTAGTGGGATTTCAGCCGATTTCCAGCATTGGCCAATAGCCGCTTTAGTGGAAATTAAAATATGTCTTAAAATATATAAGTCGCTTCCAGAAAGTAAATCAGAGTAGTGTAATAGAGCCAGTACCGGGTTTAAGTGTACCTTGGTTCGGAGAACTGCACTGATAAGGGAGAATATTTCAGTCCATAGTGGACTAATTAACGGGAATTCCCAGAATATGTGTATTAAAGAACCTACCCCACCGCACTGCCTCCAGCAGAAGTGTGACACGTGCGGCCAAATAGCATGTAATCTTGTAGGAGTGAAATATGTCCTATGGCACAGTTAAAAAAACATCTCAGCATAGGTCAGGCACTTGGACATTTTAAAGCCAGAGAATAAGATAGAATCCCAGACCCTTTCACTGAACGATACATTAAGGTCTGTTTCCCACTTAAGCTGGGCTGGTAGCTTCCCCTGTTTAGTGTCAGATATTAGATAGTCATACCAACGGGAGATGCCTCCCCTGTGTGTCTGGTAGGTCAGCTTGGAGGTAAGGGATTTAGGGGCGGGTTGTATAAGTGCAGGGCCTGTACGAGTGGATGAAAGCCAATGCGGATTTGAAGGTATTTATAAAAATCGTTTTTAGGTATCCCAAATTTCTCCTATAGTCCAGAAAATTGCAGCAAACATCCCCGCTGGACCATCTGGCCCAGAGAGGAGATCCCCGCGGCTATCCAGGAGTCCAGCTTTAGATTCGGGACTGATTTGGAAATAAAAGTGAGCGACACCTCTGCAGTCGGCAGTCTAACCTCTCCGCCTCTCCCAAGCACCTCGGACCAGGCCCCCAATGTCGCCTTGGTCGCTGCACTAAGTTCAAGTCTATTTGGGATGATCTGGGGGGGGGGGCCCATAGGAGGTCTACCAGAGGGATGCCCGGGGATAGCGAGTTCTCCAGGACTACCCAAGGTTTTGGCGTCCCTGGCTCAAACCAATCCCTAGTTTGATTTAATAAGCAGGCAGTGTGCTATTTCTCTATGTCGGGGTACCCAACCCCTCACAAGGCCTTCGGCAATGCCATAATCTTCCTGGACAATCGGGGTTTCGAGCCTTTCCAGATATATCTAGAAAAAAGGGCATTCATTTTGCCAAACAAAGATCTGGGGGGTCTTCTAGGGATTGCTCTAAAGAGATATATAAGTTTAGGGAGAAGGATCATTTTGGCGGCCGCTATTCTACCCAACCAGGAGATTTCATGAATAGACCACTCCATTATTAACTTCCCAAATGCGTTGAGGAGCGGCATAACGTTGCAGTCATTTATATGGGAATGTCTAGTGACATGCACCCCTAAATATTTAATTGCTCTCTGTTGCCACGCATATCTGTAACGGTCCTTCATGCGAGCATCGGCAGCAACCGGGATACCTATCGGCAGGGCTTCCGTCTTAGACGTATTAAGCTTGTAGTAGGAGACAGAGGAGTAAGTCTCCAAAATATCATGGAGTGCAGGTAAAGAGTTTTCCGGCTCTAGCAGGCAGAGGAGGACATCGTCCGCAAACAGACAGATCGTATGAGAAATGCCACCAATAGTCGGACCAACAATCCGACCTTCAGATCTAATTTTCTCTGCAAGCGGCTTCATTGCTAGTACAAAAATAAGCGGAGACAGGGGACATCGCTGTCTAGTGCCATTAGATATTTGGAAGCTAGAGGAAAGGCAGCCATTTACATACACCTTCGCTGAAGGGCACGTGTACAACGCAAATATAGAACCTAGGAACATTCCACCAAGGCCGAACCTCAGAAGAACCTCCCTCAAATAACCCCAGTGTAACCTGTTGAACGCTTTCTCAGCGTCCAGAGAAATCAGCAACAATGGAGTTTTATTGCGGTCGCACACCTCCACAACATCAAAGACTCTACGTGTGTTGTCCAGGGCCTGCCTGTCTGGTACAAAACCCACCTGGTCTCCCCCAACTAGCGATGGGAGCAAGGGTGCTAGTCTATTTGCAATTAATTTAGCGTATAATTTCAAGTCTGTATTTAATAAAGCAATAGGACGGAAGTTCTCCACCGAAGTGGGGGGCTTGCCCGGCTTGGGGATAGTTACTATCCGAGCTTCAAGCATTTCTTTAGGGAAACTTTTGGTCGACGAGGCATCGTTAAAGACAGAAGTTAGGACCAAAGAAATTTGATGGATAGCCATCAGGGCCGGGGGCCTTGTCGTTTGGCAGACTGTCAATTGCTGTTTCCACTTCAGATAGTGTCCAAGGGGTATCTAAGGCCTGACAGACACCGGAGTCTAACACAGGCAGCCTAATGCTGTCTAGGAAACCTCTATTTCTGTCTCCGAAGGCTGAGGGGTGTGCGGGTCCGTATGTAGGTTATACAATTTAGCGTAGTATTCCGCAAAGGTGTCTGCAATCTGAAAGGGATCCGATACCCTGGCCCCTTTAGAGTTAATCAAAAGGTCCACTTTTGCCTTTGCCCTTCTTTCCCTCAGCTTCCTGGCCAATAACCTTCCGGCCTTGTTGCCTAACAAGTAAAAACGCTGATTCAATTTAGAGATGTTTTTTTGCACTTCTCGTAAGGAAGCAGCGTTGATCTTGTCTCTAACTTGGGCTAGAGATGCATAAACCTCCCTGTCTGTGGGGTTAGCCTTATGAGCCGCCTCCAACCTAGAGAGATCCTCCTCTGCCTTCGCGAGCTCCTTAGCATTCGCTTTCTTCAGTCTGGCTGCTGCCTGTATTGCCGACCCTCTAACTACCGCCTTTAATGCACACCAGTGATTAAATACTCCAGTGTCAACAGTGTTATTAGTGGAAATATATAGGGAAAGGTTGTCTTGAATAGCCCTCTTCGACTCCGGGTGAGTCAAAGCCAAGCCACCCAGACGCCACGGGCCCGGAGGGGTTCGAAAAGATCCCAGATCCCACACCAGCAATACCGGAGAGTGGTCTGACCAAGTAATGGGTAAGATCTCGGCTTTACGAACAGAAGCCAGAGTCCATTTGTCAGACAAAGCGAGGTCTATCCTCGAGTACGACTGGTGAGGGTGTGATTAAGATATCTTCCTAAACAACTTTAGCTGCAGCAATAACTTCAGCTAGATTTGTCTAATGCCTCTTTTACACTGAACATCAAATTACCGGGTGAAATAGTTGTACCCGATAATTTGTTCAGTGTAAAAGGGTCAACCTGGGTCTTAAATCCCAGGTTGCCGACCCGGCTTTGCTATCCAGGTTGATCCTTTTACACTGATGAAATACCCGCGTAATTCAGCAAATGACCTGGTTGACATTTTTAACCCGGTAATTCGCTGCTCAGCGTAAAAAGGGTTTTGGACTGCACCCAACAAAATGATCCGGCACTCAAAATGCCAGGTTATTGCCGGGCACAGATCTAAAAGGGTTATAAACTGGATCTAATTTTCCATGTTATTAATTTCAGGGATCAATTTCAAATGCCACCTAGCTACCTCCTATGGATATAGGCCCTTATTCAGGCTGGTTCATATATTCGAAGCACATACTGTATTCTATCCTTAGCAATGCAAATGAAAGGGGAAGTGCATACCACCTCCTTCCTGCATTTGCAATTGCTATAAGGGAGGTGCTATCACAGTTCAGGATGAACATTCACAGTGTTTGGTAATATGTAATAGGTGCATCACGGTGTGTGGCATAATGTGATGTGGGCATCACAGTGTGTGGCATAATGTGTAATGGGAATCACGGTCTGAGACGTTATGTGTAATGGCCATAACCGTGTGAGGCACAAAGTCTAATGGGCATTACGTTGTGAGGCACCACTTGTAATCAGCATCACATGTGAGGTGCAACATGTAATGGGCATTATGGTGTGTGGCATAACGTGTAATCGTCATTATAGCATATGGTATACTATGGTATACTATGTAATGGCTCTGTGATGTGTAATAGGCATTACGGTGTAAATTTTCGGCGCGCACTGTCCCTATGGTCCCTATTTTACAAGAATTAGTCAAGCCCTGGCATGTCTAATGGGCATTATGTGAAATGTGCATTACTGTGTGATGGGCATTATGGTGTGTAGCATTACGTGGAATGAGCATTATGTGGAATGTGCATTTCTGTGCAATGCATTATATGTAATGGGCATTACTGTGCGTGGCATTATGTGGAATGGGCATTACAGTGTAAATTGTTGCCGCGTGTGCACTGTCCCTATTTCTAGTGTTCTGAAGTGCATATACATAAATAAGTCACCTATTTAGTTTGCACTGATGCCCATAGGTGGTGATGAACACGCCCAGTAGGCGGTGATGGACACGCCCCTCCAA
The DNA here is from genome assembly GCF_055691185.1 of Crinia signifera. NCBI lineage: Eukaryota > Metazoa > Chordata > Amphibia > Anura > Myobatrachidae > Crinia > Crinia signifera. The sequence continues at coordinate 344,190,379 of NC_139217.1, forward strand.
TGGTGCACCCCCTAACAAAATGGGCTGCGCACGCCTATGATGGTCTTACTTTACTCATGCTTGCAGTCGCAGGGGGTACTTCTCTTCAACAGGTCTCCAATTTCACAAATGCCAGCTACCTCCACCCTGTACTTCCCCATGAACACCTCTGCCTGTCAATCAGGCAGAGGCATTGACAATACAGCAATGCGATCACAGGGCCTGTCCAGTATGGATCCTGCGCATATGCAGTATCCCAATTATCAGGAACCTGCAGGTTGGATTGCTTAAGCCAGGCATGTCCAAACTCTGGATACCAAAGAAAGAAATAAGAACCACAAGTACAGTTTATAGCAGCTGTATATGGGAGTGTGTAGGGCTCCCTATATAAATGAACCAAGAAAAAAGAAAATATACAGTACTGTGGTTTGACTGATAAAAATACTAACACAATTTGCAAAAATTATACATTTATTAAACACCAAGAGATTTTACAATAAAATATGTTTATAGATAATTCTCTAGTATGGGGATTGTTAAAAACAATTTTGCTCCAATGATGTTGATATGGGGAACAGTTCAAAAAGTACAGTTCAATTGTACTGATGTTGATTGCAACAATTGATCAATAGTTATCAATAGTAGAATGAGATGCTATGACTCCTACAGTGGAGAGGATGGAAAAGGAATGTCCCGGAGAATTTCCCAGCATATGGATCCGGATTTACTCAGTGAGAGTGGCAGATTTTTTGGGGTTGATGTTCTCTGTGCACTCAAATCGATCTTGGCTTTAAGAGACTGAGACTGTGGAATCCTCTGGATGATTAAGCCGGTCCGGGTAGTCTGGTAACTGGTGCGACTGGAGTAGGAATGGATAGTGGCTCAACGCGTTTCGACGTGTTAACAACTTAACACATCTTCATCAGGAGCAGTAATGACAAAAACTCTGGCCCTCCAGCTGTTTTGAAACTACACTTCCCAGCATGCCTTGCCATATTTTTGGCATTCTCTAATAGCAAAACTGTGGCAAGGCATGATGGGACTTGTAGTTTCACAACAGCTGGAGGGCCATAATTTGGACATGCCTGGCTTAAGCTATCAAACCTGAATGAGGACCATAATGTTTAGCACTTTTTCATAGAGGTTAAAAATCAGGCATAAAGCTCAATCACAATGTACCAGAATGATTTTTTAATTGTTCATTTTACTTATTATTAATCTATCTTATTCTTTTTGAACAGAAACTGCAGAAAATGATAATTTTACCCATCCCTTGCAATCCTACCTTGATTATTTCAGTTCCTATTTTGTGCAAGGTGACATTTTGCATTCTGTTATAATTATTGTAATCTATCCCTCTAATTAAGGTTTGCTTCCAAGCCACATGACTTGCTTTGTTGTGAATCTCAAGAGATAATGTTTCATTTCTGCAATTTATACAGAATCAGTGTATTTGTCCCCGGTAGGTAATGTGACCCGTGGCACAATCCTTTATCCATTGTTCATCCTGTTCCTTTTTTAGTTTCTGGACACCTGCTGTGGTTTGCTGAACAGAAAACAGTGAGATGTTGGGAGCAGGTGCAGCAAGGAGACCTCTGATTTCAGCTATATAATTAAACTCACTGCCAGGTCTATAGAAATCAACAAACCTTTATTCACTCTCATGCTGGCAAGTGAAATGGCCTGTTATTGTCTATATCTACCAAGAGTATTACATTCCAGCTATCCTATCGGCATACCAATATAATTCAAATGTGTGTTATTGTATTCCATGCTGTTAAATTCTTGTATTAAAATTGCCTCTGTTACTCCTGTTTAATCCCAGTTAGCATCTATTCAGTATCATCTTATTGCGCATTCAAGCATTCACAAGTAAGTGATTAATAACTGATATAACGCTGCTATCATCAAGATGGCCAGATCTACTATTTAATGCTCAGCTATTATGGAATCTGATCACTGCAAGGCCTTGTGTATCTTTCACAAGATTACATTGAAAAAGAAGAGACAATTATTTCACAGGGATGTATACAATGTTCTCCATAGAAAAATATGGTGTGTGTATGTGCATCTCTCTCTCTCTCTCTCTCTCTCTCTCTCTCTCTCTCTCTCTCTCTCTCTCTCTCTATATATGTGTATATATATATATATATATATATAATACAGAAGCTATTGAACATATTATTTGTAATCAAAGCTGCTCTAGGGTCCACCTGCCTTAGGGTCTTACAGTAAGTCATTGGCTTTTTGATTGCACTGCTAAAAATGGCTAATACCTTAGGGCTTTTAGACATTGATAAATCAAAATATGTTCGTTCCAAATGGAACGCAGTGTAAACTGCTCTGAATATCGCACAGGCATAAGGATTAGAAATACAGGGTTTGAAACTGCAGGTAGTGCAAGCTACTGTCCTTCTCTCCCAGCTCTGCCAGAAAGAATGCTTATACTGCAGGAGCAGAGGAAGACAGATTGGACCATCCATTGCTGAAAATAATTGTAGCATTCCCTATGCTACATGCATTATAAAAAAAATCTAACAGACCGGGCTATAAAGAGAGTTGTGTGACCAGTGCCAAGGGAACCACATGACTGCTAATTGATGGTACCACAGCATACAGTTTTACCTGGCGGCTGTTTGATGCAGCAATAATCCTGGAGCTGTGCAGCTCCCCCTGCACTTGCTGTATGATGTTTCACTTTTCTTGTATGATAATACACTGCTATTCAGTACAATATTCGGTACTGTGCCTGCCTATATAACATACAGTAGTTGCCTACCCTCTTGCATTCTGCAGGAGACTCCCTGAAATAACAGCAATCTCCCTCTCTCCCTCATTAGTCTAGCAATCTCCCTCATTTCACCAAGCACACATTACACTTACATTTTTTGTGAAAAAAGGAATGAGAGACAGATACATTTACATTGAATCATCAGCACCATTCCCAGCACTTTACCAAGTACAGTGTCTCTTACTAACTGCTTTGGGCTCATCTACATTTGTATATAAGTCATTTTAAAAGATTCCTCTCAGATGTAGCAGTACACACCCACGCTTCTAGGGGCCAAGTTCACAATCTCTTTTCACAATCCCTCCATATATGGAAAGAGAGCATGACACACGTCCTCAATGGGGCACTGTGCAAAATTCTACTACCAACTAGAATCTCCCTGAAACTAGTTTTCAAAAGTAGGCAAGTATGCTATATAATACCATCAAGGAGTTTAGGGGTAAGAACTAACTATATAAATGCCTGTAATAGTTTGGCCATATTGATAGCAGGCAAAAATTACTGTGCTATCTGGGACACAAATGTAAACTAAGAAATTAATTTTCAAGGAGGCTCTCCCCCTGCGTATTTGCTGATGTCCATCAACACATTGCCAGTAGCACAGTTGAGATGGTAAAGGAGGAAGTAATGTGATCACAATGCGGTCACTTTACTTCCTATTGGTCACTAAGATTGGTTCCTATTGGTGCCTGTCTCAGGGACTCACCAATGGTACATCTGGGAGAATAAAGGAGCTGGTTCAGACCTGTTCGCACAGGTCCGAATTCAGCCCCTGTCCTATGGTAGGCTGACTGTGCATGTGCACTTGCCAAATTTGCATGTTCAGGGCCCGGCTGCGAGAGCCTTCAGAAAATGCCTGTGTTTGCAAGGTGCTGTCTGCCTGAATGACGTGTTGGGGTGGACCCACGGCATTTCATGGGTGTGCCAGCAAAAACAGTTGGCTTGCCTATAGAAATGCTGGGAGTGCACAATGCAGGCATTGCTTTGGGGGAGATTCTCTAAGGTAAAAATGCGGTAAAAACCCAGTTATCAGGGTTTTTAATGCATTTTGGGATGCTCTAAGCATCCCCTGCTGGGTTACCGCGGCGGGGGGGGGGAGCGCCAGAAAAATCTGGCGATGCCCCATAGAAGCCTATGGGCTTCGACCGCATCCCACCGCCGCCCCGCAACGACCCCCCGCCACCCCGCACGGACCCCCGCCGCCCCGCATCGCCCCCTGACCTGTGTCCGGGCAGCACAGAGCTGTGCTGCCCGGACCTGTGACCTCCTCCCTGCACTGATCCTCTTCTGGGTGCAGGGAGGTGGAGAGCCCGGTGCAGCAGCAGCAGCGCCGGGTGTGGGTGGGAGGGGGGAGCCACCGGAACCTGCTTGGACCCGGCGACTCTCACCGCAAAGGACAGCTCTTAATGCATGTTAGAACATAGGCGATAATTATAATTGCGATGGGCGGCGAAGGTGGGCGGAGATTTTTAGAGACTCTCCCCCTTCGTCCGCTAAGGACAGGCACATGAGTTTGGTGCCCGCCTGTAAATTGCAAACATCCTTGCAGCCACCAAGTGACTCCTGGGCTGCGAGTGGCAGGGACAGGAGGAGAAATCATTTGATGGCATGCAACCAGTGAATGATTTCTCCTCTGTGAGGGCGCTTGCGAACAAAAGTGTACCAGTACACATCCGTTTGTATCCATGCACAGGGCAGGGGGAGGGGGATCCATTTGGTGGGTGGTATTAACCTGGTCTCTGGGCTCCGAAAACACACACAACCTAGCGATCAGGTGTGAACAGTGCCCTAAGATTCCTTATTGCCACTAATTGAGATGATAAAGGAACCTTTTTTTGCAGGTGCTAGCTGCAAATGGTAATACATTATAAATTATAATAAATAGTGCCCTAAAGTTTTATTTGATCAATTAATGCATGCCTTAAACCAAAATCTGCTTTCCTTTCTTTCATCATACAACAGCAGAGCTACAGTCTCACACATTCCAAGACTCTTCAGCCCAAGGAGGCTACAAATGGGACTTTATGTGCAAAGACAGCAGTCAGCAATGACTGTAGTAAATCACTATGAAATGAGTGGAGAGAGTTACTTCCTAGTTCAGCAGCTCCCACAGACTCTCCTCCTAGGTGCCACCCGTGAACACTGCCATGTTGTGAACTTGGGTTGAGGTAGGCTCACCACCCACAAGTTCCCCCACTGTGCAACTTAATAGTACTGGTGCTGATGATAATTTCAACAGTCTGTGGAAGGGGTAATGAGTCTATATTTCTAAAAAGGTTATAAAAAAAACCCTGAGGAATTGTATGTCATTGCATTTACACGGTATTATTTAAGTCATTGAGAATCCGGTTAGCAGAATTTCTCTATTTTTATGTGTTCCTTTCCATTATATTATTGTAAGGGTTGTTGTATAGCGTTCCTGTGCTTTCCACCTACAGTTGCCCCTGATGTAAAGCTGACTCTTATCATTTATTGCAAATTAAAAATAGGCTTCTTGTGAAGAACACCATAGTAAACTGCTTTTCAAATTTACATGTCCACTGAGCTATGAATCAGTAGCAAACAGTTGAGTGCCAGCTGCGTGAATATGCTTGAAATATAATTATAAATAATTTCTGTAGCACCAGCAATACCTCACTCAATATAATAATGCTTGCTTGAGAGGCTGCACACAATTCATATTACAGCTTTCTCAATGAGAGGTAGACATTTCCTGAGAACTATTTTTTTTACAGGCTTCAGGCAGTGTATGTAATGAGGAATTTCAGCACTCCTGGACAATCAATATGAAGATCCATCTGTACTGTGAAATCATGATTAGATTACATCTAGTTCAGCTACTTTACTCCTTTTTACAATACTGTTGCATTTGTAAGTATGGAAGTATAATGAACACTACAATGTCATATTGGGGGTTATTTTGGTTCACTCTTTCTGACAAAATCCTTCTTAGATGGACAAAACCATGTGCACTGCAGGTGGGGCAGATGTAACATGTGCAGAGAGAATTAGATTTGGGTGGGGTTTTTCTTCAAAGTGAGATCTATATTGAAGTGTAAAATCATGCAGTCAGTATTTTCCCTGCACAGAAACAAAATAACTCACCCAAATCTAATTCTCTCTGCACATGTTACATCTGCCCCCCTGCAGTGCACATGGTTTTGTCCATCTAAGAAGGATTTTGTCAGAAAGAATGAACTAGAATAAACCCCATTGTGAACTGTACATGTGTTATAGTGTCTGCATAATCTGCACTCTGCTGTTTACAGGATTAAAGATTATTCAATTCTACAGTAGATTTTACACTCATCATGGGATCATTTGGTCTACAATATGATGGTCGACAGTCATTAGGTCGACACCATTAGGTCGACATGGGAAAAGGTCGACATGGGTCTAGGTCGACATGGTTCTAGGTCGAAATGTCATTAGTTCGACATGTTGTTAGTTCGACAGTGTCTAGGTCGCGGTGCAATTTAAACTGTGTCCATCATGCTGTAGACCAAATGATCCCAACCGCTGCAAACTAATTGCACCTTACCATAACAGGTGGTGGAGCAATGTCCCACCCCAGCCCCCCCCCACTATAGCTCCTGGTTTTAATAGAAGGAGTGTTTTAACCCCTTCCCGACATTTGACGTACATTTACGTCATGGCCGGGATGTACTTCCCGACGCATGGCATAAATGTACGTCATGGCTTTAAACTGTCACCGCGTCTATAGACGCGGTGACAGTTTAAACATGTCTGCTGTCCCTGACAGCAGACATGTCCCTGCATGCCCAGGGGGGGGTGGCGATGCCTCCCCCCGTCGGCGATCGCTGTGATTGGCTGTTCAAATGTGAACAGCCAATTACAGCGTTTTCTGTGTACCGGCGAATAACGTTTGCCGGTGACACAGGGATCGGTGGTGATTGGTGCTGTAAAGTACAGCACCAATCACCACGGGGTGTAAGGGTGACACTGGTGTCACCCCACCTCACCCCACCCGCCCCCAAAGGCCGTGATTGGTTCGTCGGACCGACGGACCAATCACAGCCATGGAGGGTGATTTAAACTAACGGTGACTGCACTGCAGATGCCATTCCGGTCTGGAATTGCATGCAGTGCGGTCACCGTGCCTATCTGCCGTGATATACTGACCTGATCCTTGCAAATACTTACCTGATCACCTGATCACTGCTTGTAGCGTGCTGGATGCTTCCTGGATCTGACTTCTTGTGACTTCCTGCTGCTGCTGCAGTGTTATAGATAGAGAGATAGAGAGAGATAGAGAGAGATAGAGAGAGATAGTGACAGAGAGTGCTATATTTTGTGTCTGCTACCCCCCCTTTTTGGGGGTGCAGTTTTTTTTTTATATATATAACTGTCAGTGCTGCTGCTGCAGTGTCATAGAGTGATAGATAGTGATAGATAGTGAGAGATAGTGACAGAGAGTGATAGAGAGTGCTATATGTTGTGTCTGCTACCCCCCCTTTTTGGGGGTGCAGGTTTTTTTTTTATATATATATAACTGTCAGTGCTGCTGCTGCAGTGTCATAGAGTGATAGATAGTGATAGATAGTGAGAGATAGAGAGATAGAGAGAGATAGTGACAGAGAGTGATAGAGAGTGCTATATTTTGTGTCTGCTACCCCCCCTTTTTGGGGGTGCAGGTTTTTTTTTTATATATATAACTGTCAGTGCTGCTGCTGCAGTGTCATAGAGTGATAGATAGTGATAGATAGTGAGAGATAGAGAGAGATAGTGACAGAGAGTGATAGAGAGTGCTATATTTTGTGTCTGCTACCCCCCCTTTTGTGCTGATCAGTATATCTGTGCTGATCAGCAACTTTTTGGGGGTGCAGGGTTTTTTTTTTTTATATATACCTGTCAGTTGCTGCCAGTTGCACTGTCAGTTGCACCAAAGGTTGTGCACCTGCTGCCCCTCACTGGTAATCAGTGTCGCATCACTGATCACCTTTTTTTTTTTTTTTTTTTAGGGTGCTGTGGGGTCTTTTTTTAATTATTTTTTTTACACACACTGTGATTTTGTGGGTGTCCTGTGGCCACTGTGCGCTGATCAGTGACGTACATCACTGATCAGCTTTTTCGGCACAGGGTTGATCTATTTTTTTTTTTTTTTTATCAAATTCCTGTTGCCTTTGAGCGCTGTTCAGTGACGGACGTTACTGACCAACATCTGTGCTCAATTTTTGGCGCAGGACCTTTTTTTTTTTTTCCTGCACTACATACACACTACACACTACATACCCCCCCGGGTTGAAATAAAGTTTGTACCCCCCCTACACTATACACGTGTTGAAACATTTCACTACCAGAAACACAAAAATAAAAATGTCATCCCAAATGTCATCCCAAATGTCATCCCAGTCATCCAGAAGAATGTATTCAGCGGAGGAGGCATATGCCATGCTTGCCTCTGACTCTGACACAGCCATTGAGGCAAGCGGGGAATTTGAAGGATTCATCTTAAGCTCCTCTTCCTCCTCTAGTGATGAGGGACCCCCTCAAAGACGCCCCCGTAGAGCAGCTGAGACCCCCCCCAATAATTGATCTCGTATGGACCCCACCACCAGACAATTTTGAGCCCCAGGTTCCTGAGTTTTTGGCCATCCCAGGAATCCAATTTGATTCCACAGGTCTCAGAGAAATTGACTTTTTCAAATTATTTTTCTCTGATGATTTTATAAATTTAATGGTGGACCAAAGTAATTTATATGCCCAGCAGTTTATTGCTCAAAACCACACGTCATCATTTGCTAGGTGGACCCCTGTAGATGCAGTAGAGATGATGACGTTTTGGGGTCTGGTGTTTCATATGGGCATAGTAAAAAAGCCAGAAATTAGGCAATATTGGAGTACAGATGTTCTGTACAGCACCCCACTTTACCGTATGGCCATGACCCGGACTCGTTTTGAGTTAATCCTTAAATTTTTGCATTACAACGATAATGCACAGTGCCCACCCAGAGATGATCCCACCTTTGACCGGCTATTCAAAGTCAGGCCGGTCATTGATCATTTCAGTGCCAAATTTGCAGAGATGTACATCCCTGAAAAATTCATTTGCATAGACGAGTCCCTTATACATTTTAAAGGAAGGGTTAAATTCCGCCAGTACCTTCCCAGTAAGAGGGCAAGGTATGGCATAAAAATGTATAAGCTGTGTGAAAGCACCTCAGGGTACACTCACAGGTTTAGGGTATATGAAGGGAAGGATTCAAGAATTGAACCGCCAGAATGCCCCCCCTCCCTCGTAGGTGTTAGTGGAAAAATTGTCTGGGATTTAGTGCACCCCTTCCTGGATAAAGGTTATCACCTCTATGTGGATAACTTTTACACTAGCATCCCCCTGTTTAAGGCCCTTGGTTCAAGAGGTACAGCAGCTTGCGGTACTGTGCGCAAGAACCAAAGAGGCCTCCCAAAAACGCACATTGCCCAAGTAATGAGAAGGGGTGAAAGCAGGGCACAATCCACCGAAAATATGTTGTTGGTCAAATATAAGGACAAGAGGGATGTCCTTATACTGACAACAATTCACGGAGACAGTACCACCTCCGTCCCTGTACGAGGTACCAGTACCCACACCTCAAAACCTAATTGTATCCTGGATTACAATAAGTACATGGGCGGAGTGGATCTTTCAGATCAGGTACTGAAGCCATACAGTGCCCTGCGGAAAACAAAAATCTGGTACAAGAAGCTGGCCGTGTATATCATCCAGATGGCACTGTATAACGCTTACGTGCTATTCCGTTCTACCAGCCAGAGGGGGACATTTATGCACTTTCAAGAGGAAGTCATAAAGAGCCTAATATTTGGGAACCAGCAGGCAGAGGGCCCCAGTAATTCTAGTACTGGCCCCCGTATTGTACCAGGGCAGCATTTTCCTGATGAAATCCCCTCCACTGGAAAAAAGGGCAGGACACAAAAAAGGTGCAAAGTTTGCTATAAAAAGGGAATAAGAAAGCAAACTATTTTCCAGTGTGACACTTGCCCCGACAAACCCAGCCTATGTATAAAGGAGTGTTTTAAAATATACCACACATCTATGGATTATTAGGTTCATCATTTCACCGTGCTTCGGGGGTCTTGCTAATGCCACATAGCACCCACCATTCATTCCACCAGAATCTGAGCTGCAAAATCCAAAAATCACTCCTTCCCTTCTGAGTCCTGCCATGCACCCAACTGGTATTTTTTGGTCACATGTGAGGCATTGCCGTACTCGGGAGAAATTGGGGCACAGATTTTGGGGTGCTTTTTCTCCTTCATACCTTATGAAAATGAAAAATTTTGAGCCAGAACTGCATTTTTGTGTAAAAAAATGTAATTTTTCATTTGCACAGCCCAGTTGTATCAAAATTGGTGAAACCCCTGGGGGTTTGAAATGTACACTATACCCCTAGATGAATTCCCTGAGGGGTGTAGTTTGCAAAATGGGGTCACTTGTGGGGGGGTTCCACTGTATTGGTGCTTTGGGGGTCTTGCTAATGCGACATAGCACCCACCAACATTCCACCAGAATCTGTGCTGCAAAATCCAAATATCACTCCTTCCCTTCTGAGTCCTGCCATTTTTTGGTCACACATGAAGCATTGCCGTACTCGGGAGAAATTGGGGCACAGATTTTGGGGTGCTTTGTCTCCTTCATTCCTTGTGAAAATGAAAAATTTTGAGCCAGAACTGCATTTTTGTGTAAAAAATTTAATTTTTCATTTGCACAGCCCAGTTGTATCAAAATTGGTGAAACCCCTGGGGGTTTGAAATGTACACTATACCCCTAGATGAATTCCCTGAGGGGTGTAGTTTGCAAAATGGGGTCACTTGTAGGGGGCTTCCACTGTATTGGTGCTTTGGGGGTCTTGCTAATGCGACATAGCACCCACCAAAATTCCACCAGAATCTGAGCTGCAAAATACAAAAATCACTCCTTCCCTTCTGAGTCCTGCCATGCACCCAAATGGTATTTTTTGGTCACATGTGAGGCATTGCCGTACTCGGGAGAAATTGGGGCACAGATTTTGGGGTGCTTTGTCTCCTTCATTCCTTGTGAAAATGAAAAATTTTGAGCCAGAACTGCATTTTTGTGTAAAAAATTTAATTTTTCATTTTCACTGCCCAGTTGTACCACAATTGGTGAAACCCCGGGGGGTTTGAAATGTACATTATACCCCTAGATGAATTCCCTGAGGGGTGTAGTTTGCAAAATGGGGTCACTTGTGGGGGGCTTCCACTGTATTGGTGCTTCGGGGGTCTTGCTAATGCGACATAGCACCCACCAACATTCCACCAGAATCTGAGCTGCAAAATCCAAAAATCACTCCTTCCCTTCTGAGTCCTGCCATGCACCCAAATGGTATTTTTTGGTCACATGTGAGGCATTGCCGTACTCTGGAGAAATTGGGGCACAGATTTTGGGGTGCTTTGTCTCCTTCATTCCTTGTGAAAATGAAAAATTTTGAGCCAGAACTGCATTTTTGTGTAAAAAATGTAATTTTTCATTTGCACAGCCCAGTTGTATCAAAATTGGTGAAACCCCTGGGGGTTTGAAATGTACACTATACCCCTAGATAAATTCCCTGAGGGGTGTAGTTTGCAAAATGGGATCACTTGTGGGGGGGTTCCACTGTATTGGTGCTTCGGAGGTCTTGCTAATGCGACATAGCACCCACCAAAATTCCACCAGAATCTGAGCTGCAAAATCCAAAAATCACTCCTTCCCTTCTGAGTCCTGCCATGCACCCAAATGGTATTTTTTGGTCACATGTGAGGCATTGCCGTACTCGGGAGAAATTGGGGCACAGATTTTGGGGTGCTTTGTCTCCTTCATTCCTTGGGAAAATGAAAAATTTTGAGCCAGAACTGCATTTTTGTGTAAAAAATTTAATTTTTCATTTTCACTGCCCAGTTGTACCACAATTGGTGAAACCCCTGGGGGTTTGAAATGTACACTATACCCCTAGATGAATTTCCTGAGGGGTGTAGTTTGCAAAATGGGGTCACTTGTGGGGGGGTTCCTAACTTTTAGCATCTTATGGTGCCTAGAAACCTACATGGTGCCTAAAAAATAATCTCATAAAAAGGAGGCTCCAAAATCAAGTAGGTGCTCCTTCTATTATGAAGCCTGTGGTTTGGTCAACGTGCACACTAGGGCCACATATAGGATATTTATGAAAACAAAAGAATTGGGGGAATCAATTTTTAGTCACATTTCTCTAGTAAAATCTACTGTGTTCCTTAGAAAAATGTATTAAAATTGCAAATCTGCAAAAAAAAATGAAATTTTGAAATTTCACCTACACTTTGTTTTAATTCCTGTGAAACACCTAAAGGGTTAACAAACTTCCAAAATGCTGTTTTGAATACTGTGAGGGGTGCAGTTTTTGAAATGGCATCATTTATGGGGGTGTCTCACATACAAGTCCCTCAAAGTCACATCAGAACTGAACTGGTCCCTAAAAAAATCAGTGTTTGAAATTTTCTTGAAAATTTGAGAATTTGCTATTTATATTTTAAGCCTCCTAGTGTCCAAAAAAATTAAAAGGAGGTTGAAATAATGATGGCAACATAAAGTAGATGTATGGTCTATGTTAGTTAATAACTATTTTGAGTGGTATGATTATTTGTCTCACAAGCAGAAAATTTAACATTTTGAAAATTGCAAAATTTTCCATTTTTTTACGACATTTTGGTATTTTTCACAAAAAAACACAGACTGTATCGACCCAAATTTACCACTAATTTGAAGTACAATGTGTCACGAGAAAACAATCTCAAAATCACTGGGATAAGTAAAAGCAAAAAAAAAGTTATCCCCACTTAAGTGATACATGTCAGATTTGAAAAAAAGGGCTCTGTCAGGAAGGCAAAAACTGGCTGCGTCAGGAAGGGGTTAAGATACCTACCAGCATTGCAGTAAAGTAGATTATTCTTTTCCCAAGAAAACAACCAAAGAAATTATATGCGCTGAGTGATATACTACATTCAAAACAATACACACACACACCAGAATAAATAATAATTACTACACATCCCTTGTGTGTAGTGTCAAAACTGAAACTTTGATGTTGTGTGATCCACCTTTTTGTTCATTTTCACCATTTATGGTGTGAAATCCATCAAAAGCATGAGGGGGGGAAAAATGTGTAGAATTGTCATGTCCAATCAAACTGACAGATTATAAGTGAAAACCAATTTAGAGTCAGTAAGTGTTACTCAAAATAGAAAAGCATACTCTATTCACACATATGTGAATGGTCACAAGTGTGTAAAGGTTTCTTTATCCTCCTCCATATATGTGCAGAACCTCCGCCAAGCATATAAAAACTGGGTACAATACCCCAACTCACACAGTATGTATCATCATGAAACATATGATGATATATTTTAACTTTAAGGCTATTAGGAAGGCATCTCAAAAAGATGGTAGGTGCACTCCTATAAAGGTATCATTCTCCATGGCCATTTGTATCCGAAAATTATTCTCTCTAGTTTATACACATAGGACCCAAATGAAAGAATTTAATATTAGTATGTATGCATTTTTAAAAGATAATTTCAATGCACATCGTTTTGAATAAAAAGTAGTGATACAACAAAGTAAACAGTGCATCTGTGTGTTCATATAAGGTCTTTACAGATTAATGAATACATATTTTGATTTTATACTTAACAAGAAGTGGCGTATAATATGTAACACATGTCGTTAATCGTATTAAACAGATGCAGGAAATATCTGTCAGCTCTTTAAGATGGTGGATCACTATTCTAGAAGCTACTAACATAAAATAGAGTAGAACAAGGTAAATTCGTGGGGAGGAGACAGATAATGGTGTGCCAGGGTAACAATAAAGGGATCGGTAAAAATCGTTTTCCTCCATTTGGCAACATCGGTGAGTCTGTTATTAGTTATCTGTTGTTTCACACCATATGCTACAGTCAACTACGTCGACTGAAATGAATGTCATGCCACACATAACGAAGTATCAAACATAACATGTAGTCCAACCTTTTAGTGACAAGGGAACTGATAATCAACACTATAGACATCATATATAACAGACATTTAGACAAATGGACAAAAGGAAAAACATATTGGGATATAATAACGGGAGAAAGAGAGAGAAAAAAAGGGGGGGGGGGGGGTCAACCAGGGTGGCCACAAATACTGTACATTGAACAATATATTTCTGTATTAAGACAGGTATGAGTATAAATACAGGTAGCTTAGTATTAACTTCAAGATTTATGAGGTAAGTTGCCATTCTGTATGTGAAAAGATGCTGTGAATTTGAGATTGAGGGACGAGGCTTTCAATGAAAAGTCCCCATTTTTTGTAGAAGGAGGGCACACCTCTTTTTTTGCGACAGTTATCATCACCATCAGTAAATGGAAAAACACTGAGGGTCTGTGACCTAGGTTCCAATTTGTGAAGTTGGCAAAGAGACAGGCCACTTGCAGTTTAAATGTGCGGTTGATGTGATAAATGAGTTTGTTCCAGAACTTTTAATGTAGCTGCATTCCCAAAAGCAATGGAAGTAAGAAGCAGAGGTGATACAACATTTGGGGCAGTGCCCTGTGTTATAGCGTCCCCATTGTTAACACGTTTTAGTTCACATAGGAGCCTTTTTCAAGACACTGTGCTCTGCTACAACTTCTAGTATTTAAATGGTAAGTGGTAAATTTACTAATTTGTTACATTTTCATGCATGCGTTAGTATTATCTGTCTATAGATCGATAGATAGATCTATCTATCTATCTATCTATCTATCTATCTATCTATCTATCTATCTAGATAGATAGATATAGTATTTATCAATGTAGAGTAGTATTTATCAATAGCCCATGCACTCTCTAAAGGCTAGGCACAACAATGTGGTAGAAGACCACATCCCCTCTGCAGACTGGCCACATCGCTTAAGATGGACCCCTACCACTGCAATTCCCCGATGGGTCCTTCATGCCTCAGTCACACTGCTCTTATCTAAGTAAATAAACCCCTAAGTGTCCAATCAGATACATACAGGAAATTACATCATCAATTAGCAGATAATGTATAAACATTTTAAATGGTTTAGAAAAACAAACATTGACATAAAGATTTAAGATTGCATGTGGGAAAAGGAAACAAAATAATTTTGTTTACAGAGAACGTCTAATGGAACACACTCAGCATTCCACCCCTCTAAATGAGGAGGCACTATGTTGCGGCTTGGACTTTTGTTTACTTTAGGGTGTCTGTGGAATGCAAACTATGTTCTACTGGGTCCCCTAGCAAATGGAGGCTGCATCACCTGAAGGGGAATGCATATTGAGTTCTATCGGGGCACTATATAGAAGGGCCTCATGTTTCCAAAAATGGAACTTACTTTATCCATTTAAGTGTTACACATTTGCGTTCCAAATGCACTCAACTTTGTCTGTCATTGAATGAAACTGATTTAGAATAGTTCAATGTTTCTATGGAAGTAGTTGTATCCCTGTAAAAAAGTTTATACTAAAGCAAAGTAATCTTAGTACAAAGATTTTTTTACAGCGATGCAACATTACATGCAGCACCCAGCTCCTGTCACTGTGTAGAAGCTGGCACTGCACTCACTGGTCACCAAGGGCATACATCTCCAGCACCCCCAAAGCAATTTGGGCGATGACAGTATGTCCCATTACCGGCATTGCCGTGCTCCTTTTCTTTTCTTTTTTACCTACTGACGCATGCCTTCAGTAAGCAGACATTAAATCTCCTGCTTCTGGGTGTCACCAATATTGACCACAAACTTTTCCAATGCTGTCAAATAAACTTGAGGCCTCTTGTCAGCATCTGTGTTCTGAATTCTGCATTTTAAGATGTAGTCCTTGGCCAGCTTTTGGATCACAATTGCAATGGTCAAAGCCCATTGCTGATGGCACAGACTCTGGTCTTGGCACCTCCCATTTTGTGAAATGATCCTGGTCGCTGCTCCCAAGTGCCTAAGGAGAGAAAGTGAGCAATCACACAGGACTGTTGCTGCACATGTGAAGGACAGGTTCTGCTAAAGCACAGACCTCAAATCATTGGATTTCTATTTCTACATAAACCATAGGTTGAACAAATCTGAATCAGGGGAATCAAGGGAAACAGTTGTCTGAGATAAAGTTCTATACTGTCTGTATTAACATGCTCATCCTCCCCATCTACTCTCATCTGTACATTCCAAATACAAAGTTTAATCTCTTGAGTCAGTCAGCAAGGAGGCCCATTCTCCGATGTCTCACTATTACGGCTTAATTAACCACATAGGGACTGAATTCTTCTTTGAACATTCTCTGAATTTGTCATTAGCTAGTAAATTATTTTGCACTACATATATTTTATCCCTATGTTATACTTTGGTTTTCAGCCATCTGGGACCTGGTTCTGTTCATTCAGAATAGATTTATCAGATGGATGCTTCCTTAGACCAACTCTGAAGTAATTGCTACTGCAGTACTTTGTTGTAAGATTATAAAAAACTATATTTCATTGGTTTCTATGACTTTTGCCTCAAAAGTGTCACATGGTGATGCCAAAGTGTGGACTGACTGAAAAATAGAGTCTGGGGAATGTATTTATTAAACAATATAAAGTGTATTGGCACACAACCTCTTTGCTTCTTATATTTATAGATATGTATTTTTTATCTTTTTCACATAGCCGGAGAAGACACTGCATGTTGCTAAACTTTACCGTAGTTACGGGTTGATACACCATTGCCCATATAATGTTTTATGCTTTTGTATTAACATTATAGATCGGACTTGGTCTATATTTTTGGTTTAATTGTTATTATTTCTTATTATTTTTTTCCAAACCACTGATTCTATTAGTTGAAAAGAAAGCAACAGAAGAAAACAAGTAAGGAGAAGATGATGATGATGATTAATGCTGATGATGAAGGTAATGAATATAACAACATTGTAACATAGTTATAAAGTTCTCACACTATTTCTTTCACCCCAACCACTCAGTTGCTCCCCCTCCTTTAATACGTATTACACCAATACTAAAATTGGGTCACAATCACTGATTTTGCATTATACTTCTAAAATAATAATAATAATAATAATAATAATAATAATAATAATAATAATTTATCATTATTATTTTACATAAACCTTAGTTGTTATTATTATAACCAGAAGAACCTGTGAGAGCTAAGAGTTAGTTGGTGGGGTAGATAAACTCTATACAGTGCTAGAAAAAACATTATATTTCCTTATCTGGGGTAGGGTGGTGGTGGTGGTGGTGGTGGTGGGGGGGGGGGGGGGGGGGGGGGTTCGCTGTCTCCTATCTTGAGGCATATAGAAACAGGGTTCTCCTTAGTCTTAAATTCTGATTTTTGCTGTTTTGGAAAGGTGGAATAATCATACCTAAAAACAATGCATGTATGGTGCCAGAAAGGAGGTGCGGTCACACCTCCAGTGCATTGCTATAACCATACCAATGCCAGCTGCAGGTGTGTGCAGCATCTTAATTTTTTTTTTAAACTAGTAGAGAGAGACAAAATCATTGCAAACTTTTGTATTGGTAGTGTTCCTGGAGAGGTGGTGGCACTCATTTTCACTGCCAACTACACCCCATGCCCACCATTAGGCATCTCCAGAGCCAGAATTTTTGGCATCTCATGCAAACTATAAATTTGTGCCCTACCTCCCGTACTATAATATTATAAAGGGACTATGGTCTCACAAGGAATAAGCGTAGTCACAAAATAGTACCCTCAATTTAAATTACTCCCCAGAGTAGAACAATCTTATTCACATTACACCACATGTAGTGACCATGATTCATATTACACCACATTTAAGTGCTACTTATTTACCATAAAACACAACGTTATGCCACTTAATTACATTAGGTTACTCAGTAGAGCCCTTTATTAATGTTATGCTACACAGTAGTAACACTTATATATGTAATGCCACACATTAGTGTCCTTTATACACAACACCAGAGTAGTACCCGATACATATTTCCTACAGTAGTAGCACAGCTTATACACATGATGCCTATAGCAGTAGTGCCTCTTACTAATAATACCCCCAGTAGTGCCACTTATACACATAAGGCTCACAGCAGCGCCCCTTATCATATCACATCTCTGTTCCTCCTGCAGCTTCACTATATCTCTGTGTCTTTAGCCCTCTCTCATCTTGTTTTCAGCACGTACAGAGCTTACTTCTCTTAGCAGCTCCTCTTACTGATGATAGTATGACATAACATATGCCATGCTAGAAATGGAAGCTGCTGGTACTGTACCTCTTTAGGGGATGAACACCATCTGAGTACAGGGCAGGTCGCAGGTGGAGGAGAACCATAGTGACACCAGGACCTTGGTTTTTCTATTCCTCCACTGTGCCCTCGCATGGAATTCCTCGCTGAATTTGCATTTGCAGAATTTGTAGTTTAAAAATGGAAATGTGATAATTATAATAATAATTCTCCCTGGTCTGAAATGTCGTTGGCTCTTCTCACCTCCTGATGTGAATGTAATAGGGTGTGAGAAGCCAGGCTTGCGGCATTCTAATTGAGATGCCCACATTTTTAAAGTGGCAATCCTTTACAAGGTGATACCTTAAGAGTTCTATTTATAGCTCAAGTAGAGCTGTGTAGTATTGTTATTTTTCTGCAGACTGTCAGCTACAAAACTTATTAATACGTAGTTCTGGTCAAGATTTTGAGAACAAACTCTACTAGCAGGCCAAAGCTCCAGTGGCGGCTCTTACCGTTATAAAGGAGGGGGGCTACCGCAATGCACCCCCCCCCCCTCCACTGACGCTGCCATCGCCGTCCCCAGCCACCACCACCATCTCTGGAAGTCCACGCAGGCGCACACCCCTGTCCCCTGCACGGGCCCAGCGCATGCGCAGTACCTTCATACATACTGCGCATGCGCTGGCCCAAGACTCCGGGGGCTGCCTTTGCAGCAGCCCCCAGAGGCTTGATCGGGTTCCGACGCATGCGCAGTATGGTCCGCGATACTGCACATGCGCAGAACCTGTTTTGGGGGCTGACGCACATTTGCACAGAGAGAGGCATCCCCGAGGGAGGGAACACCTCCCGATGGGATGCCTTGAGAGATTGGCAGGTCAGACTTCCAATAGGAAGTCACTGCCAGTCACAGTGAAGCCAGAGCAGTCTCACAGACTGCATCTGGCTTCACTTTAGGCAGAGACAGTGGCATATTTTACCTGGGGGGGCTGCAACTCTGCAGCCCATAGGTAAAAACCGCCACTGCAAACCTCTTCAGGGCACATTGATTCTTCTTTAAAGATATACCCTTAAGCCAGGCATGTCCAAACTATGGCCCTCCAGCTGTTATGAAACTACAGGTCCCATCATGCCTTGCTACAGTTTTGCTATTAGAGATTGCAAAATTTGTGGCAAGGCATGTGTAGTTTCACAACAGCTGGAGGGCCACAGTTTTGCCTTACACGCAGCCCTGCCGATTATCGAATGACCGCGCATGCACATGGCATGTTGTGAATATGCACGGGTCCCCCTGCAAATGAAGCAAGTGATGGCTAGCCAACACTGGCTGTTCACAAGGTGATTGACAGCTTGTAGGTGGCACCCTGGTATTTTATGGGTGGCCTTAATCTTCCCTCAATCATCACAGCTCCACATACGTCTACATTAGGCATTGCAACCACAGTGAAAACCAATCAATGGTAAATTATAGCGAATGGTTTCCCCCTGTGTGCACGGCTGAGACCATATTCAGTGGCAGGGGGGCTCTGGTAAGGCGGCGTGTACCTGATCGCTGGGCTCCAAAGATTCACAACCCAGCAATCAGGTCTGATTTGGGCCCCTACTCTGGAGATCATTTGGAGTGCCATCAGCTATTTTTCTATTATTTAAGAATTCAAAAGGCAAAGATGATGCACCGAACTACAAATACCATAAAGACCACCTTTAGGGTGCTCTGAATCTAACCCTTTCAGGGTCCATAAAATATGTGATATCTGTTATAATTGTATCTGGCATCACTAAGGGGATGCAGTCTGCGGGGGGGGGGGGGACACCAAAGTGCCAGGAGCCAGATGCTGCACTGCATAGGCGTGCGCAGCCCATTTTGTTAGGGGGTGCACAATTGGAGGGGCGTGTCCATCACCGCCTACTGGGCGTGTCCTTCACCACCTACTAGGCGTGTCCATCACCGCCTACAGGGCATCAATGTAAACTAAATAGAAGGTGACTTATTTATGTATATGCACTTCGGAATGAATCATTCCCCCCCCCCCCCCCCAACACATACTAGAAACAGGGACAGTGCCCGCCGAAGGCGAGCTGCAAAAATTTACACTGTAATGCCACACATTGTAATGCTCATTACACATAATGCCACGCACAGTAATGCCAATTACACATAATGCCACACACCATAATGTCCATCACAAATAAAGCCCATTCCACATAAAGCCACACACTGTAATACGCATTACACATTATGCCAAATTTACACCGTAATGCCTATTACACGTCACACACCCATTACATAGTATACCAAATGCCACATCTTAATGCCCATTACACGTTGCTCCTCACACCGTGATGCCCATAACACATTGCACCTCACAACGTAATGCCCATTACACCTCACACCGTGATGCGCATTACACATTATGCCACACACCGTGATGCCCATTACAGATTAAGTGACACACTGTGATGCCAATAACACAGTATGTCACACACCGTAATGACTATTACACATTACACCTGTCCCCATTTCTTTGTCAGACATGTCCCCCCTCCCTGTTTCAGCCCTGTCCCCCTCCCCCTGTGTCAGCCCTGTCCCCATCCCCCTGTGTCAGCCCTGTCCCCCTCCCCCTGTGTCAGCCCTGACCCCCTTCAGCTGTGTAGTGAGTGATATCTTTTTTGGACTGCCAGTGCCCACTGCTGTGCTGGCGGCTAGCCACTCGGCGACCAACTCAGTGACAGGAGGGGGGACAGGAAGAGAGAGAGAAGCTATCATTAAGAGAAAGAAGGAGAGACAGCGGCAGGTAGAGAAAGATGGGTGGATAGTGAGAGGGAAAGAGAGAAGGGGAAAGAGGTGGGGAGGAGAGAGAGAGATTCCCATTCAGCACAATTACCTTCAGTAGTGGCGCATCTCCTGCACATAGCTCCGTCTCTGCCACGGACACAGCGTCTCCATCAGGCGCAGGGCTGGGTCTCCGCTGTCTCAGGGCCAGGTCTCCGGGTACACAATGCCGGAACTTTAAAGGTCACTGCGCCGGATGTCCTCTGGTCACAGCGCTGGCAGCAGGTAGATTTGTTTTTCGCGCCGGGGGCTGTCACTAGATTGTGACGTCAAGCCCCAGCAACGGCGCTATCAGGGGGAAGAGGGGAGGGGACTCAGTGACAGTATGGATCAGCTCCTCCCCCTTCACTGTGCTGCTGACGAGGGACATTATTTTAAACCATAAAACAAATGGTTTGGTTGCAGCTTGCAGGGGATTGTCTGCTGTTATGTCGGGTCCCCTCAAGCTGTATTTTACGCCACTGCTGCCAGTAGTGGGAGTTGCAATCGTGCGGGGGGGTATGCCGGTCATTAGGAGGTGCCTGTGCACCCCCGGCACCCCCCGTGCGCACGCCTATGCTGCACTGTAACATTATGTGCAGAACCCAGCTTCTGTCAATGTGCAAGAGCTGGCATTGCAACCAAGGCACTCTGGGGAAGGCTGCATCTCCAAGATCCCTATAGTGACACAAATTGGGGTTCAGGCCACGTGGCTATGCCCTCTACTCCGCATACTGAGTGTGCCACACTGGCTGTCTTTATAGACTGATTTGGGTACATTTAGTTGCAAAGCAAAGGTAAAAGCAGAAAGGTAAAGGGGCCCATTCATCATTCAATAGTTGTAGCTTAGCAGGTTTAGCCGCAAATAGTAAGTAGCCCTAGTATGTAAATAGGGACTGCAGCATTTATCTCTGATACCCGATGCAAGCCCCCCATTGCCGCACACAGCTGCACCCCCCATATGTTTCTATAGGGGATACAATGCTGCCTGAGAGTGGTGGTAGTCCATTATAACTGATAACTGATAGCACATGCACAGAACTCCTGGCAGTCAACAGAGAACATCGCAGGGAATGGGGCGCAAATTGATGCATGTCTCCAATAGGGTTGCATATTGCAATGAGATCCTCGGTAGTAGGATCTCATTGCGGTGGTAGGATCCCACCCAGATTTCATTGAATATGTGATCAATCATAAATGGACCCCAAAAGTAGATTCTTGTTCAGTGCTGATTAGTGAGACGGTATTGTGCAACATCAATGTAGCAAAATTAATCCAACCTGAAAATGATATAAACTTGATACAGACTTATAGAAAAGTAGACATAGAGGTTAAGAGTCTATTTGGACCTACGGTAGTTTTATAGGAAGAAATGTTCAAATCAACCTCTCCTGTGAAATATTCATCTCATTTTGCCTTTGGCTATGAAAAATGTAATTTTTAGCTGACAAAATTTGATCCACTTTTGTTGCATCTTTCACACACTGTTAAACACATGAAAAGTGTATGAAAAACAGGACAAATGAAATTCAATACTGACATAGCCATCATTTTATTCTAAAATGGTAAAGTGAAATTTCTATTTTTTGCAACCCTATGTGTCATGCATTAGCGCACACTACTAGCACCATATATTGTAATGGCAACATTGCACAGATGCAAAGTGCATTAATAACTAGCGATCAGATATTTTCTGTATTATTATTATTATTATTATTATTATTATTATTATTATTACTGTCATTGGTTTATACCACAGTGGACTACAACTCCATAAAGAAGGAAAACATAGCTTACTTAAAACTGAAAAATGCACGGTACACAAAACAAATGCAGACACGGGATAAATGCAGAATTCTGATTGAAAATTCCCATATTTTTAACGTTCCAATCCTTTACAAGGTAAAACTAACTGGGTGGACTTCAAGGCCTCTGTCAAATTGTTTTGATAGAGCTGATCAATCAAAATAAAATGAATAGCTTGGAATGTTGTGACAGAAGCACTTTTAATGACCTACTGAAATGTCAAATAGATTTCTAATTAAAAGAGAGCTACTTTATAAATCTAAAATGTCATGTTTTAAAGGTACTCTTTGAAGAACTTAGGTCACTGACCGGTTAGGTGCAGTCTTTAAGAATTCCTTCTCTGTCCCTCATATATAAATGCAGCATTTTCCAAAAAATTCTGTGTATTGTATCATAAAATATTTTGCTACGAATATAAATATTTTGGGTCTGATGCACAGTTAGTGCTATAACATATATTGCCTACACATCTGCGCACATTGATAAAGTACCAGCCAATCAGCTTCTTTCATTTTACAGACTGTGCTTGAAAAATGACAGGTGCCAATACAACTTTAACTTTATCTTTAACTTTATACACATCAGCAAGTGTATGGCATCAGCAAGTGTAGTGGTGGATGGAGAGCCGTTCAGCAGCTGTTACATTGATGCCACACTTGTTGCTGATTCTTTGCTGTGAGTCAGGGCTCGATCACATCACCGCTTAGTGACACACCCTCCCATGCAAAGGCCCTGCGGTTCCTGGGCGTACCCACCAAAAATGCTGGATGCACCCAGGAAACCGCTGGGTGTCCACAAGCGAACACAGACGGACATCTGACTTCTAGGGGTAGGCGGCTGTCAACACAGAATGTTAGCCGCCCCCCCCCCAGTTCTTGGACCAGGACACCACAGGTCTATGCCAGCCCAGACTGACTTAGATATGTGAGCATGGTAGAAATCATTCGATGGTCACCGACCATCAAATGATTTCGGCCCGCACTCTGCAAATAGATGTTTATATAAAACATCCATTCGCTGGGCGGTGGGGATATTCGCTGGGAGGCGGGCATTTGCACCCTGGTAGGCAGCATTATAAGGCTCGCTAAGCTGTGAAATAGCGCTGATTAGTGAGCCAACCAGAATGACCCACCTAGACTTTTCAGCATTGCCACAATGTAACAGCTGCAACTTTTTTCCAAAACAAATTCTGTTCTGCTTAGTATACAGTCAATCACACACAGTATACAAGCATCATATATCAAATTAATTAGCATAGTCTCTCTGTGGGACCTCGTAACATGGCGTTAGGACTAAGACACATTTTCCGCAATAAAATGCCCAATGCTAGCAGTGTTGCACAAAACATGGTGACTGGCTCGTGGCAGGCATCTCGTGCGCTGCATGGTGTAATGAGGAAAGATGTCATAGGATGCATCCAAATTAAATGATTCAAAGTGTGGATTTGTACCTGGTCAACCAATGCAGCAATGCAAAAATGTGCAAGGCAATTTTTTTTTTTTATAGCTTTAACACTGTGGAGAAAATTGGACTTGCTTACCCTTCTGGCTCTGTCCACACTTTGTAATCCTTCCCAACAGCGCCCTCCGCACACACACAGTGCAACATAAATTTGTCTAGGCAATATACTTGTTTTTGAACGAGAAAATAGAAGAAGGGTGAGCAGCGCTGGGTTCAAAAAGAAGAAACGTGAGCAATGCTGGGTTCTTTTTTCTACTTTTTTCTCTTTTTCTCATTCATTATCATACAGTATTAGGGCTTCCACAACCCCTCAGAGCAGCAGCTTAGGCAGTGCTTTTTGTTATGGCCTTTTCCATTTACTTGTTTCCAATATACTTCTTTTTGTCTGAAACATCCTTTTCATCAACTTTTTTTAATTTGAAGGACTGAATAAATGTATGAATCCTCTCATTGAAGATCTGTTGGCTCAGCCTTGAAAAATCTGTGCACAGACAAACCACAGGAGATCTGTTCACCTTTTCTAAAACCTACCTTTCTTAAAGCCTTCTGAAAGCATGTTATGGAACTTGAACAAATAGGATTGTACTGCTGTGATTTACAGAGAATAACAGGGAAATGATCAAATGCCTATCAAATTGAACTTACCATAAAAAAGCATTGCACACTTCAAAACCCCTTCTTCAAACAGATATAGGGCGAGATGTATCAAATGGAAAATGCGGTAAAACCCCGCTTTTACCGCATTTTCCAATGTATCAAAAATGATACCGCAGTGTAGGGTATCGCCACCTTTGGGTGGCGATACCCTATAGAAGCCTATGGGCTTCTTTTCGCCGCCCGCCGACGCAAACCCGCCGCCTCGCCGACCCCCCCTCTCGCTTACCTTCCTGAAGGGTCCTCCTGGACCCTGGAAGGTAAACCCCTCCTCCCCCTAGTGACGCAGCCGGACGTCCTTCCGGCTGCAGGGGGGAGGAGGAGGCGCCGGGGACAGCTTGCTTAGCTGTCCCCGGCGTGAGGAATGCAGGAGCCGGCTGGGAGGTGACGGAGACCCCCCCGCACACCACATTCCAGGTATCGCGGGGGGGCCTCCGTCACCGCATCGCGATGCCAGCCGCATATGTTAGTACATATGCGGCGGCATCGCGGCGGGGGGGGCGCGAAGGGCGGCGATGTATTTTAATACATCCCGCCCATAATGCAGATAAGAAGGTGTGTGTAGGGCACATGTTATAAGAAATGATGACATTAGACAAACATGGCAAGAAAATAAAGGCAGACAAAAGGTCGACCACTATTGGTCGACAGTCAAAATGTCAACACATGAAAAGGTCAGCATGCAGTAGGGCGACATTTTCAAAAGGTTGACACAAGAAAAATGATGAATGAAAAAGGTCAACATAGAAAAAGGCCAACATGAGTTTTCAGTTTTTTTTGTGTCTATGTCGAAATAGGTTGACATGTGCTGCACTCGCTAGCTTTGGGTATGGTGCCCCGCTGCACTTGACACACTATTTTATTCTTCTTCTATGCCCACTGGGATGGTGAAGTATGAAAAAAAATCATAATAAACTCATGTCGACCCTTTTCATGGGTCAACCTTTTGAATGTTGTCCCATAGTGGTTGACCTTTTAACTGTTGACTTAGACGTTGTCAACCAAATGACCACATCCACTGCTTAGGAGGAGACAGAACCCAATAAGGACTTGGGGGAAGGGGGGGGGGGGTATGAAAGCCTGGCAAAATGAGCAGGGACAAAATGCTGGCAATACCATTGGTGGGAGTGACTGGTGCTGTAAATGCAGGGGTGGGGGTGAAGAACGCAAAACTAGGGTGTAAGGTCGTCCTCCCACAATCCTACTCTGTTTGCCACAAGGTCATGTCCCCTTTTACTGGTGTGTGTTTTTGGCATGTGTATCGGTCCCATGCTTCACAAAAGTTGCTATGATTAATGTATTGAAAAATATCGATACAAATGTATAAGGGGTATACTGTAGGTGTCATATTGCTGCTGTTACTAATTAGAAATGTGCTCATTTCTAGCAGTCACTTATTATAATTAAGTATATAGGCCCTTATTAAGATCTGACCGCAGTACAAATTTGTTCTCAAAATGGGCAAAACCATGTGCACTGCAGGTGGGGCAGATATAACATGTGCAGAGAGAGTTAAATTTGGGTGGGGTGTGTTGAAACTGAAATCTAAATTGCAGGTGTAAAAATAATGCAGTCAGTATTTACCCTGCACAGAAACAAATTAACACACAAATCTAACTCTCTCTATACATGTTACATCTGCCCCACCTGCAGTGCATATGGTTTTGCCCATTTTGAGAACAAATTTGTACTGCAATCAGATCTGAATAAGTGCCATTGAGTATACCGTGATATTTGTAACATGACATTAATTTGGAACAAACAAATATTATGTTGTTGGACCAGCAGCAATGCCAAAATATGGTAACAGAAGGCGTCTGATGAAAAAATACATATCCTGGTAACATCCATAGACACAGTATTGGATCACTATTGCATAAGATGGTTGCAGCCATCTGCTATCTGCCATCTCAGTAAGATTACTCAGAATGACTGCCAGAACTTTTCTGCCATTGGATGATGTAGACCCTGACCTAGACACACCTACATAATGGAAGTGACCAGCCACCTTTTAGTAAAAGAGTCTCTTTCACTGCTCTGACCTCTCCCCCAAATGGCCATAGCCTGTCAATAAGGCTGCAGCTTAAAGGGCACTGCATGCGCTGATGCCGAACCGTTTTTTCACAGGCGCAGAATCCATCCTGCACATGCACAGTCCATGCACTATCAACCATTGGGTTTGTGTACAACTTTGAATCAAGCCTTAGATTCCATATTGATCTGTAAATGCAATGATTTTTTTCTTTAACTGTATAATATGCTGACTTGAACCCTTTGCAGATTTTATTTGTCTTAAATCCAAGTTGCCTGGATCTGTTGAGAAAGGATGGTGGTGTTTGCACATACAATTCATTGGGAAGCACTGGGTGGAGTGATGGAAGCCCTTGGCAAATGCAGATTAACATTAGTTTTATTTACTCAGGCTAAACAAGACAAAGGAACCATAGTCAGCATTGTCCTGTGTTACACATCGTAGAAGAAGAAGAATAGGAAGCAGATGCTACCAGAACCCGGTCTTAGCTTCAGGAGCCAGAGCAGGTTTTTACCAGAGAAACTCCGCATGTCCACATCACCTGCAGCTCCTCATCCTATAATTGAGTATGATCATCTGCCTTACCTGCTTCTCTATTTGCATTATTGACTTAAAGGACAAGAACAAGCAAATTCATTATGGCAAGGTTTATACTACTTTTGAAATATTCTTTATTGTTTTACTTTATCCATTTTATTGCATTTTTAACATTTCATATTAATATCCATGCCATGTTATCAAAGTAAACACATCATTTATGAAGTAAGAGTTGCTCCTGAGAGTTTTTCTGCAGCTGTAATTCAACACCGACCATTTTCAGTCCTGTACTTTAAGGTTTAGGGTAACCTCCCACCACAGGAGGCTGCAGAAACTAGATGAAGCGCCAACATTTTTAGCAAAACTGTCTGTTGTGTTGCAGTCTGCAACGCCGGGTTGTGACATGCCGGGTTGCTGGAGGCAGACGCTGGTTTCCAGGGGCAGGGCCAGGCAGCGGCTGATAAACTGTTCAGCGGTGCTACCTGGAACCGGGGTTACAGTGGTGGTTTGTTTTTAGTGAGCCCTCCCCAGAAAAAAACACGCCCAGTGGGGAGCGCTCCCTACAAAAATAAAACACAGCTGAAGGGGTTAAAAATGTGACCTCCCAATAGGTGCTTTTACAGGTATTTTATGCTTATGTAGGTAACTTGGGGGCCTGAATCAGGCCTGTTCACTAGGCTGCGTGTAATCGCAGCCTAGCAAACAGGTAAACGCTGCCCGTCGCCTTGCCAAACTCCTGCCCAACATATTCCCACGCATGTGGCCAAACGGGAGATAAATCAATCCATGGTCACTTACCATCGAATAATTTTTCTCCCCTTCTGTAAAAAGCAAGCGCCCACCCCATTCTCAGGGAACGCCCAGTGTTTTTATGGGGATACCCCTGCTACCGCCTCCAGCCATCCCTTCCAAAGAGCGAATGGCTCGGCGAGTGTGAAACTCACCAAGGCCATTAGTTTCCGGGTTTGCACATGTCCCCCAAACACTGGGGACGAATTCAGACCTAAACGAACGGCCTAAATCGACCCTTTAGTGCAAACTAAATAATTGGGGTTTCATTTCTGCATTAATTATGTGCATTAATTACTCTGTAAAACATCTCCTTCAAACATAATTAACATAATAGACATTTTTAGCATATATGCCATTCAGAAATCAACATACTGTAGTTTTTTTAGTCAGCTGCTCTTCAGACAATCACAGAACACATCAAGCTAATGCCAAAGCATGTTAGAAAAAGTGACAGATTCCCACTGTGAACATTCGAAACATACAATTAATCTTTCTCAATATGGCAAACTGGAGTTCCTGACTTTTTACATATATATATATACATAAATATAACATTAGTTAGGCTGCTACAGTACTTATGTTATCTTCTAATCTGTTTTCCATGCTGATATAATACTGTAAATCTTCCATTGTTAGTTTTATACATGGAAGTAAAAAATTGAACATGTAGAATTCATTCTGCTTGGTGATGTTGTTTGTGTAGACAGTGTCAAAGCAGACTGTATGCTGCCCTATGGCAGCAGCCCCAGACCGTGATGTCATAATATCATGCTTACGGTACAGTAGGTTGCTGAAGCGCCAGCAATAAGAAGTGTAGCCCTGCTGCAGACTACAGGGTGCGTATTCGGCTCCGGGGTTAGATATGGGAAAACTGAAAGATTATTTCCCATGGTGAATCATTTAATACATTCTAGGACATATAGACAATGGGCGGTATTCAATGAGGCTGATTCGCCAGGTTTTTATGGCGATTTTGTGCTGTTAGGCAAATTTTTGACTAAAACGGTGAATCACCCTATTCAATGACCAGATGGCGAATACATTTCAAGGTTTTTTTCGCCACGATTCACCGAGTTGCAATCGCTATGTTATTATGGTGAAGTGAAATGTGAACTTTTAAAATAAAGTTGTTTTTTTTTTACATTTGGTGTAAAAAAATCAGGAATTTTATTCTGAGGAGGGGCATGCTATTTTTATTCATGTGCTGTAAGCACATGAATATATATTTAATAAAAATTTTTTTTTTTTTTTTTTTACACAGACCAGCCAGCAGGGGGCCGGAGCCGAGCCGCTCATTAGATATTCATATATTCACTTCACCCGATCATTACATATTCATGATCGGGTGTAGTGAATATACGCGGTCCCCTGCTGGCACCCCCGGGGGGGGGCAGCCTGTGCTGCCTGGCACCCGGGGAGCCCACCTCCCCCCCACAAACGTTCTGGGGCAGGCAGGGAGACTTCCATCTCCCTGCCTGCCACCGTCCTCAGGCTCCCTGCAGCGTTCGCCGCAGGAGCTCAAATTCGCCAGTCAGGGGCAGCGAGCCCCTGACTCGTTGAATACCGGAGCCGGCGAGGCTCCGGAACACAGCGAGCAGTGGCGAATGTGCAGCGAATCCTAAACAGGATTCGCTGCACGCCGCCGGTATTCACATTGAATAACGCCCAAAGAAGTAATCATTGAGCAGAATTATTACTCCTCTCTTGCGGGAAGTTGAATTCCTTCATTGTTTCTGAGCTATAATCTGTATTATACTGGCTTGGAAAGTTATGTAGGTGGTAACTCTGGAATGAATACATGTATGAACCAGGCATATAAACCATCTGTCCAATAAAGGACTAGTCATACAATCGCCCTGTGTCACTTGTAGTAAATTAGATTGCTGCATCGCCATGCTTTAGGCCCACTATTTTATTCTCCCTCCATGCCCTAATAGATGGTAGGGCACGAAATACCCCATGGAAAAGTGAAAAACCCCATGTTGACCTTTTAACTGTTGACCTTGCCCATGTTGACCTAATGACCCTGTTGATCTAACCCCATGTTGGCCTTCATGCATGTCAACCTTCAGTGGTGGACCCATTGCATGTCGAACTTCCTCTTGTCGACCTTGTGACTGCATACCAGTACAGATCTGTATTATATAGTCTGCATTGAATGTGTACACTGTGCCTTGCACTTCAATCATGATTCAATCCCGTGATTGAATAGAAAATGAAACGCGCCATGTGTACACTACTTTAGACTTGAATACGGACTGTTGTGGCACACAATAGGTGAGCCTGCAATTTCTCTATGCATTTGCTCTTCAGCAGTTTCCCTGTGGATTGATGATAACCGTGCTCAGATTTCACCATGGCACAGTAAAGCAAGTTCAAATTATTTGATATTAGTTTTCAATGTATCTAAACTATACCAATCATGTTTCCACCGATTCTCTTTTGCTTCAGTTTCTTTTAAATACAGTACAATTTCTTTATTACATTTTATATGACAGTTATGTAGCATTTCCAATTCTTTATGTAATGCTCAATTATATTTTATATGTTTTGACATCTTTTAGTAACAATATCTATAAAAATTATAAATAGCTTTAGGCTGTCACAAAAAGTATATAAATAAAGTAAGAAATATTTTTTTTTCCCATAACCAGCAGGGGAGCGAAGCAGCTGCTGAATTGTAAAAAATATTTTCAAAAGACTTGCCGGCTGATTATTGGCTGAGAGAATCTATCAGCCGATCAGCGGCCTCCCATCTGAATGGCTGAGAGAATTCTCTCAGCCAACCAGCAGCCGGCCAGTCTTATGAAAATATTTTCTTTAATTCAGCAGCTGCTTCGAGCCCCACCACCCGGCAAATGCTGCTGCCAGATACCTGCACCCGCAAATAGATGCATGCCAACGGTGCATACCTTATTCAAATGCGATCCCAGTGCCGACCCTGCAGTGATCATAATCAATGATGGAACTCTAAGGCAACACAAGTGTAGCAGCTGCCCACAAGTGAACAGAGATGCCCACCGAAGCCATCACAATATGCTCAGCAACAGCGTACTCCATTGCATCCACGACGTAGATCAGGGTTGCCTACCCTCCGGGAAGGTGGGCAACCCTCCCGGTTTCTGACGGATCCCCGCACCCCCCCCCCCTGATTGCGGCTTCCTCCCCCTCACCTCGCCATTTAAATAAGCAGATCTGCTGATCTCCACAGAGGGGGCGTGGCTAAAGTGTCACAGTCGCATAATTTTAGCCCCGTCCCCTCTGAGGAAATCAGCAAATCGGGTAATTTTCCATCATGGTGCGGGACTTAATGTCATAACTAGTAAGCCCCACCCCCCGAACTCGTGCTGAGAGTCCGGGGGTGGGGCTTAATAGTGGGGCTTCTCCCAGAGAGGAGATTACAAAAGTTGTCAACCCTGATGTAGATGAAAGTAACATTGACTCCTTTATTGGCCTATCAATATGGGGGTGTGGCCTATTCCAACAAGGCCACGCCCAATTTTTTGCCGCTGTGAGGGCATGGCTAGTGGCTCTCTGAGCTGCTGGCTATGTCCCCAGCCCCTCAGGCTGCAGAATAGGCGCATGCGTACAGCGTTTATTCTGCAGCCTGTGGGCTGGGGAGATAGAGATGGGGGGGGGTGACAGGGAGTCTCCCAACACAGTAGAGTGGCAGGGTATAAGAGGATGCAGGGAGGGAGGGAGGGGGGGATGGAGGGTGCCGTAGAATTCTGGGAGGGGAGATGCAGAGTGGCTGAGAACGAAGGGAGTGAGGACTTACACAGGGTGGCACAGGACGCAGAGTGTGAGGGGGCATGGTGGCACAGGATGCAGGGTAGGAGGGGGAATGCAGAGTGGCAGGGGATGCAGGGAGGGGAGTCACAAAGTGGTGGAGGAGACAGTGATGCCCATTATACATATGCCACACACCGTGATGCCCATTATACATACAGATGGCGCCGGCCTTATTATTGCTGGCGGAGCGCCAGGACCGTGTCCCTGGCGATCCGCCAGCAATCTGGCGCTCTGGCTGAATGAGACGCTCGTGCGTTTCCCACGCACGAGCGTCTCAATAGCCGGGCGGCGAGGCGGCGCGGCGGGTGCAGTCCTGCCCGTCTCCAGCTTCAGGGAGACGGGCAGGGCTGCGGGGGGCTGCGGGGGGGCGGTGTGGACCGGCGGGGACCCGGGGAAGCCGGCGGGGACCCGGGGAAAAGCACCGTCGGAACGGGACGCGCGTGCACCTCGTGCACGCGCGTCCCCTTCCGACATACAGATGGCGCGGGGCGGGGGATGGCGGGTGGGATGGCGGGTGGCGAGTCCTCCGCCATCCCCAGCAAAGACAAGCCCGGCGCCATCTGTATGCCACACATCCTGATGCCATTATACATATGCCGCACACCGTGATGCCCATTATACATATGCCGCACACCCTGATGCCATTATACATATGCCGCACACCGTGATGCCATTATACATATGCCTCACACCATGATGCCCATTATACATATGCCGCACACCCTGATGCCATTATACATATGCCGCACACCCTGATGCCATTATACATATGCCGCACACCGTGATGCCCATTATACTTGTGCCGCACACCGTGATGCTCATTATACATATGCCACACACACGTGATGCCCATTATACATATGCCACACACAGAGATGGCCATTATACATATGCCACACACCGTGATGCCCATTATACATATGCCTCACACCGTGATGCCCATTATACATATGCCACACACACGTGATGCCCATTATACATATGCCGCACACCGTGATGCCCATTATATATATGCCTCACACCGTGATGCCCATTATACATATGCCTCACACCGTGATGCCCATTATACATATGCCACACACCCTGATGCCCATTATAGATATGCCGCACACCCTGATGCCATTATACATATGCCGCACACCGTGATGCCCATTATACATATGCCGCACACCCTGATGCCATTATACATATGCCGCACACCGTGATGCCCATTATACTTGTGCCGCACACCATGATGCTCATTATACATATGCCACACACACGTGATGCCCATTATACATATGCCTCACACAGGGCTTAAAGTGAGGGGGAACGGGGTGGAACTGAGTTCCACCACCTCAAATGGTGAGGTGGAACATTTTAACCTCCACATTGGCTCTGCACAGTAATTCTTACAGCAAAGCATTCTAGTCTGCAGGGGGATGCCAAATAACATACCACTGGCCCTGTCTCTGCCTAATGGGGGGAGGAGAGGGGATGTAATTAGGTGGCATAGAGAAATGAGTTCCCCCACCTCTGCATGACCACTTTATGCCCTGGCCTCACACCATGATGCTCATTATACATATGCCACACACACGTGATGCCCATTATACATATGCCTCACACCGTGATGCTCATTATACATATGCCGCACACCCTGATGCCATTATACATATGCCGCACACCGTGATGCCCATTATACTTGTGCCGCACACCGTGATGCTCATTATACATATGCCACACACACGTGATGCCCATTATACATATGCCTCACACCGTGATGCCCATTATACATATGCCTCACACCATGATGCCCATTATACATATGCCGCACAATATAATGCTCATTATACATATGCCACACACCGTGATGCCCATTATACATATGCCACACACCGTGATGCCATTATACATATGCCGCACACTGTGATGCCATTATACATATGCCGCACACCCTGATGCCCATTATACATATGCCACACACACGTGATGCCCATTATACATATGCCTCACACCGTGATGCCCATTATACATATGCCTCACACCATGATGCCCATTATACATATGCAGCACAATATAATGCTCATTATACATATGCCACACACCGTGATGCCCATTATACATATGCCACACACCGTGATGCCATTATACATATGCCGCACACTGTGATGCCATTATACATATGCCACATACCGTGATGCCATTATACATATGCCGCACACTGTAATGCTCATTATACATATATCCCACACACCATGATACCCATTACAGCACACATTAACATATCATGCCCATTCCCATGACACATTACATACCTGGCTGGCTGTAGAGCTGCTCCAGGCTCTGCCCATGCCTTGCTGGCTCTTCCAGTGCATCAGCTGTGGTCTGTGGCTGCCAGGCTGCTGCTGCTGCTATAGGGAGGACTCGAGGATAGCAGAAGGGTGGGCGGCGCTGCAGACAGACTGCTCAGTCTTTAATTCTGCTGCCGCTTTGCCAGCGCCGCCCACCCTGTTTTTGATCCCCAGCGCGCAAAAAAACTTGCGCTGCCTGCTGGGGATCACCTAACCAGCCGCACAATCACACTCAGTGGGGCTGCGGGAGGTGCTGCGTGCGACCGCGCATGCGCACCAGACCTCCCGCGGCCATTATCAGTGCTGCAGGGGACGAAGCTGGCCGCGGCCATCTTTGTTATGGGTGAAATGGCTGTGGCCGCGGCCGCTATGCGCGGAGATGGCAGTCGGCGGTCCGCGGCCCAGCCAGGGGGGGGCGAGCGGCCCCTACATGGATGAAATGGGCGGGCCCACCGGGAAATAGCCCGGTTTCCCGGTGGGCCAATCCGCCCCTGATACGAGATCGCAGTTGCATGCTGAGTCACTGCACTTTTACAGAGATCTTCCATTACCTCCCTCAAACAGTTTCTACCTTCCAATTACTCTGCGACTGATTATTCATACAAAAGTGTGTTGGTGTGTGCACACTGGGTATAATCATTCTGATATGATACCATTGAAGTTGTGACCATATCTGAATGAGGCCCAATGTGCATATGCTTGTATCACATTATTTAATGATCATTATAATTGGTCATTTTGAATTACAGTACTACACATTTGTTCTATTAACAACATTTTATGAAATAAGCCTTTGGTTTTGCAGACAATACAGGGTGTTTGCCAGTTTCTATGTTTGAGAAGCAGAGTGAGTCCGTCATCAGGTAAATTATACAAATGTGAAGTTATGGATGAAACCTTTTTGTCAAAAGGCTATAGAGCAGTCCAATACTGAATAAGAGAATAAAAAAGGCTTTACATCCAGCATAGAAGGAGGAGAATACAAAACAGCACACTGAATCAATACACTCTGCACAAGACAGCTGTTGGCTGGAGCTATGTGTTGCTTGGTCACTGGTTATGCATTATTAAAGATATCATGACTTAAAACTGCAGTGCGGCAATTGCTTTTTTATTCCCCAGTTCTAAAATATCAGCGCAATTCCTACCACATACTAATATATATATATATATATATATATATATATATATATATATATATATATATATATATATATATATATATATATATATATATATATATATATATATATACCCTTATCATTACTGTATGTAAGATAAGCAATGCAACTTTTGTCTATGGTAAAATAATACCTCTCGGTTAGAATTAACCTATGACACATCTACTGATCTTTACATGGTTTACATCAAAGGTAACAAAAATACAGGGTTTATACTTACATTTTGTACTAATAATAATATTTTTAAATTTGCAATAAGCAACTACCGTGTTTCCCCGATAAAAAGAGACACTGTCTTATTTTTTTTTTACTCTCAAAAAAGACCATAGGTCTTATTTTCGGGGGAGGGCTTATTTTAATAGACCCCACATTCTTGATGGCCCCAAACCTTTCCACATGCCCCCACATTCTTGATGGCCCCAAACCTTTCCACATGCCCCCACATTCTTGATGGCCCCAAACCTTTCCACATGCCCCCACATTCTTGATGGCCCCAAACCTCTGTTTGCTTACCGAGACAGCCAGAACTGTATTGATGGCCCCTGTGTGCTGTCGGCGCTGTGTGCTGTACAGGCTGTACTGTTCAGCAGCCGCGTGATGTGCGCGGCCTGACGTCACGCCGCGCCTACCGCAATGCATCCCTGGGAACGGGAGCCGCGGTATTATCGTACAGGTACAGGAGAGTTGAGCGGGGCTGAGCAGGGCTACATTTTAATAACTTTAATAAAATCTATGGGAAAATTCATAGGCCTTATTTTCGGGGGAGGGCTTATTTTGGACAAATGTTCCAAATCTGGGGTAGGGCTTATTATCGGGGTAGGTCTAATTATCGGGGAAACACGGTAGCAATCTGAAATATAAAGAGAAGGAATACATTATAGGCGACAGTAAAGCATATTAGCTTTCTCTCAGGAAATATCTGTGAGACCCCCGATTTTAGAGATGCTCTCATGAGGCCAGATGCACTAAGCTTTAAAAAGTGATAAAGTGGAGACTGATAAACAACCAGCCAATCAGCTCTTAACTGCCATATTACAGGCTGGTTTTGAAATATGACAGGAGCTGATTGGCTGGTTGTTTATCACTGTCCATTTTATCACTTTTTGAAGCTTAGAGCATCTTGCCCATGGAATCTCAGGACCCGCTTCCAAAGCTTTCCCGCTTCCCTGAGCAAAAATAGCAGCATAGGGACTTGTTGATGAACTTTGCACAGTACTGTATTGCATCATGGCCCGACCTCTGTAGCGCAATGCCATATTTGAAGCATTACATAATGGGGGGCATGGCTGCAGGGTCACAGTTAGCAGAACCACTCTCACTGCATCACCCACATGGGCTTCTGTTTCCCTCAAAAAGCTGAAGCAAAATGTCAAGTACAGGTATGAAGTATAATATACAGTAGCAAAAATGTATAAAACGGTTTATATGGTTTCCTTTCACTCCCTTTACTACTCTGCCATGTTAAAAATCAGATTCACCTTAACCGAGTGGACACAAATTAAATAAAAACTTTGGAGCATAAAACTGAATACACTATAACATAATGGGTGAGATTTAATAGGATGATCGATTCAGAAAGTGAGAGCTTTGGGAAGAAATCTCCAGTTTTTTTAAAGTGACAATCATTTACACTGCAAAACCAGTTTGGTTTAGCAGTGTAAATGATTGCTGCTTTAAAAAAACTGGAGATTTCTTCTAAAATCTCTCACTTTCTGAATCTGTCATTAAATCTCACCCTATGGGGGAAATTTACTAAAGGAAATTTGTAAAAAATAGGTGTATTTGTATCCAGAAATACACTTATTTTTGACATTTACAATTCCTAAAATACGGCAATTCGTATTCGTATTGATAGCACATCAATACGAATACGAATTGCCATATTTTCGGGATAGTAAATGTAAAAAATAAGTGTATTTCTGGATACAAATACACCTATTTTTTTTTACAAATTTCCTTTAGTAAATTTCCCCCTATGTTTCTAATCTGACAGGCTGGAATGAAAATCTGGTAATTTCTGGGAACAAATGACAATTGACCATTTTTCCCTAAA
The DNA here is from genome assembly GCF_055691185.1 of Crinia signifera. Taxonomy (NCBI): domain Eukaryota; kingdom Metazoa; phylum Chordata; class Amphibia; order Anura; family Myobatrachidae; genus Crinia; species Crinia signifera. The sequence continues at coordinate 344,227,835 of NC_139217.1, forward strand.
AATAAAAAAAACAAATATAGCCATTCAGACAAATTTGTTAATTCCTTTTGATTTAACCAATTTTTGCAAATGACTTTTTTTGGTCCATTGTCCAACTTTTGGGAACAAATAGTTGATTGCAATTTGTTCCAAGACATTACCAGATTTTTGTTCCAACCAGCCAGATTGAAAAGATAATCTTATAGTGTGTACACAGCTTTACTCTGCATAAATGCACATTGTGGATTGGTGCATTCATACATAAGGCCAGTGAAATCACAGGAACTAAGCTGTATGCTTTTGCATGTATATTGGATCCCTTAAAAACATGGGAGGAGCTTAAATTTGTTGTTTTGGGGTGTAAATGTAATAGTATTATTTTAAACATATTTGCTAACTCTAACCCCTCCCCCCCCCCCCACCCCACCCCATTTTCAATCGGGGAGAATTGGTTGGAATGTTTATAAACCATCTGCATGTCTGTGTAATGTTAACATTGATCAATATGTTTCATACTGTATCTATAACTTAGATTATAATGTTTCATGTAATTGTATTTTAAGTAGAGAATATATATCTCTATGGAAACCTACAGTAATACAGATTATATAATTATCTGTGGTTTTTAATGATATTTTAAAGATATTTTATATGACTGGTTCATTTTTTATTTATGATATCTGACAGAATGAACGTAGGCTTTCAATATTAGTTTTGAAGGGGTTTGCACAAAATGAGTGCAGTAGCCCAGCACAGAAGATTGACAGATATACCGTGAATGAGAGCAGTGTAGTCAGTGATAGGGAGAGACTGATCCATCACACTGACAGATGAGAAGCTTTTTCAGCATTTCTGTTTACCTAGAGCGGCAATGCAGGTCAGCCATTCAGATGCTGCACAACTATGGCAGATCTGGGAATTTTTAAATGAATTAACTCTATGTGTGATTTGTCTTCTCAATGTTCTAGATTTTGTTTCAAATCTTCATGATCTAAAATTTGCCAGAACAATTTATATATTTGCTTCTAGTATTACTAACACAATGAGGTATATTATTAACAAGTGTACATTTCATCATGTAGACTCCAAATTACTGTACCGCATCCCCTTACTGCACTCCCTTCACTGGCCATGCTTTGGGACACTTTACTATTGAATATGGATGGTAAAGTCCAAAAAAAGATACACAATCCCAAAAACTCATGTCAACCTTTTCATGTATTGACCATTGCCAAGTTGACATTTGCTTGTGTCGACATTTTGTCATTATAAACCTTGTGCATGTCAACCATTCACTGACCTATTCAGTGTACGCAGTATGGATGCGGCAGTACGGATGGTGTAATGGTTAGCATTACTGCCTCACAGCACTGAGGTCATGGGTTTGATTCCCACTATGGCCCTAACTGTGCGGAGTTTGTATATTCTCCCCATGCTTGCCTGGGTTTACTCTAGGTACTCTGGTTTCCTCCCACAATCCAAAAATATACTGGTAGGTCAACTGGCTTCCAACAAAAATAACCCCAGAATGTCTACGTGTGCGTGTACATGTGGTAGGAAATATATAGATTGTAAGCTCCACTAAGACAGGGACTGATGTGAGTGTTCAAAATATTCTCTGTAAAGCGCTGCGGAATATGTGTGCTCGATATAAGAAACTGTTAATAGATAATAAATATTTTCTGTCAACTTGAACAATGTAGACCTGTAAAAGATAAAAAGAAAGTATGGTCTAGCACAGGATCGGCCAAACCAGTCATCAAGATCTACAAATGGTCCAGGTTTTGGCCGATGGCCAGGTGGGCCAATTTTTTACCCCAACATGAAGGCTCTGCCTCCCGATCTGCACACAGAGAGAGCCACAGGACTTGTGGCTGGTCCAGTGGCTCTCTCTGTGCGCCGATTGGGTCCAGGAGAGAGAGGGGCATCACGTGTGATGCCAGCAAGTCAGAATAAAAGTCAGATAAAACTCCAGGGCTGATTCGGTGACAAAGTCTGTCCCTGTGCACAGCTGTAGTTATGACTAAACATGCTGTATTTATTTCTACTTCAGATCCACAGGTTGCCAGAAAAACAAGAACTGTTGGTAGATCTTGAGGACATATTTGGCTACCCCTAGTCTAGGGCAACATCTGAAAGGAGATTAAGAGAGAGAGAGAGAGATCTATAATGGTATTCGTGGATAAGGAGTACTTTGCAAGACCTACAATACTGTATTTACCACCTAAAGTGGTGGAAACTATTGTGTTTGGAACCCCATATATACCCCTTTCAGAGGTTACCCTAGACCAGTGGTAGCCAACCCTAGCCCTCGAGAGCTACCAACAGTTCACATTTTCCAGTCAACCTAGCTGCTGCACTTATTAATCACTGACACATTTTAAAAGATACACAGATGGAGCTAATTAGCTCACTTGTGATTCTGTGAGGAGACCTGCAAAACATGCACTGTTGGTAGCTCTCGAGGACTAGGGTTGGCTACCCCAGCCCTAGAGCATACTTTCTTAGTACCATTGACTTGTGGTGTTTTACGGCAAACACCAGATCTATTGCTGCATCTTGTTTCAAGCACATACGTATATTATTGTTTTGTACCATCATCCTAAAATTCCCAGATTTATTAGTTGTAGATTTGTAGTAGTTGCAATTAAGGTCTGTACTCAAAGATCAATATAATATTTCAGATACATTTTGCTATTATATCCTAAGAGTTCTGTATATGCAAAGCTAGCATAGATACAATTTGAAAAAAACTATTACAATTAGGCCAGGAATGGGGAACCTTCAGCCCTCCAGCTGTTGTTGAATTACACATTCCAGCATGCCCTGCTACAGTTTTAGTATAGCAAATAGCAAAACTGGTGCAGGGTATGCTGGAATGTGCAGTTCAACAACAGCTGGAGAGTCTAAGGTTCCCCATCCCTGATTTAGGCCATGCATTACAATCATATTGTACTGTATGTTAAAAAACTACAGAAAGGAATATGTTCAGTTGCTATATAAAGAATAATTCGCATTAGACCACATTCTCCCTGACCAATAGTCAGCAGTGCCCTGGACCCTTTCTACAGAAATGAACTTGTAAAAGAATCATGCAAGCTCTTATGGAAGACTTTGAGAACAGCCTGATCTGAGTTTGTTATTTACAGATGTCTTTTAGGCTCCTCAGGGAACAATGTGTACAATATGGTGACATATGAAATAGAAAACGGTAATCTTTAGTACATTTTGTCGGCACACAAAAGTAGTTGAATAGTATCTATGTCTGGATCACTCTTTCATTGTAAATATTTTTTTTACAGAAAATTATATTTTGTTTTATTATCACTATAGTGGATGTAATGTTTCATGGGCCTAATTTAGTAGGACTCGCAAATTGGCAAAAATCGCTCTTAGGTATTTTCATCAATCTGCACATGTACACACATGCAAGCGCACAAATAATGTGACTACGGTCTAAGAGCCACCACAGGGCATCAATTGAGTGGCACTTCAACGTTGCGGGGGTGCCGACTTTACGTTGCAGTGGTGCAATCTGGGCAACATAGGTGTGTATGGACCATTTACAGTGGCGGACGCAGTGGGGCTACCAGTAGTATGTGATCGCTTCGCTGTATAGCATAGCACTCGAATAACACTTGCAATGCAATTACAAAATATAGCAATTGCATCATGGGTGGGACCTAGCATGTGGGGCATCTGTGAAGCAGCCCCCACATGCATTATGGTTTTGCAAGTAATAGCAAAAGGACAACCCTTACTAAATTACTGAATTAGGCAAAGTGCCCTTACTATTATTTAGACCTGATCACTGCACATTCATCTGGGTTTCAACTAGCATGTGCAACTCCAAACAGCAGCAGAATTTATATTTGCAAGGAGGACACAGTTTGATTGACAGAAAGTTGTCTTTTGTGGGTGGTAACTAGCCGTTTTCTGAGAATGTCAGGAAAAAAAAATATGTTTCTATTGCACAAGCAGATCAGGTTCTGGATTATGCACTGAGACTGAGGAAATCATGAGCAGCAATATTTTCACAGTCCATTCGCACACTTGCACGGGATGGTATTACACTATGGTGCAGAGCTGGCCCTAGCCTAAATGACGCACTAGGCAAGATTTTGGCTGGTGCCCTCTAGCACCGCCACTAGTTCCGCCTCTGACCCTGCTCCCCTTTCCCAGCACCATCAACCCTCATCATAGCAGTCATCATTTTGGTGCTCCTACCCGTAATATTTTAAATAGAAACAGTGCACACATTCGGTGCGCAGCCCAAACAGGGGTGTGTTCTTGCTGGGAAGGGGCATGGCCACACAATTTTACCCCCAATTCAAATTATGCCACACAGTAGAGCAACTTTATTCACATTATATCATGCGATGATGTCCCTTATTTACGTTACATCACACATTAGTACCACTTTACCTTATATGCATTACTCCTCACATTATTCTCATTATACCCTTAGAAAAAAAATCCTGAGAAAATATTGTATTTTAAGCACCTCAATGGCCACACTGCAACCCAGCACAAAGCAGTGTGAGCTGGGCAGAGGAGAAGAGCTGCAGCTGCTGCTGTCACTTAAGGGGAGGGGTCCCGTGGCCCCCACTGGGCCCTTCCATCAGACTTTAGCCTGGGTAATTTGTACCCCCTACCCCTTTCTCTCGGCACCCATACACACAGTAATGCCCCTTACACATGACATACATCATTAATGTCCTTATAACCATAATGCCCCTTACACATTATGCCAACCTTTATTAATGCCCTTCATACACATAATGACACACATAATGCCCCTTACACATATGTTGCACATTATTAATTCCCTTATACACATGAAACACATAATGCCTGTAACACATATTGCACATTATTAATGCATTTATACATGACACACATAATGCCCCTTACACATGTGCAGAACACTATTGCACAACCAACCCACCCACAGACAGCACTCGCACAGCCGCTAACACTGTGACCTCTGCCTCTGCTTGGATACAGATGTTTCCTCATACATCTTGCCTCAATAGGTCATGCAGCTCCTGGCCAGTTCTGCTAAAGTTGGGTGCCCTTTTTGCTGAAAATTTGTCTTATTTGCATTGTTATGTGACCAGGACACACAAGGAGCTTCCAATGATTAAAATGATATGTGGCATGCCTATATTCTGTGTGCGACTGTGGCTGTATGCTATGTTACAGTGATTTCCATGAATACACTATTTCATATGCAGATCCTCACATATTTTCTTGCTTGTGATTCTTCATGTCCATCTAATGCCATCACAGTTAGACAAGGACATATTTACCGGTATTTATTTATTAACAGTTTCTTATATAGCGCATACATATTCCGCAGCGCTTTACAGAGAAAATTTTAACATTCACATCAGTCCCTGCCCCAGTGGAGCTTACCATCTATATTCCCTAACACATGTAGGGAATATACACGCACCCATAGACATTCTAGAGTTAATTTTGTTGGAAGCCAATTAACCTACCTGTATATTTTTGGATTGTGGGAGGAAACCGGAGTACCCGGAGGAAACTCACGCAAGCACGGGGAGAATATACAAACGCCGCACAGTTAGAGCCATGGTGGGGATTGAACTCATGACCTCAGCGCTGTGAGGCAGTAATGCTAACCATTTCACCATCCGTGCTACCCAACATATCCCAACATAAAGGGAATGCAATTTCAACCTCTTTTCTATAGTCTCCGGAGATGACAACTCAGTGTGTGTTTCTTGTAATGACCAGTTATTGGTTTGCAAAGCAACAATAACAGATGATAGTTAAGTAGTGCTTTATGCAAATATGTAATAATAAACCCCATAAAAAGAATAAGATGAACCAATGTACTTCAGTTTCTTAAAAAGGTTGCACTTGCCACTGTAAAAGTTAATTTGCAAAATGATGTGTTGATGGTGGGGTAGAGTTCATGAGAAAAGACAGTAAGGAAACACAACAGTACCAAGAAGAACCATGCTGCTGTATAGGCAGAGATCTAACCTTCAGATCCCCTAGAATAATTTGGGGTAAATTCAATTGCTTTGTGTAATTTTGCATCTCTCTTTCTCTCGCTCTCTCTCTCTTTTTATTTTGAATCATACGAACACCATAAAACTAATATTTCCCCAGGAAAGTGCCCAAACTCTGTCACTTTTTCTTATACTGCAAGTACAGTATACATAAAAATGAGGCTACTATATATTAATAAATGTTCTAATCCTTATTTTTTGCTTTTCTATTAGCCACATGTGTTACATTTTTATTCTGATGCTCTGTACATCTACTCATGTTTGGCAACCATGAGTATTATATCCTTACTGCCAAAATAATTCTGGATCATAGTCAGGATGTCAGTCAACAGTAAATTAATTACGGCAAATCAGATGCAGTGGAAGATAATTTATCCAGGAACTATACACCTAAGTACCAAAAGCTAATTAATTCCAATTTTTATTAACCGTATTCCACCCATGATTTAGAAATATCAACCTTGTCTTTAGAAATGTCTTATCCCCATGAACTATCACAGTAGTCTGGTAAATAATATCACCAATGGACAGTTCCACAGATTGATAAGAACCAGTTAAAGGCATAGATACATCAACAATTTATTGGAAGATAGTAGGGAGAAAAATACCCTAACCATACTCATAATAGGCTTATAAAGAAATGTTAGAGTTAGGGGGGTATTTAATCTTGGGTCACGACTGTCGTGCTGGCCCGACAGCCGTGACCCTGTCCCATTCTCGGTCTGATTGACCTAGCATTTGCAGATGGGATTCAATGTCCCAGCTGCAGCGAGATGAGAAGGGGGCGTGGTCGCAAGCTGCATCCAGGAAGAGGCGAGCTGCAGCCAGGAGCTCTTCCATTCCGAGCCGTTCTCGGCAGAACGAGCCCGACTGCCTGTGAAGTCGGGCTCGTTCTGCCGAGATCCTCTGTTCAATGCTGTCGGGGAAGACTGCAGGAGATTGAATACCCCCCTTGGACAGGGATTTATTTCTTGTCAACAATGATAGAAATGCAATTAAATTTGCTTCAGTTATTTCCAAATGCAATTAATCTTCCTATACAGCTAAAATAAACATTAGCAGTTAATCATGCCAGATCCTTTCTTCTACTCTAGGTCTTTTTTTTTTTAATGAAAACTAAACTAACTATAACTATAAATGGGTTTGATACAAAATCCCAGCGGTCGGAATCCCGGCGTTCAAAATCCCAATAAGTGGATCACCCCCCCTTGCGGGCTCACTGCGCTCGCCACACAGTGAGCCCGGTGCCTCGCTACGCTTGGCACACTAATTTATTTTTCCTCTGTGGGTGTCGTGGACACCCATAGAGGGAGAAAGTGCCGGGATTTAGATGGTCGGGATTTCGGCGGTCGGGATTTCGGCGTCGGGATTTTGAATGCCGGGATTCTGACCGTCGGGATTATAACTGCATCCCCTATAAATGTATTTTCCTTAAAACTGTAAGATTTTTCAAGTGTATTGGCAGCCAGTGCATTCCTTTATTATGTATATGGCAGCACAATTTGAAACACCTACCTCCTACAGTAGTTACAAGTCATACTGTAAGTAAAACATTCATCAACTACAACACAACCTACTGTAGGTTTGCTTCATTGTACTGTGTACATATAATATTTAATATATGGATGGCTGTACTTTTTTAGAACATAGACCCAAAATGCTAAATTAACACAAAAGTGGCAGTATTCTTAGACATTTCACTGAGATATATAGTAATATAATGCCTGTGATATTAGAATGCTGAGTATTGAGTATGTTCTCCCTACATCAAGAGGTAGTGATATGTTCTATAGACTGTACACTTTCTGTAAATGGCTTTCTGTGTGCACTTAAGACTGTGCATCCAGATGCTAAAAATGAGATGATATAGCTGTTTTTTTCTCATTTTAATTGCCTAGATATAATTGTTTATACCATTTTTTCATTGTTATTTATTTCTGTTGGGAATTATATTGGTATGGTAATTAAATACTAATGATTATAAATATTTGTAAGATTACATTTATTCTTCCCACTGCTTATTGAAAAAGAATTAGCTAAGTATTATATTAGCATTACTAATGTAAAACTAGAACAACAAAAATTGAAACACAACCTACAAATGGAGCGGGTCCCAGCTTTGCAGGGGATAGAGGAAGATTCGCCAGCCGCAATCCCCCCGCCAACCGCCGGAGGGGGCGCACACGCACAAGATGCGCGCACGTCCCCTTACAACGGGGCTCCCCCGGGTCCCTGCCGCCTCGCCGGCGGTCACCCCGCCTTGCCGCACCCCCCCTAACCCTGTCCGTCTCCCTGAAGCGGAGACGGACAGGGTTCCCGTTCCCCACGCCGACAGGAAACTGGGACGCACGTGCATGTGAGACGCACGCGTGTCCCAGTCTCTATCGCCGGCGCTCGCCAGTGCAAGGGATCTGGTGAGCGCCAGCCAAAGATGGGAACCGCTCCATCTGTATCAGGTGCTCAACTTTCGGATAACACAGGAATTTCTCCCGTATGGTGGATAACATGCAAAAGAAAAATTAAGTGGAAATACAATAGTGAAGTACGTTCCAAAAAATGTTCCCTTTTAATACATGATGGGAATATCACATAATGACATAAATCCACAATACATTAAAATGTGATATTCTCATTATGTCATTATGTGATATTCCCATCATGTATTAAAAGGGAAAAAAATTTGGAACGTAATTCTCCATACTTTCAAAATACAGAATAAAAATGAAGTAAAAATGGGATCTTTTGCAGGAAAAAAATAATATACTGTACAAAGATATTATCCTTCTCACCCGGAATGAATCGTGATGCCCAGATGCTCTCCTGTATCCAGCGTCCCTGCGCATTTCTGACGTCACCGTCCTTCCTCAGGGTCCCTGAGGAAGGATGGTGATGTCAGAAACGTGTTGATGTACAGAAACATCTGGGCATCACAATTTATTCCATCTCGTTCCAGGTGAAAAGGCTAATATCTGTGTATATTGTTTTTTTTCCCGCAAAAGCTCCCATTTTTGCTTCATTTTTATTCTGTATTTTACTTGCTTTGGAATAAATATCTTTGGAGAGAGAAATTTCCATCGCCCATATCTTGATTTAAGGAGGATTCAAGGGTTAAAGTAAACGCTACGTGAACATAGGGACCTTTATACAGGTCATTCTGTTTCCTATATGTGAATGGTGTGTTCCACTTGTTGGTGTTGTGATTCATGTGAAGATACACTCACCTTAAAGAAACCTTTATGTGAACGTAGGGACTAGTTCCCAGGTCAGTCGCATCATTCACTGTCTGCATGCAGAGTTATTGTTGAAGTGGGAGAGATGGGATAAAGAAAACGCTATGTGCATATAGGGACTTACACTCAGGTAAGTGTGGTCTAATAGATACCCTCTGAAGTCCCAGTAAATCCTGTGAGAAACAGGGAGGAAACTTACCTACAAGTTACATTTCACTATTTAAATCAGCGCTGGGTTACAATCTAATTTTTGATTACGCAATACTAATCTTTTATATCCAGGCTTAAGATCTGTGGTTATTTACTGTATTATACTGTAATTTATCAGTGTATTTATTTGAATCTTTCTATTGAATAATACTTCTCAATGATGTTGATTTAATAATTCAATTTAATTTAATCATTTCATTAAATTTTTATATTAGGACAGTTAGGAATGTAGAGTTATCCACTGTGGTCTTCCTATGGAAGCAGCTCTACAGTGGCTGTCCAGACTGCAGGGTGCTGTTCAAGCAAAGCAAAATCTTATACATACCCTGACACTATTTAAAACCACACCCTCAATCATAGTTTAAAAATATGTATATCATAATAATTAAAAACTAAGCAGCAACTGCCCGTGCTTACATGGTATATTCAGAATTTTTTCTCTATATTCATTGGTGCATCCAATTCTGTTCCCAATATAATTTTAATGTTAATTGTTTATCAGCTAATGTTATTTGTAAAGATTGCAATGCAATTTATTTAACTTATATATCAAAGAAACCATATTGCAATTATTTGAATCATATTGAAACATGTTACTTGTTCAACTGTGGGCTAAGTACCCCCCTATCTGCTTAAATACTAGAGGGTTGATAAATTATCGATGCAGCGGACTTGCTCTATGGCAGATGGAATGTGCACAATAGTGCTCTCTGCCCCAAAGAGTGCTAGATCAGGTAACATTGCAGTAATTGAAATGCTGTGGCAGTGGCACATCACACCCTTTGCAGTTAATAGAATTGACCCCTTACATGTAATGGGGGTCAGGGTAGTTTTGGACATATCAGTTAGAATAAATGCACATATCTAAATTTATTTTTATAGTATGTGATTAGACTAAATTAAGTTAATTATTTTTGTGGTTTATTGAACAAATAGGGGGAAATTCAATTGCTGTACAATCCTACACCTGACTGAATCTGCGAGGTACCAGCTATATTTTACAGTAGCAGGATCTCACAAAAAAGTGTTTGCTAGCCCATAGTGAAGCAAGCATTGTTGTGAAAATTAGGCATTTACCTGGTTGGGGTAGGGTGTGAAACAGGGTTCCATTGACAGCATTTAAACTCAGTAGCAATGGAAATTTGTGCCCTTTGATGGCAATTGAATTCCCCCGCAGACTGTTTTAGAACTATTGCTTTTAAGCAATGACTTCAGTATGACTATTTGCTTTCTATACATGCTGTACCTGCACAAAGTGTGTATATTTTATGGAAGGAGCAGGACACTGCAATACCAAACTGGTCATTACTTCAGAACTAATGGTGAGATTTAATAGGATGAGAGATTCAGAAAGTGAGAGATTTTGTGAGAATTCTCCAGGTTTTTTTAAAGCGGCAATCATTTGCACTTCAAAATCAAACTGGTTTTGCCGTGTAAATGATTGCCGCTTTAAAAAAAACTGGAGATTTCTTACCAAATCACTCACCTTCTGAATCTCTCATCCTATTAAATCTCATCCAATGTATCTAATAAATTATAAGCCATAAATGTAGAAGAAACTATTATATGCACATTTTGGAAGGCAGCCCAATTATGATTAAGAGTTTATGAGAAAACATCCTTAGATTGAGATGATGGGAATTTTATTTCAAAATGGCAAACAATTGGCAATAAATGTAGCATAACTTGGATTTTATTATCCATTGAATAGACAAGTAATAAATGAGTACTCCTTCAAATATAAATAACAAAGCAGAAGCAGAAAATCAAACAAAAGATATTATCAGGCGGATGTCTTGTTGGACAATTAAAGTACCATCTTTGGAGCAGAAGACAACATTTCAACACACTTAACTCAATAATTTAATTATTAAAATATATACCTAGCCCAATTATGAGTCAGGTAATTATAAAGAGAACAAAAACGTTAAACAAAGAAAAATTTAATATATTTGTCTATAAAGAATTTAAAAAAAAAGAAAACGTGGATTAATTGTAACTAGTAGAATCAACACTATATAATTGCTTAGTGCTAGTAAATGATTGACCATGTTATTGAATAAGAATATGGTTTTAGGAATACATTTCACAAACTGCATACAGATTGTGTTAGAAATCTCTCCATATAAAAATATCTCCATATAAAAAGCAATCCATATTGATTTTATTTTGTTCAGGAAAATAGGGAAAAAACTTTATTTTAGGGACATGACCCCTTTTACATGTACTCAACATCTCCGAGGAAAGGGCCATGACCTGGAAAGTACAGTAGCTTGCTTGACCATTTTTCTGGAAACAAACAGAATTTGTTGTAGCCAGGCGCAACTCTCTCAAAAAGACTTCATGTAAACCACCATGAATTAAGCAGAGGTTTATTGGAATAAAAACATACAAACAAGTATATGTAACAATGGGGCAGATGTATTAAGCCTTAACAAGCAGGGCCGGCGCCACCACTAGGCAAATCTAGGCATTTGCCTAGGGCGCCGGCCACTGGAGGGCGGCATTTTGTGCCGCCCGGGTACCTGTCCTACGGCGCTGTGTACTTAAATCTGGCGGCGGAGGCAGCGGGGGTCCCTGCAGTCCATTAGAAATCACGAGCGCTATCCGCCGGGCTATGCGGAAGTGCTTCTAGTGTGAAAACTCTAGCAGCACGGCGCACGCTGATCTCAGCCAATCAGCGTGCTGCCAGTGTTTTCACACTAGAAGCGCTTCCGCATAGCCCGGCGGATAGCGCTCGTGATTTCTAATGGACTGCAGGGACCCCCGCTGCCTCCGCCGCCAGCTTTAAGTACACAGCGCCGCAGGACAGGTACCCCCCCCCCCGGCACCGGGGCGCCCCCACCCCGACTCGCCTGGGGCACTCCGATGCCTTGCACCGGCCCTGTTAACAAGAGATAAATTCAAGTGTGATAAGGAGTGATAAACCTACAGCCAATCACCTGCTAACTGCCATGTTACAGGCTGTGTTTGAAAAAAGTCAGTAAGGAGCTGATTGGCTGGACGTTTATCTCTCCTTATCATACTTGAATTTATCTCTTGTTAAGGCTTAATACATCTGCCCCAATATGTGCCACACAATATACAAACAAAATATCCTTGTGGACATCAAAGTAGGATCGCCAATTTTCATATATTCGAGGGTCAATACATTAGTTTATCTCACCATAAACCGGTGCTGCGGTGGGCTATACTTCAGGAGAAGTTTCTGCGGCACCACAGCAGGAGACTTGGTTCTTTGATGAGTCCCCCAAATAAAGTGCAAGTGCAGGAAAGTGCAAGTGCAGGAAAGTGCGGTCCCAATAAAGTGTCCAAGTGTCCAGGTACAGTGCAAACAGGTACAGATGGGGGATTGCACTGTGCAGAGTCAATCAAAGTGTGTCCTTTTTCAGGGTCAGCAACGCGTTTCGGAGACACGCATGTCTCCTTTTTCAAGCTGGGTAAAAAGGAGACCTGCGTGTCTCCGAAACGCAGATCTCCACTTTATTGGTGTTTGTACGTTGTCTCCCTTGTTTGTACGTTTTTATTCCAATAAACCCCTGCTTAATTCATGGTGGTTTACATGAAGTCTTTTTGAGAGAGTTGCGCCTGGCTACAACAAATTCTGTTTGTTTCTAGTGCCTCCAGGAGGTGGTGTACCTCCTTTGTGTTGTAGTAGGCAGCACCCTCTCAAATTTATTGCGCTAATTTTTCCACAAAACTTGTGCATATCAAAGTTTGACCATTTTTCTGACCAATGTTCTGTACTAAACTTATGGAAAAAAGGGGTCAAGGTGACTGTTTCTGCGCACTATTTAAGCTGTATAATGCTCTGCTGCCCTCTGTTGACCAAAAAAAGAGCAACACTGACTCTTTTAAAGGACCAAGGAATTGTGTTTAGGTCCACAGAGGTGGCGCAAAAAGCAATACAGCTGATATGAAGAATCTGGACCCGTGAAGGGATTAATTGACCAGAAAATTTTTATTGTACATATACACAAATTTTTAAAAAGTGCAAGTGCAATAAAGTGCATTTGCATAAAATTCATATGAACACGGTATAACAATAAATACCACAACATACAAAAAGCAAAATACCATATAGGCGACGGGAGTGGGTAACCCAATAATTGATCTCACCGTTGTTCGTGGGTGCGGTGGGCTTGGTGCTTGTATACAGATGGTATGTCCCGGGGAAGCAACGGGTTTGCACCACCGCACAGGCTTAATCAAAAAGAGGGGTCCCAAACGAGTATTCTCCCGTCAGTGTATTGGCATCCAGCGTGACATGTTTCGGAGGTAACTCCTTCTTCAGACGTGGATGCCAATACTCTGAAGTGTCTGGCTTTTAAGCCCTTACAATTAGGTTCAATCTCATTCACATGTGTATCACTTCCGCATTCAGCGTATAAGCGGAAGTGACGTTGCCGGCTGTGTTGCTGTGGAAAACTTCCCCGTTCAATCAGATCAGTGGTCGGATGAGGTACACTATACCGGATGTGACGTTTGCGTTCCGGTGCTCTCATTCGCTTGCGTTCCAAAGCTTTCGTTTTGGTTTCTGCGCTGAGACACCGGCTGGACTTTGTTAGTATCATCCTCCGCAAATCGCTCTCTGTCTCCATGAGTTAAACCTTCAAACCAGATGTTTCTTTCTGTGTTTATATTCAATTCAATATTCTCTGGAATATGAGGTGCGTTCCGCCATCTTTAAAAAGGGCACGGATTAGGTATCTCCGCTTTTCACAGTGTTGTTTTTACATTTTCATATATAAAACCTGACAAATAGGATGTCACATCTAAAAAACTAAGCCCTACTTTATATTCAGGCTGTGTCCATCCCTACATGTGACATCCTTTTTCCTGTGTCCATCCGCCCTTATAAAAAATGTAAAAGAGAAATATAAAAGCATTAATAACAAAAATGACATGATAATATACAAGACAATATAGTATGTTAAAAAGATGTATCTGATTATTCTAAAAACCATTTGAGTTCGAACTCAATATTTAAACCGTTTGGAACCAAAGTGTCGAGTGCAAAAATCCATCGCATCTCGCTTTGGGCTAAACGTTTTTCCATATTCCTATCTTTCCAATTACCTTTTATAGTCTGAATCCCTAAAAATCTTTTTATACATTTCTCATTACTATTATGTTTTACTTTAAAGTGCTCTGATACTGAATGACTGCTGAGACCTTTTCTTATATTGTAAACATGCTCAGCTAGTCTTACTTTCAGACTTCTTGATGTTTTTCCAACATAAACGTGTCCACAACTACATTCTAGAAAATAGATCACATTACGTGTATTACACGTTATGAAGTCCTTTATTTTGTAATTTTTTCCTTTAATTTTAAATTCCGTACTCTTTCTTTCTATTTCAGATTTTGTCGTGGTTTTACACATGAGGCATTCTCCTTATCTGTGGAAGCCCCAATTCCGAGTACTTTGAATTTTCTCTTGTAGAGCACTTTTAACAAGTTTGTTTTTCAGGGAATTAGCCCTTCTATAAATAAAGGAAGGTTTTGGGGGTATCAGGTTTCCAATAACGTGGGGTCATCTCTTAGGATGTTCCAATTTTTTTGTATGGTGTATTCTAATTTTTTATGATGACTCCCGTATTGGCTTATAAAAGACCATTCATGCCTCTTACTACCATCTACGTTTTTTTCTCTTTCTGTGAGTAGATGATCTCTTTCTACTTTCTCCAACTCGATGATGGCGTTGTTTAAGTCATGTTCTTTATATCCCTTTTGTAGGAAGCAACTTTTCATATTATCCAATTCTTCTTTCAAAATGGTCGGATCAGCACAGTTCCTTTTTAGTCTTTTCAACTGGCCCAGAGGGATATTATTCAACCATCTTGCATGATGTTCACTAAGGACATCGATATATGCATTCGAGTCTGTGGGTTTTTTGTATGTTCTTGTGCATATCTTGTTATCTTTAACATATATAACAAGATCTAAAAAATTGACTTCTACCTGACTAATATTATAAGTTAAATTAATATTAAAATCATTATTGTTTATAGTCTCACAGAACATATCCAGACTCAATTTGTTTCCTGTCCAAATAAAAAAGATATCATCTATGAACCGCCACCAGCATACCAGGCTCGCCCCGCATGTCCTATGATCATCGATGGTAATCATCTCCCAATAGGACATGAACAGATTTGCATAGCTCGGGGCGAACCTGGTGCCCATGGCGGTTCCTCTGATTTGGAGATAAAAAAAAATTTTGAATCTAAAAAGGGAGAGGAAGGAGAACCTCAAAATATAGAGGATACTAATGTAAAATTAAAAAAAAGATCCAAGTTCTACCCGAAACATATAAAAGGAAATCAAATAGAAAGTTTCAATTCTATTGTTACAAAAGAAATAAAGAAAATCACCACTAGTAAAAAGAAAAATATTACTAGAAAGGAAAAACTTGCAATTGAATCATTACAAAAAGACCCAGACCTTATCATAAAACCCGCCGATAAAGGCGGGGGTGTGGTTCTCCTGAGTAAAGAAAAATATATTGCCGAAATAAATAGACAACTAGAAGATCACACAACATATAAAAAACTAAGAAGTGATCCCCTAGCTAATATGACCAAAGCCTTACAAGAGCTATCTAAAAAGGCAATGGAAGGTGGAGCCATTACAAAAACAGAAATGGAGTTCTTAAATTTAGAATCCCCCTCCACTCCAACAATATACATCCTCCCTAAAATGCACAAGCACCTTACTAACCCACCTGGAAGGCCAATTATTACTGGAACTAATAGTCTCACCTCTAACCTATCAGCAATGATAGATTTTTATCTACAACCTTTGGTGAACAAAACTAAATCACACCTAAAGGATACTGGAGATGTCCACCGTAAACTCGAATGTAAATGGGAATCCTCCAATTTTTTAGCTACTGCAGACGTGAGCACTTTATATACAATTATAGAAAATAATAAAGGCCTCCAGGCTGTTAATTGGTTTTTAGAAAGAAGTGAATACTCTGTTGGTCTTAAAGATTTTTTATTGGAAGGAATAAAATTAATTTTAACAAATAATTATTTCTATTTTAATGGAACTTTTTATCTCCAAATCAGAGGAACCGCCATGGGCACCAGGTTCGCCCCGAGCTATGCAAATCTGTTCATGTCCTATTGGGAGATGATTACCATCGATGATCATAGGACATGCGGGGCGAGCCTGGTATGCTGGTGGCGGTTCATAGATGATATCTTTTTTATTTGGA
The DNA here is from genome assembly GCF_055691185.1 of Crinia signifera. Classification (NCBI taxonomy): domain Eukaryota; kingdom Metazoa; phylum Chordata; class Amphibia; order Anura; family Myobatrachidae; genus Crinia; species Crinia signifera. The sequence goes on from NC_139217.1 coordinate 344,244,523, forward strand.
CAGGAAACAAAACGAGTCTGGATATGTTCTGTGAGACTATAAACAATAATGATTTTAATATTAATTTAACTTATAATATTAGTCAGGTAGAAGTCAATTTTTTAGATCTTGTTATATATGTTAAAGATAACAAGATATGCACAAGAACATACAAAAAACCCACAGACTCGAATGCATATATCGATGTCCTTAGTGAACATCATGCAAGATGGTTGAATAATATCCCTCTGGGCCAGTTCAAAAGACTAAAAAGGAACTGTGCTGATCCGACCATTTTGAAAGAAGAATTGGATAATATGAAAAGTTGCTTCCTACAAAAGGGATATAAAGAACATGACTTAAACAACGCCATCATCGAGTTGGAGAAAGTAGAAAGAGATCATCTACTCACAGAAAGAGAAAAAACCGTAGATGGTAGTAAGAGGCATGAATGGTCTTTTATAAGCCAATACGGGAGTCATCATAAAAAATTAGAATACACCATACAAAAAAATTGGAACATACTAAGAGATGACCCCGTTATTGGAAACCTGATACCCCCAAAACCTTCCTTTATTTATAGAAGGGCTAATTCCCTGAAAAACAAACTTGTTAAAAGTGCTCTACAAGAGAAAATTCAAAGTACTCGGAATTGGGGCTTCCACAGATGTGGAGAATGCCTCATGTGTAAAACCACGACAAAATCTCAAATAGAAAGAAAGAGTACGGAATTTAAAATTAAAGGAAAAAATTACAAAATAAAGGACTTCATAACGTGTAATACACGTAATGTGATCTATTTTCTAGAATGTAGTTGTGGACACGTTTATGTTGGAAAAACATCAAGAAGTCTGAAAGTAAGACTAGCTGAGCATGTTTACAATATAAGAAAAGGTCTCAGCAGTCATTCAGTATCAGAGCACTTTAAAGTAAAACATAATAGTAATGAGAAATGTATAAAAAGATTTTTAGGGATTCAGACTATAAAAGGTAATTGGAAAGATAGGAATATGGAAAAACGTTTAGCCCAAAGCGAGATGCGATGGATTTTTGCACTCGACACTTTGGTTCCAAACGGTTTAAATATTGAGTTCGAACTCAAATGGTTTTTAGAATAATCAGATACATCTTTTTAACATACTATATTGTCTTGTATATTATCATGTCATTTTTGTTATTAATGCTTTTATATTTCTCTTTTACATTTTTTATAAGGGCGGATGGACACAGGAAAAAGGATGTCACATGTAGGGATGGACACAGCCTGAATATAAAGTAGGGCTTAGTTTTGTAGATGTGACATCCTATTTGTCAGGTTTTATATATGAAAATGTAAAAACAACACTGTGAAAAGCGGAGATACCTAATCCGTGCCCTTTTTAAAGATGGCGGAACGCACCTCATATTCCAGAGAATATTGAATTGAATATAAACACACGGAAAGAAACATCTGGTTTGAAGGTTTAACTCATGGAGACAGAGAGCGATTTGCGGAGGATGATACTAACAAAGTCCAGCCGGTGTCTCAGCGCAGAAACCAAAACGAAAGCTTTGGAACGCAAGCGAATGAGAACACCGGAACGCAAACGTCACATCCGGTATAGTGTACCTCGTCCGACCACTGATCTGATTGAACGGGGAAGTTTTCCACAGCAACACAGCCGGCAACGTCACTTCCGCTTATACGCTGAATGCGGAAGTGATACACATGTGAATGAGATTGAACCTAATTGTAAGGGCTTAAAAGCCAGACACTTCATAGTATTGGCATCCACGTCTGAAGAAGGAGTTACCTTGTCAACATGTCACGCTGGATGCCAATACACTGACGGGAGAATACTCGTTTGGGACCCCTCTTTTTGATTAAGCCTGTGCGGTGGTGCAAACCCGTTGCTTCCCCGGGACATACCATCTGTATACAAGCACCAAGCCCACCGCACCCACGAACAACGGTGAGATCAATTATTGGGTTACCCACTCCCGTCGCCTATATGGTATTTTGCTTTTTGTATGTTGTGGTATTTATTGTCATACCGTGTTCATATGAATTTTATGCAAATGCACTTTATTGCACTTGCACTTTTTAAAAATTTGTGTTTATGTACAATAAAATTTTTCTGGTCAATTAATCCCTTCACGGGTCCAGATTCTTCATATCAGCTGTATTGCTTTTTGCGCCACCTCTGTGGACCTAAACACAATTCCCTGTACTAAACTTAGGAAGTACCTTACAGCATAATATGAGGCTACTTCTGAGTTGAAGGATCTCTGCATAGTGGTAAATGGAAATTTTCTGCATACAGGGCATACTGATATACAAATTTAACTCTAGCATATGCACGTTCTAGTCTGCATATTGAGGTTTATTTAACAAATAGGGGGAATTCAATTGGTTTCAAATCTGTGTGGTATCAGCTCCATTTTATAGTAGCAGGATCGCACAAAAAAGTATTTGCTAGCCCATAGTGCAGGTAGCACTTTTGTGCAAATTAGGCATTTGACTGGCCAGGGGAAGAGTGTGAGACGGGGTTCAATTGACAGCATTTAAACTCAGTAGCAACGGAAAATTGTGCCCTTCCACGACAATTTAATTCACTCACAGATTGTTTTAGAACTATTGCTTTTAAGCAGTACGTTCAATATGGCTATTTGCATTCTTTACCTACTGTACATGCAAAAGGGGAGGATATTTTATGGAAGGAGGAGAACACTGCAATACCAAACTGGTCACTACTTCAGAACTAAGTATCTCATAAATGGTAAGCTATAAATGTAGAAGAAACAATTCTATCCACATTTTGGAAGGCAGCCTAATTATGATTTAAGAGTTTATGAGCAACCATCTTTAGATTGAGATGATGCGAATTTTATTGCAAAATGGAAAATAATTGGCAATAAATGTAGCATAAATTGGATTTATTATTCATTGAATAGACAAGTAACAAATTAGTATCCTTTCAAATATAAATAACAAAGCAGAAACAGAAATGCAAACAAAAATTATTATCAGGCGGATGTCTTGTTGGGCAATTAAAGTACCATCTTTGGAGCAGAAGACAACATTTCAACATACTTAACTCAGTAACTTAAATATTAAGTATATATCTAGCTCAATTAAGAATCAGGTAATCATAAAGAGAACAAAAATTTACACATCAACTAAATAAAGAAAAATGTAATAAATTTGTCTATAAAGCATTAAAAACAACCCATACAGAGAAGTAAATCCTTTTTTAGGGGGTATTCAATCTCCCACAGCCATCTCCCGATGGGGGAGATGGTTGTGGGGCCCTATTCAATGCTGTCTTCCCAGACACAAGAAGTCGGGCTCGTTCTGCCGAGAATAACTGGGAATCGACGAGCTCCCGGCTGCAGCTCGCCTCTTTCTGGCCGCAACTCGTGGCCACACCCCCTTCTCGTCCCGCGGCAGGAGGGACATTGAATCTCGCCTGCAAATTCTCGGTTGAGTAGACTGAGAACAGGACAGGGTCACGGCTGTCAGGCCAGCTCAACAGCCATAACCCAAAATTGAATGCCCCCCTTAGTTAGAAGTCTTGCACGTTAGATGGAGCTTCCACAAGTTAATACAATAACGAAGATGTTGCGGCAGCTGGAAAAAAAAGTGTGTGGCACAAATTTGTGCTTGTAGACATATGCTCGCCCAAAGAGAACCGAGGGCTGATTAAGCTAGAGGTGCCATAAACTGCTGAAGGAATCCCAGATGCCTGCACTTTAAGTTGTGTTTGTTAAGGGGGCTATGATGCTGCAGCAAGTAGCCAATTAGGGAGCAGGGGAGGAGTTACTGCAGTTAGGAATAGCCAGAGGGTCAGGTGATCTGCCTCTCTGGTCCGAATTTCCTGGCTGTAAGGTGTGTTCAGAACCCCCTCCTGTACAACTACTTTGATTCTGCTTGATTTCCTTATATCCCTCATAATCCTCACATCTCCTCTTTCTTTAGATATCTCTCTCCTCTCTCTCCCCTATCTCGCTCTTTTCCGGGGTTCTGACAGCCTTCTCTGTCCCTGCAGCGTGCTCCTCAGCAGTACGGCCTAGTTATGCCGCGCCCACGTAGATCGCGCAACCCACCCGCCCGTTACCTGGATCAGGGCTCCCCCTCTGATCCTGCCCCGGCTGGCGGCGAGCCGGCTGGGCGGGGAGGCAGAGCGGCGGTGAGACAGGGTGCGCGGCGGGGCGCAAGGGGGGCCGCGTCCTCGGCTGATGACGCGGTCACCCGCGGCGTTAGGCCGCGACCGCGCAGGGTGGTTAGTGCGCCCGCCGGGGGTAGCGGAGGCTCCCCTGGGGGCAGCGCGGGTCCCAGGAGAGGCACCAGGTCGAGGGGGAGTTCAGCAGGGCACGCGATAGGCGCTCCCACAGTGCGGCAAGATGGCCGCCGGGCTACAGCAGCGCGCAGCGTTCCACAGCAGGCCCAGAGTGCTCGCTCTCCCCCAGCATCCAGGAGACCGGCGGGGAGGGGGGCGCAGGGTGCTCCTGCCATCACCAGCGTAGCGCTTGATGGAGCTACAGCTCCACTGCCAGCAACCCCACGGCGCCTGCCGGCGGGGCCCCCCATGACTCCCCTGCAGAGAGCTAGAAGGAGGTGGCTCAGCAGGGCCCGCCTGTTGCCACAGGGCCATAGGCCATCACAGGGTGTGGAGTCTAACATCGCTGCTCCATCCCCTCCCCCTGCGCAGACGTCTTCACCGGCTGTTGACATGGCTGTGGTGCGACAGCTAGTGGCTATGCTGACACCGCAGGCGGGTCAGCTGCCGGCACCACCCACCGCGACAGGTCCAGGGTCCCTTCCCCCCGCTATCCCTTCTGCTGGTAATATGGCTGACGGAGGGCCTGCTGCTCACGTGATGGCTGCCCTTGGTTTTTCACCCGCGGCAACGGGTTCCATTCCTTCCGCGGTCCCGGGCCCAGCAGTAACACCGCAACGGCTGGCGGGTGTCGAGGCAGCAGGGCCGACAGAGGTGGCCGGTCCTTCGGGGTCCACAGGAGCGTCCACAGCAGGAGCTGTTCCAGGTGGGTCCTCTAGCACACGCAAAAAGCGCAGGCGTAGACGTTCCCATACCTCCTCGTCATCGGGGTCCGAATCAGTGACGTCCGGTGAGGAAGGGGGTCATAGGTCCAGACGCAGGCACCGCCGTTCTGGGAGACGCCGCAGGCGATCCCAGTCCTCTAGCGGTGACTCAGGCTCCCCGCTGTTCCCCAAGGGACAGGTAGTACACTGCGAAAATACCGCGGTGCTGAGAGGCCTGCGGCGTAGCGTCAGGGACCGCATCAGGGAGGGCAAGTACGTGAGCTTTTTCACCATGACTGCCCAAGATGAGAAAGATTATCGCGCAGCGAAGCGCAGAGGGGGCATAGGGGAGGCTGCTTATTGCACGTACCAGAGGTGGCAAGTGGGACTATTCATGTTCGCGGCTTGCTATTTGGAAACCAGGCCCCAGGAACATATGAATGTGATAAGGTACATTCACATGATGCATGCCATGTACATGGATGATGACGAGAGCGTATGGAGGGCCTATGATGAGCAATTCCGGCGAAAGCAGTCGGGTTGCGAGATCATGGCTCTCGGGGCCAAGGATGTCGAGATCTGGATGGGTAAGAAGCCATCGGCTTCGACCACCGCGACTGCTGCATCCGCGGCCCCGGCAGCGCCGGCGGTCCCGCGCAGGGGCCCTTCGTCCTTTCGCGGGGGCGCAGGTGGAGGGCAGGCAGCTGGGAGATGCTTTGCGTTTAATGGGGCAGGATGCGCGGCGGGTGCTCGCTGCAGATTCAAACATCAATGCTCCAAGTGCTGGGGAGGGCACTCGGTCAAGGAATGCCCGCGCTCCAAGCAAGCAGGCGGGGCTGCCAGGAATAATGCCGGAGCAGCCCCGGCTCCAGCCCCTCCTCAGTAGGGCTCCTTCTCCGGTGAGGGGTGACCGCCTGGCCGCTTGGCTGGAGCGGTACCCCCTCAGGGAGGAGGCACAGTTTCTGGCCACAGGTTTCTCGCAAGGATTCCGTCTCCCCATCCGTGGAGAGGTGGCATCTGGGTGTCCTAGAAACCTGAAATCTGCCATCAATATGCCCCATGTAGTCCTAGAGAAGGTGGCGAAGGAAGTAAGCCTGGGGAGGATGGTGGGCCCATTTCCTGAACCCCCGGTTCAGAATTTGGTCCTGTCCCCGGTGGGGGTGGTGCCCAAGAAAGAGCAGGGCAAGTTCCGTCTGATACAACACCTATCCCACCCCCCGGGGCTATCAGTGAATGACGCAATTCCGGCGGAGTTGTGTCATGTACGATACCAATCCTTTGAAGAGGCTTTGACGATAGTGCGCAGCTTTGGGAAGCGGGCGCTGCTGGCCAAGGTGGACGTGGAGTCAGCATTTAGATTACTCCCCCTGCACCCCGACTCCTTTCGGTTCATGGGGTTCAAGCTGCCTTCCGGGTTTTACGTGGATCGTTGCTTGCCCATGGGCTGTTCAGTGTCATGCGCCTACTTCGAATGCTTTAGCAGCTTCCTGCATTGGTGTGTCACGGAGAGCTCGGGCGAGACAGGGGTCGCCCATTATCTGGACGACTTCCTGTGCGTTGGCCCGGCTGATTCCCCACGTTGCGGGGCTCTCCTGAACGCAATGCAACAGCTGTTTGGCTACTTCGGAGTCCCCATCGTGGCAGACAAGACAGAGGGGCCGACTACGTGCCTGTCTTTCCTGGGTATTGAGATTGACACGCAGGCCGGGTGCTGCAGGTTGCCCTCCGATAAGCTTGCACGGCTGCGGGGGGCGATCTCCCAGTCCCTGGCCTCTGGCAAGCTCAGGGTGCGCCAGCTCCAGTCCCTACTGGGACTGTTCCACTTCGCGTGCCGGGTTATCCCCATGGGCCGGGTCTTCTGCCGAAAACTAGAACTCGCCATGTCCGGCCCCAATAGGCCCCAGTTCTTTGTACGCCTGAACGCAGAGCTCAAGAGAGACCTTAGGGTGTGGGAAGTTTTCCTGCGCGAATTCAACGGGGTACTGTTGTGGCCTAGCCCTGCAAGTAACAGTAGAGATTTGCAGCTATACACTGATGCCGCGGGGGGTATTGGTTTCGGCGCGTTCCTGCACGGATCCTGGTGCGCTGCGACATGGCCGGACGAATGGGTGGAGGAAGGGCTCACCAGGAACATGCTACTGCTGGAACTGTTCCCAATAGTGGTGGCCTTAGAACTTTGGGGCGACCGCTTGCGCGATGCCTGCATCACTTTCTGGTGTGATAACCTGGGGGTGGTGCAGGCCATCAATAAGCAGAGCTCGTCTTCGCTGCCGGTAGTACGTTTGTTGGCCCGCCTTGTTTTGAAATATTTGCAGATTAACTTGCATTTTGTTGCCAGGCACGTGCCAGGGGTGGACAACTCAATTGCCGATGCCCTGTCCAGACGTGACTGGGCTAGGTTTTGGTCCCTGGCGCCAGGGGCCGAATTGATTGGTGAGCTCTGTCCTCCTTATGTTTGGCAGGTCATCAGGCAGGCATGGAGGAACTAGCCATGCGGGCTATTGCCCCCAGGACGCTGCGTTGTTACCAAGCTGGCTGGCTGGAATGGGAACAATTCAGACTGTCCGCATCCCAAGCAGGTAAGGCCCCGAGTGATGCCATGACGGCTTTTGTGTGGAGTTTGTACTCCGGGGGGCAGACTGTGTCGGCCGTGAGACGGCTGTTGGCCGGTGTGTCGTTCTTCTCATCGCTGTATGGGAGATCGGACCCCGGCCGGTCTTTCGTGGTGTCTAGAGCCTTGAGGGGCTGGCGCCGCGCTTGCCCTGTGGCTCCGGATAGCAGGCGGCCCATAGACGTGTCCCTGCTGCCTCCTTTATTGGGGGCGGTGAGGGATATCTGTCATTCCGATTATGAGGTCCGGCTGTTTCGCCTAGCATATGCTATGGCTTTCCACGGAGCTTTCAGGGTTGGCGAGCTGGTAGCCCCGTCAAGGCAGCGGCCTTCGCCTCTGTCGATAGAGGACGTGGTGATTCAGGTCGACTTGGTTTGGTGTCGGGTCCGGCGTTCCAAGACGGACCAGGCTGGAAGAGGTCAATGGCTGTCATTGCAGCCGTGCCCGGTGGAAGGGATATGCCCAGTGGCGATGGCAAGTTCCTACGCCCTGTTGCGGCCCGACTGCCCGGGGGCGTGGCTAATGCACTTGGATGGTTCCTCATTGACCAAATACCAGTTCTGCCACGTTTTGGGGCGTGCCCTGGTCTCGCTTGGCCTTGATCCGAGGGAGTTTGGAACACACTCTTTTCGGATTGGGGCGGCCACATCTGCCGCTGCTGGGGGTCAATCCGACGCAGAGATACAGTCTCTGGGTCGATGGCGTTCGGCAGCATTCCGCAGATACATTCGGCCTGGTCTATCTGTCCAACTGCCTGACTGTAGCCGACTGGACGCATAAGTACTCGTCTCACTTTAGCGGGAGTCTTGAGGTGGTCCACTTTCCCCCGGGGGCACAATTCGGCTGAATTACAATTTGACATGGCGTCCTGGATAGTTTACTCCGGGGGTTTTCTGTGCAGTGTGCCTCAAGGTCTGGTCGGCTACGGTTCCTTTCTCTTCTCTCCCTCTCCAGTGTGTTTGATTTGTTGAGAGCGGCGAGATGTGATGGCATGCGTCCTAACCTGTTTACATCTTGCAGGTCGCAGAGACGTCAAGACGGTGTGGGTGATGGGACACTCGTTTGTCCACTGGGCATCAAAAGCGTGTGAAAGTTTGAGTGGGGGTATGCGTGCAAAAGCTCGAATGGTGCGATGGTTGGGAGTGCGTGGCATGCTTTGGGGAGCGTTGCAGGGCCTATTGCTAAGGTCAGTGAGGGACTTTGGAGTCCCTGAGGTGCTAATTTTGCACCTGGGCGGAAACGATCTAGGCCGATGCACTGCCTTAGAGTTGCGGTCAATTATTATCAGGGACCTGCACATTATAGCCCAGACGCTCCCCTGCTGCCGCCTGGTCTGGTCCTCCATGATCCCCAGGCGGGTCTGGAGGACAGCCAGGTCAGGGCCCCGCTTGGATGGCGCACGGAGAAAGGTCAATGCTGCGGTGCAGCGATACCTGTTGGCGAATAGCGGTGGTGTCATCAGGCATGACTCCATCGTCTATAAGCGGGGTTCCCTGTATAGGCCGGACGGTGTCCATTTGAGTCCCGAAGGAATGGAGATATTCCTGGACGACCTGTTTAGAGGTTTTTAGTGAAGTTCTGGTTGTTAGGTAGAAGTGCTGAGCGTTAGGGTGGCGGTGCTGCAGCCTAAGGCTTGGCTTGTGGCGGTAAAGAACGGTCCTTGTTCAAATGCTGATATGAGGATAGTGGGGTGCGCTCTCCCCTCAATGATACGCCACGAGCCCATGCCCCTTGGACAGGGGATGGGCTGCACCATCCGCACGGGTGGGTTGCGTGGGAGAGTTGAACACCAACGCTGTGTGAATGGTGTGATGTCATCTTACCCTTCTTTTCTCTATGACCGTTCTTTAGGGCCGCCACCCTCTTTTATATAAGATCAATATATATAAATAGTTGTCAATAATAAATTTGACATTCATATTGAAACGCCAGCACTTGTGTCTGTCTCTTTATTTTAGTATAAGTTAGTTAAGTTTAGATAAGTTATTAAAGTGGCGGGGCATAAGGATTACCGATGGCAAGTTTATTACAGCCACTTTGAATGCTAATAAGAATAAGCCCCTGAGTTGGGTTCAAAGAACAAAAAGGAAGTAACTTTACACACATCACGTTGTGTGGATGTTTTTACATGTAGAACATATATACCACTTTCACATTGTGAAAATTACCCGGGTTGTTGCCAGTTCGACACATCTCGAGGTGCAGCATTAAAAAGCCGGTACTGTATTAATGTATTATCACGGCGCCCGATTTTTCCCATCGGGTCGGAAAAATCGCGTCGATCACATCACATGCGACCAAATCGCACATGCGATGCGATCGATGCGATCAACGCAATTTTTCCATAGGAATCAATGTTAAATGGTTCCAAATGTTTCCTGACACCCCATTTCACATTAGGGGCAATGTTAAATGCCCCCCAGCCCCCCCATTAGGTGTATGCCCCTCATTATTAACACCACCCCACCATCAACACCAACCCGAAGCGTGGCGAGCGCAGCGAGCCTGCGAGGGGCAGTGGTACGCGTCCTCCGACCTTTTCATACCCCCACTATCCATATCGGCGTGGAGTTGAATTTATATAGTGTGGCGAGCGCAGCAAGCCAATGAGCCCGAAAGCGCGGCGAGCCCCGCGAGGGGATGCGGAATACGAGCCCGAAGCGTGGCGAGCGCAGCGAGCCCCGTGTGGGGACGCGTATTACTTATATGTATTTCGCCTCCCCTCGCGGGGCGCGCTGCGATCGCCACGCTTCGGGCTCGGTGGCTTGCTGTGCTCGCCACACTATATAAGATCAACTCCACGCCGACGTGGATAGTGGGGGTATGAAAAGGTCGGAGGACGCGTACCGCCACCCCTCGCGGGCTCGCTACGCTCGCCACGCTTCGGGTTGGCATTGATGGTGGGGTGGCATTAACAATGAGGGGGCATTTGGGCTAATACTTACCGCAAAAATCGCGTCCATCGCATATGATTGTATGCCTTAAGTTAAGGCATACAATCAATCCAACCGAGCGCCGTGATAATACATAAGTACCAAAAAGCCAATGTGAAAATAACCTGTGTCGACCAACCCAGCATTTCCACTCAGGTTTAAAGCAGAGTTAAACACAGGTTGCAGTATTCACATAGAAAAACTGGGTACACTGTGAATAGGACTGACCGGGTTGGATCCAGGTTTAAAATCCTGGGTTCGACTTGAATATGCGATGTGAAAGCGGTAATACTGTGTACAGTTATTTTTACGCGTCCATTTACAGTGGATCTCTCTTTGCACGTTACATCTGTCCCACCTGCAAGACAACATGGTTTTTTTCAAGGTGCAGAAGTATTTGCTTTTTTTGTTTTGCTACCAACTTTGAATCAGCCTGTCTATTAGCAATCCATGAACTTTATTGCTCTAGTAAGACATTACCAGAGTATCACTTGTAAAGCCATTGTCTTTGTACAAGTCAGGGGTCTTTAGAGGAAATTGAGATTAACATGTTTCTATGGAGATAACTCCATAGAAACATAATATATTTAGACACACAAAAAATATCATAAGAAACCAACATCTAATCCTCCTATAAACATTAATCAGGTTGTTAAGAATGTTTAAAGAAAGAATATTTGCAGCAATTGGTAAGAGTTTAACCAAAAATCACTATTTATTTATCAAATCTTATACATTATAAAGAATTATTAAAAATGTAATGAATGACCATCCCTTGACTGTCCAAACTCAGAGGCTTACCGTCGTTGTTGTTCCCAGCGGTATTCCAGTTAGCCACTTGGTGCGGCTATGGGGCCAGGGAGCTGCAGTGGCTAGCTAGCGGGGTCCGGGTCCTGGGGCACGGAGCATGGAGGTCGCCATTGTGGTTCCTGAGTCTGCCTGTGGTGGAGCCTGCCGCAGAGGGGTGGCTCAGGTGCCCAGGAGTCCTGGTCCCATATGTGTTTCCTGTACAGAGAGCCACCAATTGCATCCCTGGGTGCATCTAGCCAATCCAGTGCAGTTTTCTTTATTAAAAGGTGCTTAGTCTTTAGCCACAATGCCAGTGCTTCAAGTTACTTGCTGGTGTAAGGTGCTCAAGTTCTGTGCTCCCAGGTTTACTGGATACTCTGTTCAGATGTTGCCCTCCTGCTGTGGGGAGGGGATGTTCACCTTACGGTGATACCTTGCGCCTGACCCACCTCTGGATGGTATATAAATTGATCTCTATAACAGCTGTTTTATTTAATAAGCAATAATTTTATTGGATGAATGTAAAACACAACAATGCTCTTAAAAGTAATATATAAAAATGCAAAATAAATAAATGTCTATTGACAATAAATGAAATAACAATAATGCATGCGTAGTATCTTTTTACCTAGTACCGGTACACACATACATTTATCTTTTGCATCTTAATTGTAGTGTGCATTTATTCTCCATTAAATCTCCTGAACTGTTTATAAGAGTTCTTCATCTTATTCCTTCGCAATTCCTATGGTGAATATTTAATGAGAAAGCACTGCATACAGTATGTCCATCCAGTTTTAACCCCACTCTAAGTTCCGCTTTAACAGCCATACATTACTCACCATTTCCCCAAACTGAGCCTAGCGTGACAGACTATAATACCTTTAACTAAAAGAGGATACTTTCTAATGATGAACATATTTAAAGAAAAAAAAATCTTTCAAAATGAGAAATGCAAACTGTGTGGGTAAATTGGGTTTGGGGCGTGGTGCACTGGATTGGTGTGTCTGGATTTAGCAAAGGATACAGGGAGGGAGGCAGTACAGTAACATGATTTATTTTTTAGCAGTGAAAATGTAGTGTTACACACAAACTGTGGACAGGTGTTCAAGATTGTTATCATTCCGCAAGATTAATTCTCTGTTGTAGCAGCCTTGGTTCTATACTTTTAATGGGACTCATTTTTCACATTCACTTTGTACCCCCTTTGTAACTAGAACTTTTTGGGCCCCATTGTAAAATCTTGAAATGGCTACCCCCATCCCAACCCCTCCACCATATGAGGGCATAGGCACTATTTAGCAAAATGTTTCCGCAACCTAACATGACATTGGGTGGATAGCTACGAAGAGATGGGTGGATACGGTCCGGACAACAAAGGCATGTCTGGACCATTTTTGGGGGCAGTTTATAGCAGCTGCGTGCCAAAACACAGCAAGGCTATCAGGCAGGGGCCACCTTAGTTATGCTTCACATGTCTGCAAAATACTTGCATTTCTGAGTTGCAATTGCAAGTATTTTGCAATAGCATCACGAGGAAGGACCCGGTTGCCCTCTGCTGGATGGCTCCCTGCATACAACTGATACTAGATTAGGCCCACTGTATGCAGGGGCGAATTTAGGTGTCAGGCCGCCCCTAGGCACAACATTTTTTGCCGCCCCCCCCCCCCCCCCTCATTTTTTTTCACTGCCTGCTGGAAGGACCCGGAGGAAAGGAGGCTAGGAGGGGGAGGATTACCTTCACTGTCAACACACTGCCAGGGACGGGCACGCCACTCAGCAGCTATCCCCACCCTTTCTATTCACAGCAGCTAATAGGCTGTGTGTATAGAATAGTCAATGGGTGCAGGGCGGCAGTGAGCCTGAGCCAGTGAGCAGCGGATCTTTCTGGGCACACCGCGGGACAGACTTTGATTTCATGTGCATGGCTGAGGGAGCAGGTAGCGGCAAGTGACAGGTGGCAGCGTCACTCGCTGATGTCCACTCGCCCATGCTGCTGCTGCCTGGCCAGGACTGGACTGGTGGTGATCAGGGGCATAACTAGACCTGTCTGGGCCCCATAACAACATTTTGAAAGGGCCCCCAGCACTCTGCCAGAATGAAGGGGTGAGGGGGGCCTTGAGGGTCAGAATAGTAAATGGGGAGGGGTATGACACTAGAAGGCAGGACCCGACAGGTTGGGTATTGGTTAAGGTCTGATTGGGTAGCTGATTGGAGAGCTAAGGGGGGCATCGTGACAGACACAGGGAGGGGGATGGTTGGTTATATTGGGGGGCACTGGGCTGGGTACAGGGCATGGTTGGTTAGATGGGGGCACTGGGTTGGGGGATGGTTGGTTAGATGGGGCACTAGGCTGGATACAGGGCATAGTTGGTTAGATGGGGGCACTGGGCTGGGGGATGGTTGGTTAGATGGGGGCACTGGGCTGGAGACAGGGGATGGAAGCACTCACCTGGGGATCACTTGTCTGTCCAGTCCCACGCACATTGCAGCTCCTCAGCTCCAGCTTAAATCTCCTCCATGATGCGTGATGGGGGAGGGCAGGAGCACCAAGTCATCCCCCCCTTGCTGGGTCTGATCTCTGATGATAAGCACTGCTGCGCTGCTGGTGGGGCTGGGTCCGGGGGAGAGGGGAGCCGCGATGATCTGTGCCGGGATTCATGTTCCCCTCCTCCCCGCTGGTTCTGAGGATCAGAACTGCAGCCGTTGGCCCGGGGCTGGCTCCGGCGCCGGCACCATGTTTAGTGCTGGGATTTGTGCTGCAGCAGAATGGGGGGCCCGGGAGGCAGAGACAAGTCATTTCCCCCTGCTGGATCTCTCACGGGGACGGGGGTTGGCGGAAGCTGCTGAGGACAGTTCCCCCTGATGTGCCGTAATATCAGCGCTAGAGTTAATGCACCGAGGGGGGTCTCCTGTACGTATGTGGTATGAATGGGAAGGAGACCACAGCCTCTGCGGGGGTAGGGTGAAACTTAAAAAAAAGAGAGGGTGCAGTGGCGTCCCTTCACAGGCAGCCTGCCGTGCCGCCCCTAATAGGTGCCGCCCCTAGGCCCGTGCCTCAGGGCCTAGTCACAGATCCGACCCTGACTGTATGGTAACCTGTAATTGTTTAAAATTACTAGGAAGTACTCTACATGAGCATGTTCATACATTGGTCCAAATGTAATAGCCTCCAAGTTCCTTTAACGAGGGACTTTTTTGCGATTCTGCCTGTTTTTTTCTTAATCAGCAATCCTATACAAGGCAAAAGCAGGTTATTTTGCCTTGTAAATGATTGATCCTTTAAATAAATCAGGCACACTTGTAAAAAAGTACCATACCTCCAGAATAGTTTAGTCTTTGTGCAGTATATTTGTAACCATACCGGATTGATAGGGTATGACAAATTTACGTCATAAACTGAGACCACATAACCTTTAGAAATGGTCTATATGACACTTCCTCGTGGAACTTTATAATAAGACTCAGGTTACCTATTTATTATTGTATTTCATTTGACCTCATGTATATTAGTGCATCCAGTTTTTATCTTTGAACTCAATTAATAAATAAATTGGCTTTCATGCACAGTTGAGCAAGGCCAAGTTGCCTTATGGAATGATTCCTTCATGTTTTTTTGTTGGACGCTACTAAGTTATTATTTATTTATTTACAGTTTCTTATACAGCGCAGCAGATTCCATTGCGCTCTACGATTGTAGACAGTGATAGAACAAACTGGGTAACACAGACAGACATGGAGGTAATATAGTAGCTTAACAATATCTGAAACAAATGATGCCAATTATTGTCGTTGGTTTAGTAAATGTCCTGCTCTCCAGGAAATTTGTAAGTAGCAAGTGGTAGTGAGTAAATTGAGCATATACAGTATACACTTAATTCATTCACACTTTAGTAAACAGGGTTTGGAATTTAGAATAATCAATTAAATGTCATTTTAATTTCCAGTAACACTGTTAGTGGAGTAGATTGTTGCAGTGCTTGAGGCTACAAAGCCAGTCATGGATACAGCAGAAGTGATATTAATATATTCTCAGTGTTATCACTTGTTAATATGTAATACGATTTAAAAGAAATGAACATTGGAAATACTTACTGTAGGTGTACAAGAGGATTTTATACACATTGGATCTTTTCATGGGAAGTTTTTGATAGAAAATAAGTTTATTTATTATTCCATATTTGCCTTTATTCAGCAGCTCTAAAAAATAAACCCACGATTGTAGTTATGTTGTGTACACATGGGCCAATTAACTGATTTCGATATTGGCGGCCACTGGACACCGGTAGGGTGCAGGCATCAGCTGGCAGTGAGAAAGGGATTGCGTTACGTGATAGTAGAAAAAGACTGTTCTACACAGTATATTTCTACTTTCATTCCAATGCGCCATGGGGCGATGCATCGGGATTGAATCGGGATTGAATGCGAGTTAACACGGTGCGATTTGAACTAACTAGCTATCGATTTTGACTATATAGTCAAAATCGATAGCCAAAATTGCACCGTGTGTACACACCACTACACTTTATAGAACCGGGGTAGGGTTTCCTCCTACCACACATCAAACCAGTGACATCGAGGATCATACAGAAAAAAAAAAGCCTCCTGCCAGCCAATCACGCATGGCGCACTCAGACCTAAAGAGGCGGCATGTCCGCATACCCCCACACACACCTCGAGAAAGCCTACATTCGGTGAAACGATTGTTGGTTGTGGTTGTGCTCCTTCACGGCGTCTCCCGCAGCAGCATACTTGTGGTAGCTCCACCTTTGGCTCACAGGCAGGTACCCTCTCTTTCCTCCCCACTCTGCAGTCTCTTTATGTTTTATTGCTCTCTCCCACTACAGGCACAATCCACTGTGCACTCTGCACTTTATAGTTATCTGTGCCCATGCATCTTTCCCTGCAAGCCGGACTACTGACCTGGTGCCGTTCATCCCCCACCACTGTAGTACAAATACAAGTGGAGGACAGTAGCACACCTGGGGATGCACTTAAGCTGCATACTTTATATCCTCTATAAAACCGAGCTGCTGATCAGGTACTACTCATCCCCCAACTCATCCCCCACCACTGCAGTGCAACTGCAAGTGGAGGAAAGCAGCACACCTTGGGAGGCATTAAAGCTGGACATTTATATTGTTTAAGCTTTCCTCTTTGGAAACACTCATCCACTGATGTCCTAAGATTCCACCCTGCACAGTAGAGTTTCTAACCAGGGGGTCTCTAAGACAATCAGGGACAGCAGCTTTCCATTCTTTTCCTCTCAGGGATAGCCTGCTATTTAGGAGCACGCTCACCCACCAAACCTAGAAAAACCCATCAAAATTGACTTGGTGGCAGCTAGTAAAACGTGGCATACACCAATAAATTGAGAAGGGTGACCTCTCTGATATTTAATGTAAAACCTCCACGTCTTACTATAGGTATATCCTAAAGGGATATAAAAAGAGATTTTCTTTTCTATCCCCAAAATCCTTGATAAGTCTGTGATTTCCCACAATAACTAAAAGCCCACTCAATACATAGTGGCAGCTGGCAAATCTGCCGGTGTCCTGACCAACAAGAAAGGTTGCCTGTAATATATCAGGTGACCAATTTTTGCTACAGGTATATAATGTAAAGTTGGACTGAAATAACTCACCGGGGACGAATACGGAGACTGCATCTCATATTTTATCTCTCTCTCACTTATTATCTTTCTTCTCTTTTTCTTTCTCTTTCTTTCTTCTCTCACTTTTTTCATTTTCTTTTTCACTTTATCACTTACTCTTTCCATTACCCCGAGGGGAGGGGGCGATATATTATTACCTATATCTTTCATCCATGATTATTTTGAAAAATATACCTGTACCTGCCACTCTTTACCCACAGAAATTCTCTGGTATATAAAAGACAAAACATTTTTTGAGTATAGCCTGCTGCGGAATATAAAGTTATATCTTATTATACCGTTTATACACCCCATATTCACTGGTGATGTTCTAACGGAATACACTTGATTTGATTGAATTATATTTGGTCACTCTACGGCACTTTACTTTATTATTTATTATTTTTTGTGTTCAAGCACTATAGAATTTATATCTGCCTCATTAACTAGCAACTAGCCTGAGAGCCATTCCACATCAGACACACTGGGTGAGATTTAATAGGATGAGATATTTAGAAAGTGAAAGATTTGGTAAGAAATCTCCC
Source organism: Crinia signifera (assembly GCF_055691185.1). Lineage (NCBI taxonomy): Eukaryota > Metazoa > Chordata > Amphibia > Anura > Myobatrachidae > Crinia > Crinia signifera. The sequence goes on from NC_139217.1 coordinate 344,262,056, forward strand.
TTTTTTTAAAGTGGCAATCATTTACACTACAAAATCAAACTGGTTTTGCAGTGTAAATGATTGCTGCTTTAATAATTGGGGGCGCATGCGCACAAGATGCTTGCGTGCCCCATAGCGACAGAGCTCCCCGTCGCTGTCCGCCGCCTCCCACGCCGTCAAAGCCGGTCTTCACCACCGCCCCTATGCCCCCCCCAGCGCTAACCCTGCCTGTCTCACTGAAGCGGAGATGGGCAGGGACCCGTGGCCCAGCCGCCGAGAGACTGGGACGCACGCCACAGTTTAATGGAGTCCCTCTCCGCCGGCGCTCGTGGGGCGAGGGGATGTTCTGGTGGGCGCCAGGCAACAATGAGAGGGGCTCCATCTGTAATTATATGGTTCAGGGTCTGGGCCCCCCTGGATTTAGGGGTCCATGTGCACTGCATACCTTGCACCCATTATTGATACACCAATGGTATATAACCAGAATATTTACATCTTGATTTACAATGAATTTTAAGGTACATTCTGGATTAGGGCTTTAGAACCTGCATGTGATGTATAGTTTGAAACCTGCATATAAAACCGACAATTATTACATTACCATAAAAATATTGCAATAAAAGGCATTTCTAATAAAAAGTGATGAATTGTTAAAATATACTTACATCAGTTCTATAATCATAAACTCCCTTGAATTGAAAATGCAATTTTCTATCGCCTATAACTTCATCACTCTGCAATTATGTAGACCTTTGAAATCTAAAAGTTTATATGCCACAAAGATTCTGTCTTGGAACACCTTTATGTCGATTCTGGGTTCATTCCGGACTAATTAGTCCTCACTCATGAAATGAACAGCTACAGGGGATTTTTTCAAAACTTCTAACAAGGAAAAGTGGAGGGTTTGCCCGCAGCCACATCTCTGTTGCAGACTCACTTGCTTGGCATCTGCACATTGGCCCTTATTCAGATCTGATCGCAGTACAAATTTGTTTTACAAAAATGGGCAAAACCATGTGAACTGCAGGTTGGGGCAGATGTAACATCTACAGATAGAGTTAGATTTGTGTGCGTTATTTGCAAGGTTATTTCTGTGCAAGGTAAATACTGTCTGCATTATTTTTTCACTAAGATTTCAGTTTCAACACACCCCACCCAAATGTAACTCTCTCTGCACATGTTACATCTGCCCCACCTGCAGTGCACATGGTTTTGCCCATTTTCCAAACAAATTTGTACTGCGATCAGATCTGAATAAGGGCCACTGTCTAGGTGTTGACAATGTTGACATGAGAAATGTCAACATAGGAAATGTAGACATTCTGCAGGGACCGTACAGTATGGGTTAAGCTGTGGCAATGAATGCGCTGAGGACGATTCACAACACTGCTGGACAACACTGCTGGAACCACCTAACCAGCCATGGAAGTCACCGCTAGACCACCAAGAACAGTTTATCTACATTTTAACCATATCAACATTTTATCAGTGTCAATATGATGAATGTCAACATGGTCCATATTGACATTCTGCAGGGTTGCCTACCCTCCCAGAATGGCCGGGAGTCTCCAAAATCGGGTCCCCCTCTATGCCCCCCCGGAAAGGTGGGCAACCCTCCCGGATTCAGGGGACCCCCACTGCGCCCCCTGATCATGGCCATCTTCCCCTGACTTTGGCATTTAAATGCCTCAATCCGCGGGTCTCAGAGGAGGGTGCGGAGCTAAAATGTCACAATCGTGCCATTTTAGCCCTGCCCTCTCCACAGAGATCTGTGAATTCGGCTATTTTGCATGCTGGGGGCAGGGGTTAATGACACTACGCTCAAGCCCCGCCCTCAGAACTGCTGCTAAAAGTCTCCTCTCCGGGCTTCTCACGGAGAGGAGATTCTTAAAGTCGGCAACCCTTACATTCTGATATTATGAATGTTGACATGATTAGAATGTTGACAACATATACCACAATCAGGTACCTTGTGTAGCATGTGACTGCAAATTGGATATACAGTATCTGCAGGATGGAAGTTTGGTTTGAAATCAATGGCAACACATGAAAAATGTGTATATGTAGATACAGTATCTGTGCCATAAAGTATTTGTTTGCCAATGACTGAGAATATTGCTAGGATATTACAGAGTGTTTGTGCAGTATATAGAAGGGGATCGGGGGTGTCAGTGCAGTATATTACAGGGCATTAAGTGGGCTATATGTGAGATATATGGCTGTAAATTAGTATCCATATAAGGTACATTTGACAATATGCAAGTGCAGCTTGCAATTCAATGTTATCTCATGGCAATATAGGGCTTGTAACAATGATGTACAGTATGGTTCTCAATTTATTGTATATCTCTATAGTATGTATTTTGCAGATTCTACAGTATCTGACTAGAGTTATTAGTGTTCTGATTTTGGATTCAGACCTGGGGTTGAACTACTGTATGGCTGGAGACTGTGTGCTGGAATATAGGTTTAATAAGGTTTCTCTACTCATAGATGGTATATGGAACATTATTAAACACAATGGAGGAAATTTACTAAGCCAAATAAGGCTCAAATAATCGTATTTGTAAATATAATATTCATATTTTTTGCATTTACTATGCCAAAAAATATGAAAAATTCACAAGGAAAAATCAGGCGCTATGACAGTAGCTGAAATTCTAAATGGAAGCAGCTGCTCAGAATCGGGGGTAGTCAATCCCCACCTAGAGAAGAACACACAACACCAATCACGCACAAGGCATGTGAGCAGCGCTAAAAGAAAATAGCAAGTGTTTGGTAAAAAATTACGATTTTACTTTAATTTAAATAAAAACGGTACTTGTTTCCTAGCACGGCGCCCAGATTTTCTACGTATGGCACCGTAGGGAAATTGCATCGCATCGCAAGGGCCATTATAGCTGCACGCAATGCGATTTTTTCATGTAATTTTTTTTGTACACCACAATATCGCATCGCATGTCCCGTAAAATCGCATGCGATCGCATGCGATTTTATAGGGTGTGCGATGCCATGACATTATTTATACAATAATATGATTGTAAGTCCCAAAAATAGAAGTAACGCACCACCCACTATCCACGTCACCCGGAAGCATGGCGAGCGGCAGTGGAATGCGTCCTCCGACTTTTTCATTACCCCACTATCCACGTCGGCGTGGAGTTGACTTTATATAGTGTGGCGAGCACAGTGAGACACCCAGCCCGAAGCATGGCGAGCGGACGCGGATTACTTTACATGTATTCCGCATCCCCTCTCAGAAGTGGATGGCGGTGGCTCTCCTTTTCTCTCCTGCAGAACTCACAGAGCTGCTGCTTCCTCTGACCAACCAAGGTGGTAGCAGCAGCAGCTCACTATGATTGTTGCCTGAAAAGGAGAGCCACCACCATCCACTTCTGGGAGGGTATATATACCCAGACCAGATACACTGCTAATGCACCACTGCACTTGGCAGTGAAATGCGTTAGCTGGACAGCTAATCTTCACGCCTTGGACCTATTAGTGTGCCCAGTGTGGACTCATTGACACCAGGTATTCCCCCCCTCTTCAATTGTTCCTTTGTGGCAGACACTGCTCCCCGAATCCTCCAGTGGCTCACCACCATCCAGCCACCACATTGGGAGGACATCATTCCATGTGAGCAGAAGCCCTTTCCCACCTCCAACCTTCATCCACTTGGCGGACACCGCGTCCTTGACCCCCTTGGTGGCCACGGTCTAATGTAGACCACCAAAGTGAGAGGATACCAGTTATTGTGGAAGCCTATGTTCCTTTTCCTCCAACGGTAAACAAAGATCCAAAACAACTAGTGAGGATTACCATCATCATAAATAAGTGGAACTCATTGAACAACAAGGTCACCTTCAAAACCGGTAAAGTGCACTTACCAGTGACTCATTGTCTTCCCCACCCTCCTTTCCCCCTTGGGCCATATCCACACTTTATCCACCATCCTGTGGCGTGATTATTTTTACTGTGTATTTTCATTGTAATTGTTCTTACTGTATATATGTTTTTATTTAAATGCAAGTAAAATCGTAATTTTGTACCAAACACTTGCTATTTTCTTTTAGCGCTGCTCACATGGCTTGTGCGTGATTGTTGTTGTGTATGCCCAAAATACGTCTATTTGTATTGATGGCACATTAGTATTCGTTTTTACAAATATGAATGCATACGCCATTGACAGAATACAAATAGAGATCGCTATTCAAAAGAATAATACATACGGCCGCTAATTACTGGCAATTAGCGGGATACGGGTGTATTTGGCTTAAGCCTGCACTGATCAGTCAGATCCGTGCAGGCTTCAGTGTAAAAAAAATAGAAAAAATAAATAAATAATGTAATTTAAAAAAAGGAGTGGGGTCCCCCCCAACAGCCGTAACCATCCCCAGGCTCACGGAGCTGGTCCTGGTTGTAAAAAATCAGGGAACAATTTACATAGGGGTTCCCTGTGTTTTTTAAAACCAGCACCAGGCCCAAGGGCCGATCCTGGTTCCCAAAATTCGGGGGACAAAACAAGTAGGGGGACACTTATTATATAAGGTCCCGTGGCCAAAGCATTACCCCCTAACCGGTCAACCTGGGCAGGGTTCCTGGGGAAGTGGAGATGCCCGCCAATGATGGTGTCCCCTCCAGAACTTACATGCCCAGGCTGAAGCCTGGGGCTGTCCCTGGTACCCCTGGGCTGTTGGTACTGATTTTACTGTAAAAGAAAGAATAAATTATTGCATATTGCTGTGGAACGATGAGTCCCAGCAAGCCTCCCCAGCAAGAGCAGCAGAATTATCGGACCAGTCAAGTTTATTGTTCAGGTGAAAACCCAGACACTTGTAAGTTCTTACGATCTTAATATCCATTCCCTGAATCCTCACCGGTGTTGGGGGAGTATGCTGACATTTCCTGAAATCAACTACCAACTCCCTAGTCTTTCTCGTATTATTTTCCCCAGAGACTCAGGCCTATACAGAGTGCTGCATATGAAATTAATCAGCATGATTGGTGAATCCTAGCCACATCACATTGCAACTAAGATGCATGTTTGGCAACAAAAAGTGCAAAACACATGCCTGATGCTAACAAAATCAGAACATGCATGCTACAGGGGCTGATTGTCGTTACTGCAGCAATTACAGTAGGTAAGTATGTATTAGACCAGTGATTCCCAACCTTGGGTACTAGTACATCTGGGAGTACTCCACCAGTTGGGGGTACTTGAAAATAACATTGGTAATGGCTGAAGAAGAAAAGTCTTCCAATGGCAGAAAGAGGTCTCCCATTGCCATGGAGATGAATCACATTGCATAACTTCTTGTTCCCCCTGCAGCATCATCAGTGTCTTTTGCTTGACCACCAATCCACTCGGAACTTCCCACACTGCCCTCAGACATAAGCAATTATCTGCTCTGCACTGACCCAGATGAATGAAGCAGCAGAATTAATCCTACAGGCATTAGTGGGAACCCTGGGGACAGGACACAACCAGTGGCCAGACACAGAGGGACCGATACCTGATCGCACACTACTTCTCCACCACTTTCCACTACCAGGACATACATACCGCTCACTACCACCCCTCACATAAGCAGGGAAGGATCCAGAGGAGGGGCTGCAGCACATTTCAAACTTCAAATAGGGAAGGTACAGCACCTGCCACCAACTGCCATTTCACACTGACACACTGACAGTTGGTTTTGCTCTCCTCTGAAATTTAGACTGTGCTGCTGCAGCCCCTCCTCTGGAGCCACTGTATTAGACCATATCTGTGGGGTTGGATGTATCATGTATTGCCTAATGTATGCAATACATCTTGCCACATATTGCATGCATATAGTGTTTATTAATTCATGAATAATTTCAAATAATTACGTATGATAACAGCTGACCCTGCAATATGAGGACTTTGATGTTTATCATCCAGGAGTCCTTTTGTGGATGATTGCATCCTACTTCTTAAGCGTTATCAGTATATCCCACCCAGAGCCGGCCCTAGCCTAAAATACGCCCTAGGCAAGATTTTGACTGTTGCCCCCTAGCACCGAAACTAGTTCCGTCTCTGACCCTGCTCCCCTTTCCCAGCATCATCAACCCTCATCATAGCAGTCATCATTTTGGTGCTCCTACCCGCAATATTTTAAATAGAAACAGCGCACCCATTCGGTGCGGAGCCCAAACAGGGGTGTCTTCTTGCTGGGAAGGGGCATGGCCATACAATAGTACCCCCAATTCAAATTATGCCACACAGTAGTGCAACTTTATTCACATTATATCATGCGATGGTGTCCCTTATTCACGTTACATCACACAGTAGTACCACTTTACCTTATGTACATTACTCCTCATATTATTCACATTATACCATTAGAAAAAAATCCTGAGAAAATATTGTATTTTAAGCACCTCCATGGCCACACTGCAACCCAGCATAAAGCAGGGTGTGCTGGGCAGAGGAGAAGAGCTGCAGCTGCTGCTGTCACTTAACGGGGCGGGGCCCGGGGCCCCCACTGGGCCCTTCCATCAGACTTTGGCCTGGGTAATTTGTACCCCCTACCCCTTTTTCTCGGCACCCCTGATAATACCACACAGTAATGCCCCTTACACATGACACACCTTATTAATGTCCTTATAACCATAATGCCCCTTACACATTATGCCAACCTTTATTAATGCCCTTCATACACATAATGACACACATAATGCCCCTTACATATATGTCACACATTATTAATGCATTTATACATGACACACATAATGCCCCTTACACATATGCCGAACACTATTGCACAACCAACCCACCCACAGACAGGACCGCACAGCCGCTAACAGCCTCACTCACACACACAAAATAGGCATGCTGCATATCATTTTAATCAGCAGAAGCTGCTGATGCCCCTAGGCATTCCAAATGCCCTAGGCAATTGCCTAGTTGGCCTATGCCTAAGGCCGGCTCTGATCCCACCCTTAATCACAAACATACACACACACACACACTTGCATGAACGCACACATTCCAGTTCTTTTTATACATATGATTCCATACAATTATATAAGATACTGCACTGAACTTTAATACATTTTTTACCTCACATAAAAATATTTAAGCATTGCTAATCAAGGCATGAAAGATGGTTCTATAATGTCACTCATGGAAGACCAATGACTGCAGGCTATGCTGCATGTATGCATACACAATATACTGTATATTTGTATATAATATACATGTGAGTGAGTGTGCATAAAACATAAATATACCTATAGATATATTTTAATACAGCAAACCTCAATTTGCCACATAGAGGGAGATGCCTGGCGTGAGCACTGGATGTCTTTTTGGACAAAATTTAATCTTAGTTGCAATACAACGTAATTAGAACACCAGGAGACTGTGATGATTAATTTGATGGGTATATTTGTGTGCGACTGAGTCGGTAATTCAGACCTGATGACACGACTGGGAATTCACAGAACGGGCAATATTTGGATGACTGGGCATGTGCACGGCTCGTAGTACGCATGCATCAGGCCATCATGTAATGAAATCCAGATAATTTTGACATTGCTAGCTGTACAATTACCGCCCCTAAATGCCAAAAAGTTGGCATTTAGTGGTGGTAATCTGCCTTTTCGTGGGAGTGCCAGGGACAATGCAGGTGTGCCATATGAATAGGAAGTCATGTTATGTCAGCGTCGGCCCCGATCAGCCTGTTTCTATCTGAGTAAGTCATGAGCTACGTACATACAGACTGCACACAGTGGAACAATCATTCAAAGTGATTTCCAATGGCAATTATATATTTTATGAACATATTTAATCTGATATATAATTAAAGGTAAAGAGAGCCTGCAAATGTGTACAGCTGGGAGGATACCTAGTATAAGGAAAAGGATGTGTATGGATTTGCTGCTAATCGCCGATCTTTATAATTTTCGCTAGCCAATCGCAAGCCTCGTACATCAATTTGCAGGCTTGCATGGGACGGGATTTCAGTCTGGTTGGGCGTCGATTACCTGATCACAGAGCTCTGCTAATTAGCAGTCCAACAATCAGGTGTGACCAACCCCCTGTATACGAATCACAACGTAATGGCATAAATAAATCGACTGATGCACCGTACCATTTCATATGCAGATTCATAGACTTAGTCACACAGAAATATACAAGCATTGCATATCAAATTAATCAGCTTAGTCAACTAAGGGCCAATTTTATAATTTTATAAAAAGACACAGAGTCTCCTGGGACCTTACATGTCATGAGGGCCTGTTTGGCATGACTGCAGCAAAGATGCATGAAGACACATCTGTATATGCACTTTAAGCTAGCACACACATTCCATTTTGAAAGTCCCAAGTGTTATGGCATTTCATAAGGCTGGATTTTGTTTTCCTATGATGCTTGACAGGCCATCACAGCTAATGAAGTCAGCAGCGGGATTAAGGCAAGAATTTCACAACATTGGTGGAACCATGAAATCCTCACAGATTCTCTGTTATTTCATAAGTCTACTGCTTGATAAATTGTAATGTCACTACAAAAACATCTCCAGTGTGCAGATGCTGATAAAGTCACAGAGGGCTTTATTAAAGTGATTGCCATTGGCAAATATATTATATTTTATGAATGTATTTTATCTGACGTATAAATAAAGGTAAAGATATCCTGCATATATGTACAGCTGGGAGGATACCTGGAAGAAGGAAAATGTCAGAAAATGTGAACTACATTAAGGATTCCAAGGAAATACCTGAGGGAAAGGAAGACTGTAAAGGTATATGAAAAGAAGACAAATTTAGAATGTAATAAGTCTTTGATTAAGCGGCATATTTATTAATTTTCAGAGTCTGGCTCCAAATATTAACATTTCTTATCACCACATATTGCAGATATTATAGTGTAAGTTATTGTTTTCATGTTTTGCTCATTTCTTTATGGCCTTTGTAAGGTGCTGAGGAACCCTTGTGGCACCATACAAATAAAGGATTATAATAATAGGGATTTATTTTTCCAGGACTATAGCTACAGTACAATCATCTCAAGATGGCACTAGCCAATGGTGCCTAGCATCTATTTGGGTATACTTTTCATAGTCCCCTTAGAAATGTATGGGGACTGCTTTTGTAATTAGTAAGAAAGGGATCTCTGTTACAGTAAAAATGTGGGTGAAAGAAAGAAAGAGAGAAAGAAAGAGATAGATGGGGGAGGGTATAGAAAGGAAGAAGGAGAGAGTGCAATGGCCCAATGTTGAGAACTACAAATGTTGCCTCCATAGGAAATAAAAAACTTTTCTCCTGTTCCTGAATTATTAATTATTGCTTCTGTTTCTCCATAAATAAATTTTCGGTACTTGTTTCCTAGCACAGTGCCCGCGATTTTGATTGTATTGATCGGGTCGGAAAAATCGCGTCGATCGCATCGCATGCCAACCAAATCGCATGCAATGCGATCAACGCGATTTTTACATTGGAATCAATGTAAAATGGTCCCTGAGACCCAATTTTACATTGATTTCAATGTAAAAAGCCCCCAAACCCCCCATTTTAATAGCAAACCCCCCTGATGGGTGAAATGGCCCTCCATTGTTAACGCCACCCCACTACTGACGCCAACCCAAAGCGTGGCGAGGGCAGCCAGCCCGCGAGGGGCGGTGGTACGCGTCCTCCAACCTTTTCATACCCCCACTATCCACGTTGGCGTGGAGTTGATTTTATAAAGTGTGGCAAGCGCAGCGAGCCACCGAGCCCGAGTACCTTAAACTTAAGGCATGCGATCAACCCGACGGGCGCCGTGCTAGAAAACAAGTACCAAATATTCCCCTGTTCTTCCATATATTATTTTGCATATAAACAATGGTACTTGTATACTATCACGGCTCCCACGATGGGCATCGTACAGGGAAAAATCGCATCGCATGCGATCGCATGTGATCGCATGGGATCCAATGCGATGCAATGCCATTTTTCACAAAAATCATGGACATGTGTTCAAATCATGTAAAATGCACCCCAAATGTCATTTTTCACACTGTATCACTCCCACTATCAACGCCAACCCGAAGTGTGGCGAGCGCAGCGAGCCCGCGAGGGGCGGCGGTACGTGTCCTACAACCTTTTCATACCCCCACTATCCACGTCGGCGTGGAGTTGAGAATAGAAAGTGTGGCGAGCGTGGCGAGCGCAGCGAGCCACCGAGCCCGAAGCGTGGCGAGCGCACGCGGATACCTATGAAGCCCGCGAGGGGACACGGATACCTGTGAAGGTATCTGCGTCCGCTCGCTGCGCTCGCCACACTTTCTATTCTCAACTCCACGCCGACGTGGATAGTGGGTATATGAAAAGGTCGTAGGACGCGTACCACCGCCCCTCGCAGGCTCGCTGCGCTCGCCATGCTTCGGGTTGGCGTTGATAGTGGGGTTGATACAGTTTGAAAAATGCCATTTGGGGTGCATTTTACATGATTTGAACACATGTCCATGATTTTTGTGAAAAATGGCATTGCATCGCATAGCATTCGATCACATGCGATTTTTTCACAAATGCGTTAAAAACCCAGTAAAATCGCATCGCATGCCATTGCATGCCATTACATATGGCATGCGATGGCATGTGATGGGATCCGTGATAGTATACAAGTACCTAAACAATAATTAATATTTGCCACCAGAAAAACACTGCTTTACTCTACTCTACTCTACTCGTCTAACATCATTTTTTGAAGTAATCAAATCATTAAAAGATAATCCATGTGGGACAAGCATGTTGACTTGAAATACTGTATTTCTCAAAAGAAGATTCCTAGTTAACTCCTATCAGCCATCCAGGAGTAGTATATTATTCCACTCAGTCCATCATAGATAAGGAAATGCTCCTGACTGGCTGCCCAGCTATTAAGTAGCTGAGCTCACTGGAACTTCATTCATATTGTTTGCTGAGCCTAAGGAGAGATCCATACCTTCAACTTATTTTTTTCTCTCATATAGGGCGGGATGTACTAAGCACATTGTGCCGATGCTCATCTCATATGTACTAACATAGAGCTGCCCTTTGCTAACCCCGCCACTGCCAGTCCAACTGCGCATGCACAGAGCTGGCTGCGGGGCATGCTGGGAGGTATCCATGTTGGATCCCTCACATCCCTCTGTGGGGTTACCCCCGCAGTGAAGCCGCCCGGTAGGAGCTTTAGTGAATTTTATAATGCGGTAAAAACCCAGAAAAATCATTTTTGCCGCATTTTTTTGTATATCCCACCCAAACTCATTACTTTATCCCATTAGATAAGGAAAAAATTAAAATGTAAGGAAAATATTTAGTATTTTGTCTGTGGTTTAAGATATTAAGATGGTTTGGGATAGCCAGGAATGGATGCTCAGTTTATGAAGTAAGTAGCGATATATATATATATATAAGGAATGAATCAGGAATATACTCCACATCTGTAGATAACCTAGTAGGGAGGGGCGTTACAGTAATATCAGCTGGGGCATTTAAAGCTCACATGGTGCTTATGTTAGTTATGCACTTTAGGAGACCTAGTGGTGGCCTTGAAAAAGCTCTGAAGGCGATCCGAAACGTCGGCCTATGGCCCACTGTCATGCACTTAGCACTTTATTTTACTGGTATGTTGGATTAAATCTTTAAAAACTACAAGCAAGACCGGCAAGTGTCCTCTTATTATCTATTATATGCTGGATGGACTGGTTAATATGAAACTCCTGAGTCGGCACCCTGGAAGCTGTTATACATTGGAGGAGAGTGTGATCCTTGCATTTGGATATATATATATATATATATATATATATATATATATATATATATATATATATATATATATATATACTTGAAAAAGAGGCAACCAGCCTCGAAACATCAGACCATGTTTGTTGTTGCTTTTTAACTTTTTCTACTAATTCCATAATTGCCGCTGTCTTCCTCCATTGGTATATATACTGTATATATATATATATATTTTTTTAATCATTTTATTAATTAATAAAATTGGTGTGTTAAATGTTCCCTATTTTATATCAGAATAAAATATTTTTTTACTGTTATGACTTCTAGCTCTGGTCATTAAGCTCATTGAGCTCATTAAGAGTTCGGTTTTTAAAGTTGACATTTATCTTGACATAAAATAAGGTTTCAGCTGTAACTCAGAAGTAATGTGTGCTTGTTTAATGCACTGAGACAAGGATGCATTGAATACAAAGTCAGCGCTTTCGTTTTGCAAGTGTGGAACTGTGTTTAATTTGATTAGTGATAATACATTATTCTGTATATAGTGGCAGGGTTATTTTAAAATAAATGTATTCAAAGTATAACAGCCAGTGAAATATCTGTAACAAAATAATGCCTTATCATTTTATAGTGTGCATGGTGCATTCTGGGACACTATGATAAGCCTGCACATACATACAGTACTGATGAACATTTTAAAGGTGCAAACAAACCATGTTCAAATGTCTCCTACATGCTAGGATGCTGCTAGTGTTTGATAATAAATAGAAGCTCATTTAGAAGTACAGTAGTTTTACACATTGTCAGATATTCAGCGATGGCCAAAGAACTAGTAATGAGGCTCAGGAGACTATTTATTTCCAATGTTCAAAACACAGAACCTTGTTGAGAGCATGGTAAGTTTCTAGTGAGTGCAATGTTACTGCTGGCTGCCTGCATCATTCTTACTGGCAGACAGAAAGACGGCATCTTCTCCCACTGGGCCATGCCATCCTGGTAATGCGAGCTTTTGTCAGCTTTTTGCTGACAATTTTTTTCTTTTAACAACATTTAATGTGTTAATGTTTAGTGAGCCGAGATGTACCATGTTTTAAAAGCACGGACATGCCTTGTGAATGTGTAAATGTAAATTCCAGTTTTTGATTTTACTAGAAGTAAAATAGTAGTCTAGTAAAGTTGTTGATTTTTACTAGACTACAGTGGCCAAGTACTTACACCATGCACGAAACATGATAATAAATATTCACTTCAAACACTTCATCACATGTTACTGACCACAATATAAAAACATGTAGGGGCATAGGGGCATATTTAGTACAGTGTGCATCACAGATGAAGATGGGATGTGAGAAATTGGTCCAAATTCACATTGTTTAGTGTCTGGCTACTTTGCTCTGTAACCCCAAATGATCAGCACTTATCATTGCTGTAAACTGAGAAGCCTGCAATGAGCTTCATAGAATCAGCTGAAAGAAGAGCCACCTATCTCTTGCTGCAGCAGCATGCAGGTACGGTAAGTTTAATTTTATTATTTTCTTTTTTTAACTTTTTTATTTTCTTCAGTGATTGCCTGTGGTCTATCTAGACACCATTTGGATGCTTTGCTCTGGCTGTCAGAGCAGAGCAGGAAGAGGTGAACTGGTAAAAAATCTGTATAATGCCATCTGGTGATGGCATAATAGTCACAGGGCTCCCCATTATTTTTTTACATTTAAAATTGAGTAAATTTGCCAGACAGTGAATAGTTATCAGGATGCTGACAGATGGCTGTCTGGAGCTGTCCACCAACCAGAGTGATGACAGCCATTCACATTATGGAAGATGTCAGAAATAGTGGCGTGTGTCCGCATCTGTGACCGAGTCAGCGTCCCTTACGTCCCATCCTGCAACGCAAGTTCCTGTTTAGCACTGTCCCCAGTCATTATCTGTGGTGTAATGGGCATGACCTTTCCCTGGGGCCTTGTCGGCATCCCACGCTGATCCCAATCCGGTCCCATGCTGGATGGGTGCCGCCATGACACTTGCAGTAACATGTCAGATTCCTCCAATGAATATCCTGTGACCTTGTCACTCTGACCTGTGCATTTGATCATGTAATCAAGGTGTGCACAGGTACTTCCTGGGGGTAATTAATGCTGCGACTTGCAGCCAATCACAGACAGCAAGGGGGGATATAGGTCAGGCCTCTGGCACTTCCTCCTCGGCTTGAACAACTTGTCTGATGCCTGAGTACTCCCCAGAAGTCAGTGTTCTAGGATCCAGGTTCCCTGTTCCAGAGTTATCTGTGAAGTTCACCTGCGATCTGCTGCTGCTGCTACTACTGCTGCTAATACAGTTCCCTGGTTAATCATTCATCTGCCAGGTTACCTTCCAGCCAATAACATCGGTACTTGTGTAGTTTCACGGCGGCACTTACGTAGTCAGCGTAGTATCCCAGTCAGCATCGCAACCAGCAGCATAGTCAGCTGGCGAGCGCACGCGTATTACTTGACGTGTATTCCGTGGCCCCTCGCCTTTTCAGGCTCGTTTTAGATGTCCCCTCGCCATGCTTCGGGCTCGGTGGCTCGCTGCGCTCACCACACTTTATAAAATAAACTCCACACCGACGTGGATAGTTGGGTATGAACAGGTCGGGAGGACGTGGATAGTGGGGGTTTGAAATGGAGGCATTTGCCAGTATGTAACATGGAGCACTGGCAAATGCGTCCTTTATTGTGAACGAGACGCACTTCAGCCCGCACCCCTCCTTTGTGCACGAGACGCACCTGCGACCGAACCCCTAACCCTGACCGTCTCCCTGAAGCGGATACGGGCAGGGTTGCTGTACCCTGCAACACGAATTACTGAGACACAAGTGTATGAGATGTTTGTGCATCTCAGCCAGATGGAGCACCTCTCTGCTGGCGTCTGCATGATCGCCTCTGGTTACTGGCGCTGTGTGAGAGGCGCTCACTAGGCTTGCAAGGGACACTGGGGACAGGGCTGCTGTGGGGACACTAAACTGACTACGCTAGGTTGCCATTGGGCTATGCTAACAGCATAACGTAAGGTGCCGCAGTGAAACTACACAAATACCATAACATCTATGGCTTCCAGGAGAAGAGGTCTGAGCTTTCCAGCTTCCCCCAGCAGAGATCACTATTGGCTTCCAAAGCCATCTACCATCATTGACTGCCTAGTCGACACAGGCATTGACTCTCAAGTTTACACAGTCTGTCAACGGCTCCCAGGCTTTTCCAATCTCAGCTCCCAAGCCATCGACACCCATTTGGGCTCCTAGGCTGTCAACATCCATCTTTGATCCCAGGCCATTGACATCCCTCTCGGCTCCCAGGCCCTCAATGTCCCTCTCGGCTCCCAGGCTGCCAACATCCCTCTCGGCTCCCAGTCCATCTGTATCCCTCTTGGCTCCCAGGCCGTGGACATCCCTCTCTGGATCCCAGGCCATCAACATCCCTCTCCGGTTCCGAGGCCGATGCAGTCCACGGCTACCAGGCCAACACCGTCAACAGTTCCCAAGACTACTCAGTCCACAGCTTCCAAGCCAAGCCCCTGGCCCTATCTCATTAATACAATTTGGTCCACACCACTTATTTTCCAAGCCAAGAGTAAACCACAGTCTCAAGTTCACCAGCACTCAGCCATAACTACCCATTGGCCAGTTAGGTGTGGGAACTTTGACAGAGGGCCGCGACCTGTCCACTGAGTGCAGTCCAATCCTCTTTGTGGGGGTCCCTGGTGAAAACCATCAGTGGAGTTAGACTCCGCACCTCTGTTCAGTCTCACATCATCTCCCCCACCTAGCTGCGTCCTTAGTGCCCAGTGTTCTATGAACTGTCCTTCCTCAAACCTTCTGTGTTTCAGTTCCCTGACCCTTCCACTGGCTCACTGCTGCCACAACCGGGGTCACCAGATACCCAAGTCCTGACAGAAGAATGTAGAGGGACGGTATGAAATCGTAGGTGGGAAAAGTTATCACTTTTTATTGCTTTCTGTGAATGAGTAGCTACTGTCCCCAGTGCATGTTTTGCCTTGGCAATACAATGCTGTTAAACCCTGAGCATTAGTCCAATAGAGTTCCCATAAGTAGTAGTACCAATATCATAATTATGGCTGATGAAGCCACATCAAGTATTATCAAATCAGTCATAATTACCAAATTGGTTTTAACAAGGATCCCATTAATTATGACTGCTTTGTGGGGTTAATATTGCATTATTAAATGTGCAGTCATCTAGGCTATTCCTGATCAGCTCTGGCCATATATATTATACAGTACAAGTAGGCCAGCCAAATGTGGGATCTAATTATTCAAGAAGAGTTTGACCTAGTTGGCACACACTCCCCTGTCCTTGTCCCTGTATGCTACTTTAATGACACACAAAATCACCTATTTGAATTCTGAACATGCCACTACTGCATTAGCCAACATTGTATGGATGTCTTAAAAATGAATATTGAAAAATAATGCAGACTATTTATTATTGTTAACCAAATATCATACTTATGTCAATATCATTACACTTACAGACAAAACTACCACTGCAGGACTCTCCTTTGACTAGGTACTATATTTAATCTTTCAGAGCATATACATCTCATGTCATACAGACTCCAAGGCATACAAGCTTACATTCTTTTAATTGGCTATTGAAATATATTTTTACTTTGCCTCTCAATAACATGGCTGCTCCCAATGAAATCAGTCACAAAATTCAAATGGCGGAACTTACTGTAGTCTTCAATACCATCCACAACTAATGACCCACATCTATAAATACACTTGTCCTTTGTGCTCCTCTGTTATCGTTCCAGTATCATCCTCCATAACTCTATAGTTTGAAAATAGTCAGTGGCGG
Source organism: Crinia signifera (assembly GCF_055691185.1). Taxonomy (NCBI): domain Eukaryota; kingdom Metazoa; phylum Chordata; class Amphibia; order Anura; family Myobatrachidae; genus Crinia; species Crinia signifera. Next base: position 344,278,627 of record NC_139217.1, read on the forward strand.
TTTTTACCTATGCGCTGCAGTCCCCAGGTAAAATCTGCTACTGTAGTGAAGCCAGATGCAGTCTGTGAGACTGCACTGTCTTCACTGTGACTGGCAGTGACTTCCTATTGGAAGTCTGACCTGCCAGTTACCAAGGCATTCCCATTGGGAGGTGTTCCCTCCCTCCCTCTATGGGCTGCCAAGCAGGATCTCATAAATTCCGGGGATTGCGCATGTCCCGATGCCTGTCATCAGACTACAGGCAGCGGGAACACTGTGCCTGTGTGTGGGACAGGGGACAGTAGGAGAGGTAAAAGGTACGAGCTGCCACTGAAAATAACATACAAATGATGGCACTTGAGTACATGCAGTATGTAACAAATTAAAGTATCTATCTATCTATCCATCTATCATCTATATTTCATGCAAGGAGATCATGTTATGAATAAATAATAGAAATAAAATATTATATAGCCTTTCAAATGCATTGGCCAGTACACAGAGAGATTTCTGATAACAGCTGTAGTATCTGAAATATGATTTAGCAATATAAACCAAAGTACATTTTGTAGCTTTGAATAGTCTTTGGGGAATGTTCAGTTTTCAACCATTACCATTTAAGTTGAAACACAAAGTACAAAATACAACCTTCATTACAATATTTCTGCAGATTCATCGCATCCAATTGCAGTGCAAATATGAATGGTATATTGCATAAAAGCTTAAAAATAAATTGTAGCAAAAATGACAAATCAGCTGGACTTAATATTATTCAAGAAAAAGTATAAAAAACAGAAATAAAAAATATGAAAAGCTATTTAAAACATGAATGTGTTATAATACTGTTTCCATTAGTATTTCTGGCATTAAAGCATTTGGGTCCAGGAGTTTCATTATATCTGACTGCAGTTCAATGACAAGAAATGTCTTTCGTCTTTTAGGTTGCTTTCTTGGTATGGTAAAGTGGGGAAGTAGGAGTGCCCTAGTGCGCATACTCCATGCTTGTTCCTAATGGTTCCCTAACCAAGATGGCCTCTAAAACTTATTGCTCATGTGGGGCACCATCTTGCCACTGTGTGAGTGCAAAGGTTGAATGTGGACGTATTCGACGTAGCTGAGAGACTTTGGCAGTTTATCGCTATAGAGCCTGGCAGTGCTTGCATTCACACCACTACCTGCTACTCAGCTTGCACCCGTCTCCGCTCTGCATGACCATTGGGTACTACTGTGACTATAGCTGTACTACATCTGTCTTCAATAAGCCGTAAATAATCCATACTGTATGTTAACTCTTCCAAACCATCACTCTCATTCGGGACGTGCACTCTGCATTGTATAAAGCAGCTCTTGATGACTCTACTCCACCTTTTCCTGATGGTGGCTTCATGTCATATGTTCATGGTGAGATTTATCCATTTATAATGGAATCATTACCATATATCATCCCCTCCTTATCTAGGATAATGTCTGCTAGTGGTCACACAACAGGCTCTCTTACGTGACTCAAGGATGTCCCTTCATCTACCATAATGCTTCCATTGACCACTACAATAAAAATATTGAGCAAAGGGTGAGTATCCTGAAGATACAAGTGGGGATCAATCTTCAAACCAGCGCTGAAATAATATTATCTACCCCACATCCCTTAGGGATAGCAGGCGTCTCCTCTTCTCCGGATTAGAAATGTTCAAATCTGGGGATGATCCAGACCCACGATTCCCAAATATTCTCCAGTGGCTAGGATACTTCTCCTCATAGATGTTTACCATATAGAGGAAGTCGAGGAGAGGAGATAAACCAATGCGTTTCGGACACTTGATGTGTCCTTTTTCAAGGAGGATAGCTGTGAATCCTGTTACCCCCTTTTTATAGGGGCAGTCCATCCTGTAGCCACCAATCACGGGGTCCCAGTCTGTCACAGGCGCGGACTTCCGGCAATGGGCGCTAACTTACGGTCTGACGGCTGTTTGCAAATCTGTGGGACACGTGCTGCCCCACTTCCTGTTTGTGAGGTCCAAACCTTCAGCGCGGGACCGCACAAACAGGAAGTGGGGCTGCACATGTCCCATGGCTTTGCAAACAGCTGTGACCGGAAGTTAGCGGCCATTGCCAGAAGTCTGCATCTGTGACGGGGCTGTGAACATCATACTCTGGAATCAATGTACATGCTCCACACTCCACACTAAACACACACTAAAAAGTTACATAGCAGTAGTCGGTGCCTTCACAAGGGGTAACAATAGAGACATGGGGGTGCGGCACTCGTAGCATATAACAGGCACTTAAAGTGCAGCCAGTTAGTGAACAACGTTTCATATTTAATAAAAATGTGTCATTAGGTAACCTGATGAGAAATTCCAATTAAATTTGAAACGTTCACTAACTGGCTTTACTTTAAGGGCCTTATTCTAGTTCACTCTTTCTGACAAAATCCTTCTTAGATGTGCACTGCAGGGGGGCAGATGTAACATGTGCAGAGTGAATTAGATTTGGGTGAGTAATTTTGTTTCTGTGCAGGGAAAATACTGACTGCTTTATTTTTACACTGCAATATAGATCTCACTTTGAAGTAAAACCCCACCCAAATCTAATTCTCTCTGCACATGTTACATCTGTCCCACCTGCAGTGCACATGGTTTTGCCCATCTAAGAAGGTTTTTGTCAGAAAGAATGAACCAAAATAAGGCCCATTGTAATTTCTAAAACTGTACCAAATCTTCAAAATGAGGTCTGACTAGAGAGAAAAACAAATGTAATAATAAGGAAAGTTTTTGGACCATTTCTGAAATTGAGTTTTGTGTAACAAGCAAAAATATTATTCAATTGCAAAAAGTATCTTAGAAAGCTCAGCTTTATAAAACCGAAATACAATCTTCTGGAATATCAAATAAATAACAAAAAAGAATTATCTATATTTGTACTGAGAATCTGTATATCAGCCGAGTCAGCAGTTTCTAGAAGCTGAAAAGTGCAGAACATAAACAATAATGCATTCAGGAAAAATATTGTGAGATAAATATCTGAGTTGAACCAGACAGACCCAATACATACATCATCGTATTATGTTTGTGGTTTAACTCTTTTAAAACTATTATGTTTAAAAATGTGTGGTTTGCGAGAGTTTTACTAGGGTCATTGTATTTAATGTAATTATTCATTAAATTTGGAGTCCAAAATACATAGGATTAACCAAACAAAGAATCACATTGTTAATGGCAACACAGATTAGATCATTTTACCTGTAAGCATATTTTCAGTAGAGTGGAAATATTCATACCATAATATATTGACAGTAGCATACTGTAGAGTAGTTATGGGAGTCTCCTGTCTAATTGGGGCAATATGATTTTTGAAGTATGTCAAATGCACTTGTATTTGATATATTATGCTCGACTGGAATTTTGCATACTTATATATGTAAAAAATGCATCACAACAATAAAATAACATAATACCCCTTTCACATTGCACTTTTAAAACGGTATATTGCCGTTTTTTTCCCATTTTAAAACGTTTAAGGCTGCAATGTGAAAGTGCCAAAGTTGATTTACCGGTTAAAGTTAACTGGTATTTCAACACGGTTAAAAAACAGAGTCGTACACGGTTCAAAGCCATTTTTTTAGGCAGTGTGAATGGCTCTATTTCAATGGCTTGAAATGTGTCCCTTGGGGGTTAAACGGGTTGAATGTTTGAATGGTATTAAATGATTTTTAAAACGGTTTTCACCTGCAATGTGAAAGGTCTCAAGGCTCAGACCCGTTTTAAAGTCCCATTTAAGAATACCGTGTCATTACCCATTTCTGCAATGTGAAAGCAGTATTAGAGACAGACCCCAGCATAAAATTTCAAATGCTGTTATTTTTTTTCCAAAACATTTTATGTTTATTTTGAATAAGAACAATTGACAAGTCAATGCTTCCATGTTTAATACAATCAACATCTGATTACACAGTGAAATCAAAAGCAAAATAGCAACTATTACTATAACAAACTACACAACATAACATGTGCAGATACGCCTCTGCACATGTGCAAATACCAAATGTCGAATACGGGCCATAGTCAAGGGTGTAACTACCATAGGTGCAAGGGGTGCAGTTGATATGGGGCCCAGAGCTGAAGGGGGCCCATCTTTACTGCATAAATTATATTTGCTATATACATTTATCGCCATTATTTGGTATCTAGGGGCCCTTACAAACTTTTGCTATGGGGCCGACAAATATCTAGTTACGCCCCTGGCCATAGTGCAAATGGCACTGTGCTATGCAGCACCCGATACTGTGCAGCAGAGCATAGTCAATTTCTACTATTTGGAATGAGGGCCATGCTTCTCAATTCAGCATGTCCCCCCCCCCCCCCCCCCCTCCCATGCCATCCCTCCCTGCCAGCACCCCACCGGGACCGATGGAATCGATATCGTGGCTGCCACATTGTCCCATGTAAACAAAGCACTGGTTCTTTTTCCCATATTATAAATGCACATGCCTGTCTCTGAGGAACTCGCTAGCTAACACACATAATATTCACAAAGTTTTTGCTAGTGGTTTAATCTGGCACCATATGACTGGATACACTCAGAGATAAACGCAAACTTGCCCACTTTAAAAATTGGTTTCAGGTAGATTATAGTTGGTGGTAGAATTTTACACAGCGTCCCATTTAGGGGGCGTGTGATGCTCCACCCAAAGGGTGTGTCTAGTTCAATATATGGAGAGATTGTGAACATGGTACTTAGTGTGCGTGTGCACTGCTACATTTGAGAGGAATCTTTTTGAAATGACTTATATCAAAATGTAGATGAGCCCCAAAGCAGTTAGTAAGAACTATATTACACGTTTTACACGTGGTTCCATATAAATGGCTACAAGAGATGCATATAGCCATAGGGATCAGTGGGTCAGACTGGAGAAGAGATAAACTGGATATAAAGTGAAAGGAGATAAAGCACCAGCCAGTAAACTGTGTTTGAAGATGATAGTTGGGAGATGATTGGCTGGTGCTTTATCTCCTTTTACTTTATCTCCAGTTTATCTCTTCTCCAGGCTTAATACATCTCCCCCTTTGTGTTTTATCACCAATGCTGAGAAAAAGTGCTGATGATTCAACGTATCTATCTTTCATTCCTTTATTTCCCAAAAAATGTAACAGTATAATGTGGGCTAGGTGAAATGAGGGAGATTGCTAGCCTATGAAGGAGAGAGGGAGATTGCTGCTATTTCAGGGAGTCTCCTACAGAATGCAGGAGGGTAGGCAGCAATAAATAAATGCATGCCTTTCCATCCTAACATTTTTCACTGGAGAGTATATATATATATACAGTATATATATATATATATATATATATATATATATATATTTATATTTATATAATTGTAGAAGTAACATAGGCACTCTCAAGTCTTGTTTGCAGGATAATAAGGCAGTCTTAAATCGGATAAATCCCAGTCATCAGGGAGCAAAGTACAAACTCAAACAAACAGAATATATACAAAGAACCATCAAAGATGTAGGAGGTTACCCACAGCATGTGAATGGATGTTTATGCTAAACATCCATTCGCAGCCTGTGCGGGCGAACACGCGCAGCGAGGGGGGGTGAGCGGGAAGACAATTACATGGTGAGGTTTGGTGGAATCGCAAGTCAGCGAATTCGCAGCCTTGCGAATCAACCAGAATAACCACCAATGTCCTCATACACTAGTACTTTGTCTTTTTTATTTAAATTTGCATTCTACTCACAATGCAATGATTATTCTGAACTACAACATTTGTACATCTGTGTCTAAAAGTGTATACAAACTATTGGTACAATGCAGCGAACTAGGCTTTTTTCATACCAAATGTGACAGAAGTATACTACCTGGAAATAATACTAAAGAATGACTGCAGCAACACTTAAGCCAGGTACCCACTAGACCACAGGTCTCAGGACCCCACACAGTGCATGTTTTGCAGGTCTCCCCACAGAATTACAAGTGAAGGTGCTGCAGAAGGATGTTTTTACTACATTCAAGTCATACTGAACAATAGCTGCAGCAGCACCTCCTGTACAACTAAAACTTCCTGTTTAATAAACACTTCCTGTATGACAAGTTTATCGCAACAAATAGAGCATTTATCTACGTACAGTACCTAATAAAATTGTGCTGTGCCATCCCAGAACTTCATGCATGCGTGTTATCTAGCCCCCCATGTGCCATTTTAGGGCTGCGGTCGAGTGTCACCCCCCATTTTTTAGTCATGCTAGTGAAATCAGGATGGTTTGCAGGTATGCATATACAAACTAGTTAGATATATTTTTCAACTACAGTAATTAATACTTAAAACAAATCACCTCATATAGTTAAAGGAAACAGCTACAATACAAATATATTTATTTCAGAACTGCACACACAGACGACTTTGGTATAGCTGTATATGCTTTCCAAATATACCTTAACCTTTTACAGACTTTGCAGTAGCAGTCAAGAACCACTGCAGCATAATGAAAAAATGATTAGCTTTTTATATTGTGTCTATCTGTGTGCACTGACCTGGGCAATAGAGGCTGTCACTCCAGTGCCTAAAGCAGTTCACCATTAGAAGTTACTAAGCCTTAGTACTGCATGGGCTACGTCTGTCTGACACATTGAGGTACTTCTTAAAAACATAAAATGGATATTTTCCTTCAAATGCCTCAGTCATTGTTTTTAAAAAGTAAATACGTTTTCTTTAAACAGAGTACACATTTTACACTGAGGTCAATAATCTGTAAAATGATAAAGCATCTTATATATTGAATAGGCAAATGACCTATGCTCAGATAGTACTGAACTTTATATATTCATATAGTACTTGCCTGTGTACTGTGAAGGCTATAATTATAGAGTTGTATACATGTGTATGGCTTGTGCAATGTTTCACATCTAGGCCCTTATTCAGATCTGATTGCAGTACAAATTTGTTTGGAAAATGGGCAAAACCATGTGTACTGCAGCTGGGGCAGATGTAACATATGTAGAGAGAGTTACACTTGGGTGGGGTGTGTTGAAACTGAAATCTAAATTGCAGTGTTAAAATAATGCAGCCAGTATTTACCCTGCACAGAAACAAAATAACTCACACAAATCTAACTCTCTCTGTACAAGTTACATCTGCCCCACTTGCAGCGCACACACCTGCAGTGCACATGGTTTTGACCATTTTCCAAACAAATTTGTACTGCAATCAGATCTGAATAAGGGACGTAGTGTATTTTCTAATTGCAAGCCGTACACAGGTTGATTAACAGGAAGCCAGTGTTTGGGGATGGTAACGGACATTTTTGTGGCAGTGTCTGAGAAAACAAAGGCGTGAGTAGGTTCTGTGTTACGTACGGACTGCACACACTGGAAAAATCCTCTGATGGTGAGTGAGATGCAAATGGATTTTCAGTTCTTTGCTGATCTGCATGATTTCGCAAGCCATTTGCAGTCTTGCACAGTACAGGATTTTACCATTGACAGGGTGGCGGCTATCTGAATGCAGGGTTCTGCAATTTCACAGAGCGGCAAACATGTCTGATTAAACCAGAGTATTTGCACACCGACAGTATTTTGCATTTTTAATGATTGCCACTTTAAAACATTGGTAATTAACAGATTACTGTTAAGCGCTCACCTGGTGACGGTAGTTGATGTTATGTATATACAGTAGGTGACTGAGATAGCACAATGATAAGTATTTAGAAAAGAGTGTTTATTCTCATATAGGTAAAATATACAAAATGCAGTGGATAACCTGGAAACGTGTCGACAGGAGTGTACAGCCCGTCTAACCTGAGATGAGCCCCTTAGGGAATGAGGGTATCAATGGACCCCTTTCAACCATAAGCCCCTAAGGGTTTATGTCTCATGTCAGGTGTCTGTGCTGTGCGGAGCTAGTGGGGTGGGTACCCTTAGGTACTAATGTCAATAGGAGTAGGATGGTATGCACTCCTTATTAGGGTATCCAAAGTCTTGAATGGGTGTAAAGGGTAACAAGTGTGGCAAGGAGCGGCATCCCACTCACTTGCCTTTTACCCTTTCGGTGACCAAGGAGTCTCCCTGCAGTGATCCGGTAAGTCCTTCTGGGTACTAAGTACCCACCTGCCTGTGTGCCACTGCCGTGACCGCAATATCCGGCGTTGGGAGTGGTGGGCAGAATAGCTGTAGTGGAGCTGCTGCCGGCTGCACTCTTTATGTATGGCTCCACAGATCCTGTGTCCCCGACGGATCTGTGGAGGCGTACATACAGAGTGCAGCCGGCAGCAGCCCCAATACAGCTATTATATTAATTACCCTTGCATTTGAGTCTTGATAACTCGGTTGAGTGGCTCCCGTCATACAACGATTATAGCGCTGTAACCAAAACCAATACGTAAAACTTTAAAACATTGGGCAGACTCAAAAGAATCTTGACAATGCCAGCAAGTCTCAGGCTATTACATTTCCCCTTTTGAATAATTACAAACATGAATAATCACAAACTCTTTCTTAATGTGCTAACTAGTGTTATTTGTAATGCTATTGACTTGATCATTGAGTAGCAATATACCAGTAATTTGTTCCATCAAGGGCCAGGAAACATTAAAAAATTGCAAAATTAAAGGATAGGGGGAGATCCTCTAAAGCTTACCGCAGCGGTGAGCCGTCTTTAACGGCGCCGCTGTCTCTTCTCTATATGATCTTTCATCCGGCGGATTAGTGCATCTCTCAGCACTTCTGCATTCCTCTCCTTTTTGGTGCAAGCTTCTCTCCCCACATCTTTGTATTGGAAAGGCGCGCGCACCTTATGCTCTAAGCTCCGCCACGCTAATCAAAGCCTCTTTCTAATTCGCCTCTTCGGGGTTGCGAAGAGGTAGCAATATAGTTTACAAATTGATGGGGTTTTTTGCAGCGGCGTTTGTGGTGCCTTTATTTATAAAATTTTTGGTTTATGTTGTGTTTTTTTGTATTTTTTTTATTATATCAGCAGCATAACAAATTATTGTAAAAATCTAGCCAATCGCAGGACAGGCACAGGCGGCGCCTATTGAAGCCAGTGCGCATGTCTGCACAGCTCAGAGCGGGTGCATGCGCATAAGATAAAAAAAAAAGAAAAAACGGAGATCGCGCAGGGGGACAATACCGCAAAGTGAATGCGGTAATCAAAATGATAGAGAATATTGAGATATCGCCGCGTAATTACGGGAAAAAAATGGTAAACTGACACATTCGCCGGGAATGTTAGAGCATCTCCCCCACAATCTCAAAAAATGGTAGAAGGTGCACATTATCGAGAGCCATATGTACAAAGAAAAATTACATGTAATCTTTGTAGTACTGGATACCACCTTGAATAAACATTGAAAGATGCCTAGACTAGAGTTTGGTATGATAAATTGGTGGTCATCCTTTCGACAGTCATCAGGATGACACTAGTTGATAATCCCCCCTTCCCTGCAGTCTAACCCTGACCTAGGTACACATGAGATGATATTATATATCATTCTGTTGCACATCAGAACAATATATTGGCCATATTGTCTACTGCAGGGGTCCTCAAACTATTTTGCTCTGGGACCCCATCAAACAATAAAAATAATTACAGGACCCCAACAAGTTACTGCAGAAGGTCATCACATCACATGTGTAGTCAGCAGACAGCACATTCATGGCAGCATTGTGTAGGCACAAAATGATGTGACGAGTCTGAAGTAACTGACAATTCAACAGATTTTTCAAACTCCTTGAATTGACTGAGATTTGAAAAGTCATCAGCCTGATGGTCAGCAACATGGAGTCGTGACCTCAGGCTGAGAAGGTCGGGATTCACTTTGGGGCCAGGACCCACAGTTTGAGAACCGCTGGTCCCATGGGTCAGTTGCAAGGTTCCTGCAGTTGGGCATGCTGCACATCTAATGACAATCCTGACATGCATTCTAAATGTGACGGAAAATTATATATAATGTGGTCTAGCAAAATATATGTATTCACGTGGGATGTTGCTATGGGCATCTAATCAGATAATATTATCTTCTAGAAGGTGGTAAATAAATAAGTACATTCTTATTGGTTGCCCATAGCAACATCCCATATTAAATATAACACCCATTTTAGTAAATATACCCCTTCAGTGTCACGCCTGTGGTCTAGCTCTGGCTAGAAGTAACCACAGGTGTAGGGGCGGACTTTTGGGTGACCTGGGTGCCTTTATGAGGCGGCTGTGTATTACCGGGTACACCCTTGAGGTTAAATGGGAGTAGTTACCACAACAGATGAATAAATAATAACTGGTGTTTACTATGCATGCAGATGTAGGAACAGCAATGGCAGCGGATGGTGTGGAGCTATCGATGGCAGAACACAGATGGAGCTTTGTATTGATGATGGAACACTGATGGTGGGGAGATATGGATGGCAGAACACCAATGGAGCTTGCAATCATTGGTGGAACACCGATGGTGTGGCCATATCGATGGCAGAACACAGATGGAGCTTTGGGATCGATGGCGGAACACCGATAATGTGGAGCTATCGATGGTGAAACCACAATAAAGGTTGGCTAGCTGCACACTGGAATAGCACAAGTTCTTGGAAGGATCAGAGTCCACTGGAGCAGGAAACCTGGAAGCAGCTATAGATAGAGGGAGAGCATCATGCAGGTAACAGAAGTTCTTGGAATGAGCTGGAGCTGAACAGGTTAATACCAGCAATACTGATAGGAGCCAGACTGTGCAGCAGGATGCAATCAGCCAGTCTCAAAGAAAGTATTCCTTATAAGAGCAAATGCATAGGTAGCAGCCAGGCTGCAGCCATCATTGAACCGGCCATTTCACAGGTCTCAACCCAGTATACTTATAGCAGCCAGTGTGTGGTGATTGTGACCAATCAGTACACTGATTGGTGCCAACGTGCTCAGGTGATGACAATGACACCAAAACCAGTGAAAAACTCATGCCAACCTCTTCCTGCATCAATCATTTATGTGTTTACCTTTTCCTTGTGTTGACCTTTTTCCAGTGCCGACTGTTTAGTGTTTACATAGACCATGTTAAAAATACAAAAGTTTCTTATTTGACAAAAATGTAATGCTAGGCAGCAGCATCTCAGGTCTCTTGAATGGCAGAGCAAAATATTAAAAATACAGTATATACTGTATATAGGGTTACCACCTAGTCCCTTTAATTCCGGACACATGTTAATTACACAGGTTCTGTGGCAGTTTAAAATCAGGTGAAGTGGAGTCTTGAAGTCAGCCAGCCACAGAACCTGTGTAATTAATATGTGTCCGGAATTAAAGGGACTAGGTGGTAACCCTAACTGTATATGGATTTTTTACAAAATTTTAGCAGTCACAAACCCAATATATCCTAGTAAGTAGGGCTATTTTTGTGCAGGCTCTAGCAGGAACTGTGGCCCTTATTCTAGCTCACTCTTTCTGACAAAATATTTCTTATGCTGTGTACACACGGGGGAGATAGGGGCTATAATCGCTGGGAATATGGTCGCAGGCGACCATATTGCCAGTGATTGGGAGTGTGCCCCGGCGATAAATCGCTGGATGCGCGCTCCTGTTTTCTGCCTCATTGTAATCGCTGGTCGCAGGAGCTTGCTCCTGCGACCAGCTAATTACCTCTGCAGCTCCCCCAGCAGAGGTTCGTTTTCAACAGCGACCATCTCTGGTCGCTTGTTGAAAAGGAGACACTAAGCAATATATTGCTCAGCAATATATCTCCCCCCGTGTGTACGCACCTTTAGATGGACAAAACCATGTGCACTGCAGGTGAAGCAGATGTAAAACCCCACCCAAATCTAATTATCTCTGCACAAGTAACACCTGCCTCACCTGCAGTGCTCATGGTTTTGTCCATCTAAGAAATATTTTGTCAGAAAGAGTGAGCTAGAATAAGGGCCACAGTTCCTGCTGGAGCCTGCACAAAAATAGCCCTGCTAGTAAGTATTTTAACCATAATCATAACCCTTTCCCACCGCTCCTACCACCTAAACTTAACCAGCGGTGGTTGCAGCAACTGTTACAATCTATTACATTTTTAACTGTATTTTAAAAAATATGGGTACTCTTTACTTAGAAGGGCGCCCACGATTTTGATCGTGGGCATCGTTAGTAAAAAATCTCGGGCATCTCGGGCATTGAATGCACTAAAAAATCGGGTGCGATCAACCGACGAGATGCCCGAGATTTCCCATAGGGAACAATGTTAAATGTCTCAATTGACCCAATTTTCCTGTTCAATGCCTCAATTGACCCGATTTTTCCATAGGAAACAATGTTAAATGGGCCACAGAGGCCAAATAGGCACCCTGAAGTGTATAATGGCCACCCGAATTGTTAACGCCACCCCACGATCAACGTCAACCCGATGCGTGGTGAGCGCAGCGAGCCTGCGAGGGGCGGCGGTACGCGTCCTATGACCTTTTCATACCCCCACTATCCACGTCGGCGTGGAGTTGAGAATAGAAAGTGTGGCGAGCGCAGCGAGGCGAGCGCAGCGAGGGTACGCGGACAGCTGTGAAGTCCGCGAGGGGACGCGGATACCTGTGAAGGTATCCGCGTCCCCTTGCGGGGCTCGCTGCGCTCGCCACGCTTCGGGCTCGGTGGCTCGCCACACTTTCTATTCTCAACTCCACGCCGACGTGGATAGTGGGGGTATGAAAAGGTCGTAGGACGCGTACCGCCGCCCCTCGCGGGCTCGCTGCGGGTTGACGTTGATCGTGGGGTGGCGTTAACAATTCGGGTGGCCATTATTCACTTCAGGGTGCCTATTTGGCCTCTGTGGCCCATTTAACATTGTTTCCTATGGAAAAATTGGGTCAATTGAGTGTTAATGGCGATTAAATATGACCAGAGAGACGATAAGTGAAAAGCGCATGTTACGTAATAAGTCCGCAACCAACGTACCCTTTATACCTAACTACGTGCGTACAAAGCGTAGCGCAGCGTAGCGTACCTTTTATTGTATTATGTATACCAAGAACCAATACCTTAATCAGAGATTCCTTCGCAGTACTTTGTCTCTAATCTGCGAATATACCTTAAAGGACAGTGTCCGTAATATACCTTATCGCTATTATGCGAATAAACAGACACGACCACTGTATAGAAATAAGGAGATAAGAACTCCGTAAAAAGGTTGTATTTAAGTCCCTAATGGACAAAAAGGGGGGTTACAGAAATAAGAATAAACAGGTATAACAAGTGATACAATATACTAACAATGAATACTAAACAGACTCTGCTAAGGGGAAAGAAAACAGATACAAGACACAATCAGCCAATCAATACAATAAGAATAAATACCGTTAATGCAACCGTTACCGTTCTCATCAAATATGCGAAGCGCAGTCCGGTCAGAGCTCACTATCGTTCAGGGATGAACTATAGTCCGGTGGTAAGTCAGGGAAAGGTAGATGTGCCGAAGAGACTTTGGCTGCTCTGGGTCGCCTATCTTATAGGGTCAGAAAGGGGAGGTCAAAGGCCGTTCTCATTGGTCAGAGGTCGTATGCCAGGTCAGCTGTGATTGGGGGGTAAGATGATACACCTGGTTTGGCTAGGTCCAGGGGAGTGAACTTTAAGAGTCCTTTGTTTGGTGGTTTCGGCGTCAGCAGTGATAAGAACCGGTTTCATCTAGATTCCTTTGTTACATACTTTCAACAGAAACTGTCCCTGGAATATGGATTATGTCCATAACTATCGAGCCGTGTATATTGCGAAATATTCGCAATGACCGGAATACTACGCATAAGAAACGGAACGGAACGGTACTAAACATGATACAGACAGATGTATGCAGGGCTAACTAAGCTATGTGTGGCGTTCTAAACCTTTAACTATATTTTATTTAGTGTCAGTATGTTATTATGAATTTATGTGTGATAGTATGGCTACTCTTCTAGTCCACTTTGTTACACATACTCGGGTATGGAAACTTTATTTGCGCAACTCTGCGAACCAAAATGGCGGCCATACTATCCTAAAATGGCGTGTGTGTAACTCGACTTCCATAGTCCACCCTTTAACAGTAAATATAAAACTGTTACATAAAAAAAAACATTTTACACTGCAATACAGAAATTAATAATCCTAACAAAGAAATTGGGATCCATGAAATAAACATATAAGGGGAGTAAACCATCTGCTCTTGGCCGATCCAGGATCACGGATAAACGATGGGCCGCATTTATCGAACAATCTACTCAGGGTCACGAAGGATAATGTACAATTTTGGGATAAAAATAAAAACAAGGGTGGTTACAACATATACACGTTCACAAATATGGTTTCTTTAAAGGGAGGTGGTTTCGATTCTAGGGTCATATACCAAACCCTGGTCTTCCTCTGTATCTCTCGTTCTTACACTCATGATTTCGGTACGTTTTGTCTTTCCCCGGGTCACCACCTTTAAACATTTGAACAATAGCACAAAGACTATGATGGCACCACCGATACAGAGAAGGAGTTTTCCTATGCTAGCTATGATCCCTTGCGCCCATTCTCCTAAACCAGAGAACCAGTGCATTTGATTCAACCAGGAGGTCCATTCACTAACTTTGTTACCTATTTCTGCCAGGCTGATATTATGTTCCCTTCTAAATTCTCATTTAAGCTGAAGAATCTCATCCATCCGATGATCGATGATTTCTTCTGGGTCTTCAGTATTGTTGGTGATATATGTACAACATTTCACCCCAAACTGTGTAGAGAGGGTGACACAATATCCTCCTGTCATAGCTGTCAGATAGTTCAGCACCATCCGATGTTGGACTAGCTCTCTTTTATATGCTTGCGACTCCTTCCCAGTGTATCTAAAGGTGTCATCATAAATCTCAGTGATGTTATCTACCAAGCTGGCTAATGCTTGTATATATTTAAAATTTATGACTCCTCTGGCGGTATGGGTGATATCTAAAGCAATGAGGAGTTGGATACCGAACGACTCGTGTATCATTTCAGAAGCTAGGGGTTCTTTCTTGATTGTTAAATCCCTTTTATGGATTTGGTCATAATGGGTATGAGTGTAAGGAGGAGGTATGCCTCTGTGTATGCTCACCATCTCATCATGGGTGAGGGTCATCACTTCAGGTAACACTCTGCCTAGGTAACAAATTCCAACGTAGTTCATGGAGAGCCATTTGTACGCCCTTCTACCACAAATATAATAAACATCGTCAGGGAGAAAATAAGGGACAGAGTATTTCATGATCTTGTCACACATTATCCATAAGAACATTCCCGTCCCCTGCTCCCTGACTTGTTCCTCACAAGTTTCTGGCTGTAGGGTCATATTACAGTAGCCGGCTGATACTCTGCTGGCCATCATTTTACTTTTCTTCACCGTGTAGACATATTCGTGTAGACATATTTATAGTGTCTCCCACTGGTTCGGATTTTTAACAACAATTCTTTATCAATAGGCTCTCCATCTGGACGCTGGGAGTAAGTTATTGTCTGGTTATGCCATGTCACTTCCCAAGTACCAATCGCTCTGGAACTCGAGAAGTTCATACATACCAGGGATTTATCCACTTGGTATGGGTGTAATCTAAGACTAGGGGACCTGGTATACAGGTATCTCTTATCCAATGGCCTCCCCTTATTTAATACGCTTATCTCTGAAATATTAAGCGGGTATGGGACTAGGCCTACACTACTCCTTTTATGTAACACTTGTGAACACACCCAGCATTCTGTTTGGTTTAAGACCTTACCCACTAGTGAGTGGTAATCACTCAAAGGATGTCGGCCTGTAGTTGCCTTACTTGTCGACTGACATCGCTGGATGCATTCTTCTTCCATTTTAGGTTGACAATATCTACAGACACAGTACTCACCAGACAATAACTCATCACATAGCCCTTGAACTACGTTTCCCTCATACCTTTTACCTTCTCCTGTCATGGGCAAAGTGTCAAGCTGGTTTAGGGATTCTACCTCACCCATATCTGGGTCCATTATTACAGAACTCCGCTCCGATTGCTCTAGTATGTGGCAGCCACAGAGTATCTTGGGATGAAGAAAAGAACACAGAAAGAAAACAAAGAAATATATGCATAACTGTGAACCTGTTGCTTGGAGTCCTTCCATCATCTCTACCAGGGGACTTTTATTTTGCTCTGCTCTTGGACCTTTGTTCGCTCAGGTTGCTCGACCTTGGCTGCTTCTCAGTGTTCCCGAAACAATGCTTCTAGCGACACTTCTTCTCTTTCGCTCTCTGCACACTGGGATTCTGGGTTACTGGCTTTCTTGCAGTGGGACGAATGTATCCAAGTCTCTCTCTCTGCGACTTTAATTGATGTAGTGCTGGTCAACAAAACTTGGTACGGTCCTTCCCAACGGTCTATCAAACAACCTGAGCGTAAAAAATTTCGGATCATAACAAAGTCTCCTGGTTTAAGATTATGACAATTCTCGGTAGGCATATCAGGGTTCAGTAAATTCAGCTGCTTTTGTTGCTCCCGTAGCTGTTTGTTTAGCTTTAGGATATACTGTACAGTTAGCTCATTGTTACATTTGAGATCATCCTGTGGGTCTATCATGATGTGTGGCTGCCGATCAAACAATATCTCGAAGGGGGACAAGTTGAGCGGAGTCCTGGGAGTGGTCCTAATGCTATACAACACAATAGGCAGTGCCTCTGGCCATAACAACCCTGTTTCAGCCATAACTTTACCCAATTTGTTCTTAATAGTACCATTCATTCTCTCAACTTTGGCGCTCGCCTGGGGACGATATGGAGTATGAAGTTTACTATTAATCCCCAGGAGTTTACACATGATTTGGAAGACCTCTCCTGTGAAATGAGTGCCTCTGTCACTCTCAATGACCTTTGGGATACCATATCTACAGACAAACTCCTGACATATTTTCTTTGCTGTAAATGTAGCAGTGTTGGAGGCAGCGGGGAAAGCCTCCACCCAGCTGGAAAACATGTCAACACAAACTAATACATATTTCAAATTTCTGCAGGGTGGTAACTGTATGAAGTCGATTTGTATTACCTGGAAAGGGCCTTCTGTAGGAGGGATGTGGGATGGCTCTGTTGGGATGGCTTTTCCAACGTTCTTCCTCAAACAGGTGAGGCATGACATTGCCACTCTACCTGCTTGAGAAGCGAACCCTGGTGCACACCAGTAGGCCTTTACCAGCTTGCACATACCTTCCTTCCCAAGATGTGTCAGCCCATGGGCCGCCTCGGCTAGACTAGGAAGGTATGCCCTGGGGGCCACTGGTTTCCCGTGTCCATCTCTCCAAAGTCCGGTAGACTCTTGGCCACATCCCTTCGACTTCCATACTGCTCTTTCCTGTGGGGAACACAAATTCTGCATGTCTATCAGTTTGGATGTGGATACCATGTTCAGTGTACAAAGGTTGGTAGGATGGGTGAAAATATTTACAGGGCATGCGGCCCTTTTCGCTGCCTCATCAGCGTGGCTGTTACCAAGTGACACCGGGTCCTTCTCTGATGTGTGAGCTTTGCACTTGATAACAGCCACTCTGTCTGGAAGCTGAATAGCTCCCAGAAGTCTCCTAATGTATGTCGCATGCGCCACTGGTGTGCCAGCCGCCGTCATGAAATTTCGGAGACGCCATAGGGCTCCAAAATCATGCACTACTCCGAAAGCATATCTGGAGTCGGTATATATGTTAACTGCTTTTCCCTGGGCAAGTTCACATGCTCTGGTCAGTGCCACCAGTTCCGCTACTTGTGCTGAGTGAGGTGGTCCCAAGGGTTCAGCTTCCACAATACCTTCTCCATCTACTACCGCGTAGCCTGTGCACAGCTCTCCCGTGTCCGTCTGTCTATGACAGCTACCATCTGTGAATAAGGTTATGTCTACCTCACTTAATGGGCTGTCGCTTATGTCAGGACGTGCTGTGAAGGTCTGATTCAGATAGGTCATGCAATCATGTTTGTCCTCACCCTCACTAAACTCTGCTTTACCATTTTCAGCAACATTCCCATCACCCTCCACCCTTTGTGCCTTGGAGGGCACATGAGGAAGGAATGTGGCTGGGTTTAGTGTGTTGCATCTTTTGATGGTAATATTTACTGGGGCCATCAGCGCCAGTTCCCACTTAGTGAACCGTGCTGAGGACACATGACGTGTTTGGGCAGAATTTAGGAGGGCAGAGACAGCATGGGGAGCATGAACAGTTAAATCGTGTCCTAACACTACGTCCTCACTCTTACTTACTAGTTGTGCTATTGCAGCCACACTTCGTAAGCAGGTTGGGAGTGAGCGTGCTACTGTGTCCAGCTGGCCACTGTAGTACGCTATTGGTCGGTTGGCATCACCATGTTTTTGTACAAGTACTCCTGCCGCACACCCACCTGATTCAGTTCCGTACAGTTCAAAGGGTTTCCCATAATCTGGCATTTCCAGTGCCGGGGCCTTTGTTAGGCTCACCTTTAGTTCCTCGAAAGCCAGCTCAGATTCCTCAGTATGAGAGACCCGATCTGGCTTTGTTGAGGAAACCATCTCTTGTAGTGGTAATGCCAGAATGGAGAATCCTGGGATCCAATTGCGACAGTATCCACACATGCCTAGGAACGTACGGATCTGATGCTGGGTCTGTGGCAGTACCATGTTCTGAATCGCTTGGATTCTGTCGTCGGTGAGGTGTCTCAGCCCTTGGGTAAGGCAGTGGCCCAGATACTTAACCCTGGTCTGGCATAATTGCAGCTTATCCTTTGATACTTTATGTCCTGTCTCTGAGAGATGCATCAGTAGCTGTCTAGTGTCATCCACTGATGACTCCAGTGACTCAGAACACAGCAACAAGTCATCGACATATTGTATCAGTATCGAACCACTCATGGGTTGAAAGGATTGTAAACAATCATGCAAGGCCTGGGAGAAGATGCTGGGGCTGTCTATGAATCCTTGGGGGAGTCGTGTCCAGGTATACTGTACTCCTCTGTAAGTAAAGGCGAACAGATACTGGCTGTCAGGGTGCAAAGGGACGGAGAAGAACGCTGAACACAAATCAATGACTGTGAAATGAGTACAGTGAGGTGGGATTTGCATTAGGATGACAGCTGGGTTTGGCACTACGGGGAATTGGCTCTCAACTACTTTGTTTACCCCTCTTAAATCCTGCACTAGTCTGTAGCCCCTCCCCCGCTCTTTTTCACAGGAAAGATGGGACTATTGGCCGTGCTGGAAGTTCTAACTAGGATTTCCTGTTGGAGCAATCGTTGGATCACTGGGAATACTCCTAGCTCAACTTCAGGTTTTAAAGGGTACTGCGGTATTTTTGGGGCTATCCTGCCTTCTTTTAAGCGGATTTCTACTGGAGCTACATTTGCCATTAGCCCAGCGTCCTGTCCATCTTTAGTCCAAAGGGAACTCGGTATTTGTGCTGTAATTTCAGCTACCCTAGATGGATTTGATTCTACAACAGTGGAATACAACATTAGCCTCTGAGGACTGTCCAGCATATCTTGCACTTCTTGTGTAAGATTTCTAGGAGTGTCCAGAAATACCCCATCGGGGGTGCAATAGATGACACATCCCATTTTGCATAGTAAATCTCTACCCAGGAGGTTAGTCGGGGCCGCTGCAGCCAACAGGAAAGAATGTTTGGTATGCAAAGGCCCGATTGTAACCTCCGCTGGTTTCGTCAGTGGGTAATGTTGTATTTTTCCTGTTACCCCAATTGCTGCTACTGATTTGTCAGTGAAACCCAAGTGAAGAGGAGTGTTGAGAACAGATCTGGCCGCCCCTGTATCAACCAAAAAGGTTTGCCTTACTCCAGCTATATCAACCTTCACCTGAGGTTCCTCTCTAAGGTGTTGAGTTAATCTAACTGGCTGTAGGATACAGGTATGACCTGTTTCCTATTGTCTGACCTGGGTTGCCCTTAGCACAGTGTCAGCCATCAGATGGGGAGGAGGCATGTTGCATGACCTGTCTGTCTCCTCCCATTGTCTAGGGGCTGGGTATCTCCGTGTCTCACCTTTGTGAGATTCCCATTCTCGCTTATGTGTCTGATAATTCCTGGGGTTTCCTAACCTACAATGAGCTAAGGTAGTGACCTTCCCCATTGCAGTTGTAACAGATAATTGGTTTTCTACCTGTGTCCCTGGTGTTTCGTTGGTATGCAGTTTTGTTTGGGGCATTAGTAAGGGCTTGGATGCTAACCATCA
The DNA here is from genome assembly GCF_055691185.1 of Crinia signifera. Taxonomy (NCBI): domain Eukaryota; kingdom Metazoa; phylum Chordata; class Amphibia; order Anura; family Myobatrachidae; genus Crinia; species Crinia signifera. The sequence continues at coordinate 344,298,756 of NC_139217.1, forward strand.
TCAGTTTGTCAGTTTGCAGTTCCCTGTGCTTCTTAATGTTGCGGTCGTGGTCCACAGCAGATTCCCGTAGGGCATCCACTGTCATTCCACGCCAGTTTGGGAAAGAAGTTTGGACTCTGGCTCTCAGGTTTTCCCTAAGCCCTTCCACCAGCACAGAGACAATCATCTCCCTCAGGTGGGGGTCGTCCTTAGGCTCGGAGACACCAGTGTATTTTGATACCTCCAGTAAGGCCTTAGTGAAATAATCAGCAGCAGTTTCGCCATCCTTTTGTTTGATGGTGAAAATCTTGCTATATTCCACTGCCGCAGGAAAATATACTCCCAATTGTAAGTTGATTAGGCGTATATTTTCCTGGTTGATCTCATCATTTATCTCCTTGTCCACTTTCAGTCCACTATCCTGAATGAATTTCGGGATGTCTATGTGAGTGGGGAGACAGGCCCTCAACATGATTCTCCAATCCTTGTTGGTGGGCTCATCAGAGTTTCCCAGATCCCTTACAAATTTCCGGCACAATGCTAGATCTTTCCTAGGATCAGGGAAATCTGAAATGATGGACCGCAGCTCTAATCGTGTCCATGGGTTTAGCATGGTCATCTTTCTGGTAGGTATCACACCCTCTCTGTCTGCCTTACCATAGGGAACCTCCAGTGTGCGCATAGGATATGTTTGTACCACATTCGCATTACTGGGACCTGCTTGGGAGTCGTCCGTGTCTGTGCTGTGTAGTGCATCATTACCTGAGTCCAATACTATGCTGTTGGCATCAGCCGTCTCCTCCTCCTGTGCTGGGGCCTCAACAGCGGGTTGAGCTTTTCCCTCAATCATATTAATTGCATGAGAGACGGCCAGTGTCAACAGCTGCTCGTTTTCCTCTCGGGTTTCCTTGTAAGGGGATAAGACAGGGTACAGGTTAGCAACGGATACATTATTACTTATGCCTTTCTTATGAGTCATTAACCCCTTCGGCACATATGGGGGTGGGGGAGCTGATTCTATTGTGGCAGCGGTTGCATTTATATTGTGGCTGATTGCGTCTGGTATTGCCAGACCTCTGATTCCCCATTGTTCCTGTCCTTCCTTCTGCCACAATTTAAGAATATCTATATGCTTCACTCTCTCCTTACGACTGGAGAGTAGGCATATTTAATCTTTTACTGCCGATAATATTTCCGGATCGAAGCTACCAACACTGGGAAATTCTAACTTGCTGCCTTGTGTCATTTTTCTCCATTTATTTTGGTAAACAACTGCGAGTTCACCGTGCTTACAGCACATAATAAAAGCAGCCGATCCTTTTGGCCGGCTTGCTTCCTCCCTAACATGCACGTTATCACAGCGTGACCCGTTATTACCCATAATTACAGGAATAAACGTTCACAGCTTAATAGATATCGGTGGGTTATTAATTGTCTGAGAGCTCCCCAAACACTCACTTCTACAGCTTCCTAGAACATCCCACAGTCAAGCAGGTGCGAAGGATACGAGGTACGATACTCAATCACCAAGTCTTTCAACTAGCAGCGAACTTCTAGCCAACTTGCTTGGTGCGGCACAATTTTTCCAGGGTATAACAAACTTGTTTTCCTATACCCCCAAAAATTGGATTTCTAAAGTAGCTAATCGGAAACAAGTGCGTTCCGATGTATCTTCTTGTACCCTCCTAGCGGATCAGTTCCACTGAAGGGGCAGTTCCTATGGGCACGTCGTCACGTACACCCTGTCCTAACTGGACTGTCCTACACTGGACTACACTGCGCTTGAGTCGTGCCGTCACACACCCGTTCGCCTCAGTTATTTTTCACACTGGGCGCTGGTTACACCTTGGTCTTATGCGTATATCTTCCCAGGCTGGTAGCTTTTTACTAGATACTTATGCAGGTATAAATCCCTTATAATACGCTATAGGAATCTATTAAAATAATGCTTGAGTTGCTTGCTTATGAGAAAATGAACAAAAGAAAAAAAAACTTATTTTCTCTTTATTAAATCACCGCCCCATCCACAGTATATTACTATACTGTTTTAAATAAGGCTAGTGGTTCAATACTGTTCACCTTTGAGTTCCTATGTGTGCTGCATGTGCAGTACCAATGAACAGCCACGTGTGTACGTGCGTTGCTCACAGGCCGCCGATGAATCGGCCACCCACGTGTTCTATAGTGTATTTGCAAGGTTGCGCTCGGGTTTCGCTATACGCAGTAATTGCGAATAAATCCCTTAACTCCGTCCGAAAGTTACGTATCAAGATGCGAAATAAATCCCGTACTTAATCCGTAAATCACGTACAAAGATGCAAAACTTTCCCGATATGGGCACGTGCGCGCGCACCTTGCGTAATATACAATAGACGCTTTACGTTACTGCAAAAGGCCCAGGGCTTGTCGCCACGTGGCGGAGTCTCTGGTTTTGCAGTAACTAACAATAAAAGTTATAGTTTTGCACAGAGGGGATCCTCTATGTACTATAATAAACACAGACACGTGTGCGAACCTTATCGCACGTGGTTCATATACTATAATGAACAAGCAACTCAAAACACTATACCCCGTTAAACTACTTGTGGCAGGCAGAAGTACAGTTTACTAAACACTTAATATATGTTTTAAAACACGTAGCTTTCACTTATTGTACTCCGGGTTCAGCGCTAGCACTTCCCGAACCCCGCACCGCCGCGGACTCGGCCTATCCAGCAATGGAAACAAATAAATACTTCCACCCTTTTGCTGGTATAGGTCGGGTCGCACGCCTGGTACTGAGTTCTGGAATGTGGAGCGGACGGACGAGCCCCCAATTGTTAATGGCGATTAAATATGACCAGAGAGACGATAAGTGAAAAGCGCAGGTTACGTAATAAGTCCGCAACCAACGTACCCTTTATACCTAACTACGTGCGTACAAAGCGTAGCGCAGCGTAGCGTACCTTTTATTGTATTATGTATACCAAGAACCAATACCTTAATCAGAGATTCCTTCGCAGTACTTTGTCTCTAATCTGCGAATATACCTTAAAGGACAGTGTCCGTAATATACCTTATCGCTATTATGCGAATAAACAGACACGACCACTGTATAGAAATAAGGAGATAAGAACTCCGTAAAAAGGTTGTATTTAAGTCCCTAATGGACAAAAAGGGGGGTTACAGAAATAAGAATAAACGGGTATAACAAGTGATACAATATACTAACAATGAATACTAAACAGACTCTGCTAAGGGGAAAGAAAACAGATACAAGACACAATCAGCCAATCAATACACTAAGAATAAATACCGTTAATGCAACCGTTACCGTTCTCATCAAATATGCGAAGCGCAGTCCGGTCAGAGCTCACTATCGTTCAGGGATGAACTATAGTCCGGTGGTAAGTCAGGGAAAGGTAGATGTGCCGAAGAGACTTTGGCTGCTCTGGGTCTCCTATCTTATAGGGTCAGAAAGGGGAGGTCAAAGGCCGTTCTCATTGGTCAGAGGTCGTATGCCAGGTCAGCTGTGATTGGGGGGTAAGATGATACACCTGGTTTGGCTAGGTCCAGGGGAGTGAACTTTAAGAGTCCTTTGTTTGGTGGTTTCGGCGTCAGCAGTGATAAGAACCGGTTTCATCTAGATTCCTTTGTTACATACTTTCAACAGAAACTGTCCCTGGAATATGGATTATGTCCATAACTATCGAGCCGTGTATATTGCGAAATATTCGCAATGACCGGAATACTACGCATAAGAAACGGAACGGAACGGTACTAAACATGATACAGACAGATGTATGCAGGGCTAACTAAGCTATGTGTGGCGTTCTAAACCTTTAACTATATTTTATTTAGTGTCAGTATGTTATTATGAATTTATGTGTGATAGTATGGCTACTCTTCTGGTCCACTTTGTTACACATACTCGGGTATGGAAACTTTATTTGCGCAACTCTGCGAACCAAAATGGCGGCCATACTATCCTAAAATGGCGTGTGTGTAACTCGACTTCCATATGAGGCATTGAACAGGAAAATCGGGTCAATTGAGACATTTAACATTGTTCCCTATGGGAAATCTCGGGCATCTCGTCTGTCGCATCGCACCTGATTTTTTAGTGCATTCAATGCCCGAGATGGCCGAGATGGGCGCCCTTCTAAGTAAAGAGTACCAAAATATGTTTAGAATAAGTGCAAATTTATGCTCTACAGTATGTTTTATATATGTGCATGCTTAACCCCTTCACGACATTTGACGTATATATACGTCATGGTCGGGAAGTACTTCCCGACCGTTGACGTATATATACGTCATGACTTCTAACTGTCACTGCGTCTAGAGACGCAGTGACAGTTAGGTGATGTCTGCTGTCCCTGACAGCAGACATCCCCCCTCGTCGCCCAGGGGGGGCAGGGGTGCCCCCCCCGGTCGGCGATCGCTGTGATTGGCTGTTCAAATCTGAACAGTCAATCACAGCGTTTCCTGTGTTACCGGCGGCTAAGCCGCTCGGTAACACAGAAAACGGTGGTGATCGGTGCAGCACCGATCACCACCGAGCGGCAGCACCCCCCTCCCACCCGCCGGGCACTCACCCGGCAGCAGCAGCAGCTCCAGCGGCTCCACCGCTACGTCCGGAGCGCACGCTGCGCTCCCCTCCTCCCCCCTCCCCCCCGCAGCAGCAGCAGCAGCAGCAGCAGCAGCAGCATCATGCTGCTGCTGGAAAAGTTAAAAATAAATTAAAATTAAAAAATGTGCAAATGTGTGTATATATATATATATATATACACACACATATATATATATATATATATGTGTGTGTATATATATGTATATATATGTATATATATATATATATATACACACATATATATATATATATATATATATATATATATATGTGTGTGTGTGTGTGTGTGTGTGTGTGTGCGTATACCGCACCGATCACCAACGATCGCCAGCCCCCCCCCCCTCCCACCCGGCAGCCCCCCTCCCTCCCACCCACCCGGCTGCCGCAGCGCCAGCACCCCTCCCACCCCCCCGCCAGCCGCAGCGCCAGCCCCCCTCCCAAAGCTGGTGACCAAAATGGGGTCACTTGTGGGGGGGTTCCACTGTATTGGTGCTTCGGGGGTCTTGCTAATGCGACATAGCACCCGCCATTCATTCCACCACCAAAAATCACTCCTTCCCTTCTGAGTCCTGCCATGCACCCAACTGGTATTTTTTGGTCACATGTGAGGCATTGCCGTACCCGGGAGAAATTGGGGCACAGATTTTGGGGTGCTTTGTCTCCTTCATTCCTTGTGAAAATTAAAAATTTTGAGCCAGAACTGCATTTTTGTGTAAAAAATTACATTTTTTTACACAAAAATGCAGATCTGGCTCAAAATTTTTCATTTTCACAAGGAATGAAGGAGACAAAGCACCCCAAAATCTGTGCCCCAATTTCTCCCGGGTACGGCAATGCCTCACATGTGACCAAAAAATACCAGTTGGGTGCATGGCAGGACTCAGAAGGGAAGGAGTGATTTTTGGATTTTGCAGCACAGATTCTGGTTGAATGACCCCCGAAACACCCATACAGTGGAACCCCCCCACAAGTGACCCCATTTTGCAAACTACACCCCTCAGGGAATTCATCTAGGGGTATAGAGTACATTTCAAACCCCCCGGGGTTTCACCAATTTTGATACAACTGAGCTGTGAAAATGAAAAATTATTTTTTTTCATTTTCACTGCCCAGTTGTACCACAATTGGTGAAACCCCTGGGGGTTTGAAATGTACACTATACCCCTAGATGAATTCCCTGAAGGGTGTAGTTTGCAAAATGGGGTCACTTGTGGGGGGGTACCTAACTTTTAGCATCTTATGGTGCCTAGAAACCTACATGGTGCCTAAAAAATAATCTCATAAAAAGGAGGCTCCAAAATCAAGTAGGTGCTCCTTCTATTATGAAGCCTGTGGTTTGGTCACCGTGCACACTAGGGCCACATATAGGATATTTATGAAAACCAAAGAATTGGGGGAATCAATTTTTAGTCACATTTCTCTAGTAAAATCTACTGTGTTCCTTAGAAAAATGTATTAAAATTGCAAATCTGCAAAAAAAATGAAATTTGGAAATTTCACCTACACTTTCTTTTAATTCCTGTGAAACACCTAAAGGGTTAACAAACTTCCAAAATGCTGTTTTGAATACTGTGAGGGGTGCAGTTTTTGAAATGGCATCATTTATGGGGGTGTCTCACATACAAGTCACTCAAAGTCACATCATAACTGACCTGGTCCCTAAAAAAATCAGAGTTTGAAATTTTCTTGAAAATTTGAGAATTTGCTATTCATATTTGAAGCCTCCTAGTGTCCAAAAAAATGAAAATGAGGTTGAAATAATGATGGCAACATAAAGTAGACATATGGTCTATGTTAGTTATTCACTATTTTGAGTGGTAAGATTATTTGTCTCACAAGCAGAAAATTTAACATTTTGCAAATCGCAAAATTTTCCATTTTTTTACGACATTTTGGTATTTTTCACAAAAAAACACAGACTGTATCGACGAAAATTTACCACTAACTTGAAGTACAATGTGTCACGAGAAAACAATCTCAAAATCACTGGGATAAGTAAAAGCAAAAAAAAGTTATCCCCACTTAAGTGATACATGCCAGATTTGAAAAAAAGGGCTCTGTCAGGAAGGCAAAAACTGGCTCTGTCATGAAGGGGTTAATTGATGAAATTGGTGTGCAATGAATTGTGTTATATACTGCTTTGTTACTTGAAATGTTGATACACAGTGCTTAAATGTTTATGTTGCTAGGAGCAACCGCAAGCAGGCTTTTAGTACTGCAGCGAGACCTTGAGGAGTATAATCAAGGTAATTAGCAACAATTCGAGACATCTGAGTTGTGGCTATGTATGAGGAGACTGAGCGATGCCAGGCCAGCCCTCTGATGAAGTCCGTGTGACGAAACGCGTAGGGACGTGGCCTAGCGACGTTCAGACTGTGGAGTCCAGGCGAGAGTGACATCTCCGGCAGTGGTAGCAAGGTGTTGAACACTGTCATTTATGCTATATGCTTGCCTGTGGGATTCACGACACCTGTATGGTTCAGCATGGAGCAGCCGGTTTTATGAACTGAGTGCATTACAAATACTGAGGAAGGAACTATTTCCTTGATTATCGCTTATCCCCTCTGAAAACTGAAAGTGACTCAAAGTGGGGACTTGCTTTGAAAGCTCTCATTGCAAAAGACGTATATATCTTATTAACCATTTGCGCACTGTTTATTTTTTCTGATATATATATATATATATATATATATAAATATATATACCTGACAGCAGCTGGAGTGCTGCAGTTCCTGTCACGTATATATTGCCGATTGGAGTCGTCTGCTGGCACCCGCTGAAGCTGTGCTGTTAAATGGCTGTGCCGGACCACCCTGCTTCCTACAGTATATACATATATGTATATATATATATACAGGTTGAGTATCCCCTATCCGTGCATCCCCTATCCGAATTATTCCAAAAACCGTGGTTTTTGGAATCATTCGAATTTTTTTTTTTTTAACCCCCCCTAACCCTCTTTTCATACTTACCAAGTCCCAGGGCGTCCACAGCAGGCCTCCGGCATCTTCTACAGGGTCTCCAGCGGTCCCAGGAATGCACTGCGCGAGTGTGCGCACGCGCCGGTGACGTCACCGGTGCGCGTGCACACTCGCGCAATGCATTCCTGCTGTGGACGCCCGGGGACTGCACGGACACCGAGGGACCACCGGACACCTTCAGGGGACAGGTAAGTATGGCTACAAAAATTTATTCCAAAAACCGGAAAATTCCCCTATCCGGAATGCTCGTGGTCCCGAGCATTTCGGATAGGGGATACTCAACCTGTATATATATATATATATATATATATATATATATATATATATATATATATATATATATATATAATATATATATAAAGTACACAGAGGAGGCACTCCTGAGGCAACCACAAGGTATAGATGAGATATATGAATAACGCTGGTGCCTTCCGATAGTAGGGTTCACCTACAAATGTAGTAATCCTGGCGGCGGCACTCAACTATAGAAATAACCACACCGTAGGCAGTGGCTTGAGCCGACGTTTCAAACCCTTCTGGGTTTTTTATCAAGGTGCAAAGAGATATATATATATACAAAATACCAATTTGTGCAAAGTCTCTGAGATATTTGTCTATGTCAAGAAATAGGTAATGGGGCTTTAAAAGAGGCTTGCTCAAGCCTCAAACGAAAAAGGACATGTGAAGAAAACAGAAGGAGCGCACCAATGAGCAAAAGTATCAAAGTTTACTAAAAACAAATCATCAGCTCACATACATGATAATAAAAGACTGTCGGCATATCACTGTATCGCCCAACACTCGTCCACATCAAATATGCATGTTGAAGGGAACCCAGCACGTAAGGCAATATCAGCGTACTCCTCAGCAGAAGACACCCGGCGGTGTACAAACAACCGCAGCTGGATACACGAGATGGAAACCGGACGGGACAGCGAGTATACAGATCAGCATGTCCAGAAGCCACGAACCAACGCGTTTCGTCACTGGGGACTTCGTCAGGATTCGGGTTCGATGGTAAGTATGGTAGGGTTTATATAGCACGCTAAATAGCCTCAACCAGCAGTAAGTAATTAAGCACAGTGTTTCAGCAGATACAAGTATATGGCTAAATTTAACATATTCAGACCAGTGGAAAAAGAAACATCACTGGCCGAAGTTACATTCATATAAAATAAATAAATCACAGTTTAATAGACACCTAAACGAAAACATATATGCGCAATAGCAACATATTAAAACACTTATAATTCAACTTCTAAAAGTATGCCAATCATGCATAATAGTGGATACTTTCTATCCCTTAAATATATATATATATATATATATATATATATATAGAGAGAGAGAGAGAGAGAGAGAACAAAAAAGAGGGCACTCACCAATCGCTGAATAAATGTGAAGAAAAACGATTTATTGTTGCTTACATGCCATGGTGTTCACGGTGGAAGGACCTGTTCTTGATACTGCTTGGCTTTGACAAAGGTCTTTGTTGAGACCGAAACGTTAGCCCTGTCATGTAAGCAACAATAAATAGTTTTTCTTCACATTTATTCAGCGATTGGTGAGTGCCCTCTTTTTTGTTCTCTGTTATTTGGATATTTCATCCTTGGAGTGAGCACCACCGTGGTGACTCGTTTGTGATAGGTGCGGAATTTCCTGGAGTATATATATATATATATATATATATATATATATATATATATATATATATATATATATATATATATATATAGTAATGTTCCTAAAATCCAGAATCATATAAAAAAGAAAGAAAAAGAGAGAAAATAAATTATTAGTATATAATATAAAATATTCGCAATCATTAGGAGATTACCAATGGTTGTTATGAAGTAAAATGAGAAAAAAAAATGAAATACATAATCAATAACACAAGAAAGGAGTAGTGTCTACATCTATCTGCCCGGCATCGACAATAGACCTGCCACTAATGGTACGGCGAAGGAGTGTTACCTCAAGCTACAACGCCAACCAAAGGTGAATCCACATGTCGACACTCGAGTGGAGAAAAAGGGGTGATGTCGACACCCTCATTCAGACCAATGGGAGACATAGTATTTAGCGTATCCAATAAGTTTCTCTCTTACTTAATTTAGTAAGGATATCACCACCACTCTCATTAAGTGTTATATGCTCAAGAGCTTTAAACGAAAAGCATTCCAAATAAGATGAACAACATGAAGCAAAGTGTCGAGGAACGCTGTGAGCTAAAACTTTATTTTTAATGCTCCTAGTGTGTTCTAAAATACGCAATTTCAAAATTCTTTTAGTTTTACCAAAGTATCTTTTGCCGCAACTACACTTCAACATATAAATGACGTGTGTTGTGAGGCAGGTCATCCGGCTTTTTATATTCCAGAACTTAGTATATGGTCAGCTTTCCAAAAGACAGCTCTTTCTCTATCTGAATATTAACATACCTTGCATTTATTGCACGGGTAAAAACCATTGGTCATTTTTATAACTTTATATATATAATTTAAGGGCTAGAAAGTATCATAGAAACATAGAAACATAGAATTTGACGGCAGATAAGAACCACTTGGCCCATCTAGTCTGACCCTTTTTTAAACATGTTACCTCAAACCATATTTGATCCTTATTTTTTTGTAAGGATATCAATATGCCTATCCCAAGCATGTTTAAATTGTACTACTGTATTTGCCTCTACCACCTCTGATGGGAGGCTATTCCACTTATCTACTACTCTTTCTTTGAAGTAATTCTTCCTCAAATTTCCCCTGAGTCTTCCTCCCTCTAGTTTCAGTGCATGTCCTCGTGATCTGCTGCTCCTCTTCCTGTGAAGAATGTCTCCCACCTGTACCTTGTTAAAACCCTTGATATATTTGAAAGTTTCTATCATGTCCCCCCTTTCCCTTCTCTGCTCTAAAGTATACATATTAAGATCTTTTAGTCTTTCCTGGTACGTTTTGTGATGTAGGCCATGCACCATTTTAGTTGCCCTTCTTTGTACAGTCTCTAATGCATTTATATCCTTCTGGAGATATGGCCTCCAGAACTGAACACAATACTCTAGATGAGGTCGTACCAATGACCTATACAGTGGCATTATTACTTCTTTCTTTCTACTGCTGATACCTCTCCCTATGCAACCAAGCATCTGACTTGCCTTCTTCATTGCTTTGTTACATTGCCTACCTGCCTTTAAGTCCCCTGAAATAGTGACACCTAGATCCCTCTCTTCCTCAGTAGTTTCCATTATAGTGCCATTTATACTATATTTAGTCTTTGGATTTTTGCAACCCAAGTGCATGATTTTGCATTTTTTGGCATTAAACTGTAGTTGCCATGCTCTTGATCATTCCTCTAATCTACCTAGATCATCAATCATTTGTTTTACCCCTCCTGGTGTGTCTACCCTGTTGCATACCTTTGTGTCATCTGCAAAAAGGCACATTTTACCCTCAATTCCATTTGCAATATCACCAATAAAGATATTAAAAAGCACCGGTCCAAGTACAGATCCCTGGGGTACTCCACTTGTAACCTTTCCCTCCTTTGACTGTACTCCGTTTACTACAACTCTCTGTTTTCTGTCCTGCAACCACGCTCTTATCCATTCAACTATCTTAGCATCCAATCCCAAGCTTTCAAGTTTATTTAACAGTCTGCGATGTGGGACAGTGTCAAAAGCCTTACTATCCACTATTATGCATGATTGGCATACTTTTAGAAGTTGAATTATAAGTGTTTTAATATGATACTATTGCGCATATATGTTTTCGTTTTGGTGTCTATTAAAATTGTGATTTATTTATTTTATATGAATGTAACTTCGGCCAGTGATGTTTCTTTTTCCACTGGTCTAAATATGTTAAATTTAGCCATATACTTGTATCTGCTGAAACACTGTGCTTATATATATATATATATATATATATATATATATATATATTCGCGTTTGGACCCCAGCAATCAATCCCAGTGCAGTATCTGTAGTACCAGGGTGCCCTCCCAGGACCCTTTGTGTGGTCCAATGTGTAGGTAGGTTTGGAGGCGGCACTCACACGGATTTGTCAGCCTGGTGCCAGACGCTGCTTTTATTGCCATACTGACAAATATATATAGTTTTAATTTATTTTTTGAAGATATACAGTACTGTAAAACCGTATGCATATCCTTTTACTGAAGTAATGTGAAAGGGGATTGAGGGATCGCTGCATTCTCTATTGATGTGCTGGAGGATTGTGAGTTTTTTCTTTTATAAAAGGCAAATGAAAAAGAAAATACATTGGTTACAAGATTGGTAAGACAATGCTTCAAAATAGCAAATATGAAATACTTTGACACAATCAACAAGTAATATATTTGAGAAATATAAAACTGTACTTGTTAAAGCCAATTTAAAAGTAAACACTTTTAAAGCATCTTGAAGATTCCTGTAACACTACACAAAACGTCACTCCTGAGACAAATGACCAATTTTAGAAAAATCGGATTCTTCTCGCTGTGGTTAATCAATTACAATCTCATTACTGATGCAGTGGCTCGAGGAGAGATGAAATCTCTTCTAATTTAGATGAGGCTTTCCACTGCAATCAGTTTGGATTCTGGCAGAGGCGTTGCCAAGGATACAAATCCAAGGGAAGTAGGGACATTGGGGGCAGATCAGCTTTCTGAATTTGGAGACTTTAATGTGTTTAGACAACTAGTGAAATTATATGATAAGGGTTTGTCACACACTTGCGAAAAGATGAGTATATGTGAGGTTGTGTGCGTGCTGGTGCTGTGAGCCTGAGAATCTGCTTGCCTACCGTGATCATAGTTAACAATTGAAAAATGAAAATAGATTAAGAATTATGGTGTAGGCTTGTCTGTCACATCTGACCTCCAGAGCCAAATTATTTTGATAAGGTAACATCAGCAAATCAACATATCCTAATTGTAGGGTGCAATGGATTATGCTGTCTCTACATAAGTAAATGTTATTAAAAGTATTCCACCCTAATTTTAGAATGTGCATTAAAAACGATGTATGGATGGATGGATTTGTTACAGTATATAATGCAATGGTATATAGGATTACACTTATCAGGCAATATTTCTTATGCTTAAATCCGGTGCCACCAACAACTACTTTTACTACTAGGCAGGCCAAGGCTGTCATACCCCTTGCCCAATGCAGCTCTTAAACGGTAACCCTACGCCATTTTTTAAACACCCCCCCATCTTTACTGTGGGTTTAAACAGGTTTTTAAACGGGTATATGTGATTGGGACAGAAACAGCTTTCAAATGGAAATTTACAGTTTAAAAGCTGCAGTGAGAAAGGGTCTTTATGGCTCTTACCCGTTTAAAGACCATTTTACAAATAACAGGTCATTACCCGTTTAGGCAGTGGGAAAGCAGCATCACCTAGGATGCTAATAACAATTAGTAGATTGGATTCCCAAATCACAGAATGAATGACACTCTTTTTCTTAATCTGTGATGACCATGCAATACTTTTCTTACCATTTATAAATTTAACTTAAACACAATACTCATATTATTTGAAAGAATTATATGAAAAATAAGTGACATTTGGGCAGCCAAATAGCACTATTCACACTGCACCCATCACTGATCGATGCGGCTAAACCCGGCCCCTCAGGGTGTGCTCAGTGCGATAATACAAAAAAGTGGCCAAACATTTGCATACCTCCTGTACTAAAGTGACGTAGAAATATAATCTTAGGTGTCCATTGAACAATTGAATTGCCCCTAGTGACAAAGATACCCATGAATGGTGCAGCAACTGCATTGCACCGGCGACCCTGGGGACTTAGGGGTACACTGTGGCTCAGAAAGCAATGTGTATACCACTGCCAGAGAAATCTTCCATTACCTTAGGGAGGTGACCTAGTGTATGGGAGCTGTATAGGAGAGTCTTGCCGCCTATCAGCGATATTGATCACAGCCACTTATGCTCCTAATTCACAGACAGCTGTGAATGATTCCTTATTCACATATGTCTGCCTTAAAGGTAGCTCACAGCAAGTGTTATTGAACTGATGAAAGTCCAGTGGGCCACTGACTTCCCATCAGGGCCGTTTCTAGACAATTTAGCTCCCAGGGCAAAGAAAGAAAAATGCGCCCCCCCCCCCCCCCCAAATACATAACATGACATAGAAGAAATTGCACGCGCCTACGGCGCGCGCGTCGAAGTAGGGGGTGTGGTTTATTTTAAAAGGGGTGTGGTTTAATATAAGGGTCGTGGTCTAGCAGGAAAACTATTACCTTACATCTCACTTTTGCAACCTGCATGTCCCGACATTGGTTACCGCAGGAATTGTCATTGTCCTCCCGCACTTAAGTTGGCGGGCTGAAGGCCACACAGTGACATAAAAATATAAAGGCCCATACAGTGACGTAGGGCGGGATGTATTAATATACATCGCCGCCCTTCGCCTGGCAGCCGCCGCGATGCTGCCGCATAGGTACACATATGCGGCTAACATCGGGTTGCGGTGACAGAGACCCCCGCGATACCTGTGATGTGGTCTGCGGGGGTCTCCGTCACATCCCGGCGGCTGCCAGTGTCCCCCTGCGTCTCATCCTCCCCCCTGCAGCCGGATGTCCTGCCGGCTGTGACACCTGGGGGAGGAGATCAAAGGAGGACGGGGGGGGGGGGGGGGGCGCGGACGGCAGACGGCGGGCGGCGAAAGACACCAATAGGCTTCTATAGGGTATCGCCACCCAGAGGGTGGTGATACCGTGCCTAGCGAAAACGGGGCGGACGGGTATTGATACATAGGAAAATACGGTAAAACGGGTGTTTTACCGCATTTTCCCATTAGTACATCCCGCCCCTAGTACGCTTCACAGATCAAGGCCAAACAATGACAGGCTACTTAAATCATTATACACTATTTATCCATGATGCCAATTACACATGACGCCGCATACCGTGTTGACAATTACACATTATGTCGCACACCGTGATGACAATTACACATTATGTCACACACACCGTGATGACAATTACACATTATGTCGCACACCATGATGCCCATTAGACCCCACACTGTGATGGCAATTAAACAATTACTCCCCACACCGTAATGCCTATTACACATTCTGACCCACGCGCCGCTGCCGCACAACAGATGCCGTTTACTAATATGCCCCAAGCGCCAGATATGCCCCCACAGTGCCATACATATATGCCCACACAGTGCCATACATATATGCCCCCACAGTGCCATACACATATGCCCCCACAGTGCCACACATATATGCCCCACAGTGCCAAATATGCCCCCACAGTGGCACACATATGCCCCCACAGTGGCACACATATGCCCCCACGGTGCCACAGATATGCCCCCACAGTGCCACGGATACGCCCCAACAGTGCCACACATATGCCCCCACAGTGCCACATATTCCCCCAAAGTGCCACACATATGCCCCCACAGTGTCACACATATGCCCCAAAGTGCTAGAAGCAGCACAACTCACTGACTGGGTCTCCCCCTCCGCTGCCATCGTTGTTGTTGCTGCAGCTGCTTTGCTTTCCTGGGGAGGGGAGGGGAGGGGAGCGGAGCGCATCGCACGCCTCTCCTTCACTGTGTGTAGCTGAGCCGTCAGCCATTCATAGCTCGCGGGCTGGCTCCTGATTGGCTGCCGGCCCGCGAGCTCACTGATTGGCTGACAGCCCAGTGAGCGAGGGGAAGGAGAGGCGCGCGATGCGCTCCCCTTCCCTGGGAAATCAGCTGGGCGCTTGAGCGGCGCTTGTGGCGGCCGGGGAGAGGGGGAAGAAGGGAGGCAGCAGCGTTGGGGGGAGCTGACGGGCGCCCCGGCTGTTAACAGAGGCGGACAAGCCGTGCGGCGCCCCGGGCTGCTGCACGGCTTGTCCGCCTCTAGAAACGGCCCTGCTTCCCATCCCCATCAAGCTACACTCAGCTCAGTGGTGTATTAAGAAAGGAGAGGTCCTGTGTGTGCAGTACACATACTACACCCAGTATATATGCTCCACTGCACCCCTCCCCTCCTATTTTCCACACTATGCAGGACTGTGTGCAGGACTGCACAATGGTATCCATCACTCTCTGCCTCCCTCTGCTACCTCTCTGCATCACCCTCTGCATCTCCCAGTCACCCACTGCCTCTTATTGTCGTCCTCTTCCTCTGCCTGTCACCCACTGCCAAATGGGTGGCCCAATGTTTATGTTTGCACCTAGACGCACTATTTACAAGTTACATTACTGCATCAATTAGGGATGTGATTAATGTGTCTCTGAATGGCTGACTGTAGATCGACAGTAAAATGGTGGACAGTCAATAGTTCAACACCAAATGGTCGACAATAAATGGGTCAACAGGCTCAAAAGGACAACATGTAATTGGTTGACATTGTCTTAAATTGACAGAATTCATTTGTCAACATGTTCAAAATGATCACATGTAACTAGTTGACACCTTTGGTCTCATTATCTTCATCAAGAAGAACTGATTCTGAATAAGAGGCCGGGAGCAAAACCAAAATGGTGGCTGATTTGAAGATTCTTAATACTAATTTTGAAAGTGACTTAACGAAAGAGCAACCACTGAATTTGCCATTATTTTAATGCTATTGGATGAAGACTGAAGCATTAATATGTGACGTGGATAGGCTTGCAATAGATTCTGGTATGTTTTGTTTACAAAACCTGAAATCACATCTATTTGTAACAAAAGTTTATGTATTTATTTATATGATGTATGCAGTGGAGCAATTTTTTTGCTACTTCGCATGTACTGGAGTCACACTGCACATTTGCCATAACGGTTTTGCGACTGAGAGGATTTATTTGCAAAGTAATTTATAGCAAGGGACCAACTGAGGATGGTAACTAGGGTGGTGGCTATTAAAATGTAGACATGTTGCTTGTGACCATGGGGTTTATTCTAGTTCATTCTTTCTGACAAAATCCTTCTTAGATGGACAAAACCATGTGCACTGCAGGGGGGCAGATGTAACATGTGCAGAGAGAATTAGATTTGGGTGAGTTATTTTGTTTCTGTGCAGGGTAAATACTGACTGCTTTATTTTACACTTCAATATAGATCTCACTTTGAAGAAAAACCCCACCCAAATCTAATTCTCTCTGCACAAGTTACATCTGCCCCACCCGCAGTGCACATGGTTTTGTCCATCTAAGAAGGATTTTGGCAGAAAGAATGGACTAGAATAACCCCCCATGTTCTGGGTGTGTCACTGCCTGTGACTTCGGTCTGCCAGTCTGCACTGCCTTAGGGATACTGAAAAATCTGGTGGTTGCATCTTCTTGCACAAGCGGTGGATCTGGGAAGCCTCCATCTGACGTCTTAATACAGTTTCTAGGGGCTGTGACATCCCATATTTTAACTCATGCAAAGGAAAGTTACAAAGGTATCACTTAGCTTGCACTGATTCAAGCATACATCAATCCAGAGGTATATATGTCTCCGGGATGAAAAATGAAGAAAAAGATATATAGTGAAGTATTTAATCACAACATCTAAAAACATCCATTAAAAACATCGATACAAATAAAAAATTTCATCACATCAAATATGACAGTGGCTAGGATGGCTTTTTAGTGAGAGAGGGTGTGAACTGGTATAAAAACACAGTTCATGTAGAGCATATGGGCCCTTATTCTGATCGGTGCGGCCCGATCAGAATATGCGGCCGCAACCGTGCAGGCGAATCCCCGCCTTCCATACGGATCGCCACCTGCCGTCCGTATGCGGATATGAGGCGATCCGCATGAAATTGTACGGGGATACGCCTCCTCCATGGTGGGAGCAGCCCCTGCATTCGATGGTCGCCGAACATCGAATGCAGGGCCGCACGCTCCACCAGGTCCCGCAACACAAGACCACACGGACACTTGTCCGTGTGAAATCATGTATAGGGGCGGGCAGCTGACATCCGGCGATGTCAGATGCCCGCCCCTTACCCACGCGTCACGGCCTCATTACCATGCATACGCCCCGCGTTTGCATGGGAACGCCCATGAAACGGGGGGCGTATGCATAGGGTAATGAGGCTAAGTAGCCCCTCACGCCCCTCTACGCCCCCTGTGCCGCGTATAAAGAATCCGTGCGGCGAAATCGCCTGCACATGCGCAGAGTGACCTCTGCACATGCGCAGACGATCAACATCGGCGGTCCGTCCGCATGCGGGAATTTCCGCACCGATCAGAATAAGGGCCATGATCTGCAGAATACCCCGGGTGATAGCTGCTTCTCCTTGCTCCTGGTGTAAAGTGCCCGTGCTCTGTGCAAAATCAGCTGGATCTGCCGTCCGTCCACTGCCTCATCAACCAATGCGTTTCAACCCGTTACAGGGGTCTTTTTCAAGGTCCTGATGCTGTTCCTCAGCAGTGGACGGATGGCAGATCCAGCTGATTTTGCACAGAGCATCAGGACCTTAAAAAAGACCCCTGTAACGGGTTGAAATGCGTTGGTTGATGAGGCAGTGGACGGACGGCAGATCCAGCTGATTTTGCACAGAGCACGGGCACTTTACACCAGGAGCAAGGAGAAGCAGCTATCACCCGGGGTATTCTGCAGATCATATGCTCTACATGAACTGTGTTTTTATACCAGTTCACACCCTCTCTGGTAATTTCACTAGAAAGCCATCCTAGCCACTGTCATATTTGATGTGATGAAATTTTTTATTTGTATCGATGTTTTTAATGGATGTTTTTAGATGTTGTGATTAAATACTTCACTATATATCTTTTTCTTCATTTTTCATCCCGGAGACATATATACCTCTGGATTTATGTATGCTTGAATCAGCGCAAGCTAAGTGATACCTTTGTAACTTTCCTTTGCATGTACACTTTTTGGTGGAGGTTTGGGAGAACTCCACACACATAGAAGTCACTGGCATTGCAGCTCACTGCGCACTCATAGTCTATTACACTTAAATTCCTTTTGCATATTTTAACTCAGTTGCTTTATGTGGGGTTGCAGCTGTGATGGAATTTGCATCCATCCCTGAATCAGCCCCACAATACGCTTCCAACTCTACATCTAGCCAGTAGTGATCATGACTTGCTTGGAATGTACTATTATTAAATGTAATGACTTCTTTATGCAATTAAAAACAGCAGCACAGAAGGTCACAAAATCCCACAATATGAAGCTGCACTCAGCCTTTTATTTCAGTTGATTGTTTACTTGAAACAGTAGGCAATACCTCACCTAACCTGATCTGGGATTTGCCATCAAACTAGATAAGAGAACATTTCAAAACACCTCCTTTATCTTTCTAAAATCTCTTACCAGCTCTAGAGATATTTTGTGTGATTTATGGCTCTCCCTTTGACGTCAGTAGATGTTCCTAAAGTATCCAAGTGATTTTCGGACAAAATGTTCCTTTATCTCCTGCCTGTTAGGAAATGTAGCCATTAGTAAGAGTAGCTTGCTGTTCTAAATTTACACATTGAATCTTTCTACCAAGATTATTGCAGCGCTAGCTAGGCTTCCATGGAGGAAGACAGCTAAGCACAAATAGATCCTTGTAAGGCAAGTATTCATTTTGAATAGGTTTATATAATAAAAGCTTTAGGGAACTGCATGTCACAGAATGTTCCTACCAGCAGGAGGGTTGAATATGTGGACTAATGCTGTGTACACACGGTCCGATTTCCTTTCCGATGTTGATGATATAGTCAACATCGGATGGGCATCGGATGGGCATCGGATGCAGATCGCAAGGGTTTTAACCCTTGCGATCCCGATCCCGATGCGCGTTCACGTATCGGAAGCCAGAAAGTCTTGGCTGCCTTGTCTATATAGTGCAGATCTGCACTATATAGCCAAGATTGGATGCAAATCGGATGTGCCTTAAGATCCTATCCACGATCCTATCTGATCAGATCGTGGATAGGATCTTAAGGCACTATCCACGAACGTGGTACACATGGTACACACCATAACAACCATAATAACACGTTCGAAAAAATGTAATACGGTTGAAGTGTAGAGACTGAGTTACTAAATTATGTAAAGCTCCACTGTGTTGACTGCAACCATCTAAATCATATAAGAGATTGCTGAAGCATACTGTACATGCATATAGAAGAGTAGCAACCCGCCCCGGCTTCGCACAGGAAGCACTAATTATCTATAACCAGGTGACTTTTGGTGGATGGATGGGGGCGGTCATGTGACAAAGTTTTAGCAGATATCTATAGGTACAGTGCCTTGCTACGCCCAAGAAAACACATGTATTTAAGGCAAATGGGAAATTATATTGGTACTCTTTACCTAGAAGGGCGCCCATCGCGGCCATTGAATGCACTAAAAAATCGGGTGTGATGCGAGCGCAGCGAGCCCGCGAGGGGCGGCGGTACGCGTCCTACCACCTTTTCATACCCCCACTATCCACGTCGGCGTGGAGTTGAGAATAGAATAGTGTGGGGATGCGGATACCTGTGAAGCCCGCAAAGGGACGCGTTTACAGTACCTGTGAAGGTATCCGCGTCCGCTCGCCACGCTTCGGGCTCGGTGGCTCGCTGCGCTCGCCACACTATTCTATTCTCAACTCCACGCCGACGTGGATAGTGGGGGTATGAAAAGGTCGTAGGACGCGTACCGCTGCGCTCGCCACGCTTTGGGTTCACGTTGATCGTGGGGTGGCGTTAACAATTGTGGGGGCCATTTCACACTTCAGGGTGGCTATTTGGCCTCTGTGGGCCATTAAACATTGTTTCCTATGGAAAAATTGGGTCAATTGAGGCATTGAACAGGAAAATCGGGTCAATTGAGACATTTAACATTGTTCCCTATGGGAAATCGTTGGCATCGCGTCGGTCGCATCGCACCCGATTTTTTAGTGCATTCAATGCCCGCGATGGCCGCGATTTTTTTACCTGCGATGACCACGATCAAAATCGTGGGCGCCGTGCTAGGTAAAGAGTACCATTATATTTATTTTATTAATTCATCTTAAGTCCAGCGGATAGACAATGTTTTTTGTTTTTTTATTTGGAGTAAAAACGTATACATTTTTCGATGTGCTAACTCGGGAGCAAGCCACATACAAGTGGCTGTGTGAAAAACATGAATTTTCCAAATTTAAGCCAATAACAGTCAACGATTGGCCTTGTGCTTTTTTGATGGTAATAGCAAAGACAAGACGCAAAGGGAACTGGAACCGCTTGAATTGGAATGCTAAATTGTTGGAAATCATCGGTATGCGTGGAATCAGTACGTCTTCGCCTTTGAATTTGCCACTGATGATTGTTGCCTCAATTAAATTTGGTGACAATTTTTTGATGGTCAATCTGGTTCCGTTGCACAACTTTGGTGAAAATTGCCCCCACCCCCCCCAAAAAAAACAAATTCTGTTGAGCCAATCGCTACCAAACTACACAGGATCAACCGCTGGGCTAATCTGAAGATTGCCTGATAATTTCATCAAAATTGGTCACACCGTTTTGGAGTCCATAGGGAACATACACACATACACACATCGATTTATATATATATATCCTGCCACTTCTCAACAACATGAGATCAAATATCATCTAGACTGTGATAGTCGTTACATCGTGTACGCAATCATCTGTCCCTGTTCTTTAATATATATTGGGAAAACTGTACGTACTTTAAAGGAGAGAGTTGCCATGCACCGATCGTCCATAAAAAAAGCATATGTACAAATAGAACCGTCAACTCCACCTGTTGCCAAGCATTTCGCCTTGTTTAAACATCTACCAAGAGACTTTAATTTTATTCCCATCGACCATGTACCACCTCTTCGTAGAGGCGGCGACCGTGGTAAACTATTACTACAGAAAGAGAGTTACTGGATACACCGTTTAAACTGTATTGCACCTACTGGCTTAAATGAAAATCTATCATTCCATTGTTTTTTGTAATCTCCTCCTCGATAATTATGTTTCCATTCATGATAATTTTTCCAGTTAATATTTATGTTTGCACCTTTTTTGTATCACTATATTTTGTGTCACTCAGCGCGTTCTAACTATGGGCCAACATGGAACTTATTGCATTAGTCCCATTAACTCACATTGTACCGTTCATTGGTATAGTCTTTTTTGATGCTCCCCCGCTCTGTACCAGATTTGTCACACGGCTTCTGTGATTGTCCCTTGGTGACAGGGTCCAGTCACAGCGCCGCCACATCTCTGTGTACAAGACGGCAGAATCATGTGTCGCCAGCGCTTCTCCTGATAGCCAATCGGGATTCGCGCTGTATGGCGCTGAGGACGCCGTCTCGCGTTACCATAGTGACGCTCGCAGTGTCCGGCTTCGGCTGAGACCTGCGTCGCGTCACTTCCGGTGACGCTACGTGGTTTCCACAGTAACAGACGCTGGCGCTAGGTGAGTTACCTGTGTCATGCGTCTATACTTCCTGAACCAGCGGTCAGGTGAGCCAATAGACTTGTTACCTTTAGTAAGATGGCGTGTGATTCGTCATTGTTTTCAGGTACACCTGTGTTTATGATAATTGGTTCTAATTGTTGGCCTCTATAAAAACGCGCTCTGTGAGCCTATTCAGCATGCTCCTGATGACGGTGGTACTTCCATCGAAACAGCTGTTGAGCTAGAATATGGCATCCCTGCAGTCCTGTACCCCTGCTTTTTGCATAATGGATGACGTTCTCCTGCATCGGTAACAAACCTTTTGTCATGATTGTACTGCAAGTTGGATTTTTGCCCTCACCTTTTTGATAAAGACTTTTCATGCTTTCAACTTTAATTGGTGTGCTTGCCTCTAATTGTCCACCTTGAATACATTTTATATGGTTTTTTAGCACCCATCCCCTTGGATAGGAGTGTGCACAGATGCCTGGATCCCCCCCCCATATATATATATATATATATATATATATATATATATATATATATATATGTACAGAGGCGTAACTCTGTGAGGCAATGGAGTCATTTGCTGCCGGGCTCCTGCTCCCAAGGGGGCACCTCTCCTCCCCTGCGAGTTTGAATCAGTTAATTGAAAGTCATCAATATCACTTCTATGGCTGACTCCCCCCTCCTAGCAGGATTATAGGTGTCACACTCTCTTTATTTTAAACATAATATCCATAACATACACACATACATACACACACACATGCATACTAGCATACTGTATATTTATATATGGTGGTGTCTGTGTGTTTGGGGGGGGGGGGGAACCAATATTTATCTTGCCTCTGGGCATCTGGGATGAACTTACGCCACTGGATATATGTTCCTTAAAACCTGAGATGCAATTTGGTGTCCGTACACAGTGATTTATATGTATATGTACACAATGAGAACCAAATTTTGTCAATAATTACTAATTTGTCTAACTATATATCAGCTCATGTATGGTTATAATATAATAAAAACTCTTCGTAAAGGCTTACTGAACATCTTTCCGTAAATTTTTAGTTATAGCACCAGTGTACCCAATAAATGTGACAATCTTATAATACATTTTACAGTGATCTCGGTTATTTTCATAGCCCTATTTTGATTTGTCCTTAAGAAACAACTTATTTAATAAAATATACAATTGGCTAGTATAATATTCACTTATTAAAGTACTTTTGTCTGTTTTCTTTTTTAAAAGAGACAATAGTATTTCTATGGTGTACACTATATAATGTACATGGTTTTATGCTTTACTGTTGTTTGCTCTGATGATATAATAATTGTATGAAATACAGGGCTGAAAAGGATGGAAAAGGATTAGCAATGCCCCAAATTTTAGAGCAAATGTCCTGATTTTCCATAAACATCATGGGCATGAGCTACAGGAACAATGGGTTATTTTGGTTCATTCTTTCTAACAAATTCCTTCTTAGATGGACAAAACCATGTGCACTTCAGGTGGGGTAGATGTTACTTGTGCAGAGAGAATTCGATTTGGGTGGGGTTTTACTTCAAAGTGAGATCTATATTGCAGTGTAAAAATAAAGCAGTCAGTATTTACCCTGCACAGAAACAAAATAACTCACCCAAATCAAATTCTCTCTGCACATTTTACATCTGCCCCCTGCAGTGCATGTGGTTTTGTCCATCTAAGAAGGATTTTGTCAGAAAGAGTGAGCTAGAATAAGGCCCAATATGTGTGGTTTGAAGGCATCAGGATGATTATGGTGCAGTATAAAGGGTCAGCCAATAGGTCCACACCAAATGGTCAACATGGTCACGTTTGACATAGACAAAGCTCGATATGGAAATGTAACACATAAAAAGGATGGCATGTGTTTTTTGCCCTTTTTTGGTGTCAATGTGGACACCTGAGCATGTGGACAAACATGTGGAATGAGTTTCATCGTTTTCAATCAGAGCACACGTGGTTGGTGAAGTGTGAAAAAGTACAAAAGTACTTCATGTCTCGATCATTGTCATGTCAACAGTTTTCTTGTGTCGACCTTTTGCCTATGTTGACCTTGTGTGTATCAACCATATGTTGTCAATCTGCCGACTCTCAACTTAGACACAGTCAATCTACCTACGGTATTAGATACCCAACAGGATACGGTCTACTTTGTTTTAATTTGAAGTAGCTAAAATTAGATAACCAAGTTCAGTTAGTGCATGTTGATGTGAATTGTAGTTCCACTTGGATAACCTAGATTATACCATGGTAATGAGATTTAAATCCCCTTCTCAACAGAAATGTGTCCCTAGAAATGATTTCTAAATGACGTTATAGGAGTGTCTTCCTAAAGCGTGCGGTATAACAATTAATGAAGCCATACAATTGTTTCTGAAAAAAAACAAAAACACTAATATGTTTAACAAATTGGCTTAATGAGAAACATATGTGTCTAAGAAAGGGATGAAGCAATGTAAGTATTTGATTTGGTTAACGTAATAATTCATTTACAATAGCATTTAGTATAATGCTGCTCTACCGCTCCCAGTAAGGCATGGTAATCTTATTCCTTATATGTTTATAACTGTGTACATAATGAAATGATATAACTAATCTTCACGTGTTCATTTAAGCTATTCATAACTCCCCTTCTGTGCGTACATATTGCACCGGGAATGGCAGCTTTAGGGCAAGACATCCATTAGTTATAGAATCTATTTTTACGGCAAACCAAACATTCTATTAATAGGAACAGATTGAGGCTGGGCTACTGGCATGCAGACCAGGTTTTCCTGATACAGCAATAAGAAATCCAAGGAAACAAATTCAGCAAGGTTTGCTAAGCAGCATACATACGCTGCTTAGTGAGCCCATAAATGCCACCTGCTGCCCATCCAAATGGTCGCCCCCCCGCCACCGAATTCCCTCTGTACCATGGCCCTTATTCTAATCGGCACGGTACGGCCCGCGTGCGGCCGTACCGCCGATGTTTTGCCACTGCACATGCGCAGAGGTCATTCTGCGCATGTGCAGCCCCCTTCGCCGCAGACGGATTTCGTCCGCCGCAAAGGGGGCGTATAGGGGCGTGAGGGGCTTCATCCCCTCATTTCCCTATGTGTACGCCCCGCGTTTCATGGGCGTTCCCATGCAAACGCGGGGCGTATGCATGGTAATGAGGGCATGACGCCCTCATTACCATGACATGGGGGCGGAAAGCTGACGTCGCCGGATGTCAGCTTTCAGCCCCCATACAAGCTACCACACGGACGATTGTCCGTGTGGTCTCAGCTTGCGGGGCTGCCGCGGCGTGCGGCCCTGCCTTCGATGGTCGACGACCATCGAAGGCAGGGGGCAGCTCCCACCATGGTGGAGGCGTACGCCTCCACCATTTTGATGCGGATCGCCAGCCGTCCGTGTACGGACGGCAGTGGCGATCCGTCGGGTGGGCGGCCCTTGGTTTGTGCGGTCGGAGCCCCGTGTGCGGCTCTGACCGCACCAACCAGAATAAGGGCCCATGTGAGAGGAAGTATGCGAACACATCTCCTCACATGCAGCCGAAGGGGAGAGACATCATTTGATGGTCACCGTCTAAACTGACTTTTATTTCCGTCGGCCGCATGCCTCCGACAGACATCGGCCCACCTGCATTCCCAGGGGAACGCCCACCATTTTTAGCGAGACGCCCAAAAAACGCTGGGTGTTCCCCTGCTCTGGGCCCAAGTGTGATACTCGCCGAAGGCATCCAAACAAGGGGTCTGCACATGCTCGTATACGTGCCTGTGCATGTGCAGACTCCCCACAAGCATTAGGTCGACATGGGCAAGGGCGACAGTCAAAAGGTCCACATGGGGTTTTTCATAAAAAAAATTGCCCGAATGTCGACACAGTCAACATGGACACTGAAACTTAGCACCGAGTCCCCTCGCATAGCTTGATGCGCTTGCCATGCTTCGGGCATGGTGCCTTGCTATGCTCGCCACACTATTTTATTATCCCACCACACCCTATTTTATTATCCCACCACACCCTAATGGGCATGAAATACCGCTTGACGGCACATGTTGGCTCAAAAAATGACATTTGGGTAAAAAAAAATGAAAAACCCCATGTCAACCTTTTGACTGTCGACCTTGCCCTTGTCGACCTAGTGACATGTCGACCTACACCCATGCTGACCTAGACCCATGTCGACCTTTCTGCATGTTGACATAATGGTGTTGACCCATTGCATGTCGACCCAATGCTTGTCCACCTCATGACCGTATCCCCTTTCACTGATATCAGTGTTTGTTAAATAGAGCTCCACCAAGTTGGTCATTTACTGATTGGGCAGTGCTGTGCTATAAGTAATGTTCCTGCTAACATATTTTTATGCTTTTTTTAATTTAGGCTTTATTTGGACTAGGCAGAAGTAAATCATTTGAATATGTTATAGGTGTTCTCACCATAACTAATAATTGGTGATGTTATGCAAATTAGCTTGTTAATCAAAGCCTTGCTAATGACAATTAACATTTGCTTCTGCATGTGTTATGCTGCTACACAGAATGTTTTCTAGATTGTTCACGGTCTGTGAGCCTTCTTCAGTGGTACGCAGAATGCAACATCAACATAATTTAAAATAGGGATCATTGATTTCTCTGGAGAATCTGTCCACAGTAAACGCAACATTCTAGTGAAACCTAAAATGTAACATACATTTAGAAGAATACAGAAAGTAATCAATGCTTTGAGTTACGATTTATTATAAATGCCTACATTTCATAACACCTCTACAGGAAAAGCATGGGGAGGTGAAGCAGTTGGGGTCTTCGAGGACAGAGCCAAATTTCCACGTCATTAGGCCCTGCCCCCATGATGCCACGAATAATGGCTTTAGGGGCGGGAGCTACAACGATGGCACAATTTGAATAATTTTAGTCCCACCCCTCCACCTGGACCCAAGATTCCTTGTTTTATCTGTGTAGCCATCCTTGGTATCCATGAAGAGTTGCCACTCTTCAGGGGTTGCAGGAGACTACCAAAAAAGTGTGCGTGTTCTGCAACTTCCGATAGAGTATGTAAGTACAGTATGCTATCATTGTGGACTCATAGACATTAGTGATATCTATTTCAAATGATGTGCTGCCTTCATGATAAATATGAAGGCTGCTTAGGTTCAACCAACTATGAATATGAAAAGTGGGTATTTATGTAGTATCTGGGCGCCCGTTTAATAGAAATCGGGTCGGATCGGGCACATCGCATCGCATCGCATGCGACCAAATCGGATGCGATGCGATGCGATGGACCCGATTTTTCCATAGGATTCAATGTTAAAATGGTCTGAGTCCATTTTAACATAGAATTCAATGGGAAAAAGGGGTCCTTTTCATACCCCTACTATCCAAGTGGGCATGGAGTTGGATATAAACCTGTGGCGAGCGTAGCGAGCCACCGAGCCCGAAGCGTGGCGAGCGAACGGTATTCTGTGTCCCCTCGCGGGGCTCGCCACGCTTCGGGCTCGGTGGCTCGCTACGCTCGCCACAGGTTTATATCCATCTCCATGCCCACTTGGATAGTAGGGGTATGAAAAGGACCCCTTTTTCCCATTGAATTCCATGTTAAAATGGACTCAGTCCATTTTAACATTGACTCCTATGGAAAAATCGGGGCATCGCATCGCATCGCATGCGATATGGTCGTATGCGATGCGATATCGCATCGCATCTGATTGTATGCCTTAACTTAAGGCATACAATCAAAAAATCGGGCGCCCAGATACTACATAAGTACCGAAAAGTGCCATCCGCATGTCATCTTATACCGATTTGTATTGTTATGGCCTGCCATGGTAACAGCGTTCATAATTAACCTTCGCACTAAGCTGAGTGATCACATCCAGCAAATTCTCGATTTAGAACACATTAGTTTCCTGATTAAAAAATGCACATGTCACTGTACCCTAAATATGAGTTATAGAGTGAGAGCAAATGTCTGTGGTGCATTTGGTGAACTGTGCAGAATACATCTGTCATGTTCCATTTTTAATTGCTAACAGTCTTGTTCCTTTTATGTGGAAATAAACTGGTCAACACACTTGAATTTGATTGTGTTATTTGTCAAAAAATCAATATAAATGATCATGGGGTTTGGGTTGAGCTAGCCATATGTATATGCACACTAGGTAACTCAATTCTAGGGGCTTCCATGCAGGGGTGGGTGGTAGCCAAACAGTGAGAGCGGCAAGGCAACGTTCTCCAAGCCTACAGCCAAACAGTTGCATTTCCCTTTCATTTTTATTTTTTATTATATTCAAATGTGTTTGCATATGTTAATGTTTTAACCTTTTTATTACATAAAAATATTCATATAATATAAACCAATTGAGACTGTATTTTTTCATTGTAGTAACAGCGCTGCTTCCTCTTTTTTCTTTTTTGTACCAACTATTCCAGCGTCAGCCCCAACAGGGATTGACTACCCCTGTTATCAAGCAGCAGCCTAGAGGAATCACTCATATAACAGAGGCCCTCATATATACTCTCTAGTAGAGTATATAATTGTTTTTCACAGCCAAACAGTGGCTGTTGGCTGCCAGCATTCTCATTGGTAGTTTGCTGGAGCTATCCACAAATCAGAGAGCCGACAGCCATTCACTGTATGAAAGCATGAGTGAAGCTGTGTAAGTGCAGGAAGGGAATGTTATCATTTCTTTTAGTTGGTTCCTGTGGATGGTGGTTAGAGTCCCCACTGCATTGCTTGCTCATAGCCTGTAATGCTGTTCAGATGGCCCTAAATTAGGTTACAATTTATTTTACAATATATTAAATTGAAGCAGGCTTCTCAAACTGCAATGACAGGCTTTTTTACCGATAAGAAATATGTTATCATAGTTTTAAGATTATCTTAACAGAGTAAGTTCTATGATGCAGCTAAAAATAAATACAAGGAAGAACATAAATATATTTAAACCTGTTACCATATTAATGTTCCTATAAATCCCTTTCCTCTGGAAGATACATCATGCAATGTCAGAGTTAGATGCAGTCATTTCCCATACAGTATAAATAAAGAACATACTGAATCCTATTTTAGGTTTCACTGACCTCAAAACATAACAATGTGAATTTGGTTCCTAATCCATATAGTAGCGAAAATATTGGCCAAAGCTATCTATCAAAGAAGAGTAATGATTGTGAAACAACCCATTAAAATGGCCGCTGGGCTATTTGTCCCACAACTGTATATTTGTTATCTTCTCCCAATTATTTTTTGGAATTTAGCACAACTGAGTGGAAAAAATTTCTGTGGTCCATTATTTTGTTTACATCCATAACTATTGGTTGTGATCCTTACCATTAAGCATAATTTGTTGATTTATTGGTGGAAATAAAGATAAGATTTGTTCTGCCAATTCTATAATTTATTATTCTGCTCAGAGGTTTGTTACATGTCATATTTAGTTTTTTTCTCCAAGAAATAGAAATAACTCCAAACTGAGGCACTAGTAGGTAAATTTTCAATATAATTTGCAAATATAGCTCCAACGTTTCGGGGCTGGTACACCCCTTTGTCAAGGATATACAGTGAAAAACTCCTAAACGGTCCAGAGGGTACTGGGGTTTACTACTTATAATCAGAGTGCCAGGCTGCACATGGAACTATATATATATATATATATATATATATATATATATATATATATATATACATATATATATATATATACACACACCTATATATACCTATATCTATAGACAATGTTTCTATCTTGTTCTCCCCTCTAGTGTTCACCTTTTCTATTCTATTCTATGGTGATGGTCTCCTATACACTATGATCTCTAATGCTGACTATGCAATGATGTCATGACATCAGCGCCGACTCCCGGAGTGAAGCCCCGCCCCCTTGTAATGGTGGCTGGAGGCGGAGACGGGGATCGGCGTGTTCACACTCATGGGTGATTCTCAGTGGCATAACTAGATATCCGTAAGCCCCATAGCAAAAGTTTGTAAGGGCTCCCTATTTAGCAACTGACAAATGTATGTAAATCATATTACTTAGACAGTAAAGATGGACCCCCTTCAGCTCTGGGCCCCATAGCAGCTGCACCCCTTGCACCATCATTTTTATTGATTTTTGTATAAACACTAACAATAAAACAACTAAACATAAAGGAAAAGAAGTTGCAGGTGGTTTAGCCATAATTTGGCAGGCATTACAAATATGGTTAAAAACATTAGTAACATATCCTTGCTTAGGAACAGACACGACAAGATATTTTAGAATGGAGACAAGATAGTTAAGAACATAACCCTAAGATCGAGGTGTACCAACACACATGCCTGAAGGTGCCATTCAGGCAAGCTGAAACTTAAGTAGTCTAGGGTGAAGCATAAGATGTACCTCTGTTTTGGGCAGGATTCATTTAAATGTACATCCTGATAATATAAGATGTATAGCACCATAAGACAGACCAGCATTTTTAAATAACAAGCCAACCCACCTACCAGGAACAAATGCCCAAATTAAACCTCCCTGAAACCCCCCCCCCCCCCCAACCCGGTATAGCCTAGTCCCAACTTTGGTATACTTAGTTCCCTAAACATTTTACCCCTATCCCTCTAACCCTATCCCAACCAGACCCACCCACCCCCCGTAACAATAAGGGGCAAAAGACTAATGACCTAAGCTGGGTGGAGCCCAGCTCTCCAACAATAGACAAATGTATATAGAACCCTCAGTGTAAAATAACATGTATCATGTATACAGGAGTATATTTCCATCTAGGTTATTAGATAGCATATAGAAAGGATTATACAAGGATGGGAGTAAAACAGTCACGAGGGTCTTACAGAAATAAACTAAATATCAATCTTCCTACTCTTACAGTCCCCCTCAAATAAAGGATAACATGACACTTGACATACTAGTAAACTAAGATCCCTTAGCTAAACAAGACCTTAACCAGCCACAGTAACCATATATAGGAATCTAGCACACATGAAACTTGTGGATACAATGAGAATACACTATACATCACATTATTACGATTAAAAACAGGATATAGAGAATACAATACATTGTCTGGAGGAAGATCATTCTCCGTTCAGCCGATCTACTAACCTAGATAATAAAGAATAGGTGCTTCATGTATGCAAGGACCCGACCCATTAAACATCCTGTTATGAATTGTTTCTTCTTGCGAAGAGTACCTTTAACCTATTCTTGTGATCCGTTAACCCCCGATGAAGTCCCGTTAAGGGGCGAAACGCGTTGGGTATCTTCCACTGTTTCCAAGTGTCTGAGATGTCTCAATGAAATTTATAAAGATCTGCAATAACTTCTACCACTGTGTGGGAAAATACTTTTTAATAAACATTTGAAATTATATAGACTTTTTACTGTATGCTAGAGTGAAATTACCTAGGGCTTGATTGATCTAATTGTGGTGATCAAAAAAAAAAATATGGGCGCCAACTCACAATTGTACTCCATACTTTCCCCCCCTATCCCCCATCCAACAGGGGATTTGTGAGTAAGGCTGCACCCACACTAGTACTTTAATTACCTGTGGTGCGATGCAAGGGTCTGTTCACTATATATATATATATATATATATATATATATATATATATATATATATATATATATATATATATATATATATATATAGGAATAAAAGAAAAAGAAAAGCGCACCAATGAGCAGATATGAAAGTAGTAGTAGTAGTACTTTTATTTATAAGGCGCCGCAAAGTGTCCGCAGCGCCGTACATAGCAAACAAAAAAAACAAATGACAAGGTAACGTACAGGGTGTGTTGAAAAATACAGTATAAATAGGGGTATAGCTGGTAGAACTAAAATCAGCATCAGTTCAGAAGTAGGTGTCAAAATTGTCGAGGAGACTGAAGATGAAGTAGAGAAAGGGAAGAACAGGACAGGAGCACAGGTGAGGTAATGAGGTAGGGTAAGTACGTGAGGAAGGAGGACCCTACTCATAAGAGTTAACATACTTAAAATAGGTGGGTGGACGAACGAAATACAATAGGATAAGTAGGAACGGAGGGGAAAGGAGGCAGGATAGGAGGATCAAAAGAGGTTAGGAGGAGGGATAGGCTAGTCGAAAAAAGTGGGTTTTGAGGGAGCGCTTGAAGGAGGAAGTAACACTTTACTATAATAAAATTGCTCACATACATGTAAGTTAAGAACAGCGAGTATGCAGTAAAAACTGTGTATAGTAACCCAGACGGCAGCAGTCCGTCATCAGCACTGTGATACAAGCACCAGGCAGGTAACTGGACTTTGCGTCAGGAGTCACGCCTCCTGACAAAGTCACAAGCTGACGAAATGCGTTGGGTCGTTCCTTGGTTGACGCTGAAGCTGCTTTTCCTGACGCTGCTGACATCATCTGATCCCTTTGTTCCGGCCGCTAAGTCCAGCTACCCGCCTGATGCTTGTATCACAGTGCTGATGACGGACTGCTGCCACCTGGGTTACTATACACAGTTTTTACTGCATACTCGCTGTTCTTAACTTACATGTATGTGAGCTTTTTATTATAGTAAAGTGTTACTTTCATATCTGCTCATTGGTGTGCTTTTCCGTTTTTTTCCTACATGTTCTCTACCCGCGGGTTTTGGTGATACCCGCAATAGAGTACAGCTGCACTACATGTGGACTTGATAATATGGACGGATCATTTTAAATTGGAATCCTTTTGCGCAATTAGTGGAACTTTTGTGTATATATATGATTTTTATTTAAATCATGTATTTTCTACCAAAATGTGTGGTTCTGTGAAACAGATATCATCTACTGCACACTCTTCCCTTCCTCCAAGATCTCTGTGAGCTACTACCACTGATTTTATGAGCTGTATTCAGAGGCGTAGGGAGGGCGGAGCCACCGGAGCTCCTGCTCCAGGCGCCGATTGGTTGACTGGCGCCGCCGGCCCGCCCCCCTCCACAAATGATCCCTGCAAGTGTGGTGTGAGTGACGTCTGCATACTTACGGCCCGGGCAGCATGCGCAGCGCCGGCTGCACTGCCCGGCGCCTGCCTCCTGCCCTGCTCGCCCGGTCCCTGCCGCCAAGCGTCACGGGCGGTGAGGCCGGGCGGCGGGCTGACACGTCCTCCTCCTGCCTCTGAATTGCTGCTGCTGCTCGGTCTGGCTTCCGGGCAGCGTAGCAGCACTGACAGTGACACACTGTACAGACCCCTCCCAGTCCCAGCGGCAGCCAGAGTCACCTGTCTCTGACCCCCTCCCTGGCTACAGCAGCGTCACTCATCAGCCTTCCCAAGCGCTGGCTGTAGCCTGGAGGAGGAGAAGGTGTCTTGCTGGCTACCGCCCGTGCCTTATCCCGTTATTCAAGGTGGATTGATTTTTTTTTTTTTAACAGTTAAAGAATGTTCTTAAAATAAACATAGTAATAAGCTTGTTTTTTGTTGGATTCGTGGAGCCTGAGGGGGGGTGGGGGGGGGGGTCGGGGGGGGGGGGTGGGGGGGGGGGTGGGAGAGTAAATCTCTGGCTTCTCCTGCTGCCCTGGCCTGCTGTGCTGTATATATCTTTATTTATGCTGTATATATCTATCTTTATTTATTTATCTTTATTTACAGCTGTCAACATGTTATATAGCGCAGCAGCTTCCTTTAAAGTGTCTTATATAGCGCAGCAGATTCCGTTCCAGAGTCTTATATAGCGCAGCAGATTCCGTTCCAGTGTCTTATATAGCGCAGCAGATTCCGTTACAGGTTGTTGTAAAGCGCAGCAGATTCCGTTGCAGTGTCTTATATAGCGCAGCAGATTCCGTTACAGGGTCTTATATAGCGCAGCAGATTCCGTTACAGCGTCTTATATAGCGCAGCAGATTCCGTAACAGCGTCTTATATAGCGCTGAAGATTCCATTACAGTGTCTTATAAAGTGTCTTATTTTTTACGCCAACACGTTAGCCACGCCCCCAATTCATTACCGGGAGGGGGGGTGCGAAATATGTCCTTGCTCCAGGCACCAAGGTACCTAGCTACACCGCTGGCTGTTTTGACCTTCTCATCACTCAAGAGGTAACAAGGGGATCTACTGGTGGCATGCTGTCTGCCATTGTTATATGTTTGTGCTTAATTTAACATGTAGGAATTGGTTAAATATTACATACTGTCTCTTAATGGAGTATTATTGTACGACTCAAAAACATCACATGTCCGAGTCACCAAATTAAAAGGTCAGTCTGGCTAGACTGCAGGTGCATGTTGTTTACTTGCCTCTGTAACATATGCTCCAGTCTGTAACTGTCTTTTTATGTTACAGTGCTGTATGACTGTACAGTACTTATCCCATGATAATATTATACCTTTTAATATTGACTGCTGTTATCTGCTATCACCTGTATCCAATGTTCCCTCTAATTTTCCGAAGGCTGAGTGCGGAAAAAGTTTATGGCTGTGCAACTTTGGAAGGAAATTAAAAAAATTTGTGCCTCACTTATATATAACTGGAAAATGACATTCAGCATTTGTGTTAACTTTACTTCAAAATGATATTAAACATTTAAACATTCAAAACGCAGCACACAATGTAGTTAATGGGTGAAACACACATTAATTGAGTCCACAACTGCAAAAACGGACCACTGCTGCTTTGTGCGCTCTGTTGTAATGTCTGTGCGCACGCTCGTCAAGTTGTGTGCGCGCGCACGTGCGCACAGCTTAGAGGGAACACTGCCTGTATCCTATTTTTTTTTTCAATAAAACCTACTCTGGTTTGGAGTTAACATGATAACTTACCTCCATGCTCACATCCGCTATGCACATACCAATGTAGAGGCATCTGCCAAATCTGAATATATATTTCTTTAAATAATAAAACATGTTAAATCTGTCTAAATCAATGCAAACAAGATGACACAAATATACACAGCAATATGCTATGTGCGTGGCATACTGTTATTTTATTTCACATTACATACATTTACTGAAAAACAATCTTATATTTATACAATTCTGACTGTCTTATGGTTCATTGAAACATAACCCTCTTGCAGAAACCCTAGTACAACCTTAAACATAAAGCCAGCTGGTGAGTACAACTATTAAAAATATGAAATTCATTTCATATTTAATAATAATAAAAAAATATCTAGATATGGTTTCTATTTACAGGACATAAACAAAAAAGCAGCTTCATTTAGAAAAATCTGTCACCAAATAGATAAAGTGAGATGGGGCACCATCATTGCCCTCCAGATCAATAACATGGATTCTCCACCACCTGCTGCTACTGAATGGGGAGCCAATTCCTCAGTCTCATCATGAAGTCACTCCACCACAGAACAAAGTTACTGATATGACTGCTGCTGTCAATGATTTCACATGTATAAAAAGGGACCTCAATCAGTAGTGTAGCGCCAAGTTTTGCACCTCCCCACCTGACGGGAAAATTATTGCACCCCCCACCCCGTAAATGTAACCCCGCCTCCCCTGCCCTGTCTTACCTTTTCCCTCACTCTGTGGCCGCTGGCCGTGAGCCACAGATCTACCAGTTTGGATCCCGGCGCTCCTCCTGGCTCCTTAGGACAAAGTGATATAAAACAAAGAAATGAGGACCTCAAGTGTAGTTAAAGCAGCTGTATATGGGAGTGTGTAAAGCTCCCTGTATTGGATAAAAAATGGATAGAAGGTTATACAGCGCTGGGTTTATACTGAAAAAAGGTTCTAACACATATTAATCATGTATAAACATTTATTCGACATCAATTAAAACATTAAAAAATGAACATTTTTAAGAGAATTCTCTGAATCACCAATGGGAATTGGGTATGGGCAATTGGAGAGATAATGCTCCAGAGGGTGAAAAATTTAATCATTGCTCCTGAAGAAGACGTGCCAACACGTCGAAACGCGTTGAGCTGACATCAGCATCACCTGCATCTGCACTTTACTTATCCAAGTCTGCATCTGCACTTTATTCATCTACCCGGACCAGCTAAATGATTCAAGGTATCCACAGTCTCAGCTATTTCTTCAATACAAAGACACATCTGGGTTATCCCAAAAACCCGAAAACAACTCTTTGTGGTCTTTCTGAGTGAATCTGGATCCGCTACTCGCTGGATATTCTGCCGGGACTGTTTCCTTCCTCCCTCCCCAGTATATAGGAGAGAGACTGCAGAACACAATTTGGTAACTATCCGCCACTACAGGTGCATCTGTGCTGATTAAATTTTTCACCCTCTGGAGCATTATCTCTCCAATTGCCCATACCCAATTCCCATTGGTGATTCAGAGAATTCTCTTAAAAATGTTCATTTTTTAATGTTTTAATTGATGTCGAATAAATGTTTATACATGATTAATATGTGTTAGAACCTTTTTTCAGTATAAACCCAGCGCTGTATAACCTTCTATCCTTAGGACAAAGTGTCCATCCCAAAATGCCGCCCCCATAGAGCAGACCATTTTTAAGGATGCTAGAGGAGGCAGCTGCTGCCTCCTCTAGCATCTTAAAAACTGTCTGCTCTAAGGGGGCGGCAATTTTGAGATGTACATTTTGTCCTAAGGAGCCAGAAGAAGCGCCGGGATGCAGACAAGAAGATCTGCGGTCCCGGCCATAAAGTATGAACGCGGCAGCGGGGTAATGCAGGTATTGGCAGTATAACAATACCTCCCGCAGACCCCGGTTCCCACAGTTACTCGGCATCTCCCTGCCACCATGGGGTCTGCGGCGCTATTGTTACGCCACTGACCTCAATTCATACCATAAATACACATATGTGTCAATTTAATGCCTACTTAAACCCTGGAGGTAAAATACAATATCATAGAAGCTAATACATGAAATCATATTGAATGAATGTCAATTTTGTACTAATGGTTGGGGCTTTTCAGAGTGTAATAGGGTATGTTAGGGGGGATACAAATGATTTGATGGTAGTTATAGGATGCCAGTGGTCAAAAGACCGACCCTGGCATCACAATATGTAGAATCCTGACAGGGGCTCTATCTACCCCCCTAACTATACCTTCCTGTAGTCTAACCTTAACCCTCCCCAGCAGTCTGACCAACCAGCTAGTTCCTAAACTTACCACGCCCTCCCAGCAGCATAACCCTAAGTCCAGAGACCAATGCCTAAACCTAGCTTCTCCCTACCCCGGCCGCATCCTGATCCTTTTGAGGTTCTGCCACCATTATTCTGATAGCAGTTGAGGATGCTGGCATCAGTATATTGAATGCTGGCATGCTGACCGCATCCCCTGTTATGGAACTTTAGGCAAATTATATTGCTTTTGTTTCACAACAATATCATGATTTGTCAGCACACCTTCGTGTAGTGCCTCCTACCAAGAGAAGCTCAGAAGCCATGGTGCCAGCTGGTCTTCAAAGCCAAAGCTCTGCCACAGGATAGACTAAGAAGAGACATCTAAAGTCAACCACATTCTAACAGAAGTAATGAAACAAAATACATATTGCTTCATAACGCTGGTGATGAGAAAAAAGTATTTTAAAAGTATTGATCAATGACTAACTTGCACCTGTTTATCATACACATGATAGCAGCTGCCCGATTTACTCATCATAAACCAGTGGCGTAACTATATAATTTGCGCCCCCCCGCCAAAAAAATTTCTGCGCCCCCGCCTCCATACCTGACAGAGCCGCATCTGCGGTCACTGTCCCGTCCAGTCTCCCGCTGTTCCAGTCTCCGCTGCGCTGCTGCCCGGCCGCATCTGTCTGTGGTCACTGTCTGTGGTCACTCGCTCCCGGCGCCGGCTCCTGCTGATAATGAAAAGTGACTCTTAGAAAATGGCTGCCAAAACTGTCTGCAATACGGGGGCAGCCATTTTCTAAGTGTAAATTTTCATTATCAGCAGGAGCCGGCGCCGGGAGCGAGTGACTGGACAGTGACCGAAGATGCAGCCGGGCAGCAGCGCAGCGGGTAACTATAGCATCGCAGCCCCCCCGGCGCCCATAGTTACTCTGCGCCTCCCCGCCACGGCGGGGGCTGCGGTGGCTTAGTTACGCCAGTGTCATAAACCTCCTAATATATGAATAGGCTGTGTTGTTCTTTGTGTAATAATGAGCCTAATTCAGCATGGATCGCTAGTTAGAGAAAAATCAGTTGCCTGCAATCAAAAAGTTGCAGCCCCCAAAAAAAGAATAAATGCCCCTTGCAAAATTTAGAATGGATCTCAGATAGTGATACATTCACAGATCCATTCATAAAAACATTTTTTTTTTCCATCTGCACTAGTCTAGGGCTTTCACTAATCTGCTAAAGAACCAGGCAGGAAGTGGTCATCGCCAGGGCCGGACTGGCCATCTAGCTCTTCTGGCAAATGCCAGAAGGGCCGATGGCCAGGTGGGCCGAATTTGAGTCCCGCTGGCTGCTGGCGCCGGCTGGTACTCTCCTGTGTTCGGTGGCGCTGGCCACGGCTCTAACAAAATGGTTGCGGCTTCGGGAACATGGCCGCTGGCCTCCTGCACTGAGGAACTGTCTAGACAGTGCAGGAGGCTGCTACAGAGGGCGGGGCATCGGGCGGGACGAGGGGCAGGAAGGAAGCAGCGCAGCCTGCCTGTGTTGATCCTCACAGCACCATACTTCCTACTTCTGACCGGCTTGTGTACACATTTCCCCCTGCTAGTGCTGCAAGCCTGCAGCCTCGGTGTCCATCCGGCGGCTAAATCAGCTTCACAGCCTCACAGCCTCAGGTAAATAGCACATGTACAGGGGGAGAACAGGGAGAACAGGGCTGAGGAGTGAGGACACCACAGGCTTCTCCCAGAGAACTTCTCTGAGAGAAGCCTGTGGTCTCCTGACTCCTAAGTCCTGTTATTGTGCCGGGGGAGCAGCCTGTGGTGCCCAATTATTGTGCAGGGGGAGCAGCCTGTGGTATTCTGTTATTGTGCAGGGAGGACAGCCTGTGGTGTTCTGTTACTGTGCAGGGGGGGCAGCCCACGATGTGTTCCATAATGTGTAATGCCTCCTTTTTCTGATGCCACGCCTCCTTTCCATGAGACCACGCTCTGTTTTCACCGCGCAAGGGTCCTGCCTGCTGCAGATATGCCTGTGTGCCAAAAATGCCAGGGCTGATTTATGGTCCCAGTCCGGCGCTGGTCATCGCTGACATCAGAGACCAACCTAAAAAACGCCTGGGCATGCCTGTGCTTTCACAAATACACCCAGAAAATGCCATGTTTTTGCCTCTAAAAGCTGACTTCCTGTCAATCAAACTGTGACTTCTATGAGACTGTATTGCGAATTCTCTAATTCGGGATCCATGCTGATTTAAGCCTAATATCAGGTAAATTCTGCAGAAATTCCTTAGCACATGCTGTCAATGCTGCTGCCAATGCCTCTGTATGACCTTTTCTACTTCTTCCTTCAAATATGGCAATACCATTAAGCCAACCAAAGTAGCCATCACCAATATTTGCTAATCTGACCCTGTATGAACTTCTTTCTAGACATCATAGTCCAATGATATGCAATTTCATCAATCTTACCTATCAGAACCAACTGACAAATGCTTGATGTATTCCATAGTTTGCATTTATTCTATGTGTAAAAAATGGTAACAGCAAATGTAATTCTTGAAGTATTAAATAATGCATTGTGATGTTTGGTTTTGCCCTTTAGTACATCTCACTGTTTACAAAAACTGGCAACCACACTTAAATCTCTCCCTTAGTTTACCAATGTGCAAAGACAAGTTAAAAGGCGAATTTAAATAAAAATCACAACCAGATAATTTTGTTCCTAAATATCTTATTTAAGTCTAAAATCTCTACACCAAAATTTCACTAAACATGAATTTATTCCATAAAAAAAATCTCAATATCCTTTAATGTGTATAGTAAACCATGGATCTCTAAGACATAAAGTGAATATATTGTGTTATCTGTGAGCTACCCAGCGACACATCATATTGATTAAGTGTCTAGAAGAATCATTTTCATAAAATGTCACCTGGGCAAAATCCAATACGCTCTGTGGTAGGCCGTCATTGTCATGTATCATATCTACTTTTCAACATACAGCTCAGGAAAGCCATCATAAGGGGTAAATGCACAAAGCATAATCCCAAGGCTAATTCTCTCACCATACATGTGTTGTGTTCCTAGGCTCCAGCTGCGCCATGTAGTGTAGAAAGTGCATCAATTTGTTTTGTTATACTTTGTTTTGTTATACTCTCTTGATGAGGGTCCGGGGCACAATATTACACAACTGCAATTCTCTCACCATACATAAAGCTATTAACCATACTGCACCAGCATATATCTCTGCACTTATCACAAAATATCTCCCATCTCGACCACTACGCTCTACACAAGATCTGCGTCTCTCTTCTGCACGGATCACTAGCTCCCATTCATTATTACAGGACTTTTATTGGGCTGCTCCCATCCTATGGAATGCCCTTCCACGCACATTAAGACTCTCCACCAGTCTCCAAACTTTCAAGCGTTCCCTGAAAACTCACCTCTTCAGGCAAGCCTATCATATTTAAGTTCTACATGCATAACCCTCCGAGGCACTTATGTATTATATAGCTTCCCTTCTGGACTTGTAACTGCTATGCTATTACTGGTGCCTGTCCTTATGTTTCCCCCCTATATCCCTATAGATTGTAAGCTTGCAGCAGGGCCCTCCTACCTCCAAGTCTGTCTGTTGCTACCCAGTTTGTCTTATCACTGTCTACTATTGTAAAGCGCAACAGAATCTGCTGCGCTATATAAGAAACTGTAAATAAATAAATAATAAATAAATAAATGTGTTGTGTTCCTAGTCTCCAGCTGCGCCATGTAGTGTAGAAAGTGCAGCAAATTGTTTAGTTATAATCTCTTGATGAGGGTCCGGAGCACAATATTACACAACTGCAATATCAAATCCAGAAAAAAAAACATGTTTAAGGTTTACTTAATACTGTTTTTTAATAATGATGGGAAAATCATAACGACAGATGATAAAATATGGTTAAACTTCCAAAATTATTTTATCAATTACTCTCAAATTGTCTGGAAATGAATTCAAAAATTTAAGCCAACTGGATAATCGAGCCTATTCCAATGCATGGAAGGTAAATAAATAATGATCAACAAATGTCACAAGTCTATGATGATGTTATGTCTACACAGATGGCATGTCATCATAAT
Organism: Crinia signifera; assembly: GCF_055691185.1. NCBI lineage: Eukaryota > Metazoa > Chordata > Amphibia > Anura > Myobatrachidae > Crinia > Crinia signifera. Next base: position 344,339,807 of record NC_139217.1, read on the forward strand.
GGCCCTTATTTTGATCTGAGCGGTACGGACCGCGTGCGGCCGTACCGCCGATGTTTACACTCTGCACATGCGCAGAGGTCACTCTGCGCATGTGCAGGGGAATTCGCCGAGTAAAAAATTTAGACGCCGCAAAGGGGGCGTATAGGGGTGTGAGGGGCTTAATAGCCTCATTACCCTATGTATACGCCCAGCGTTTCATGGGCGTTCCCATGCAAACGCGGGGCGTATGCATGGTAATGAGGCTATGACGCCAGTGATGGGGGCGGAAAGCTGACATCGCCGGATGTCAGCTGCCCGCCCCAATACAAGCTTTCACACGGACGATTGTCCGTGTGCTCTAAGCTTGCGTGAGCGGGGGGAGCGTGCGGCCCTGCCTTCGATGGTCATCGACCATCGAATGCAGGGGGCAGCTCCCAACATGGTGGAGGCGTACGCCCCGCCATTTTCATGCGGATCGGCAGCCGTCCGTGTACGGACGGCCGTGCCGATCCGTCTTGTAGGCGGGGATTCGTCTGGTGCGGTCGGAGCCGCATATGCGGCTCGACCGCACCAACCAGAATAAGGGCCAATGTCATCATAATAGTATGTTGATATAATGTCCCTCATGGCCCATTTTTATTTACCTGGAATCAGCAGCAGCATCTCAAGCACTTATACCTTTAAGGTCCCATGATCATAATGACCTGTTACATTTCCTTATATAGGAAATATAATCTTTATAAACAACATTTTTTATTTGAATTTTTATAACAAATGTGAGTGATGCTGGCATTTCTAGTGGATAATTTGCATATCTATAACAGAGATGTTGGCATTCAAAGGGTTAATGGATTAGCTGGGAAGGTTTGGGTCAGGCTTCCGGGAAAGCAGTTGGTGTTGGGGGAGGGGGGGGGGGGGAGGGGACAGTTGCAAGGAAACATAAGTTTCCTTTAGGGATACCCTCGGTCCATAATTATAAGAATCACCTTTAATCACATTTATTTTTTTTCTTTACAATGTTTAAATACAGTACTTAGTTTTATGACATATGATTATTGATAACAATTTTACAAATGAATATGATCTCATTACATTAGTGAGACAAAGATTGATATGTTATTAAAAATGAAAAAAATGTTTGGATTGTAAGAATTCATTACTGAGTCCAGATGTACCACACAATGGAGCTCTAAGTACCAGTGTGTCCCCTCTAATGTTCTGGAACTTGCATGATGAATCTGTACTAATTTAAATAACCTCACGGTGGTACTGATTTTCAGCGCAAAAATCCAATGTTCTCTCCACTTCTCATTAGTGCTATTAGCTACCTTAGTATAAATGCTCAGGCAGTATATTAGTATTCCAACTGGTTTAACAGTGGACTAGCACAGAAAAATACATCTTAATTGATATATGTTTTACAACAATTGAGGAGATTCATCAAAAGTCATAGGGCCAGATGTATTAAGCATCAAAAATTGATAAAATGGAGAGTGATAAACAGCCAGCCAGCTCCTAACTGCCATGTTACAGGCTGGGTTTGAAAAATGACAGGTAGGAGCTGACTGGCTGGTTGTTTATCACTCTCCACTTAATCACTTATTGAACCTTGATACATCTGGCCCATAGATACCAACCAATCAGTTTATGACTGTCATTTTATAGTCTATGTTTGAAAATGACATTGGTTGATACAACGTTTCCACTTTATCTCTTTCCAAGCTATGCTAAATATCCCCAAAGTTTAACATTAAAATTAGTTCTCTACATCATTAATACCACTCGTCAAAATCAATAGGAAGGCACAAAATCGACTAATAGTTACTTTATAGAACATGAAAACATGCAAAGACGTTGAACACCATAAAACATAAGGAGGTAATTTCCCTTGTTTTCAGTTCAAGATCACTATAATCAAAGCAAAATATTGAGGTTTATTTACATACTCACATCTTTGCGGACTGTGTCTGGTTCTTGCTGTTGCGAAAACAATGTACAAATGAAATTACAGTTAAATGATAGTGACTACAGATTGCGGATGGGCATACTTTAATGAAACAAAGGGTTGGATGTAATGGGAAACTATTTTGGTCTAATTTTGAGAAATGTCTGATTTCTCAAAATCAAAAATGCAATAGCGTTCAAGTTCACTCAAATTCAGAAGGTTTCGGCTCTAAGTAAGTTGATAGTCAGACATATTTAGAGCAGGTTTATTTGGGCAAGTTAGAACCAGCAATGTTTAAAGTAACTTTCAAGTGCAAAATTAGAGAACATTTGTATTAAACGAAAACAATAAAAAAAATTATTTCTAGCCTTAAAGATGCTAAATATACATTTGTCATACATGTAATTTTTCAGTTTTTCCATTTAAAGCATGTTATGCATATTGTGATGCTAACTAGATGCATAAGCATCATTTGCTGATTAAAATGATATACAGCATGCCCATAGGCTAATCTAGAATTATGGTAATGGATGGTCCCAAATCCAAATACACAAGCAGGGCGGACCTTTGTGAGGTAAAGCTGACAAGGAGGCATGGCGTCATGGGAAGGAGGCGTGGAATCACAAAAAAGGGCATGGTATTACACTTTAGACCACACTCCGTAATGCCCATTACAAATTTTAGCAAACTCCGTAATACCCATTACACATAAAGTCACACACCATAATGCCAATTACACATAAGGCCACACACCATAATGTCCATTAGATACTACATAACAAACTGTAATGCCCATTACATATTTGACACATACAGTAAGTGCCGCTTACCTATGTGCTCATTGCTAGGGGGTTCTTGCTTGATGCCAGGGGCTTTATGCTCGATGCCAAGGGGGCTTCATGCTCATTGCCAAGGGGGAATACATGCTTGTTGCCAAGAGGAAACTAAATGCTTATTGCAAAGGGGTAGTGAAATTGCTGGTTGCCAAGGGGGGTAAGGGAATTGCTCATTGCCAAGGGTTGGGGGAGGGAATTGCTCGTTGCCAAGGGGGGGAGGGAATTGCATGTCGTCAAGAGGGGGGGTAGCTCGTTGCCAAGGGGGGAGGGAATAGCTCATTGCCAAGGGGGGGAGGGAATTGCTTGTTGCCAAGGGGAATGTCTAATGCCGCTGGACGCACCTAATTCAAAGAATTGACAGCTGGGCAGAGAGCGCTGTGTGCTGCCCGGCTGTACTCTAAGCAGGAGCATCAATATTTTCAGTTCTCCCGCTGGGGTCCGGCAGCCAATCAGGAACGACTACCAATACCATACCACCAATGCTGCTCCTGATTGGCTGCGGGCGGCCCAGCGGGAGAACTGAAAATATCCTGCTTAGACTAAAGCTGGGCAGCACACAGCACTCTCTGCCCGGCTGTCATTTCTTTCAATTAGGTGCGTCCAGTGGCGTGAGACATCTCCCTTGGCAACTAGCAATGTCCTTAGACTAAACAGCCGGGCAGCGCACAGTTCTCTCTGCCCGGCTGTCATTTATTTAAATTTTATGCGGCTGGCAGTCTAATGGGTGGTCCGGTGCACCCCCGGATCACCCCTTAGATTCGCTTATGAACATGCCTGTATACTGTACATAATTGTGATTTTATCTGCATAAATAAAATGTTCTGATACAGCATTGTTTCACAGGCAGTCTTCCATTATTTGTAATGCAGACACAGGGGGGTATGCAATCCCTGTTAAAGTCTTATTTGGCGATATGTTTAGTTGTTTCGCCTGTAAATGTTGTAGTTTTGCTTTTGCGTGTTCAATGTAATGTTTTTGCCACTGTCGTTAACACATTGACAGGTTTTTTTTTTCATTTCTCTTGCACGTCGAAATGTTGTTTTTGCTACTAACCGAGCTGATTTGTGCTCAAACTGTCGATATATCTTCACAAATATATTCTATGTTCACTATTCAAGATGTTTATGACAGCTCACAAAGGGCCAGATGCACTAAGCTTCAAAAGTGATGAAATGGAGTGGGATAAACAGCCAGCCAATCAGCTCCTGCCTGACATTTTTCAAACACAGTCATGTGACATGACAGGTAGGAGCTGATTGGTTGTCTGTTTATCACTCTCCATTTTATCACTTTTGAAGCTTAGGGGGTTATTCTAGTTCACACGCAAAGGCATAATCACTCTCTAATGGACAAAACCATGTGCACTGCAGGTGGGCCTGATGTAACATGTGTACAGATAGATAGATTTGGGTGTTTTATTGTTTCTGTGGAGTGTAAATACTGGCTGCTTTACTTTTAAACTGCAATATAGATATCAGTTTGAAGTACAAACCCCACCCAAATCTAATTATCTCTGCAAATGTTACATCTGCGACACCTGCAGTGCACATGGTTTTGTCCATTAGAGAGTGATTGTGCCTTTCCGAGTGAACCAGAATAAACCCCTTAGTGCATCTGGCCCAAACACTTTTACATCCATTTAATCTAGATAGTTTGGATTGTCGTGACAAGGGTACTGTAACAATAAATTTTGATGTTCATGTTCTTATATCAAGTATTTATGCGTCTCCTACTGTATGCATCCTGATCTTTCTTGTTTCCATGACATGACTGTGGACAGCATTGCAACAAGCTTTCAAGCAAACAAAATGCAGTAATGACAGTAAACTCTTTACACACATTATAATGTACATGAAATATCTTATGCATTATGGGCAAAAATACATTACTCCGTAGGCCACCATGCCATGGCTAATATATGCTTACAATTGAAGTAGTGCAGCAACATTACTACTAGCAAAAAACGAAGTACACACATCAGCTCCGAAAGACAACAATAAAAATGGCAAAAAACCCCAATACAACCAAATGAGAGCATGTTAGGAAAACAATTATAAAAAAACAGCAAAAACCTTACATAAGTTAAAATTCAAACAAATGTAAGTCCAGATCTCCACCACAAGCTCCTCATGCTGTCCCTGGTCCTGAGCATGGGCCTAAACTGCTTATGCTTTCCAAAAAAAGGACTGTGCCACACTCTCTAAGTTCTCCAAACTCCACTTCACTCCCAGCCAAATTCAAGGCTCAACTCTGTAGCAGTCAGCTGCGGATTACAACACAACGGTACTCCCTGCCCATTGCAGTCTTTCTCACTATCTCTCCTGCGGTTTCCCTCAGTAACTCCCATGTGGTCTCTCATTATCTCCCCTGCAGTCTCTCTTGCTGTATCCGTCTAACCTGTAATCTCTCTCATGATATCTCCTGCAGTCTCTCTTACTATCTCCCCTGTGGCCTCTCTCACTATCTCCCTCTACTTTGCATCCTCTCTGACTATCTCCATCTCCCCTGTAATCTCTCTCACTATTTCCCCTGCAGTCTCTCTCCCTATCTTCCTCTCCCCTGTAGTCTCTCACTATCTCCCTATCCCCTTTGGTCTTTCTCACTATTTCCCTGTCCTCTGCAGTCTCACTATTGGGCCCATTTATCAAGTATTGTATATGCAATGCGATCTGGGTGTGATATTAGCACCCAGTAATGCATTTCAATATGCGATTCTATTGGCAGGATGTCCATCCCTGTGATGTGCTCAAGTGCTGCTGGGGCTACTGCACATGCACGGCAGCACTGACTGCACATACATAGCGGCCATTGGCGAATAGGGTTCTGTAGGAACGCTCTGCAGGCTAACTGCACAATGGCCCTTATTCTAGTTGAATCGGATGAATGCGAATTTGTGGACGGCCACCGAGTGTTCTTAGCCCCGCCTACCATTTGGATCGGTCACACCGTCCAAATGCGGTAAAACGCAGAGCGAACCTACCGTGAGCGGATGTTTCATGCCAACAGCTCCCCTATCTGTGGAAACCTCCCCCATCCTCCGATGGTCGCGACCACACGGACATTTTTCTGAATGAAAGCAGAGATATGGGTGGGCAGCTGACATCCGGCTATGTCAGTTGTCCGCCCCCCACACGTGCGTCATGGCCGCATTACCATGCGTACGCCCAGCGTTTTCATGGGAACGCCCATGAAATGCGAGGCGTACGCATATGGTAATGACACAATATATACAGATTGTATTCGGATGTTAGGCGCTCTTCATATGGGCATAATTTCACAGATCATAGGTAAATATATATAAAAGGTTTTTACTTCCCTTTGTGTTGTAATGGACACCTCTTTCTGGCGATATTCTTTATTTCTTTCTTGTGTCCTCCCAGACGAATTTTGGAATATGTGAAAGATACATATACATATAGGGCCTTATTTTGGTTCACTCTTTCTGACAAAATACTTCTTAGATGGACAAAACCATGTGCACTGCAGGGGGGCAGATGTAACATGTGCAGAGAGAATTAGAGTTGGGTGAGTAATTTTGTTTCTGTGCAGGGAAAATACTGGCTGCTTTATTTTTACACTTCAATATAAATCTCACTTTGAAGTAAAACCCCACCCAAATCTAACTCTCTCTGCACATTTTGCATATGCTTCCCTGCAGTGCACATGGTTTTGTCCATCTAAGAAGGATTTTGTCAGAAAGAGTGAACCAAAATAAGGCCCATAATGTGTTATATCATTTCACACTTTTTTTTGAAAATTCAGAACAAGATTAGATCTGTGATGTCAAACTCATCAAGGTTTCTTTCTCTTTTCGGATTCCAAAAAAAGGTTTTTATTGAAGTAAACAGTATAAAAACAAAAGGTTTTAAAAATATATATCCAAACAGATCTCTAACTGTATTGAACCACAGTACCGAATTAGGTGGTGATAACGTGCAGTCAACTCCCCCACAAGGTATTCCGGATCCTAATGGAGGTGAACAAACACCTAAACACTCACCCGATCCTGATTGCAGTCCTCCAGTTTTTTCACACTTAGGTCTGAGGCAACATGTTTCGAGACTGCATGTCTCTTCATCAGGGCTCAGACCAGTGTGTGCATATTTTCTTATTTATAACTAAAGCCCCTCCCACTTCCGGTTTTCCCATCCAGGGTAAAAAGGCAGCGTTATTAAAATCAGCTAAACATGCATGTATAGTATTATGGTATTAACATATTTCCCCCATAATGTTGTAGTGTTCACTCCTGCTGCTGCCGCTAATCTCCTTTACTATTTTTCTTATTTTTTCTTCTGGTCGCCACGGAAAACGACTTCCGGTAGCGGGTGACGTCACATCCGGTCTCCCGCACGTGTTTAGCGTCCTCTTCCGGCTTCCAGTCTCTTGTGTGTCCGCCGTGCTTACTGCTGGCGGCGTGTGACGTCACTTCTCCCTCACTCGTGTTAGGCATTCCATTCAGACGGGTTCACATTCCAGCCTTCTATTGTGTCCATCATTTTTAAATGTCCCCGGAAACGGGTTCAGTGATCCTCAGTTCCATTTATCTTAGAGTCTTCTCCTCCTTATTATTTCAATAAATAACATCGCCAGAAAGAGGTGTCCATTACAACACAAAGGGAAGTAAAAACCTTTTATATATATTTACCTATGATCTGTGAAATTATGCCCATATGAAGAGCGCCTAACATCCGAATACAATCTGTATATATTGTGTTCCTTTGTGGGGGTACTTTAGGGTAAGACCCCAATATATTCGGAAGGGCGAACTTCAGATCATTTAGCGCCACGTTAACCTTCACCCCAGTTTCACCAGCATATGGTAATGAGCCTAAACAGCCCATCACGCCCCTCTCCACCCCCTGATCGGATGGTTCCGTATGATCATTTTCTGCACGGAACTCACGCCATGTTCGTACCTGTGAGGCGTTCGCACATGCACCAACCATTGGCAATCTGTCCGCATTTTGAGCCATCCCACTCAACCAGAATAAGGCCCAATGTGCAGCCCATAACTAAGGGAAACAATTTCCAGAAATTGGGTAATCTGGTAGCATCACATCCCCCCACAGAAACCTATTAAGGACGTGGCTCACAGCGTAAATGGAGGGATCACAGTATTTGCCGTCTAAGCTGCAAATATTAAATGATAAACGTGCCATCAATCTTTTTCCCTTGCTGTCTCTCTCACTATCTCCCTTTCCTCGCAGTTTCTACCTGTGTCCCCTTTTCCCCTGCAGCCTCTATCACTCCGGGGACACTGTGTGTGTTTTCCCCCAGGCTAAAAGTTGCCGGCTAGCCTGTGATCAATCAATCAACAATCCAACCCATCAAACAAACAAACAAAAAAAATCACTATTATACTGTGAGGAAAAGTGTCACATATCAGCAAACCAAATAATGGTATACAGTACCAGTCATAGCTGATTTTCATAAATACACAACTACCTGACAAGTGGCAAGAAAGTTTTCAGTTCAATTTGTCAAAGCTATTTAATATCTAAAACTCCAGTCTATCTTGCAAGCCTAAAATGTGACCATTTGGCATGCATCACATAACACAGCAGGAAATGTTAGAAGGGAAAAGTGCAGTTGGAGCACTCTCCCTAAACACACATTTGGCAAAAATGATAGCTACAGCGAGAAATGATGCCTTTGAAGACAATTGATTCTGTGTCATTTGGGGAATTGATGGTTTGTGCAGAATACAGTTAGCAGGTGCCTAGTCAATTTTATTTTATTTATTTTTTTCAAATAAATTTTAGTAAGGGCATCAGGCAAGATACAAGGCATAGCCAAAATGAGACACAAAGGCCCTTATTCAGATCTGTAGAGCAGTACAAATTTGTTCTCAATATGGGCAAAACCATGTGCACTGCAGGTGGGGCATTTGTAACATGTATAGAGAGTTAGATTTGTGTGAGTTATTTTGTTTCTGTGCAGGGTAAATACAGGCTGCATTCTTTTTTACACTGCAATTTAGATTTCAGTTTCAACACACCCCACCCAAATTTAACTCTCTCTGCATATGTTACATCTGCCCCACCTGCAGTGCACCTGGTTTTGCCCCTTTTGAGAACAAATTTGTACTGCGATCAGATCTGAATAAGGGTCAAAATGTACAACACTCCTCCAGAGGAGCAAAAATACAGACAAATTCCTAGGAACAGTATAAAATTAATTTTGATGGAGGAGGGCAAAAGAGTCAAGTCAAACTCTACCCTCATGCTATTGAAAGACATAGGGCTAGATGTATTAAGCTTTAAAAGAGATAAAGTGGACAGTGATAAACAACCAGCCAATCAGTTCCTACCGCTTATTTTCAAACCCATCCTGAAACATGGCAGTTAGGAGCTGATTGGCTGGCTGTTTATTCCTCTACATTGTATCACTTTTTTGAAGCTTGATACATCTGTTCCATAGTGCAGGTAAGACTAGGATGCTTAAAATAAAATAATAAAAGACACACAGTGGAGGGAACAAACAGAACAGTGGAGGGAACACATCCTATATAGGGCCAAATGTAATGGGGTGTGTGAATCAGAAAGTGAGAGAATTATGTAGAGATTTCCCTTTTTTTTTTTAAAGCGCCAATTATCAAAACTGAAAAAAACAAAACAGGTGGATTTGGCCATGTAATTGATTGCCGCTTCAAAATATTGGAAAACTCTCCCATAATCCCTAATTTTACGATTCTCATGCTATTACATTTGGCCTCTCATATAGGGCCTGATTCTGGTTCACTCGCAAATTCTCTCTTTAATGGACAAAACCATGTTCACTGCAGGTGGGGCAGATGTAGCATGTTCAGGGAGCGTTAGATTTGGGTGGGGTTGTACTTCAAACTGATACCTATTTTGCAGTGTAAAAATAAATCAGCCAGTACTTACTCTGCACAGAAGCAAAATAACACCCAAATTTATCTCCCTCTGCACATGTTACATCTGCCCAGGCCCCGCGACAGGGGCTCAAACGGGACAGCTGACCTGGGCCCGACTATCGGAGGGGCCCCAGAATCAGCCACACATCCGTGCAATCAGCTGCCCGGTACCCGATTGCTGTGGACGGCTGACACATAACCACCCCCCTAACAAGAATATATGCAGCCGCGGCGCTGCAGACTCGGGAGGGGAAGCTTCCTGGGGATGCCTGTCAGAACACGCAGCAACCGGCCGCCACTTACACACACTGACATGAGCGCCGCAGCAGCATGGGCTCATGTCAGTGTGTGTAAGCGCGCGGTGGCCTGAAGCTGCGTGTTCTGGCAGGCATTTCTAGGAAGCTTCCCCTCCTGAGTCTGCAGCGCAAGTATTCTTGTTGGGGGGGGGGGGGGGGGGGTAGGGGGTGGGTTTTATGTGTCAGCCGCCCACAGCAATCGAGTGGCAGGCGGCTGACTGCAGGGGGTGGGGGGGCCCCAGAAATATCAATTTATGGGGCACCAAGATTTCTGTTGCCGGCCCTGCATCTGCCCCCCTGCAGTGCACATGGTTTTGAGCATTAGAGAGAGAAATTGCTTTTGCGAGTGAACCGAAATCAGGCCCATAGTGTCAACATCTCTCGCCCATTGGAGCTGGGGCCTAAAGAAGAGGAAATAGGCAACATAACAAAGCATCCAGCAATTACAGACCGTATGGAAGGTCATTGGAGTATTAACGTGCTTCATTTCATTGATCTACCATATTTATTTAACAAAAAATATTTATAGATGGTAGAGTTAGAAAGGGATATGATATTTATGAGCACTCGCCAGAAGACAGTTGGTTGCACTGAATTTATGATTGGCAAGCTTATTTGCATGGTTGGTACAAAACACCATAGAGAGTCAGCAAAATAACCACACAAGCAGAAGTTGAGTTATTGTAATGCTATAAATGGTATTACTGAATGTTTCTAAAGTGCACAGATATACTGCAAAATCAGACCACAGGCACTGAGCAACATCATGGCATCAAACCACAAATCCAGCACAGAATATATACATAGCCCAGAGATGGACACACAGGCACCGGCCAGCACCCCCAGCCCATCCCCAAGGTATACAATGTGTGCACTAACTTCCTGCCATGCATACTTCCTGCGCAGGTAGCTACAGTAAGACAAAAGCAACAGTACATAAAAAGTAATGAAAAGAAACAGTGTTATCATCTATATACATGTCTAGTATCCGTGAGTCTCCAAAACAATGCTGGCAGAGAGTGAAACTACACCTCTTTCTCACACATGAACAAACACAGAAGGTATGCTTCGAGTGGGCTTACTAGAAGAACATAACTATACAAAAAACACTGTGCACTATAAGGCAGCTTGCATCTAATGACATACATATACATATGTCAGTAGGATAAGCTAGCAACAAAAAGAACATCAAACTAGAAACAAACAAACTGATTAACTATTTAAAAAAAGGCACAAATAGCAACAACAATTACAATGGAAAATTTTACATTTTCCTGCAGGAGCAGGGAGGACGACTAGAAAAGTGTTGTAAAATGTTGCTGGGAAGAGTCTCAAGCTGGCAAGACCTACTACAACCATATCAAGCATTCTTCAAATCGGGAGAAGGAACACACCTGGGCTAATCAGAAATTTCACCTGAGTAGCAAGGTGAAGAGGGCAGTGTATTAGCAATGACAACTTTCTCCAGAAGCATGGCAAACCCATCCAACATTTTATTGAGGAGAGGTTTGGATTCTGTGAATAAAGGAAATGGACAAAACAGGAAGCACCACTTGTACTTGTAGCCATGTTGGTGTAGAGATTTAGTAACATCACTATGGGCGGGATTCTCTAATATCCGCGCCCCCCATCCACCGCACATCGTCGGCTTTCGCAGACATAATTATCGCATATGCAGTAACATATGCAATAATTATGGACAATGTCAGCTCTTGCGTTAAGAGCTGTCCTTTGTGGTAAGCCAGCGATGTGCAGTGGGTCCAGGCGGCTCCGTCCCTTACCTGGCTAATGTGCTGCTGCTGCGGGTGGGCAGGCTCTCCTCCTCCCTGCACCCGGAAGAGGATTTACAGTGCAGGGAAGAGGAGGTCACTGGTCCCGGCAGCACAGCGCTGTGCTGCTCGGACACAGAAGAGGGGGGTCGTGGGAGTCCGTTCGGGGTGACGGTGGGTTGCGGAAGAAGCTTTAGAGCATCCCACAATGCGCATATTCAGTAGTATTTTAAAACAGAACTGTACAGTACCTGCTGTTTACATGGACACACACATACCTAATTAATGACATTTAAGCATCTGCCTAATTTTAACTTGATGCTACCTGCCACTTATGCTATAAATTGCTAGTAGGCGGTAGATGGTAGGACATAGCATGACAGATTAGCTTGTACTTTAGCAAATAATGCAGATTGTTGTCTTGGTTATTTTAATACAAATTGTATTTAAGAAAACTGATTCCATTTGATTCCATGGAAACATATTTTATTGTGACAGTTTTACAACTCCTCTACATTTACATACTAGTTTATTTTCTTTATATTTTGGATATTTTTCTAGTTTGGCTAACTACAGTACTATGTCTAAATATAGGAGCATAAACTGTTCGGATGCTAGGACAAAAGATTTGATGTTGTTCCTAGCATGGTGCAACAACAATCTTTATTACTATTTACACTTAATTTAAGAATATGATTTATTATCAAAGATCATGAATAAAAATAATTATTTTATCTAATATGAAATGTGTACACTTCCAATCTTTGTTATATTAACTTCTGGGATCAGAGCCCTCTTCCCTGCTGTTCTCAAAGCCCTTTTCTCTCGCACTTCAATTACAGCTCTCTCCTATATATAGGCCATCTCTATACCCGCATCTCTTTTCACTCCAATGGCAGCCCACCTCTAGGAGTATGCAGACAACTCCTTTGGCTCCTTATATCTCAGTTGTATTGTGCACTGAGAATTGTGGACTAATTGTTACCCTTGCTCTGTTGTAGTTTTTCAGTTATTGTGTGTACCCTGTATTGTTCTACTGTGTGCCATATGTAAAACCCTGCCAACCATTTGTGGCACCTTTTAAATAAAATATAATAATCTAGTCTAGAAAATAAACTCCTGCAGTAGATCTAGTTGGGAAAAGTGCTGTTTCCTTTTCCATCATGATGTAAAAATAGACTATATTATGGTATACCTGGGATTTCAGGGTGTGGTATGGGGCTCCGACAGTGGGGATCCCGACAGCCAGTATCCCAATGCCAGGATCCCGACTCCCGGTGGTCCGACAGGGGGATGAGTGCAAAATAGCCTCTTGTGGGCTCGCTGCGGTCGCCGCGCTGCGCTCACCACGCTGCGAGCCGGTGGCTCGCTACGCTCGCCAAAGGTTCTATTCTCCTACTATGGGGGTTGTGGACCCCCACAAGGGAGAATAGCCCCTGTAAGTTGGGATCCCCAAGTCGGAGCACTGGCTGTCGGAATACTGACTGGGATACTGTTGGGATCCTAACTGTCGGAGCGTCATCCAGCACCCGGATTTTATACCAGAGCAATAAAATATTTGATCGTCTTAGAACCTATTTGGCTTAGAAATGCAATCATTTCATTTCAATATCTTCCAATATCTGTTTGCTTATTACGCTATGTCCAATACTCAAGTATTTTGTGATGAGAGAAGAAAGAGAGAGAAAGAAAGAAAAAAGATAGAAAGAAATGTCATTATAATATGTGTAGTCAATTAATGTCTAAAAATAGATATGAGATTATATACAGTAGTTTGTTTACCTTACCATTGAGAATGGAAGTTCATTTGATTAAAGGTTTAACAATACAACAAATTCAGCCCTTTGTAGGAGAATGGAAATGAAATGTGTGAATTCTAATAAATTAATTAAATGAAAAAAAAAAAAAAAAACACATATCACTGGCCATTCGCAAGGTGATTGAAAGGAAGTTGGCATTTGGTGTGGTATATGGCCGTTTTGAGATGTGCTCAGGCGTTTGGAGGGAGGTTGTGCCATGTCAGCTCCTGCCCCGATCAGCCTGTTTGTATCGCAGCCGTGTGTAAGGCCTGGACTGTGCACTGTCTGCTTACAGTGGAAAAATCATTCTATGGCGAGCAGCTTGTGAATGGAATTGCAGAGATTTGCAGGCCCACAATATTTTTGCAAGCCATGCTAAGCAATTTGCAGGGCTGGGGTTTCACTCTGAAGGGGCTCTAAAATTAGCAGCCAGAAGGTCAGAATCAGGCCCATAGCATACCGCCCAACTTCTGAATGTCCCAAAGAGGGACAGTGGCAAAGATTTTGGTGCGTGGTCTAGTGAGAAAGGGGCGTGGCCTGTACTAGCAATGCTGCCGCGAGGCCACGCCCTGTTTTCGCTGCCATGAGCTGCTGGCTATGCCCCCAGCCCCTCCGGCCACAGGAATAGAATCTGTGCGCATGTACACAGCGTCTATTCATGTGTGAAAGGGGGGGACTCCCAACTGCCCCCCCCCCCCCCCGTGCTGCGGTACACTGCCGGCCCCGGGAGGGACACGGGAACATCCCAAAAAACTGGGACGTTCCCGTGATAAGCGGGACAGTTGGGAGGTATGCACCTAATGCAGGAGTGTCGTTCTACTGCAAACCTCAGGGCATGCAAAATAGCTTTATACAGTAGCTCTCACTGAGACCAAAAGGGTTAACTTACCTTTAAATCTTAGTCTATGTGTCTAATTATAGACAGCTCAAGTCATGTAAATGGCAAATGCCCCACAATAAACAGGTTTATTGTCCGCCTCTAGGATTTGAAAAGAACATGTCAACAGTACTAATCTCCACAAAGCGTGGTTATATCCAGCAGCTGGTTGCTGGAAGTGCAAGTTATTGCTCATGTTCAGGGCTTGCCTACGTACTGTGAAAATTTGGCAAGAGATAGTATGTGAAAAAATCAGCCAGCTTCATGGTGTTCCAAAAACAAAATTGCACAAATAGATATTTGTGTGATATCCAGGGTGGCTCACATTGTTAAATATTAAATAATAAGTTCTACTGTTAACATGCAAATTAATAAACAAAGTCTAAAAGTTCTTACTTTTAAAATTCCCATTATATTATGTCTGATATAACATTTATATCCGTTTGCATACTACGGGCCATTAGTTGGAGAAATACACTCCTGTTCATTTACACTACTTCATGATCCTTTCTGGTAGATGTTATTCTAAACATTTTATGTTAGAACATCTGTTCCTGCCAATTTATATTTCAATACAAGAATACAGAATATATTTCAATTGTTGCCATCAGAAATGTAATTAAAACTAAAGGGGTGTGTATCAGCTCACAGACAATGGGGGTTATTCTGGTTGATTCGCAAGGCTGCGAATTCGCAGCCTTGTGAGTCCATCAAACCCCACCCGTCGAATGTCTGGCCAGCAGCGAATGGATGTTTAGCATAAACATCCATTCGTATGCCGCGTGTAACCTCCCACATCTTCTGATGGTTGCCGACCATCGATAGATGTAGAAGGTACACGCATATAAAAGTGACTTTAAAGTCACTTCAATATGCGTGCAGGGGCGGATCCAGGAGAAAATGACAGGGGGGCACCAAGATAGGGGAGGGGGGGGGGGTGTTAGTGGTGCCAGTGTGCTCGCTGAGGAGGAAGGGAAGTAGGACAGAGAGAGGGCGGGAATGGGATTAAAAATTAGGCCCTGGCATTGAAAGTACACAGGCCCACCTTGGCGTCAAAACTGATGGATGCAGTTGTGCGCACGCCGAAGGCGGAAAAGGGTGTGTGGCCTTGAGTGTTGTGTACCACACCATATACCACATCTACACATTATGCAACAAAATAGTAGACCCCCATTATACTTGCCCCTTACACATTATGCCAAACTAAGTGAGCCAAAATTCACATGGATTGCGCCAAAATTCACAAAAGACACCACTCCCAATTACAGCCGTGCATAGAAGCATATGGGAGACTATTCTGCCATTTTTATCCGTGTTTTATGCAATGCAGGTGCAACTGCAGCCATTACGTGCAATCTGCATCAGCCCCATCACAACTGTAAAGTAGAACAGCTCAGTCACAAGAGCTTACAAACACGAATGCTCTGTCATCACCTCTGTATTTATTATTAAACTATGAGATTTGTTTTTATATAACAAGATGTCAGCTCCTTCTCTATGCATTCATTTGGATAAAAAAAGGTGATACAATGAGTTCATGGGTCACATGGTTTGTATATCATTGTGTAGTGAAACATTACCTGCACAGTTTCCTCCTTCTTGCTTGCAGGCTTTTTCTCAATCTCAGGGGAGGGGATGTCCATCGTTAACTATGACCTATTATTTATTTATTTTTTATTTAAATGCCGCCCCCCGCCGCCTGAAAGAATTAACAGCCAGGCAGATCGTCCTGCTGCCCGGCTGTATACAATGTGCGTCAGGCTCAGGTCAGCTCTGCAGCAGCCCCGGGACCTCCGGCTATTTTGAAGCTTAGCTCGCGCTGCCGGGCCGCCTGTCGGGACCGCGAGCCAATCAGAGCTTGCTCGTGGTCCAGCAGCCAATCAGGAGTGGTGGCTCCTTATTGGCTGCTGGACCGCGACCGAGCTCTGATTGGCTCGCGGTCCCGGCAAGCGACCGCGGCAGCACAAGATACGCTTTAAAATAGCCGGGACTCGGGAGCCGCCTGGGACCTAGGGGCTGCTGCACAGCTGAGCCTGACACTGTATACAGCCGGGCAGCAGGACGATCTGCCCGGCTGTTAATTCTTTGCGGCGGCATTTAAAGTAAAAAAAAAAAAATTGTGTCAGAAATGACAGGGGGGGCACGTGCACGGGTACCCCCCCTAAATCCGCCAGTGTATGCGTGCATGCTGGGACGGATATGGGCGGGCAGCTGACATCCGGTGATGTCAGCTGCCAGCCCCCTGCACCCACCTCACCGCCTCATTACCATGAGAACACCCAGCATTCTCAAGGGAACACCCATGGAACGCTGGGCGTTCCCATATGGTAATGGGGCTGCTCAGCGCCCCCTGCCCCTCGCTCACCTTGTAGGGTGCGTGCACCCGGCGAGCAGATTTTTCGCAGTGGGTGCAACAGACCCTTTGTCTGCACATGCGCAGAAACGCGAATGCGCAGACACACAACATCGGCCCTCCGTGCAAATGCAGGGAAGGCTGAATGAATAAGAATAACCCCCAATGTCTAGGATGACACTCAAGATCGACACTGACAAAATGACAAAAGGTCAACATGCACGAGATCAACAGTAACAAAATGTTGTCACAAGCAAAATGTCAACACATGGAAATATCGACATGAGTTTTTCCCTTTTTTTTGGATGTTAATGTTGACACCTGACCACGTGGACCCTCAAATAGTGTACTTCTTACCCTCTGTCTATGTGCCTCCCTCCACTGCCACTGCACTTTGCCATTTAAAGTCCATGCAGATGGTAGAGCATGAAAAAGTCCAAAACACAAATCTCATGTCAACCTTTTCATTGTCAGCCTACCAATGTCTACCAATGTCTACCATCTACCATCCAGATACCAAACAAAAGGGCCTATGTACTGTCCTAAGCTTTGGAAACCAACCAAATGTCCAGATTTATACAGACACTGGAGACACTGGGAGACATAACACAAAGATAGCTTTGTCATACTAGTGATCTCTTTATTATTGCCTTGCAGTACACATTATTGATAGGACTTCATATAATAGTTATCAATTAAGAAACATTCTTACAGTACATCAGCATGAGCTGCCTTTGTACAAAGGTGTTTCTAGATGCTGATTTCACCAACAATATATTTTCTAATAATGTATTTTACATGATAAGATTTCCAATGAACTGTTCTGTTTAACTTTTCATTTCAAATTACAAAATACATTTCTCACTGGAACCTGTAATTTATGAAATCAGAGGAAATAATGGTGATTGTATCCAGCAATCAAAACATGTGATGCATTACTGAGTATAACATCTAGCGTTCTATTATGCTTTTGTCCAGGTAATAGAACACATGGTGAACAGTTTACAGACATACAGAACAATAGAGATGGTTCTAGGCATATACATATAGCATATCTTCCAACATTCTGGACTCCTGCACGACCCTAGACATTCCAAAAAAGGAAGCGTGGCTTTGCCAGAAGGCCCGTAATAATTCACTGTGGGAAACATGGCCAGAAATCATTGAGCTGCTGGCCACACCCCCTCAGTCTCTGTGAACAGATGCTGTGCCCATGCTAGTGACAGTGGGACTCCCAACTGTGGCACACTGGTGGCCACAGGTGGGTTGCGAGACAGTCACTAAAAATCAGGACTGTTCCACCAAAAAATTGGTACAGTTGGGAGGTATGATGTAGTTAATAATAGTTAAGAACTGACGTCAGTAATTTTGGTGCTTACCTTTTTTTGAGCTGTGTCGGGACACTTTAACAAAAATCCTGATATACACTAGAAATATAGTTTTTGTTTATACAGTAACTGCATAAGATAAGAGCATCAAACAGCATTAAATAGTCATAGTACTGTGCATTTGACCAATATTCCTTTATATTGTGCTTTTTACAGCGGTGTAGCTAGGTGCCATGGTGCCCGGAGGAAGGGCATAGTTCGCGCCCCCCCCACCCGGTAATGAATTGGGGGCGTGGCTAACGGAATCTGCTGCTTTATACAAGAACCTGTAACTGAATCTGCTGAGCTATATAAGATACTGTAACGGAATCTGCTGCGCTATATAAGATACTGTAACAGAATCTGCTGCGCTATACAAGGCGCTGTAACGGAATCTGCTGCGCTATATAAGACGCTGTAACGGAATCTGCTGCGCTATATAAGACACTGTAACAGATTCTGCTGCGCTATATAAGACACCGTGATGCTCCATTATACATATGCCCCACACCGTGTTGCTCCATTACACATATGCCCCACACATGATGCCCATTATACATATGCCCCACACCGTGATGCTCCATTACACATATGCCACACACAGTGATGCTCCATTACACATATGCCACACACATGATGCCCATTATACATATGCCACATACCGTGATGCTCCATTACACATATGCCACACAAAGGCCCTTATTCTGGTTGGTGCGGCCAGAGCCGCACACGGTGCTCTGGCCGCACAAACCAATCCCCGCCCACGAGACGGATCGCCACGGCCGTCCGTACACGGACGGCTGGCGATCCGCATAAAAATGGTGGGGCGTACGCCTCCACCATGGTGGGAGCTGCCCCCTGCATTCGATGGTCGTCGACCATCGAAGGCAGGGCCGCACGCCACAGCAGCTCCCGCAAGCTGAGACCACACGGACAATCGTCCGTGTGTTAGCTTGTATGGGGGCTGAGAGCTGACATCCGGCGACGTCAGCTTTCCGCCCCCAGCAGTGGCGTCATACCCTCATTAGCATGCATACGCCCCGCGTTTGCATGGGAACCCCCATGAAACGCGGGGCGTATACATAGGGAAATGAGGGTATGAAGCCCCTCACGCCCCTATACGCCCCCTTTGCGGCGGACGAAATACGTCTGCGGCGAATGGGGCTGCACATGCGCAGATTGACCTCTGCGCATGTGCAGACTAAAAACATCGGCGGTACGGCCGCACGCGGGCCGTACCGCACGATGCAGAATAAGGGCCACAGTGATGCTCCATTACTCATATGCCACACACAGTGATGCTCCATTACACATATGCCCCTCAATGTGATGCTCCATTATACAAATGCCCCACAGCGTGATGCTCCATTATACATATGCTACACACATGATGCCCATTATACATACTGTATGCCCCATAACGTGAAGCTCCTAATAATTATATAATTAATAATAAATAAAAGCTCCTAATAATTATATAATCCTTGTATAATTACAAATGCCCCTCAGAATGATGCTCCATTATACATATGCCACACACCGTGATGCTCATTATACCTATGACCCACAACGTGAAGCTCCATTATACATATGCCCCACACCTTGATGCTCATTAAACATATGCCACATACATGATGCCCATTATACATATGCCCCACAACGCGAAGCTCCATTATACAAATGCCCCACAGAGTGATGCTCCATTATACATATGCCCCACACATGATGCCCATTATACATATGCCCCACACACATGATGCCCATTATATATCAGTGAAAAGGGTATGCAGGCTAGAGTCACAGGCCATGAATTTACCTACTGTGCACACAGTTTTAAAAAAAAAGCTATTGTGGGCATGGCCCCTGCCCAGTGCCATATCATGGAGATGTGCTGCTCCTGGGATCTAGCAGCCATGGTTCCCGCCTGTTACCTGCCCACAAAGTTCTCCAGCACCGAGCTCTTCCCCGCACTCTGCCCGCCCACCACGGCTATCTGCGGCAGCTCCAGGCGTCCTGCAGCCGGTTCACCAGCGGGATGAGCTGCTCCATATCCCGGTTCCCTGTCATTACTGCTGTGGCAGGAAATGTGCCCGCCGCCGCTGCTGAGGGTCGCGGTGCCGGGCTGCTGGTGCTGGGGGGGAGGGGGGGCTCCCGGGCCCTGGGTATGTAATCTGGCGGCCGCTGTCATAACTAATATATCGGCCCCACCGTCCGTGATGCTTGGCGGCAGGGACCGGGCGCGCAGGGCAGGAGGCAGGCGCCGGGCAGGACAGCCGCCGGCGCTGCACATGCTGCCCGTTAGCAGACTGCAGTGGGATCATTTGTGGAGGGGGGCGGGCCGGCGTCGCCATTTGACCAATCGCCGCCCGCCGCTGCTCCGGTGGCTCCTCCTCCCTACCCCTCTGGCTTTTTATAGCTGCTTAAAATTAATTGTTAAAAACAATTGCACCTAACTGAGGATATACTGCCTGGTAAAGGCATACAGTACATGCCTACTCTAGAATCCTGCAATTTACAAGACTTCTGGATTTGAAGAAGTTCTCCCAGACTCCCAGCTAAGGTGGGCGTCCACTGCATGAGGTCATTGATCATACTGTAGCATTACCATGTATGGAGTGGCCCCATAATGACACAAATTGTGTTACCACTCTGGTACCTGCACATAACACTTGAGCTAAGTACACACTAGATGATTTTTTTATATGATTGGATGATTTTCAACGAATAGGAACAACAAAAACATATCATCAAGTGCGTGCACATTAATGCCCACTACTGTCATTTGTTGCATACCCTCCAACATTTGAAGGGCAGAAATCGGTACGCATCCAGAAAGGGGGTGTGGCCATATGTAAAGGGTGTGTGGTCACGGGTAAAAGGGGTCATGGTCACCATTTTCTAATGTTGTACTGGGCATTTAAAATAAAATGAACAGTAAGTACTAATAATATATACTGTATTATGTATTTGGCAGGTATATACAAGGGTGGGAGGGAGGCAGATAACTACAAAGGCTGAGCCCCAGCTAGCTACAGCTCCAGACTCAAACAGTCTCCCCCAGTGCTCAAAGCAGAGTAACCACCAAATGGTAGAGGAGGCAGAGGAGGGAGCCGGGCACCCAGAGGAGGTAAACCCTGGTGACCCCCGATGGCCGGAACACAGGCACAGCTGCCCGCACACTCACCCCTCAGGAGGCAGAAGGAGCTGCGGGGGGGACACACAGCATCAACAGGTCCAACTCCTGCCAGAGACAATCACGGCCCCGGCGGCATAAATACAGAGTGCGCATACGTCAGGTCACAAGGAGGCGTCCTGACGCAATGCATGCTGGTCCCGGCTAGCAATGCACCTCTGGGAAGGGGTGCAGAAGACATCATTGGGCCGGATAATAGATTCCAAGTACCCGCCGGGACCACGCATCACAGTGCCGAGAAGGAGCACTGAGGAGCTGCCTAAAAATAAAAAAATAAAAAATAAAACGTTACATTTGGTACACTTTTATTTAGCCGGTACAGACTGTTAAAAAATGGTAATTTACAGGCTAAATCGGTACAGTTGGAGGGTATGTTGTTGCATCACCAGATGGTAATGCATCTGAGGATCATTAATGATGTGTATGCACTACCTTATATATTTACACACACTCACACACACATATTTATTGAGCAATCAACCTAATGATGTATATTGTTAGGTTGTTTGCAATAGAGGGGGTTATTCTGGTTTACTCCTGCTGGCAAATTCCTTCTTAGATGGACAAAAACATGTGCACTGCAGGGGAGCAGATGGATTTGGGGCGCGGCTCCCCTTGGGTTGGTGTAACCGAGTTGCTTTCGGGGTGGCACACCCTAACATTTATTTAGCACTATTTATTTTCACTAATATTATACTTCCTAGCTCTACATTTTTTAACCTCTAGCTCCTGCTTCTTTCTTATTAACACACATTTATAGCTTAGTTTTTCACTTGTGTGCTGCCCTGGGGTGACTGGCTTATGCTGGCCTTTTTGGGGTTCCGCGCCCCAGATTCTTAGTATTAGGGACCCACCAGAAATGAGGTTACCGTGAAGCTGATTGGTGGGCAAATATTTCTTGGCCAATGAATATACCAAGAACCTCTGTTATTGATTGAATTTGATTAATAATATGGAGTGTGCATCTGCACCACATGTCTTTCTTTGCAGAACTACAAGTCCCAGCATGATAGCACCTCATGTAAATCGGGTGTGCATTCTAAGATCCCCCCCCCTAAGCTAACATTGTGTACACCTGTACACCTGAAGGTTGGGACTCCTTCAACTTAGAGTAGCACCCCGCCCACCTGATCTGAACATTAGTTCACCAGTTTGGTCCCTGGTAGCCACAGACTGCAAACTGAGGGCACAATGAAGGTAAGACCTAAAAATTTACACTAATTGCTAGTCTTGGAGATGGATTTGGGGCGCGGCTCCCCTTGGGTTGGTGTAACCGAGTTGCTTTCGGGGTGGCACACCCTAACATTTATTTAGCACTATTTATTTTCACTAATATTATACTTCCTAGCACTACACTTTTTAACCTCTAGCTCCTGCTTCTTTCTTATTAACACACATTTATAGCTTGGTTTTTCACTTGTGTGCTGCCCTGGGGTGACTGGCTTATGCTGGCCTTTTTGGGGTTCCGCGCCCCAGATTCTTAGTATTAGGGACCCACCAGAAATGAGGTTACCGTGAAGCTGGTTGGTGAGCAAATATTTCTTGGTCAATGAATATACCAAGAACCTCTATTATTGATTGAATTTGAGGAATTTGCACCACATGTCTTTCTTTGCAGAACTACAAGTCCCAGCATGATAGCACCTTATGTAAATCGGGTGTGCATTCTAAGATCCCCCCCCCCCCCCCTAAGCTAACATTGTGTACACCTGTACACCTGAAGGTTGGGACTCCTTCAACTTAGAGTAGCACCCCGCCCACCTGATCTGAACATTAGTTCACCAGTTTGGTCCCTGGTAGCCACAGACTGCAAACTGAGGGCACAATGAAGGTAAGACCTAAAAATTTACACTAATTGCTAGTCTTGGAGATGGATTTGGGGCGCGGCTCCCCTTGGGTTGGTGTAACCGGGTTGCTTTCGGGGTGGCACACCCTAACATTTATTTAGCACTATTTATTTTCACTAATATTATACTTCCTAGAACTACACTTTTTAACCTCTAGCTCCTGCTTCTTTCTTATTAACACACATTTATAGCTTAGTTTTTCACTTGTGTGCTGCCCTGGGGTGACTGGCTTATGCTGGCCTTTTTGGGGTTCCGCGCCCCAGATTCTTAGTATTAGGGACCCACCAGAAATGAGGTTACCGTGAAGCTGGTTGGTGGGCAAATATTTCTTGGCCAATGAATATACCAAGAACCTCTATTATTGATTGAATTTACTTAATAATATGGAGTGTGCATCTGCACCACATGATTTTTTTATATGATTGGATGATTTTCAACGAATAGGAACAACAAAAACATATCATCAAGTGCGTGCACATTAATGCCCACTACTGTCATTTGTTGCATACCCTCCAACATTTGAAGGGCAGAAATCGGTACGCATCCAGAAAGGGGGTGTGGCCATATGTAAAGGGTGTGTGGTCACGGGTAAAAGGGGTCATGGTCACCATTTTCTAATGTTGTACTGGGCATTTAAAATAAAATGAACAGTAAGTACTAATAATATATACTGTATTATGTATTTGGCAGGTATATACAAGGGTGGGAGGGAGGCAGATAACTACAAAGGCTGAGCCCCAGCTAGCTACAGCTCCAGACTCAAACAGTCTCCCCCAGTGCTCAAAGCAGAGTAACCACCAAATGGTAGAGGAGGCAGAGGAGGGAGCCGGGCACCCAGAGGAGGTAAACCCTGGTGACCCCCGATGGCCAGAACACAGGCACAGCTGCCCGCACACTAACCCCTCAGGAGGCAGAAGGAGCTGCGGGGGGGGACACACAGCATCAACAGGTCCAACTCCTGTCAGAGACAGTCCAACTCCTGCCAGAGACAGTCACGGCGCCAGCGGCATAAATACAGAGTGCACATACGTCAGGTCACAAGGAGGCGTCCTGACGCAACGCATGCTGGTCCCGGCTAGCAATGCACCTCTGGGAAGGGGTGCAGAAGACATCATTGGGCCGGATAATAGATTCCAAGTACCCCCCGGGACCACGCATCACAGTGCCGAGAAGGAGCACTGAGGAGCTGCCTAAAAATAAAAAATAAAACGTTACATTTGGTACACTTTTATTTAGCCGGTACAGACTGTAAAAAAATGGTACTGTACAGGCTAAATCGGTACAGTTGGAGGGTATGTTGTTGCATCACCAGATGGTAATGCATGCTGGTCAATCTGAGGATCATTAATGATGTGTATGCACTACCTTATATATTTACACACACTCACACACACATATATTTATTGAACAATCAACCTAATAATGTATATTGTTAGGTTGTTTGCAATAGAGGGGGTTATTCTGGTTTACTCCTTCTGGCAAATTCCTTCTTAGATGGACAAAACCATGTGCACTGCAGGGGAGCAGATGTAAAATGTGCAGAGAGAATTAGATTTGGGTGAGTTATTTTGTTTCTCTGCAGGGAAAATACTGGCTGCTTTATTTTTACACTGCAATATAGATCTCACTTTTATGCAAAACACCACCCAAATCTAACTCTCTCTGCACAAGTAACATCTACCCCACCTGCAGTGCACATGGTTTTGTCCATCTAAGAATGAATTTGCCAGAAGGAGTGAACTAGAATAACCCCCAGAGTCTGTCCACATTATGTAGTTTGTCCAGGTGTTCTAGGGAAATCGGGACAACCATTGCGTCATTTGCACTTCGTCTAATGTGTACCCAGCTATACTGTACACCAACTCCCAGATCTCCTGTAAGGGTGGCCTGAATGTGGCTAAGTATAGGTTATGGTTTATGTGTAGTGTTAGCAGAGGCGTAGCGAGGGCGGTGCCGGCGGAGCACACGCTCCGGGCGCAGGATGATTGCATGGCGCCGGAGCTGTGCTGTGGCACCGCCAGCTCGCTCGCCAGCTAGCTCCCCCGCCCGCCCGCTAGCTTCCCCACTCCATGCGCGCTGCTGCTATAAAATTCACCGGTCCCGCTGGACCGCTAGCCAATGGGCGCTTGCGGTCCAGCAGCCAATCAACTGATGGCTGCTGGACCGCGAGCGCCTATTGGCTAGCGGTCCAGCGGGAGATATGAATTTTACGTAGCCGCATCTCTCCCCTGGACACAGCGCATAGAGCCGTGAGCGGGCGGCGGTGTGCACACTGGCAGGGGGGAGGAGAGGGGAGGGGTGCACACACACATTGTCTCTGTCAGCACAGGCAGGGGGGGGGGGGCGCGCCTGGCTGTAACTATGGTGTACTCCCACCCACCCTGCTGCACTCACCCTCCTAACCACATAACCCACCCACCCTGCTGCACCCACAAACCCACCCTACTGCAGCCACCCACCCTGCTGCATCCTACTGCAGCCACCCACCCACCCTGCTGCACCCACAAACCCACCCTACTGCAGCCACCCACCCTGCTGCATCCTACTGCATCCTACTGCAGCCACCCACCCTGCTGCATCCTACTGCAGCCACCCACCCTGTTGCATCCTACTGCACTCACCCACCCACCCTGCTGCATCCTATTGCACCCGCCCACCCTGCTGCACCCTACTGCACCCTTGGCATCGAGCATGAAGCCCCTTGGCATCGAGCATGAAGCCCCTTGGCATTGAGCATGAAGCCCCTGGCATTGAGGTAAGTGGCACTTATGTGTCAAATGTGTAATCGGCATTATGGTGTGTTGTATGTAATGGGCATTGCGGAGTGTTATATAGTATGTCATGGGCATTGCGGAGTGTTATATAGTATGTCATGGGCATTATGGTGTGTTATATAGTATGTAATGGGGATTATGGTGTGTTATATAGTATGTCATGGGCATTGCGGAGTGTTATATAGTATGTCATGGGCATTACGGTGTGTTATATAGTATGTAATGGGCATTGCGGAGTGTTATATAGTATGTAATGGGCATTACAGTGTGTTATATAGTATGTTATGGGGATTACGGTGTTATATAGTATGTCATGGACATTGCGGAGTGTTATATAGTATGTCATGGGCATTGTGGAGTGTTATATAGTATGTCATGGGCATTGTGGAGTGTTATATAGTATGTCATGGGCATTGTGGAGTGTTATATAGTATGCAATAGGCATCATGTGTGGGCTTATGTGTAATTGGAATTACAGAGTTCACTAAAATGTCCAATGGGCATTACGGTGTGTGGTATAATGTTGGTCCCTGCCCACTTTTCACTGTGCAGGAGCCTCACCTACTACAAATTGGGGGGGAGGGGGGGCGCGAAACATGCCTTTGCTCCGGGCGCCGTGGCACCTAGCTACACCACTGAGTGTTAGATGGGGATATGGTCATTGGGTCTACAGCATGTTGGTCGACAAGCATTGGGTCGACACCGTTAGCTCGATATGGGGATAGGTTGACATGGTTCTAGGTCGACATGGGTCAAGGTCGACATGTGTCTAGGTCAACATGGGTTTAGGTCGACAAGTCATTAGGTTGACACAAGCATTAGGTCAACAGTGTCTAGGCTGACAGTCAAAAGGTCAACATGGGGTTTTTCACTGGTTTTGGAGCTGACATGTGCCAACAGGCGGTATTTCATGCCCTACTATCCACTAGGGCATGGTGGGAGTATAAATTGTGTGCAGGGCACAGCAAGGCACCATGCCCTAAGCATTGTGAGTGAATTGAGCAATGCGAGGGGATGCGGTGTACTTTGACGGTGACTGTGTCGACATTCGGGTAAAAAACCCCATGTCGACCTTTTGACTGTTGACCTAGACACTGTCGACCAAATGCTTGTGTCGACCTATTGACCCGTGGACCTAAACCCATGTCGAACTAGACCCATGTCGACATTGTCCCACGTTGACCTAGAACCATGTCGACCTTTCCCCATGTTGACCTAATGGTGTCGACCTAATGCTTGTCGACCAACATGCTGTAGTCCAAACAATCCCAACCCGTTAGACTGGGGCATGAAGGGCTCACGGGGGTGGAAAGACTATTGGCCCTTTCACCCTCTTCTTGTCACCCACTGTTTTTCCTTGTCACAATCTGCCTCCCCCTCCCTCTCCCTGTCACCCTCTGCCTCTCTCTGTCTCTTTACTGCTCCAGGGACACAGCACAACGGGAAGCCACGGAGACTGGCAGCACTCATCGAACCACCGAACCACAGATCCTCGGGAGGTGAGTGTGATTTTTTAAAAATAAAATTTACACTGTGATCAGCTTGTGTGTCCATCGGACACACACAACTACTGTAATCACACTGTCCAGGTCCCTTTACAGCTTTCTCTGCCTAGGGGCAAAAAAAACCTGTGTAAAAGCCCCAACTTTTATCTGAGCCTTGTTATTTTATACTAGCTGGAGCTGGTGTTCTTATCACAGGGCTCAATGCGATTGTTTTTCCACATTTTATTTTTATTAGTATATTCGGCTAGATCGCACTTCCCATTATAAGTGTGGAAAATGCAATCGGCTTACTAAAAAAATGCGAATTAAAGTTTTGAAGCAGTTTTTCATCAAAAAACCTACATACATTCAGGTGAAACTAAACTAATGGGAAAAGGTGTGAAAACATCTTTTCACATTACTTTACTAAAAATAATGTCAATAAATGGGCCTCTCAGTCTCCGGAAACTCTATCCCTTTACATTGTACTCAGCCAGCATGATGAAAGGCTAGGATAACCTGGGGATAATGCATAATGGATGTGATATCACATGTACAGTATCAATTTACATTATACACCAAATTCACTAATCATTATTAAAGTATGCTAATTTATGTAGTGCCACAATACTGTATAGCTGTTTAAAGAGAATGTTTATTAATTAGCATCAGTGCGCAATGGAGCTTACAGTTTGTGATTGGATTGTGGGAGGGAATTGGAGCATGCCCACATAACCACAAGGCAAACAGGGCCCTAGTCAGAATAGAGCTGATAGCCCCAGTTTGATGTCACAGCAATATCAACCACTGTGACACTGTACCATCACCACTCTTAGTAGCTGCCCATGTTTGTAAATGCATGCATGTTTCTGGTGCGGCTGCCAGTTGTACGTGTGCTGGCTAAATTTGGTTGAGGTCAGCTACCAATGTTTAGCAATGAGAACAATGGTGGGCTCCATCAACATGGCAGGAACAAACCTTACTAGATTTTCAAAGAATCAATTACCAAAGTTTGGTATGCGTTGTTAGAGCCAGAGTGTCTAGGTTGACACATGAAAAAGGTTGACATGCATTATGTCGACATGGTCAAAAAGGTAGACAAGCAAATGGTAGACACAAAAACGGTTGATATGACTTTTAAAAAAAAAAGGGACTTGTTTATACTTTACCATCCCAGTGGGCGTGGGGTAGGAATATAATATTGGTCTGCGCTCAAACGCAGCTTGCAATGTGAGAGGACGCAGTACACTAATATGGTGTCCATGTCAACCTACGTCGACATTGACCTTTTTTCATGTTGACCTTTTGCATGTCGACCTTTTGCTTGTCTCAACATTTTGGACACATTGACTTTATGCTTGTCAACTTTTTTCATATGAGGACCTACTTCCTGTCGACCGATAGTGGTCAACCTAATGACTGTCGACCCAAAACTTGTCGACCAACCAAACCCCCAAAGCTTCTCCTCTTTTCAGGGCTTTTTATATATTTGGGAGAATTGTGGTTGAACAATTCCCAGCACACTGTATTAGCTTTTTCTATAGACACAGAAGTGAGACTCTGGCATTATCTGATTGTAGGCAGCAGCTGCTGTACACTCTCCTACTGAATTATTGAGAGGGGTACCTTTGGGCCAAAGTGTTAGACTGGGATGTCTCAATGTATTTTTTTTTTAAGTATATATTAAATATTTTGTTTGATATGGATTGCTTAATGCCCCTTTCACACGCTCCAGCTCCTGCCTACTGGCGAAACCCCGCACGGGCAAGAAGCCATGCCGCACTGAGAAGTTTACAATGATGGGGATGGCCACATCCTGGCAGCCGTCCTTTGCAGTGGTGGGATCCGGCTGCAACCGGGCGGTCGGGCCGTGGCTGTCCCGTGTGAATGGACACAATCGTGTCCATTATTAACTACTGTGTGCGGCACGGCTTTTGGCCGTGCGGGGTTTTCGCCGCCCGGGATGAGCTGAAGAGCGTGAAAGGGGCCTTAGGGGCCTTTCTGTGGTTAGTATAACAAATCATGAAAAAATATGTACATAACACTCACATATATTCCTATTATACACATACAGTATCAATAAGGCAATCCAGTGCTTATTATTTTGGGTCTATTATAGATCTTTATAGGGTATAGCTAAATTTTCACATATTTTGATACAGAACAATGTAGCCCTTGCGAGGATATATGCTACTTTATAGTAAGAATTATACGTTTAATGTATAATGTGCAGTATTAATGTATTGTAATAATGTGAACAAACAGATATCATATATGTATTTTCCTTATTGCAAAACTGCATTAAAGTGTTAAGTCTAAGTGACTGTTCTAATGACTAGCATTAATAATGTATACAATTATTGGTATTGCTGTTGATGTAAGCTAAATACACATTTACAGTAGTAACAGTAAATAAAAAATTTGCATAATTACATTTAAAATAAACAAATGTTTATCCATTCATATTCCTTTATCCCTTTCTTCCATCCTCAGTACAGGAACCAGGAACAGTTTGCAAATCACCAGAAAATTCACCAGCAATTTTGCACTGTGTTCACTATATATATATATATATATATATATATATATATATATATATATATATATATATATATATATATATACATACATATATATATATATATATACATATATATATACATATATATATATATATATATATATATATATATATATATATATATATATATATATATATATATATATATATATATATATATACATACATATGTAAACTTCATCCTCCCATTTTTGGGTGATAACTGAGTAAAATTGTGCAATATTTGCTGCATTGTTTAGGTACAATGTGGGGAAAAAACACAACTGTGGCTGTAATGCTTGGAAGTTAAACAGGACTTATTTGCATTACTAATAAAGGTGGTTAACTTTATAAGGCATCTACAATAGATTTTAATAGACAGATAAAACAAATGGTTTAGGAGAACAGTGTAAAAAGACTAAAACAGAGTCATATCTGTAAGGCTCCCCCCTCCTTTAAAAATACATCTCTACTATCCCCTCGATGTAAACGCCATGTTGCTATGGTAGCACAGATGGTACTTAACTCTAGGCTCCAGCAGAAGGTGAATAATAGACATGCATTCTTTGTTGAATAAGCAAGCAGCTGGTTTTCGACACAGCCCATTCAACAAAGTACAGATGGGTTGATTATTCGAAGCTTTTCAGTGGTCCCCCTTTATTCACGTAGACACTAATTACTTTGGATTGTCATGCAATGACCTGCATTCACGCCGAGGAAAAACAGCCCACTGTATTCGACACACGCCGCAGAAGAACTGCTTCTAGCTGCTTGGGCAAAACAGGCAAGCTAAGTACAAACGATTTTATAGATCGGGCCCTGGCGAAGGTGACTTGGATATATTTTGGAATTAAAATTTAATAGTATCTGCAGCAGATTTCTTTCCCCCCACCCTTCCTCCGCTTTCTCTATGGGCTGTGCTTATAAGGAGATCCGTTTACTGAAAAGGGGGAGGAGATTGACAGACAAAATCTCCCCTGTATTTCCTTTCCTTAAGAGCTAAGCTTCAGCACAAAGGAGAGCTCCGTGTATTCCCGCAGACATCGCACGCTTGGCTGCCGCTGTACAACCTGTCAGTATGGGGAGATCTGCCAAGATCAGGTACACACCGCAGAATCTCTCTCTCTCTCTCCCTCTCTACCTCTGTAATTCACTGTAACTGATGGAAATCATTGCAGACTGGCATTAGATGTTATCACATTTATTTCTCATACATTTGTGGGAGAATCTGCAGGTTTTATCTTTAGTGGTTTGGTGTTATTTCATGGTTACAGAATCAATTGTTATTACTTCTCTTTACATATAAGCTGCTAAGAAATGCATTTTGTGTATGTTTTAAATATATTACACTGGGTTCAGTCACCCTGCATTACAAAATCATTAGTTCACAATAGGGAACAGGAATATGTTTGCAAGTACTGTAGGTATCTCCGCAGTGTTCGATGAAGGACTACATAAAAACAAATAGAGCTTAAAATGGCCATATAATTATTATTTTTAATGACTGTCAGCAACTTATCTTAGCTAGACATTTGTGCATAGCTATTTATAATATACTTACATTCATATTCATACATTTTTGGTATTTTATTGGAGTTATACAGTATGCTCTGTTTTTTTTTTTTTTTGCTTTAACTTTTGATTTCAGATTAAATAGTATATTTACTATATATACATCCTTAAAAGGCATGCCCTGTATATGGTGACATAAACATTGATGCTAAATACATATATACATGTTTTGTTGTATCTTGTGCTTTTACTAGCATCTTTCAATAGTAAAACATTTTCTTTTTTTATTTTCCATTTCAGAAACTCCACTGTACTCACTAAATGAAGATTCTGTTGATGGCCAGGTAAATATCTAATAACTTAAGCAGAGTAATAGATGAGACATTAAAGTTATTTCAGCCCAATTGTCTCCAAGTAGCTTTGTGTAAAGGTATACCACCATTTTCTCTTACAATTGGGGAGAAAGCAATTGCTAAGGGCAGTGCAGTGAGTAGCATACGAAATCTACACAGATCAGATTGCATTGCATAGAATGATCTAGAACCAAGTCACATATTTGTTTTATATATATGTATGTGTGTGTCTGTGTCTGTGTGTGTGTCTGTTTGTTTGAATTAGCAGACAAAGAGAAATGTAAAAAGATATTCACATATCTGTCTATTTTTAGCATAGAAGTCATTTATGACAAAAGTATTGGTATAATACTTAATACATTTGTAGCATGTTTCTGCATATGAGTAATGTTTATATTAATATATAAGTAATGTGCTATAATGTATATTTTATTAATAGATTGATGTATATTAATACGGTAGAGCTTTACAATAAGAATGTAGCTAGTATCAGATCAATAGACACAAACACACATATATATATACATACACTTACTGTATATACGCCAAGAAATCTATATGTAAATTAACACATCTGATAATAATAACACAATTATTTCTCAGAGCCAAACTAATTACAATGTGCAGGCTACGGTTGGCTGTTCTTATATTTCTTGCCATTTTATGGTTGTTTATAATGACCATTATACCAGTGATGTCCTCTTAATGCAGCCACATCTGTGCAATTAGCACCGTCTCTGAGAGGGGATTTTAAAATGAAAGGTTTTTTTTTCTGCCATTTATCCTTCTAGCTTGGAGGCGTTTCTGACTATACATTTGTCCAATTCTGCAGAAGGATATTGGGGGTTGGTAACTACCTATAATTAAATGTTACTCAACATAAACAGCCCTTTGGTATTGAAAGACATGCAAAAATAAGCCTTTTTGATAGTTTAATATGAGATGGTGACAATGGAAATACAATTTGTAAACCCTTTCATTAAGTCCTCCATTGGAGGCTACTGTGTTTGTTACTGACTTTCGAGGTAGTTTAATGGTTAATGAGTTCTCAGTCCATCAAGGAAAGGTTTAATTTTTATGTGTGCAAATAATTAGGTTTGTATTTTGCACTTCTCATATTTTATTACATTTCCTGCTTTAGCTTATTCATCTGTCCCCATTTTGATTTGGCAGAAATGTGAATTTAATTGTCCCACAATCTCTTGGGAGTACAAGATTTGCAGAGCTATCTGCTCTGGATATTCGACAGCTGCTGTATGGAGCCAGTGCTATACAGCATTTTATTTCTCTGTTTGAACAGATTGTAATAGCCACACAAAGCAATTACACGGTACTCCATAAAACTAGAGATGTTGCGTCAACATAGGTTCAAATGCTTTAATGTTGACTAAAAAAGGCAATATATAGTTTTATAAGCAAATTATATTATGATTTATCACCAAGATAAAGATTGGTGTTCAAAACAGACTGACCGTAGAACAAATTAAAAAAGTGTTTGCTAAATTGAAAATTTATCATTGACAGATATCTCCAGCCATTACAATTAACTTGACAAATATTTGTGTTTTATTTTTTGAGTCATTATGTAAAAAAACCACTATCATGTCGATGAAAAAATTATAATTGTCTATATTTACTACCAGATGTTGGGTGTGGTAAAATAGCTATTTGATGAAATTTGTGATATACTAGCAATAGTCTATAAACACATTCAAACAACATATAATAATGTATGCGAATGTTAAAACTATGCTCTAGCACTGCATGTATTCTAAACTATTATATTAAATATAAGAACCACAATATTATATGTTATTTAAAAAGTATATAGCATATTGTGTAAAAAAAATGTTGCTAGAGTATTGGGTAATTTTTGCAAGCCATAAGTTCTTTTTTTTTCCTTTCATCATACTTCATATAGTATTTTTGAAGGTTCTGTGTTATAGAATTTGCATACATATCAGAAAGATTACAAGTGTAGACACCCTATTAGATTATATTTTACCTTTGTGAGATTTTACAAGTGTTTTTCAAAGCTCTGATCTGGTGATATTTCAATGAAATATAATTTATCCATTTACTGATGTATAGCTATTGCATCCAACACTTGCTCATCTTATTAAATTGCAGAATTCCAGCCAAAGTGCCAATCAAAAATTTTTATTTTCTAGTCTATTGGATAAGTTTGTATTATGATGCAAATCTAGTTGAAAATAACCATTTTCAATTAAAAATACATAAATACTGTAGATCCATAATACTTTTCTAAGAAACTATTAAATAATTGTAATGTTAATAATAAACTTAGCATTTTTGAAAGTGTAAATTTAACGTAATACTGTAATGTTTTTTTTTCATTGCATATTACAAATATAATGAGTTAGTTTCAGTCAAATTAGGTAATAAATATTTTTAAGTAAAGCTAGATATGATTCCTGACACATATGTAATATATACAAGCATTGTGGTCTATGCTTAAAAGTGATTCTTGACTGTTGCCTTGTTTAAATATGAGCACAAATGAATTTTACAGTCTCTACCGTGAAAGAAAAATGATATAAATGTTTACCATGAATGATGGAAGTTCTAAGACTCTTGACATGAGGTCGTATGAATGAATCTGGCTGGTCATAAATTTGTTGTTATTATTATATCTTATTTATAAAACACTGGAAGGGTTCTGTAGTACCAAACAATATAATAAAATTGGCAAAAGGAAAAGTAGAGACTATATACGGTATATAAATACAATTTCACACATAATTAAAGTGTGAAGTTTCAGGAATACGTAGAGAAGATTAAGAGAGAACCCCTGTTCATAGGAGTTTACAGCCTATAGGGGATATAGTTATACACTGTGGAAAGAAGACTTCAATAAAGAGGAAGGTTGGTAACTTAAAATGAATAAATTCATTTTAAAGTCATGTTTGAAGGCTGTGAGGCATCAGTCGAGAATGAAGAGGCGTTTTAGTTAGAGATTGCCCAAGAGAAATCCAGAATATGATGATGATGAAGCAGGTGAGGAATCAGTCATTAGCAAAGCAAAGAGGGCAGGAGGCAGTATGTGAGAAAATAAGGCTAGATATGTAGGGAGGATCATTGAGGTTCAGAGCTTTGTAGGGGACAACAGAGGATTTTGAAATTAATTTTGAGTGTTATAGGACACCAGGAGTGTGAATGACAGAAAGGACAACAGCATATGAACAATGAGAGAGGAAAATTAAGTAAGCAGCAGAACTAAAGTAGATTGGGGAGGGGTGAAATAGTAGTTGGGAATACCGGAGATGGACAGATGACAGTATTTGTGGTGGGAAAAGATGAGGGCATGAATGAGAATTTTAAGTAGCTTTTTAAGTTGATAAGGGCTTTTGGAGGTGGACATGGCAGGAAAGGGACTGCTCATGGAGGTTGAAAGTAAAGGCAGAGTGATGGATGACACCAAGACATTGAAGATGGAATTATAAGGGAGGAAGTATGATGACACCAGTTTTTAAATATTTAGTTTAATTAATTTTTTAAATGTATCTAACAGATAGAAGCCAGCATGGGAGAGATATAGATATGGGTATTATCAGGATAAGGCGCTAACAAATGGTGCAAAATGTGCAATATAAATGAATAGTCCCCAGATATTTAGGCACGGATATAGAAAAATAATCTTTGCCAGAAGGATTGGGCAAAGAAAATATACAGACAGCATGCCTCTTGGCCAGAGGACCAGGTGACAGCCTATCTCCTACTGGGAGCCCCAAAGAGTACATAGACACCTGCATTTGTTCTTAGCCAAAAGGCAGAGAAGTGACCCAACAATTGCCACCATTAGATCAAGATGTATAAGACAATAGAAGTTGCCTTTGGATTCGGTCCCATGGGGGTCATTGAGGAAAACCGTTCCCAAAAATGATTATTATAAATTTGAATACACAAAAATAAGCGTAATAGTTGCATTTTGCAAAACTCTACTCAGCAATCATGTGTAGGGCAATGTGGGTAAAAATTTTTATAATACAAGCATTAAACAGCAATCATGTAGAAATAAGAAAAAAGTGAAACATTATTATTAAATTCAAAACATAAAATAAGAAAATCGGTTTGTACTAAAGAGGTATAAACATGGGCGTTATTTAGACCTGATTGTATAGCTTCTAAATTGCAGAGCACTGTGATCAGGTATGCGCCACCCAGCCAGAATGAAATCTCGCACCGTGCAAGTCTGCAAATTTTCTTAGTACGGCTTGGGAAAATTATCTGGATTGGGGATTAGTGGCAAATCCAAGCCCCTTACCATTGAATGATTTCCAGTGTGTGCAGTCTGTGCGTAGCCCAGGACTTACTCGGTGGCTGTGATAGAAGCAGTCGGATCAGGGCCGGAGCTGACGTCACATACCCTCCCTCCTAATGCCTTGGTACACCCAGAAAATGGCTGGTTACCACTTCCAAACACAGTTTTTCTGTCAATCATCTTGCATACGGCCGAGTCTCAATTTTTCTTTAGCAGCAAGTAGCAACCAGGCTAGGTTTATGTGACTGGAACACATGGAGGTAGATATTAGATAAGAAATAAAAAACATACAGTAGAGAGTATCTGATAAAATTAGTGGGCAATTTAATTGAAAACAAGCCCCAAATGCAAATGAAGAAACCAAAGTATCTACAGTAGTGACTGCGCTGATGCTTCTATATCTCGGGCTTCTAGACATTTTTAGGAGCATCATTTGGTGACACACACTGGATCTATACCCATTGATCAGGTGCCACTTTGAAAACAGGCATTAACTAGGCCAGACTATTATTTAAACTTGTAGTCAAGTAGATATCTTTGATATCTTTGCCCCTATTGATTTTATGGAGGGTTTCAATTTATTCAACTGTTTGTGATTTCTTAATATACAGTATGTCTATGCCTCTTGCATATTGTCTTAACAATATTATGTTTTCTAGTTTTCTGCTTCTTTCAATGGGGGTAATTCAGACCTGATCACACGGCCGCAGATGTGAATGGATGTGTGCGCTTTGTGAACACATTGCAGCTGAGTGAATATGTTCAAAACCCATCGTTTTAGGCTCACCATTGAATGATTTTTCCACTGGGCATCCGTCACCCCAGGCTCAGAGTAGCCAGAGACATACTTGGCGGCTGTGATGAAAACAGGCTTATCCGGCCTGATGCTGACATCACACAGCCTCCCCTTAATCGTGTGGGCACGTCTTCATTTTCCCTGTCACTCCCAGCATTTTTTATGGAATGAAATTAGCATTTTTCTTGTCACTCCCATGAAACTTCCGGTACCACCCACAGGCGCCAACTTCCTGTCAATCTCCTTGTGAATGGCTTACAAATAGAAAAAGTAGCAGGGTTTCATTGCTGGAAGTCATTGCGCACATACATTGCAGCCCATATGTATGTATGCGCAGTCTAACGATAATCGGCTGGCATGTGAATTTGTGGCCGCCAGAACGCATCGCGCATACACATTGCAGCCCATATGTATGTGCATTCTATCGATAATCGGCATGTGTGTGTATTTGCAGCCATATGATCAAGTATGAATCTGCCCATTGTTATGCATTCATGGTTACTTTGATTTAATTTATTTGGTTATTAGCCTTTTTATTTAATTCCTTGGTATTTTCAGACTTCTGTTACTATACTTTACTGTATATCCTGTATTCTATTTATTATATAGCACCTCTCCCTAGGGTTCTAGTGACTTGTAGTATTGTTTGTGAAACTACACAAGTACCGTATATTGTTACCATGGTGCAGCCTAGGGGTCAGTATAAGCAGCCTTGTGTGTGTGTGTGTGTGTGTGCCTCCCATTCTTCCTCTTTTATACTCAGAAATCCACCCTGAAGGAAGATTTTGTTATATATACGTGCATATGCTGCCATAATCTTTAATCGTTATCTTAATAATACAATTTTCTGTTTCCCCCCCCTACATATGTTTTACTGAGTAGATATTTGCTTTATGCACTGTGGGCACCTGCAAGTTATTATTTTGTGTATATTTTTTATCTACAGTGTCCTAATTAAATGTTGGTGTAGAGGGATAGATTTACATCAAGACTCAACTTTTGGGGCAGCACGGATGGAGTAATGGTTAGCATTACTGCCTCACAGCGCTGAGGTCATGGTTTCGATTCCCAACATGGCCCTAACTGTGCAGAGTTTGTATATTCTCCCCGTGCTTGCGTGGGTTTACTCCGGGTACTCCGGTTTACTCCCACAATCCAAAAATATACAGGCTTCCATCAAAAATTAACCCTAGTAGAATGTCTGTGTGTGCGTGTACATGTGGTAGGGAAAATAGATTGTAAGCTCCACTGATGTGAATGTTCAAATATTCTCTGTAAAGCACTGCGTAATTTGTGTGCGCTATATAAGAAACTGTTAATAAATAAATAGATTTATGAAGTAGTGATAACGGAGGAGAAGTAATAAAGTGCCTGGTACTTTATCACTGGCCAATCAACTCCTGTTAATTTACAGACTGGGTTTAAAAAGGGACAGTTAGGAGCTGATTGCCGGTGATAAAGTACAAGGCATTTTATCACTACTTCTCTTCCATAATCATTGCTTCATACATCTACTCCTGAGTAACACAAAATGGTGTGAGCGTGCCATGTTATGTGAGGTACATTTATGCAATCAGTGCCTACATGCATGGAATATGTAAATCTATGTTTGGAGTCTGGTCTGTACTGTAAGGAGGTGCTGGTGAATATTGCCTGTTGGCATGCTTTAACAATGAATGTCTGCAAATCAAAATGGCTGCTGTCATTTTTGTTTTACACAGTTTTTTTTTTTTTTTTTAAAGACAAGTAATGAGTAATCTGAATGTAAAAGAACATTTGCCAGCATAGGAAAAAAAATTGAGTTGAGTCCTGATGTAAAATTTATTAATACAAACGGTTAATATTTGCATATATGAATGATTTCACCTCGTTTATTAACGAGAGCCATGAGCAAGAAGAATGGGTGGCATACAGCTGAGGGCAGGCATTGATGATACCATCCACAGGCTCCCCTGTCTAGTTCAGCCACAATTTCTGCACACCTCTCCTTACAGTGCTGAGTGTGAGTATGTGTGCAAGACCCATGATTAGTGCAAGAGACCCATCAGTAACACATAGCCCTGTAACAGGGCACCACTGCACCTGACTCCTAAGTCCAGCATACGAGAAGGGCATGGGCCACAGTGGAGGCTAAGTATG
Organism: Crinia signifera; assembly: GCF_055691185.1. Taxonomy (NCBI): domain Eukaryota; kingdom Metazoa; phylum Chordata; class Amphibia; order Anura; family Myobatrachidae; genus Crinia; species Crinia signifera. Next base: position 344,378,845 of record NC_139217.1, read on the forward strand.
GCTCGTACCACCCCAAGCACAGTGGCATCACAACAGGGTGAGGGCCACACATGGGTGTCAACCAAAGGGCGATACTAAAGTGACAGCTCCTGCTCAGTGGCTAAGTGCCCCCTCTGTGAAACAATGCCATTCCTGCAACACCACACCCTAATTTCAATTCTGTGGCTCTCTGAGTGCCTTACCAGGTGTCATAGGGTTAAGTGAAGACCCTGCCCCAGGGCATCCCACCCTGTGAGATGACATTCACACATTCGTAATACTCTCATGATGACACTATCAAAGTAAGGGTGGTTCTGTGCAGTTGTGTTGCCACTGTTCAGTGCACACCACAAAACACAGTACTGTGTTTTGGAGAAAGAGAGATCCCGCCCAGTTGTAACCAATTGTGCACACGTTGTAACCAACTCATTGTTTGCACCCATCAAGAGAAATTAGTGTGATTCAGAGTGTGCAAGTACAAATTGGGCTTATTTGTGGGAGCCAGAAGATGAAGTGATCAAAGGTATATTCATCACATTAAACTCATACTACTTTAAATTTAAACTACGGTAACTTCATTAAATAAGATGAGCAATGAACACTACCAGATAAGAGATGAAACAGCTGAGCTTAGCAACATACAGTATCTGTTACTTTCACATATAAGGCAATAATTAGCTTACAAAATGGTAATCCTATTAAATTCATCCATAATAAATTTTCAAAGTTAATGATTAGTCACATTACCTGGTTCAGATATTAATGGTAATGGGCAATATCATTAGCATGACAAGTTTAGGACAGAAAGAGGAATTGTTTGGCTATTTCCCAACCACATAAAATGCATCTTAATATATGGCTTTACTATATGAGATATAGACAAACAGAATATACTGTAAAATAGAGTTTTATAATGTTGTAGTCAGGGCATAAAGTGAGGAGAGGTGGTGAAACTCACCCCCTTCCTCCATTAGGTGGAGCCATGGACAGGGCTAGGGTTTATGGCACCCTCCTACAAACTATACATTTGTGCCCTACTTTCCAACACTGGTCTCAGAAGTAAAGGGTGCGGTTGCATAATAGTAACCCAAATTCAAATGACACCACACAGAAACACAATCTTATTCAACACAATCTTATTCACTTTACACTGTATGTAATGCCCCTGTTTCAGATTACACCACATAGTAGTGCCCCTTATTCACATTATGACACACACACACAGTATTGTCCCTTATTCATGTTATTCCCCTTATTCATCACTCAGTAGTACACCTTATTCATGTTATGTCACTTAGCAGTGCCCTTTATTCACTTTTGCTTCACACTAGTTCCGCTTATACCTGTTATAACACAATAAAGTGTCCCTTAGTAGTAGTACTCCATATGTATAATGGCCACAGTACTAATTTTGCTTAAACACATAATGCCTAAAGCAATAGTACATCTTACATAAAATTCCCACAATAATAGTGCCCCTTATACAAATAATGTCCACAGTAGTAGTGCCCCATATACACATAATGCCGACAGTAGTCTCGCTTATACACATCCTTGTATTTTTCACTTCAGCAGATCGCCACCTGTGTTCCTTAGCGTCTCTTTTCCATTTTATCAATGGTGATGGCACTATATCACATACACCGTGCCAAAAGGGAAGCCACTGGTTCAGAGTTTCCTGTTGATATTACTTATATGAAACCATTTTTAAAACACAATACACGCACAAACCCTGACACGTATCACTGTCTTTGCTTCAACAAGTACAGTAGATGTAAGTCATTTTATGATGCATCTCTCTGATGTAGCTTTTCTAGGTGTCGCCTTTACAGAGTCCCTGAAATGTTTTTTCAAAATTAGGCAAGTATGGCATAGGTACATGGGAGCAACTGACACAGTGCAAAGTTTAAAACTGAAATGCCAAATTTTATGTTAATTGTATTTCACAAATTAAAGGTGGCTATGCAAAGTGCCCATTTTATACAATAGTTTACATAGACTTTCAAACACTTAAATGGACTGGATTTTGTTCTAGGCCCTATTAAATGTTGATATTGAAATGTTAGTATTGCATACCTAGGTGCATACATTATACCTTTATCGCAAACTTAGACCTAATAAATGTAGCATAACAATGATAGAGAAATGGATACACTGACACAGACAATATAAATATTTTTTTTCAATGTGCTTTAACCCCATTACAAATAAGCACAATTATAATAAAGGCCAGATGTAAATTAATACAAATAATTACAGTATCATGTGTGTGTGTGTGTGGGGGGGGGGCATTTTTTTGTTTTTAGTATGAGCGGGCTTACTAGTCTCATATATATGTCTAGTGTCCATTTTTGTTTATCCGCAACACTGTCATCTGTTGGTGAGAGAAATTACATATCTTTTTCTCTCACACATGCCCAAACACAGAGGCAATCACAAGGTAGCAGACTAGCTTTCAAAGCATTTGCTTCGAGTGGGCTTACTAGTTTATTATATTTGAATACATTGTGGTAACTTCAATTTCATATTAATGTGTCTACAAATGAGGCTTCTTTAGTGCTGCGTTTAGACTGAGGGCTCCATTCTAAGTATTTCAGACATGCAATTAGAACAATTTGTCTTTCATTAGTAGATGTTCAGTCACAAACAATATAACGTTACATTGTTCATAGCCACTTTATTGATAACTTACTTAAAATGGAAATCATGTCAGACCTGAAGCCTTCCTACATGTATTTTGCTTTTAAACAGTAAAAAAGTCCAAGAGATACCTAAAATTTAAGCCGTGTACACACAGGGCGATTCATCGAAACGGTTTTGACTACATCATCAAAATGTCTTAGAATGTGTCCCTGAATTTCCATGTGTGTACACAGCGGGTGATAGCGATGCACGGCGGCACCGCAGCATCCCTTTCGCCAAGCCGAATAGACACCGCAGGCAAGAATATTCTTGCTAGACTCTGCAGTGTCTATTCAGCTGTACGCACAGGCTGCTGCTGGGGATGGCCGACGGCAAAATCGCTTTGTCAAAATCTCCCAGCTGCAGCCCGAGTGTGAGATAAAATTGTGAGGGATAAAGTACTAACCAATCAGCTACTGTAATTTTTTAAACTTAGCCTGTAATATGATTGACTGGTGCTTCACCTCTCACAATTTTCTCACTCCAAGCTTTGATAAATACCCCCCTAAAGCATCAACTTCATTGAATAGCTTTGGCTAATGTCCATTTTAAGCCGATGTTGTTTTCACTATGTATAGTAAGTTTGAACAATGTGAATTTGTATGCCAAGTGCTGCTATCATTATACACAAACACGTTTATTTAAGTCTTGTGTGTTACTCTTTGACTATTTCTAATGTGGGAGAGCATACATTTCTGTGTAATAAAAATAAGATAGCCTTTCTTTTTATTCCACCTTGTAGAATGACTATAAAGGCCCCGTTGACCTTTGACAATTGTTCCTCTCTAGTGAAAATGCTGTACTGTAATTCGGAAAGTGTCCTTTCACATTACTGAACTGTCTAACCGTCTTCAGATGATGCGATCGGTGGTTTGGTCTATTAGTGGCAGATTGGAAAGACTTAAAAAGCTGAAATAGAGGCCAGTCAGGAATTTAATGGGTTCAAACACATCAACGGCTTCTCTTTTAAACCGTATCGTTGTATCGACGTGACTTTTCCCAATTTGTATATTCTATCACACTCAACATCCTGCTCCAGAGATTGTAATCTATCACCTTTGTAGTAAAAATACATTGACAGCTATTGAAATATGTCATATAATACAGTAAAGAACCAGCCATTTTTCTACCACAGATATATCGGTGTGGTAATTATAAAAACAGCCCCCCCCCCCCCCCCCTGGTAAAATAAAGCCCACCCTCCCCCAACCCTGCCTTGTCCCGCTGGTGCTGCTTGCCGCCGCCCTTGTAGTCAAGATATAGTAAAGATATTGTTACGCCACTGAAATGTATACAAATTATGGGTTGGTCCTCTAATTGGTGTGAGTTTACTGAGATGGGAGTTCTATTGAATATGAGGTGTTTCCCATAGCAACCTATCAGATTATATCCTTTGAAGGTGCTAAACAAATAATAAGAAGAATCTGATTGGTTGCTATCGGGAATATCCCATCTTCAATAGAACTCCCATTTTAGTTTTAGGATTCCAGATTAAGGTAAATGTCTTATGCAGTAAGGTATTTTAAAGCTTTATCTATAATTTTGTTCCCTATTAATGGTCTGATGAAAGTATTTAGTTTGGTTTTATTTAAGATCCATTTTACTTATGCTCATTTACATATAGCTTCGCATTTATAATCATGCCTATGCCGACCAGAACTATAGTTTCTAACACAAGACCCCAGGAATTGCTATCAGACTGTGAAAGGTAAGCTACTGAGCTTACTGTTACTTTACAGTACCTGTGAATATTCACAAGTCAAAGGTGTTTACAAAATCAATGTTCATTTATAATTAATCATATGTTTTAATAGTATGACTCCTTCTGTAAGAGAAGTATAATTTATCTAGTTACCAGCCTGCCAAAATGACAGAACAAATAACAGTAACGTCAACGCCTTTGAACGGAGCAACACTTGAATTGCCCTGTCAGGAGCCATATAGTTGCCACTGGCAATCAGCACACTTGAACTGCCCCCCCCCCCCCCCCATAGAGGTGAGGAACACCTTTTATTATATAGGATATGACTACCAATTTCATCCTAATTTAAATGTGGAGTTTTTAAAGTTAAAAATAGGGTGAATTTTTAGCTTGTCATGTGTTGTTGACAGTCTATCAACAATTTACAGCAGAGCTGCCATCAGAAATTGTGGGGCCTAGGACTGACAAAATAGGCAGGGCCCCCCTTCTCTTTCTGGAACACCTGGAATGCCTGGTCTGCAACACTGGCCTCACTACTCAACCTCTACATTGCTTCAAGGGAAAGGGGAACTTTGTTTTTGACAAATTATATTTTATAATCTCCAGTCCTGGGCCCAGTAATTGGAGTCCTTGCAGCCCCCCCCCCTGATGGTTGTCATGATTTATAGTACATATACAGGTTGAGTGTCCCTTATCCAAAATGCTCAGGACCACGAGCATTTTGGATAAGGGATTTTTCCAGTTTTTGGAATACATTTTTTAAACATACTTAACTGCCCCCCTGGTGGTGCCCCGATGGTCCCTCGGCATCGGGGGAAGGGGGGAGGGCACAAAAAACTAAAAAAATTTAATTATTCCAATAAACCACGGTCTTTGGAAAAATTTGAAAAATAGATCTCCAGATACGGGATACTCAACATGTAGTCTCAAATATCAATTCAGTGTGATGTTACTGAACATTTTGCCGATATGCATGCATTCATTTTTCTTAGAACTAAAACAAGTCTACAGTCAGAAAATGTTTTACATACTGTAGCTTGAAGCCATAAACAGAGCCGAATTTCCCATTAGGCACGTGAGGCACCGGCCTAGGGGCGGCACATGTTTGGGGGCGGCACTTGGATGCCTGTGATAGTACTTTCAGCCCAAAATGTACCAATAACTGCAAAATATCCACTGTACTGTACTATATTCCATCTTAAATAGAGTGTAAATGGATAGGACATGCAGATACTGCCCCTATAAACTGTCCTACTTAGTAAACATTATTGTTGTGCCTAGGGGCGCCCTCCTCCCTAAATCCGCCCCTGGCCATAAATGTATATCCATGACAGTACCTGAAGTAGAAGGAGATTTCCCGGATTAGTGAGAAAGCAGTGAATTCTTATGAAGCACTTTAACCTTTTCTAAAGGCGCCCACCCGGTCTCTGCTCTGCATCTGCGCCACGGTCCCCGCTCCCTGCATGCTGCTACATCTCGTGCCGCTCCCCCGGACCGGTCTCCACTCCCAGCCTGCTCCTGCCGCCCCCCCAGATGGCTGCACATGATTTATCTTATGTGCAGACCGTCCGACATCCGGATCTGATCCGATGCGCACGGGACCATGCATCGGATCAGATCAGATGTCATACCCTACGCAATTTGGCCAATTTCACCCGATTTCTTGACCCAATCCTCTAGAATCAGGTGAAATCGGGGCCAAATCGTGTGGTGTATGGGGGCCTTTAAGTAGATAGGGCATTACATCAACAAGCACCACCACTCAGTAACCATCAAGGGTAAAGAGGGTGCTGATGTGAATTGCCATTGTATCTCTGCCACTCATGGATACATTTACTAAGATAGCAACCAATCAGATTTTACTTATTTATTTAGCACCTTCTAGAAGATAAATGATAGCATCTTATTGGTTACTATGGGCAACATCCCATATTCAGTAGAACTCCCACCTTAGTAAATATACCCCTCAATACAGTATTTATTGATGTTAGTGTCTTAGTGATGAGATTTTCACACTGACTTGACACAGAAAGAATTATCCATCCCATAAACCTATCTTGCTTCCAAATATTATAAGCAAGATTGGAAATGATCCCAAGAATGGTTTGCTATCAAGATTTTAATTGCAGCTTAGCCAACAACAATTACAGCCTCGTGCGATGCCCATCTAAACTCTGTGTGAGCAATATCTCCTAAAAGCACAAACAATAGAATGTTAGTATTTTTGGTGAGAACACACAGTCCGGTAAAATGCTGACGTGCAATTCATGGTATCATGATAACTACAGAAAATATTATTAATGCACAAATGCACACTGCTTTAAATGCTTTTTCAGTTCAATGGAACCTTAGGGGTTTGACTCAGCATTGTGGCATAATTAGAGGTAACTGTGTGGAACACAAGTATTATCACATCCCCTTTTCTAATGCACATTCTGGATGAACACATATTATTTGAAATACACAGTATATGGACGTTTCTTCATCTTTTATTGGCCTATTTATCAAAAACTGAAAGTAGTTCCCATTAACATTTGAAAGGGTTCTTAAATGTCTCATTATTTTATATTACAAAAAAAAAAATTGTCCATAGCTTTTTTTTTTAATCTTTAGAATAAAACATAATCAGATGCTTGAAAATATTCCCTTAATTCAAACTCAATTTACCTTCATTTGTCACATAACAAAGTCTTATTGCTTGAAAGCATGTTTTACTCTGGAGGGATTACCATAAAGCACATGTTAGTATGGCAGACACATGTATTAATTGTAGCCTGAGCTATTTTTCTTTCCCTCTATAGTTATTATTATAGTGTAACAGGAATGTATTCTGTTACATTTTCTGTCAGTTGTCACTTCTGTTGCCCAAGCGTGTTATGGTTATGTCACTTAAGGTGCATACACATGTGTGTATGAAGAGAGATTACTTGAAAATCGCTAGCCGAAAATCGCTCAGGGCCCACACAGTAGCGGGGGTGTCCAACCACTTTCCTCAGTAGGAGACTGTGGAAAGGGGTTCACTCAGCTGGTAAACCAGCCCAATGCATGATAGTGGACGGTGATGATGCGGGAGAGCCCATCAGCGCTCACCACTCATCGTCCGACCATACACACTGGGAGATTTTGAGCTGAAAGTAGCTCAAAACACCAAAAGAGAGCTACTTTCAGCTCAAACTGCCTAGAGTGTATGGGCCATAAGGTTAGTAGGTACAAGGGAATCTCTAATACTGTAAATATGATTCGCAGAATTTTGCTTAGAAATGTTGTCTACATTACTATTACTGTGGATGTTGGAGTATGCTGGCTCTAGTATCCTGAGTGGATTGAGTGGATTGGACACTGGTGTAAGTTTAAGGGGCCTATCCATCATCTCCATTACATACCTCCCAACTGTCCCGCTTTCTCCGGGAACATCCTGTTTTTTGGGGATGTTCCAGTGTCCGGCCTGGGGGCCAGCAGTGTCCTGCGTTGGGGGGACGGCAGTTTGGAGACTGTTTGGAGTCTGCCAGCATCTATTTCCACAGGCAGAGGGACAGGGGCATGTCCAGTAGCTCACAGAGCTGCTGGTCATCCCCCACATGGCGGCAAAATGAGGCATGGCCTCGTGAGAATTATTGAATTTGTAAGCCACACCCTCTTGTCGCCAGGCCACTCACCCAAATTACGGACGCGCGCCTTCAGCGCACACGAACGTCGCACCTAAGGAGTTCCAATAGTTGGGAGGTATGCATTAGTTCAGGTTACACATGTGCAGAAGGCACAAAACGCTGTCACATGGGTGGAAAGTATTGCTGTTAATGAAGCAGCAGTCTTACTGATCAGGGTCATAGCTGCTTTTCGGAGCATATATCCCTACACTTGAGTAAAGCTGAATTGCTCTGGTAATTAAGTTTTGTTTGCTGCAATTCGCGGGAATTTGGATACATGATTATCAGGGGCCTTGAGCATGATGTCATCATTGTCACCTGTTGTTCGCCTAATAATTCTTGTTTTTTGCCCTCCATCCTTGCTACTGTATGTTTCTTTTTCTTCTTTAATTCCTATTTTTTTCAGTTAAGAGCATGTTTTATTACTTGAACTTAAAATGATTAACATACTGTATAGGGGGAAATTTAATAGGACAAGAGATTCAGAAAGTGAGAGATACTGTATGGTATGAAATCTCCAGTTTTTTTTTAAAGTGGCAATCATATACACTGCAAAAACCAGTTTGATTTTGCAGTGTAAATGATTGCCGTTTTAAAAAAACTGGAGATTTCTTACCAAATCTCTCGCTTTCTGAATCTCTCATCCTATTAAATTTTACCCATACACTGCCATCTCCATTTATTGTCTTAGAATATAAAGTTAATGTAATTGTCCTGATGCTATTCTAGATATATAGAAGCTGACACAGAACAGGCACCACGAATCATGGTTCTCTACTGCTTCTTTAAAATCCAAACTAAAGATCAGTTATTGTATGTCTGTGAATTATATTGTGTCTTTAAACTTAACCTGCAGTGACAAGTGAATTGTGAGCACTAGTCTCCGGTTTAATATATGGTGACTGGAGTATTCTGTAGGCAGAAAGTACCTCTGGTATTTTTGTCATTTTAACAAAGGTTGATATTTACAATGGTTTATGGGGGATATGTATCAAGGAGAGACATAACATTATCTCTCTCTCTCCAGAGCTTATTACTTCTCCTTTTATGTATTTTGTGTATTTGGCACAACTGCTTTTTCTATATACTGATGTGTATTACCTGTGCACAAGTGACTGTGCATTTACAGCCTACCTATGGGAAAGGAGTTCATTTCTTATTCCAAATTAACTAATTATATTATATGGAACAACATAACAATAATGTCAGAGCTGGCGGCTGTCCATGCCCAAACAAAATAAAACTTGACTTGCTCTGTAGAGCGCCATGTAGTGTCCGCGGGCATGCAAAATACTTGAATTCCCCAATAGGGTGAGTTTTGTCGTTAGCCTTCTATTATATACTGTAGGAAAAACATTATTATAAAAGTGAACGTTAAGCTGGGTTGTATTTAAAACTATTATAGATTATGTTAACCGAGAAAAGATAATTTTTTTTTATTACACGTCCTTTGTTTGGGAGTCTGATAAAGGGCCAGATTACCAATAAGAAATATGGGACTACAGACCCAGGCCTCCACGTATAAATAGGCCCATCATCATTCCTACATAGTCATCCATAAACCATAACTATTGTATTTCTATCTTCCTCTGCAGTTTTTCTACTTTTACATTGGGGCTGATAGTCTAGTTGGTAAACACCAACCTACCACTGGCCACACCCATACAGCACAGGGGTCAGCTCCTCCACTTCTCATAGAAGGTCCCTTTTCATTTTTAGCCTCCTGCGGCCCTGTTCAGCCCCTCTTTTTTGCTAATTGCCACCTGTTATTAATACTCTATTTTCATTTGCTTTGGGCTTTTTAGTTTTTTTCTGGAAATACTGTAGCTGGAGAGCATTGGTATGTCATCATTTTAGACTTATTCTATACTATACAAAGTCACCTTTCAAATAAGCTTTGCGTTATTTTTTTGTGTAGTTAAATTTAACAGCACTTAACAGTACATTTGCCTCTGGCACATGCTATTAATGTTACTTACTTATATAGCAGAAATAATTGTTGCAATGTCATGCTGAGTATACAAGTATGTCATTCCTGTTTGGTCTGCTCTCTAAACTTATTAGGATCTGCATAACAGAGAACCCCCGACACCCTCCCCCCCTCTTCACGCTTCCGTTCTAGTGGTGGACTAGTGATATCATTGTTAATATTACTCCCACACACTGCTGAGGTTATTTACTTGATCAGCTCTCATTTGAGATATATTTCCAAACATAGTGGGCGAGATTTATTGTGGTGACCGTTTTTCCGAAAATGCGATTTAAACTCAAATCGCCATATATCGCCGTTTTTTAAAATCGCATTTTTTTCCAGAATTCGCATTTTTAATGAGGTGTGTATTCCGGCATGAAAAATGCGAGAAAGTGCGATGTAGGGCGATTTTTGGGATGAAAAGTGCGATTTTTTTAGTCATGAAAAGGTGCGATTTTGTTAAAATGTGCGATTTTGTGATAAAAAAAAAAAAAAAAAATTGGCGTGAGGTCCCCCCTCCTGTACATAACCAGCCCCGGGCTCATTGAGCCGGACCTGGTTCCAAAAATACGGGGGACAAAAAGCGTAGGGGTCCCCCGTATTTCTGAAACCAGCACCGGGCTCTTGGACCGGTCCTGGTTCCAAAAATACGGGGGACAAAAAATCTGTCCAGGGCTGAAGCCCGGGGCTGTCACCGGCGTCCCTGGCCATTGGACGCCGGCCTCATATGGTTAAATTCACATTCCTAACATTGCTTAATACAGGAGAACTGCAAGTGCCAGCAGACCTCCCCCGCAGGCTGGGACTTGGAGAACCACAAGTCCCAGCATGAGGGGCATTAATGGGCTCGCTGGGACTAGTAGTCCACCTGTAAAAAGAATGTTAAAAGAAAACACACACACAGAAAAGTAAAACTTTATTACACACACACACACCTCACTTTTACACCGCTATACATACCGATCCAGGATCCAGCGCTGGTCTCTCTGCAGCAGAGCCGGACAGCCCGCACTGACAGCGGGCTGAACCGGCTTCCTCCGATGCAGCTAACAGCTTCTGTCACGCTGTCCCAGCACGACACAGGCTGAGAGCGTGATTGGGCGATGCTTCTCCATGGAGACGCATAGCTCAGCCCTGATTGGCTGAGCTATGCGTCTCCATGGAGACACATAAGCCGGAGACGCTCTCAGCCTCTGTTGCGCTGGGACAGCGTGACAGAAGCTGTTAGCTGCATCGGAGGAAGCCGGTTCAGCCCGCTGTCAGTGCGGGCTGTCCGGCTCTGCTGCAGAGAGACCAGCGCTGGATCCTGGATCGGTATGTATAGCGGTGTAAAAGTGAGGCAGGTGTGTGTGTGTGTGTGTGTAATAAAGTTTTACTTTTCTGTGTGTGTGTTTTCTTTTAACATTCTTTTTACAGGTGGACTACTAGTCCCAGCGGGCCCATTAATGCCCCGCATGCTGGGACTTGTGGTTCTCCAAGTCCCAGCCTGCGGGGGAGGTCTGCTGGCACTTGCAGTTCTCCTGTATTAAGCAATGTTAGGAATGTGAATTTAACCATATCAGGCCGGCGTCCAATGGCCAGGGACGCCGGTGACAGCCCCGGGCTTCAGCCCTGGACGGGTGAAGCCCTTTATTGGGGGGGTCCCCACTCCTCCAGGTACCCCGTCCAAGGCTGACCAGCCACGGTGCTCATGTTGCGGCCGGGGGACCTTGTGTAAAAAGTGTCCCCCGGCTGTGGCATGACACTGGGGGCTGTTGGAGCCCGGTGCTGGTTTCAAAATACGGGGGACCCCCAGATTTTTTGTTCCCTGTATTTTTGGAACCAGGACCGGTCCAAGAGTCCGGGGCTGGTTTCAGAAATACGGGGGACCCCTACGCTTTTTGTCCCCCGTATTTTTGGAACCAGGTCCGGCTCAATGAGCCCGGGGCTGGTTATGTACAGGAGGGGGGACCTCACGCCATTTTTTTAAAATACTTTTACACATATTTAACCAAAGAACCATACACAGATCACAATGATCTGTGCATGGTTCTGACAAAATCGCCATGTTTCTGACAAAATCGCCAGTCAGGATCAGGTCTATTTTTTTTGGAACTTTAGACCATTTTTTTGGGCGATTTCCAAATTCGCATCTCATTAAAAATGCGAATTTAATCTTTTTCAATGGGGAAAACATCTGGATGCGAATTCCGGAGTTAAAAAAAATCGCACTTTCAGAAAGTGCGATTTCGCAGCAAAAAGCGCGATTTCGCGTCAAAAAGTGCGATTTATGCCGCAAATCGGCACCCATTAAGTAGTCGATTTGGGGGAAAAAAAAAACGGCCGTTTTTGCGATATAAATCGCCAAAAACCCAACATCGATCTCTAATAAATGTCACCCATTGTCTGTGTAAGCAGGGATGTAACGGACTTTGTTTGGGATCTATGAGTCTGTGATATTTTCATTGGAAGACCTCTTATTGCAAGTTTATTATTTGTCTATTTATCACAAGTTTACATTTAAATGTATTATATGATTCAGGCTATGTTTATGTAGTAGAATTTTCGGTACATATATGTTAGTTGGGTGCCCACTAAGCTATTTGCTTAGTTTTCCACGTCCCCTCGCGGGGCTCGCTACGCTCGCCAGGCTTCGGGCATGGAGGCTCGCTGCGCTCGCCACACTATATAAAGTCATCTCCATGCTGACATGGATAGTGGTATGAGCGTACTAACTATAGTGGGCGCCCAACTAACTTATAAGTACCAAATTTTTTTATATATATATATTTGTATCTGTTAAGCACTATACAGTATGTTAAGGTGGCCATACATCAGAAAGATATTGTACCCAATCATACAATCTCAATTGATTGTAAGATGGATTGTATGCAGATTGTGTGCACATCTTGTGTACACAATCATACAATCATGCAGCAGATGGATTTATATGACTGACTGTATGATGGATTGTGAGTAGATTGTGTGTCCAAAAACCACCAAGGACTGCCAAAGGGAAATTGTACACAAGCATTAGCGCGAACGATCTTAAGATCGATCTTTCTGATGTATGGCCAGCTTTACCCTTCGGCTTGTCCTCTATGGTTGTTATTATTATTATTATTATTATTATAGAGTGTTATTTTTGATTCAGGGATGTGCTGAGAGTATATGGTTTATTTACTAAAATGGGAATTCTATTGAGATGTTGCTCATGGCAACCAATCAGATTTTATATATTATCTCCTAAAAGGTGCTAAATAAATAAGAAGTAGAATCTGATTGGTTGATATGGGCAACAATCCATCTTCAATCGAACTTCCATATCAGTAAATTTACCACTATTTCAGTTTGGTCTGCTTTCTGGCTTTAGGAGTTTTGCAGCATGGAACACACTTTCCTAAGTCATAATTCATTTTTTATGGAATTAGCTTAATTAGTTTAGCCTAGTTTAGTATTTCCACTGGCAATGTTTGGATTGTTTGTACATATATTTGCTATTTTTTTTGGCCTCTTGTTTGGAGTTTAACAGGAGGTACAAAATTATTTTTTGGGATGAAGGGCTCTTACATAAGTATCATGTAGGCGGCTTCCATTTATGCATTCTGCTATTTAGTTAACAAATTATTGGTTTCTTAGGTGTAGGTGCCATTTTAATGGGTCCATGTTGATGCCTATTACCAAGGTGGTACCTCTTTATTACATCAGATCTGCGGTTTCTGCTGCAATTTTGGGTCAACTGCCCTATTTAGGAATAGAAAACATATCACTTTTTTGCTATTATTATTTGGGCAGTTGGTCCCTCAGTCCTTGTGGAGGTATTTTGTTGCACTTGTTTTTCCGATATTTTGGCCATCCTCAAGTCACGTTGGAGTATTAAAGGAACAGGAGTCCAGTGGTTAAGTTGCTGGGTTTTTTTTTGAGCCTCAATGCACAGGTTAGCTGATTTTATCCTATTGGGAACAGGGCACCACTTATCATTGTCAGTAGCAAGCCATTGTTGAGTGATCATTTTTATTACCTGATTGGCCCTCCTTTTTCTACCTTGGTCCCACCGAGTCAGTTTCTGCAGCAGTTATCCACACTTATGCTTCCTTCATATGATTTAGTTGGAATATTGGAAAACATAGTATTGTAATGATCATCTACTGTATGATCAAATACACTGGGTAGGCCATTAAGAAAGGAAAAGTTGTCCTTTAGCAAGTCATTGTAGCTAACTTTTCAAAAGGCAAGAACTCATATAATAGCTAACTGTTCTTCCCTTCAGAAAAACTGTGCTTGGAAAGATTGTAGTTTTGGAGCTTGGTGGTGTGTTTCTCTGTGCTCGGAGTGTTTGTGTTTAGGGGAGTTTGCTTTAGGTTATGCATGGTGAGACTCCGTTCTTAGCTGAGAATGATGCGTGGTAGATAAGAATGGCTGTCCAGTAACTATATTGCTGCACTGGTTAGTTTATCTCCCATTCTGTATATTGGGTGGGTTGATTGATTGATTTGCTCCTACTTGGTTAGCATTGTGTTATTAGCATGGAGTCTGAGACCTCTTACCTCTCTGGCAATGTTGTTACTGCAATTGGCTAATGCAGATGTTGGTTGAAAATCGCTTGTGTTAAGTCAGGATATTTCACTGATTAGCTGCCTCGGCCACCATATTATTTTATTTTAATAATATATATAACATTTTTATATAATGTTTAAGTCTAATGTTTATTCATTATCTATTTGAAAAAGAAACTGTCATTAGCCATTAAGACTTTTATTAGATCTCAAATTGTTTATGACTTTTCATATGTTCCAAACTAGACTGCGCTTCTTTTATTTTATTTTATTTGAGTTAATATACATCCAGTATGCTATCAACTAGGCATCTGATCCACTGGGTCCAAGTACTGAACTAAAAAGGTATTCCTTGAATAAAAATGAACCGGTTCTTGTTTTTATACTGGTGGTAATCAACGTTTATTTTCCCACTTTCTTCAAAAAATGTATGGGAAAGAGCTTCATGCATTGTTACAGTATAATAACATCACACTGATTCCTGGTTTAGGTCCCCAGGGCACACTTCCCATGCCATCCGTCATCCAGCGCATGCACCATTGTGGGGTGATGTGAATATTTTCAAATGAGGAGTTCAAAGGCAACCTTTAAGAGTATGCCATTTGGAGATGGCGTTATCCTATCGTTGCCATGCTCCGGAATGCTGAGCATATGACAGGGGAATGCAGCTGTTGTCATGGATGGACTGCAGCAGAGATTAAATATATCTGCCCTTTATGCCTTCATTGTACATCTGAGTGATACTGTACTAAACATTTTCAGGTAGCCCCTCCTCCTCTGTTTTTAGCCGATATCTCTATTAAGGATAAATAGGCACCTACATATTTGAGTACATTTTTCACTTAAACGACATGTTTAATTTCTGTTATGAACGTCAGGTGCTATTTGTATTATAATTTCCTCTGTCCAAATTCTTACATTTGTAGTTTTTGTTCACTGGGAATGAATGGAGAACACGATTGATCTGGTTTTTGTGTGTTATAAACCCAGTGAAAATGATCTCATATCTTTTCCATAAATGCAGACAAATGAAGTATGCAAATAGAGCTGATTTTCAAAGCCACCTCATTTTACATAATTCCACTGTGCTTTTACCAAGCTTCTCAGTATATGAATGTGGAATAGCTCAACTGTTTTTGCAAAGTGAAACTAAAATGCCTCGCTAAAGAAATATAATGTTTGAGTTCTACACTCAGGGCTTTCATTTGGTTCTATCACATCTATTTAATGTGTATACTTTTTTATGATTGCACAATGGAAAAGTATTTATTTTCTAAGATGACTTGATTCAGTCAAACACAAGTCAGTTATTTGCCAGCAAAAATCTCCTCGTTAGTTTCATTTCCAGAGGCTTCTATCAAATCTGCTGAGCAAAATGAACCCATGGCAGTGATGTTAAATGGGTCTAATGAGTTATATCTGATGTGTTTCTAAAATAAACATGTGAAAGTAATTTGTGAGGCTTGTTGCAAACATGATAATAATATCAGTTTTAAGCTCAGTGGAGTCACTTACTGCTTGGACACCCAGGGCGGCAGCCGCTATAAAGGTGGTGTGGTTTCATGGGGTGGGTGTGGATTTGTGGAACAAGGATAAGGCTTTGCTGGGCCTGTAGTGAAGGGGCATGGTCTCAAAGGAGGTGGTATGGCTACCCCTCTCAGCAGGGGCGGATTGGTTCGCCGGGAAACCGGGCCAATAAACTCACTAAAAACGGGCCAGCCGTGCTCCCCCTGGGCTGCCTGGGCCGCGGGTAGTGACTGCAGCACTTTGCCCAAATTCAAGATGGCCGTCGGAGGGCTGCTGTGCATGCTCGACAGCACACAGCACCTCCCATGGGCCTTGAAGCGGTCTCCCAGCTCCCTTTCCCCCTCCACCCAGCATCTGCCAACAGAAAGCAGCAAATAGCAGGTGAGCCCATGCATCACATACACCAGCACCACCCCCGCACATAACTTACACCGACGCCACAGCCCTCCACATTACATACACCGCCCCCCACATTACTTACATCTCCAGTGGGTAACAAGATGGAGAGTCAGATATAGAGCTGCAATAATAATGTGTCATAGGTAGCAGGGTCACGGAAAGTCATTATAATACTGATGTAGAACAAAGTAAAGGTTTCAAAATGACCTTTTAAATTGTGGCATTTCCCCTTGTCAGTTTGCACTAGTGTCAAATATCCAATACATTTTATATGAGTCTTGCTGATCTCTTATATGTACTTTCTAACCAGGTCATCACCAAGGATAAAACAAGAAAAGATGATGAGCAAAATCATCTGATGTTGGCACAATTTGTAATTACTTTTTGGAATCAAAGCGTCTCCAAATGAAATTTGTTAACCAAGACAACATAAAATTAAAATAGCTTAAAGTCATTATGGGTCAAGTATAATATAAAAAAGCAGCAAACTGTAATTTACTATTTCTCGTGTATGGCATTATATCTCAGTAATTATATACAGTACACTTGGCTATTTATTCTGCAGCACTTTGTGGTTTTTGCAGATACAGTAGGAAAACTTACTTTAAACCACAATTTGCAATACATTGCCCATTAATTTGAACTTGTGAAGATAACTGCCAATATTGCTTTTCGAACCATGTTTCAGTAATTCAGTAACTCACAATGGTATGTCTCAGTATCCAGCCTGCATACTTTTAAAGTGATTATACACATTTGGACACATTTTAAAACTGCATACTGTACATCCCAACTGTCTGCCTTTCACAGCACAGCACAGTTTTGGGACTGTACCGTGTCCTGCCTGGGTCTGGTAGTGTGCTGCAGCAGGGGGGCAGTTTGGAGTCTCCCCTGCCTGCCACTGGGGGGTCTACTACTGCTGGGCAGAGGGGCTGGGGGCATGGCCAGCAGATTACACAGTACTGGCCATGCCCCCGTATTGATGGAAAATGGGGCGTGGCCTGTAACACCCTTTGGCATAGGTTGCCTTTATTCTGGCATGCAAGCATCCTGATCCACCAGTTCTTAATGTTAGGAGGTGTGGAACTGGTCACATGTAGCTAATCAAAGGCTGTGAGAAGCACAATACAGTGGAAAGCACAAAGTGCATGGCCACTGAATCAGTTAAATAAATTGGATTTATTTATTTACAATTACTTATATAGATGAGAACAAAACAGTAATAAAGCAAATCTAGGTAATAGCAGACAGACAAAGCAGTGAGAGGTTCCTGCTTTTAAGCTAAGTACTCTGTACTACACATAAATTATTAAGGTACAGTAATGGGTATAGGGGTGTTCTTGGGGGATTAAAGTGAAGTTATCTAAACTAGGAAACTCTGTAATGTGTCCTCGTCTCACCTTAATGCAGTACTTCTATACAAATGATTGATTAAAAAATAAGAATGTTATATAAACCGGAAAAGGTATTGACTGGAGGTGAAACAAATATTGGTGACACATTACTAATGATTGGCTGGACCAGGCAATGGTACAGAGTGCTACAAATAAATAGAATGATTTAAAATTGCAAAATAACCATGGTATGCAGATTGCAAGGGCATCAATAACCTGAAGTCACAACAATTAGATATTGCATGGATCTGTCTAAAATAGTATTAATCTAGTTACAGAGACGCAAATTGGCAGGTCATATATATATATATATATATATATATATATATATATATATATATATATATATATATTTGACTATTTGCATATATATATATATATATATATATATATATATTTTTTTTTTTTGTTAAGGCAGCTCATACGGTCTTAAAGGAACAACACGTACACCGGTAATAAGAATCAATTTTATATATATATATATATATATATATATATATATATATATGTATATATATATATATATATATATATATATATATATATATATATATAGATAGATAGAGAGAGAACAAAAAAAAAAAGGCTGGCTCTCTCGGTCTTGAAAAACGTGCTGTATTCAAAGCAAACGAGCAACGTTTCGGGGGTGGTCTCCCTTTGTCAAGGTGTCACTCCTGCAGACCTTTGCATCCACCATGGGTGCCTTCCGGTATGTGTGTATAGAAGAGCTTTGTATCAATCAGCGGCACTCCACGGATTTAGTGAAAAAGTATTTATTAAAAGGACACCTTTAATAAATACTTTTTCACTAAATCCGTGGAGTGCCGCTGATTGATACAAAGCTCTTTTATATATATTTATATATATATATATATATATGTATATATATCTCTGAAAAAGAGAGTGAGAAGGGCGCCTCCTAGTGCAGTATGTATATATAATTTTGTGAAGTAACCCTCCACCTGAAAGATAGATAGCACCCCCAAAATTTAAGGAGTATCATAGACAGTGTTATCCAACCACTGTATTTATAGCCTGAAGTGTTAGTCCTCCTGCTGGTGGGAGTCATCCACAAGATCCTTATTCCTTATGTCTCATTTGTTATACCCATGTAAGACAAGAATATACAGGAAGCAGAGAATAGTTGAATACTGTTAAAAGGTTTAATTAAATTGACAAAATAACAACTTAGTTGTGCGTACAATATTTAAAAGTCATAAAAGCTTATCTGGTGGATGCTCCAAGTTGCATATCTGAGCACAATCACTGGTCGGCCGACCGGTGATTGTGCTCAGATATGCAACTTGGAGCATCCACCAGATAAGCTTTTATGACTTTTAAATATTGTACGCACAACTAAGTTGTTATTTTGTCAATTTAATTAAACCTTTTAACAGGTGGTGAAATACGGCAGAATACTAGCAAAAAGCCGGCAGTCAGCAGATCATGTACTCACAGGAAGGGTACAGAAAATATCTGCTGCTTTGCAGGTCCCAATGAGCACAGGGGCCTCCATCATCTGTAAATGGAAGAGGCTCAGAACCACCAGGACTCTACCTAGAGCTGTCCGGCCATCTAAACTGAGCGATCGGGGAAAAGGGCCCTAGTCAGGGAGTTGACCAAGAACCTGATGGTCACTCTGCCAGAGCTACATCATTCCTCTGTGGAGCTAGGAGAACCTTCCAAAAGGAATACCTTCTCTATAGCAATACACCAATCAGGTCTGTATGGTAGAATAGCCAGATAGAAGCCACTCCTTAGCTCCGTAGTAAAAAAGCACATGTAGTCCACCTGGAGTTTGCCAAAATGCACCAGAAGAACTCTCAGATCATGAGAAACAAAATTCTCTGGTCTGATGAGACAAAGAATGAACTACAGTATTTGGCATGAATGCCAGGCGTCAAGTTTGGAGGAAACCAGGCCAATACCATCCCTACAGTGAGGCATGGTGGTGGCAGTGACAGGAACTGGGAGACTAGTCAGGATAGATGGAAATATGAATTCAGCAATGTACATAGACGCCCTGGATGAAAATCTGTTCCAGAGCACTCTTGACCTCAGACCGGGGTGGCGGATCACCTTTCAGCAGGACAAGGACCTTAAGCACACAGACAAGATATAAAAAAAAGGCGTCAGGACATCTCTTTGAATGTCTTTGAGTGGCCCAGACAGAGCCCAGACTTCAATTTGATTGAACATCTTTGGAGAGATCTGAAAATGGCTGTGCACTGATGCTTTCCACCCAACCTGGAGCTTGAGAGGTGCTGCAAAGAGGAATGGGTGAAACTGCTTATTATGTATTGGTGATGGTAATAATCAGCAATGTAGTGATGTCAGGCTTTTTAGGGGATATTGTGAAAGTCAAGGAATCTCCCATTTTACCTACAGAGGTAGAGGGAACCATTTTTGATGCATTAGTTTGGCATGGAGAAGGGCCATATCTGTTTTACTTTGGAAAATACAGATTTTCTATTGCTAGTCTGCCTGGTGGAAACAATAGTTTTCTGGATACTGATAGATACCAAATAGCACACATTTGATGCAGCTACAACAATCATTCAGATGCTAAACTTGATCTGTCTAAAGCACATCAGGCAAATGCAAATGACATAAATCAGCTATTGAAGAGATGTTTTGTTGAAATGTTAGTAGAGACAAGCAAAACTATCCTCTATTATTCTTTATATGAGTGATGTGAATTCTTGTATAAACAACTGTGACATCTATCATTATTATTTGTGACTAGTGATGTGAAAGTTGCTATCATTATGTGAAGTAATGAAACTACAATAAAAATGCTTATTGAATGTATGTATTATAAGGCATAAAGCACATATAGTTTTAAAATATACTGAAATTCAATGTCAATTTAAAGATCACATCTGGATTAAAGCATTTGACATGACAACTTTTTTCATATGGTCATGGAAAGCAAAGCTGATATTCTAATATCCGTAAAAAGCATTTCTCAGCAGGTGGTGCACTATCTAGTATAGAATGTCTCCATTAGGAGTGGCATTCCATTAGAGATTACCATCTATCTATCTATCTATCTATCTGTTTTTACATTTTAATCTGGATATTTTTGTCTTGATAAAAATGGGAAATCATTTAAATTTGTTCCTGAGGTTTATTTTTTTTTCTATCCCAGCGTGCCTCTTCCCTGGTGTATTATCTGTCTATGGTATTACCTATACTGGTGCACAATATGTCGTAGGCTATTGGGGTCATATATATACAGTGCTGAGCCAGCATTTTAGGCAGGTGGGAAAATGCCACGAATTAATGCTGGGTACACACGAGATGATACGCTCCACAAGCTATACCATTAACGCATTCCGGTATACTCCCTGGAAAAAAATATAGTGTGTACACACTGAATGATATCATTGACTAAATCATGCAGTGACACCACCCAGCCCACGCTCAGAGCATGCGGTTGTTGACAATATATTCAGCAGGTAGCTGCATGTACAGATGACCTAGGAAAACATTAACGACCTGCAGGAGTGTGAATTTGCGAGTCAACCAGATCCCGCCTTGTGAATGGTGGTATACCGGCCCACCATTCACACGGCGTGTATGTTCATACAGCATGCAAATAGATATTTTACATAAACATTCATTCGCAGCCTGCGGGGGAACACCTACATCATTCGATGGTCGGCAATGGTCAGCGATAGTCAACCTTAGATGTGCATGTGCACTCTGAGGGAAGTGGGTGGGCAGCTGACACATAGGCCCATTAGTATGAGAAAATCCAGTGGTCTCATGGGAACGCCCATAGCCACCTTGCTGCTTCCCCCGCCCACCGGCCTCAACAGTTTGTACCCCGTGGCCGCACACACCCAGCGCATGCACATGCGCAAAAAGGCGCAAAGAGAAACCATGCAAACGCACGCGGCCATGCGAACAGACCTGAATAAGGGCCATAGTGCATACACACTAGATTATATGCATTAATTGTAAAGCGCAACGGAATCTGCTGCGCTATATAAGAAACTGCAAATAAATAAATAAATAAATATTGTTATCATGCATATCGTTAACAATAAGTTGTCTAGTGCGTACCCAGCTTCAGAATAACTCAGGTCACACTGTATCCTTATAGTGAGGTTTTTAGAATGGAAGTTAAACTGTTAAAACTCTATAATTTCAATAATCTAATAGATTACAAAGCGCTTTTTAGGAAACAAATATAAAATTTGCTTTATGACCTTGACTATGAAATTGTCTATGTTTTGTTGCTTTCAGTTAAACCATAGCCATATTTATGTATGCTATGACTGCAGTGTTCATACGTACCTCTAGGTTTTTTTACCCACGTATACAGTAAGGCACAGCTTTTATGAAATTTATGTGTTGGAATTGATTTATTATTACAGCTTGCTTAAAGATTATTTAGTCAATATAAATTCTAAATATTCCTCCTCTCATTAACAGGAACTATATAAAAAATGAAGACATTAAAAGGTGTAGATGCCTTGGGCGACATGGTAAGAAGAATGAAACTAAAACGATTTCAGATTTTTTTATGTATATTTTCAAAGCCAGTAAGCAATATGATGGAGCAGTTTTAGAAAATGCTATATACAAACAATTTAATAAAATGTATTCTGATATACAGTAGGCCCTTATTCTAGTTGAATCGGTCGGATGCGTATTTTCGGACGGCCACCGAGTGCTCTTAGCTCCACCTTCCGTATGGATCGCTTCCGAATGCGGTAAGACACCGAGCGAATAGGCCGCGAGTGGATGTTTCATGTAAACAACTCCCCCATCTGTGGAAACCTCCCTCATCCTCCGATGGTCACCGAACATCGAATGATGGACCGAGCGGTTAGACAGCTCTGAGTGCTCCAGACCACTCGGACATTTCTCCGTGCGAAAGCAGGGATATGGGCGGGCATCTAGCATCCGGCTATGTCAGCTGTCCGCCCCCCACACGTGCGTTACGGCCGGATTACCATACGTAAGCACAGTGTTTTCATGGGAACACCCATGAAATACAGGGCTTTCGCATATGGTAATGAGCCCAAATAGCCCTTCACGCCCCTCTCCACCCCCTGTTCGGATTGTTCCGACCGATCGTTCTCTGTACGGAATTCACGCCGTATGTGGACGTGCACAGCATTCGCACATGCGCAGAAACGCCTCTGCACATGCGCAAACATAAAACATTGGCCGTCCGACCGAACACGCAGCCACCCGACTCTATCAGAATAAGGGCCATAATGCAAATGATTTTAGTGACGAATTTGTTTATGGAAAAACTCTAAAAAACCTGGTTTCGCTGATTCAGGTCATATAATACTAAGAATTAAGAATATGAATTATTAACAACCAATCTGGAAATCGTGCTCCATTTCCAAACACAGAAATAAACTTTTCATAGTCAGCTTAATGTTGGTATTATAAACCATTTTATGATGAAGGTCATTTCAATGTCAGAGGTTTTACAGAAACTATTTAATGAAATATATATATATATATATATATATATATTTATGAGTAAATTATATATTCACTAATTATTTGTAGTGTATTTTCTCTTTATGTGTTCAATTTTCAAATCTTTAATCCCTAATGATATAAGGTGATGATATGATTTGATCAGTGTGTTACAGCAATGTTTAAATGATTGCAGGATAGGTTACACAAACAGCATGGGGTGATGCAATTCTAGGATAAGACTACAGAAGTACAGAAATTGTAAAGATTGTAGTGGAAAGTCATTATAAGGGAGAGTGACAGTCATATGTCATTGGTAGATCGGAGTGTGCCATTCTCTGTATCTGGAGACTAAGGAACTGATATGGAATGGCGTAGCTGCATGAAGTGGTTTGCAGATTGCAATCACCACAACTCTATTAGTCTTAACCCACTGAAGCCTGGAAGCAAGTACAATGGAATATTGCAAATGTTGTTAACAGAGAACGACGGATGATGAATTGATTCATTGTGATCAATTTATAAAAGCATGACAACATGAAAGTGGAAGTGGTACTAGCGAATATAGGCCCGATTCTGATTGGCTTACAAAAGCAAACTCCTTTTTTAATGGATAAAATCATGTGCACTGCAGGTGGGGCAGATGTCCCATGTGCAGAGAGAGAGATATATTTGGGTGGGATGTGTTCAAACTGATATCTATAGTGCAGTGTAAAAATATAGCAGCCAGTATTTACTCTGCATGGAAACAAAATAACACAAACATCTAACTCTCTCCGCACATGTTACATCTGTCCCACTTGCAATGCACATGTTTTTTTTCCATTAAAGAAGGAGTTTTATTCTGAAAACCAACCAGAATCAGGGCCATAATGTGTGCTGATAAAGCTTCTCCCTTATATATGAATGCCAAGGCAAATAACAGGGACGTTATGCATTTCTGTCACTATCGGTACTGCCATCTACACAATGGTGCACTGGTGTGCTGGGCAATGAATGCATGGTCAGTGGCTTTAACTGTTCTGACATCTGTAGCTACTTTGATAGCTGCAGCTGACATTGTTCCATCATCACAGCAGGGACAGGCTCGGCCCTGTCTATGGAAGCTGCCAAGCTGCATGTGAGATCTCTTGAGGCTTGCAAGATCTCACAGATGTCCAGTAGTCAGTGGCAGTTTTTACCTATGGGCTGCAGGGCTGCAGGGCTGCAGCCCCCCTGGTAAAATCTGCCACTGTCTCTGCCTAAAGTGAAGCCAGATGCAGTCTGTGAGACTGCTCTGGCTTCAATGTGACTAGCAGTGACTTCCTATTGGAAGTCCGACCTGCCAGTCACTCAAAGCATTCCCATTGGGAGGTGTTCCCTCCCTCGGGGATGCCTCTCTGTGCACAAATGCGCATGTGCTGGACGATACTGCGCATGTGCCAGACCCGGGAACTTTATTAAGCCTCTGGGGGGGGGGGGGGGGGGGGGGGCTGCAGTAAAGGCAGCCCATGGAGGCTTGGGCCAGCGCATGTACAGCATGTATAAAGTTACTGGGCATGCGCTGGCCCTGTGCAGGGGACCGGCGGCGGTGACCATGAAGGATTACTTAGTGGAAGGTTTGTCAAAGGTTCTAAAGAGCACAGGTTTCTTGCTATCATTTTATGGAATATACTTAATAAATCACAGCTATAATCTGATTGGATGTCTCTATTTGTTCACTTGAGAAGGTTTTCAGTTATTTTATCATAACTTTTTACCTCAATCACTTTATATGCAAACAAGCAAACAATGATGGTATTTTTGGAATGATGCCTTGGACAGCACCATCAACCAGTTGAGTGTCTTCCTATTGGAAACATAGGGCCTTATTCTAGCTCACTCTTAGAGGCAAAATCCTTCTCAGAAGGACAAAACCATGTGCACTGCAGGGGGGCAGATGTAACAGGCGCAGATAGAATTAGATTTGGGTGAGTTATTTTGTTTCTGTAAAGGGATACTGACTGCTTTATTTCTACAATGCAATATAGATCTCACTTTGAAGAAAAACCGCACCTAAATCTATTTCTATCTGCACATGTTACATCTGCCCCACCTGTAGTGCACATGATTTTGTCCATTTGAGAAGGAATTTGCCTCTAAGAGTGAACTAGAATAATGCCAATACTGAGCACACAAATTGGCCAAACACCATGATGAGTTACTGACAGTAGATTGTCAATGCGCCAGATGCACTAAGCTTCAAAAACGATAAAATGGAGAGTGATTAGCAACCGGCCAATCAGCTCCAACCTGCCATGTCACAGACAGTGTTTAAAAAATGGCAGGCAGGAGCTGATTGGTTGGTTGTTTATCACTCTCCATTTTATCACTTTTGAAGCTTAGTGCATCTGACCCAATGTCTTTAGTTGGTGGTACTTCATGTACAGCATATTTACCATGTGCTTTTCAAATGTATATATTACATGTATGAATTTCTAACAACTTATTTATAAACTATCACTCTTTGAGGATTGTAATAAATATTCCAAGGTGCCTAGAACAAATATGGACATTATAAAAGACAAAAGCGACAGCAGCCATTCTCTCTCTTTTTTTCTCTGTCTACTATTTGACAGAATAGGAAGAGGACAGTTTTAGCTGTCTCCAAAATGGCTGAGACACAGAACGGCTGATGGACAATTTCATTTTATTGAAAGAAACAATCCAGAAGGTATGAAGCTAATATTTTCAGTTTCCATATTTAGATGAATGTATTATTAAGAGTTAGGAGCAAAGTAAAAATAAGGAGAACATTTACCTTTTGTTATTTCCATGTTGCACTAAAGTTAGGGCAGATTCACAGTTCTAACAAGGGTTTTCGAGCTGAACTCTAATTAATTAATTAATTAATTAATTAATTAATGTATTTGCATACCTTGCATTACAATATATTTTTGTGCAACTTTTTTTTTTACTTGGCTTCCAACTCCTTAGTGTTTAGCTTTACTCCTGTTATCTATGTTAATAAATAACCGTCAATATTTGAATCAATTTTACAGGAAGCAGCATAAAGGAGCGCGGGCCTACACTCATCATTCCAGGTTACATATGCATTTATAAACTGACTGCTATTAGGACATACAGATTTATTCTCATGATGTCAGTGGTCTTTTTTGGAGCCTGGTTTTTGGTTTTATTTGATTGTTAAAATGTCATAATTGTCCTAAATATATTTAATTACAACTACTACTGGCATTAAGACTAAATGCTGCTTTAGTTTGAGAGCCAAGTAATAGCAGTACAGAAAATGAAAGTCAATACTGTAGCTGGTTTTCACATATTTTAAGTTCATATTCCTTCATTAAAGTGGATTATGACTACAATATCTGAGGCAAATTAGAGTATCCTCTTCATACATTGATCATCCATATGGGCAGACATCTATACTGTTTACACTTTTTTTTATTTGAATTTCTCGATGCCGTTTCTTTTTGCTGCGTTGGTTGCTTTTTCTCTTTCTCTTCCAGTATCCAGTGAATGGTGACCTGAGGTTGTTGCTCTTTCTGCTGTTACACATCAATGAACTCCATGGAGAATTAATATCGTCATCACTTCTTATTGCAAGGTAAGCAATACATCTCCCAACTGTCCCGATTTTTACATGACAGTATCGTTTTTATTGGGACTTCCCCACATCCCTCTTGTGTCGGACAGTGTCCTGCGGGGGGGGGGGTGGGGGTTTGTGATTCCCACCTACCCCTCACTGCTTCTAAAAAAATTATCTGAGACCTCAACTCCCCTTAAAGTGACACTACACTTACTTACTCACTGCACAACACTGCTCGGCACACTATTTTTTTCTCCCACCATGCCTTAGTGGATGGTAAGGCATGAAATACTGCCTGTTGGCACATGTTGGCTTAAATAACAGTGAAAAACCCCATGTCAACCTTTTGACCGTTGACCTAGCCCATGTCGACCTAATGATTGTGTCGACCTAATGTCATGTCGACCTAGACACATGTCGACCTAGATACATGTCGACATTGACCCATGTCGACCTTGACCCATGTCGACCTTAACCCATGTCAACCTTGCTGCATGTCGACCTAGTGGTGTCGACCCAATGCTTGTCGACCTAGTTGTTGTAGACCTAATGACCGAGTCCTCTACACATGTAGTGATTTTGGGGCATTTTTTAAACAATCTAACTAGATCGCTTTGAAAATGCCCCTACATCGCTCCCGGTGTATGTGCATAGCGATAGTGATGCGTGGCCCTGAGTGTTGCCATCGCCTGGCGATTAATATCCAGCATGCTGGATAAATCTGGTCATATCGCCAGTCAGGGGCCAGTGTTCTCTTCGGAGAACACTGGCCCTGACAGATTGCTCAGCACACAGCGCTGACACATCGCTGTGTGCTGAGCGAACTTGTTGAGCACTCTGAATGATCTAGTAAATATTTCTGTGTGTAGGCCCCTTCAGCAAGGCTGCCTGAGGGAGGAGGGAGTGGGTACTAATTACCCCTAATTACCCCAAAATGGCTGGTTAGAGTTACCTAGTAGAGAACCAAATCGACCCCCCCCCCCCCCTTCACACACACACACACACACACACACCTTCCTCTAACCTGATAGCCATAGCAGCATCTTTTTTAAGCCCAGATGCTGTGTGTTGGGCTGTAGTGAGGCTGGAGAGGCTGCTGCTGATGAGCAGTTGCAGCAATTTCTGCCTGTGCAGGTCTGAGGGGAACGGTTGCATTGATCACACCCCCTGGATTTGCCAATGGCTGAGGGCTCACAGTACCCCAATGTCCTGGCACTACAATTTTTTTTCTCCATTTTTTTTTAACAAAGATTTCACCAGGTGTAATAAAGAGTCAGTTGTTAAATCAACATAAATGTCTGTCTTCACATAAGTAATTATGGTATGTAAATTAATGGGAGGAAAATGTAGATAATCCCCAAAAACATAACCAGCAGTAGAACTAGTGTAGTTTGTTTCAGACTAAACAATGCTGACGCACTCTGCAAAATTGTTATAGAAATCTTTGTGTTTGACATCTAAAGTGTTTTTTTTTTCTTTTTTTCTAAAAAACTACCTTTTTTCAATTATATGTAACAATGTTTAACAAACAAGCTTCAGTTCTTTACAACTGGTTCCAATTCCTGAGAAGGTCACCAGCTGGAAATTTACTGCAGCAAATATTGTAAAATGTAACCTAATAATCCAATAACAACATTAAAGCCAATCGTTACAGTACATGCTATTTCCTGGAGATGTGACAAACATTTCAAGTTATCAGCCTTGTTTAAAAAAAAAAAAACACTACATTGTATATTTATTATTTAACTTATCCAAAAACCCACAACACCCATACTTGCTTACACCTCCCGGGATGGGCCCTTATTCTGATTGATGCGGACTTTACCGCGTTCTTACGGATCGCGTCTTTACGGCGTCTGCGCATGCGTGGAGAACGCTACGCGCATGTGCCACGCCTTGACTCGGTACCAGTTCGGACAAAGCCCGTCCAAAACTGGTCACCGCAATCAGTCGGGAAATAGGGGCGTATTATGGGCGTCATGCGGAATGACACATGGGCGTAGTTTCAAAGTGGGCAAAACGGGGCAGAAACATGGGCGGACACGGGGGAGTACACTTATGTTGGGGGGCGTACATTCGGAAACCACTCCGAATGCACGCGAGCAAAAAGGGCTGAAATGTGCGGTGTCCACAAGTGTACTATTGCTTTGCGGACACCACTCGTTCATGCGGTAGGCGAACGTACGCCTAATGACTACAACCATTAACACCTGAACCCAATAACAATCTACTCCTTTACTCATTACTCACTAATAGGACGCTTGTCAGTGCTTTAATTGAAACCATTGCACTTCAATTGCTGTAAGGGTTAATGTGTGCTATGCATGTGTTAGGCATGCTTGTAAGGATATATTGGAATCTAATTGATTCCAATTCCAAATAAGCAGTTTTTTATGAGGATAGGTAATTGAATAAGTGGGTCATGTGATGTCTTGCAGAAGATACTTCATAGTGGGTTGTTTGGCGTAAATCCTCCGCTTACGTGCGGTAGCACCGCTTGGCTCCCGTTCGGATGCGGTATTCCCGAGCATACTCTGTAATACTCTGTAATACCGTGCCGAATCGGAGTGTTTCTCCCGCACACGCATGGTTTGTATGTCGTCCGTAAACACGCCCTGTTCTTAAAGAGTGAGTCCGTCCGAATGCGGAGGACACGTGGGCGTTTCTACGGACGATGGCCGCATGCGGCAAAACACCGTGGCGTGCGGACCGCTCCGTAAGAATGCGGGAATATCCGCACAGATCAGAATAAGGGCCATGGCCGGGAGGCTCCAGATAAAGTGGGAAGCACTCCTGCCTACCTGGCAAGTCTCCCACATCCCCCTCAATACCTACTTTCTCTCTCCCTCAGCACCCACAATAGAGCAAAAGTGGGTAGACCGAGGCCACCCAATGACACACGATTTGTGTTGAATTGTGTCATTGTAGTCCTGCCCCAACTAGAGTGCCTGTGGTTTTAGCAATGGTGGGAGGAATAGCCAAGATGACACGAGCATGCCTCCAAGCCCTCTTACAACCCACCTTTGTGCTTGCCTTGTCCCCTATGTGCTGACAGGCCTGCCCCATCCTAGAGGAGGGGCAGCAAATTTGATAAGTATGATCTAGAATACTGATAACCTCCCCCCACATCTAAGGATTCTGATGAACAGCTTACATAATGAAAACAATAGAACTGCTCATCCGGAAGGTACTTTTATTCATAACATTTTAATTCATAATTTAGATTTAGGACTTGCATGCTACTATATATAAATCTCATAGCAAATAAGAGATGAGTAAGGAAACACTAATTGAGTATGGTAAAAACCTGTTAAATAATTCAGAGACAGATATAAAAATGGTTACGAAGCTTTTGCTGTTGGCCTGAAATCTCTGTTGTAATATGTTATTTACTGCACAATACTAAAATCTTTAGATGTGTAACAGAGTAAGAAAATTGAGCTCACTTATATTTTGTTTTATTAATTAGTGTTAGGGAAGGCTTGCTAAAGCTGCCTATATATATGGCCAATCTGATTGCTTAGTGCTGATGAATCAAAGGTCTGTGTACTGTTTGGTCACACATCATTTTGGACCTTCACACACAGACACTCTGGACCTTATTCAGATCCATTCGGTCCTCCATACGTTCGCACAGAGGACCGATGTTGAGCATCTGCGCATTTCTGCGCATGTGCAGATGCAGGGTCCATGCACCCTACGTGCTGAGCAGGAGGAGAAGAAGGGTGGGGCTGCCAGGCAGCTCCATCAGCATATGGGAACGCCCATAGTTTCATGGGCGTTCCCATGAGAATGTTCTAATGAGGCCATGATGGACTTGTGGGGGGCGGGCAGCTGACATCACTGGATGTCAGCTGCCCGCCCTGTCCAAGCACAGGGCGCCCGCAGTTTAGAGTGACTATATAGGTTTTTCTGAACTGCGTGCGCGGTAGAAATCATTCGATGGTCACCAACCTTCGAATGATTTCTCACCACCTGCGAATGGATGATTATGTAAATCATCCATTCGCAGCTGTGCAGGGGGTACTGCGTGAAAGGGGGCAGCACTGCGGGCGGAGGGCGCCGTCTGATGGTCTTGAAAGGCTGCGAAATTCGCAGCCTATCGAGTCAATCAGAATAAGCTCCTCTGTCTGTGTCTAATAACTAAGATGACCAAATGCTACCAGACAGGAAGTGTGCGGATGGTCAAGCTGTAATTAAAAATGCAACATGCAGATACAGTAAATGGCTGGTAAATTGTGATGACACATAGAAATCATAACAAAATATGCAGCTATAATTTATGATGGTAAGTGGGACAGCTTTAGCCCAGTGTCTTCATTTCACTAATCAGCTAACAATCATTTGCTTGTCAGTTTTTTAAATGGCAGGAGATAGCATGTGTTAATGATAAGTTAGAAAGTGTCAGTTCATTATGAAGAAAAGCTAAATTTAAACCTGCCATCATAAGTCACACGTTCTTCGTGTCAAGGAAAGGAATCAAAGGTACGATAATCCGGTGAACCAATTATTTTTTTTCCTTCTGTCTGAATGTCAACAAGCGCTAATCAATACCATCCTTTAGGTCTTAAAGACCCAAGTGTATACAATTTTTGACAATAATCTGCCACCTACTTTGCCAATCAGCATGAATATAAAAAGAATGTTGGGGACAGATGTAATTAGGAGGCATTAGAATTGAATTACTGATACACAACATTACAGGCACCACTGAATGGTATTTGATGGTGTATTTATTTCAATTCTTTTCAGATAAGTGCTTTGTCTGTGGAGTACTATTTCCAGAAATCAATGCGTTGCTGCATGTGAGGAAGACGCTACGATCCATTACTCATCACTACACCTCGCCAGTGTGATCTCCAGAGCTATATTTTACTTTAACAGATGGTTCCTTGTACATGTTTAAAAATGTATATATTAGTTTCAACTCTAAAGAGCAAAACAAAAAACAAGTGATTCATCACATTAGAATATAGAGAACCATAAACAAGCAAAACAGGAAAAAAGGACAGTAGTAATACTAAAATGGTGCACAGCTAGAACTGAAAATAAGCATCAGACATGGAGTTTGCAAATAAAATAAATAACTTTAGCTACAAAACAGCAAAAACAAATTTAAGGTTGAGCATATATATATATATATATATATATATATATATATATATATATATATATATATATATATATATATATATATATATATATAGTAAATGTAGGTGCTTTATAATTTTATTTAAAAATATTTTCCCAGCAAGTAGAACGAGAGTGTCTTAGATCTATTAAAATCAGGGTATTTTTATCATTTTAATAGCTTTCCTTCCTAAAAGAGTCTTCTAAATAAGGTATAAAGCACTAACAGTGTAACACTTAATCTTCACAAAACTTGCTTTAGTATTTCATTCTATCTTGTAACACAATATAAAAGAGAAGTATTTTTCCTTCATACATATTTTTCCTTTATTCTGCAAGGTGCTTTGTGTGTTTCAGAACCTTTGTGTGTTTCCAAATGATCTGCAGATGTTTTGTTTGAGCAGATTATCTTGGAAAATGCAGTGTTCTTTGTGGGAATAATTAGCGACTAGAAGTCGGAATGCATATCCCATTCTGAAATAAGCTTTCACACTCCTCTGATGCTTAAAGACAATTAAGCTAATTACCTCTCCAATGTCATCTGCTCTTATTTGATTGTTTATTTTTTTATTATGTTTGAATTAGTAGATTACTCATCTGCTGCCTACAATAAAGCAGTTAGCTAACCTTAGCTTGCTATGGAGGGTTTATTCATAGTGATGATTACATGAAGGTCCTTGGCCAATGTATATTTAACGCTAAAGCGCTTAGAAAATATATCAAGCAACATCTAATGGAAGTTTCAGGCAAATTTGATGAGCTGATTATAATCTAGCTTTTAATGTCCCTTTTATATCGAGCTATTTTATACAGTGTAGCGAGAGTGAGAGAACTGCAAATAGGGTTCATTAGGTTTGTTATTGTTTGAATTCCCTATGATGTTGTTGTACACTGACTCATATCAATTTGTTAAAGAGCCAGTTTGACCTGGACAAACAATCTTCTTGATCCATAGCTATGGTTTATGTTTCGTTTATACAGTATGTGGTCAAATCTTATTTTTAATACTTGTATCTTAATAGTATTTAATAGCAGGAGACTGTATACATTCATTAGGTGGGAAGTCGGCTGTACAAGTAAAGGGAGAAAGACACAGACAATGATCTAATGTACTCAGGAAGATAGAAACATATCTATGACCTTTGTGACCCTTGTTATAGAGGGAAATATATCTTAACATTATTGTCCTGGGTTTTTTCCCCGCTTGATCTGTTCCCAGCTATATGGATTTTGAGGCCATGACTGTGGAGCATGTTCATTCTGAAAAACCATTGTAGTGCATACAGTTTGTGATGACAGCTTTATTAGAGTTCATGTCGGATCAGGTGGTTAGGTCATTAAATGGAATATAAGATACAATACATCCATTATAGGTTTCCTTTCATATGATATAACCATCGTTCTGCTTCTGCTGCTATTAATTACTTCCTGTCACCCAGAAGTAATACAAAAAAGTGTCAATGGTTATGGTGTGAGTATAGCAATTACAGGTCAGGTTGTGCGTATGAGTCTTCTCAGGGCAATATTATTTTACACTTTCAACTCTTTACCTCATCTGCGATTACGTGCTATAAGATGACAATTAAAATCCAGTAATAAAGAGAAATCATTACCAAAGGGTTTGCTCTTCAGCACTTAGACCCTTCATTATACTGTATAAGAATATCATTAGGAGATATACACATTTCTCAACGCTATAATCACTTCTGGAAGTAAAAGCAGTCTGAATTACTGTACATTTTTTAGAAATAATTGTCACTTATGACTCTACTAATCTATTGAGAATTGCTATTCATTCCTTCAAGATTTCTTGTCTTAGTCATTAGAATTTTAAGATTTTTTTTATAATAATGTAGTTTTTGAAAAACAAGAATCATAATGAAATGGGTGTGGGAATATACTGAGGAGGCATTAATGCATATTATACACAGTACAATGATCAGAAGCAATGCAGTGATTATAACATGGATAGAAAATTAGATATTGTAAGACTATACATATGCAGCATGAAATATTACCAAGATTAACAACTCCTATCCATTTTACACTGCATTTACCGGAGTTAATAGTAATGATATGGAGAATAAAAGTACTATGTGTGCATTAATAGGCTGACAATGCTCGCATGTTTCTTCCTCCGTGCCAGGAACTCTTTTTACCTTAATCCATCTAAGTACTGTTCAGTCCTTATGCAAAAATATATAACAAGGCCAATGCAACACACATTTGTGCAACAATTCTCATAACGTTCAACTATAATGCATAGTGTTGTTTAAATTAAGACTGACAAAGCTGATTTAAGATGCATCACCATCTTTAAAATATGAATTAGCTGAAAATGATTTATGTTGATTGTAGTATTACACTGTTTTCTATTGCAGTGGTTATTTTGTTTTTATTGACATGTGAATATGAAATACTAAGAGATCATCTTTCTTGTTTAAGCATTTATGATATCTGGGGAAAGGCAGGCCGATTTTGTAAATTATTGGAAGACTAATGTTACGATTTCAATGTTATGTACTGTAAATGAAAAAGTTGCAAGTTTTATTGACATAATGTCAGTAAAAATCAAATGTCAATCAACTGACTTTTCTAACCAGTCTATGTGTGCATCCCAGTTGTATTATTGGTGAGCAACTGCATGTTTATTAACATACTAACAACTGCAGACACACAGTAAATGAAAATCACTGAGTCTACAGCCTTTAATAAAATTGACTAACATCACTTACAAATAACTAACCAAACTAACCAGGAACTAAAGCATGCTGTACTAACCTCACTTTCTACTAACCATGCAGAGACACAGCAAACTGTTCAAGTTACTGACTCTGCCTGTCTTTTTTCTTCTTACTACTAACTTGTAAAAAAAAAATCACTAACATTAACTGCCTGTCCTGTCTTCTCAATTGTCTGGTGGTGTGATTCTACGGAGTGTGAAAACTCAGAGGAAACGATCTAGAGTCTGCAATGCTGGTTTACTAACATTTATACTACTAACTGTACTAACAATATTAAACATACTAATGTATAGTAACTAAATAACCCAATGCTATTCACAATGACAAATTAACATGGATTCAGCTTTTCCCAGTGGTAAACTACCACCATCCTAATCTTTTAGACAATAAGGATATGTTTACTATGAGTTTGGGGCTATGTATGAATTATGGCTTTTTTTTTTGTGGCTCAATGACCGTTAGTTGTCTTGTGTGGAATTGTTATACTTTTATTTAATATTGTACATCTATATTTAGGTACAGTATTTTATCATAACATAATGGGATACCACTAATATCAATTCAGTAATTAGGTACAAAATAAAAGTTAGTCTTATTACATTGTTACATAGAACCTCATACTGTTTTGCTGTCCATATATAATAAGAGAGTTGTATTTACTAAAGGTCAATTTTTTATTGATCTTTATCGATTTTAAATCGATGAAAATCATTATCAAGCAATTGTCTTTCCTGAGCTATAACACACATTTGCTAACAGATATTCATTTTTAAAAGTTATTAAATGTGTGTGTTTAGCCTTGGAAAGTCAATATTAATTTGAAAGCGATAATTTTAAATAAAAACTGACCTTTTGTAAATTTACCCCTTAGTGTACTTACTGTTGGAAAGCAAGTTAGGTGTCCCAATCAATACTTAGCCTATATTGAAAAATATTTGGATGTACATATTAGTACAGTACTGGTTTATATGAATTTACACTGTTAAAAGGAACATTTTTTTGTATGTATACAAATTAATATTCACTATAAATATGTCTATTTTTATAGTCATATAAACACTTTTATATTTTCCCTATGTTATGCGTGGACCATTTCTACGATCTATATTTCATTAATATTTTTGTACAGTAACCCCAAAATATTCACTATTTGAGGAGAATTAAAGCTGTTCAGTAGAACACTTACATGCTCGTCTTCATACATAGCCCCTAACTTGCTATCTACCATAGGGTATTGACATACGGTGCTTTATTCTTCCACTTATTTAGCCCTGTAGGCAGTGCTCATAGAATCTATCAACATGATAGGTACTTGGTGCTTAAACGTCCTACATTATTTTGGAAAATAGAATTGTAATCTTCTAGGGCTAAAAAAGATGGCTGCTCAAAGTGCTTATGTGCAACTACCCTTAAAAATATTTGGCAGAACAATGAAATATATCTTATTGAAAATTCTATATGGTGAACTATTCAATATACCAATACAATTTTTCACCTGCATTTTGTTGAAACCACAAATATTTGTGTCCAGCTAATTTAAATGAATTCCCAGATATCAAGTCTTTCCTCTGACTGTAAAAAATATAATTAAGAAAAACAAATGTTTAATGATTAGACTAAGTTGCTATGATGTTTAACTGTCTTGTGAAAAAGTATTTTGCTTTAGTGCATTTAAGAAGCTAAATTTCAAGTTGTGCTTTTAATTCTTTGTGGAACAAAGTTTATTTTCTTCCCAATATAAGCATTGCATGTTTTTTTTTTTTTAGATAAAATATCTATGCATGTAAACGCCAATATTTTATGCTAATAAAAAGTACCAACTCTTTGTGACAATAATACTAATGCAAAATGCACGCATAACGCTTCATAATGTAAAAGGCAATGCTTTAAATTCTCGTACAGAAATTAACTAATCCTTACTAACTCCTGATGCATGCTGAAGGCTCTGCATAGAGCATCTGTGCAATTAACCTATCAATTGATCTTATACTAATCTAAAGCATGACACACTTGATATACCATCAGTGTATTACCCTGTCTGACTCTAACCATAAATTGCTTTGCTAATGATCAGTGTAAAATCTTATGCTGGAATAACAGGTTGTCTTTTTCAATGTGATTGACTGCTCAAATCTCAAGATCACTTGGAATTGTTTTTTTTTCTTAAAAACATCTTTGCAAGAGATTATTTGGTCTCTCTCTTGTTAATAATCAATAATTGTGTATCAAACCCTTGCTATTTAAGGTTATGTATGGTTTTAGATCCCTTGGAAATATCTGCGGCAGAGCCATATAAACTTTAAATACCCCCTAACACATCATGCAGGATATATGTACAATGCAATATATTGTGCATGCTTCTGCATACATTGGCATTCATTTTCTTGTATAGTTTTTGGTTTTATAAACAAAGAAAGTATATATATAGTTTGATATTACTCAACGGACCAATCTGTTATTTGCTACCTGTAAGGAAAGTATCAGATATTTCCAGGCATGACAGGATATGTAATTTTAGTGTTGCAGTATAATGTTGAAATTAATTCATTAGCCCTAATATAAAACTACAATCAGACACAAATATTCATACTTTCAATAATACACAATTTACCTCTTAGTAACAGTGGAATAGTAAATTATAAGTTATGTCATTTATATTTGTTAATATAAAGGACATTTCTAATGATGCCTTTAATATGTTAATCCAAGAATCCGTTATCATACTATCTCCAGCTTGACCTTTCTTTGTAATCAATAGATATATAGTTAGGACTTACCGGGAGAAGTGGAAAATAATAACAAAGAGATCCATTGCTCTCTATGCTGCACTGCTTCTGATGTAGGTGATTTGTAGAAAACGTGAGCATCTGTTCTTGTTGCCATAGTAAGTAACTTTATTACATGATTGGAGATGTTTCCAGTATCCCCTCCCTACATATGACATATTAAGTAGTAGCAACACAAATATTGAGGGTTCTCAAACACCCTAAGCACCCATAGAACTTGCACCAGTAGTTACTGTAGCCTTCGAGCTTCTTATATCCATAGTGTTCCCATTAGGGTAGCAGAGGTGGTGCCGCATAAAAGTCGTTGGATCTCTTAATTACTTTTCTCCGGTAGTTTTTTCAAGTTGCTCTCTGTTTCGAAGCAGCATAGTAAACCAATTATGTGACTGAACTATTTTAATAGAAGTCTTTCCTAATAAACATTTGACTTTTTTGCATACCTATTTAACGTATCTTAACTGACCCACATTATAAAGTAATTCCTTCAAAATGCATGAACATTATATATAGCAGACATAATCCTGTCATGTGGTGCAGTATCTGGATAAAAGGCATTGTCTATAAACTACAATGCATCTGCAAAGATTAATGGAAAGCATGTTAATAACTTAAGTATACAGTAATATTGTAGTACACGATGGAAGCGTGCACGGCTCAGAAATCTTAGATTAGCTTTATTAGCCTGTAATTGGGACAGCTTTTAGTCTCAGCAGTACTTTGTGTAACTGCTACAAGTAAAGCCTTTATTTGTACACTAGTTACAACACCTAAAGAGGTGTTAGGTTCAGCACTTTTTCCATTAACCTTTTCGTATTAATTAATTAATAGCAGTTGTGATCTTTGTAAAGTGAAAACCGTATTTGCTAGCATGGATTATTTTTCTAGAAAAGCCAAACTTTTATATTAATAACTGTTAATTCTTCTAATAACGCTATTACTTATAATAAATATATATATTTTTTATTTTAAGTCCTATTCACAGCGACTATATTTCTGACACAGGACATAGCATACATGCTATCTTGCAAAATAAGATCCTGTTCTCATTAACTATGCCACTAACTGTGTGGGAAAAGTATACTTTCTAGAAAAATAAGCAATCCAAGTTAATGCACTCTATTCATACTAAACACAACTTTTCTAACTTGTAAGCGTTTCGCTACAACTGTTACAGTTATCAAATACCTGTTCTATTGTAAACCAGTGTCATGTATTTAATGGAAAATAATATTTTATTCAGTTGCTGTAGTACTAGTTTGTATTTAACAATGATGATTATATTGAGAATTAATGAATCTTTAAAGTAGAAATATTATTTTACTTATTTTGCATCACCTCACAATTTTTGCTGATACCAATCACCCTGAAAGAACTTGCTCACTCAGGGCCAGATGTATCAAGCTTAAAAAGTGATAATATGGAGAGTGATAAACAGCTAGCCAATCAGCTCCTACCTGTCATGTTACAGGCTGGGTTTGAAAAATGACAGGTAGGAGCTGATTGGCTGGTTGTTTCTCACTCTCCACTTTATCACTTTTTGAAGCTTGATACATCTGGCCATGTGACCAATGGCACTAAGAGGTGAGGGGGGGAGGGGGTTGCTGTGGTAGAACATCGGCCCAGGGTGCCCAATCATCATGCGTCCCAGCATCCTTGACCATGCTCTAGTTCCAGGTCATGAACCCTTCTGGGGGTAATACAAAATTCAGCTTTGTTGATATGATTTCTCGTTATCTGTTAACATACTGTAGATATGTGTGCAAGTGCAGAAATTCTAAATAACTAATTAGACATCTGCTTTGATCAGTCTACAGTGCATATTACTGTAGACTGATGAAACATTGGTGCTAAATGTTTGCTCTGGGTTACTGTAGCTTTTCACCTTTGTATCTTGTTAATATACAACTACCACCAATGTAATGGATGCATTTCCTAAATCACAATAGAACTTTTGCAAATGTATGAAACAAAAATAGTCATTAGCACTGCAGCATTAAAGAAATCACTAATGTTGCATGGCTATAAAAGATAACATTAGGAGCTGAATTCAAATCCGACCATGGTTACATGATATTACTCTGTAAGTCTGGCACTCAGCTTACACACATTATAGCATAAGAACTGAGCTGTATTTAGGTAAAGGTAAAAAGAGTTCAACAGATGTTACACTCAAAAACATGCAAAGCACTATAGACTGCGTGATCATGCCAAGCTCTATTTTTATCTGTCTAAGTACGGTAAACAAGCAGCAGGTAAACAGAACCCAATTTTCCGTGTTACAAAAATGATATGTACATACAGTATGGCTGCACTAAGCAATAGAAGGCAGTAAGTGGGATGCAGCATATTACTAATCACTAATAGCTGATAGTACAGTTCTTTTTGAAGATTGAATTAGGACACCTGCAGTTTATGATTTTTTAAGTAATCAAGATGTTCAAGGTGATCAAGATGTTGCCATCTAATATCCCAGATATCAACATACAGTAGGGCTTGAAAGAAATCTCCAGTTAAATTCATAATACCATAGGTACTCCAGCAAACTATAAGATCTCCATAACATCTGCTCCCTGTCTACGCACAAGTATTGCTTGT
Source organism: Crinia signifera (assembly GCF_055691185.1). Taxonomy (NCBI): domain Eukaryota; kingdom Metazoa; phylum Chordata; class Amphibia; order Anura; family Myobatrachidae; genus Crinia; species Crinia signifera. Next base: position 344,418,956 of record NC_139217.1, read on the forward strand.
AGTGTGTATATATATGTGCTCTTTTAGATCCAGTTAATCCCTGCATGCTCATAGGATGTGGTAGCCTTAAGACATATGGTACAGATAGAATTTCTGTTAGTTTACTTACCATACAGGGTATTTGTTGGGATAAGTTTTTCCATAGTTTGTACATTGGATCCAATATGCAGGAGCAGGTGCTTTATAAAACAGCTAAGACATTGATAGACATCGTATTGTTCTACCGATTTTTTTTCTTTGTTTTTTATTATTATTATTTTACACATTATGTGCTTGTAGTTATCAGAGGACTAATTAAAATGACTCGATCTGAAACAAGCTTATTTTCAAATCTTGGACATGTGTTTACTAATATGAGAAAACTAATATGTATGTTTTAACTACTGATATGCTCTCATACTAACATGTTGGTAACTATTGGCTGATAACTTTACGGTTATTGGTATGGTTTTAAGATGCATCTCTGTCATGGAAGTCACTATTTTAAGGTAAGAAACAAGTTTCTGTATCATAAATGCTTATGTACATATGGATTTGTTATTCCAGCCTGGTTGGTAGAGCATGCAGCACAATATATATACATATTTATATAACAATCAGAGCTGGGAGTCTACCAATGTTCTTACATATTTGTTTTGCTATAGGTTTTTCTTTTGCCAATGGGAATTGGCTTATTCGACTCCAGATTCCATGACAGAATTGTGTCTGTAAGCATGACTAACAACTCAAACTATGTACTGTCCTAACACAGTTATGAATGTATCTTATTAATATTGCTGACCAATAAAGAACTAATGTAACTAAAATCTAACAAATCTTTATTAACTCTCTAAAAATCTAACATTTTTTATTAACTTACTAACAGTGTGCTAGTCCAGTCTGCTCTGTCATTGGTGCAACCAGTGAGATACAGTGAGGTGACAAAGGTGACGAAAGAGGTTTAGGTTACATATTGAAATATCAGTTAGATTGTTATCTGATCTGGAATCAATAGACAGAAACTGCATCTTATAGATGGTTCAATATATTATAGACATGCACCATAATCCAGTAAATTTCTTAATGCCATACTGCATATATGCCACCCACTCATTGTCTCTCTTTTTGGAACAATGGAGATAGAGACTTATCTTAAGGATCTCTGCTCCATCAGGATCTAGAATTAAGCAAAATGCAACTTTTAAAGTGGAACTAAACCCAAACAATGAATAGGTATATTACTCTCTGTAAGCAGCATCTATTCATATACATGAACTTGATTAATAGATATTGTATACCTCTGTTCTTATGAAAATGGGAGGCAGTATATTTATTTTTTATTCATTTAGTATGTTTCGAGATTTGTCACACACTGGCTTAAGAATCAAAATACAAAAATTAGTCTCATATTGGCATTAAGTAATCATGGCTGAATTGCATGATTAAATATTAAAATGACAATTTACTGGACTTTTATACAATATCTTTACAAATCAATTTCAGTGATTTATCAGTTGATTTCCTGAATATTAAAATATTGGATTAAGTAAATGAACAACCCACATTGAAAGTAATTTGTTCATTATTACATAAGAGATTTATTTACAAAAGTATATGGCAGCTTAAAGTGAGCAACTTCTGAAGGTTTAGGAAAAGTACATTTCAGTATCCCAAAAAACATGTCAAACATGTTAAGGGGTTAGGGTCCTCTTTATCATAATTTATAGGACCTTCTTGATATGTGTTTAAGATAAAGCTCAGCTGCTTAAAAAGACTAAACATGTGCAGAATAAGTGTAACTAAGTGTTCCATGTGGATATTTGCTTCTTTGCTTACTTAATGATGACATGATGTTCCTACCTCTAAAATTTCTGAAATGCAGTCAGATTAGTTTTCTAAAAGTGAAAATAAAATACACCATTTCTTTTCCACACATAAATTATACACCAGTGACTCTTCAATGGCCACAATTAAAAAAACATATTTATCTGCTACCCTCAATTTATTTACTATGTTGAATTGCTCACCTATTGGTTGCTCCAATGACATGTGATCATCTCCTGTTCAGCAAGCTCAAATACTGAAATCGTTTAAATGTTAAAGGCCTACTAAACCTTAAATACAAGATTATTTCATGTTAAATAATATTGTAGAATTCAAAAGTATAAACAGTACGTAAGCCTAAGATGAGCACTAGAAGAATAGGGCCCAAGCCATTATCTTAAACGTTAAGAGGCCCCAGTGCAGTTTACTGCAAAAGTGTTTCCACATGAAGCCTGCTGTTAATAGAAAAATCCAATCACTCGGTATAAGTGTTACATTATATTATATGATATTATATGATATCCCCAGTGTAAGTGTTACAGTTTATCATATTCCTTACCATTAGGTTATAGAATGATTAAATATAAAGTGATGTTAACTATTGGCCTCTTCATATAAAAGTCCTTGTATTCAAGGTTTACTTTGCCTTTAACCTTACTAAATCAAAGATGGGGGGAAAGAAGGCAATATGCATATCATTATTCCTTTGTGTTGCAGTGGGCATGTATTTAAAATGACTAGTTTGCTTTGTAATGTACCATGATCCTTAGAGGTGCAGTACATATGCATTGTTTAGACTTTACATTAGGTTTACACAAATGTAAATGGGTTGTGTTGGACAACCATCCTATAATTATATATATCCTATTTTCAAAAAGAAAATGTAGCAGTCAGAGAGTTAGAAATATAGGAATTAATTCTATTTATCTCAACAAACTCAGACTTTTATCATTCAACACATAACTAATTGTGTTTCAAGATGTGGACACTACAAAAGTATGGATATAAGGATTAAATTCCCCTACTATGGAAAGTACTGGCTGAATGTATTAGTTATCACCAGCTATGTTATTAAGACTGAATTATTTATATTCTATAGACCATATAATTCTATAAGAAAAGTCCACATTGTGGGGAACTGTACTGTAGCTCTTTATTTTTGGTTATCTGGTGTTTAAACGCAAAATATTGTTTTGAGTATTTACTAAAATGCTGATTCACGGTCTGATTTTGTACCATCACATATATTTTATATTAGTATTAAAAATCTATCACTCTTTTGATTGACTTGCCTATTACACACACATTCACACACATGGTAAAAAACACAAAGCAAAATGAAGTGACATAACTGAACTTAATTTGTCTTCTTTTCCCTCAACTAACAAAATACTTTGCACAGGATTGTGCAGTCTCATGTCAGGACTTGGCATCCTCTGTAACTAAACAGCTGTTTTTAAGCCACAATTCCCAGCATGAACTCTCAGACTTGTACAGCTCCCAGTATGCTGACTTTTGGGAGATAGTTCTTGGAGTTGTGGCTAACAGCAGCTGGAGAGTCACATGTTGCTAACCTCTGGTCTAACAAGTTTTACTAACACTTTGGGAATATGATGCTTTCCCTAGCAGAAGGCCAAGTACATTGCATGCTGGCCCTTCTTATCCTGGATTACTGCAAAATCAGCATTGGATAACCCCTTGTTGACAATATACCTGTCTTCCCCGCTGTTTAATGTTGTTTCTAAGACTATAAACCATTTTCATCCTTATTGGTGGAAATAGTTGGGTTCTTGTGGAATATCTGAAATGAGTGCTTATACTGCTGTGCTGGTCTGCAGAAAGGTGCAGGCAATGAGCTATGATTGTCTTCAGAATTTGTGTTTCAGAGCATGGGAAATCACTAACATACTAACAAGTAACCTGGGATTCGCATGTCTCTCAGCACCCTGGAAAAAGCTGTCTTGGTAACAACAAATATCTAAATACTTCTTAGTGTATAGCAATTACAATTATTATTTACCCAATTGCGTACATAAATACATATTATTAAGATAGGTTTATTTTTTTATGAAAATTATATAAGAAATGTAGGTTCACTAATATGTCATCTTGTCTTTAGCAATAATGTAGATTTAGATTACTATTAGTCTGCTGATTGTGCAGCACTTAGAACTTAACAAAGACATTAAAAAAATACAATTGAAAGATGTCTGCTTTTAATTTAAATTGTATCTATTTTTTTTTTTACTGTTGAAATAATAGGAATAAAAGTGCCCATAAAACATTATCCGGATAGGCAAGTCAGATTTTTTACATGCTGGATTTTTTTTGCTGATTCCCTAATAGTCAGCAGAAAGTGGAATGGGGGCTCAGATGCAATCTGAAAAAAGTAACACTTTCTATTATAGTTAATAAGAATGGACATTGTCAACCCTTCTATAAATGTATTAAAATTAAATAATTTCTTATGTCATGTATGCATATGTTATGTTTTTCATCTGGAAGAGAATTGTAGCTGTTATTTGTCACAACTGTTACCAGATTCGCAAATATTAGTTGTATTTAAATAATGAATGAACACTTTATATGTTTAATATTGTTTTAAATAAATATATATGTTTTTTTATCAATAGCGTATGATGTCATTAATGTGTTTTGTATGTGTATGTTGGTGAAATTTAATTCTTGATGGAAATTCATGGGACTGGCTCTAGGGAGAACATAAAGAATTGTAAAAAATAGCAGGTGCAAAATAAAATGTGTAAAATTACCATAATCTGTATTTCTGCTTCTTATTCAATAAAATCATTCATATATATATATGGAAAATGATGTGTTGCTTTGTTGTATGGTTCTGAAGGGATCAACACTGTTTTCATTGTCTAGTAATGAAAAAAAAACAATTGGTACCATACTATTAGCAGCTAATAGATTCTGGTATGGCTATCCGATTAGCTCTGTAAAGCAGAATCCCCAATAACTCATGGGTCTAGGAAGTTATCCCGGATTCCCTGAGCTATCACCCAAAAATGGGTTATGCACTGTAAAAACAGGCTGTAATTGAATAGTCTGAGTGGTACAATCAGGCTAAAAGGCCAGTTTTGACCATGCAGTACCCTATACAATAGACGACCCCCTAAGAATGGTAAGACCCCCTAAGAACTGGAAATGTGATATTTGTCATTAAGAAAGCTGCTATATTAATATCGGCATTTCTCATATATATACTAGTATATACTTATGTACAGTCCATATACATTTTTATTAACTTTTTTGTATATTAAATGAAATATGTATTCTGTACAATTGTGTGAAATAAACAATGCTATACTACCTTATATACGTTTAAATATGTTTTTTCTATTTGATGAAATATGATTTTATTTTGAATGGTTACAACTAAAATATAATAAAATGTGTGTTTAAAATTCACTGTCTTTAGTTTTTATTTGTATCACAATTTACAATGTTTATACATCTAATAACACATTTATGAAGTATATCATATATATTTAGTGCAAAAAAAATATGAAATATACATTATTGTCTTGATCAGGGGCTATTGAATAGTGAAAGGTATTATAAATTTGTCTGGGTCAACATGATGCCTGAAAATAGACAATTACTGTAATGGAAAACCATAATTACATTTGACATAATCATTTCTGTATTCTCAAGCAAAAGATATTATAACTGACATTGTACTGTAGATTATTATTCCCTTCCTAAGGATATAAGGATAACATTAACAAGAGTTCATTTATAGTTTAATGACATTTATACATTATATTATTATGTTACGTACAAAGTTATAAACAGAATGGAAAACCACTTACATTTAATTGAATCTGAATGCTAGACAATGCTTCAATTGTTTTTCGTTGTGTTTTCCGAAAAGAACCCCATCCAAACACAGCAGCTGAAGTCACTTTAAAAATAAAAACAAAAAATATGTAAAAACTTTCCAGAGCTGTATTACTTTAGCTTATCAGATCTTTTATAGCTGTATCATGTTGCTATTTAGATATTTTCAAAAGAACATTACAGAACACAGCAGAAAAAAAGCAATGATTGCAGAGATAAATTCTACGTTCCGAATAACATTTTTCCTTGTGAAAGGGCCATATGCGATAAGCATACTCTACCTTCACAGGCATATAAATGAGCTCGGAGCAGATATTTTTACGCTATTGATCTGTCCTGATCTTCTATTATCATAAAATATGGCATGCTGCTTTTGGGTACAAATTCTGAATGCATCAGATAGTTGGGCAATAATCAGTTTTCAAACAGTGGGCAGCATATGACAAGTAACATGAAGACGTTTTTAGAAAAAGGAGAAGCAACGCAGTAAAGGAAACAAGTTTAAATATTTACACTGCAGCCCATAGGCATTGCACAGAATTTACAATTTTTGTTTAATTGTGCACATAACAACAATTTATTTTGATCCCCTTTGCGACAGTTGGTATATCTACTGAAGTGCAGATTTATAGAAGTGGATATGTTGTATAGAGCAACCAATCAGATTTGAAGTATCATTGATCAAACACCTTCTAGAAGATAATAGCTGATTGATAGATCTGGCTAACATATCTACTTTGTCACATTTCAGGCAAGTTACATTCCAACATCACACCAATGTTATTATTTATTGTTAACAGTTATTTAATGATCATTTAACTGATGTCATGATTTAATTGCCATTTCAAAAAATACCTTTGATTTATTTATAACTCCTTGCACAGCAAATAAATTCTATACAGATGGAGCAACTCCTGTCACAGCTGCTCCTGGCCATAGAATCTCCATCTGCCTGCTATCTGCCGCCAGCTGACGGAAGTGGGCGCGTGCTTGAGACGCTCACGTGCCCTGTTCCGACTGGCGATTCCCTGGGCTGGCTGAGAGGTGCTCCATCTCTCTTTCCATATATATATTATATAGTAGAAGGAGGTAGCAGCACTCACAGACTTAAGGGAAGACATCAGCAAACTGATAAACATTTGTATGTTTTGGTTAATTACAACCATTGTCAGTAACGTCAGCTCCAAGCAGTTTTATCATATTTAGGATGGAGTGCTGAGTATACCATTGTATATATCTATATGAAAGTGTTTAGATTTTGTTTTACCCACCATTAAATATATATTTTGTGTTTCTTGTTTTGACATTGATTTACCTATACAAATCAGCAAAAAGCTTGGAAGTAGGTTCTTATAATAAAATCTGCACTTTATTATGATAATGCATTATTTTAATTAATGTAAATGAAAACATACTAGCTAAGCAAGGCATAACATAAAGGAAAAAACCAGTGGGCACCTTCTGTACACTAAAACAATTTATTACACAAATAACACACAAAAAGAAAAATATATTAAACATAAAACAATAATTTGCATGCTTGCAATACCTCAATAAAAGATAAAAAAAGCCATTTCACTGCATTTGCTTTGTGATGTAACTAATAGTTACCAGTTCCTGGTTGGATGGGTTGGTCCCTGGGTGTGGACAGATGTTTCAGTCTCGCACAATAGTAATGTGGGCAAAATTTATTTGTAAATCCTTCCAGATGGAATCAGGTATTCCAGGACAAATATACAGCGGTAGGTATGGTAAAGGTGTAAATTCCTTATTGGTGATTGGCGCTGTCTCCTTCACTCATGCGGACATGCACAAGATTGCCTGGTGTATAGGCTCCCTTGTGCTGTTTAAGCACTTCTCCAGACTCTATCCTGGCCAGCTGCCCTACTTTGGGCTGGGATAAACAGTGCTCTGATAAGCCAGGAACAGCCCAACACTTGGATGTGTTGCCGTATGCAGCGCAGACCTTTTTTGACAGGCAGCGGCGGCTGGGTTTTGCTCACAGCTGGCTACACGTGTGTGCAGTGAGGACCGGAATGCCGGGAGTATGATTCAGTCAGGCGGCAGGCAGAGAGTATTGGTCAAGTGCCGTAGTGTGCCCCGCAGGTCCTCAGCTGTCAATCCTCAATGTACTCCTCACAGAAAGACGCGTTTTGCCGCGCTCAGGCGGATTTGTCAATTTTAGGAAAGGGGAGTTGGGTTTGTGGGATGGTCTTATACCCATCGGTTGATTGAACACAGGTGTGTTCCACCGTTGCAGGTCATTTTATGGCAATTTCATGGCTACAGTTCCTGCCTTTCTTAAAAATTTAAAGACAGCTATATTTGATCTAATGCAGTGTGTCTCAAGATATATAGCAAATACACAACCTTAAAACTATATAATCATTACACTGACAGACTGTCACTCAGTTTGGTTTAATTAGATTTATTCTATTTCACCACATGATTTCAACATTGGCTCATATAGCCACATGAGCACAAGTTCAAACTTAAAGGGATATGCGTCTCTTGCGCTCTGTCGACATCACATCAGTAGACAACACTGTTTGGTGTTGATATCTCTACTCGTGTCGACCAAACCACAGGATAATTGTTGTTTTTATTTTTATTTCCATTTATATTTTTATTTCTATCTTTATCTTCAATCCTATTTTAATCCCTACTATTCAGATAGATTTATGTAGATTTATATAGTAATAGAGAGATAATATAGTGAACACTGGGAGAGCAGGTCTAGTTAATATTCCATATTAACCAATAATCAATATACAATGCAATATCGTACAATAATGAATTGAATAGAATGAAAGTAAAATAAAATAAAATAAACCATATAAGAATAAGAAATAAGAACAGAGGTAAAAATAAAATAAAATTAAAATAAAAATAAAGATAAAAATAATGATAAAAATACAAATAGAAATAAAAATAAAAATAAAAATATTTTTTTTCATTTTAATTTTTAATTCTATTTTTATTTTTATTGTATATAAGAATTTGACACCTCTGTGTACCAGCTATTTAGGACCCCTGCTGGAAAAATAAAACATACCATTTTTTTACTATCCAAATGTACTCTGACCCAGTTAATTTACTAGGAGGTAATTTTTAAAATAAGTTTTGCTAATTATATTTTCATACAGAATCCACTTTAACAGGTTATTGTCAATTTTCAATTCATTTTGACAAGTCTGATGCCTTGTTAGTATTTGGGAGGGTTAGATCAGGCTGGAATGGATCCTTTCCTTTTCAGTGGACATATTCTCATATGAACTATTGTGGAATCATGGTTCAGTCTAACCCATCATATTTTAATATCTATATATACCTTGTTATGCAAAATATTCAATAAGAGCTCAATCTATGGATAAAAAAAGTACCTTTAATCTACTTGAGTATTGCAACCCGATTAAAATGGATGACTTTCCTAAACTTCTCTATGTGTTCTACATAAACACTCTCCTACTCATATGGTTGGACTAATCACAGCTTAATAGCTATATTTCCACATTTACATGGGATAACCCAACATTAGTCCACACAAGTTGTCGCAGTACAGTATGTGCAAAGGGGAGGGGGTGAGGTGAATTTACCTGATATTAAATAAAACAACCTGTCTTGTCTTCTCCATTTTGCCATTGAATGGATCTGTGGCTCCCTCAATTATATTTTGCATGTATACACTTCCAGTTTAAAATTGCCTCAACGATAATATTTTGTTGACCTCTACAATCTGTCCCATGTCCCATTTTCAGCATAATATATATTCTTCCCCCCAAAAAATTGAGGGGTGAGGCCTTACTGATAAGCATACAGTACATTTTCATGAGCATTCCAGAACCAGATGAAAGGGCACATTTTTAATTAAGCTCAAAATTATTAATGAATGTTTCTTGATCTCATTAAAAATGGATGAAATACGATAATTGAGTAATTTAGCCTGCAGCTTTGCCAGAGAGGAGCAATCTTAAAAAAAATCAAAGGTATTCATAGCCCTTGCGTCACTCATCCAAGATAAAGTGAATGAATGAAATTGATTGTATGTGAAATTTATTTTTAAAAAACATACAGTGTCTATTCTAGAGTATAACTGATAAGGTCTGGATAATTGGGTATAGTTCATTGCATCGGAGTGTTGTATACTCCGAGAGTCACACAATGCCAGTTGCTTGAGAAAATCATACAGTACAACGAAATCTCAGGGGAGGGAATATGTCATTTTAGCTATGTTTGGATATTAGAATTAAGGTTGCCCCATAGAATATGATGACCCTGCATCACTCACCCAATGTGGCTGAATAACTTGAAAAATGGTCCCCGTCCTTGATTATGCGCATATAATATAGCCAAAGTAAGCATTTCAAAGTGAAGGGTGCCAATTACCATAAGGTAATTAATTTTACATTTCTTGAACAGCTGTTTAAGGAGTAAAGGGAACCTTTGTGTGGACACATAATCGTATAGCCACACTTTTTTGCAGTCTATTGAATCAAAAAGGTTTGAGAAAATAGCTTACCAAACTGAGAGTGGTTTCCAGTATAATTTTTCTGTATATTTTCAATGAAGAGTTTTTTTGGTTCCACACGGAAATCCTTTTTTTTCCCTTTTTGAACATTCCAATATAATGAGTCTACTGAAGAAACTCTATATTTTCTCTCTACCTCCTGCTATTTACCAACACCAGTGTTCAGTGAGGAGGTCAGTTGATCTAAGTCCATTTATATTAAGGGATAAGACTTTCCAGGCCATTCCTGCAATATATAAAATGTAAACCAAAGATCTTTGGCAGAATTAAAGTAAATAAAAGAAAACGCCTCTTGTGTGGGCCCAGGGGATGGGTAGTAGGAGGGAAAGGGAAGAACATGTTACTAGTAAAGGGGGTGGGGAGAGGAAAGCCTGATGAGACAAAAAACCCATAGGGAACCTTGATAAGCTACATTATTAACACAAATAGTGGAGTATTTCCAGAGGAATTATAGGGTGCTTGGTGGGTATCAGTGCCGAAAGCCAAAGCATACTGAGCTTGTGAGGACTTGGGGAAAAAAACTAGATGGTAAATAATTATCTATGGGACTAGTGAAGGAAACAAAGTCAGAGAGTGAAAAATAGAGAAGGAGTAAAACGACAAAATAGAGGCACAAAAAGTAACTACAGAATTAAGTTACATTCTATACTGTGGCACAAAAACAATACAAATTGAAATACCTGTAATATTGTTTTGGCTTTCACAGAGAAAGATCATTAGGATCAGGATGGTTTCTTTGGATCATTCAGCAGTTGCAGTTTAAAGGCAGTATTCAATGAGAAAAAATTGCCGTGTTTTATGGCGAGTTTGTGCTATTTTTGCCTTGGAAGGAGCATTTTGCTCTCCAAAAGTGAACCACCCTATTCAATGTGATATTTTCGCCGTCTTTCTAAGTGATTTTTGCCGTGTCTCTCCGTGTAGCAATTCTTTTCATGGAGAACTGGAATGTGAACTTTTAAACTAAAAGGTTTTTTTTTTTAATTTTGGTGTCAAAATATCAGGAATTTTTTTCTGTGAAGGGCCATGTTATTTTTATTCATGTGCTTATATTTTTAATTATTTTTTTTTTTTTTACACAGAGCAGCCAGCAAGGGGCCGGAGCTCTCGAGCCGCTCATTAGATATTCATATATTCATATATTCACTGCACCCGATCATTACATATGCACGATCGGGTGCAGTGAATACTGGGTCCCCCGCTGGCTATAGGGGGGGGGGCAGCTTGTGCTACCTGGGTCCCGGGGAGCCCTCCTCCCCTCCACATATGTTCTGGGACAGCCAGGGAGACTTTAATCTCCCTGGCTGCCACCGTCCCCGGCTCCCTGCCAGCTCCCTGCCTGCTCCCTGCCGCGGACGCTCGTCCGCGGCAGGGGTTAAGACTCGCCGCGAGTGGCGGTGAGTCTTAATCACATTGAATAGTGGGAGCAGGAGTGGCAGCGAGCCCTCCGGAACAGGGCGAGTGCATGGCGAGAGAAAAACTCTCTCGCCATGCACGGAGAATATTTCTCATTGAATACAGCCCTAAGACTTGGCAGTTTTGGGGAGGTGCCAATGGTGGGATTAGGTGAAGGATCTGTGAGGATACTCAGTATGATTGTTCTTTTTACAGTGTAATGGAGCCATCCTTAAGTATTTGCCAGTGGGGTCTATGCTAAGTTACAAACCACTTGATAAGGCAGCTGGACAATTGTAGATTATTTTCATGCTGGATAAAGGTATACACAGCAGCATCCAGTGATTAATTGAATCCCACAAATCTTGCACTTGTTTTATGGGAACACAAAGGAATTGCAGGGGGAGGTATGGACTATATGGTGGCTGACCAACCTTTTGGATGCATTCATGGGCTCAAAAATCCAATACTTTCCTGGACTTGTGGCCACTGCATTTTCATGATGATAAATGATACCACAAGCGTGATCTTAAATGGCACCTTGAAATGTGTCTGGCACTTGCAGCAGGAATTAATTGGCATGATATTCCACAGTGATGGTGCACTGCTGCATGAGTGGTATGGTATCTACATGATCAGTCTTGGCTACAAAAAAAGAGTCAACATCTGCTTGCCCATATTGCACTCAAATTGGAACTACGGTTTCAGCACACCTTCAACTGGGGTCCACTGGCCAATTGTTGTTTGGTCTCAGGGTTGAAACTGTTGATCAGGATTGCCTTCTACTGATGCCCCAGGCAGAGTTTTAGTGAAAACCTTGCCAACATGTTTCAGCATGATCTTGATTCAGCTGATAGGGCACTCAACATAAAGAAAACTTTCTCAGGCCAAGCTTTTTTTGCAGTTTCAAGTAGATTGATCCTAATGAGAAGTCTCTCTCCTTCTCTAAATGGTCCATGGTCAATCTGGGGCCGCCTCAACCATGACCTACATGGCAGCAATGTTGTCCTCAGTGATGGTGGACACAGGAAAACCACAGCTCTCCTAATCTTCCAGGATCATCTCACATGCCAATATTCTGCAAACCACTCTAAAGCAGTGGATAAGGAATGTGCTTCTTTCCAAAAATCAGCATGTAGTCAGTCAAAATTATAATGCTGTTGCAGACCACTGTTGTAGTCAACAAATGCCACTGGTGATCATTCTCCAGTGGCTTCTTTTGTAATTGAATACTGTTCTCATGGGACTCTTGCTTATCTCTCATTTTTTTTAAATGGGACCTCAAGAGACCTCATCACCCAATGAGAATAGTAAAATTAATTTGTTTTAGATTTCCAAGGGTCTTTGCAAGATTCCTGTGAAGTGAAGTCAGAATAAAATTCACCACTACCATTACAATTTGAATTTAAACTTAATGTCATTGAAACGATTGTCTAGAACTAGTTTAATCACTGGTTCCATCTCAGGAATAGAAGAAAGAGCTTAGGTAGTAGAGTCAGTTTCATCAAATAGCTGTAGAGTGTGTTTTTTTTTAAATAAACAAATGGATGCAGAATTTTTACCACATTTTTAACAAAGGCATGTCAAATACTTGAGATAAATTGGAAAGCAGGAAGATAAATAAACTGGACAGCTATTTGTCACCAGTCCTTGGCTAGTGTAGCTCAGTGAATGCACATCATGAAGTAACCATAGCCATGAAGTAAGGATCAGAGTCTAGTCAAATTGAGTGTGCTGGATTAAGGATAACAAAAAAGAATAAACTACTGTAGATACAAAAGGAAATAATCTGTAATGAGCTTCTGTACAGTAGTCGTGAGTCAATGACAAACTATGGTGTTGAATATGGGTTATTACATTAACTATGCTAGAGGAATGACTAGAAGACAAAATAAACAAACATACAGTATGAGGAATCCTAAACTCTACAATGAAAGAGTGCCGGGGGGAAGACGTGTGACCTCAGCTACGGCCGCAATCAGCCTATTTCTATCACAGCCACCAAATAAGTCCTGGGCTACACCCAGAGGCCATTATTCTGGGTCACTCGCAAAGGCAAATTCCTTCTCAAATGGACAAAACCATGTGCACTGCCGGTGGGGCAGATGTAACTTGTGCAGAGATAATTAGATTTGGGTGAGTTATTTTGTTTCTGTGCAGGGAAAATACTGACTGCTTTATTTTTACACTGCAATATAGACCTCACTTTGAAATAAAACCCCACCCAAATCTAATTCTCTCTGCACATGTTACATCTGCCTCCTGTGCAGTGCATATGGTTTTGCCCATTTGAGAAGGAATTTTCCGGTACTTATGTAATATCTGGGCTCCCGTTTTTCTAATGAGACCGCGTCCCCTCGTGGGGCTCGCTGCGCTCGCCACGCTTCGGGCAGGGTGTCTCGCTGCGCTCGCCACACTATATAAAATCAACTCCATGCGTAGTTGGACAGTAGGGGTATGAAAAAAATGGGGTGCATTTAACATGGGAGCCCAGATAATACATAAGTACCAATTTTCCTTTGAAAGTGAAACAGAATAAGGGCCAGACTGCACACACTGGAAAACATCATTTGATGGTGAGCAGCTTGCGAATTAATTTAAAAAGCCTGTAAAATGACATTACTTTACCTATGTCCCCTTTATCTCTCCAACCTTTGATAAATCTCTCTATAGTATTTTTGGCTATGACCTCAATATTCTTTAAGAAGGGACTGAGCCATCAAAGGTTTAATTTTAATGAGTAAATGGATATACTGTTTTATATTTATTACAGAATAAATGCAATACTTAAAAATTTTCACCATTTTGAGCAATCCATTTCAATTTGTTTTAATATAATTGTTTAGCCTGTGACCTTAATAAACATACAGTACTTGTTCACTAGAATAAGGTCATGGAATTTAAAATGTGTTATAACCTACAGTGCAATGTCATTCTTTGTTGCAGTTATTTTATAATGCTATGAAAAGTGTTGTTCTAAGCTATATAACTTTTACAATTCAATCCACAAACATAAGCCAAATAAAAATGATCAACAGTGACCATATGGTAGTTGTAAAAACAAATAGCTGTTTAAAGAAAGCTGTTATAATGTTACTTAAAATAAATCTAGAATTCACATAGGTTCAGATAAAGAGAAAAGAAACATAAAGTTTGACAGCATGTACACAAACACACACAGACACACACACACACGTTTTTGTCAGCCATTTAGCCTACCGGTATACACAGTTGCCTTCCCTACTGCATTCTGCAGGAGACTCCCTGAAATAACAGCAATCTCCCTCTCTCCCTCATTAGTCTAGCAATCTCCCTCATATCGCCTAGCCCACATTATGGTATATAGGTAAATTTTTGGGGAAAAAAGGAATGAGAGATAGATACATTTACATTGAATCATCAGTACCATTTCCCAGCACTTTACCAAGTATAGTAGCTCTTACTAACTGCTTTGGGGCTCATCTAAATTTGGATATAAGTCATATACAAGATTCCTCTCAGATGTAGCAGTACACACCTACACTTCTGGGTGCCACGTTCACAAACTTTTTTCACAATCTCTCCATATATGGAACTAGACACGCCCTTTGGGTGGAGCATGACAAGCCCCCTCAGTGGGGCGCTGTGCAAAATTCTGTTACCAACTATAATCTCCCTGACACTAGTTTTCAAAAGTAGGCAAGTATGCCAGTGTATTATATTACCAGTTATATAATGATAATGTTTTATATACTATGCTGACTCAATTCCATGTATAGAGCAAACATGATATTTGTGATCATTTATGCGCTGCACCAAAGTCTTATGGGTTCAGATGCAATTTCTGCTAAAAAAGGACAATGTACAGTATGATGTCCTCAATAACCTTTTTTATTCCGTTAGAATTCATAGCTGACCTTATTAATTTATTCATAATAACTTAGGGCCTTATTCTGGTCGGTGCGGACAGAGCCGAATATGCGGCCAGGACCGTGCGTCCTAAACCCCGCCTTTCGTACGGATCGCTCACTCCGTCCGAATGCGGTAAGAAGCTGTCCGAACGGACCGCAAGTGTATTTCTCATGAATACACCTCCTCCATCTCAGGGAACCTCCCCCATCATTCGATGGTCGCAGACCATCGAATGTAGGACCGAGTGGTCAGGCAGCTCCCGCAACCTCAGACCACACGGGCATTTCTCCGTGCAAAAGCAGGGATCTGGGCGGGCAGCTGACATCCGGCAATGTCATATGTCCGCCCCCTACACATGCATCACGACCGCATTACCATACGTACGCCCAGCGTTTTCATGGGAACGCCCATGAAACGCGGGGTGTAAACATATGGTAATGAGCCCAAACAGCCCTTCACGCCCCTCTCCACCCCCTGTTCGTAGTGTACACATTTCATGCGGAATTTGGACGTGCGTCCCGTTCGCACATGCGCGGAGACGCCTCTGCACATGCGCAGACACAAAACATCGGCGGACCGACCGCACGCGGACATTACCGCACCAACCAGAATAAGGGCCTTAGTGACAACAACAGAACATTTTTTAGGGTGGGCAATTAAGTGGTTAATTTGTTTCCATGTTAAAAACATTTTTGTTTTAATGGAAACCTTAATGCTGTTTGAGCCAAGTTAGTGTCTAAGACTGCATTATATCGGAAAGCCATTAGGTGGTAGTGTTGAATTGAATTTTCTCTACCTGATATATCTTCATCATTTTATAGAATACAGTTTAATAGTAGGCTATGCTAGAAATAGAATAGAACATAAAGTAATGCTAATTAGATTAAAACAATTGTTTATTAAAAGTAGTTAATCATTGTATTATATCCTGTTAATAGTAATTAGAGCTATATGTAAAATTACATTCTAGAGAAGCAATGCATTTGGTTAAAGTGTATATTTAATATTATATTGACTGCTGCACAGTTGGATACCCCCCAGCTGTCCTGCTTTTATAGGACTGTCTTGCTGTCCCTTTTGCAGGCCACAGTGTTCCTTTTGCAGGCCACAGTGTCCCACGGGGAGTTCAAAGTTGGGAAGGAAGCCCTCTTACCACTAGCAGCAGCATAATCAATGCTTTGCGATGCCCTCGGTATCTATACATCGTGCAGTCAAAGAGAATTACAGAATGCCACCATGGTGATGGCATCGGGTGTGCCATGAGACTTTACTTCCTTTTCAGCAAGACTCCTCTCCATTTTGGGAGGAATATCCTTTGTAGGACAGAGAAGGGTACTTATGTAGTATCTGGGCCCCCGATTTTAAAATCGGGTCGGAAAAATCGCATCGAATCGCATGCGATATCGCATGCGATCTGATGCGATTTTCCATAGGATTCAATGTTAACATAGTCCTGTTCATTTACCCACTATCCCAGTGGGCATAGAGTTGATTTTATAAAGAGCGGCGAGCGCAGCGAGCTACCGAGCCCGAAGCGTGGCGAGCGCAGCGCGCCCTGCGAGGGGCCGCGGATTACGTAAAATGTTTTCCGCGTCCCCTTGCTGCGCTCGCCACGATTCGGGCTCGGTGCCTCGCTGTGCTCGCCACGCTTTATAATATCAACTCTATGCCGACTTGGATAGTGGGGAAATGAACAGGACCTTGAAAGGTAAGGCATACAATCAGAAAATCGGCAGCCCAGATACTACATAAGTACCCAGAGATGTGTTGGCCTTTGCGCAATGGCGTATTTATAAAGGTTGCAGTGTGCTCACTGGAAAAAAGGCACAGTGGCCATTTTTTATGGCAATCTGCACAAGCACAGTGCAGACTGAGCACTCTAGTGCTTAGACTCCTCACCGGCAGCAATAGCGATATGAAAATCACCAAAATATGGTCGCTGCACCATTTTTCCTGGAGATTCCCACATGCGCAGTAGGGTCTGAGTACTCTAGTGCACAGACCCTACTACACAGCGCTGCTCCCGGCAGAGAGGAGGGGGCCGGCTGGAGGAGCCTGCACACAGTCCTTTTCCTCTCTTAAAACGCCCCTCCAGCAGGAGGCATCTACTTATAATAGATGCCTCCTGCTGCATTACCATACAGTGCTAGCAACTCCAACCACTGGCTAGATGTAATGGAATGCAAGATTGTACATACAGTATGTGTCAATTTGGCTCTAAATTTGCACATTTTACAAACTCAAACTATGTAACAAGGTGCTGAAACATGCAAAGTTGCATATTTTCTGCACTCCCAAATCTCACAATGTCAAAAATCGCATCCCGATGTTTTGACATTGCACACATACTGTACAACTTGGGCAATGTAACATGACCAGAAAAGTTGCCAAAAAATAAGGATACGGTCACTAAGTCGACAGGTATTAGGTCGGCAAGCATTAGTTCAACACCACTAGGTCGACATGCAGGAAGGTCAACATGACTGAAGGTCAACATGGGTTAGGTCAACGGGGTCATTAGGTTGACAGAAGCATTAGGTTGACATGGGAAAGGTCGACAGTCAAAAGGTCGACATGGGTTTTTTTACTGTTTTTTTGAGCAGGCATGTGCCGACAAGCGGTATTTCATTCCCTACCATCCACTAGGGCATAGTGGGAGAGCAAAATGCCCGAAGCATGGCGTGCGCAGCGTGCCATGCGAGGTTAACACGTTGCTACGTTTCAGTATCCATGTCGACTGGGTCGACATTCGGGTAAAAAAAATGAAAAACCCCATGTCAACCTTTTGACTGTTGACCTTTCCCATGTTGATCGAATGCTTGTGTCAACCTAATGACCCAGTTGACCTTCCTGCATGTCGACTTTCTGTCATGTCAACTGTCCTGCATGTCGACCTAGTGGTGTTGACCTAATGCTTGTCGACCTACTTGCTGTCTATCTAATGATCCATACCCAAAAAATATATATAGATCTTATAGGTGAGTTGAGAGTGACACCATGTGGACAAAATCATAAACACGATGTAATCACATTTTTCCATTATACAAATGTTTTGAATCTACCTTTAAAAAGATATTTACAGTAATTCATAAATAGTGTTCATATATTTAGGTGTGTAATGAATTTGTCCCTGTTCCACTGGTGGGTGGTCTGCACATACTGTACATGCATTGTGCAGACCCAAACAGCAAATTCTTTTGGCAAGTTTCACACTCACCGTTTGCTCTAAATGTGGGGGGGGGGGGGGGGGGCAGACACTGGGCCAGTGCAGGGTAGAGCCCAGCATTTTATTGGCATCCCCTTGAAAACGCTGGCTATTCCCCTGGGAACGCAGGCAGGCTGATGCCTGCCCTAAGCGGCTGAAGTCACATGATGTCAGCACCCTCCCGCGTTTCGGCGAACAGTGGCAGAAATAAAAGTCAGTTTTGACTGACTTTTATTTCCGAAGGGGAGAGAAGGGAAGATAAATCATTCGATGGTTGGTGTCCATCGAATGATTTCTCTTCCCTTTGGCCACATGCGAGGGGATCTGTTCTCAGACACATCCCCTTGCATGTTACCAAGTGGATGCTGGTGGAGCTGGCAGCTGGTGGGGGGCTTTCGGCGGGGCGGTGGGCAGCATTTATCCACTTGCTAATGTCACAGGTGTGGGATTTGATGATGTTGTGTGGTCATCAGGAACTGATGCAGACTCGGGCAGTTTGAAACGGGCAGGTTTAATGCATACCTCCCAACTTTTGAAGTTGGGACGTTCGTGCCGAAAAGGGGGCGTGGCCTCAAGGAAAAGGGGGCGTGGCCTCACGGGGTGACGCGAACTCCGGCCACGCCCCGTTTTCGCCGCTCGTCGGCGCTGAGTAGATGCTGTGCGCATGCGCACAGCGTCTATTCTCGGCAAGCTGGGGGGGCTCCCAACTGTCCCCCCCACCGCGGGACAATGGCGGCCCCGGGCGGGACGCGGGAACGTCCCCGAATATCGGGACGTTCCCGCGGATAGCGTGACAGTTGGGAGGTATGTTAATGAAGCACAAAAGGGAGTGACCTAGTCACACAGGAGCGCTGGTCTATCTGGTGGTTTAAAGAATTTGTTTTTTTTTTTATTTCTGGGGAAGCTGCTGCCACCTATTTAGAGGGAATGTGTACCTCTAATTGGAAAAAGCAGAAATGTGTTGAGGTGGTAGATATAATCTATTACCACTAGATGGTGCTGCTTCACTCAGAAAATGGGTTTCAAGAAATATTCTGAACCATTTAAAAAAGGGAAAGAATAATTTATTTTTTAATATAAAAAGCATGTTAAACACAATAAAAAATATATAGTTCATAAAATTCCTTAGCGCACTTCAATAAAACATACAAGACACACACATATAACATATAAACACTGAAGCAATGTTTCTCAATTGAGGCTTGTTTGGCTGCACATGCAAATCTAGAGGCAGATAACACTTTGCTGAGGCTATTAATAAGCAATATTTACCAGTCCCATACAATCGTTTTTGGATCTCCTTTGTAGTTGTTATTAGGGGCACAATCTCCTCTTAGAGCACAATTGAAATGGTCCTCTCCATTGTAGGGTATATACGGGAAGGGGCTCCAGGTGGTAGTGTTCATACTTGCAAACTACGATCTGGAAAAACTGTGTCGGTGGCTGGTGTTACCGGGCTGTACGGGGCTCCAAGAACGTGTTTCTCCACCTCCTATCCTATCGGCGGCTTCCTCAGCTGGGATAGGTTTAATCAAGGACCTCTGCATGAAACAATAATTCTTGCACTTTTCGTGACTTGATGCAATTAAACTGAAAGTCTAATGAACTCGCAAATACATCTTTGCAGAAAAAAAACAAAAAAGTCCAGCTGACTTTGCAAATACGTCTTTGCAAAACAAAGCTTTACTGTGCACGCAAATACGTCTTTGCGGCGAGTGAGTCCAGAAACACGAAGGAGGTTGGAGACTTGGATCCGGATAACAGCTGGAAGATGAGCGGGAAGGTGATGAGGTCAGATGCCAAAACGGGTATGAGAGTGACAACGAAAAGGGCTGTTCGAGGAGGTGTTTCAGCTGGAAACGGGCTAGAAGCGAAGGATCCGGATACAAGGTGCTGTAGTAAGGATCGCTGAAGGCTGTGAGACTGCAGAGCACCAGAATGTGTACTGGTCAAAGGACTTTTTGCACTGACACAGGTGAACCAAGGCAGATCCCCCTTATAGCAGGAGGGCGACTGCCATTGGTCCCTGGTGCCAGAAACCTGGAAAGGGCAGAACCTGGCAAAGTTTTAACTTTGCCCTTTTTCAAGATGGTGCCGCCGGCCTCCCGGCACTGCGCCTGCTCCAGCGGTCATCGCTGCTCCTGGACCCGGTGCCTGCTTCACAGACCTGCGGCCGCTCGACTCCAGCCTACCCACCGGCTCAGATGACCCAACGAGAGCTGCCTCAGGTTGCCGCCGGGTGAGTAGTGAAGCTGCCGCACCCTGCGGCGGCAGGCTGTGATGGTACCCTCCCCTTTCTGGGTGACCTCCGGGCACACTCGAAGCTTCCTTGGATTCCTTCAGAAGAACTGGCAGAGAGTCAACCCAAGAATTTTCTTCAGGGCTATAGCCTGTCCATTCTACAAGAATTTGTAGACGTGAACAACGATGCCTCCGTCTCTGGTATGGATAAGGGATAAGTCCATCCTTTAGGTCGTAATTTCCCAGGTATTAACTCGATAGGGCAATCCCACTCTCGATGTGGTGGTAATTTATCAGCTCCACCTTTACTGAAGACATCCGAAAAGTCATTATAGGGGGACGGAATGGACTGAGGCAAAAAAGGTAGGGTTTGTCGAAGAGGGGTAATTTGAGGAAGACAGGTTGTGAAGCAGTCCGCACCCCAGGATTTAATGTCCATAGTCGGCCAGTTGATCTGGGGGTTATGGCATGATAACCAAGGTAGGCCCAAGACAACCTCATGTGAGGACTTGGGAATTACAAGGAAATTAATAGTCTCTCGATGGAGGACTCCCACCTGTAGATCGAGGCCTTGAGCTTGACTCAGAACTAGGGATGGCCATCGACATCAATGATTCGAAATCATTGATGGATCATTGCCGATGTTGAATACTTTTGCCATTGATGGGGGGGAACCAGATGATTTCCCTCCATCGATGGAAAAGCAAAACGATGTTTGGCTTTTTTTTTTCTTCAAAGTGCCGGGACACGGAGCATAGCTCCATCCCCCGACACCCACGAAGACCCGCCCTGTGTTTTTATTGGCCCAAAGGCCAATCAATCAAACACAATGGATGACCATTGATATGTAAAAATATCTATGGTCATCCATTGCATAGTTAAGCACTATCGATGGCCAGTTGCAGAATTGCCATCGATGGCAACCATCGATGGCAATGGCAACGATGGCCATCCCTACTCAGAACTTGGCTACCACAAATTCTACTGCCATCCACAGCCATCAGGAATAAAGGCTGCTATAACAGGATGAGAGGTAGAGAAAGTTGATCCGCGGTCTCCTTTGAGATTAAATTCCCAGCTACCCCTGAATCTAATAAAGCCCTGAGTTGGAAATGTCCTTGAGGTGTAATGAGGGTAAAAAGAAGAGTGGACTCAGGAGGAGCAGGAGATGTAGACAAAACTCACAATCGGGCCTCCCCCTTGCCGATCAGGAGCTTGCATTTCCCGGCCTTTGGGGACATGCTGAAATCATATGGGAGGAGGCTCTGCAATACATACAAAGATTTTTCTTTCATCGTAGAGAGCGTTCCTCTGGAGAAAGATGAAAATGATTGATCTGCATAGGCTCTTCAGATGACGGTGAAGGAGGAGGGCTTGGGGTTGAACTGGAAAAGGTAAGAAATCTGGATCAGTCACTTTGGCTTCATTCTAGTTGTCGTTCCTGGTGCCAAAGATCCATCTTGTTGCATAAAGAGATGAGCTCATCTAGAGTGGTGGGCAGATCCCGAACAGTTAAATCATCTTTCAACCGACCAGATAGAACGTTCCAAAAAGCAGAAATCAATGCCTCATTATTCCAACTCAGTTCAGAGGCCAATGTTTGAAATTGGATAACATATTGGCTCACCGGTCGATTGCCCTACCACAGTATGAGAATCTCTGTGGCGGCAGAAGATACTCTGCCAGGCTCGTCGAATATTCTACGAAAGGTAGCAACAAAAGCCGGAAAATCGGACAGTAACGGATCTGAGCATTCCCAAGAGGGGAGACCCAATCTAAAGCTGCTCCAGTAAGGAGTGAGACAATATATGCTGTGCGGGTCTTGGCGATCGGGAAATTGTGTGGCTGCAGGGTGAAATGGACCTCACACTGATTTAAGAACCCTCTGCAAGCCTTGGGTGAACCGTTAAATTTGATCGGTGCTGGTAGATGAAGATGATACGGGTTGACTGGTGGAGGTGGAGATACCACATTATCGTTAGAAGAGCTTCCTGAGGCCATAACCGAGGTTGCGGGTGGAGTTGCAGGTGGTGTTTGACGTTGCACTAATTCTTGGAGACATTGTCCCATCTGTCGTTGCAAAGTCTCCAGCTGCTCCAGATGCCCCAGGATTCCCTGTAGGAGCTCAGCCGACAGTCCCAGAGTTGCACCCAAGTCCATCGGGTCAGTGCAAACTGTCACAGGTGTGGGATTTGATGATCTCGTGTGCTGATCAGGAACTGTTGCAGACTCGGAAATTGGTGGTTTGAAACGGGCAGGTTTAATGAAGGACCTCTGCATGAAACAATAATGCTTGCACAAAAAAGGACTTGATGCAATTAAGCTGAAAGTCTGATTAACTCGCAAATACGTCTTTGCGAAAAAAACAAAGAGTCCAGCTGACTTTGCAAATACGTCTTTGCAAAACAAAGCTTTACTGCGCATGCAAATACGTCTTTGCAGCGAGTGAGTCCAGAAACATGAAGGAGGTTGGAGACTTGGATCTGGATAATAGCTGGAAGATGAGCAGGAAGGTGATGAGGTCAGATGCCAAAAAGAGTATGGGAGTGACAATGATACGGGCTGGTCACGGAGGTGTCTCTACTGGAAACAGGCTAGCAGCGAAGGATCCGGAGACAAGGCACTTAAAATTGTGTGCACACACTTGTAACTTTTCAATTGCAGCAGGCATTCTAACACCCGTAATTATTACACCCCCTGCTAAAAACCAATAGCTTACCTGGCTTGCAGCATTTGGTGTGGACTCTGTATAGTGCTAGCTGGCGGTTTGTTATTGTTAGCTGATGTGCTGGGTCTGGCCTGGTGCCTTTGGTCCCTCCCTGCTGCTCCAGTACTTGTGAGTGGCACAGACAGCGAGTGCGGAAGGGGCGGCATCTGCTGAACCTGCAATGCCACACAGGGAATTCGGATTTTGTGGGGCCCAACCACAGACCCCTTCTTACCCACCAGGCACTAGGCCCCTCTTCCCCTCAAGGTGGCTACTGCAGACAGACATCCCGGGTGATAGCACCAAAAATCACCTCCAGTTCAACCGGCGCTGACAACACACTCCTCTCCTCCGCTCCACTTTACACTGCAATACTCTGCTACTTGGCTTTTTAACCTAACTGAGGGAGCCAATCTTCTATAGAGTATTAAGGTCAGGGAAACATAAGCTACCAATGTGAATATGGCATTTAACAGTATTGTTTTGCTAATGATCTCTGCTTTAAAGCACAATTAGCATTCTCATCCTCACTCTCATCAGCATTAACTTCAATCATAACACAATGCTAACTAAACCATGCTGGAATATACAATGACAGAAGTCTTTGTACTTTGATGTAATTGGTGGGAAATGACTTTGTTGTGAAATTTGTAGATCATTTTAATGAAATTTTCCATATTTTAACACACGAACTTCATGGCTGTGCTGAAAACTATTTCTGAGTATACACTGCAGAGTGGACTGCTTAAGTAGAACATAGCAAGTTTGTACAAGTTGCTCCAAGAGTTAGTCTGACATGCGTCTTTGTATGATATCATTCAAATAATCCTGCACCAGTTTTAGATGGATACTGTATCAGATTGAGTCACGGTAGGTAAGGTATCACTAATGTTGGACAATTCTTTGAGACCCGACCAGATGTTAAAATGTTGTGTCACTCATGTCTGCACCTTTTAATATCTGTGTCAGTTGGAAAGAAAGACATCATGTACTGTATGACTTAAACCTAGGTTTTATTTTATCGCTAAAATGTAATGATTCGAATTAAAGATGTTGACAACCTTTTGGCCTTGGTGAAGCAAATAACGAACTTGGTCTACAATTACAACATATATAGTGGAATACATTAATTTCATCTCCTTCTTTAGTTTTTTTTAGCTGCGTTTCCATTAGTCCAAAGAAGGGAATCACCTAATTGAAGCTGTCACTGTTTTAACTGCAGTGGTATAACATTAAAGGGTGAAGGGGTTGCGCTTATAAAGGGGCCCAACCATTTTTGGAGCCTGTGGGCACAGCAAAGAAAAATGCCTGTACCATGGTTTTTAATTAGATTTTTTTATCACCACCATGGGGCCGGCAAGCGTGTTGTGCTCTAGCAGTAGCAGCACCAAGCCCCCCACCTTTTGCAGCATGGAACTGCTGGCAGCTACAGTATGGTGTCCCCCAGCTACAGTGCTCTATTGTGAGCAGCAGCACCATTAGACCAGTGCCAGCAGTAGCAGTGCCACTGGCCAGCACTCTCTCTCTCCCCTCACTCTATCTCCTGCCCCATTAAGAGTGTATTTCATGTGTTTGATGTGTTTATACACCATACATGCAAGATACCTCAAGATACCTCATTCAAATATAAAAATATTCCAAAATATGGAATAATCCATTATCCAAAATGATTCTGGTCCTGAGCATTTTGGATAAGGGATACTAAACCTCTATTCACTAATCTTACAGGTATGACCAGCATCCATGTCATCACAGTGAGAGTTGTGACAGAAGCAAATATCATATAAACAAGGTTTAGATCTGGGTTAGAGATTAGTCAAATATATAGACCAGGACGGTTTTAGAGAATTATAGCCAAACTAAAGACCCCATAATTCATATAGTATAATTAACATTATATCATATAAAATACAAGGTCATCAAATACTTGCAATCGGAATGAATAAACTTGTAAATAAAATATTTCTGAAAATGTTAGTAATCAAATATAAAGAACAATTTTAACCAAAGTAATTGAGGCTCTGTAGTGTTAATATATGCAAATAACTAACAATTCCTGTTTCTAGAAAGCTTATTGCCTAAATTATCTTCTGTATACCCTAAGGTTACATGTTAATAGCTTTGCATGTTAAAATGCTTGGATTGCTATTGTGATGAAGTAGGAAGTGTTTAGAAATAGAATGAGATAGTGGTTTGCTCTTAATGTTTATAACATACTCTTGAACATTTAACTTAAGATTCTGTTTGTTTGTTTTATTTTGCAATACATTTTAAACTACAAGATCACACCAACAAATGGATTATGGAGGTGGCCATTTTGTTCTGAAATCTTCCTTTGAGAAGTATTTGCAAATTATTGCAATTGTCAAAAGGGAAACAAAAATCAACAAGGATTCCAACCATATGGCTTAATGCTTAATATAACACTTTAGAGAGTCTAGCCTCTATATCAATATATTTTAAATTCTTGTGTAAAGAAAAAAAATGATTTCTTTGTAATATTGTTTTACAAATGTAATAAAGAGTATTAAGTCATGGAAAAGATCATGATATCTAAACTTTTTATTTAACTGGTCCTCTAGAGCAGGCATTCCCAACCACGGTCCTCAAGACACACAACAGTGCAGGTTTTGTAGATATCCAGGCTTGAGCACAGGGGACTTAATTAGTATCTGAGGGATTCTGATTAAACTATCTGTGCTGAAGCCTGGATATCACTAAAACCTGCACTGTTGGTGTTCCTTGAGGACCGTGATTGGGAATGCCTGCTCTAGAGATACAAGATACATTTTCTGCAAAAAAAAAAAAAAGTCCAACATTTGCAGAGCCAGGGGCAAATGCAGGATTTTCAGAAGGGGGTTTCCAGAGGGGCGGAGCAAAGCACGGAGATGGACACTTAGGTGACCCAGTATATGCCGGGTCAGTTAAAGTATTATAGATAGACCAAATGTATATAAATAATAAAATAATAATAAAAAATAATATATATACTATATATATATATATATATATATATATATATACTGTATATATATATATATATATATATATATATAGCTGTGTCGCAGCCCGGCACTCCTCTGCCACCAGGGATAATGGCTTGATTGTTCCTGCCCGGGTGCCCACTCAGAGAGCCGAGGGGCTCACAAATATAGTAACGCAAGGACGGGTGTCACTCCGGGACTTTATGCAAAGCAAAGTGATATTTTATTGGAGCGTTATGTCAACGCGTTTCGAGTATAACTCGTCATCAGGACATTAATACATACAATAAAAACAGTGCATTAAATACATACCAGCGTGTGGGTGTTCCCCTCCGTCGGCGGTCCTCCGTTCCGGTCATCGCTCTGGCTTCCGGGTTGTAGCCCGGAAGTGACGCTACTCCGGCGGTGGAACGCAAACCGGCAGCCAGGGGGACACTGTGTGAATAGAAAAAACTTTATTAATACATGACAGCATCATACAACGCCTAACTGAAGATAGTCATAGATACTGTCATCCTAGGTGTATATTTTCTAAAAAGCTATACGTTAAATAAAACAGGTACAGAAACGTGTGATAATATATATCAAGTGGATAAGGGTGATCAGTTCATTTTGACCTCGTGGTTATGCAATGATATTAAAAAGAAAAGGGATAGTGGATTAAGAGGGCTTGTGTCCCCCTATATTTATTCCCACAATTTCAAAAAAAAGAACTGAGACCCAGATTAAACATGGGAATAGGTCTCCCCCATAGTGAATATATCTCTATTAACTAAAGTGAAAAAATGCATATTTAAATTTTTTTGGTTGCCATGTAGGGCACCAGATGGTCGTGGTACCCACTGGTTACATAAGAAATTAAGACGGGGCTACATCCATTTAACCTCAGCAAACTGGGGAAGGGAAAAGCTCCGCTGTGCAATATAATTATATAAGTGATACTCAACAACACATACATGTGTGCTGGTATCTAGCTAAAAAACATTTTTCTGGAGAGTTTTTACAAAACTATAAAAAAGAAAGAAGCCTATTGGCAAAAGGACATGAAAAAACAGTGTGAAAAAATTGAAAATGCAGATATCATGGCAACTAGCCGCCTATGCTAGAAATGGACCTAATCTCTCAATCATAAAAAGCAACTATAATTGATGGCTTCATTTAAACCCATCGGATTGATGGTTTGCAGCTTAAAAATCCATTCACATTCGCGTCTCAACAGTAATTTATCCCTATCCCCCCCTCTCACTAGAGGTGGGATATGGTCTATCATGTGGTATTTGAGACCAGCCAAGCTATGGCGTGCCTGGGCAAAATGCCTGGCCACCGCCTGTTCACTGTTACCTGACACAAGAGCGGCTTTTATGGCCGTCCTGTGTTGGGCCATCCTCTCTTTAAATTGTCTAGCCGTCTTGCCCACGTACTTTAACCCACATGGGCAAGATAACAGGTAGACAACATAGCGTGAGCTGCATGTGAGCGGGAATTTAATTTTAAAAATGGTGCCATTATGCGGGTGGATAAATTGGTCCCCTGGGATCAGATATCCGCAGGTGGCACATCCAGTGCACCGGTAGCACCCCGGCTTTCTGGTTAAAAAGTGCTCAGTTTGTTGCTTCGGTTTCCCACTTATATCCATCTTCACCACAAGATCCCGGATATTAGGACCCCTCTTATAACTAGGCATGAGTCTAGAAAGATGTAAGCTTTTCAATTCGGGGTCAGTGTTAACAATTGGCCATAGGGATTTAACCTTGTTAACCAATTCAGGGGTTTGGGTGGAGTATTGGGTGACCCATGTGGCGGTTTTACTCTTTTTGGGATCAGGCACTTTGGTTTTTAATAGTTCTTGCCGGGGCTTGCTACACGCCTTGGCCCTCGCTAGTTCTAGATCTTTTTTCGGGTACCCTCTCTGTTCAAATTTTCGGGTCATCTCCTCTAGTTGTTTGTCCCGAATGTCGGTGTTGTTATTAATTCGGCAGACCCGTAGGAACTGAGAGTAGGGGAGCCCTGCTTTAGTATGGATGGGATGAAAACTTTGGTAATGTAGTACATTATTCCTATCAGTTGGTTTGGAATACAACTGGGTAAGGATTCTGTTTTGTTCGATCCGTATTTGGACATCAAGAAAGTGGATCACCTCAGTGTCCAGCGTGTAGGTCAACTTGACTGGGCTAGGTGATGCATTGTGTGCATCCAGTAGCTCAGTAAGAGTCTCCTTAGTGCCAGACCAGAATATTAGTATGTCATCGATGTATCGAAGGTATAGATCAATACATCGATGGATCTCTGGATCACTAAAAAATAGTTGTTTCTCCACTTTATACATAAAAGAGTTGGCATAGACCGGAGCTGCCGCAGAACCCATGGCACAACCTTTACTTTGGTTATAGAATTTTTTATCATGCATAAAGTAATTATGGGTCAACGTGTATTTAAGGATCTCAATAAAAAAATTGATATCCGGACCCTGATAGTGAACATTGTCACTGATCAAGCATGTAACCGCCTCCAGCCCTGCTTGATGCGGGATGCATGTATATAAGCGGTTAACATCAATACATGCCATGATGAGGCCCTCTTTTACCTGTGAAAAAGATTCAAGTTTTTGCAACAGGCTGGTTGTGTCCTTAAGGTATGTCTCAGTGTTCTGTATACATGCCTGTAAATGGAAGTCTATCATGACTGCCAAAGGCTCACACAGAGACCCCCTGGCTGAGATGATAGGCCGACCAGGAGGTCTCTGTGCGTCCTTGTGCATTTTTGGCAATGTATAAAATAATGGAACTTGGGGGGTCGTCTTCAATAGGCGATTCTTCATTTCTTTAGTGATGACTTGGGTATCCACAGCGTTCTTCAGGATGATATTTAATTCTTCCAGGTATTGCGACGTGGGATCTCTTGGGAGAGACTGGTAGGTGTTAGTGTCCAATAGTTGTCTGTCACATTCAGAACGATAGTCCGTAATGTCCTGGACAACAATAGATCCCCCTTTGTCTGCTCCTCTAATTGTGATGTCATCTCTGGCCCCCAATTGTTTCAACGCCAACCTTTCCGAATGGGTAAGGTTGGAATGAATCCTTCTATCGGTCTTAGTGCACGGATTGTCCATCATCCGAGAGAATGATTTAATGGATGAATTAAACGTTTGTGGATCGAAAGTACTAGTAGATTTTATTTTCTCAGGTAACATAGCTGGAGTGGTGATAATGGTTTTTGGTGGTTGTTTGTCCAGGCACGCCATAGCTTGGCTGGTCTCAAATACCACATGATAGACCATATCCCACCTCTAGTGAGAGGGGGGGATAGGGATAAATTACTGTTGAGACGCGAATGTGAATGGATTTTTAAGCTGCAAACCATCAATCCGATGGGTTTAAATGAAGCCATCAATTATAGTTGCTTTTTATGATTGAGAGATTAGGTCCATTTCTAGCATAGGCGGCTAGTTGCCATGATATCTGCATTTTCAATTTTTTCACACTGTTTTTTCATGTCCTTTTGCCAATAGGCTTCTTTCTTTTTTATAGTTTTGTAAAAACTCTCCAGAAAAATGTTTTTTAGCTAGATACCAGCACACATGTATGTGTTGTTGAGTATCACTTATATAATTATATTGCACAGCGGAGCTTTTCCCTTCCCCAGTTTGCTGAGGTTAAATGGATGTAGCCCCGTCTTAATTTCTTATGTAACCAGTGGGTACCACGACCATCTGGTGCCCTACATGGCAACCAAAAAAATTTAAATATGCATTTTTTCACTTTAGTTAATAGAGATATATTCACTATGGGGGAGACCTATTCCCATGTTTAATCTGGGTCTCAGTTCTTTTTTTTGAAATTGTGGGAATAAATATAGGGGGACACAAGCCCTCTTAATCCACTATCCCTTTTCTTTTTAATATCATTGCATAACCACGAGGTCAAAATGAACTGATCACCCTTATCCACTTGATATATATTATCACACGTTTCTGTACCTGTTTTATTTAACGTATAGCTTTTTAGAAAATATACACCTAGGATGACAGTATCTATGACTATCTTCAGTTAGGCGTTGTATGATGCTGTCATGTATTAATAAAGTTTTTTCTATTCACACAGTGTCCCCCTGGCTGCCGGTTTGCGTTCCACCGCCGGAGTAGCGTCACTTCCGGGCTACAACCCGGAAGCCAGAGCGATGACCGGAACGGAGGACCGCCGACGGAGGGGAACACCCACACGCTGGTATGTATTTAATGCACTGTTTTTATTGTATGTATTAATGTCCTGATGACGAGTTATACTCGAAACGCGTTGACATAACGCTCCAATAAAATATCACTTTGCTTTGCATAAAGTCCCGGAGTGACACCTGTCCTTGCGTTACTATATATATATATATATATATTACATACAGTGGCTTCAACAGCAGTGTAGAGCCCTGGGCATCGCAATGTATTGGGGCCCCTACCGATCCTCCAGCGGTAGGGATGGGGGAAGCTTTGATGTCCCTCAGGTGGTAGGCGGTACTATATATACCGCTCAGCATGTAGGGCCTGGATCAGTCATTTCCACTAATTACCCCTTTACTGTACAGATGGTGGGAGAAGGGGAATTGGGCTGAATGAAGGGGCCCTGATACATAACTTCCAGGGTGGAAGAGGATGTTTAATATGCAGAGGAGGGGTGTATAGTGGAGTGCGCTTGTAATTATAATTTTCTGGTGGGAGGACAGCTTGCTGGACTGCAGATATCTCCAGTTCCCGGAAATAGATTTCTTAGATTTTAATGGAATTAAAAACTAGAGAATCCCACCTACCAAAAGTTCAGGAGGCAGAGCAATCTTCCAACGAGAATATAAAACGACATACCAGGTGTGTGGAGCTGGAGCAGTAACCAGCTGCTGGAAGGCTGATATCTCTGGTTCTGGGAACAGTAGATACAAGCTCCTAGTGTTTTTTAAAGGGGGAGAGTCCCAGCTTTTGGAATATACTCTCAGAAAAACTCTATGTCAGAGAGAACCTGAAATATCTGACTGGGAAGAGCAATTAACAGGCTTGGATGGGGAATGCTGCTTTGAAGTCAGATATCTCCGGTTCCCAAGGGCCGATTTTTAAAATTCTTCTACCCATGGAAAGAGGGGACCCTCAGCTTTCAGCCTAGGGTCCTTAGACTTCTAGGGGGGTTTCTGGGTACTCAGAAACCCCCCCTGCGTGCGCTACTGAGAGCTGCACAGAACCTGGATGCTCACTCAAGCCAGGCATTCTAATTGACTTGATAAGCTGCAAAGCTTGCAGCTTACCAAGTATATATGACTCAGACCCGCAAATACCCACTCCCCCACTGCCGTTTTCCCTCCCATCCATGCAAGGTGATGTTTGATGGAGACACATCCCGTTGCATGCACCCACAGCAGGAGAAATCATTCGATGGTCACTGACCATCAAATGATTTCTCCTGCCTTTGCAATTATAATTCAGTCTCAAATGACTTATATTTGTGGCCGAAGGGATGAAGACGGGGTGGGCGGTTTATGTCATCTGACGTCAGCCACCCACCCTGGCAGGCATTGGCCTGCCTCTGTAGCCATGGGATTGACTAGCATTTTCATGGGGACGCCCTTGAAATGCTGGGCGTTCCCATGTCCCAGCACCGCCCCCGTTCCTCCCGCTGCGAACGGCCTGGTGACAGTGTAAATCCCAAAGCCATATGTAGTTAAGGTTTGCACATGCACAGAAATGCATATGCACAAACCCCGACTATCAGGCAGGGGCCGAATTCCGTTCACTATGTGTGAACCAGAATCGGCCAATAATAGAGATATCTACAGTATATGAGAATGTACTGTAGTGTGGTGTGATTATTGATAAGTCTCAAAGTAAAGTAAATGATTTAATCTACAGAATGAATATAGGTTTAGGTGGTCTTGTAGTTTTATTTATTTAGATAGGATGAAGTTCACCTGACTGTGAAGGTTTTTTGTTGTGTCTTGAGTGTATTGGATGGTTTGGTTTCAGGGTATGGTAACAGACTCAGCGCCTTGAGGGCGGTCTCAAAACATGACATTAAAGAACACCAGTCCAGTGGCTATTGCTCTGCCCAATATATGTATGGTGCATTCTCTTTTCAGAACACTGGGCCAGGCTTATTGTGGTATATTGATGAGGGAGTTGATAACTCATACTTTCCATGGAGAAGGTCATTTTTCTGTGCAGCTTTGTTATGACCTTTGTTAGCGTAAAATGTACAGTATGTTCACTGAGCAACAGGCCTTTACTTATTTATTTTTGATCATATTAAACTAAAAATAATAGGGCAAGATTAATAATGGGGGTGGGTGGAGTAGTGCAGATATTGTTGATTTTCCTGTAGCTACCAACAGCATTTTGAAGTCCAGCACATTAATCTGCAACTCAAGGTATTTCCCATTCACACACCCATACTCACCCATACCTTCTGGTAATCTAAAGCACAAGTTAGATTCCACTACAAGTCAGCAATGGAAAGAACTCTCAAGACATTGGAACAATCAGATTTTGATTGTAAGTTTACAGTCACTATGATAGTTCCCTGATACAAATGGAAGTATTTTTATTGGTGGGGCATTGGGCGGTATTCAATGAGAATACCTGCGAGGTGCAGCGAATCCTTTTTAGGATTCGCTGCACATTCGCCACGTTCCGGAGCCGGCGGGCTCCGGTATTCAACGTGTCAGGGGCTCGCTGCCCCTGACTGGCGAATATGAGCTCCTGCGGCGATTGCCGCAGGGAGCCTGAGGACGGTGCCAGGCAGAGAGATGGTAGTCTCTCTGCCTGCCCCAGAACTTTGTGGGGGGTAGATGGGCTCCCCGGGTGCCAGGCAGCACAGGCTGCCCCCCGGGGATGCCAGCAGGGGAGCGTATATTCACTACACACGATCGTAACGATCGGGTGCAGTGAATATATGAATATGTAATGAGCGGCTCGGCTCCGGCGCCCCCTGCTGGCTGCTATGTAAAAAAAAAATAAAAAAAAAATTTAAATTAAATATATATTCATGTGCTTACAGCACATGAATAAAAATAGCATGCCCCTCCTCAGAATAAAATTCCTGATTTTTTTACACCAAATGTAAAAAACAAAACACTTTATTTTAAAAGTTCACATTCCACTTCACCATAAAAAGATAGCGATTGCTACTCGGTGAATCATGGCGAAAAAAACCTTGAAATGTATTCGCCATGTGGTCATTGAATAGGGTGATTCACCGTTTTAGTCAGAAATTCGCCAAACAGCACAAATTCGCCATAAAAACATGGCGAATCAGGCTCATTGAATACTGCCCAATGTGTTTGCATTCTAATAGATGTTGGTGTGGTCAGTGGGTGTCATTTGGAATGTTCATGAATCTCTTAAATTGTGGAAAGTTTTAAACTCCCTGGACAAAAGCCATTGAGTATGTATTTCCAAAAACTATTTTCTTGTGGTGCTCTCTGTATTATATGTCAGTTACAACAATGTTCTCTGTATTTTATGGTGGTTCCTGAAATGTTGTTTGCATTATTTGGCAGTCAATGCAACGCTCTGGCAGGTATTCAATGCTGTTTGCGAGTGGTGACAGCGAGCAGGTCTTCCTGCTCGCTGTCACCACTCACCCTGACAGCATTCAACACAGCCTCCGCATCCGCCAATTCCCCCTCGCTCCGTTTTTTGAGCGAGGGGGAATTGGCGGATGCGGCTCCAGAAGCAGCGAGACCCGCGGCTAAAAACTGCGAGTTTTCTGCAGTAGCCGCGGGTCTCGCTGTTTTGGGGAATTCTCGCCGTCCTGTGACGGCGAGGATTTCCCCAGAACATTGAATAGAGCGAGCGGCCGGCACGGGGGTTAAACAGCGAGGATCGCTGCTTTTCTGCAATCCTCGCTGTTTAACCCCCTCGCCGGCCACTCGCTGCAGCATTGAATACCCCCCTCTGTGTTATATGACAGTCACTGCAATATTCTCTATGTTATATGGTGGTCACTGCTATGCTCTCTGTGTTATATGGTGGTCACTGCTGTGCTATCTGTGTTAAATGATGGTCACTGTAAGACTCTCTGCATTTTATGGTGGACACAGTAATACACTCTCTTTAGTATGGTGGTAAGTGCAATATTCTGTGATGGGTGAGGTAGGACAGGCAGCAATACTTAGGTATTGAGTTGTGTTCAGTGGATCATGCTTTGTCAACTGTAGATACCCCAGAATCACAGGCACAACCTACAGGTGGGGCAGATGTGACATGTGCAGAGAGAATTTGATTTGGGTGGGTTATTTTGTTTCTGTGCCCCACCTGCAGTGCATATGGTTTTGTAAATTTGAGAAGGAAATTACCTTTTCGAGTGAACCAGAATAAGGGCCAAAATCCCAGAGATGAGAGATTCGCCCCACTGACTCATCTGCCAAAGGTGCTCTGCTACAATATTAAAGCAGGACAGTGTGACACATTGAAATCAGAACAGCCATTTGAATGTGGATGAACAAAGCGGATTAACCTTGCATAATTAGGGCCCTTATTCTGATCGGTGCGGATATATCCGCGTGCGTTCGGCCCGCCGATGTTTTGTGTCTGCGCATGTGCAGAGGCGTCTCTGCGCATGTGCGAGCGGGGCGTACGGCGAAATTCCGCATGATATGTGAACACTCCGAACAGGGGGTGGAGAGGGGCGTGAAGGGCTATTTGGGCTCATTACCATATGCATACGCCCCGCGTTTCATGGGAGTTCCCATGAAAACGCTGGGCGTACGTATGGTAATGCGGCCGTGACGTACGTGTAGGGGGCGGACATATGACATCGCCGGATGTCAGCTGCCCGCCCAGATCTCTGCTTTTGCACGGAAAAATGTCCGTGTGGTCTGAGGTTGCGGGTGCTGGTGGAGCACTCGGTCCTGCATTCGATGGTCTGCGACCATCGAATGATGGGGGAGGTTCCCTTAGATGGAGGAGGCGTATTCCGTGAAAAATACACGTGCGGTCCGTTCGGACAGCTTCTTACCGCATACGGACGGAGTTGGCGATCCGTATGGAAGGCGGGGTTTCGCACGCACGGTCCTGGCCGCAGAATCGGCTCCGACCGCACCGATCAGAATAAGGGCCTAGATGTGGCTTCTGCAATCCTACATTTAGTAAAAAGTAGGCCCATAAAAACTCAGTAATTGCGCTAGAAATATGCAAATAAATTGTGATAAAAAACATAAAGCCAATTTTACTATATGTTCATTTAAATCATTTCTTTCCATAAACTGTAATGTCTCATCAATAAACTTTTTTTTTAAATAATACACCTTGGTCCACTGAAATGCAACTGCTACAAAAAATGTATCCTATTAACTTTTCACAGTACACAGAGTAAAGCCCCGTACACACGGGGGAGATATATTGCTCAGCCATATATTGCTCAGCCATATATTGCTCAGTTTCTCCTTTTCATCAGCGACCAGAGATGGTCGCTGATGAAAAAAGAAACGGTACTCTTTACCTAGAACGGCGCCCGCGATTGAAATCGCTGGCGTCGGGGGTAAAAAATCGCGGGCATCGCGGGCATCGCGGTCATCGTATGCACATAAAAAAACGGGTGCGACGCGATGCCCGCGATTTTCCCATAGGGATCAAATGTTAAAAGTCAGATTGGACGCGATTTTAGTGTTCAATGCCTCAATGGCCGCGATTTTTACATAGGAAACAATGTTAAATGGGCCACAGAGCCCTAACAGTCCCCCTGAAGTCTTAAATGGCCCCCACAATTTTTAACGCCACCCCACGATCGACGTGAACCCGAAGCGTGGCGAGCGCAGCGAGCCCGCGAGGGGCGGCGGTACGCGTCCTCCGACCTTTTCATACCCCCACTATCCACGTCGTCGTGGAGTTGAGAATAGAATAGTGTGGCGAGCGCAGCGAGCCACCGAGCCCGAAGCGTGGCAAGCGCAGCGAGGGGACGCGGATACCTGTGAAGCCCGCAAAGGGACACGTTTACCTGTGAAGGTATCCGCGTCCCCTCGCGGGGCTCGCTGCGCTCGCCACGCTTCGGGCTCGGTGGCTCGCTGCGCTCGCCACACTATTCTATTCTCAACTCCACGCCGACGTGGATAGTGGGGGTATGAAAAGGTCGGAGGACGCGTACCGCCGCCCCTCGCGGGCTCGCTGCGCTCGCCACGCTTCGGATTGACGTTGATCGTGGGGTGGCGTTAACAATTGTGGGGGCCATTTCAGACTTTAGGGTGACTATTTGGGCTCTGTGGCCCATTTAACATTGTTTCCTATGGAAAAATCGCGGGCATTGAGGCATTGAACACTAAAATCGCGTCCAATCTGACTTTTAACATTGATCCCTATGGGAAATCGCGGCCATCGTGGGCATCGCATCGCACCCGTTTTTTAGTGCATACGATGGTCGCGATGGTCGCGATGGGCGCCGTTCTAGGTAAAGAGTACCAAAGAAACTGCCGGGGGAGTCCGGCAGTGGTAATCAGCTGGAGCATGTTCCTGCGACCAGCGATCACTACAGGGGTAAAAACGGGAGCGCGCACCCGGCGATATATCGCCGGTGCACACTCCCATCGTGGGCAAAATGGTCGCTTTCCCGCGATATTATACAAAATCGCCCCAGTGTGTACGCACCTTATGGCCACAAGAATATAAACACAGCTATACTTTGCGGATATGCTTCCATAGCACTAACAAGGTTAGCTCTATATAAATGGCCTTATTCTGATCGGTGCGGCCCGATCAGAATATGCGGCCGCAACCGTGCAGGCGAATCCCCGCCTTCCATACGGATCGCCACCTGCCGTCCGTACGCGGATATGTGGCGATCCGCATGAAATTGGACGGGGATACGCCTCCTCCGTCTTGGGAGCAGCCCCTGCATTCGATGGTCGCCGAACATCGAATGCAGGGCCGCACGCTCCACCAGGTCCCGCAACACAAGACCACACGGACACTTGTCCGTGTGAAATCATGTATGGGGGCGGGCGGCTGACATCCGGAGATGTCAGATGCCCGCCCCGTACCCACGCGTCACGGCCTCATTACCATGCATACGCCCCGCGTTTGCATGGGAACGCCCGTGAAACGCGGGGCGTATGCATAGGGTAATGAGGCTAAGTAGCCCCTCACGCCCCTCTACGCCCCCTGTGCGGCGTGTAAAGAATCCGTGCGGCGAAATCGCCTGCACATGCGCAGAGTGACCTCTGCACATGCGCAGACGATCAACATCGGCGGTCCGTCCGCATGCGGGAATATCCGCACCGATCAGAATAAGGCCCAAAGTGACAAATGATCATCAAAATTGATCTATTACTTTTCTTTCATGTCAAGCCACTAAGGCTGTAAGCCATTCGTACTATGTTTACCAAATTAATTTTAGTTGATCGATTGATGGAACAAACAAGCATTTTATCAACTGATTAAAAACTGAATAACTGGGCCCAGCCTCAGTCAGTAAGAAACAAGATGAGAAATCCCAAGCCAAATAAATATCTCCCTTATGAAGTGGCTCATGTTGGAATACACAAAACGTGCAACTAATCACTAATTATATTGGCTTGTTAATTCCCAGTTGAGTGACATTGAAAGGTCATTATATGCGTGTTGTTTGCATGTGGTAACTTGGGAATGTATCAGTTGGATAATTGTTGCATTTATAAAGCTGGGTGTCCCCACTCTGTATTGATTTTTCTGACATAAGAGACATTAATATGCACAGGTAAACACCAATAATATGGGATGAAAGCAAACATTTCACTTTTATTCATGTGATTTTAGAAATACTTTAAGTTTACACCTCTTTATTTGACAGAAGCTATATACTGTGCACATGTACTGTATATAGATCACAAGCAATTCAATTTAGTTACTTTTTTAATGTTACTCTACATTTTTTTCTTACTTTGAATTTGATTTTTAATTGTGTCTTGGTTTGTATATTAATCTATATCTCATCTCATGATTACATCTAGTTCTTATATTTCATACATTGTACGAATCAATATTTGTTTTTTAGCCTTTGGAACGATTGGGTTTTACGTGGCATTAGTTGGTTACATACATTATGGGCTGCAATTTGCTGAATGGTTTTGATATGTTCACACTGCAAATTGTGACTATAATTATAATTGAGAATCTACTTGCCCTACTACCAGGCATACATTTTTCCTATGGTATGAAGAATTGGCATTTTAACTAAACATAGGACTACAACTTCTTTATACACAGTCAATTGATAAGCCGTGTACAAACGCAGCAATATGGGCTATAATCGCTGGGAATATGGTCGCTGGCGACCATATTGCCAGTGATGGGAGTGTGCCCCGGTGATAAATCGCCGGGTGCGCGCTCCCGTTTTCAGCCCCATTCTAATCGCTGGTCGCAGGAGCTTGCTCTTGCGACCAGCTGATTACCTCTGCGGCTCCCCCGGCAGAGGTTCTTTTTCATCAGCGGCCATCTCTGGTCGCTGATGAAAAGGAGACACTGAGCAATATATCTCCCCCGTGTGTACACAGCCTTACTGTTTTTTTTTACTATAATCATGTCAGCATTTCCTTGAAGAGTACAACAGTATGGAACATAAGTTACAATGGGTACGGATCATTAGGTCTCCAGCAGTTAGTTCGACATGGATTGGGTCGACACCATTAGGTTGACGATCAGAAAAGTTGACATGGGTCTAGGTCAACATGGGTGTATGTCGACACAAGCATTAGGTCAACGTGGACAAGGTCAATAGTCAGAAGGTTGACAGCGGTTTTTCACAGTTTTTTTTAACTGAATGTCGACACAATCAACATGGACACTGAAATGTAACACCACGTCCCCTTGCATGGCTCGCTGCGCTCACCATGCTTCGGGCATGGTGCCTTGCTATGCTCACCACACTATTTTATTATCCTACCACGCCCTAGTGGGTGGTAGGGCATGAAATACCACCTGTCGGCACATGTCGGCTCAAAAACAGTGTCATGGTCGGAATAAAAGCAGTAAAACTCTCGAAAGCTGGCATCCTGATTATAAGTAAGCCCAGGACTGTTAGCGTAAGATTGCAGGGTATGAGCATAGAAACACAGAATTTGACGACAAATATGAAAAAGTTTCTACCTTTTTTAACCATATTGTTATTCAAACCTTAATTGATCCTTATTTATTTACAATGATATTGCATGCATGTTTAAATTGCTCTACTGTCTTAGCCTCTACCACCTTTGATGGGAGACTAAATGGGGGTGTTTTGGTTTAAGCACTGGGGGAGAGGGTTAGGATTTGGCAGAGTTACCGTTTGGCTGTAAGGAGGGAGGGTTGTGCACTAAAAAGGGTGTTAGGTTTAGGCACTAAGGGCCTTATTCTAGTTCACTCTTTCTGACAAAATATTTCCTAGATGGACAAAACCATGTGCATTGCAGGGCAGATGTTACTTGTGCAGAGAGAATTCGATTTGGTTGGGGTTTTACTTCA
This sequence comes from Crinia signifera, assembly GCF_055691185.1. Taxonomy (NCBI): domain Eukaryota; kingdom Metazoa; phylum Chordata; class Amphibia; order Anura; family Myobatrachidae; genus Crinia; species Crinia signifera. Next base: position 344,459,009 of record NC_139217.1, read on the forward strand.
AAGTGAGATCTATATTGCAGTGTAAAAATAAAGCAGTCAGTATTTACCCTGCACAGAAAAAAAATAACTCACCCAAATCTAACTCTCTCTGCACATTTTACATCTGCCCCCCTGCAATGCACATGGTTTTGTCCATCTAAGAAGGATTATGTCAGAAAGCATGAACTAGAATAAGGCCCTAAGGGAGGCAATTAGGGTTAATCTACAGAGGAGAGGTTAAGACCATTACTCCTTGTTCCACAGAATAAATGTTGGTGTTTTGCTTAAAATCTTATATAAATCTTAAAATCTTATATGATCTTAAGGTTATTCATCAGTCTTATGACTTCATCACATAGTCAACTCTATTCATACTCTTATTGCCCCCACATTTATGTTTTAGTCTTTATGGAACTCCTATAATCAGTTTTATTTAATATATATACATACAGTACTGTATGTATTTCTATGCTTGATATGCTTGCATTTAATGGTGAGAATGGAGTAATACTCTGAGAACTGCTTGGAAGTAGATGCTAGTTGTGTTCTCATACTGTAATAAAAGGGGGGGGGGTTCTAGCTTGAGAGATAGCTGGAACAACATTCAGAGAGGGAATTTGGGACTCAAACCTAGTCTGTGACAGAGTATGATGTAAGAAGAGGGTGTTTTCCCAAGGGGTGATTAGTTGTACCCCTTTCAGATTCCAATCCCGGGTCTGAATTGACAGCAGCCTGGGTCCGCAGCATTCACACTTATCCCAGGGCTACCATTACATGGAGAGCGACCCAGATTAAACCCTGTTTATAACTTCAGTCTAATTGACAGTACTTTCACACTGCACCTCAACCCGGGTTAGTACATCATCAGTGGCGGCTCCTGCTATAGGGCTGCAGTACAGCCCCTCCAGTTAAAATCACAACTCCAGAAACACAGACAGACAGCACCAGAGCTCCAGTGCTCCCCCCCCCTACCTCTGCAGCTCTGGTGCTGGCTGTCTGTGTCTCCGACCCGCTGGTAACCTCCTCTTACCAGGCTCCATGAAGCAGCAGGACAGACACAGCAACAGCCCAACCCTGTGGGGAGGAGTTCAGCATGTAGTAGATTACTATTAGAAGCTGCTACTGCTCATCATACACAGAGCTAGAAACTCCTCCCCCTCTTGGGCTGCCAGTACATGGAGTGATGACAACAATAGCTTCCAACAGGAAGCCATTCTGTGCAAATCGCCAGAGCTACAGTGCTTCTATGGCCTGCTGTATGTGCAGCCCAGAAGCAATTCTCTGCAGTGAGCATGCCCAGACTTCAGTGAGCCACTCAGTGTGATGCAGCTGAAGGAAGGTATGCATTGCACCAGAGAGGTGCATGGAAGTTTATTTTATGTTAATAATATTTGTGTGTAGATCTTACTAAATAGTATCATTTTGTGTGCTTTATTTAATATTAAAGTTATTAAAAGTGTGTATTTTGCTCTGCACCTGTGTTTGTGTGCATATGAGTACATCATGTATTTATAGTACATGCATACAAACACTAGTACAGCGCAAATCAAACTAATAACCTGCAAATAATTAATGACTGTTTGCAGCGAGCACTACCCAGGAAATTGCAGCCCCCCCTTAAGTCTAAAGGCAGGAGCCCCCATTGTACATTTTCAACCCAACAATAACCCAGGTTGAGGATGCGGTATGAAAGGGGTATTAGTAGCCTCCTCAGTTCTGATCTCTGTACGTTCAAACGGTTCTTGTTTTTAGAATAGCAAAATAAACTTTAAATCCCATGCTGGTTTGACTGATTACATTTAAATGACACAGCTATATTCAACTGCAAACTGGCATCTTTGATTGGTAATTTCTCTAAGTTCCAGAATGTTGCATTAAGATCATTAATGTTATTAATACTGTATCTACAACTTTCATTTATTAAATAAAGATTTTTTTTAAAGAAGTCAGGGCCACGATCATTCAGAAGTAAAATAATATTATGTGGGAAGCGCTAGTGTTAGAAAATCACGCTACTGTACTTAGACTTTAGGCCTTTCGTGCTAGGTTGATTAAATTAATTGTTGTTAAACAGAAATGCATTTTATCAACTGATTAACAAATGACTAACATACTGCTAGCCATACATTTCTCCTATGGCAAGAGGAATTGGTATTTTAACTAAACATTGGGCTACAACTTCTTACCATAATCATATCAGCCTTTCCTTTAACAGTACAACAATATGAACATACGTTACAATGGGATGTGTTCAGATGCTGGTAGTTGGGATGCTGGCGATAAAAATCCTTACACCCAGTATCCCAATTGTAAGTGTGCAAAAGACCGTAAGCATTAGGTTGGCGGGGGGTGTTTAGGTTTAACCAATGGGGGCTTAAGGTTAAGGTGGGGAGGCTTGGGCTGTAGCAAGGGAAGTTTAGGGTTAGGCACTAAAAAAGGGGGTTAGGGTAAGGAACTAAGGGAGGAGAGTTGGAGTGAAGCTGCAGAGGGCGTTAGGGTAAAACACTAATGGGGAGGTTTAGGGTGAGGCTGTTGGGGTGGATTGATAGGGTTTGGGTTAGGCGCCGGTAGAATAAAAGGCTAAGTATCGTCACGGAGCCTTTGTTGGGATTCTGATAATTAGTATGTTGCTGCCAGTCTTCTGATTAAAGGCACCCCGACGGCTGGCCATCTGTATGTATTCTGTTATAACGTATTCCTAAAGGATAACATTGTTTTTAATTATACAATAGAACTCCAGATCTCTGGTTTATATTCTGTACACCTTTAATGTTTGTCTCTGTTTTTATTCATCAGCCTATAACAGTTTACAAAAATGTATTAATCTTACCTTTATATTTTTACTTTGTTTCTTTATTTACTCTAAATCTAACCAGCTGACGAAACACTGTTTTTGATAAGTTTTTATTTCCCCTTGTTTTTACATTTGATGGTCCAGCAGCCCCATTTCCTACAGTTGCCAGTCATACTAATTTGACCATTTATTATTGTGTATAAATGTTTTTCCCTCAAAATCCATTTGGTGATTGATACATTTATGGTTTGTCTCTTTTTTATAGTCTCAGAACATCATCTTGGGTGGATGTGAGAACAACCGATGACTTTATTAATTTTAAAAATGTGGAATTAATTTTTCATTTTTAAATAGGATGGAGACTGTATTTTCAAATAATTATACAGAATTTGTTTTGTTGGGATTCTCTGAGTTTCAGACATGGCACTGGCATTTGTTTGGCACCATTTTGGTTATGTACTTATTAACACTCACTACAAATATCATTATTATAATTATAGTCTTCACCGATAGGCATCTCCACAGCCCAATGTATTTCTTCATAAGCAACTTTTCTTTCATTGAAATATTATACACGTCTGTCACAATCCCCAAAATTCTTTCAATTTTTATTGGGAACAGCAGATCTATTTCATTTAGGGGCTGCATCACCCAATTCCTTTTTTTCTTTGGTCTGGGATCCACTGAATGTTTTCTTTTAGCCATAATGTCTTTTGATCGCTATACTGCAGTCTGCAACCCATTACGCTACAGACTGATCATAAATACTGCTGTATGTCGCTACTCGGTTATGGCTTGTTGGGCAGCAGGCTTTTTCCCAAATTTGTTTCCTGCATTTATAATTGCTAATTTAAAGTTCTGTGACAGAAGTATTCAGCATTTCTTTTGTGACATTTCTCCCTTGCTACAACTGTCATGTGAAAATACGAGCAGGCTACAGACCCTAAACTTTCTTACTGCCGCTGCGATAGTGTTGTTTTCCTTCTTGCTGACACTAGCAACCTACTTCCGAATTATAATGACAATATTGGGAATTCCATCAGTGACGGGGAGGCTCAAGGCTTTTTCCACATGTGCCTCACACCTCACTGTTGTTGTAATATTTTTCGGGGCAGTAGCCTTTGTTTATGTAAGACCAAGAGCCAGCACAGATTTTAAATTAAATCAAATACTATCAATTGTTTATATTGTAGTGACACCAGTAGTAAACCCCCTTATTTATAGTCTTCGTAATAAAGATGTAAAAGATGCAATAAGGAAAGCAATTCTCAGACAAATATTGACATATAAAATAAGATTATAACAGATTTCATAAATATAGAAAATTGTATAAAAATCCAGATCTGCAGCAGAAAGACAGCTCAGAGAAGATTAATGAAATTAATCTTAACTCAATGCTTTAAAGTATACTTATAGGTAAATGTGATTCATGCAAAGCTCAACAGTGCGCATACAGTATGTGTGAGTGTGTGAGAGTTGTACAGAATATACTGAGTGAGATGTATCAAGCCTTCCAGAGACTCCATAAACCAGGCCAAGCTATGGCCCTCCAGCTGTTGTGAAACTACAAGTCCCACCATGCCTTGCCACAGCTTTGCAATTAGGGAATGCTAAAACTATGGCAAGGCATGCTGGGATGTGTAGTTTCACAACAGCTGGAGGGCCATGGTTTGGACATGCATGCCATAAACTGCTGAGTTGCTCTTTATTATATTTATTTTCCTGTTTCTGCCCCACATACAACAGCACTGGGTCCAGCTACAAAGTGATACACATACAATTTTATGTGCACATCTATCCATCTTCTAGTAATTGACCAAGTGCTGATTACATGTACCAATATATTCTTGCAGGAAAATAGATAAATGCAGGTGCACTGTTTAAACACTCTATACAGATAGCCTAAATAATTAGAATAAACTCTACAATTACCAGAGTATAATTGAGGTTCTTGTTTGCATAAAAATGTGGGCCCATCCACCCAGGGCCAAATTAAGCCTTTGGGGTACCTGAGAGTCCTGTTGTCAGCACCGTCCCACTGGCTATTTAGGTGTGCCTCCTCTCTTTGCACCTTCATGTATCAGCAGTGCAGGACCGACAGTAACTGCACTCCTGCAGTGGGGGAAGACTCTGGAGGCTTCTCTGGACCTCGTGTGGACTGATTCTGCTTTTCTTCAGCTCTGTCACCAGGAGCAGCTCTCCAAAGGATCTCATCTACTGTACAATGGCTTTCTCATGTCTTTTCCTTGGCAAACATTTTGCAGTTATCGATCCATAAAGATGCTAGTGTATAGGTTTTGAACCTAAAAGTTGGACAGATCCTGAGATGCATCCAGTTCTGCAAACTTTGAAAAAACGGTACTTGTGTATTATCTTGGCGCCCGATATTGTTAATTGCATGCTTTAACTTAAGGCATGCAATGCGATGCGATCAACGCGATTTCCCGCGATAATATCGCGTCAATCGCATCGCATGCAACCAAATCGCATGCGATGCGATATGATTGACGCGATTTATCATAGGAATCAATGTTAAATGGTCCCAAATGGTCCCTGGGACGATTAAGGTCAATGTGAAATGCCCCCCAGACCCCCCATTGTTTGTATGCCCCCTAATTGTTAACGCCACCCCACCATCAACGCCAACCCGAAGTGTGGCGAGGACAGCGAGCCCGCAAGGGGTGGCGGTACGCGTCCTCCGACCTTTTCATACCCCCACTATCAACGTTGGCATGGAGTTGATTTTATATAGTGTGGCGAGCGCAGCGAGCCACCGAGCCTGAAGCGTGGCGAGGGGATGCGTAATACCTGTGAAGTAATGCACGTCCCCTCGCGGGGCTCACTGCGCTTGCCACGCTTCGGGCTCGGTGGCTCTCTGCGCTCGCCACACTATATAAAATCAACTCCATGCCGATGTGGATAGTGGGGGTATGAAAAGGTCGGAGGACGCGTACCGCCGCCCCTCGTGGGCTCGCTGCGCTCGCCACGCTTCGGTTGGCGTTGATGGTGAGGTGGAGTTAACAACGAGGGGGCATACAAACAATGGGGGGGCCTGGGGGGCATTTCACATTGACCCTAATGGTCTCAGGGACCATTTGGGACCATTTAACATTGACTCCTATGGAAAAATCTCGTAGATCGCATCGCATGCGATTTGGTTGCATATGATGCGATTGACGCGATTTTATCGGCCCAATGAAAAAATCGGGCGCCCAGATAATACACAAGTACCGAAAAAGCAAACATTCCGGAGCAACTTACCACCTGTTCATTTGAAACAAAATGTGTCCAACTTTGTATCTGTCCCTCAGTGTTTTTGGTACTCAGTCTGATTCTTAAAGAGATGGGATTTTCATTTAATATTTCCCCATGGAAACAGATCAGCAAGTTTTAATATACTTTTTACAAAAACATGTCTACATATGGCTTGCATTTAAAGGGGCATAATAACTGTCATAATAACAGGTGGAAACAGGGCTAGTAGGAACAGAAGCTATTGCGGTGAATGGTTCGACTGAATAAAAAATTGCATGTATAATTTAACATATACTGTGCTAAGTAGAAGAACCAATTGGCAGGGATGTGCGTCCTCTGTAGAATCCCTCCCATGAGGCTTCAGTTAATCTCCTCCACAGTTCAGAGAAGTTTGTGATGATTTCCACCAATCAGAGCTCATCACATGCCTCTAACTCCAGCCTCGTCAGTGTGCTGAATATTCAGCATGTAGCTGCTGGGACCCATGAATTATTGAGGTACCAGCAGTGAGATAAAGCTGTAAAACTGGTTTTCCCTCTCTGCACATGTTACATCTGCCCCACCTGCAGTGTACATGGTTCGGTCCATTTGTGACGGAATTTGCCTTTGCAAGTGAACCAGAATAAGGGCCTAAGTACAAGTTTGTACTGTACAGATGGAGTGGGAGACATCTTTGCAGGGGATGGTGGAAGAATCGCCATCCGCCATCCCCCGCCAGCCGCTGCAAGGGGATGCGTGCGCATCCCCTTACAACAGGGCTCCCCCCCCGGGTCCCTGCAGCCTCACCGACGGTCGCCCCGGGTCCTCGCGGCCTTGCCGCACCCCCCCCCTGAAGCGGAGACAGACAGGGTTTCCGTCCCCCCGCCGACGGGAAACTGGGACGTGCGTCCCAGTCAGATGGAGCGACTCTCCGCCGGCGATCACCAGCGGACAGATTCTGGTGATCCCTGGGCAAGAATGAGAGGCGCTCCATCTGTATATGGTTTAAAAAACCTAACACATTGAATGAGATTTCGGTGCCAGACTATTGTATTTACTATCCTAAAGTTTAGGGACTGTAAGCAAACGTTTTGTTTAGTACCGCAGTGATATTAATAATTATGTTTTTAGTCATTAAAATAACTTTGTTGCCCTGTTCTGGGTTTAGGCACCCCCTTTGTAAGGACACACATAGCATTTATATATATATACATACATACATACATACACACACAAACACAGGGGGCCCGGCACTCACTACAACAAACTAACTCACCTTAACATTCAAATAATCAATTAAATAAATAATGGGGTTTTAGTTCATGAATTGATCAATGCATTTAAACTTGCAGCCCATCGCCAAGGGACCCCATTTCACTGCAAGTCCTACACTAACAACTGGTTTTCATGGGAACCTGTCAACTGTTTGCACATCATAGCTAAGATGAACATGTGTTATTTTCCTGGGTTAAAGCTCAACTGCCAAGTACCTTATGGCTTTTAAAGGTGAGACCATCCCAAACACAGCACCTGAATTAGTATTAAAGGGGCAGCTGTCACAGGTTTCAGGTAAATTAGCTTATCTAGGGTGCATGAGAAAGCTATGATCACAGTAACAGAGGTTAATTAAAAATCAACCCAAATATATAGATACAGAAGTACCAACACACTCACCATTCCTACGAATGAGGTGCAAAAAGCACCCACTTCCCAGGATGGGGTGCGGTGGCCTGTGACCAAACCCTCTAGTAAATACAAACACAGGGGTCCCAGCACTTACTACAACAAACTAACTCACCTTAACATTCAAATAATCAATTAAATAAATAATGGGGTTTTAGTTCATGGATTGATCAATGCATTTAAGCTTGCAGCCCATCGCCCAGGGACCCCATTTCACTGCAAGTCCTACACTAACAACTGGTTTTCACTTGCAGTGAAATGGGGTCCCTTGGCGATGGGCTGCAAGCTTAAATGCATTGAACAATTCATGAACTAAAACCCCAGGCTAATTCAGACTACAATGCAATCCAACTATTCAGTTTAAAATGGAACTTGACAAACTACTGTGTGATGCCTATGGGGATGGTGTCATAACTAGGGAGGTGAAGAATGCGCTTACAGTACAGTTCCTTATTGTTCCTTTGTTGCACATGCTTCCGAAGGTATATAAGTCCCTGCAGAGACCCCCTGGCAGACCGATTATATCTGCCAGGGGATCCCTGTATCAACCTATATCTATCTATTTAGATAATTTCCTACAGCCGGTAATTCAACACGAACAAGCCTTCCTTAAAGACTCCACCATTCTGCTTAAAACCCTTCGTGGGTTGCCAGGTCTGCCAAGTGATTGCTTGCTCTGTACAGCTGACGTAAAAAGCTTGTATACAAGCATACCCCATGAGGAGGGCTTGTCAGCAATTGAGCGGCTAATCACGGACAGTACCTGGTACTTAGGACCTGAAATCCAATTTTTCATGACTCTTCTAAAATTGATACTGGAGTGTAATTAATTTTACTTTGATGGGCACTTCTACCTTCAGCGAACGGGGTGTGCCATGGGATCTTCCGTGGCACCCTCGTTCGCGAATGGGTACATGTTCTCAGTGGAGAAACAGATATTATTTTCTGACCAGGCAATTACAAGTAAAATCCAATTATTCTATAGATATATAGATGATTTACTAATTATCTGGTCGGGTGACAGATGGGGTTCTAGTGAGAATTTTTGAAACACAAAATAGCTTGGCCCATCCAATAAAGTTCACTTTTGAGATCATCAGTGAAGAGGTTAACTTTTTGGATGTCAAAATTCAATTGGTGTCAGGTAACATTGTGACTAATCTGTACACCAAGCCAACGGACAGGAACAACGTGTTACACCATCAGAGCCATCACCCCATTAAAATGAAAGCGGGTTTACCCTATTCTCAATAGGAGGATAGTGAGTGATGACACTGAGGTAGTGAGACAGTTGTCACAGAGATTAGAGAAGGTCAAGGTACACTGGCTCCATGAAAATTGGGCTGTTTCAAGTGTCCCAACTGTGTGACGTGTAGTTACATGGTAGGAGGCAACTCCTTCAGACACCCTACAACTGGTAAATCTATTCCCATTCGACATTACCTCTCTTGCAATTCCAAATTTGTGATTTATATAATTTCATGTCCCTGCAGTAAGCATTATGTAGGGAAAACGGAAACTAGCTTTAAGGAAAGAATGGCGAACCACAGGAGTGCCATCAAAAAGGCTATCACGAAAGGATATAGTGACCAGCCTGTGGCTCGCCATTTCCTTGAAGCGCGACACCACTTAGCCACACTGAGATACCGGATCATTGATCAGGCACCGGATAGTGTGAGAGGTGGGGATAAGGCGAGAAAGCTGTTACAACTAGAATCCAAGTGGATTTTTCGCTTAAAGATCCTCTCACCATTAGGACTTAATGAAAATTTGGGCTTTAGCTCATTTCATAAGGGGTGTAATATATATGTTAGCAAGTCATCTCTAATTGCATGTTTTTTTCAATTATGACATTGTAGGTATTGCTATAGAAAAGTATTCCATTCATAAAGAAGAAAACTGGTGTGTCCTTATCCAACTGACCACCAGAGGTCACCGAACCATTGTATTCTCCTAGTTACTATTGCAGTACTAATGTAACCAACATGAGCATAATGGATTTCAAATGTATCTTTTCTTGTATGTACAATGTATGTGTTGCTTATTAAAAATATCTTTGTTTATGTACACAGATTTAACACTGTTTTGACACTGTACACAATGTATTCTGTATTTAATACTGTTTTTTCAACTCTGTAATTATTCTGTTAGATATTCTGATCAAGTCCTGATGGCTGATCTCCCCCAGGTGTGTTCTGGGGAGGAGCTTGCCAATCAGCTTACACATGTGTTGAGGCTATATATTGTCTTTCACTTGTCCATTTTTTAATCCTGATGAAGAGATTAAAAACTCTCGAAACGTTGATGTAAGCAGGTGTCTGTCTCCTTTATTTGAAAAGTCGCCGGAGTGCCGCCCTACCACCACGATATATATATATATATATATATATATATATACTCATACATAACCATCCCCTTGTGATTCCACATGCCCTTCTGAACAGGAAATGGTCACGGTATGGGAAGTGTTACTGAACCAGGCAAACTGCCAGAAGTAATGCAGTGGCTGGAATAATGTATAATATATAATGTATATAATGTATAATGAATAATGTATAACAGCACTGTCTAACCAAGGCAACAGGACTACACATTGAAACATATACAGAAAAGGTTCTACAACATATCACTATCACTACACAACAAGGTAAATCAGGGAAGAAAAAATTATACAAAATGGAAAAAAAAAAAATTGTACAACAATACAACTGCAGAACCTACTCTAAGAATAATGGTAAAATAAGTAGTGGGCAGCTGAACAAATAATGGTTCAGAGTTGATCACAAAATTGAGCTCTTAAATGGACAAAATCATTGGCATTATTTAGACCTGATCATAGACCCATAGAACCCATACAAATCCAGGCCGGATTAAGGGCCTAATGGGCCTGGAGCTGAAAAAGTCCTATTATGAGAAGTGGAGGAGGTGATACCAACGTCCTGTAGGCATGTAGAACCCATACACTATAAGCCCGAGTGTCTCCCTAAGTAAATAAAAGTACAAACATTGCATAAATGTGTAAAATAGGAATGTGATTCTAATACTTATGATTTATGGCAGACCATGAGACCAGTTGGTGTCTGTCTGGTGATCTTCATGCTGCCATGGGGATGGGCCTATTTTAATGTGAAGGGCTGGATCTGCAGCTCCATCTGCCCCATTGTTAATATGACACTGCAGGTGAGGCAAATGTAACTTGTTCAGAGATAGTTAGGGGCATTCACACAATTAGATGTGTGCTAAGCGATTTAGTCTAGGGCCCTTATTCAGATCGGTGCGGATATTCCCGCATTCTTACGGAGCGGTCCGCACGCCACGGTGTTTTGCCGCATGCGGCCATCGTCCGTAGAAACGCCCACGTGTCCTCCGCATTCGGACGGACTCACTCTTTAAGAACAGGGCGTGTTTACGGACGACATACAAACCATGCGTGTGCGGGAGAAACACTCCGATTCTGCACGGTATTACAGAGTATTACAGAGTATGCTCGGAAATACCGCATCCGACCGGGAGCCAAGCGGTGCTACCGCCCGTAAGCGGAGTATTTACGCCAAACAACCCACTATTAAGTATCTTCTGCAAGACATCACATGACCCACTTATTCAATTACCTATCCTCATAAAAAAATGCTTATTTGGAATTGGAATCAATTAGATGCCAATATATCCTTACAAGCATGCCTAACACATGCATTGCACACATTAACCCTTACAGCAATTTAAGTGCAATGGTTTGTATTAGACCCTGTGTAAAAGATTATAAACAATCTACACATATACTGTTTAATGTGCAAAGAAAACCAACAACTGTGAACTTGCATAAACAATTTATTAGAAAACACAATGAACATATAAATAAAAAAATATCAAATAATAAATTAAATCAGCAGATCTCTGAGGTCCTGCAGGTCGGCTAGCAGGAGCCTCAAGTGGTGCTCCGCCCGCAGGAGGGCCCCACGCACCCCCTCATCTGCCGGTGTGGTGTCATCTGTGGGCATGTCAAAGGGGCAAAAATTAGTCATGTTATTCATGCATACATTTCACATACTGCGACATAAATTCCACAAATGCTAGGTGACATGTGTGTGTATATATATATATATATATATATATATATATATATATATATATCTATGTAGAGAGATAGAGACACACATAGATAAATAGATATGACACATACATATATACATACATGCAAACTTATTTACTACATACTGTCTTTTTTTGCCTCTACCCTTTACTCTGCAGAAGACATAACAGTCATAGTGTTTCTTCTCAGTCACAACCCACCCATGACTAACCAATGACAAGCATGTCATGGCCTCCGTCAATAAGAACTTGTCACAATCTGCTCAGTCTAAGTTCAGTGATGGTTCGTGGCATGGGAGTTATGCAAATGTCAGGAATGCACAGTACACATCCTCAAAATCATAATTCTGTCTAAACCAACCTACAATTCTGTGACGGCAAAAAAACAATCTGAACTACAGGGGGTGTTTAGGTAGAGGAGGCTCCTGGGACACTGGCAACTTCTGACTCCATTCCAAGGTAGGCCGGCCCATACTCCATTTATAGCATACATCCTAGAGTTTATAAATAACATTCACCAACAATATAGATTCCACTATTTGATGGGTCATAATCTACGATTGCAGCAGGTGAATTTAATCCACAAATGATCCACTCATCCCTTTACTCCAGGATCCTGTTTAACTACAACGGTTATGTGGCAGTCAAAATGGAGCTCCAACCCATCCCACAAACCTGTGTAATTGAGAGGTGTCCTGGATGAAAGGGATGCCTTGGACACCCCATCTAACCCGTACCTGTATCTGTAGCTACCCACTTTGGGGTCTATATGAATAGTATTGGAACACAATTTTTAATCACCAGTGCTACATAACAAATACCAGTACAACTACTTCATGAATGATGCATTATGTAAACATACCGATCTGCTGGGACTCCGGGGCTTGGCACGCCTCCTCCCCCTCTGAATCTGACTCCTCTGGGGCAACCGTGGCCTCCTCAGCCCCCTCCTCCGCCAGCTCCTCTGCCACCATCACCACGTCCACCTCCTCCGCCACAAGCACCTCCTCCTCCACCTCCTCCTCCTCCTCCTCCACCTCCTCCTCCTCCACCTCCACCACCACCACCTCCTCCTCCACCTCCTCCTCCGCCACCAACACCTCCTCCTCTTCCACCTCCTCCACCACCACCTCCTCAGGCACCTCCTCCTCCTCCACCACCTCCTCCACCATCTCCTCCACCATCTCCTCCTCCTCCACTTCCTCCTCCTCCACCCTTGCCGCCACCTCCTCCTCTGGGTGTTGGGCCTCCTCCTGGGCCAGGGCTGCCTCGGCCTCTTCACGGGCCTGTCGGCCTCGGGCTCGTGCTGTGTGGTAGAAAAAAAAATCATGGTCAATGTCGGGTCATTGGGGCACATGTATTAATCCATAACAAGACATACATGGAAGGGTGATAATGATGGCAAACGATGCAGGCAAGTAGCTCCTTACTGTTAATGGACTCAAAAATGTGACATTTAAATTATTATGTGATTGTTAGTAATTTGTTCAAACATTACAACCCTGGCATTTATCAATGTGTAACACATTTTAGATCTGGCACATTGTATGCATCAGAATCCTCAATGCTATGTCATTACATATAAAAGCCACATGACTGCATGTTAACCAGGAAGAAGCACACATAACAGTCTATGGACTTTTAAACCCATGGACACCCACTTATCATGAGACACATGTTATTGTTTATATATGCTATGTTGTAAGTGCGAAATTTCATAGCTAAAATACTCACATTCAGCAATTTCGCCCCTGATTTGCTGCAATAGCTGGGGCTGGCGCCTGCGGAGGTCCGACCACCGCCTCTCGAGCTGCCCGAGGGACCTCCGCACCCGAGTGCGGGCGTAAATACGGCGCCCTGCCGCAGCATATGCCCTCCGCTTATGGCGGTTAGTTATAAAGGGCCCCGCACGGCCCAGCCTTGTCTCCATGACGGAGACCAGAACCCTCAGCTCCGCATGTGTAAAGGGGTCTGCCCTTCGTGTCTCCGCCATGTTAACAATGGCATCTATCAACCAATCAGGTGGTGGCATTGGTTGATCACAGTTATTTGTGTTAATAACTTTATTGTTCATCTTTACATGAACAGCGTCTCTGCGCCAACACAAATGGTGACAAATTCGCATGCCTTAAAAACAGTAGTGCTGATGTATGGCAATGAACAAATCTGATATATATAAAACACAGTGTGTATGCACTTAGCAAAACCAATGACGCCTGGCTCCGCCAAGCAACGCGTGCTATAGCTTAGCAACGCATAGCTGTAGTTAGCATTACTTACTCTATGCATCTATGTGTATGCGTACATTTATGTGTCAAAGACACATACACATACTTGCAGGTATCCTGAGACCAGCATTATACACCAGCCCTGCCTGCCTGCCTGCCTGACTGCCTGCTCCTTGAAATGTTGAAACATGTGAATAAATTCAAATATCATATATATATATATATATATATATATATATATATATATATATATATATCTGCAAACAAATCATACATCAACACAGGAAAAAATCCCCAACACATTAGAGAATAAATCAATGTACTCACCAGTCATCAGGGATAGTATCAACTACAATAATGAAGATATAACAAACACATAAGATCCCTTGTACAAGGTATAATAATTAGCACCTATATTGAACTTCCCCCAAAACTAAGCACATATGATAAATATCTCCTATTTCTTTGCCATTAGGAGGGCAGGCTGGCTAATTTTAGTTTTGTAACACTGACAACTAACACACTGTACTTATTTGAAGGGCTGATTTTGACTACAATTGGTGTGTTCTGTCAACTCGATAACATGTACCTGAAGTATCTTTGCGCCACAGAGTCCCGCAGCTGGTATCCCCTCCGGCATTCAGGGGCGCGGGATGGGCGCATGGGCGGATCTTGCGGCTCAGATGGTACCTCCCACTCATCAAAGGGTATCTCACGCCGCACAGCAATGTTGTGGAAAAATATACACAGGCCCACGATCCTCGACACCATTTGAGGCGCATATTGTAAGTCACCACCAGTGCGGTGGAGCACTCTAAATCGACCTTTTAAAAGGCCAATTGAGCGCTCCACCACTTGCCTGGTGGCAACATGCGCCCGATTGAATGCCTCCTGTGGGCCCGGTGCTGGGTAGCTGTACGGCGTAAGTAGCCAGGGCGTACATGGGTAACCGGAGTCACCCAGAACCCACGCATCACGGCCTTCCAGCTCTTGTAGTCTTTGCCATATCCCGGTTTGTCGGATGACATGAGAGTCATGGGCACTTCCGGGAAACTTCGAGTTGAAGGCGAGAATTTCCATGGATGGGCCACATACCACCATCACGTTCAGTGAGTGGAACAATTTGCGGTTCCTATATATCTTCTCACTTCGAGATGGAGGCACAAATGGTACATGGGTGCCATCCACAGCCCCTATCACATTAGGGAAGCCAGCAATTTGATGGAAGGCCTGCTGGCTTCTGCGCAGGGTCTCGGTGGCAAATGTCATGGCCATGAAGTGCCCCTTGCGCCTGAACATGGCCGACGTCACACGCCTCAGGATTCGGCAGAAGGCCGGCTGAGATATTCCAGCAAGTACTGCCACTACTTGTTGGAATGATCCTGAGGCGCAGAAATGCAACACCGCCAGCAGCCGTGTGTGAGGCGGAATTGCTGTCGTGATCCCGTGTAGAGGTTCCAGATCGCTCTGAATTAAGGTGAGCAGATCCAGAATGACATGTGGCGGTAACCGGTACCTAGTAAGTACCTCATCATCGGGCATAGCAAACAGAGTCACCCGTGTGCGATAGATTCTAGCACGTCCTGGCCTCCTTGGCCGACGAGTGGGGAGAGCCGCAAGTGCCCTTAGCCTCCTCTCCATGTAGCGCATCATTGCTTCAGCAACCTATAAAGAAATGAACATAAATACTGATGCACCTATGCACATAATGGCCATATCCCACTACAAATAGATTTGTAGCCTTCAATACGTACAATAGATGGCCGCCCCGTGAAATCCCTCAGATTCATTTGACTCTATAATGATGACACAATAATATGAACTCAATACACACCGTCCCAAACACTCAGATAAAGGTGTCAGCATTTTTTGCCGACATCATGTACTATGAGACATTTCATCTATTGCTGGGACATGTTGTCCTGCAATAGATGAACCCACACAGGTTTAAGACCTGTGAGTGAAATAGTGAACATGTGACATGTTGCAATAATGCTACACGCACTTTGCTGACCCAACAATCTGTAGTCAGTGAGGCAATGGTGCATACATTCATACACTTACATTGTTAATGGATATCATATCTACAAGGAGCATGGAAGAGCTTACCTTAGACCCTGACAAGTCCAGATCTGGAGACAAATGATTCTAGCAGCAAGTCACTATTTATAGGCCTCTCACATGTGTGGTCTATAATAGTAGAGATGAGTATTGCATGACTTGTGGGCTGGATTATCTAAGGGATTGGGCTACTTTTAGCTTGCAATCAAACGCCACAATACCACAGTAGTCATGACTCAAATGTCATGTCATGCTAGCAAATAGCATGTGTATTGTGCAATAGTCACAGGTGTATCAGAAGATTCTATGCAATGTTAGCATTGGTGCCCAGTATTTCATGTAGAACTTTCGCCAGGTTTTACACAATGGAATTTCCGCCACCGTATGCGGCGCGAAAAAACAGCGACGTACGCTCACGCACGGAACGCAGCTGCCGCTGATGTCCGCCAAACAGGATACACAAACAGTATATAAAGGTGTATTAGAAGGTGACCATGTTGTTGCTAACATGTCTGGATCACAACCAGAGGTGGACCCAGATCTGCAGCAACTATTTGACCAGATGGACTCCAGCACCACCTATGTGCCACTGCACATGCGGGCAGTGGGTAATGAGGAGGCTGCTGGCCCTTCTACAGCAGGGCAACCTGCACCTGACCATTCTACAGCAGGGCAACCTACACCTGGCCCTTCTGCAGCAGGCCAACCTGCAGCTGGCTCATATGCACCATCAGCAGAATTGATTGGAACACAACCGGGGACTTCACAAGGTAGTACCATGGCCAGCACTTCAAGTGCAGCGACACGTGACAGGGGGCGTGGCCAAGGACGTGGCAAGGGGAGAGCCAGGGCAACAGAGGAACCACCCAAAAAAAATAAGGCATATGAAGCACAGGAGCTTGCCATCCTGGTTCCCCGAGCACGTGATTGGATTGAGTGTCCATCGGAGAAGCTGACACACACACGCAGATGGAAGATTTGGGAACAGATAACGGCAGAGATTAATGAAGTAGCGCCACAAGTTCGTGAGACGGACCATGTGAAGAAGAGGCAAGTTGTTTTGTGATACATGTGCCCAGTAATAGCCAAGTAATGATTGAATTGATGCTTAGATGGATTTTGCAAATGGCCCGTGAGGTTGTTACGATACACATACATTATTGCCATGTTATTTCGGTGAGAGTTAGAGTAGGGTGATTGTGAATGTGTATTGTAACGGTGGATATCATAGTTGCATGTAATATTATCTTTCGGACATTAATCACATGTCGTAATATGTAGCACAGAGCAATGGCTGCAACAGCTAACATCTGGAGTGACATGTATTAATATGTCAACTTACATTGCAGGTGGCAGGACTTCAAAACCAACCTGAAGAGGAAGATGACCAAGCGGTGGGAACACAGCCAGACATCTGGGGCCGGGCCCATGCCATCAGGGCTAGAGCTCACCCCCCTGGAGTTGATGGCCGAGAGCTGTATATCAGTTGAGGAGATCAGGGGGGTGAGCACGATGGATAGCGAGGCCCCAGCTGAAGTGTTTGCGTCTTTTCTGGAAGGTAAATATTGGTCATGCCATAAACTTGTGCAAGTAATTATCTTAGAATGTCTCCTAATTGTGTTTATCTTTTTCCACAGACACCCCACCGCTTGGTGACGACTCTGCTCAGGAGGTGGAGGAGTCCGTGCCACCTGGCCCCAGTGGTAGGCCTGTGCAGCAGCAGCCGCCATCGGCCCAAGCCGATTTGGCCGCCTTGGCCCAGATGCTTGGGGACATCAACCAGCAGGGAGACTTGGCATCAGAACGGATGCATAGGACCGAGGAGATCCTGGCGAGCTTGGTCAGCACCCAGCAGGCCATCGCTGCGAGCATGCAGGCCATGGCTGAGTCACATCAGGCCATGGCTGCAAGTGCTCAGGTGCTGGCCGAGCAAGCCACCCGCCAAAATGATCTCCTCCTCCACCATAATGAGCTTATGGTGGAGCTGGTTACCAGCAACAGGGTCCTAATGTCATCCGTTTCTGGTGCATTACCACCGGCAACACTCCCTGCTGGCAGGAGGGGTAGACCAGCCAACCCCTCAACATCATCTGCTCCACCTGCCCCAGCATCTGGCCGTCCCCGAAGAGCTGCTGCACAGGCCAAGGAGCCTACCAAGGCCAAACGTGGTCGCAAATGAACTTGTGGCTGCATTAATCTCCACCGTTATGTGTTCCCAAATCTTCCATTGTGCTGTGTGTGTCAGCTTCTTGTGTCCAATCACGTGCTGAGGGTAACCAGATGAGCCCTTGCTTCATATGTCCTTTTTGGTTCCCCTGTTGCCCTCTTTTGCCTGCCATTAGTGTCAGCTGTACTTGAAGTGATGGCCATGGTACTATCTTGTGAAGTCCCCGGTTGTGTTCCAAATGATTCTGCTGATGGTGCATATGAGCCAGCTGCAGGTTGGCCTGCTGCAGAAGGGCCAGGTGTAGGTTGCCCTGCTGTAGAATGGTCAGGTGCAGGTTGCCCTGCTGTAGAAGGGCCAGCAGCATCCTCATTTCCCACTGGCTGCATGTGCAGTGGCTCATAGGAGGTGCTGGAGTCCATCTGTGTGCAATTATATTTGTTTTGTATTATTATTTATTTTGCTACATTCCTGCCATGTTGTTTCTTTTTTGTATTTTGTATTTTTTGGTCATTGCATCACAGTGGCATTGACTGTGACATGTATACAAATAAATTTGTTTACTTTACCCAAAAATGTGTGGTTTCATGAGTACATGTCGAATACACATGTGTATTGATAGTATTAATATTCAGTCATGTCCATTGTTAGCAGTTTTTAAGTGTGGGACAAGTACAGCATATGTGGGGGATTACTAAGGTTTCCTTGAAGCAGCAATGGTTTCAATTAAAGCACTGACAAGCGGCCTATTAGTGAGTAATGAGTAAAGGAGTCGATTCTATTGGGTTCAGGTGTTAATGCTTGTAGTCATTAGGCGTACGTTCGCCTACCGCATGAACGAGTGGTGTCCGCAAAGCAATAGTACACTTGTGGACACCGCACATTTCTGCCCTTTTTGATCGCGTGCATTCGGAGTGCTATCCGAATGTACGCCCCCCAACATAAGTGTACTCCCCCGTATCCGCCCATGTTTCCGCCCCGTTTTGCCCACTTTGAAACTACGCCCATGTGTCATTCCGCATGACGCCCATAATACGCCCATATTTCCCGACTGATTGCGGGGAACAGTTTTGGACGGGATTTGGCCGAACTGGTACGGAGTCAAGGCGTGGCACATGCGCGTGGCGTTCTCCACGCATGCGCAGACGACGAAAAGACGCGATCCGAAAGTATGCGGTAAAGTCCGCGTCAATCAGAATAAGGGCCTAGGTGATTCCCCTTGAACTCGCCAGTGTCCATACACATAGCAATATATGCTAAGCCTTTTGTGCTAAGTTAAAAAAAAAAAAACTGCTAGGTGATCTATCTAGATTTTGACTGCATGCACTAAAGATCTGGTACCTGCATGTATGCCCCATTAGATTTAGGTGAGGTGTGTTAAGCTTAAATCTAAATTGCAGTGTAAGAATAAAGCAGTCAGTGTTTACTGTGAACAGAAACACCATCACCCCAAATCCAACTCTCTCTGCACATGTTAAATTTGCCCCACCTGCAGTGTAACATGGTTTTGTCCATTTGCTTAAAAAGCAGCTTTGCGATCAGGTCTGAATTAGACCCTATGTGCATTGCAGGTTAGGCAAATGTAACATGTGCAGAGAGAGTTAAATCCGGGTGTGTTATATTGTCTCTGTACAGGGTTAATATTTGTTGTGATTTGGGCAAGATTTCTGCTGATTCCAGCGGGAGTAATTGGCCCCAATCGCATATGTATGACATCCAATCTAATGCATGATCCCATGTGCATTGGAACATAGTTAGAGGGTGGACAGGCTGCAAGAAAGATAAAGGGTATGTGCAGCAGACAGTGGCACATCATGGGTGCTTTTTAGCACCCGCGATGTATTGGATCCCATAAGTCTGATACTAGGTACACTATGTGCAAGTGGTGCAGCTGGCACAAACCTACAGATGGAGCCACTCTCATTACAGCAGCTCCCATTGCAACGAACACCAGCAGCCAGCCCACGGCATCCTGCGCCATGAGCCAGAATGGGACGTGCGCGCATGAGATGCACAGCCACCCCATGCCACCCCATTCTTGGCCATTCTCTACAAACACACTCTGGTAAAATATAACAGGTCAGACTTTGGGCCAGATTCTCTAAGCTTCAAAAGTAATAAAATAGAGAGTGATAAACAGCCAGCCAATCAGCTCCTGCCTGACATTTTTTCAAACACAGTCTGTGACATGGCAGGTAGGAGCTGATTGACTTGCTGTTTATCACTCTCCATTTTATCACTTTTGAAGCTTAGAGAATCTGGCCCATAGCCTTATCTGTACATTTTGTACTATACCTTTTGCTTGCCCATGTGGGTTACACTATGTGGGCAAGACAAATAGGCATTTCAAGGAGAGAATGTCCCAGCACATGGCAGCTATCGGTACTGCGCTCATGCATGTACTAGTGACCAGGTGGTAGCATGCTATTTCGCTGATTCAAAACATAGTATTGCAAAGCTTAGGTACAAGATTACTGACCACGTTCCTTTTACTTTAAAGAAGGGGGACAGGGCAAAAAAATTATTAAATTGGAAGCCAAATTAATCCACACTTTGAATACAGTCAATCCGTAAAGCTCTCAATGAGGCTAGGTTATATACATTTGTAATGGAAACATATAGTGTAGAACAGTGGTTCCCAAACTGTGTGCGGAGGCTCCCTGGGGTGCCTCGAGACACTTGGATTAGTGGTCTAGAGGCAATTGAAATTATTTATGGTTATTGTAAAAGGCAAAAACATTGCTGGTGGGCTACCAATAATAAAATATGTGGTCAAACAGAAGCTAATCCTGTCCCTCACCCATAAATAAACCCATGTATGACATACAAATCAATTTACAGAATAAGAAACTTTTGGACTAGGGGTGCCCTGAAAAAAATTCTGATGCTCTAGGGTGCCGTGATTTTAAAAAGGGAACCACTGGTGTAGATGGTTCTTTTGTGATATGGCATTTATCAGTAACATTACGGGGTTGTGTAAGTACAGGGCCGGATTAACAATGGGCCTGATGGAGCTATAGCTCCAGGCCCACTCTCCAAATAGGCCCATTTTGTAGCTGAGGGCCAGGGCTTTCCAAAGAGCCCAGCCCTGTGTCCCTAGCCCCACGGGAACCGGAGATACCGCCAGGCAAACCTGGAACGTTTTCCCCATAGGATAACATGGGACCCGCTAATTCCAACCCCCACCCGGTTCCAACGGCTGCCAGTTTCCCCTCCGACATCACAGAAGCTCGAGGTTGATCTCAGTCGAACCCAAATTGCTGGGCCTTTAATCTGATACCTGGTCCATATGGGTTCATTGGTTCTAGAGATATTGCGTGTAAACCAATTTTTTTTCATTTCTGAAATGTAATTTCAATGTAATTTCATGGCTGTTCATGTTGTTTGAGGACAGATTTCTCTGGAACCAAACAGCCCAGTTTCACGGGACCAAAATCATTCGAAGCCTACATGTAAATGGGTCAGTTGGTTCCGAAGATATAGCTGGTTGTTTAAAGGGGGCGGGGTGGTTTTCTCTCCCCCTCACACCAGAAAATGCAGGGACTAAGCTGGTGTAAAAGGGGCCAATCCAGGAATGTCCCTGCATGATCCTGGAACCATATTCCTGGGTAACCCCCTGCATTTTCTGGTGTGAAAGGGGTATTATTTCAAATAACCCTCTCCTCCTCCACACACTCCAAAACATTGGCCTCTCTGGCACAGTCTTCAACTGGTTTTCCTCTTACCTCTTCAACCGTTCCTTCTCAGTCTCTGCCTCTGGCTCTACCTCACCACCTTCTATCCTTCCTGTCGGGGTCCCTCAGGGTTCCGTCCTTGGCCCCATTCTGTTCTCTCTGTACACCTCCTCTCTGGGTGCACTCATTAACTCCTTTGGCTTCCAATATCACCTCTATGCAGATGACACCCAAATCTACCTCTCCTCTCCTGATCTGTCCCACACTGTTTTCTCTCAAGTTTCCAACTGCCTCGCTGCCATCTCTACCTGAATGTCTGAGCGATTTCTGAAGCTGAATATGGACAAAACCGAACTTATTATCTTTCCCCCACCCAGAGCTATGCCCCCTACTAATATCTCTATCACTGTTAACAACACCATCATCTCCCCTGTTCCCCAACTCCGCTGCCTGGGTGTCACTCTTGACTCCTCCCTCTCCTTTGCACCCCACATTCAAGCCCTGGCCCATTCTTGCCGGTTCCAGTTACGCAACATTGCTCGCATCAGGCCCTTTCTCTCACAGAGTGCAACTAAGCTGATCATCCACTCATTAGTCATCTCACGGCTTGACTACTGTAATGCTCTTCTCACTGGCCTCGCTCAATCCCAACTAGCTCCTCTCCAATCTGTCCTCAATGCTGCAGCCAGGCTTATCTTCCTCTCCCGCCGCTCTAACTCTGCTACTCCCCTTCAACAAAATCTGCACTGGCTTCCATTCCCCTACAGAATCCTCTTCTTGCACCTCACACTCACATACAGGACCATCTCTAATTCCATTGCTCCATATATCTCTAACCTCATCTCCATTCATACACCCTCCCGCCCTCTACGGTCAGCTGACGACTGTCGTCTCTCCTCCACCCTGATCACTGCTTCCCATGCTAGAGTACAGGACTTTGCCCGTGCTGCACCCCTTCATTGGAACGCACTCCCTCGCTCCATTAGACTCTCCCCGACCTTGCAAAGCTTCAAACGGGCACTGAAAACTCACCTATTCATCAAAGCGTACCCTTCCACTGCATAAACCAGCTGGTTCTCCGACCCCTTGCCTGTTTACATCCTGCTATCTAACCACCACCCCCTCGCTTGCACCTCTTGTAATCTGTCTGTCTCCCCTTCCTACTAGATTGTAAGCTCCTCCGAGTAGGGCCCTCTTCCCTCCTGTTGTCAAAGCCCACTTCTCTTCACATTTCACTCACAGCTCTCCTTTACTCCAACACTCAGTGACCATCTTCGTCTGCATACTCATCTCCATCATTGGCCTCAAGCCTCTAGTTGTATGTTGATTGGGTCCTCACTACTTACATTTAAGCTGTAATGTGTATTGAACTGTGGTGCTCTTTATTTGTACTGTATTTTTGTTATTTATTCAATGTTATGCCAAGTTTTGTCTCCCTGTATTGTTCCTTTGTACGGCGCTGCAAAACACTTGTGGCTCCTTATAAATAAAACTATAATAATAATAATAATAAATAGCCGGGACATGCAGTGCTCTAAATACAGCCGGGCAGCCCCCTGCTCTCTGCCCGGCTGTAAATGGCTGTCATTTCTGCCCAGCGGTGGCTGTCCACCAGTTACCACGAGCATGTATTCCCCCTTGGCAATGAGCATGTAATCCCACATGGCAACGAGCATGGAACCCCTGGAAATGAGCATGGAACCCCTGGCAATGAACATGTAGGTAAGCAACACTTACTGTATGTAGCATCATTTTTAATAGGCATTATGGTGTTTGGCATAATATGTAATGGAGATTATGGTGTGTGGCTTATTAAGTAATGGGCATTATTTATGAAGCATATTGTGCATTATTGCTCAATCTGTTTGGTATACTGCAGGCATGTCCAAACTATGGCCCTCCAGCTGTTGTGAAACTACAAGTCCCATCATGCATTGCCACAGTTTTGCTATTAGGGAATGCTAAAATGATGTCAAGGCATGCTGGGATGTGTAGTTTCACAACAGCTGGAGGGCCACTGTTTGGACATGCCTGGTATAGTGTGTATTTTAGCTCAATCCATGTGCCATAGTGTGAATTTTGGCTCATTCCATGTGACATAACCTGTAAGAGGCAAGTACAGTATAAGGGGGTTACTATGGTGTTACATGATTTGTATAAGGGGTATGTGGTGTGGTAAACTTAGGTGACCACATAAAAGGTGCTGAAATGTTGTCTACCAAGTTTCGACTTTCAGTATCTTTTTTATGACTGGAATGCTGCCTCACCCCACAAGTATCTAAGGACATCGGCATCCTGTGGGTGCACCTTTGGAGGGCCCCCGCCAATATATGTCCCTGCATTTTTCGGTACTTATGTAATATCTGGGCTCCCGTTTTTCTTATGAGACCGTGTCCCCTCGCG
This sequence comes from Crinia signifera, assembly GCF_055691185.1. Classification (NCBI taxonomy): domain Eukaryota; kingdom Metazoa; phylum Chordata; class Amphibia; order Anura; family Myobatrachidae; genus Crinia; species Crinia signifera. The sequence continues at coordinate 344,483,318 of NC_139217.1, forward strand.
GGGCTCGCTGCGCTCGCCACGCTTCGGGCACGGTGGCTCGCTGCGCTCGCCACACTATATAAAATCAACTCCATGCGTAGTTGGATAGTAGGGGTATGAAAAAATGGGGTGCATTTAACATGGGAGCCCAGCTAATACATAAGTACCCATTTTTCTTATGCCAGCCCCCTGCCTTTTCTAAGCATATATAATTAGTTGAAAGTATTTAAACAAATACAGACACACCCATGAGTAGACCACCCAACCAGAACACTGGTCATGCCCCCCACATTATTAGGTGCTGGCCACAACCCATATTATTGCGCATAACAGGCCCTTGATAATTTTCAGCTCCAGGCCCATTTAGACCTTAATCTGGCTCTGATGCCTGGTATAGTGTGTATTTTGGCTCAATCCATGTGCCATAGGGTGAATTTTGGCTCATTCCATGTGACATAACCTGTAAGAGGCAAGTGCAGTATAAGGGGGTTACTATGGTGTTACATGATTTGTATAAGGGGTATATGGTGTGGTAAACTTAGGTGACCACATAAAAGGTGCTGAAATGTTGTCTACCAAGTTTCGACTTTCAGTATTTTTTTTATGACTGGAATGCCACCTCACCCCGCAAGTATCTTAGGACATCGGCATCCTGTGGGTGCACCTTTGGAGGGCACCCGCCAATATATCTCCCTGAATTTTTCTTATGCCAGCCCCCTGCCTTTTCCAGGCATATATAATTAGTTGAAAGTATTTAAACAAATACAGACACACCCATGAGTAGACCACCCAACCAGAACACTGGTCATGCCCCCCACATTATTAGGTGCTGGCCACAACCCATATTATTGCGCATAACAGGCCCTTGATAATTTTCAGCTCCAGGCCCATTTAGACCTTAATCTGGCTCTGCTTTCGGTAACCTATACCACACCTGCTGCAGCCCACCTCTGGAGCCGCCACTTACAGATAGCGCAGGGCTTGTCTTTGCTGGGGATGGCGGAGGACTCGCCACCCGCCATCCCCCGCCCCGCGCCATCTGTATGTCGGAAGGGGACGCGCGTGCACGAGGTGCACGCGCGTCCCGTTCCGACGGAGCTTTTGCCCGGGTCCCCGCCGGCTTCCCCGGGTCCCCGCCGGTCCACACCGCCCCCCCGCAGCCCCCCGCAGCCCTGCCCGTCTCCCTGAAGCTGGAGACGGGCAGGACTGCACCCGCCGCGCCGCCTCGCCGCCCGGCTATTGAGACGCTCGTGCGTGGGAGACGCACGAGCGTCTCATTCAGCCAGAGCGCCAGATTGCTGGCGGATCGCCAGGGACACGGTCCTGGCGCTCCGCCAGCAATAATAAGCCCTGCTCCATCTGTATACTATTTAAGACTATTCAGGTTGTAAGACAATCAGTTTGGACTTACTGTAATTACTGTATCTACAGTTAATTAATGCTAGAAACATGCTTCATATCAACAAATTAAATAAGTCCAGTTTCACATACTAATACAGTTAATGGGAAATCCCCAGCCAAACAAATATCTCCCTTAAGAAGTTTGTCATGTTGGCATAAAGATAATATACAAATAATTATTCTATTTATAACCCCTTGTTAATTCCTAGAGGAATGATATCTCTTGTTGGTTCTATCCATCTTGTTTGCAGCTGGTGACTTGGGAATTTATATTTTAGTTAATTGTTGCCTTTATAAATCTAGTTTTCAACTCTCTTATATACATAATACATTACAATCAGAGATTTACTGACGTACAGCTACACGTATAACTATGCAAAGGTAAATGTTAATATTATTGCATGAATGTTAAGGATTTGGTTTTATTAGTGGCATATGTTTAATTAATAATAAAGACTGTAGCTCTAAATAAAATGCTTGGATATATGCAATCAGTTTAGTGCATATTTAATATTATTCAAATAGCATTGTATTTGTTCTGATTTTGGTTGTTTTTTAATTACCTTGTATTGTATGTTGGGATCTCAAATAAAATATGATTGCATTAAAAGAATACATCAATTTTTTTTATTGTACAACAGATACGTATAGAACAATATGCACATTTTATTTACTGCATTCTGTGGCTTTATATCATTAGAAGTATTGTCTTTATTGTTCTGACTTTTAGTGTGTTTTTCTTCCTGATTATTGTTACTTTTAGCAAGTCCAATACCGTCCCAAAAGATCTTATTAGCAGTATCATAAAATTGAGTTGTAATGTAATGCTTATTCATTCGATTCTCTATTTAAAAATATCCACACAGCATATTTGCACATGTTTAATGCAAAAAAGAGAATATGCAAAAATCTGACAATCAATCAGTTTGAAGTTATTTCCATTTGATCCATAAAGGAAAAAGAAAATGTTTATAGCTATCTGTATTTGCACTTGAGTATGTCTTTATATTTAACAGCTGTAGCCAAAGGTGAATTATTCAACTGGCTGCACATCAATGAGTCCTTTAGATCCTCCCTTAAAAGTCTCCTTTGATAGAGTGAAATAACATTCGCCTGCTTATGATTAAATTTGTAAAGGAAATTGTAGGTTGACTATTAAGTTGGATGAAAGAAAAAAACATTTGTCCTGTTTAATACTGATGACACTATATTTATTATTTTAAATTTGTCATGGATTTTCCATCTATTAACAGGATGGAAAATGGTATGTCCAATAATACTACAGACTTTATTTTGATTGGATTCCCACTGTTCCAAACATGGCACTGGAGTCTATTTGTGATCACTTTGGTTATGTACATCTTAACACTCACTGGAAATATCATCATTATAGTTATAGTCTGGACTGATAGACATCTCCATAACCCAATGTATTTCTTCATTAGCAACTTGTCCTTCATTGAAATATTATACACATCTGTTATAATCCCTAAAATGCTTGCTGTTTTCATTGGCAAAAGCCGATACATTTCATTTAGGGGCTGTATTACACAATTCTATTTTTTCTTCTGTCTGGGATCCACTGAGTGTTTTCTTTTAGCTGTTATGTCCTATGATCGCTATTCTGCAGTCTGCAACCCATTACGTTATAAGTTGATTATGAGTGCTGTTGTATGTCGGTACTTAGCTATAGCATGTTGGATAGGAGGCTTTTTTCCAAACCTATTTGCCACTGTTATAATTGCTAATTTAAAGTTTTGTGATAGAAATATTCAACATTTCTTTTGTGATCTTTCTCCTTTGCTACAACTGTCATGTCAAAATATAAGCAAACTACAGACCTTAAATTTTGTTACTGCCTCTATTATAGTGTTGTTTTCCTTCTTTCTGACACTTGTAACCTACTTCCGAATTATAATGACAATATTTGGAATTCCATCAGTCACTGGGAGGTTCAAGGCTTTTTCCACATGTGCCTCACACCTCACTGTTGTTGTAATATTCTTTGGGGCAGTGATCTTTGTTTATGTAAGACCAAGAGCCAGCACAGATTTTAAATTAAATCAAGTACTATCCATTGTTTATATTGTAGTAACACCAGTAGTAAACCCCCTTATTTATAGTCTTCGTAATAAAGATGTAAAAGATGCAATAAGGAAAGCAATTCTCAGACAAGCATTGACCTAAGATTAGGAACATATACTGTAAGATTATATTGTACTAGTAAGCCCGCTCGAAGCTAATGCTTCAAAAGCTAGTAGATGTATTTTCACTTGCTTACAACAGAAGGCAGTAACATAGTAACATAGTAATTATGGCTAAAAAAAGTATCCAGAGAGTCCGCACTCAATGTCAATCTCAAAATCAGGGGGGTGCTCCAACAGATGACTGAATATTATAATATATCATTGGTAGACTCACCAAGGACAAGGTCTAAAATTAAATCAGTTTAATGCAAACTCAAGATCATACCATCCTATGGGATGGTATAGGATGGTATGATCATGAACTTGCATTAAACTAATTTAATTTGTCCTTAGTGAGTGCCCATTCTACCAACGAGATATATATATATCTATATATATATATATATATAGATAGAATAGTGAAGAAACAACAGCGGCACTCTGGGGATTTTTAGAAAAAATATATTTTCAGCAAAAAAAGCTTCCAACGTTTCGGGGTATGTGACACCCCTTTGTCAAGGTTATACGTTATACGACAAAGGGGTGTCACATACCCCGAAACGTTGGAAGCTTTTTTTGCTGAAAATATATTTTTTCTAAAAATCCCCAGAGTGCCGCTGTTGTTTCTTCACTATTCTGTACTTCTGTTCCTGAAGGCACCTGGGTTACTTGTACTGCTGGAGGAGTGCCAGGCCTACACCTCTACCTCTATATATCTATATATATATATATATCTATATAGATATATAGATATATATATATCTATATATATATATATATATATATATATATATCAGATACAACAATATTTAAAATAAGCTACATTTGCTACAGAAGGGAGAGATATGTTACCTCAGATCATAGAATTGATTTAATAATAACACTTATAAAATATATAGATCAAAATAATATTTTTACAAAAACTAAAGAAAATAGTTTTTAGGTTAGGAAATGGCCCCATACTTCACATTCTAATTTCACCAATTTTTAACATATTCAAAATCTCCAATTTGATGATCGCAACCATTATTGGATGGAAATTAGATTTTTAAACCTGTGTCTTTAAAATCAAGCAATTAAACGTTTAAAAGCATTTTTTTTATCCTGATTTAAGATACGTTTTTGTGATTCTCACTTTGTTTACAAAAGTAATTAAAATTCTACCTTGTCAAAATGTCACTTTATAGTGTGTATTATAATTAATATATTAAGTCAAAACAGAGTTCAAAACCATTAACATTAAGAGCAAAAGGAGAATACCTTATGTAATAGTTCTTTGAAGTGATAAAATTGTAATTAGAGAGATTAATAATCCAATTATTTCTCAGAATGGTAGATTTTAATGTGGATTTAATGTACTGTCTTCTTAGGGTGGTGTAGATTAATGTTCTGTTAAAGATCTGCCGTGGAATGGGTAAATTTGGATTTTGACCTATAGACAACTATATGACAATCATCAAGGTTGTTGGAATTATTGGTTGATACTGTACTGTATATCTAGAAGGATTTCTTGCACATATATTTGTATCAGTAGTATCATCTCCAATTATTTGATTATTGACATTGTTTATACAGATGTAGTGTGATTCATCTTTGCAGGGGATGGCGATGGCATCGCCATCGCCATCCCCTGCCCCGCCGCCATCTGTATGCCGGGTCCCTGAGATGCGCGCGCGTCCACTTCCGATGGTGCTGCCCTCGGTCGCCTGGTGCCCACACCGGGCGACCGCACCCCCCCCCCCCCCACAGTGGCCAGAGGTCCCCCCCAGCCCTGTCGAGCAGGAGGCGGACAGTATTGCGTCCGCCTCGCCGCCCCGCCGCCCGGATACTGAGACGTGCGTGCGTGGGGGACGCACGTGCGTCTCAGTCAGATAGAGGCGCCGTGTTGCTGCTGGCAGATCCCCAGCAAGGATAAGGCCCGCTACATCTGTATCATAGAATGTTTTATCTAAAGAAAATGTATTCACTTTTGTAATTTATTTTCAAAATTATAATTTTTCTAATTTCTAAACAATTGTTAATTTCTTATCAGAATTACCTAGTGACATTTCTACATGGTTTATACTTTCTTTTTTTATAAATGCTTAACCTTATGACATTTAATGACCATTTGTTTAAAATCTTCCCCATTTTTGGTTGGAATGATTATTATCTTCCTTGAAGATGGGAAAGATGAATAATCATAATAATAATTTAATATCTCTTCTAAATTAATTTTTAATTGGAATCCCACCATACTGTAGCTCAGTGTAATCTTTTACCTACCATTAGTAATTTTTCTAAATCAGGGGTCCTCAAACTATTTCTCTCTGAGACCCCATCAGATGATAAAAATAATTACAGGACCCCAGCAAGTTACTGCAGAAGGTCATCACATCACATGTGTAGTCAGCAGACAGCACATACATGGCAGCATTGTGGAGGTACAAAATTATGTGAGGAGTCTAAAATAACAGAAAATTCAATAGATTTTTTAGACTCCTTGAATCACTGACTGAATATAAGAAAAGTCATCAGCCTGATGGCCAGTAACATGGAGTCGCGACCCCATACTGAGGTCGGGACCCACTTTGGGGTCAGGACGCACAGTTTGAGAACCACTGCTCTAAATTATTGAATGTTGCAACTTATTGATAGGTTTAGTGAACACTGACTCTCTACTGGATGACTGGATTGGCTGAGACCCAGAACAGAAGAGTAGAATCTAATGGTATTTTCACCAGGGACCTCCACAAGGAGATTTAAGCTTTGCTGAATCCAATATGGAGCTTGTGGGTCTCTCTGTGGGTATACACTAGGTATAGTAGGGTACATGAAAATAACTTCAATAGAATATGTACAGGAACACTCTAGGCTATAACAATGGAGTAAGGTATTGGAGCCTATACTCTGGCACTTATCAGTGCTCAGACTATCTTTTATAGGAAGGAGATACAGGTTAAAACCAAATGTGACATATTCTGTTAAATGTCAAATAGGTCTGTTTGCATGCTCATGGGTGCTGCAACCACCTAACACACAACAAGAGGCGACGCCAGCAGACACCAATCCCGGCCACCACCACGTCACCACAGCTGCCGGACCGTGTAAGTAAGCTCTGGGTTCCGTAATATAGTGGCAACCAGTTATTATTTGTATCTACAACTTCAATTAGTTATTTTTAGTTATTGTTTTTCACTGGAAACAGTCACTGAAATACCAGCAGAGTTGATTAAATGATCAATCTTTAGGTGACTACATGGGCCACTCAGTAGTAGCTAAGTTTCTGTGATACCTATAGATAAATAGCGTTTTTAGCAGCAAGGAAACAGTTGTCAGTATAGGGCTAGGCTGAGAGTCAAAGTTTTAATGTCTCTGTACAGCTTGTTAACACTCTAGAGCTCTTGGTGTTTTTTTTTAAATACTGTAGATGGAAGAGTCTGTAGAAGTACACAGGTATCATTGGAAATGTGGAGAGTGAAGCATTAAAATCTGTATATCTAGAGAACTGAGGACTTTGATGCCGGGTAGAACAGACTGGCTGATGAAAACTCTGATGTGTAATATACATATACATACAGGTATACAGGCAACTGGATAATAGGTACACTCTGGAAGCCGGAGACTTGTTATCTGAATACAGCATATGCTTGTAATACATATAATAATGTAGAGATGAACACATTACTTGATAAAGTATTTTATAGTGTTCACACATAAAGGGCTGTAGACAGCCTGGTCAGGCTCTGGGGGCATGGCCTAATCACAGGGGCTTGGCCATGCCCCCTTCTACTCCCCCAAATGAATACTAGTTCTTCTGTGTGGTAGAGCTGTGCCATCCTGAACGGGGGCCCTTTGAGCCCCTGGTCAGTTGGGGGGATCACAAACCATAAATGAAGGCAAACAAGACTGCTGCACTCATTGGGTGCATCTAATGATGCAGCAAGCAGTAAAGTTGGCAGTGGCCATCTCAGTCCTAGCACATTTCGAGGCACATATTTTTTTAGCAGGGAAAGACTTTGTAGTGGCATTAGCATACAGAAGCAGACATGATGGCATAAAAAGATCAGAATCATCCTTTCAGTAAGAAGGGAAGAGATTTTAGACAGAATGATCTTTAGGCAGCTTTGGGTATCCATGCGGAGATAGCAGAGTCAGTTATTTACACAAGATATTACAGACACAGAGATATTAGGGAAACAGAGTTATTATACACAGACGGTTGAGACTTAAAGGACCACATTTGTTGGAGATTATGTGAGTGCATGTATTGTTGCTAATAAGTTATATGCCCACACCAGCAGATAACTTAAACTATGGAAAGGCCAATTACTGTACTTAACCAGTGGTGTTGGTTTATTGAAAGATAGTTCATCCCAGTTGCCTGAAAGCAAGTTGGAAATTGGTGTCACCCTCCCCTTTAAAAAAAGGTGTGGGTCAGGCTCATCAGATTCAGAGGCCTGCAGTGTGAATCAGCATCCCAACGCAAAGTCCAGGAGCAGTGGTCTCACCAATGCATACTGCAGGGGCCAGTGCTCCAGGGACAGAGCTTGTTAACTGAAGTGTACCACAGCAAAGCTCCATTGGAAGAGCAGCGGTCACACTTGAATCCCACTGTGAACCACCCAGGTGCTGCTATATATGTCCCTGGGTACTTCTGTACCCTTATGTTTAAAAATGTAGACAAGATTATTCATCCTACAGTAGGGTTGCGACTTGGTGATCAGGTTGTGATTGCACCATAGAAAGCCTATGGAGCATAAGTGAGACTATATGCCCATGCACTTAAACACACAGGCTCCTGGATCACAGGAGCACGTAGTTGCAGCAAAGCTGAGCTTGGTCACATCTAATAACTGGTTGTAGAGTAGAACTTCAGCATCGTAGGTTGTTATACTTCTCACCAGTCTATGAGTATATGTAGACACTGGGCAGAAGTGCAGAAACACAATATTCGATGTAGATTGCAGAAAATCCCAGGTTTCTCTGGAGCTAAGTGCCTAATTCAGACCTGCTCACTGGGCTGCGAGCGGCTGCCCAGCTGCCCCATCACCCTGCCGAAAGCACGCCACTAATACTTCCCCACCCCTTGCATGGCTGCGAACACAGCAGCTGTGCACACAGGGGGAAATCATTCACTATAGAATGAGTTTCCCCCCTGCTTGCAGTGCTGAGTGAGCCAGGACAGTAAGTCCTGTGTAATATGTGTACCAAGTTTGGGAAAATTTCTGCATTCACTCTGGAATTATGCTGGAACATACTGTACATATGAGCATACAGCAAAAAATGTGGTTTTTAATTAATAAAAAATGTAGGTAGTTGTATATTTGCAGGGCGCCCAATTTGCATACGTATGCAGACGTAGTGAAATTGCATCGCATTGCACGGTACAGTTTCGTGCCGTGCAATGCGATGCAATCTTACTAGTTAATATGGTACTTGTATATTAGCACGGCACTCGTTACACAGTTAGCGTAGCGTTGCTGTCAGAATCAGCGTAGTGTTCATGTGGGCTGCGTAAATAGCGTAGTCAGTCAGAAGTAGCATAGTGTTCCCACTCCAGATCCAGTCAGAGGTGAAGGAGACGTGACTGCGTAATGGCTGCAGAACCTGTCACCATGTTCACCTTGCCGCACACAGAGGAGGAGGCAGTGGTTTTCTCCCAGCAGCACCATTTGCTGCCAGTGACACAAACTTGTGTTAATGGACACCCAACGCGCTTAAATATGTAGGAGTGCAAGTGGCGTTGCCATATTAAAATGTGTCAGAAGAAGGTGAGCCTCCGTGCGGCACATTGTGGGTGGAGGAGCTCACAAGTATAAGTTTCTGTGAGCAACAACTCAAGTTGTCAAATAAAACAATGGTGCTATACAATAACCTGATGCGGGAGGCCTGCACCGTGGACCTAACGTGGTGTCACAGCACCAACACCATATTGGCGGTCCTGGGAAAATCGTGGAAGTTGACGAGAGCCTTTTTGTAAAGAGAAAAAGTCATGTGGGTCGGATGCTGCCTCAACAGTGGCTATTCGGAGGCATTTCAAGAGACACCGGTGAGTGCTTTTTTACACCTGTACAAAGTTGTGACGCCAGTACCCTAATGGCCGCCATCAATCAATTCATTGAACCGGGGATGGCTATCTACTCCAATTACTAGCATGCCTATAACACAGAGCAGCTGGAGCAGGCAGGGGTCCACCATGCTTGGGTGAACCACAGATTTAATTTAGTCGATCTGCACGTTTCACACACAAAACATTGAGCGCCTTTGGGGATCCTGTAAATGGCGCAACAAGCGTCAAAGAGGCACCGCACACCAGAATCTCGACTCCTACCTACAGGAATTCATCTGGAGAAAGACTGTGGGTGCAGAAAATGCTTTTGAGAGTATAATTTATGCACTTTCTCTTTTTCCAAAGGCTGATGCAGAATCAGAAGAATGACTCTTTTATTATTCTCTTTGTTCTTGATTAATTGTTATTATTGTAATTTGTTAATTTGATATTTTCTTCTTAATTATTAAGTAATATCCAGTTAATAGTTAACACATGTTGTCATTACTGTCTCAGATGTATGATATGGCAGGTGTGAATGTGTTCCTAAAATACCCCCACTATCCACGCCAGCCCGAAGCGTGGCGAGCGCAGCAAGCTCCACGTGGGTGCACGTTACGCGTCCTCCTGACATTTTCATACCCCCACTATCCATGTCGGCATGGAGTTGATGTTGTAAAGTGTGCTGAGCGCAGTGAGACACTGAACCCGACGCGTGGCGAGCACACGCGGATTACTTTACATGTATTCCGTATCCCCTCACGGGGCTCGCTGCGCTTGCCACACTTTATAAAATCAACTCCACGCCGACGTGGATATTGGGGGTATGAAAAGGTTGGGAGGACCCGTTCCGTGTCCGCTCGCAACGCTTTGGGGTGACGTGGATAATGGGGGGTGTGCTAAATCCCATTGCATCGCATACTGTATACCTGTATACTGGGGGTGTTTTGCAAAATCGCATCGCATGCAAAATCACTGCGATTGGCGGTCAGGGTGCAGTGAATAAATTAACTAGCGAAAACGTGCCATGCAATGCGATTTCTCTACGCAGAATAGCCCACTAAGAAAATAGCTTAGTGGGCGCCCTGCTAATACAGAAGTACCAAAATTTACAATAATTAATTTAGATTTGGATTTTTTTGTGGCCTAGGCTGTGTTTTAATATGCTTGTGTATAAAATTTCATGAGAAAGACAGAAGGACAGACAAATTTCCCTTTTTTACTGTAGATTAGGTATCATTTTACATTTTCTTTAACCCCTTGAATCACTTCAATTTCCATATAATTTACTCTCTGAAATGTGTTTTATCATTAACATCATATACCATTATTTACTATAAATATTAATTATATATTAATGAATTTAAGGTACTTGTGTAATATCTGGGCGCCCGATTTTTCGGGCTGGAAAAATTGGGTCGATCGCATCGCATGCAACCAAATCGCATGCGATGCGATGGACCCGATTTTTACATTGGATCCAATGTTAAATGGTCCCTGAGACCCGATTTTACATTGGGTATAATGTTAAATGCCCCCCAGACCCCATTTTTTATTGTATACCCACCCTGTTCATACCCCCACTATCCAAGTGGGCATGGAGTTGATTTTATATAGTGTGGCTAACGCAGCGAGCCACCAAGCCCGAAGCGTTGAGAGCGTAGCGAGCCTTGCTAGGGGACGCGGAATACATGTTAAGTCATCCGCGGCCCCTCGCGGGGCTCGCTGTGCTCACAACGCTTCGGGCTCAGTGGCTCGCTGAGCTCGTCACACTATATAAAATCAACTCCATGCCCACTTGGATAGTGGGGGTATGAACAGGGTGGGTATACAATAGAAAATGGGGTCTGGGGGGGGGCATTTAACATTGGACCCAATGTAAAATCGGGTCTCAGGGACCAGTTAACATTGGATCTAATGTAAAAATCGGGTCGATCGCATCGCATCGCATGCGATTTGGTTGCATGCGATTCGATCGACCCGATTTTTCCGAAAATATCGGGTCCATTGCATCTGATTGTATGCCTTAAGTTAAGGCATAAAATAAAAAAATTGGTTACCCAGATAATACACAAGTACCGAATTTAATTAAAATTATAGCATTCATTCTGTGTCCCTACTGCACTATGCACACACAGCAGATAATTGAAATCAACCCTGATTCAAAATGAAAAAAAAAAAAAAACCTTTATTTAAATTTAAATCACATACAGTATGAGAAGAGTGTTGGTAGAATATATAAAATGATACGTCTAAGGCAGGGGTTCCCAAACTTTGTGGAATCACGGCACCCCAGAGTATCAGATAGTTTTTCATGGCACCCCTAGACCAAAGGTTTCTCATTAAGAAAGTCAGAAAAAATATTAAGTTAATACATTTGTGTTTATATCTGATTCTTAGGGTCAGTTATGTGGTAATTATCAGGATTCACCTCTGTTTGTCCACAATTTGGCTATTACTTTGGCCATAAACAACTTAAATTTAATCATGGACCACCAATCCAGGGCACCCCTGCAAGTCCCTCAAGGCACCCCAGGGTGCCACGGCACACAGTTTGGGAACCACTGGTCTAAGGGACTGATTCTGAGTTGAACAGATCTTTGTGCATGAACATTAAATAGTAAATTTAATAAGGCTACTAAAAATGAAAAGAGGTGATGTTGCCTATAGCATTCAATCAGATTCTGTTTATTATTTCCCTATCGCATCCTATAAAATAATAGACAGAATCTTATTGGTTGCTATAGGCAACATCACTTAGGTACTTATGTATTAGCTGGGTGCCCAATTAACATACGTACGGCACCATAGGGAAATCGCATCGCATGCGATTATTGCATGCGATGTCATTTATTCACTGCTCTCTGGTCTTGGGCGCTATTGCATGCAAAAATCACATTTATAGAGTACGATGCCATTTAATGTAATTTACACTTGTATGACATAAAATGGGATTTAAGCACCCCCCCACTACCACGCCACCCCAAAGTATGGTGAGCGGCGGAGGAACGCGTCCTCACAACCTTTTCATACCTCCAATATCCACGTTGGTGTGGAATTGATTTTATATAGTGTGGCAAGCACAGCCGGAATACATGTAACGTAATTTACGTCCGCTCGCCATGCATCGGGCTCGCTACGCTCGCCACACTATATAAAATCAACTCCACGCCGACGTGGATAGTAGGGGTATGAAAAGGTCGGGAGGATGCATTCCCCCACTCCTAGTGGTGCTCGCTGCACTCGCCATGCTTCGGGGTGGCGTGGATAGTGGGGGGGGGGGGCTAAATCCCATTGTATGTCATACAAGTTTATACTACATTAAATGGAATCACACCCTATAAATTCACATTTGATCACATGCGATTTTATGTACAGTGCGATCGAATGCGTTGCGATCGAATGCGTTGCGATCGAATGCGTTGCGATCGAATGTGTTGCGATCGAATGCGTTGCAATCTCATCACACCGCCTAAGGCCAGCGAGCAGTGAATAAATTACATAGGAAAATTGCATCGCAAGCAAAAAACACATGCGATGCGATTTTCTTATACATAATCGCCCACTAAGCTATTTGCTAAGCTATTTGCTTAGTGGGCGCTTGGCAAATACATAAGTACCAAGTACCATATGGCACATGCTCCCAGCATAGGGGAGGCAAAACAGTTTTTCAGACCAATTGTTTAATTGGTTTCAGACCATGTTTAAAATAAACTGTTGCAATTAAAGACAATAAATAGAAGTGTATAACATACTGTACCTAAATAACAGATAGTAATGCATTGTTTACTGAACTGTAGCATTCAGTAAATTTTAACTAGATTGGAGTTTCTACATACTATTCATTATTTTTCATCTAAAAAGCAAAACATTAGGTAACTTGCCAAAACAGGAGATATTAACTCAGAGCCAAAAGCTTTTGCACATTTCTTATTCAGGTCAAGTCACAACTTTTCCACAATAGCCGATTTTGAATATTTCAATTTCAGTATAATCACATAGCTTTCCTCAGGGGTTTTAGAATAGCTTTCCTTATTTCTTTATTTCTTAAGCTATATATTATAGGGTTAAACACTGGAGTTACTAAAGTGTATATTAGTGACAAAATCTTATTAATGGAATTTGTTTGCTTCCTAGAAGGCACAACATACACAATAATCAAAGTGCCATAGTATATTGAAACAATTGCTAAGTGAGAACTACAGGTAGAAAATGATTTCTTTCTGCCAGTGGAGGTAGGAATCTTGAGTATTGTGACAATGATGCATATATAAGTGCCAATAATAAACATGAATGGGAAAAGGGTCACAGATGAAGTAAAAATAAAGGTCTCTAGTTTGACAACAAAAGTATCAGAGCAAGAGATGTCCAAAATGGGAGCAAAGTCACAGAAGAAATGGTCAATCACGTACGGACCACAGAAATCTAACTTACAGACCAGAATTAGGGTTGTTAACATTGAGAAGAAACCTCCAGCCCAACAACAAGAAGCCATCTGATAACACCTTTTGAAGATCATGAGAATGTTGTAATGTAATGGATGACAAATGGCCACAAAGCGGTCATAAGACATAACGGTAAGAAGAAAACACTCTGTAGCAGCTAGAGAACCACATACATAAAACTGAGTCAAACACCCAATAATAGAAGTCTTGTCACCACGGCACCATATAACCTTCAAAAGTGTAGGTACAATATTTGTGGTGAACATGATCTCAGATAATGAGAGATTACTGAGGAAAAAATACATTGGAGAGTGGAGATGGCGACTACTCAACACCAAATAAATCATCAGCAGGTTTCCAGAAACGACAAATGTATATGTTGCAAGGAAGAGGATAAAGAAGAATATTCTGCTTCCATAAAGAGACTGAAGTCCTACTATTTCAACCTCGGTGACTATAGACTTATTTCTACCAATCATGCTCTGTGGAAAAGAAAGATATTTTGATTAAAGTCATGCTTGATGATTATAATTTGTCATTCAAAGTAGAAAAAAATCAAATACGGTGCAATGCAAAATTGAATGCAAGTCTGAGTAGTCTCAACTGAACTACATGTCCAGCCCTCCCCTGATTTTACTATTGCAGTAACAGCTCTAAGCTAGCAATGGCAACACTTCTGAATGCTGGTTTTATTTTTAGGGGGAGGTACATACATTTTGTTATTATCATTCATTTGGTTTTACAAGATCAACATTGGTAATCATTATCATCATTAGAGTTGATCTTGCACAAGGTGGGAGCGAGACGCAACTGAAACAGCTCTTAAAAGCAACATCTATTGCATCTGAATTTATAATAACATATGCTTTCAGTGCATAGTCTACATCAGTCCACACCTCACTCCTTAATGTCACTCTCTAAGCACAGCGAAAAGTAATGAGGCATATTACAGTACTTGTGTCAATTGAACAGAAACAGAAGAATAAACCCTTCAAAATATATTTACATGTAACAATGCCTTAATCCTAAAGTCAGAAGGAACAGTATTGTGGCCCAACAAGTCTTATAGGTCAATATTCTGAGACACATACCGTACAGAAGCATACACAGTAGTATCATCTTGTGGTCATCCATCTGAGACTTGCATATACAGATACAATCACCTTCCATGGTGTACAATCGCCTTTCCTGGTGTACAATTGTGCTACAAATGTGCAAGGTGTAAGAGCCTGAGGGAGCACCGCCAGCCTGCCCCCTAACTCTGTTGCCTCAAACCATGGTCTGTGAACACGTGCAAATGCTAGGCTTTGCCTATAACAGCCACATCCGAAGGAGCTGGTTATGCCGGCTCCAACCCCGATGCCGCCAGGTCTTAATGAGAAACAACGTGTCCACGGTGGAGATCTGATCGCAAAAGGGGAACTAACTACCGGGAATGGGGCTGGCTGGGATACCCCCTAGAGGTGCTAAACAGCAGAATGGCAGACTATGAATGCAACAATGCACAATGGTGGTATATACAAAAATACAAATGCAACAATGCGCAGGGGTGGTATCAGAATATAAACACACTGGCGCAACAATGCACAGGGATGGTATCAGAATATAAACAGACTGACGCAACAATGTACAGGGATGGAATCAAATATACAGAGCTAATATCTAAGGGAGACCACCGGGTGAGTCCCTGGCTTATCTGTGGAAGACTGGATCAAAGTAGAAATCTCCCCACTGCGGCAGGACCAGGAAGCATTGACAGGCAGTCTCCAGGGAACCAGGAACACATCACAGGACACAAAGGCAAGGTCTGGACGCTATAACCGGCATCTGTTTACAGCAGACTCCGGCTATTTATTGAAATCTGCTGCTTTGATGACATCAGCCGCACGGAGGGAGCCGCCGGGTGGAAGTTCAGGGAACGTTTCCAAGCTACGCCCAGACGCCCGGCCACTGAAGATGACAAGGCAGGAGCTCGGAACATTGCCTGGCAATGTCCCAAAGGCTCTCCTGCAGCGTAACGCCCGCCACCCGTCCCTGGCCTCCCGGCACCAGGAGGGAGCCCCGGACCGTGTAGGCTAACACAAGGTCTTGAGAAGCCCATCTGCCTTCACTGACATGCTTACCACGTTCCCATAACAGGTTAACTTGATGAACCATTTTTGTGCACTACTAACCACCTCCCAGTCACCATACAGAAATGCTGGTTTTTGGCATTACTGTCTGTCCCAATCTTAACATCACCATTATGCATACTCTCTATGTACTGCATGAGCCATACAGTAGGACTTTATCTAAATGTGCGCTCAACTACAGGAACAATGGAATTGTGTGCAGATATGATGCACTAAGCTTCAAAAGTGACAAAATGGAGAATGACAAACAACCAACCAATTAGCTCCTGCCTTACATTTTTCGGTACTTGTTTCCTAGCACGGCCACAATCGGTAGTAATCGTGTACCTTAAGTTAAGGTACACGATTAACGCGATGGACCCGATTTCCTTTGAAATCAGGTCCATTTGGCCGGCTAAGACAAAATATCGGGGGCATCGCGTCGGTCGGGACCATTAACAATGGTCCCGACGCGACCGACGCGATGCCCCCGATTTCCCCATAGGCTTCAATGTTAAAAAATATTTTAACATTGAAATCGTGTCGGGAAAGGTAAAATATCGGGGGCATCGCGTCGGTCGGGACCATTAACATTGGTCCCGACGCGATGCCCCCGATTTTTCCATAGGCTTCAATGTTAAAATATTTTTTAACATTGAAATCGTGAAAAAATGTGAAAAATGTGAAATGGGCCAATATGACCCATTTCACATTATAGATGTCCCCGTCGTCACCCCACGATAGACGCCAACCCGAAGCGTGGCGAGCGCAGCGAGCCCGCGAGGGGCGGCGGTGCGCGTCCTCCGACCTTTTCATTCCCCTACTATACAGGTATACGCGTCCCCTCGCGGGGCTCGCTGCGCTCGCCACGCTTCGGGCTCGGTGGCTCGCTACGCTCGCCACACTATTCTATTCTCAACTCCACGCCGATGTGGATAGTAGGGGAATGAAAAGGTCGGAGGACGCGCACCGCCGCCCCTCGCGGGCTCGCTGCGCTCGCCACGCTTCGGGTTGGCGTCTATCGTGGGGTGGGGTGTACGCCGTTAAATTTGGGGGGGTTGGGAATATTTTACATTGAATCCAATGTAAAATCGGGTCCCAGGGACCCGATTTACATTTCATTCAAAAAAAAAATCGGGTCGAAAATCGGTCGGTCGCGACCAAATCGCATGCGATGCGATCGACCCGATTTTTCCGTCACGACCACCCCGATGTAAATCGGTGTGGCCGTGCTAGGAAACAAGTACCCATTTTTCAAACACAGTCTGTGACATGACCAGGGCCGGTGCAAGGCACCGGAGCGCCCCAGGCGAGTCGGGGTGGGGGCGCCCCGGTGCCAGGGGGGGGGGGTGGGGGTGGTACCTGTGAAAAAAACGTGCGTCCCTGCTGAGCGCTGGTGCGTGCAGGGGTGTCCGTGCCGCCGGGGGAACCTGCGGCGCTGTTATTGTGTGTAAGCTGGCCGCGGCCGGCGGGGTCCCTACAGTGAATAGAAAATAACTAGCGCGGGAAGCGCTAGTTATTTTCTATTCACTGTAGGGACCCCGCCGGCCGCGGCCAGCTTACACACAATAACAGCGCCGCAGGTTCCCCCGGCGGCACAGACACCCCTGCACGCACCAGCGCTCAGCAGGGACGCCGGGGACGCACGTTTTTTCACAGGTACCGTTCGCTAAATGCTGGGGGTGAGGGCGAACTGCCGCCCTCCAGGTGCCGGCGCCCTAGGCAAATGCCTAGAGCTGCCTAGTGGTGGCGCCGGCCCTGGACATGACAGTTAGGAGCTAACTGATTGGTTGTTTAGCACTGTCGGTTTTATCATTTTTTGAAGCTTAGTGCATCTGATCCTGCATGTGGCTCTTTATCACAACCATAATCATGA
Organism: Crinia signifera; assembly: GCF_055691185.1. Classification (NCBI taxonomy): domain Eukaryota; kingdom Metazoa; phylum Chordata; class Amphibia; order Anura; family Myobatrachidae; genus Crinia; species Crinia signifera. The sequence goes on from NC_139217.1 coordinate 344,501,347, forward strand.
ACAGTACTACTGCATTAAATGAAACCAGGATGTTACTTGACTGGGAACATTTTGAGGAGTACCCTATTAGCAGTGGTTGGTTTGTGCTGCTAATAAGCTCTAAAGCATTTATCAGGGATTTTGCTTCACATGCCTAAGGCAGATTGCATCCACCCTACATACTACACGTTCTGCAGTAATACAATCTATCATTACATGCCGCACGATGGACTGATTAGGGATACACACTATACAAGTGTATGATACTGTATGTCATTCTGATCCACAGTGGAATGATAGACAGTCTGAACCCAGCTGAACTGCTCACTATTCAAATAAATCATTTTGTTTTGTTACTTACTTTGTATGAACATGAATTGTGTTTGAAATAATTGGTTGCTTGACTGTTTCATAAGGTTTGAATTTTTGCAATGAATTCCACTTAAGACTGCAACCTCTGTATACAGCAACTACCCATTCACTGTATACCTGTTTATGCATAAACATACATTATTTGGTAAATAAAGAAATATGTTTGATTGAGCCCCCTATTGAACACAAATATGAATAGTGTTATATTATTGTCACATATGATAATGGTGATATTTTACTGTTAAGCATATGCATTATTTCTGCTGTATTATTATTTAATCTGAATGACTGTAACTTAATGTAGAGTACTAATTAACCCTATAAGACTATAATTAACCCAGCAAGTCAGATCAGACGGGCTCTGTTTAAATTACAGTCAGAAGCACTAATTAATGAATTTATAAATGGCTCTATTAGACACCTCCATCTAACTGATACTAAACAAGTTGTATAAAAATACCAATCAACTCATTTGTGATCTAATAATTAATAACAATAATAATACACATAGATTTATGGTATACGGAGTCTCTATAGTTTACTTTAATCACAGTCATTAGTGGGATAGCATTTTATTTAATGTGTAACTTTATTAACAGTTATCTATTAATTCTGGGCAGCCTTTAATGGAGTTGGAATCCATTTTATATATTAACATAATACTAGTTGTATTAATAGTAATAGTGGGGTAGATGTATGCCCCAGTGATAAGGGACAAGAAGTGAGCCAGAGTAGGCATGGCCCATGGCAACCAATCAACTGCTCTGTATAATTTTATATTATGCAAATTAAAGATGTTACTTCAGTGCTGATTGGTTGCCATGTGCCACTTCTCCTCTGGCTCACTTCTCCTCCCTTATCACTGTATGATACATCTACCCCAGTGTTAGTTACATAATATTAAACAGAGCAGGGATGGTGTGTACACACCTGCGATGTGCCGTTAGATGTGATCCCAGATGCGATCGCATCGGATCGCACGGCATGCATGCGATGGCATACAATTTTGACTATATAGTGCAGATCTGAGACTTTCTACCTTGCGATACGGGAGCGCGCATTGGGATCGCATCGGGATCGCAAGGGTTAAAACCCTTGCGATCTGCATGCGATCTGGGTAATTGTACAAGTGTGTACACACCATTAGTCTTAACAATTAAAATGTGTTACATTAGGGTTCCAGAGTATACTGTTGTAGGTTATTCATGTCTAAGTGGACAGTCAGTAGGTTGATTACATATAGCTGATATTCATTAGGTCCATCATATGGTCAAAATATTACATATTTTCAACTGTTACTTGATTTATTTTCCATGTGGACTACGATTGGGAACAGTAACTTGCCGAAAGTCTGGCCAGAGAAGTGAGTTAGCGAGGGTACATTTTTATACTGATTGTGGTCACATATGATGAGACATACAAAACGGCATACAAAAAACAAACCAAAAAAAAAAACTTGTTTCAATCACCTTTGTATCGACTATTGCCATGTCGACATTTTCTACCTGCCGACCATATCCACTATCTGGTTTTTACTTTGTAACCTTATGATGCTGTCTACCTAATTCATGGCTCCCAAAGGGGATCAACCTATCTAGTTAAGGTAGATCTTCTATACCACACCGGCTACATTGTATCAAATTTAATTATAAAATTGATTTGTGTGTTTTATTAATATAGATTAAATATTTAATTGGAATGAATTGTATACACTATTTTTTATACACTATCAGTGCTTCTGCCATTTGACTTTAGTTAGTGTTTCGTTGTCTGAGGAACCCTGAAAACATGTTGCAATAAAACAGCAACCCGAACAAGCTTCTCTTCTATATGGACAAAAATGATTGTCCAATGCTGTGATTTACTGCTTCATTTTAAGATCTGCTTTAATTTATTCCAAAACCTTGTATTTAATTTATTGGAGATTCATTTATTCCTACAGTCTCCATATATCAGTTGAACATGAAACATAAGTAAAGTTTTTTTTTTCTCTTTCCTCTTTTGGGGACGGGTGGGATAGGGTTCTAAGTATGCCAGGGGCTAGGGGGTATACAGGTTGGGGGGTGGGAGTACATGTTATATGTAATGTAAGTGTTTATATGGTACAGTCAATTTTAGAGATGATGATATGTGGTACTGCTCCGCGCCGGGTTAACTGGCAAGGGAGTTGCAATTGTTGGTCCTCATGTAACTTGAAACAGAATGTGTGCCGTAGATGGCCTGGTAGGGATGTGAAGGTGGCATGGCAGAGACTACCAGACAGGATGGGATGATTAAAATACTCACCTGGAATGTCCGGGGTTTAAATGAAAAAATAAAACGCTCGCTGGTCATGAACCAGCTGAGAAAGTATGGGGCAGATATCATCTCGCTGACAGAAACCCACTTGATTGGGGGCAAACAGATGGCTCTTAAGAAACCATGGATTGGCCATGTCTTTCATGCACCCTTCACATCCTCGGCCCGGGGGGTTTCTGTATTAATTAAAAAAAACGTTGTCATTTACCTGCAACAGAGTTAGTACGGATGTGGGAGGGTGCTATGTATTCCTAGACTGCACTATTGAAGGTAGACAGTTCATGGTGCTCTCGGTCTATATTCCACCCCCTTTCGCCTATAAGGTTCTGTTAAAAGCTATAGAATTCGCCGCCCTGTCCCCAAACACCCCGATTATATGTATGGGGGATTTCAATAATGTCCTAGACCCACACTTGGATAGGTGGAAGAGTAGCCTCCCCGCCACAACAGGCAACAATACAGGCTTTGCTAATTTTATACGGGATATCGGCTGGGTGGACCCTTGGAGGGAACACAATCCAACGGCCCTTCAGTATACATGCTTTTCCACCTCCTACCATACATTTTCGAGACTGGATCTAATGTTGGTCTCCAGGAGCCTCAGCCCCCAAGTTCAGAAAATTGAACATAAACCAAGGGGCATATCAGATCACTTGCCTGTATACCTGGAAATATCGGTAGAGAACGATCGGGGATGTAGCTTCTGGAGACTCAACCCTAATTGGATACAAAGTATAGGAAACAAAATCGACCTTGGGGTTCTATGGCAGGAGTTTTGGATCTTGAATCAGGGCTCAACAGGCGCACCCGTACTATGGGATGCCTTTAAAGCATATATGCGAGGCACATTTAGAAAAGGTATAGCAGAACTAAAAAGAGCAAGCAGGCAAGAAATACAGGCGAAAGAGACTCAGGTACTTGCTAGGGAAGAGGAATATATTACAAACAAAACTGATGCCTCTTATCAGGCGTGGCAGCAGGCGTAGAATAGCTGGCTGGACGCTGTTAAAATAGAGAACATGAAGATCATGACCCATAGGTCGCAAGTCAACTATGAAAACGCAGATAAATCAGGAAAATACTTAGCCGTCCTAGCCTGTGCGGAACAGCCTCCCAACACGATTAGTATGATTAGGGATATAGCGGGAACATTAGTAAGCACTACCCCATTGATTGGGGAAGCATTTAAAAACTATTTTTCCCAGCTCTATGCAACTCGCTTAAAACATAATCCCCTGGAAATCTCGGCCTATATTAAAAAAATCGATCTGCCTAGTTTAAACCAGAATGCCATCATAGAACTAGAGGCCCCCATAAGTATCGAAGAGGTAAAAAACGCCATTAAAGAGCTGCCTAGTGGTAAAGCTCCAGGACTAGATGGGATCCCGGCAGAAGTCTATAAAAAATATATAGAAATCCTAGCCCCCCTCTTACACGAGACCCTTGGTAACTGTTTCAAGGAGGGCGCCGTTCCAGATGTTATGACCGAGGCAAAAATTGTCGTAATCTTAAAACAGGACAAAAACCCCAAAAAAGATGGATTCATATAGACCTATCTCGTTGATCTCTTCGGAAGCCAAGATTTTAGCAAAAATTCTCGCAAAGAGATTGAATAGACATATAATGAAATTAGTCCACCCGGACCAGTCGGGCTTTATGCCCGGGAAGTCCACGGCCATAAATCTCCACAGGCTGTATAGCCATCTCCAGCTGTTAAAGGGGGACAAGGCTGAACCAGCCATTGCCTCCTTAGACGCCATAAAAGCGTTTGACGCTGTTGAGTGGCCCTACCTATGGGAAGTATTACATGCCTTTGGGCTGGGACCCAACTTCATAAAGTGGATCCAAATGTTATACTTCAACCCGTCAGCTCGAGTGGCAGTAAATGGCTGGATATCCCCATCGTTCCAACTCGCCAGGGGGACAAGGCAGGGGTGCCCATTATCCCCTGCCTTATTCGCTCTTGCAATTGAGCCTCTTGCCTGCCTACTACGGCAACACCCTGAGACCATTGGATTTGTGCACAGCGAACTGAGGGACACGGTCTCATTGTACGCCGATGATCTCCTAATATACTGTACTTGTCAGATTATAACGCCACATTACCGATGGTTCTAAATTTGATCGAGAAATTCAGAGACATTTCCGGATTTCGAATCAATTGGGTAAAATCGATTCTTTTCCCGGCAGGTCCCCCAGCGAACTATCCAACATCCACATCCCTCCCATTACAGTGGGCGACATCCTTTAAATATCTAGGGGTTGTAGTGTCATGGGTCCCAAAGGACTATATACATCTGAATATCCACCCTCTGTTTGATTGGCTGGGGAAAAAAATAAAATCTTGGAAGAAACTGCCATTGATAGTATCAGGCAGGATAAATCTGGTCAAGATGGCGGTCCTTCCGAAATTTCTATATGTGATCCAACACTCACCAATTTACCTTCCCGAAATCAATATTCAGGAAATTAAACAGCATCATCTCCTCATTCATTTGGAACAGAGCCTGACCTAAATTCAGCGAAATAATCTAATGCGGCCAAGGGGGGAGGGAGGCTTGGGCTTACCCGATATAAGAAGGTATTACATCGCTGCCCAGTTAACACAGTTAAGCTCTTGGCTGGATCAGGAGGTACACGGAAGCGACATGGCCTTAGCTTTAGTAACCTCCTCGTCGCCCGGTAGAACCCCGTTAAACAGGATTTTACAGGGCAACAAATTGGCCTCAGACCCTCCACTATTGGTTCAGTCCATTAAAATATGGTGTGAGGCGAACCAAATGATGGAAATTGACTTTATAGACCGGGAATACTCAGTAGAAGCCCTATTGTTAAATAGGGAATTTAAAGAACTTCAGATTAAAGAAGTATGGCACCCCTACATGGTGACCACTCTATTCCACCTTTATAATTCAATGGGCCTTAAATCCTTTGCCCAGCTGAAGGAGGAGTTTGGGCTACCTCAAACACACTTCTTCCGCTTTTTACAGCTGAGAAGCGTCTTAGCTGTGCACTTTCCTGGTCAATTTCCATCATTCGGTGAATCGCCAATCAAATCAATACTGAGATCGGAAAATAAAAAAAAACTTGTGTCCAGACTATACCACACCCTGGGCAAAAAGAAATATGAGGATGGACTGAGTACATTGAGGGAGAAATGGGAGGCTGACGTGGGGATCATGAGTGAGGAAGAATGGATAGTGGCAAAGTCATCGGTGGCAAAGGCCACAAACACCCCTCGTACCCAACAGATACAATTGTACATACTCCACAGAGCATACATGACAGCCACAACACTCTCCAAGTTTGCGGGTAGAGCCTCTAATACTTGCCCAAAGTGCGGTTTCCTCACGGGTACCCTTATACACTTACTTTGGGAATGCGGGCTAGTTTCAGACTTTTGGGGTAGGGTCATCCAAACCATTGCCGACACCGGCTTCGCGATAGAAGCCTTCACAGTTAAGTGTTGTATACTTGGCATAACAGGGGATAGAATTAAGGGAAAAGATAGATTATACATAAATATCCTCTGCTCCCTGGCAAAAGTTATAATCAGTAGGACATGGATGTCCGACAAAGGCCCTGATTTCAATAACTGGACGTCACTCGTCAATTACACATGTAGACAAGAAAAATTTATACACATGAGACGGAATACTATGATTAAATTCGATTCGATTTGGCACTACTGGGTAAAATCCATCTTTTTTCAGGACACTAATCACGATAAATAGCCCAAATACATTGATATCTTTGCACTATTATTACTTATATTTATAGTTTTTATCTTTGATCACATAATACAGATAAACACTGAGAACCACAAACCAGATAAGATACTTTAGAATTGCTAACACGCCGCAGATGAGATAGACATACTTAGCTATAGGCAATAAGTGTCACCCCACTTGCACTATGCACGTCGCCACCACATGAATATTGTCTACACTGTATTGACGGATAAGCTCCAGTAGACGATCAGCAATAGCCAGGGATAGATTGGGAAAATTCTAAATGCCAAGAATGTACCTATACCCAGGGATAGTTAATAAAATATGCCCCCACAATGACATCGGACCCCGGTTTATATGGGAAGTAAAAACAACGTGAAATGAGGACCTTCCCCTTAAGCAGGCATAGGGTAATACACCGACGACTATGGGTTACCCCAACTATGGATAACGGCAACCCCCGCTCTGGACAGAGCCAATTCTCTATTCCCTTACTTAACCCCCACAATTTACGGTCCTGGGCCCGACTTTAACCCTCGTCACCGAAAACTGTGTCTATCCCGGCGCAGTTGAGCAGCGCAGTCCACTCTTAGTAAGCTTTATTAAGAACTGTATTGTTAAACTCGTGTAAAGCTATATTACGATCTGTACCATAACATGTTGTATGTTTGTTCGTATAAGTGTTGTAATTTCTTGGAAAAAATCAAATAAAGATTTAAAGTAAAAAAAAAAAAGTTACGTGGGCCCCAATTCAAAATTTAATAATGTTTGGATGATGGATCTAAGTCAGGGCTGGGCAACACCGCCCCTCCAGATGTTGACCTGTCAGAATTAGCAACAAGCATTAACAATATCAACTAGTTTGCACCCAGCATTAGACTTTAAAGTAACATCTATGATAAATATTTAGAAACTGGTCGGAGTTTGTATATTCTCCCCGTGCTTGCGTGGGTTTCCTCTGGGTACTCTGGTTTCCTCCCACAATCCAAAAATATACTGGTAGGTTAATTGGCTTCCAAAAAATTAACCCTAGAATGTCTGTTTGTGCGTGTACATGTGGTAGGGGATATAGATTGTAAGCTGCACTGGGGAAGGAACTGATGTGAATGGTCAAATATTCTCTGTAAAGCGCTGCGTAATCTGTGTGCACTATATAAGAAACTGCTTATAAATAAATAAATAAGAAATATGTTGCTTATAACAATATAATTACTCAATGTACTGCAATCATTTCAGTTTGTTTCCGATGGGTAAGACTGTTAAGTCCATCACACTCAAATGCATGTAGTTTCCACTATGAAAGAATTTACTTACCTAAACTCCCTTTGGACCACATGTACTAAGCTTGAACAGTGATAAAATGGAGAGTGATAAATTACCAGACAATCAGCTACTAACTGTCATGTTACAGGATCAATTTGAAAGATAAGAGTGAGGAGCTGATTGGGTGGTGATTTATCACTCTTCATTTTATCACATTTCGAAGCTTAGTACATCTCACCCTATGGGCTATTTCACACACTCCGGCTCCTGCAGGACGTTGAAATCCCGCATGGCCAAAAGCCGTGCCGTGCAAAGTAGTTGTCAATGGACACTATTGTTTCCATTCACACGAATCAATTTCACCACCCCCCCGGGACAATTTTGCAGCCCCCCGGGACAATTTCGCCGCTGCCCCCCCGTTAAAAGACCTTCCCCCCCCCCCCGAGGAGCTGGCAGGGGGGGTCCGTGCGGTGCTGAGGTACCTGTAGTCAGGGAGAGCCTGCAGGTCCCTGCGGCGCTGAGTAAGATGTTGCCAGGGTCCCTGAAGTGAAGTGGAAATAACACGCTATCTCCGCCGCCCGGCAGCGCGGAAAGCGCTTCTAACTTTGAAAACACTGGCTGCACACTGATTGGCTGAGGTTCAGCCAATGCAAATTCAATACTACAGTTTGGAGGAGCATTTTACAAATTTTAGTAAATTTAGATGATACTAAAATAACTTGAAAAGTGTGTGTACACATAATATCAATAAATGGGTCCCTTAGGGCTATTTCACACGTTCCGGCTCCTGCCAGGCGGCGAAACCCCGCACGGCCAAGAAGCCCTGCTGCACTCAGAAGTTTTCAATGGCGGGGATGGCCACAGCCTTGCATCCATCCCTTCCAGTGGTGGGATTCGGCTGCAACCAGGCGGCCGGGTCGTGGCAGTCCCATGTGAATGGACACAATCGTGTCCATTAATAACTATTGTGTGCGGCACGGCATTTGGTCGTGCGGGGTTTCTCTGCCCAGCAGGAGCCGGAACATGTGAAATCACCCTTAATATTTTATATTCATTAACACTAATTAGCTTCACAAGTCATATTAATAGATTTTCCAATTGAAAAAACTTAGTTGCAGATTGATTTTTTCATATTTTTAGCAACTGATATTTAAGTCACAAAATGCTGTTAATTTTAATTATGTTCCTTAATGGGGATCTGTATATGGGATAATAGCCATTTTATACAAGCTGTTGGATTAGGAGGTGCATGGGCCTGGGGCTAAAAATTATCAATGGCCTATTTTAAGAGGTGTAGGAGCTGTGACCAGTACTGTGAGAGTGTGGCCAGTGCCATGTGGGTATAGGCATTCCCTATGCTATCAGAACCAATGTCTCAATACATATGAAAAATAGGAATTTGGATGAGTTTGTGGTGAAAACAGAAATACAATTTAAATATTTATGGTTGATGCTGACCATACTGTATGGTAAACTCTTCTGCTGGTGATCATCAAGTCGTCATGATGATGAGCCTACTATTATGTGGTGGTCTGGAGCGGTAGTCACCACCACCCCATTGTTAATTTGGGTCTGATTTTGTGATTATGTGGAGTTCGTTGAAAGTAAAGTTTGCTTTTCATACTGATTGAGGATGCTGGAAACAGATGACAATCAACTATTTGCTCCAAAATCCTGGAAATGGATGAAAATGATTGTTCAGTTAAATCAAACAAATTTAACCAATTTTTCTGAATGACTATTGTCTGTTTTATAGTTTTTGGGAACAAATGGTCGATTGTCCTTTGCCCCCATACAGTACATTGCCAGATTTTTTGAGATTGGATAAATCTTTAGGTGTGTACCCATCTTTACACTACGTGCTCAACAACTGATACACATTAGACATGATTGCATCAGCTGCATATGTTTCCAATTCACTGTAATGTGTTTTTTAAGGCCCCCATACACAGGGCTGAATTGTCGGACCAGTTTGCCCAGAGCACCCCTCCGGCAGCTCCCCGGGAGGCTCACATGCGATCTGGAACTGTATATGCCATTTTTAGAAGCAATAAATCGCATGCAGTTTATTGCATGTAATACTCCTGGGGAGATTCTGCAGTGGCAGGGGGCATACAGTGCAGTCCGGACAGCTGGTGTTGATGGAGGGGGGCGGGCAGTTTGTAGTGGCAGGCAGTGGGGTCCGTCCAAACAGCAGCGGCGACTGGGAGACTGGAGCTTGTAGTGGCATTTTGCTGGGTGGCGGAATGCGGCGGGATATTGTGAGATTACTGGCAGGACGTTGATTGGCAGAGACTCTACCAATCAACATCCGGTCAGCTAGCCGAACCCTGCTGCTCGCCCCTCACTGCACGATGAAGGAGGTCCCAGGGTGGGTGGTCAGACAGCCAGCAGGTCCAACCACCGGCTCGGGTCCGATGTGCATGGGACCGCACATCAGACCTGAGGGGACATCAAACTTGTTTTATTTGGTTCGAATTTATGGCCCAAATCGTCTCAGTGTATGGGCACCTTTAGAGAAATCCTGAACTGCTGCTAACAATATACTGTATGGGCCTGATTTATTATGGATAGTAAACGCAAAATCTTTCTCTAATGGCCAAAACCATGCTGCACTGCAGGTGGGGCAAATGTAAAATGTGCAGAGAGAATTATTTGGATGAGGTGTGCATGCGCACAGCATCTATTAACCGTTGTGACAGGTTGACTCCCAACTGTACCCCCACAGAAGGCCACATGTGGATGCCAGACAATCACAAAAAATCGTGACTGTTCCACGAAAATAGGGATAGTTAGGAGGTATGCTTAAGGGAGGCCTGAACAAACAATAACAATATATGTTGGCTAATTGCTGCATCACGTATGTATGTTTTTCCTGCTGCACTATTTAAAAAAGAAAATGACTAAATAAAGGAGATCTGAAATACAGCTATTATATGTATACCTGCAGAATAAATGAAGCTGAGAAAGGATTCTCATAAAGATTGCTTTTTATACAAGAATGTTATATATGTGAAAAAAGTTGCTTATGAATAACTTATGTATGATTGGAAACATCTGGATAATTACATAGAAGATTTAATTATATGTATTTGAGTAAGAGGCGTGGGCATCAAGCCTTCTAATAGAGATAATTAAGTATACTGCTCTATTTGAATATCCATATGGTCTAATATTGTTATGTGTGTGTGTGTGTATTTTAATCGCTATAATTGTAGGAGTATTTTGTCAGTTGATACTTTAATATCAACTATTAAAGCTTAAAAAAATAACCAGAATTTCACTGATTGCTTCTCTTTTTTCTTTTTTGGTATATACATTTTTTTTTTACAGTAGATAAACAGAAGGTCGCACTGGTAGGTGATTTGCCACCAGGTATTTGTTTTTTTTTTATTTTTTATTTTCATACACACAGATCTTAGTTATGATTTCCAATACAGTACAGCAAGTCTCAGCTTTCAATACCTACCTATACTTATTTACTATCCTTTCCTGCACAAATCTTATATTTGGGTTCAATGAATCTGTCAGACTTAAATTAAGATCAGGGTTCTCCCGGTCCCCGGAAAGAGGGTCAAACCATCCTACAAAAGCTCCTGGCTCCCTCGGCGGGGGGGGGGGGGGGGGGGGGGCTCGGGTCAAATGACGTGAATAGCGCAGTTTTAGCCCCGCCCACCACAGTGCAATGCCATAAAAAATGGCATTGCACGTCGGGGGGGGGGGTGGCTAAAACGACGCTATCGCTCTGGCCATGCCCCCAACAAGTAGCTGCCCGTGTAGCTACGCCCCCTCCCCACCCCTTTTCACTCCCAGCACCCCCCCCCCCTTGAGCTGGCTGCCCTCTCCCAGAAAGGGCAGCCAGAAAGTCGGCAAGTATGATTAAGATTAATACATTTCTGTAGTTTATAGTGAATATTTCCATTATAATGGCAACATTATGCAAATGTGTCAATTTAATGCATTAGCCATCCCTAGCCCTTAAAAATATTTAAGTGATTTACTGTATCGTGTTAATGATTATTAACAGTATATATACAATTGTTTTATGCTCCTTATATCTAATGCCTTCTGTATTTTACATTTTGATTTCTGTTAAAAATAAGTATTAGTAAGTACTAATAAAAAACACAGCAGCCAACGGAATTAAAATACATACCTTCGCATAAAAAGGACACAAAAATATCAAGTAATGAAAATATGAAAAGAAATTCCTTGTAAAAAGAAGACTAGTTAATCGCACTTTTGAGTTTGAGTGCAGAAAGACATTGTGCAATTTGTGTTCAAAATATGTCATTTGGATCTGTATTTTAAAAAGATTTCATAATGTAGCACAAATAGTTACCTTCTCCATTGATTTGCCAAATTGATATTTTCAGGACACGAAAGCTGGTTTTCTTTACACAGAAAAGGTGTCTGCAGTCATCCTATGGCTAAACATTATCGTAATACAGTCGTCTTTTTATGGTTGTGTTGTTTGTAAGTAAATTGTGAATACTGTCCACTGAGTATAATTAAATTTTATAAATATACATTACACAATATAATCTAATGTTTATATTCTGTGATTAGTCCACATTCCCTGAAGTATGGGTCCAACAGCGCAACTGTGCCGTTCTGTAGCAAGAGGATTGTAATTTTTTGCTGTAAAACTTTTATGTTTATGTTTGTAGTAACAGAATCTTTAAAAGTTTCTTAGAAAATAATGGTTAGGATACAGTATTTCTTAGAAACATAGAAACATTTGAGTGCAGATAATAACCATTTGGCCCATATAGTCTGCCCCTTTTTTAACTATATAATTACTCTTAAAATGTATTTGATCCTTATCTCTTTGTAAGGAATCCTTATATCTATTCCATGCATATTTAAATTGTTCTACTGTGTTAGCTTCTACCACCTCTGATGGGGGCTATTCCACTTGTACACTACTCTCTTATTAGAAATGAAAGCCCATATATAATAATAGTGTTATTTAATTAGTAATATAACTCAAAGGGGTATAGTCAATGCATGTCAAAACAGCCGTCTTGCAGAAAAGACAGCAGTTTTCGACATGAAAAGATCGAAGGGGTTCCGATCTATTCAATGCTAGCTGGGGGTTTTTGGCAGGTCAAAATGTTTCAACCTGCCGAAATCCAGGTTGATTGACGGAATAGCCACTAATCCACCCGATTTTGATGGAAACACAGCCAAAACTGAAAGGTTTTGGCTGTGTTTCCGTCAATCTCAATTGGACTAAAAAAAAGCCAGATTGAGGCAAGGAGGATGGCAGCAGGTGAGCAGCAGCAGCTTACACAGCACTGTCCTCCTGTCCACCGCCTGCAACCTCCTGCCACCGCCAGCAGCCTCCCACCACCTTGCGTACCCACTCACTGCCAGGCCGGATAAGAGCAGCTCACCCGGCACCGTTCAGGCACTGTCCCGGCTCAGGCTGCCTCCCGCTGCATCCCTCTGCTGTGCTCACCCGGTCCCCGAGCCGGCCGGGTGAACATCAATTTAGCGGCCAAATCTGACGTCAGATTTGGCCGCAAAATTGAATAATGGATGCCGGATCCTTTCTGGCAAAAGAATTTTGGAATGGATCCGACACCAAATGAACATAAACCAAAGTGCTTTACATTTGCCTTTACAGCACCATAAACCTTAACAGTGGATATTAGTGAAGTGCTTGAGAGTACAGGAATGCCTTGAGTCTATTTTTGAAGGTATCTACAATGGCGGCCTTATGCACTGTGCGGAGAAGAGAGTTCTACAGAGTCAGAGCCACAAAGCTAAAAGCTCTTCCCATCAGATAATTTCAGGCAGATTTTAGGTACATTTAATAGTCCATCATCTGCAGGGGGTAATCAAGAGCGTTCAAAAGGAATCATAAGCTGCTTTAAATTCCTTGAGCTCTGGTCATGAAGGGCTTGGAAAGTCATTAAGCCAATCTTAAAAACTATTTGCCAGTAAAGGGAGTAGAGAATGGGTGTTATGTTTTGGTCGCGAGGCTGGCAGATCTATTATTTTGTGACCGATTAACTATATTTCATCACATTGTTTATGAATCTGTTTATCAAAAATGATATTAAAATGGCAGGTTCTATATAGAGACCTCATTTAGCTAGGTTCCACTATCCAATGTTATCCTTAATGAATTGCAAATAAATGGACAGGCACATTTGAGTGATAAAATGAGTGATCCATTGGTAATTAGTCTTGTTATGCAAAATAGTAATATAATTGATGGAAAAATTATCAATATGATCGAGAAAATGTTTACAGTTTGAATGCCCTATTCAATGCCCTGTTATGAAGAACAACAGAAGTTACAGATGGAGCCGCTCTCATTAAAGTGGCTCCTGGCAATTCTATAACCATCTGCCATTCCCCACCAGCCGCCAGCAGCCAGCCGTCCAGTTGCGGCAAAAATGTGGATCAAATCTCCCTATCGTAGGGCAATTTCTCACCCTAAACCCTCTGGGTATTTCTTTATGCCAAAATTCCCTCCATAATAATCTCTTTTAGCGATTATTATCGCATAAAGAAAATACCCAGAGGGTTTAGGGTGAGAAATTTCCCTAGGGAGATATGATCCAAATTTTTAATTTGTCATCTTTAGAGTTGTCTCAAAGTGAAATCAATCTCTTATCAAAGGTCTTGTCGTTCATTTCAACAATTGGACCTAATGAGTTAAATTGGAAGATTGAAAAACATCAACTCCAAAGGCATTTAAAATTGAAAGAACAGGGGGCGTGGCCTGGTCGTGGAGGAAACAGGACGCTTGTGAACTGGGCTCCCTCTACAACAAACTTAAAGCCTCACTTTTAAGCCCCCTTAATCACCTGCGTCCTCTCCTACCCCGTACATACCTGGCGGGGGACCCTCCGCACCGGCACAGAACACCAGCCGGAGCCGCAGGACAGTGCCCTCAGCCCCTGTAGATTGGGGCCTACTGCCGGTTCCGAGCCGCGGCCTCGATTTATGCAGGCACTCGGCGGCTGGGCTCCACGGCCGGATTGCGGCCAAAAGCAGTGCCCCGGACCCGCTGGCGGATCGGGAGACAGGTCCTGAGGTAGCCAGACCCTCTCCGCATCCAGCGCTACCCTCCCCCCCTCACAAAGTGACCCTGGGATCAAAGGGAGCGGGTGTAAACCTGCAGCTTCCAGCCACATAACACCCGGCGGCCATCTTGGATCCTGGAAGCTGCCCAGATTGCAGCTAATCACAGAGCCCCGCATTTGTGGTTATTACCACTGCCTCCCAGGTCTGTCATTATATACAGACCCCCTGTGTGACCTCTCCCCTGCCCTCCCTCCGGTGCCTAACCCCTCTAATTCAAAGAGCCAGCAATATAAGCTGAAGTGGGGACAATTCCTCTCCTCCCCTGGGGCTCCCTCTCAATACCCTAAGCACGCCACCTGTTCTGAATCACCCAGATTGCCTCGCCACATTGTACCCATCCGGTGACACAGGGCAGCGGAGCCGGGGGACACTCCAGGAGTCCCTGCGGGTTGCGGCCCTCTCACCGAAGTGAAGTCGGGGCCCCAATTCCCGCACTCCCCAGCAACACCCCTCCAGGAGGAGGATCGCGCCGCTGAAAAATACAGAGACCCGGCGGGGACCTCAGCCGGTAGACGCAGACCTCCGACAAGTGTCCAGACTCCAGCGGCTTCCCCGTCCTCCTGCTCGAGATTGCCGCAAACACCTCTAGAGGCCCCCACGTGGAGAGGCTTCCCTTTCTGTAAAGAGGGCAGTCATCTTGCCTCAGAGCCGCAACACCGTCTGTGCATCTTCTCCACTCGCTGACATCCTCTTGACACTACGGCTGGGACCCCAACTACTGCTTACAGCCTTTCCACCTCTGGTACGTCAAGTCATATACCTGCCTTCTACCAGGAGCGCTGCTGGTCAGGCTCCCTCTCCATTCATAAGGCCTCACAGCTCACCTCCCCCCCCTGCCCTTACTTGAACAGGGTCCTCTATTCATTAGTAAGTCAGCAACAGCCTTGCCAAGCAGCCTCATAGCCAAGGAGTGGCTATTCCTGAAGCGTATACGCATCTTCCACCCCTGTGTCTCTATTGACCTATCTAATCATCCACACAAACAACGACATATAATGTCGTCTTAAAACTCACCCTCCACCCCCCTGGGTGCTTCTAACCATCGACACCAAGCCTCCACAAATACCACCTGCCGAACCTTTCCACCATAGACTCTACACCTCTCCCTTCCTAAGAGGACCCAGTTGAAGAACTATTTAAACACATAGATCTGCCTAGGCTCCCTTCACATGCGGAGATCGGCCGCCAAAACACCTAAAAAAGGAGGCTCTGACATCTCTCAACACTTCACCAGAGCTAACAAAGCGAACTTACAGGAAGACTCCCTTCCCCCCCTCACTGAAACCATTGACAGGAAAGGTTCGTCATCCCCCTCCCCTTCTACCAAAGAAGACATCCTAGCGCTCCGCTCCCTCATCACCGACCTCAAAGACTCGCTAGAAACCAAACTAGATAAAGCGGTTGCCTCCATTAAATCAGATATATCTTCTCTAGCTGCAAGAACCTCCAAGCTAGAGTCTCGTCAAGACGGCCTCCAAAAGTCCTTAAACGACACAGGCAGAGACCTAGACCATATAATTTCTGAACTAAACGACCTCCGCACCAAAAATGAAGACCTCGAAAACAGGGAACGCAGAAATAATATCCGCATACGAAACATCCCCGAATCTATCTCTCAAGAAAGTCTGGAACCCTATCTCCACAGTCTCTTCTCCTCCTTGTCCCTGGATATTGGACCTCGGAAACTGCCTCTGGAGAGGGCACACCGAGCACTTCGACCAAAACCCCGAGACGGTGACCCACCTCGTGATGTAGTTATTCGATTCCTAAGCTTCAAAGACAAGGAACTCGTCCTTTCAGCAACCAGAGGGAATAAACCCATCGTCTACGAGGCCTCCAAACTCCAATTCTATCAAGACCTCGCCCTTCTCACGCTTGCCAAAAGGAGAGACTTCCGAGACCTCACAGTCGCCCTCCGCGAGAAAGGCATTCGCTACCGATGGGGATTCCCCTTTAAACTCATTGTGGACCTTAACGGTAAGACTGTTCTCATTAGAGATATGCGCGAATGCAAAGACTTACTATCTCACCTAGAAGAGTCCACTCACTCTCCAGATGGTGTCGTACCACCACGCTAGGAGTGAAATCCCCTTACATTTCAGCTCTGGACTGCCCTTTCGGGCCTTAGTTTCGTTTAAACTTACCCCCATATACTCTCTGTTTAATGAGTTCACCACAGCTTGTTAATACAACCAGCTCAGTACCTCACTTAGACCACCTGTTATACTACCAACTGTTTAGGTTGTTGTTATTATATCTAACTGTTTTAGAGACCGATGTGGTGACTGGTGCGGGCTGGGGCGGGGCCTCGGTGCCTATGAATATTGAAACCCCTTGTTGCCAACCTACTCACTCATATAGCCAACTATGGAGGAGACAGGTGCCGCAGGCCGCCTGTGCCCCCCACCTCCCACTTTGGGCCTCTGTCACCTTCTAATGTTTTTTCTGCCAGTTGTTTAAATTGTTGATGTTTTACAATGCCTATTTCTCTTTGCACCCAGGGGCCGTGGCCCCCCATGCTCACATACCTACCCAATCTCCCCTTCTCACATTGCCTTCTTCCCTTTCACTTCCCCTGAGGTAACCCCTTCCACAAGGTTTTTCACCTCCTTCGGACACTTCTGTCCCAAACACTGAGTACCCTCCTCCCTTTATTGAGGACTCGTACCCAGTCCCACCTTCCTCCTCCCCCTAACACACCCCACCCCACCCCACAACATCTTTTGCTCTACTCCCGGACTATCTGCGCAGTCCCTCCCCCGGCTCTATTGGACCCCCCCTTTTCCCTCTTTCACCCTCTTCCCTAAACTCCCTACTCAGCCTCCTTTTAACCCTCACTATTCTCCTTTTTATCTTCTCCCCTTCCCCCTCTCTAAATAAAAATGCCACTAACCATATCCTCCATGAACGTTAGGGGTCTAAACACCTCTCAAAACTAACTCTCTTATTCCGCACCATCCAGTCCTTGAAGGCGGATATAATATTAGTCCAAGAAACGCATTTTAGGGAGCCCGGGCACCCCACCCTCCACTCCAGACACTTCTCCACTGTGTTATACTCCTCCACTACGACCAAACACAATGGTGTTGCCATCCTAATCCATAACAGACTGCCCTTTACACTGCAATCTGTGTTCAAGGACACAGACGGCAGATACATTATCGTGAATGGTCGACTGGGCTCCACGGAAGTTACTCTTGCCAACGTTTACGCTCCCAACACAGGCCAACAACGTTTCTTTAAAAAATTCTTCAATACTCTACACAAAAAAAAAAAGGGCTACCTACTGTATTCTTAGGCGGCGATTTCAACTGTGTTCTGGACCCAAACCTTGACAAGTCCCATCCCCCCACTCGATCAGATCCCCTAGCCCGTGCCCTGGCAAAGCACATTAAAGAGACAAACCTCACCGGCACTTGGCGCGCTGTAAACTCAACATCTAGAGATTACACTTATTTCTCCCCCCCTCACCACTCACACTCACGAATTGATTTCGTTTTTTTGTTGCCCTATGGCCTCTTCCCATCTGGTTGACTCTTCCATTATCCCTAATTCCTGGTCGGACCATTCCTTCCTCACCTCATCCTTTAACCTCCTAGACACATCGGCATCCAAACCTTCTTGGCGCCTCAACGAAACCCTTTTAAAGATCCCAAACTTCCAAACCAAGATAAAAGCGGCCTTGCTTGAATACTTCTCCCTTAATACTAACGATCAGGGTTGCACTCCGCTTGTTTGGGAAGCACACAAATCGGTAATCCGTGGCCATATTATTAGCTACGCCTCTCACAGAAATAAAGATCAGAAACAAAAACTTCAATCTCTACTAGAACAAGTCTCACTCTTGGATTCCCGTCATAAACGCTCCCCGACCGATGACAACTACAGGCAACTCACTGAGGCAAAAACCGCTCTAAATGCAATTCTTTCAGAGAAAATCGAAAAGTCACTCCGCTGGGTGAATCAGCGTTTCTATGAAAAAAGTAATAAAGCTGACGTCCTACTAGCCAACCAACTAAAAGCCCGTAAAGCTCGCTCGGCCATCCCATCTCTTAAAAACTCATCAGGCACTACGTGCTATCACCCTACCGACATCAATACTAAATTTAAAGAATTCTACAAACAACTATATAATTCTCCTACCCCCCCTCCTCCTCCACATTGTCATCACCATCCGAATATCTGTCCTCCTGTAGTCTCCCCGAGATCGACCCTAACACCTCTAGTACACTGTGCCGCCCCATCTCCCCGGACGAGATCACGGCTGCTCTCAAATCTCAAAAACCCTCCAAAGCACCAGGACCCGACGGATTCACCTTTTCATACTACAAAACTTTCCAACAAACCCTCATTCCTCACCTTTCCTCCACCTTTAATCGTATTCTAAATGGTGAATTCTTCCACCCAGACACCACCAGAGCCGTGATAACTGTTATACCGAAATCTGGCAAAGACCCACAGTTGGTCTCAAACTACCGCCCAATTTCACTCCTAAATACAGATCTGAAACTCTTTGCCAAAATTATAGCTAATAGACTCAATCCCATTCTCCCCTCCCTCATCCACCCTGATCAAGTAGGCTTTGTCCCAACAAGGCAAGCTCTTGACAATACCAGAAGAACCATAAACCTGATCCACCATGCAAATACTCTAAAGCTCCCCTCCCTACTACTAGCCTTAGATGCAGAAAAGGCCTTTGATCGGGTCTCCTGGTCTTTTCTAAATCACACCCTACGTAGGTTTGGTTTTCAGGGACAATTCCTACAGGCCATTCAAGCCCTGTACCACAACCCTTCCACATCAATCTCAGCGGGAGGTATAACCTCTGATTCATTTAGCATTTCAAATGGGACCAGACAGGGCTGCCCATTATCCCTTCTTATTTTCGCACTAATCATAGAGCCCCTGGCCAGCCGGATTAGAACTAACCCCGACATTTCAGGTATCTCGGTTGGCAACTCCAACTATAAAATTTCCCTTTTCGCCGATGATGTCCTCCTTACCCTAACAAACCCCTCTATATCTCTCCCCAACCTTTTCCAGGAATTATCCCTATATGGCCACTTCTCAGGGTATAAAATCAACAATGACAAGTCTGAAGCGCTTCCCCTCCACATCCCTAAAACCACCCTTGACCTTCAATCCAACTTCGCTTTCTCCTGGCGTAGAGATTCTATAAAATATTTAGGCATCCACTTGACGAAAACCTATTCTAGTCTATATAAATTTAATTTCCCCCCTCTCTTCCGGGCTATCACACAGGACCTTAACCGATGGAGTAAACTCATAATTTCCTGGACAGGCCGCATAAATGTCATAAAAATGTCTGTGCTCCCAAAGCTTCTATATCTCTTCCAGACTCTCCCCATTGCTGTCCCCAAAAGAATCCTCTCCTCCCTCCAAACCTCGTATTGTAAATTTGTATGGAACAACAAGAAACCCTGCATACGCCGAAATATCCTCTCTAAGAGTCCATTCACAGGTGGCCTGGGCCTACCCCTTCTCTCTAAATACTATCACGCGTCTAGGCTCAGTCAACTAGTTGCTTGGCATTCTCCCCGCGACGTAAAAAGATGGGTTGACCTGGAATCCGATCTTGCAAAAGTGCTTTCTATCTCTTATCTACCCTGGGTTCCGCGCCAAAACAGACCTGCCACAGCTCTAGCTATACCCACAATCTCCCTCACCCTCTCTCTCTGGGACTCGCTTGCCACCAAACTCTCACTCACCTCATACCCCTCCCCCCTAACACCTCTCTGGCAACACCCATCCTTTCCCCCCGGTCAATCCCTACACATGGCCTCCACGTGGTCCTCAGCAGGTATAACTCGCTTCAGGCACATTTATGACAAGAATGCGTTGCTCTCCTTCGCCGATCTCCAGGAAAAATATCACCTCCCCCATTCCCTCTTCTACCAGTTCCTTCAAATCCAGAGCTTTATCACCTCATCTCTCTCGGGGACAGATTCTCTCCGAAACCCCACACCAATAGAAAGTGTTTGCGCCCAAAGACCTATGGATAAAGGCATCATTTCACATCTATACCACTTTGTCCTTACGCCAGACAGCCCCCCTCTAGAAACTCATGAAATAGCCTGGGAAACAGATCTTGGAACATCTCTAGGAGAAGATGCCTGGAAAGAGATCCGTCTAGCTATCTCTAAGTGCTCCATCAGCGTAGCGATTAAGGAAACCTCATATAAAATCTATACCCGGTGGTATCTAGTCCCAACACGCCTTCACTCTATATACCCGTCTGTCCCCAACTCATGTTGGCGACAATGCGGCTGCGAAGGAACCTTCTTCCACATTTGGTGGACTTGCCCACGTATTAGACCCTTTTGGAATATAGTCCAATCAGTCATAAACTCAACTGTACCAGACTGCCCCCCATTAACACCCTCCACAATGCTTTTGTGCGCCCCAGTTGGCCAGCTACCCATCTCTTCCAATAAATTGATTCTCCACATCACTTGTGCTGCCAAGCTCCAGATCGCCAGAGCTTGGAAAAATCCTGCTCCCCCATTGTATCAAGAATTATTAAACCGAATCTGGTTTGTCTCCAAAATGGAATATATTACCAGCCTCCAAAATAACACAGTGGAGAGGTTCCACAAGGTGTGGGCACCCTGGTATTCTTCAAGAAACCTCCCCCTCCCAGGACTAGCCTGAACTCAATTGCAACCGTACCTTCTTCTAGCTGCCCGATCTACTACCACCTGGCCCTTCCCCACCTCTCATATCTCCACTCTTAACTTACTCATTCGTATCTTTAAATCTCACTTCAGTCTTTCGCTCCTTTCAAGATATCCCCCTAACGTCTCCTCTACATACTCCTCCCCTCCCCCTCCTTAACCTCCCACTCCTTAACCTACCATCCCATCCCCTCATTCAGCATAAACCTTTCCTCATCACACTCCTCCATTCCCCCCCCCCCCCAACATACATACTATCACTCCTCTCCTCCCCCCTGCTCTTCTCTCCCCATTTTTGCTTACTTCAGTACATCCTCATCCGGGACTTCGACTGACAGCAGATCTGTTACATCATCCCCTACAAAATACCTGCTTATTCGCTGACTCTGTAATCGATGTACTTGATTTTGTTATGCCTCTCACCCTTCAATAAAATGTTTGAACAATAAAATTGAAAGAACATTTTGCCAACAAGGAGAACAGTAAGATTGTACCCATTGTGGACCAAAGTATACCTGATAAATTAAAGGCTCTACTGAGTAAATCCCTGTTTGATCCAATAACACGAGCATCAAAACATTTATTAGATGTTTGAATGAGGAGGTACGCGCCTCTTGGGAAGAGACCCAGCCCTGCAGTCACAATTGCACTAAAGAAAAAATGAAAACTCTTAAAGCATTAGCTGATAATGAGCAATTGTTAATCTGTCCAGTGGACAAGGGGGTGCTATAGTGCTGCAGAATCTAATGGCCTATCGCTTAGAGAAGCGCGACAATTGGATGAACCTGAAGTTTATTGTAAACTTCAGGGAGACCCTACTAAAATCTTTAAACAGGAATTAAAAGTGGTGTTGGATAGAGCATTGGCAGATAACTTTATTAATGCTGAAATTTACCAAATTTTGTTACCTACCCACCCAAAAATTCCACTATTGTATACATTGCCTAAAATACATAAGGGTCTAAGCCCTCCCCCAGGGAGAACAATCGTGGCAGCTAGAGACTCTCTTTTTCAGCCTAGTGCTATTTTTCTAGATAGTATTCTCCAACCCCTCATCCAACAGCACCCTCACTTTTTATTGGACACAACTATGTTTCATAAAAATACTACGGTCGGTTGGTACCTTAAAGTACAGAGACTTGGCTGGTGACTGCAGATGTCACCAGTCTCTATGCTGCAATTCCTAATGAATTAGGTTTGACTGCTGTATGTAAATGGTTGTCCAAGGATGAATCTGTTGATAGACGGTTTATTGACTTTCTGGTGGAAGTACTGGAACTGATTCTGACCAAGAATTTTTTCATGTTTGATGGTCATTTCTTTTTGCAAACGAGGGAGTGTGCCATGGGCTCATCGGTCGCCCCCTCATATGCTAACACTTTTATGTTTGATGTAGAGGAGGACTTATTTTTTTCAGATCCAGCTATTTCTTCTCAAACATGTCTGTTTACGACATATATAGATGATTTTTGCATAATATTGAGTGGCCCAATTGAGCCTCCTGTTTCTTTGTTTGAAACAAACAATTCTACTAGTTCTATTAAATTTACCTTTAAGTACAGTAAGGAAATGATGGACTTTCTTGATGTCAGGATCAGTATCCAGGATGGTGTAATTAATACCACAGTCTACTCTAAAGAGACACATCGTAACACGTTCCTACATTGGAACAGTTGCCACCCTAAGAGTCTTAAGTATGGACTCCCATATTCGCATATGTTCAGGATAATGAGAATTAACAGTAATCCTCTGGTAGCATCTGAACAGATTGACATTGTTATAGATACATTTCTGGAGAGAGGTTATGTATTGGAGAACCTGTTGACATCAGAGAGAAAGGTCCTACTTATGGAAGGGGAAGAGCTTTTGAAAGCACAAATTAAACCTAAACACTCCAACGTTCTACCATGGGTCACTCGGTTTACAACGGCTTCATCCGAGGTTAACAACATTTCTAGAAAACTGTGGCCACTTGTGAAATACAATAAGGACTTGGATCTACAGGACACAGAATTGATGGCATATTACTCTAGATCCAAAAACTTATGGGATATATTGGTGAAAACCTATATCACTGGAAAAGGTAAAGAACCTTCAAAAAACTTTTTGGCAGCCAAAAACTGTTTTCATTGTGGTTGTACAACATGTAAATTCTTAATTCCTGGTGATATCTTCAATCATCCCCTTAAAGGTAACAAATTAATTATACAACATCATCTCACTTGTGAGAATACTCATGTAATATATCAAATGATCTGCCCTTGTGTCCTCACATACTGTATATGGGGAAAACACAAAGGAAATTTAAGGAGAGAATGGTGGGGCATCACTCTTCCATTCGGCAAGCATAGATTGTTGGTAAGAGTGAGTAACCGGTGGCCTGCCATTTTGTAGAATGTAAACACAATTTATATACAGTAGTTTATGATTGACTGGGTACCCCCTTTGAAGAGAGGTGGGGATTGGGGTGCTATTATCCTTAGGAAGGAAGCCAGGGGCGGATTGGCCCACCGGGAAACCGGGCCATTTCCCGGTGGGCCGCGCTCATTACCAGTATTAAGGGGCCGCACAACCCCCGGCTGGGCCGCGGCCGCAGCATTTTGCCAAACACAAAGATGGCCGCCGCCAGCCTCAGCTGTCACCAAAGTCAAAATGGCCGCGGGAGGGCTGGTGCGCATGCGCGGCCGCACGCAGCTGCTCCCTCGGTCCTGACTCCTGAGGATGGCTGTGGGCTGCCCCCTGTGAGCGCATGATCTGATCCCCAGCAGGCAGCAGCACACAGGGGATCAGATGAACAGGATGGGCGGCGCTGGCTGCGGGGCTGGCTGAGGCACTGAATGAGGTATAATAGCCTATAATAAATGTGTATATATATATATATATATATATATATATACACACATATATATACCTATAGGTATATATATATATATATATATATATATATATATATATATATATAGAAGCAGGGGGTTAGCACTCCAATGAGCCCAAGCGTATTTGCAAGCTTGATAAGTAAATATCTTGTAGTTCCGGTGCCTTCCAAGTCTGGGAGAGCCAGCGGGGATCTCTCGGTGCAATATCGGAGGTGTGGGGCGGCGGCACTCAGATGAGAAAAAATACACGAGCAGGCGGTATTAAAACCAACGTTTCAAAACCCGAAGGTTTTTTTATCAAGGTGTAGCGTGAGAACAACTTACAGACATGAGTGTTCTTACCTAAATAGGGACAGGCTCCCTCCGTGTTCCACGTCGGCGCCGGCCGGGGGAGGCGCCGGGTGATGACGTCATCTCCCCTCAGCACGCTTGCCGGGGGCACGTCAGGGGCCCGTCAGTGTGAACAATGGTAGTCATGGAAATGACGTGTTACTGTAAACAAAAACGTGCATAATGAATATAGTGAATACAAACCAAAATGTAAAAAACAAAACGTGCAAGTACAGCAATTCGTCATCACAATGCATTAAAGGGGTACCAGTGCTAATACAGTGTTAAAAAATAATAAAGAAGTGTAACTGCGATTTAACTGGAAAATACTCATAAGGTATATAAATATGGTTCTCTGTAAAACAAATTTATAATCAATGGTCAAACTCAGTTATCTATGAAGTTAACGTCAGTGTAGGAAATCCAGGGATTTAACAGCTATCTGCCATCAGATATATGACATAGGATCATATTAATAGAATGAATGCTTAGATCATGTATGGCTATTTTGTGTTTGAGTTTTCAGTAGACAGGTTAGCAACTAGATTCTGCATTAGCCGTTTGTTTACTATAGTTTAGGTTCCATCTATATATTTTCTGTGCATTGTGTAAGCTGATCACCATGTGGTAAAATTATCTATTTACTATTACATGCAGCGCTATAACTTTTCAGCCTTAGATGCATATGTCACTTTATTCTATGCTGCTTTGCTTGTGATATGCCTGTTATTAATGTTCTGCTTTGTATTTGTTTATCAGTCACTATGGTGATGGGACTTGCACGTAGCGCCGGCTGGCGCAATGTGATCACGTCATTCCGGCGGATTTCCGGCATTCGGACCGCTGGATACAGCGTCTGATACTGCACAGTGGTGGAGTATAAGTATGTTTTTGTGTATTGCTTATTTGAGCCTGACGAAAATTACATTAAAGTCATTGAAACGTTGCTGTTAACCCTGCCTGCCTGACGTGTGAAGTTCTTTATGGCTGAGAGTGCCGCGCCTCCCTCCCGATTCTCTCTTTCTCTCTCTCTCTCTCTATAGATATATATATATAGAGATATATATAGAGAGATATATATATATAGATATATATATCTATATATATATCTATGTATATATCTATATCTATCTATCTATCTATCTATCTATCTATCTATATATATATATATATATATATATATATATATATATACAGAGCTGTAGTCCGGCACACACAAACAAGCGCAGCAGCGCTGAAGATGTCGGTACTTTACCGGGTGCCCTCACTGGATAAGTTGATACAACAGTCTGGGGGGTGCGGCACTCTCGGCTGATGTTCCATGGACTCACTCTCAGTGAGTACTACCGTGCTAAAAAAATTCCGCGAGGACTGAGGGTAAAAAATGCCCCAACCCTTGGCAGAAAGGACCCTACTTTTTGTAGGAGATGGGTGGCAACCCTTAACAAATGCTCCTTCGATTTGATGCTCCTCATCATCGAATTTACAACAAAGGAGTGTGCAACTCTAAAGAGTAAAATCGACCAATTTGAAACCATACATAAAACCACATTGTCGGAAGACCCCTCAAACAATTGGTATGAGAAATTATCTGCCCAGCTGGTTAATTATAAGCGTGAATTGACCCGATTCAAAAAAAGAAAAACGCGAAAAAGTGGATGCAGATTACGACGCCAATACAGTCTACCAGTGGACGTCAACTCCCAAAGGTGAACGTCGCCCTTTTTTCCGACGACAGAGATATAGGGGTTATGTAACCTCTGAACAATCCACCGATAATCAATCCTCTAATAGCGAAACCGAGATGGGGGCGAGACGCGGTAAGGGCAGAGGTAGACGTCAACCGACTGGCCCTTTAGGTGTGACCACCCGCCTCCGAGAAGGCACCGCCGGTATAACAGAAGGGGGCACCAATGGGA
This sequence comes from Crinia signifera, assembly GCF_055691185.1. Taxonomy (NCBI): domain Eukaryota; kingdom Metazoa; phylum Chordata; class Amphibia; order Anura; family Myobatrachidae; genus Crinia; species Crinia signifera. The sequence goes on from NC_139217.1 coordinate 344,527,914, forward strand.
GAGGCAGGCAAGCTGGAGGAAAACCACCAACTATGGGGAGAACCTAGTTGTGAACCTGTCATCAGAACTATTGACGGAAGCGGAGATGAAGATTCTCTCGAAAGGCTTGTCTTTTGTGCCGACTTCACACATCGACACGTTGACATGGAAGGCCGAAAAGCATTCCCTCCATCGTCAATTAAAACTAAAAGAATTTTTTGCTAGAACTTCTAAATCTCCCACCATTGAAACGTCACCCCCTGACCTCCTTATTCCCCCTCAACTTAAAAAGCTGCAACCTCGTTCTAACTTTGATCCGCAGTCCTCAAACCCTTCTATAAAAACATTCATGAGACTGTTAGATCTCCAAGTTGATGATATGCTGACTCAGACTCCATCTACTCATTCCAATTTGTCTGCGACGGAACGGGACACTTTAAAGTCACTGGCTAATAATCAAAAATTGATATTTAGGCCAGCAGACAAAGGTGGTGCTTTGGTGGTTATGGATTATAACAAATATAAAAGTGAATTGGACTTGCAATTGTCGGACTCTTCTACATATTTGAAACTTGCACGTGACCCTACAACTGAATACAAAGCCTTACTCAGTCAGCTCCTGAAACGAGCGGTTGGCAATGGAACTATACAACAAGCACTTATGGATGCCCTTGTACCACAATTCCCGTTAGTGCCTGTTATTTATAGTATCCCGAAGATACACAAATGTATGGACAATCCACCGGGACGTCCAATCATTGCCGCAAGGCAGTCATTATCCCAGTGGACATCAGTGTATATTGACGCTATATTACAACCCTACATTATACGTCATCCGAGATACCTTCTTGATACTACTAGCCTCTTGCAGTTATTACAGACACTCACAGTCACTCAGACATTACAGTCCTTGGGGATGAGGTATGGCTTGTTACGTTAGATGTTAAGAGCCTCTATACTGTTATACCCCATGTCGCGGGTATAGAGGCTGTTGACTTATTTTTACGTGCTCAAGATGATTATGTGGGTCCAGACATTGCATTTTTGTTGTCATTGCTTGATTTTGTATTGACTAGAAATTATTTCATCCAGGACGGTGGGTTCTGGCTGCAGGTAAATGGCTGCTCTATGGGATCAAATGCAGCACCTGCGTATGCGAATATCTATATGTTCCTTATTGAGCAACGCATTTTCTTTGATGACCCTGTTGTTGCAGCCAGAATCCTCCTGTATCGACGCTTTATCGATGACCTGCTCATTATTTGGGCAGGTCCCATCGAAGATTTGATAGGGCTAATTGATGTTCATAATGCTAGTGTTAGCCCAGTCAAATTTACAATATCATTTGATCGCAATGTTATACATTTCTTAGATGTTGCTATTCACTTGAATGAGGGCCGCCTGTCCACTTCATTTTTCCAAAAGAAAACAGATAGGAATAATTTATTGCACGGTTCTAGTGCTCATCCAAAAAGCTTAATTAAGGGACTGCCGTACTCCCAGATGGTCCGCCTCAAGCGTATCATCTCAGAGCCGACTGAGTTTGAAAGCCAGATTGTGTTACTTATTGATAAATTCCTTGAAAGGGGTTATAAATTAAGTGACCTTAAAAATGCCAAACAACGTGTAGATCTGATCACCTGTGATGAACTGTTAAAACCTAAATCCACATCACAGTCCTCTCAAGAAATCATCCCATGGGTGACTAAATTTTCTAGTGCCAGCCCCATCATAAACAAGGTCTCCAAAAAACTATGGCCTATTGTTGCCTCTGACGGCGACATTAACATCAAAAATTCACGCTTAATGTCTTGTTACCAAAGGGCCCCAAATTTACGTGACCTGCTTGTTAAAGCTGATATATCAGCATTTAACCAACCGGTAAAACCACCTCCCCGTGGTTGTATTAGATGTACCTGTACTGTATGTGGTGGAATGATACCTGGCCCGGTGTTTTACCATCCTCACCGTGGCACTAAATACACTATCAGACACACACTTAGTTGTGAATCACGCTTCGTTGTATATCAACTTGTGTGTGTTGCGGCTTATCATATATTGGTAAGACCGAGAGGACATTCAAGGAGAGGATCACAACGCACAGATCTACTATCCGTGCAGCACTGGCTGGTGGCAAATGCGACCTCCCAGTGCTAAGCACTTTCTGGCCAAAAAACATCCTTTTTCCTCATTAAAATACCGCATGATAGATCATATCCCTGTAAATTTGCGTGGAGGTAATAGGGGTCTGCTTCTATTGAAATGTGAAACTCGGTGGATCCATAGATTGGACACCATTTCACCCCGAGGTCTCAATGAACACCTGGGCATTTCATGTCTAGGTAGAAAATAATAATTCCATTTATTATTTACTGATTTTTTTGCATGCGTTCTCTGACCTGATGATTAGTGTTCTTTGATGATAATTTATCAGCCTAAGAATTGTTTTATTTCATTTTGTCTTTTAGGTAGCTTTTTGATGTTGCCGTGCTTGCCATTTTTCAATATTGATCTGACTCCTCAGCTTGATCTTGTAACTAATGAGGAAGTTTAACTTGTAATTTAACGATAACTTTGTATAGTATAGTATTAATTGTGCATTAGCTGTTTATTTGTACCGCTGTCAGTATGTTTATATGTGTTTGTTTATTTGTTACCATGGTGATGGTTGCACGCAGCTCCACGGAGCTGACGTCATATTCCGGCGTCTTTGTATGCGCCGTATCTGATTAGCACGCTGGTGTATAAATAGATGTATGCAATGTTCTTCCCTTATGCCTGACGAAAATGTCCAATTAAAGGACATTGAAATGTTGCTTTAACGATTGGGGTACTGCTTCGTTCTTTCAGCCGAGAGTGCCGCACCCCCCAGACTGTTGTATATATATATATATATATATATATATATATATATATATATATATATATATATATATAGACCATATACCCCTTTAACTACGTGGGGGAGATCGGGGCTTGAAACTTATTCAGTGTGAAGCCAGGTGGATATTGAGATTGGGTACTGTAATGCCGGGTGGCTTAAATGAGCACTCTGGCATCAGTGCCCTTAAGGTGTCCATCCACGTTCCGATGCGGCGGGTGCGATGTGTGCTTTGAGATGCACGCTCCCGCAGCATCTCATCGCACAGTACAAAAAGTATGTACTTGCTTTTCATCGCACAAGGCATGCGATGCGTGCTATTTAAGCTCAAAACGCATGCTCGCATCGGGACGTGTATGGGCACCTTAAGTAATAGTTAAATATCAATGGGTAGATTTGTGCTTTTTCATGTAAATCTTCCTGGCAGTATGTAGTGGTTAGGGTTGGTTGTCCACCCATTGATGTGTGTGCAGTGACGAACTGTTTCTCTTCCTTCTTCCTTTTTGTTCAACCACAGATTTTTCATGTTCTTTTTTTGTTTTTTAATGATTTTTGTTTTTTCATGATTTTTGAGAAAAATGTGTATATTGCTGTGCGGCGGTTTACAGTATTGATTTTAAAACTATTATGCTGTAGGTTGTGCTCCTTGTCTGTGCTACTGCTGAGTCTTATCTAAAGTGTCATAAGTACTGTATATAGACTTCAGTGTTTCCAGTTCACTTTGCTAACATTAGCATTTTAACATATGTTCTGAATGTAGTGTGAGCGGGTAACCATGGTGATGCTGTCCACCCAGGACGCACTACGTGGTCCCGTTGTTATTGCCTGACGTCAATGGGATGCGCACACTCCTGGAAGTGCGGTCTAGCCGGAGGTGTAGCGTCCACACGTCGTGTTATAAGGTATGTGTATTGTTAGTCTTTGTTTTAAGCCTGATGACAATGACCCTCTTGTTATGGTGCATAATGTGTTCTGTTGGGAGACCCCCTGTCACTCCCCCCCCCCTGTCTCTATCTCCCCAGCCCCACAGGCTGCAGTATAGATGCTGTACGCATGCGCCTATTCTGCAGCCTGAGGGGCTGGGGACATAGCCAGCAGCTCAGAGAGCCACTAGCCATGCCCCCACAGCGGCAAAAATTGGGTGTGACCTAGTTAAATAGGCCACACCTCCATATTGATAGGCCACACACCCCAAAAAAATTGGGCGCGCCTCCGGCGCCCAACAACAACGCCCCCCCCCCCCCCCCCATTGGGACTGCTTCTAAATATTTCCCGGGCTGCTTTTAGTTCCCAATACGCCCCTGAAGGAAGCAATGTGGATTAACAAACTTCAACGTATCCACCCTAAGTGAATCAATAAAAATTTACCTCTGGCATGTTTTATTAATCGTTATTTTTTGTGTTGACTAGTATATCATGATCTTTTTAGACTTTGGCTGTATGTATTATATTGTGCTATGTCCATACTTAACTGTGTAAATGCTCTATTAGGTATATTCTTTTTAGTATTTTTAGTATTTCTGGCTTTATTCTTTTCTTCTAGTTGTTTACACACCATTCAGGTTGTCATGGTAATAGTGACCGGTGCGGGATGGCGATGCAACGCTCCCTTGCTGCTATCCAGTGACCTCAGATATCCAGGCTGGCAGCACAGTGATGACGTTGGGTCCCCGTCGTCTGCTACTGGAAGCATCCTCCCAGTGGGGCGGCAACATTCACAGGGTGACAGGTTATAAGGTAAGAACTTTTTGCGCTTATTTGTTTATCTCCTGATGAAAATGAATACAGATTGAAACGTTGAGACGTCAAACTGTGTTTACTGACGTTTTTGCAAGTGCTACGAGTACCGTGTATGCTGTTCATTACCTGCTGGCCTACCACGCTCACCAGCCTTGCTTACCTGTTGGTTGTTCCTGACCCCGGATCATCCCGATTCTGCAGCGCAACCCAGCGTTTGTTCTACCGGTGGTGCCTTGGACACGGAGCGGACCTCACGAGTGAGCTGTATTTGCCTGATTTGGTTTTATCAAGCCGTATGGTAATCAGTCCACAGAGTTGTTTTTACAGGTACAAGCATTACTGTAAAGTACCGTGGAGTGCTGTTTCTCCTTTAGGTATAATAAAATCTCGTTTAATACACCAGGAAGTTCTCCTTCCCATTTCTTCTTGTTCCTCCCATATATATATATATATATATATATATATATATATATATATCCACGATTCGGACTGGCACTCTCTCCTCAATGATCAGTAGCCTCCGTGCCCTTGTAGAAATTTTGTAGGCAGATAGGGAATCCCAGCAAGCAGAACCCCAAACACGGCACTGGAAGGTCTTTGTAAATAAATGGACTTTTTATTTTCTCAACGTTTCGCGGGATTTAACCGCGTCGTCAGGTCTTGCTTGTTTCTCCTGACGACGCGGTTAAATCCCGCGAAACGTTGAGAAAATAAAAAGTCCATTTATTTACAAAGACCTTCCAGTGCCGTGTTTGGGGTTCTGCTTGCTGGGATTCCCTATCTGCCTATATATATATATATATATATATATATATATATATATATATATTCATTCTAAGCCTTGACAACGGATTAAAATTCGAAACGTTGGCATCCAGCTCATGCGTCTGTGACCCTTGTTTGCAAGTCTGTGTATGTGCCGCTAACCCCTCCACGTCTAATTTTATATATATAAGAACCAAAAGATTTCATATTCCAATCTGACTAAATATCAAAACAAGGCGGTTAATACATTAAAAGACAATACCGCTATTATAATACGACCTGCGGACAAAGGTGGAGCTGTTGTAATCCTCAATAGAACTGATTATATTAATGAAATTAATCGGCAATTATCAGACCATACCTGTTATAAACCCCTCACCTATGACCCCACCTATATCTACAAAAAAGAAGTTGATGCAATAATTAAACTGGGTTTGGGTAATGGATGGTTGGATGAAGCTACTGCTTCCTTTCTAACACAAGGATACCCTAGAATTCCAATCATGTACATATTGCCCAAAATTCATAAAACCTTAATACGTCCCCCCGGTAGACCCATTGTCTCTTCTTGCGGCTCTATTTGCCAGCCATTGTCACAGTATATTGACTTTTGGCTTCAAACCATAGTCCAAAATACAGCGTATTATTTAAAAGACACCACTGACTTCATCCTAAAATTAAAACAATTAGGAACATTACCTGAATCTACATTGTTGGGGATGCTCGACGTGTCGAGTTTGTACACCAATATAAGACATACCGAGGGTCTAGACGCAGTCAGGACCATTGTCTCCTCCAGTCCAGAATATAAAGGCCCCAATGTTAATTATCTGCTTTTGTTAATGGAAATTGTGTTGAACAAAAATTATTTTCTTTTTGAGAACTCTTTTTATTTACAAGTACAAGGGACTGCAATGAGGTCAAATATGGCCCCTGCATATGCAAATTTATTTATGCATGCATATGAAAAGCAAAATATTATTGGCAACACCCATTTTTCTCCTTACATCTTTTTTTATGTTAGGTTTATTGATGATTTGTTTTTGATCTGGACTGGGGGAGAGAGATTACTTACTGAGTTTGTAGACCATCTAAACTCTTTAGAATCTACCATCAGGTTTACCATGTCTTATAGTCAAGTGACCATGAATTTTCTTGATGTCTGTGTCTCTAATCATGAGGGCATATTGTCCACCAAACTATATAGAAAACCTACAGACAAGAATACGTTTCTTTTTGCAGATAGCTTCCATCCCATGCCCCTTAAAAGGTCTACCCATGTCCCAATTACTAAGGGTAGTTTGTATAACATCTTCCCCTAGTGATACTGCTGTAACACTTCAAGAAATGGGAGCCAGATTTAAAGAGAGGGGTTATTCAGATGTTGAAATAAATGAAGCTATCTCATATTGTCAAGAACTTACCCACTTACTCAATCTAGTGACAAGAGTGAGGATAATAGAGTTACTTTTGTGTCAACTTATTCTGTTGCATCTAAGAGAATCAGAGAGGTCATCTTGAGACACTGGCACATAATTCAAACAGATGACATATTGGGTCAGCAATGTCAGTCCAATCCTAGATTCTGTTACAAAAAAAGCAACAACCTTAAGAGCATCATAGCTGATTTGACCACTGTTAGAACCTCCAATTGGCTTACCCCCAAAACAGGGGCTTTCAGGTGTTCCAAATGTGTAAACTGTCAATTCATGTCAGTGGGAACACATTTTGTTGACCCATTGACATCAAATACTTATGCTATCAAATTTAAATTAAATTGTGACAGTAAATTTGTTATATATGCTATCCGTTGCCCATGCAACAAACTGTATATTGGTAAAACTATACGCACTCTTAAGGAAAGAATATGTTTACACCGATCCTCAATTAAAAAAGCCATGCAGAAGGTGGATACGGACACACCTCCGGTGGCCAAACATTTTGTACAGTATGGGCATACCCTTAAAGATTTCCGATTCCAACCAATTGATCACATCCCCCCACTCCGGAGGGGTGGTGATCGGGGTAAACTTTTATTGCAAAAAGAATGCTATTGGATTAACCAATTAACCTCTATGTCACCATTAGGCCTGAATGAGGAATATTTCCTCAATTGTTTTTTATGATCTTATTATTTTTTTCATGCTCTTTATTATCATGTATCGCTTTTTGATCCTTATATGACCAAGCTTGTTGTAAACCTGGTATATGTTGATTAACGCAGTAACCAATAGCTACACAGCAACATCTGTGATTGCATGTTATTTAATGAGCTGGACCCTGATCAGTGTACCACGATGTGGTGCCTGTTTGGTGGAGCCACTGCTCAGTTTCATTTTGGGTGCGCACTTTGAGACCTGGGGAGTGACTGCTGACGCTTAGTGTGTTTGTTGTCATTCACGTCAGGCTCTAGCGGCTAGTAACGCATCTCCATGGTGACGCGCACGCTGGTGGGCTGCTAACCTATCGTGTGTGCATCCCTGGTTGATGACGTTCTAGCATAGATAGTGTTTGGTCTCCATGGAGACCGCTGTGTGAGTGGCAGAAGCTACGTAACGCAGCGTGTCACGTGTGAGCCTTACACAACCCTACACCCTATCAGAATGTACAGGAAGTGATGCGCTAGTACTGGCGGAGGCCGGACTAGACGCACGCTGCCCATTACACACAAGTCAGCGATCACAGGTGAGTTCACTTATTGCATTTAAATTGTTATTGCGGTTACTATATATACCGGGTACTGTGGGTCAGTCAGGCATGCTCCTGACGACGGATAGACACTCCGAAACAGCTGTTGAGCAGACCTGACTTTGTCCCATTGTGAGCAGTACTATGATGTCTTGTATCCTGTCTCCTGTTAACCGGCTTGCATGCTGATAAGTATTTGGATGACTTGATCTTCTGTATTGGACTGTATGTACTGCCAATGGATATTTTTTTTTTACGTTTTTCATATAAAACAAAATCTTTTTTCAAATTGGTGTGCTTGGCTCTAATTATCCATCCATTACCACCCATATGCGGCCATGGCACCCAGAAGATGATCTCATTGTAAGGTGTGCGGATTCTCCAATTGCCTGTTTATATATATATATGGGCAGTACGGATGGTGTAATGGTTAGCATTACTGCCTCACAGCGCTGAGGTCATGGGTTCGATTCCCACCATGGCTCTAACTGTGTGGAGTTTGTATATTCTCCCCGTACTTGCGTGGGTTTACTCCGGGCACTCCGGTTTCCTCCCACAATCCAAAAATATACTGGTAGGTTAATTGGCTTCCAACAAAAATTAACCCTATAATGTCTGTGTGTGCATGTGGTAGGGAATATAGATTGTAAGCTCCACTGGGGCAGGGACTGATGTGAATGTTCAACTATACTCTGTAAAGCGCTGCGGAATCTGTATGCGCTATATAAGAAACTGTTAATAAATAAATAAATAAATATATATATATAGGATACAGGAATGAGGCATGAGGCGGCACTCTCGGATTTGCCAAAAACGTGTAAACGTGCTATTTATTGTCCGACATGTTTCGGGCAAGTGCTGCCCGTCCTCAGGGATCAACAACAGTAACAATGTGACATGCATAAATACTTCAACAGGATTCCTGTACCCTGTACTGGGACCTGCGGGTCCACAGTGGAAGGCACCGGGTCAGCACCCACAGGACCTCTATTTGGGAGTGCCGGCTACAAACACGCTATATATATATATATATATATATATATATATATATATACACACACAGAAGTATAAAGTAGCACTCTCAAAATTCATCAACATCAATGCTGGGGTGCCATTAGCCCAGGCCTTCACAGAGCGCACTCACCAGACCTCTTAAGGTTACAATGTCAAGATTTTCCTTCTCCAGTTTAAAATCAGACATAGTAGTCAATAAAATTTTCGGGTCCTAACACAACCCTTTTTCAAGACATGCAATCTGTCTGTGTTCCAGCAGCCAATAATACAGAGACCCTTTAGGCTCACCTTATACAGTGTATACACTGCCCACTTTCAATATCAACCAGCCAATCAGACATTAATATTGTTCCCCCACATGGGTGTTACCAGCTGAAGGTAATTAGTATGCTTACCTATGCATATATAAATGTCAGCATCAGGGCGCCAATACTAGCATGCATTCCGCCCATATTGGTGTGCGTTCCACTGAAGCAGAAGTCAGTACACTTCCTGCTTCCTCCCCTGTTCATAAACATCAGGGTGCCGATATTTAAGCTCATGCATTCCATTGAAGCGGTAGTCAATGCGCTTCCTGCTACGCTGGTGATACTCACACGCAGCCCAAGCAGCGTGCGCTGTAGCTGCTCGGGACCTGTATTCATTGCCCCGCCTATCAATAGGACTCAATGTCTCAGGGGGTTTAACTTCATCACGTCTGATTGACGTCAGAAATTTGTTCCACAGGATGGGAAATAACAAATCCCTCCGGCGTTTTAGCATAGAAATTACTGGATGATTTCATTATTAAACAGACATCCATGAGGGCAGGTGTGCATAATGTAAGGGCCAACCCTTTGGGTCACTGTTTCCTGTGAAGGAACTGATGGGGGTCGTATAAATATCTACAGCAAAACTCTGTTGACAACAGTGCTTTATCTTCTTCTCCGCTTTATCTCACTATCTCTTTCAATTTTTCCTCTCCGTACTCATGTACATTGCTATAGAAATTTTGTCGGCAAGTCTCCTAAATGTGTGCTTTTCCTTCGTTCGCTGCTTGACCTTACTATCCCATTTGATATTTTTTTCTCTGTGGTTAAATTTGATATGCCGGATCAGACGCAGTGTGTACATTTACCAGCTGATTACCCCATTGGGGCCAAAAGTTATCTAGTGTGTGCTTTTTCTTCTTCTCCGCTTAATCTTACTGTCCCTTTAACATTTTTTCCATGATGTATGATACTATGTAGTTGGTCTAGCAGATCGTGAGTTAATTCGGTCTCCCTTTTACCGGTGATCCTCCTAATGCATTTCCGCCCATTGTCAAACATACACGCCTGCTTTCTACACTTATATTGGGTAATGCATGGAATATAACTGCGCGCCTACCCAACATCCATTAGTCTGTGAGCATTGCCTCAAATATATACTATATATGGAGATAACATAATGAGCCTCCACTAATTTCTCATACCATACCCGCCTTCCTAAGCATCGGTTAGCTAACCCATCACCCCAGTATCCATTACTTTTAGTAGGATTTTAATACACTGCACTTTCACATTTTTGTATAAGTATGCTGGTCCCAACTGTACATTATACAGTATATAGTAAGTATGGTTCAAGTACAGGTTTAAACCCTCATCCCCACGCCCGGGGTTCCCTGACATCACCAGCACTTATACTGTATTGCGCCAATAGATGGGATCACATCTTAAGTAGTGTTCATCCACATTTGGCTTTCAAATACTCATGTTTTACTGTTTGCACTTGTGAAATGTATTAAATGTAAAATGTTTTGTAACAGGAGCCGCATTGTGCTGCGCCCCAGCACCGGCCGCCGGGGACCACGTCAACAGGAGGGTTCCCATAGCTACCCAGTAGCTTGTGTCCCACGAGGCACCCCCCCTCCCGGAAGTTCGGCAACTGGATAGACTTCCTGTCAGAGCACTTTCAGTAACAGACCCACCGGCAGCGGTGATGCGCCACAGACTGTTGCGACTCCTGACACGCTCACCCCTTTTAAAGGTAAGCACTGTGTTTGACTCTTGTTATCAACTACACCTTAAGAAAGGGGTTAAGCCCCGAAACGTTGGTCTTTGCTTCACAGATTTATTACAGCACGTTTTATATCAAGTCCTCGGAGTGCCAGCCTCTGTTTTTTCTGCATCTGTTTCACCCCAGGAAGGGCACTGGGTGGCTGTACTCGCAGGCAGAGTACTGGGCCGCACAAAGTCTATATATATATATATATATATATATATATATATATATATATATATATCACAACAATGGAGGGATGAAGCCCACTGAAACAGACTGATAGGGTTATCAACAATGAACAGTCCCAAAGTCCTTGAAGAAATCTATCTTCATAGAAAGTTCATAAAATTCTGTAAAATTTCACTTTGTATAGATAGATAGATGTTTTGTTACAGTTCTTCAACATTCTCACAGTAGCAAGTAATCCAACATGTTTTGTCAACATGTGACTTCATCAGGGGTTATTCTATGGAATGACAAAACAATATGAGTATATAACATAATCACAAGGCTTTAGGAAGACATTGTTATGACCATCAATAACTTAACATAAACTTTTTTTACATATGAAAACAAGGAGGTGAGGAAAGAAGATAAAGAAAATGTTATTATACAGCATGGTAGATTATTTCAGAAAAAAGAAGCAATGTACATGTAGCCAATGACTCTTATTATCATACCATTTTGGAATGTGGCTTAAGTTAAATATAGAGGTCTTTTCCTAGGCCAAAAGCGATATTCAAATATTTGGTATACAGCAATCAAATCTCTGATCTTGACTTTTTATAGTCAAACCAAAGGATGCTTTCAGTGTCAAAATTGTGGGGGTAACACTTAGATATTTTCATCACGTTTATATTTTTATTTCTCAACTCTTAATTTGGTTAAACTATATAAATAGGCAACTTTGTTGAGAACACTTGTAATTGAGTGAACACAGAGGGATTAGTAATATACTAACAGCTTTAAAAAAAATTGTTATAGAATTTTTGTTTAAGGATAGGGACCATATAACCCTGAACTGATGGTTTTGATCTGGAAGGTGCTTGAAATATCCCCCCTTAAGGCGAGAGAATATTACTTGATAGTTATATGAGGATTATAAGTGAAGGTTGCAGTTGTCTAATTGTTTGTTAGTTAAAGTGGGTAAATGTATGTGTACAGTATGAATTTTTATATTATTGCAAATGTGTCACTCACAGCTTGAAGTATGTTTGTTATAAGTTGTGTGTTAAAGTTACTGGATCAAAGTAAGGTATAATCAAAGTATAATCGCCTGTCCTCCGGGATATTATAAAAAAAAAATATATATATATATATATATATATATATATATATATACTTGGGAAGAAATGACTGGCACTCCAGGGTCTTGGTAAAAAAGCAGTGTATTCACAGCAGGTGATAAAACAACCAACGTTTCGGGGCGATGCCCCTTTGTCAAGGTGTGTGTGGTAACAAACAACAAGTGCAAGTGCTTACCTTTAAATAAGGGATGGTGAGATTGGGGCAGCGTGAAACGCTGTACGCCGTCTGCCGCTGCTGCGGGTATGGGGGCGGAAGTGACGTAGTCACTGCTGGCGCAGCCGGATGTATCACTATCCAGCGCTTGAAACGCAAGCTTCTGGGGTGGTCATGGTAACTGATTTCTGTGTAGAAAGCCAGGAATCGCAGGATCTCTAGGAGCCAGTGTCTTCTAGAGATCCTGCGATGCCTGTCTCTAGGAGACCCTGTGATTCCTTTCACTGGTTATATTTAGAGACTGTATGTACTGACCGGGGACAAACAGCTACCTTGGTCTCTGAACTAGCATCTCCCTTGGATTTAGAGATTTCTGCTTTTTATTCTGAGGCTGTTCATTATATTTCCGTTTGAACGGAGTGACATCGAACCGAAGTTATGTGTGAACACTAGTCAGTAAACCCTGACACTAGGACCTTACACACACCTGAATCAGTCGCATCAATCCATCACAGCGAACTCAACAACATATTCAATTTGTATAAGGAAGCTTAACGAGAGTGATTATCTATTCTCGCCCATATCGATTGGGTCATCGCCCCTGATGAAGTCCTAAGGGACGAAACGCGTCGGGCCGCAGATCTATATATGACACAAAAGAAAACCTTCAAACAGCGAAATGAAATTGCATTACTGGATTAACCATTAATAAATGCTTATTTGCTTTTATCTATTTTTCTGACTTATTATATGTGTAGTCCTGTAGTGGTATCTTTAGTGCACTTCTATTATTTTCCTCTATATATATATATATATATATATATATATATATATATATATATAGGAAAACTTTGGGAAGTCCGCACACCTTGCAGAGCTTATGTTGGGTGCCAGGTCCACATAGAAATATAAGAAAACTTGATATCCTGGGATATACAGAGGACAGCACTCCTTGGGTTTTAAAGTCCAATCAAGCACAATTTATTGCTGGTCAATAAAGTTTTTGAGCGTCAGACTTATATGCAAAAAATAATTCTTAATAAAGATAGTGAGGGTCACACATATAATCACCCATCCTTGCAGTTTTTAGGCAGTTGGCAGTCGACGGTACCGTTTCGGCTAAGCAGCCTTTCTCACAGACTGACCCAAGCATACTAACACTCAAACAGTGTTAAATAGGCACCATCACCTCACACAATGAGCTCACACAGCTGCTGCGTGTCTGCCATCAACCAATCACAATTAGATCAACCCAATAGCCGTAATGCCCGGAACTCTATATATGGAGTATAGTCTAATGAATGCAGAGTGCTGGCCGCTTCCCACACTGACGTGGACCTCATCTACCAATCACTGGTCACCCTGGATGCCACACACTCCAGACGTGTATGCGTATGGGTGCCGGACGACGAGAGTGAAACGCTGCGCTATGCGCGGCGTCACCCGCGTCATCTCTAGGCGCCGTCGACGTCAGGTCCCTGTAGGGGAGTCAGTGCTACACGTCATCTGCTGGCGCGATCCCGACTCATACCCTGGACCGCATCGTGAAACGCTCCGCCATCTTAGAGGTGGCAAGGGGACGTGACTTTGTGGGATAAGGATTGCGGTGGCCATCTTGAGGGAGTCATGGCTCCCGGCGCACTAGAACTGCAATGTGATAGATGAATCTCCAATATCTGGCAAAAATAGTGCTAAACATGGGCTAATCGCTGGAAAGGTTGATGGGTTCCACCACAGATAAGTTTCATGTGAAAAATCAAGAAAATTAAACCAATATATACATATTTACAATAGTCCGCATTTTCAGAGGGGACACAAGGCATAAGATTGACATTCGAGTCCCATAGAAACATGGTAATATTAGACAAATGATTTGTCGTTTTTAAAGCAGGGTGCCCAAAGGCTATGTATTCACAGATAAGCTGAGAGGGGGTATTCCTCATTTAGTCCCCTTGGGGATAAGGTGTCCAGCTTGCGTATCCACTGACACTCTCTTTGCAACAACATTTTGTGCCTATCGCCTCCTCTCCTTAATGGAGGTATATGGTCCACAATCATGAACTTAAAGTCCCGTAAGGAATGTCCAGCAGCCATAAAATGTCTCGCCACCGGGGGCGTATTGACGTCTACTCCACTGAGTGCTTTTTTAACCGAAGATCTGTGCATCCCTATCCTTTCTTTGGCCATCCTGATGGTCTTGCCAACATACAGTTTATTGCAGGGGCAGATGGTGACATAAATGATATATTTGGATTCGCAATTTAATCGATGGTAAATTGGGAAGGCTTGACCAGTGATGGGATGGGTGAATTGTGTGCCCGTGACCAGAGAGCTGCAGTTGGCACATTTTGTGCATTTAAAGGTGCCATTTTTTGAAGCCAACCAGCCACTGGTGGGTTTTGCTGGACTGATATCAGAGTATGATATCCTTTGTTTGAGATTACTGCTTCTTTTATAGCTGAAGAGTGGAGTATTAGTGCACTCTGCACCCAGCACTGGATCAGTGCTCATAATGTGCCAATGCCTTAAAACCGCAGATTTCAATAGATTCGAGTTGGTTGAATATGTAGTCGGAAACACAATTCGTTCTATTTGAGTTTCACTAGTTGATGCCCTCAAGAGGTCTTCACGATTGAGGGCCTCACATTTCTGCACCGCGGAATGTACTTCGTTTTTATCGTATCCACGGTCCAAAAATTTTTTGGCCATATCCTGAAGGTCCTTACGTAGGTCATCTCGATTAGAAGTGATTCTTGCCACCCGTATCAGTTGCGAAAAAGGTAACCCTCTTTTCAGAGGTTGGGGATGAAAGCTGTCATATGCAAGGAGAGTATTTTTGTCGGTTTTCTTCTTATATACTTTGGTACTGTATTGATCATCAATGGTAGTGATGGTCACGTCTAAGAAGTTGATAGTGACCGGATCGATGTTGCAAGTAAACCTTATAAGGTTTACTGTATGTTGGCAAGACCATCAGGATGGCCAAAGAAAGGATAGGGATGCACAGATCTTCGGTTAAAAAAGCACTCAGTGGAGTAGACGTCAATACGCCATCCCCAGCAAAGATGGACCGTGACCCATCTGTATATGTTACCTAGCCTGAGGACGGGATAATAAAAGTTCCCGAAACGTCGCAAACTAATGGCTACAGCCTATTGATTTATTGAAAAGGAGACAAGTCCCGAGCAGTGCGGCACTCTTGCCTACATATATGAAATATAATTGCCGGAACCCGGGCGGATGCTGTGGTGGGGAGTGTGCCAGCAGATCGTTATATATATATATATATATATATATATATATATATATATATATATATATATATATATATATATATATATATATATATATAGCCAAGCACACCGACAGCTGCAAAACGGACCTTTTCAAAATAAATATGCGGATGCTGAGCTTACAGCAACGTTTCAATGTTTATCTAACATTGGCCCTTATTCTGGTTGGTGCGGTAATGTCCGCGTGCGTTCGGTCCGCCGATGTTTTGTGTCTGCGCATGTGCAGAGGCGTCTCTGCGCATGTGCGAACGGAACGCACGTCCAAATTGCGCATGAAATGTGTACACTACGAACAGGGGGTGGAGAGGGGCGTGAAGGACTGTTTGGGCTCATTACCATATGTTTTCACCCTGCGTTTCATGGGCGGTCTGCGACCATCGAATGATGGGGGAGGTTCCCTGAGATGGAGGAGGTGTATTCATGAGAAATACACTTGCGGTCCGTTCGGACAGCTTCTTACCGCGTTCGGACGGAGTTTGCGATCCGTATGGAAGGTGGGGTTTAGGACGCACAGTCCTGGCCGCATATTTGGATCCGGCCGCACCGATCAGAATAAGGGCCATTGTCCTCAGCCTGAGGACAATGTTAGATAAACATTGAAAAGTTGCTGTAAGCTCAGCGTCCGAGTATTTATTTTGAAAAGGTCCGTTTTGCAGTGTGCTTGGCTATATTACCGTGTATTGGTGGACATGCTCCGGATCAAGTAATGGTTTGCTGATGAGAGTGCCGGCTGGATATTTGAATATATATATATATATATATATATATTTTTTTGTATATTATATATCTATATATATATATATATATATATATATATATATATATATATATATATATATTTAAATCATTAAACTTGCAGCTTCAGTATAATCACATAGCTTTCCTCAGGGGTTTTAGAAAAGCTTTCCTTATTTCTTTATTTCTTAAGCTATATATTATAGGGTTAAACACTGGAGTTACTATAGTGTATATTAGTGACAAAATCTTATTAATGTAGTTTGTTTGCTTCCTAGAAGGCACAACATACACAATAATCAAAGTGCCATAGTATATTGAAACAATTGCTAAGTGAGAACTACAGGTAGAAAATGATTTCTTTCTTCCAGTGGAGGTAGGAATTTTAAGTATTGTGACAATGATGCATATATAAGTGCCAATAATAAACATGAATGGGAAAAGGGTCACAGATGAATCAAAAATAAAGGTCTCTAATTTGACAACAAAAGTGTCAGAGCAAGAGATGTCCAAAATGGGAGCAAAGTCACAGAAGAAATGGTCAATCACATACGGACCACAGAAATCTAACTTACAGACCAGAATTAGGGTTGGTAACATTGATAAGAAACCTCCAGCCCAACAACAAGAAGCCATCTGATAACACCTTTTTAAGGTCATGAGAATGTTGTAATGCAAAGGATGACAAATGGCCACAAAGCGGTCATAAGACATAACAGTAAGAAGAAAACACTCTGTAGCAGCTAGAGAAGCACATAAATAAAATTGAGTCAAACACCCAATAATAGAAGTCTTGTCACCACCGCACCATATAATCCTCAAAAATGGAGGTACAATATTTGTGGTGAACATGATCTCAGATAAGGAGAGATTACTGAGGAAACAATACATTGGAGAGTGGAGATGGCGACTACTCAACACCAAATAAATCATCAGCAGGTTTCCAGAAAATATAAAAGAATATATTGCAAGGAAGAGGGTAAAGAAGAATATTCTGCTTCGATAAAGAAACTGAAGTCCTACTATTTCAACCTCAGTGACTATATATGACTCATTTCTACCAATCATGATCTGTGGAAAAGAAAGAGATTTGGATTAAAGTCATGCTTGATGGTTATAATTTGTCATTCCAAGTAGAAAAAAATAAAATACGGTACCCAATAGTACCCCCAATTCAAATTATGCCACACAGTAGTGCATTTTTATTCACATTATATCATGCGATGGTGTCCCTTATTCACGTTTCATCACACAGTAGTACCACTTTACCTTATGTACATTACTCCTCACATTATTCACATTATCCCCTTAGAAAAAAATCCTGACGTGACGCTACTGAGGAAGGATGCTTTGCAATCTGAAACTAGTTTGGCGTGTTTTGCCACATTTCTATCTACCCGGTTGGACTACAGTGACTTCTGCACCCCCGTGGACGGCACCTTCAGTTCCGGACCTGGACTGTTCTTCCATTGGACTAGTGGGATCCTGTTACTGCCCCGGGCTCTATGTTTATGTGCTTTTAACCCCCAGCAAAATTGTGAGTGTACATCCCTAATAAATAGTGTGTTTTCCAAAACGTTATGCACTATTTGTGTACCCTTTTTCTTTTACATGTCTGGAGGAGTTTAACAGCAGCATTTATTCCTATTGGGACCCTATCTGTATGGTCTGGAAGGATCTATCAGCATTTATTCTAATTGGGAGCCTGTTTTTGCATGGTGACTATAAGGAGGACCTTTTTTGAGCGCAGTTTGACTTTCTTAATTTACATACATCCAGTTATCCTTTGAGGTGGTATTAGAATAACACCTCTAGATTGTTACCTGCTGCCTTAAAAAGTTATATTTGCGCACTTTTTGCACTCAGTCACTTTATTGTTCAATGGATCTAAGTGAACCTGAAATGGAATTGAAACATGATTAAAAAAGAAATTGTTTTCCTTAAACATTCAAACATGGATTAATTGCAATACAATTTCAGTAGTGCTTCTCTGTAATGGAATTGTTTATCATAACTTACTGATATTATTATTACTTTTTACTTGAAAAAGGGGGTTTTATTATATTTTAACATTACACCTTGATCAGATGAGGACTGATGAATGAGATGAATGGAGGTGATTTTGATTGAATTTTTGGCTTCTGCCAAAGCTGCCCACTTCCTGTACAGGGCACTTGCAGATTAGAGACACCACAGAGGTGTCTCAGATCTGTGAGCGCTGGAGAAATCAATCAATGGTCGCCGATTATCAAATGATTTCTCCTCCATACCCAAGGCTTCGATTGTATGATTGGGGAAATTGTATTTTAGGTAGAATAAAAAAACTTGTGTACCAAAGGAATGAGTAGACACTACTGTGTATACTCTTAGGAGCGCTCAATAAGAGTTGCTGCCTCAATAGGAGCAGCTGCTTGAGTGGGGAGGGTCAGTCCCCACATAGTATAGAAAAACAGAAACAACACAAAAAGCAGCGCTCACAATCAAAGATGAGTGAATCAGATTTCAAAAGTTATAAACAATTTATTAAAAAACAATAATTTAAAATAATTAA
This sequence comes from Crinia signifera, assembly GCF_055691185.1. NCBI lineage: Eukaryota > Metazoa > Chordata > Amphibia > Anura > Myobatrachidae > Crinia > Crinia signifera. The sequence goes on from NC_139217.1 coordinate 344,547,043, forward strand.
AAAATTCATATATAGCAGCATTTTCATGACATATGAATGGATCATACGCAAATACAAAATTATTATTATAGATGAATGTACATGAAAATTATATTAAAACCAGTATAAGGTGACCAGATCTCACGTGTTACTACAAAGGGATTTTTGGATCCGCACAGACATAAAACATTAGAACATTAGATAGAAAACCATCTAAATAGCCAATATATAGGACTACTTCTTCACCGTTATGGTAGTCTTGGATTGGCGGTGCGCCCAACACATTCAGTATTGTGACTGAATAAGAAGGGTTTTTGTTCGCAAGGAGCAAACTAAAAGACAAATGTGCCTTTTTGGGCGCACTCTTTTATATATTGTAAATGAGATATGATTAATTATTTAATACATAACTTTTATTAGACTTAACACCTAAAATATTTTGGAGGCAAAATTGGTTACTCATTTCAACAGTCAAATCCGTATTATACCTCTATTGTCAAAACATAATAAAAATTTATTTCAAAAAAGATGGAATTGTTTGGACTTCATGCTTATCTTGTGTTGTCCATAATATCGTCTTTCACAATAACCATCTCAAAAATTGCACATATTAATATCTCTGCACAACAATGTATTGTTACTATTTTTTAAAGATAACAATTTTTTATTTTATTAAAAATGTTTTCACATAAATGTCCTCAGAAGCCCACGTGAAATAGTGCTCCCACAACCGGTGGCTCCTGTGTATCTACTATTTGAACACCCTGCCTGTGTTACTGGCTGGATATTGGCTAGGAGTCTCCTCCCTAGTTACTAGGCCAGCCACCTGATCAGCACAGTTGGAATCTGGCCGAAGCTGAGGTGTACAAGTAACCTTGCGGCAATGGTGTCAATTGAGAATATCAGGTTGGTTGTATATGGGAGCTAAAATATAGATCACTTCTGCTTTCCACTCCAGCACAATGTGCCCCCTGATGCTTTTCAGTATTGCAGGGATAGCATCAAGGGCTGGGTGGATGAGAGAGTGATGGAAAAGGTGAATACCAATAGCAAAGTGTCAGATCACCTGTCAGCCAGACTTCTGCTTTCAGGGATCTGTCAAGACATCGAATCCCTGATGAGAGAGTCTTTTGTTGTCAGGTGTATGTCTGGCGAAAAAGTGTTTTGTTAAGGTTTAAGATAGAAAAGTGCCCAGTATTAAACCAGTAGGATCAGGATGGACAATAACCTAATACAGTCTTAATTGCCTAGCGCACATAGGTGTAGTAATTCCCAGTGCCACGGAGGATGTTATATCTTTGAGTTTTAGTCACTAAAAATTACTCTGAAAATATGTAGGGTTTTGTATCCACTATGCCCTATTCCTTTGAGGCTGGGTTGTATAGATTAGATCCGACACACCTCATATATTGATTTTACATCCATTTTATAGGTAAACAAATCAAATCTCACGTCCACTCAATTGGATGGTGTGTACGGAAAATCTGTCACTCATAGATTCCAGCAATCAATTGTAAAACATCGTTAGTAATTATATTCAAAACATGTCCTTTCTACAATACTCATTGATTCATTCATTTAGCTGTCAAATCTTGTATAGACAAATAGCATGTGTATCAGTTATGCAGTACACGTTTCCTGCTGATCACCTATAAGTTTAACTCTATTGTAGCTGTATTTGGCAATTTCCAATGTATAGCACGTCCACTAAATTGGATGGTGTGTACAGAGAATCTGTCACTCCCAGAGTCCAGCAATCAATTGTAAAACATTGTTAGTAATTATATTCAAAACATGTCCTTTCTACAATACCCATTAATTCGTTCATTTAGCTGTCAAATCATGTATAAACAGGTAGCATGTGTATGAATATGTGTATAGCAGCATTTTCATGACATATGAATGGATCATACGCAAATACAAAATTATTATTATAGATGAATGTACATGAAAATTATATTAAAACCAGTATAAGGTGACCAGATCTCACATGTGTATGAATATCCCCATCCGGGGTGGAGGATTGATGGAACCCGCACTGTCCACACTAGATAGTAGTCCCAGTAATAGTGATGGAGTCCAGAGAACGGCGATTTGTAATCCTGTGGGCTCACCGAGGGAGTGGCTGATGTTATGTGAGCCTACCTTCAACCTCGTGGCCAGGTGTCCAGGTTAATAGTTGAATTAAGCCGTAGACTTCCAATACTTGTTTGGGAAAGATGGTGGTCAGACGATTGAGCAGGTGAAGCCTCCAAAGTGTTTATCCAGGATCTGGCACCAGTAATGCCAATGCGTTTCGCTGTCCAAACGTCAGCTTTATCAAGCCACTCCCTCGGTGAGCCCACAGGATTACAAATCGCCGTTCTCTGGACTCCATCACTATTACTGGGACTACTATCTAGTGTGGACAGTGCGGGTTCCATCAATCCTCCACCCCGGATGGGGATATTCATACACACGTGAGATCTGGTCACCTTATACTGGTTTTAATATAATTTTCATGTACATTCATCTATAATAATAATTTTGTATTTGCGTATGATCCATTCATATGTCATGAAAATGCTGCTATATATGAATTTTTTAATTATTTTAAATTATTGTTTTTTAATAAATTGTTTATAACTTTTGAAATCTGATTCACTCATCTTTGATTGTGAGCGCTGCTTTTTGTGTTGTTTCTGTTTTTTTAGAGTAAAAAAACTCACTGTCTTCTAAAAGTTTCCATTGAACAAGTGGTTACGAAATGCGTTAACGTCAGCATAATTTCCTGTGGGGTTTCCTGAGTGCTCTATCCAACTTGGCTGGATCACCCGTATTCCATTGGAGCGCCTGCTGACATAAAACAGCAGTACAACCAGCGCACATTGTCCGGCGAATGCGGCTACAGATTCCAGCCGTGAACAAATACCGACTTTATAAACGGCATCATAAAAGAGCCGCCGGGCTGTGAAACTTCTACATACAGGGATTGGACACCGCTTATATATAGGTGAGCAATACACCAACTTGTACGCTCCCTATCATTACTCTGCAGGGGATAAAGTTCAAAAACCAATATTGCCTACTGTGTTAACAAACTGCCAACGAATATTATTTGCGTGTTCTGTCTACATGCTAAGGATTGTATTGGCTCATTAACCCCTGAATGTGTGGACCTCCCTAACATATATTGAAATACTGTTGCTGCCAAATATATGCTGCTTCTTCTATAATTACACTAATATAAATCTGGAGACCCCATACATCAAATACCATTCTATATTGATTGAGCTTTACTTTAGATAATTTGTATTTAATTTCTTTTGTGTGTATATGTATTTTATATATGTCAAGAACTTTTAATGCTATAAAGTTGTTACAATTTAAACAGTGTGTCCAATTCAATTTTATTCAGCAGATACACTCAGCAACTCATTGATGCAGCAGCGCAAAGCATCTTAATTGTTTTTTTCTTGTGTCTGCAATTGTATGATTATTCAAATCATCCATTCATAGCCATGCAGGGGATCATGTGTGTGAGGGGTGTGGCATCTGGGGGACTAGCAAGGCTGCAAAATTTGAAGCCTTGCGAGTCAACCAGAATAAGGGCCAATATCCTAATCATAAAGGTGGCCATACATCTACAGATCGATTGTCAGATCTTGGCTGGTTGGAACAAAAACCTGGTAAATATCTGATTGACAGTTTTTCAGCATTTCAAAGCAAATGTTCAACTGTCATTTGCTCTCATCCATTACCAGGATTTTGTTCCAACCAGCCAGATCTGACAATAAATCTGTAGATGTATGGCCAGCTTAAGACTTGATTCTGAATTGGATTGAGTTGGAGCCTTCCTTGCAATATTTTCTGCAGTTGCAACTATGACTGTAGTCTAATGCTGATATTAAGCCAATCCTTGATGTACATCTATGTATCCTAATGCAAGGAATGAGATTAACACTCTAAGTGCCTAGAGATGCTGCAGTCATGCTTTGTTTGTCTATAGACACCACCATCGGTTGCAATACTGAAATGTTCACCAGCCATATGCTAGGTTCAGACCATTCACATGAGTATGGCCTTCAGTGTGAGCCATTCTGCACATCTGTACAAAATCACTTTCAGCCTGTGTCACTCCAATAACACACCCGAACTATGCCACATTTGAACACAATAGCGACAGACAGATGGAAGAAAGAGACAGGCAGAAAGAAGAGACAGACAGGAAAAAGGAAGTGTGAAATTAGCAGAAGCCATCTTGGGTACTTGTGTATTATCACGGTGCCCGTCGCATCACATACCACTATTTAAGGTAAGCGATGGCATGCGATGGACCCGATTTGAAGCTTTTCCCGGGATGAGTGTACAATTTTAATATCGCGTCGCATTGCATGCCGTTATATGAGACGCGATTTCAATGTTAAATGCCCACCCAGACCCGATTTTTAATTGTATCCCCACCCTGATGGGTAATGACAATGTTAAATGCCCCCCATTGTTACCCGAAGCGTGGTGAGCGTCGCGAGCCCGCGAGGGGCGGCGGTACGCGTCCTCTGACCTTTTCATACCCCCACTATCCACGTCGGCGTGGAGTTGATTTTATATAGTGTGGTGAGATTTGTGAGCCACCTAGACCGAAGCGTGGCGAGTGGACACGCATTACTTCACTAGTATTAAGCGTCCGCTCACCACGCTTCAGGCTCGGTGGCTCGCTGCGCTCGCCACACTATATAAAATCAACTCCACGCCGACGTGGATAATGGGGGTATGAAAAGGTTGGAGGACGCGTACCGCCGCCCCTCGCAGGCTCGCTGCACTCGCCACGCTTCGGGTTGGCGTTGATAGTGGGGTGACGTTAACAATGGGGGGGGATTGGAACATAGTCATTACCCATCAGGGTGGGTGTACAATGTAAAATCGGGTCTGGGGGCGCATTTAACTTAGGAATCAGGCATCTGGGTGCCTGTACAATTAAAAATTGGGTATTATCGTGTCTCATCGCATCGCATGCCATCATATGGCATGGCATGCGATGCGTCACGATTTTGTGGTTGTACAATGCCCTGCAATGGAAATCAGGGGCGCCGTGATAATACACAAGTACCCCATCTTGTTCTTAACAGTTTATAGTTTATTTCAAATGTACTTACTGTAGGCAAATTGCAGTAAAGCTGTTTTAAAAGAACTGGAAAACGTGCAGTGGGAACTGCTTACAGAAACATGTCCACATACACAGTGTCCTGTGTAGATAAGATACTGAGGCTTTGGTTGTTATTGGTGGACAACTGTAATTCTCAGACACCACCTGGTTGCTTGGAATTTGTTATGCAATGCCTGCTATAATGCCATAATAAACTCAAAACAGAAACATAGAAACATAGAATTTGACGGCAGATAAGAACCACTTGGCCCATCTAGTCTGCCCCTTTTTTAAACATGTTACCTCAAACCATATTTGATCCTTATTTTTTGTAAGGATATCAATATGCTTATCCCAAGCATGTTTAAACAGCTCTGAGCCTTTAACTTGCACACTTGTGTCTATTGTACTTTTTGTGTTCTCTTGGCTGATGCTTGACAATATATTTATCTGACCTCTCAGACTGACCCATTGTTCCCGAATCCTGACTAAGGGCCTTATTCTGCTCGGAGCGGCCAAACGTGCGTACGTTCGCCATTACCGCACGCTAGCCGTACGCGGCCGTTGGGGTTAAGTCCACCCACAAATCAGCCGCTTACGTACGGGCAGAAATACCGTAGAAGGGGAGTGGCGTACAAATGAGCGTACGGCAACGTACGCGGACGGCCCAGCCCTTGCACTCCGACAACAGGCGTACAACTGAGCGTACGGCGCCGTGTACGGCCGTCTTTCCTCCGTCTCCCCACCGACTTCTTGCGGAGATCTGAGCGTACGCCAGTTTGCACGGACGGGTCCCTATTGTTTTCAATGGAAAACTCAGCTTATGTCACCGCTCGTGAGAGTGAGCGTACGTCCGTGCACGCTGGCATACCCTTCACATATATGGACCTGCAAATCTTGCCTCTCAACTACTAATCTGACAATTGATTAATTAATCTATTTGTTATTCACTTATTGTTTTCTATTAACTCAATTGTCTACCTTAATAAAGACCTAATAAAACTACATTTGAACCCTCATTACATGTATATTTGTTATGTTCTAATGTGGCATTTTAATCACTATCTATGTGTCCCCATATTGCTGTTACTTTTAAATCAAGTTATGTTGGTGTTTCTGTATATGTACTAAATTATGTACGTAATTACTTTGTCCAAAATGTGTAACATGTATACCTACCCTGATGTTATGTGTGATGTTTTAATCGAACAACATTAAACATTCATGCATTTTCACTATGTGTTATTTTACTCAAAAACACACACATTCACACATCAATCATTACCCCTCACCTCAAATTACAAGTGTAACTTACAGTACACATCTGTATGTACCTACCCTTACCCGCCCTCTAACATATTTATTAGTAAAAACACAGGCAATTTCGAACTGTAATCAAACTTTTATTTTCTACCCAAAAAAAAGGGGGGGGGGGGGGGGGATAAATAAAAAATTAAAGGCGGGCCTCCAGAAGCCCAAAAAGGAGCTGGAGGTAGACAAGGGTCAGCATTATTTCCCTCATTATTGCTGCCACCTCCTCCTGCTGCTGTTCAGTGTCTGTAATGAAGGGATAAAACAAAAAATTAATATATAACATACACAAATGTTTGTTGTATTTGTACATAATAAAAAGTTCAGAGTTATGTGTGAAGGCCACATACATTTAGAAACTACATTGAAGATGGGTCTGCTGTAAACACAGTACTAAAAAAAAATATGTTAACACACACATACTGTACATAGTAAATAACATTAATTCAATTACTCCTTCATCAATGAATGTATGCTGTATCCCAATTGGTACTTTGGTTTTGGGGGACTCTCCTCTAACCTCACAATTAGCCTGTGCTATTTAAGGGTTATGACATTGTTGTGGCTTAAGCACTCCTTAGTATTTTAAATTTAGGACATTGCTGTACAAATTATAGGCCTACAGCTATGTTTGTAAAGCATGCATCCGCATGGCCTCACACACTATTACCAAAACAATCTCTACATTTAAGTTGCACCAGTGGCAGATTAAGCCTTTAGGGGGCCCGGGGTACTTTAGAGCGGGGGGCCCCCTTGCACTTGTCATTACTGGCCGCACACTGCATGGGCGAATATTATACTGTCAAAACATAGAGTAAAGGCAGAATAAACTTGGTCAATGGTTACCTGCAGGGGATATATATATATATATATAGACAGGGGGTTGGCGGCACTCGGAATAATAATAGACACCATATATATATATATACACACACCACATGAAAAGCCTGTGTTTGTCCCTCTGCCCCTTACTCTGGAGGAGACCTCACAGTCCTAGTGCTGCCTCTGATTAAAAACCCTCCTATGACTAAGCTGCTGCTGCTGTTCTCCATGGACCTGAGAAGCATGTAATGAGCTCCACCAATCAGAGCTCAGCACAAACTTCTCAGCCTCTGTCCTCTGGTGCAAAGTGTCATGGGACTTAGTCAACTCCCAGAAATGCACTGCACACTTGTGCAATCAGTGGGCCTTGCCTCCCGATGCTCAGCACCATAAATCATTGTCACATTGGCAGATAGGTGAAGCTGCAGCACTACCCCACCCATGCACAAAACATTTAGCTAAAAAAGAAAAAAAAACAACTTACACATTTTTTTGGTCAAAAATACATGACAACCACAGGGGGCCCCTAGCTAGAGGGGGGCCCAGGGGCACTGACCCCTTGTGCCTCCATTATAATCCGGCCCTGTGTTGCACATCATGCTGGGAACTGGAGTTACCCAACACCTGGAGCCACATAACTACCACACCACTAATGTCGGATATCTCATTGGATGTACTGTTATGTCAATTATTCAAGGGGTGAGGCATGGCCACACTCAAAAAAACCACCAAGGGGACCCTTGTTCCTGGAGAAGGACAGGACACACCTCATGGTCGCCCTGCAGTGATATGTTGCAACTAATGTTGATGTTGGATACACATATGTGGTTGTTGTGATTGTTGATGTGTAGAAATGTGTAGGTAAACATTAGACAAATTATTTACTTACGGCTACTTGAGCCATCCTGGTCACCGCTGGTTGGCTGTGCGGTGGTTGGGGGGGTCTGGAGCAACCAGAATGATGGTCCCGGAGTCTGGACCACGGTAGTGGCTGTTACTGGGGAGTGGAGAGGTTTGGGGGTGGGTGGTGGAGAGGTATAGGGGGGTTGGAAATGGGGTGGGGAGGGGGGGGGGTGGGGGTTGGGGAGGTGGTGGGGGTGGGGGTTGTGGAGGGGGAAGGGGATGGGGAAATTGTGTGGGTCCAAACAGCACCCTGTGTCTCTTCTTCTTCCTCCTCCTCTTCTTCCTCCTCCTCCTCTTTCTTCTCCTCCTCTTCCTCTTCCTCCTCCTCCTCTTCCTCCTCCTCCTCTTTCTTCTCCTCCTCTTCCTCTTCCTCCTCCTCCTCTTCCTCCTCCTCCTCTTTCTTCTCCTCCTCTTCCTCTTCCTCCTCCTCCTCTTCCTCCTCCTCCTCTTCCTCTTCCTCTTCCTCCTCCTCTGGCTGCTCCGGGGCTGCCTGGTCCCGGCGTGCCTGCTCCCGGGCTTCTCTGGCGGCTCTTGCCCGTGCTGCAATGTTCATGTTGATGGCATAGAAATCGAAGATTGGGATTCATAAAAAAGGGGGAAAGAAAAATTCACATTAGTCATGCTCATAACCTTCCAAATGATCATTGCTGTGATATTTCAGACATTTATCATGCTAACTATTTGATATCCTACACCAAAAAACTGAGCAACTACTTAAACCCCCCCCCTATACCCCCCATATACACCCCATATACACCCCATATACACCCATATACACCCCCCTATACACCCCATATACACCCATATACACCCATATACACCCCCCTATACCCCCCATATACACCCATATACACCCCATATACACCCCATATACACCCATATACACCCCCCTATACACCCCATATACACCCATATACACCCATATACACCCCCCTATACCCCCCATATACACCCATATACACCCCCCTATACACCCCATATACACCCATATACACCCATATACACCCCCCTATACCCCCCATATACACCCCCATACTCAGCAACCTATTTTTAAAAAGTACACACAACATTGCTAAAAAACGCAGACATACTAGTAATCAAAACTTACATCGGGCAATATGGCGGCGAAGGCTGCACAGTAGAACGGGCTGCCGCCGGCGTAGGTCTGACCAGCGCCGCTCAACCTGCCCCAGGCTTCTGCGGACGCCGGTCGTGGAAAATATCAGGCGGCGGGCAGCATTATACGCCCGCCGCTTGTCCGCATTCGAAACATATGGGCCCCTGGGCCCCAGGTGACGGTCCATGACGTGGACCAGGGCCAACAGCTCAGGGGTCGAGAATGGCCTAGCTCTGTTTGCTGTCATGGTGGCAATGGCGCAGTTATTAATTGCAGGTACATATATCACTTTTGGTGCTTTTGCACCCCCGTCTACTCATAACTACGCTGCTTAAAGGGGGCTCAATACACCGATTGCCATGAAGAGAAAAGTACTGTATATATAGTATGCGGAAATTAATACACACAACCGTCTACTTATAACTACGCTGCTTAAAGGGGGCACGATACACCGATATGCATGGAGAGGAGTACTGTATATACAGTAGGCGGAAAATAATACACGCAACCCTCTACTTATAGCTACGCTGCCTAAAGGGCCACAATGCAACATGTTGCTGTATGACAATTTCATACACATTACATATGTAAGGAAAGCATTATATCGTGATGTTTTGAAATGTGACTCACAAAGCATACACGAACTCCAACAGATACCAGCTGACAACACTCGTCATTGGAATGACAGGTGCCCACATTTCACGATGTAGCACAATGCTCCACAACCTGTGTATGTGCATATACAGGTGTTTGATCAGGTGCGTTGAGACCTGCGTAATTTAAGCGGGAATTATCGGCGGGAAATATCGGCGTAAATTTGCATCTACATTGCGGGAAAAAATATACGCCCCCTTGTTCATGGCGGGAGATTAACATATAAATATTCAGTCAGATGCAGCCCACAATTGCTGCAAACATGTCTGACTCAGACGATTCTGCAGCAGAGGACGCTCTGCAGAGAGCTACAGCACAATCCATGCTTGATGCACTCAACAAGAGGGAACAGGAGCGGAGAAGGAGGGCCCAAGAGAGGAGTCGCCTGCAAGATCAAGCGGGCCCCTCAGTAACAGGCCCTGGTGAACCTCCACCAGCTCCACAAGGGCCAAGCAACCAGCCAGAACAAGAGGTTGCATCTCTCCAAACAGGTGTGACCCAGCAGGTGCATGGTGAGAGAACTGGGGCCACCAGAAAACGTGCTGCAACATCTAGGGTGATGACTGAGCAGGATACCACCACCAGAAGGAGAAACCCTGCATTTGTAGAGGCCGAAATGCGAATTCTAGTGCCCAGGGCACGCGAATGGATTGAATTGGCAACCAGGAAGCCGGGTGCCAGTGCAAGGAGAAACCTTTGGGACAAGATCACAGAGGAAGTGAACCAGGTGTCACCAGTGGTCAGAACTTGGGACGCGGTGAAGAAAAGGTTAGTGTGTTTGTCAGGGCAATTTTTCAGCAGTCTCCAGCAGGAACTGAGGCACTTATTCTAGTTCACTCTTTCTGCCCAAATATTTCTTAGATGGACAAAACCATGTGCACTGCAGGTGAGGCAGGTGTTACTTGTGCAGAGATAATCAGATTTGGGTGGGGTTTTACACCTGCCTCACCTGCAGTGCACATGGTTTTGTCCATCAAAGAAATATTTGGCCACACATGGCAAAAAAACATAAGATCAGCCACACTAGGAAATGTCACGTAGCTAGGGGTACCACATAGTCCCTTTAATTCCGGACACATATTAATTACACAGGTTCTGTGGCTGGCTGACTTCAAGACTCCACTTCACCTAATTTTAAACTGCCACAGAACCTGTGTAAGTAACATGTGTCCGGAATTAAAGGGACTAGGTGGTAACCCTACACGTAGCACAGTGGTGCACATATCTCATGGTGATATTTGTATTTTTAAACTTGTAGGTGGACTGACTTCAAAAGTGCCCTGAAGAGGAAGATGACTGACCGGTACAACCACAGCATGTCCACCGGGAGCGGTCCTATGCCTGACCATTTGGAGTATACCCCCCTGGAGCTGGACTCCTGTGACGTGATCGATGTGGGGGAGATCAGGGGGATCTCCAATATGGACAGTGAGCTCCCGGCGGAGGTCTTTGCTGCTGCTTTTGATGGTAAGTCACAGTAATGCATTGTATTTAGAAAGATATTTTTTATTGCGTATGTGATGGTGACATTGTTTTCAATTCTTATCCTAGCAGAAGCAGAAAGTCAGGATGTACCGGCAGCATCTTCCTCTGCAGAGCCACAGGTGGAGCAGGTGGTCCAGCCTCCACCAAGACGTCGCCCCCAGCCCCAGCCACAGGAGACATGGAGTGAGAGCCTGTTGGTGACGCTGGACAGGATCGAGCAGCAAGGGGTGGATGCTGCGATCCGTCAGCAGCAGGTGGCGGATTTTCTGGCGGAGTGGAAGGCCACAAACCAGCTGCAGGTTGAGGCCTTGAACCGCATTAATGAAACTCTGGTGGCTGGCATGCTAAGCATTGGCCAACACCTCAGCCGCCAGAATGAACTTCTTGCGGAGCAGCTGTCCACCGCCAGGTCCCAACGGGACAATCCCCCATCTGCTGCCCCACCCCAAGCTGCTCCCCAACCTTCCACCTCGGCTGACCCTCCTGTGTCGACTAGGGGAAGACGCCGAAAGCCAGCTGACCCAAAGGCCCCTGTCCCCAAGGCCCCATCTAAAAGGGGCAAAAAAGGGCCCAAATGAGACCTGGTTCACTTCCTCTGTGGTTGGAGGCCAAAGGTTTAAATTGCACTGGACATCCGCTTCCTGAGTTGCCCATCGATCCATTTGCGTGCCATGGGCATGAAAGTTCGTATTTTGACCTCTACAAATGCAGGATATTTTTTTTTGGTGGTGTGTATCTTGCTTAGTATTCACCCTGGTTGTTGCAGTACGTATTCTGGTGTCCCCATTTCTTTCACCATTGCATTTGCAGGGTAACACATGTTTGGAGATATGCAACCTCTTGTTCTGGCTGTTTTATTATTTGTGTGTCTATTTTATTTGTTTCTTTGATTTCTCACATTAAAGTGTCAAGCTGTGATGCTGAACAGCAAATAAATTTATTTTACAAATTAAAACAAAATTGTGGTATGTGTAATTTCTTGTGTGAAACAAATACTAGATTTATGTGTACTTACTGACCAGGGTATTTTTGAACATTTGTTGAAGTGTGGTCGAAGTTTCCCATGTGTAACCCTCTCCATGGCCATTCCCATGTTCCTATCCAACTTTTCCCTGCTAATTAGTTTGTGTCAGCACATGTGCAGAGCAACTTAATAGGTGAGAAAGCAGTTTGTGTGCAGGTAAGGTAGCTCCTACAGTAGTAGGTAAAAGCAGGTCCAGAACAATGCTTTCCTCATGGAGTGGGTGAGGCAGACAAACAAGGGTGAAAAGGTACATTTGTGTAGGAATGCATATGTGTCCTCCCTAAAAAAAGATGTGTGAATGGGCCAAACATGATAAATTAGCTTGTGAACAAACATGCATAACTTTTTAAATATATATGATTTGACAGTGTCATAAGCAGATGTAGGAATCCTTTGTTAGAGAGATGAGAGTGCAATAATGTGATTGGTGGCATCTTACATCCAGAGTGTAGTCAAATCCAAATCATAGCAGATGAGATAGTGGTACAGGTCATTATTTTGGGTACTATACAAAGATTGTGTGGAAAATAGTGGTCATGGGCTTCAAACATTGCTGAAACATCCTTTGTAGGTGTTAGATGTGGTTTATGTTATTGTATCCTAAATACAAAACCTATGTTAGTATTAGAGTGAACACGTTGACACATGTCGACTTGTGTATATTGAGTGTGCTACTGCGTAAAGTCTATGAAAGCAGGTAGTGAATGTGTCTGTTTAGCAAATACCTACCTTAGCGTATAAAAAGATTCTTACCTTAAATTAAACAAACCTTTAAATGTGGAGAAGTCTAGAAACATAAGCTTCCAATGTGTTTGCGTGCTGTATGTGTGGCTTGCAGGCAGTGAAATCATGGTTTGGAGTTAATAGACTGCAGCATTGCTTATTACATTCAGGTGTATGTGTTTGAGTAGTAATCAGCGTTAATTAGCCAACTCAGGCGCACGCTGGCATGCGGTATCTGTAGGGGTGGTTTTAGCTGGCGGTTGGCGGCCGCCTGTTTGGTGTCCGAAACGAACGGTGCCTTAGTCGATCGTGCGGTAGTAGCACCGCTCATTTTTTGTGCACACCCCCGTGTACGCCCATATTTACGCCCATTTTCCCTCATTATTTCGGCCGCTCCCATCAACACGCCCCTATGCCGCCCCATTACCCGTACGCTCGCGTACAGGTTTTTTCGCACGTTGAGACACCGGCCGTAAGCGTTGTGGAGTGTTCGCGCCGGCGCATTAGCGTATCTGCACATGCGCAGATCGTTAAAAACCCCGGGACGTACGCGTACGGCCCGGACGCTCCAACCAGAATAAGGCCCTCAATGTAGGTTTGGATTTGACAAAAGAGACAAAGGAAGGAGACAGACACAGGGTGTGACAGAGGCAAGAGAAACAACTGGACAGAAAAGAGACAGATTGAATGGATAGTTAGACCGAAGAAAGATACAGACAGAGGGAAGGGACAAAGCCCTGCCCAGCCATATTACTCAGGCAGTTCTGAACATGGGGTATGGGCATCTTGAAATTCTGCATGCAGTGGCACTGCCATCTGAAGGGGGAACATACAGATGGAGCCGGCCTCCCTCTTGCTGGTGAATCGCCAGATTGTCTCCGCTGGCGATCCGCCAGCGGTGAGGTGCTCCATCTGACTGAGACGCACGTGCGTCTCACAGGCACGCGCGTCTCAGTTTCCGGGCGGCGGGGCAAATGGGAACCCTGTCTGTCTCTGCTTCAGGGAGACGGACAGGGTTAACAGGGTTAGGCGGGCGAGCGGTGGAGGCGGTGGTGACCCCGGGTGACCGCCTGCAAGCCGGCGGGGACCCGGGGGAAGCGCTGTCGGAAGGGGACGCGCACGTATCTCGTGCGTGTGCGCCCCCTTTCGCAGATCAGATGGCGGCTGGCGGGGGATGGCGGATGGCAAATCTTCCGCCATCCCCTGCAAGAGCGAGTCCAGCTCCATCTGTATGCCACTGTTCTGAACCCACTCTGTGCGTACTGTATAATAAGGGTATTGCATGGGTTCTCTATAGCACTAAACGCCTTACCCTCATTATATATCATACAGTGACATACACCATGTACAGTAATATACATAATCATAGCATGGCATACAGCATCATACAGTGGCACATTACAGTGGCAAATGCCATAACATGGTAACATACAATATATTATGACATCGCACCATCATACAATGACATCTCAGTGACAAGCATCAACATACAGTGACATACACCATCATACAGTGACATCACAATGACATGCACCAGTAAACAGTGACATACACCATCACACAGTGACATGCACTAACATTCAGTACAGTGACATACACCATCAACATGTGACAGATCATCATCACACTGACAAATGCTATCATACATTTGCATTTAAGACATGAGGAGGTCTGTGTGCAGCCTCCTCCACCCGGGTCCGCTTCTCTCTGCCAGCAGCCAACCAGTGCTATAGAGTCTGAGCAGTAGAGGGCTCAGACTCTAATAAGCATGATCATGTCTCTGAAAAAAATGGTGCAGCACCATTTTTACAGAAATTTCTGTAGCATTACTACCTTCCTCACACTGGGTGATACTGGGTCATGCACCAATGTACAATGTCATACATTGACATACTATGACATGTCCTGAGGCAAGTTCCTGCATTGCTGCCTGCCACTGCTGGAGGCACACACAGTAGGATGCCATCATCAGTTTTCTGACTGAATGCTTGCCCACTGCCGGTCACCAGTATGTAGTTCACTGTTGCTTGGTTGATTGTCTAATCTTTGAGTAAAGTCAAAGGATTTGGAAGGACTTTTATATAGACTTTTATATATTAAAAAACAGCACTTAGTATCTTGAAGTGTGTTATGTTCTAACAGTAGAGCAAAAGATTAGACAAACAACTAAAATGGGGGTTTTAAGAGAGAAGGAGGACCGTTGTAGCCACTAGCTGGACCCAATCCTCTCTGCCGAGAGTAGCTGGGTCTGAGCACTAGAGGGCAGATCTCTGAAAAAAATGCATAGTAGCCATTTTTCTGGCTAATACCACAGCGCTGCTGCATCTGACCATTGCTTCAGAGGGTAAGTATTTAAAAATGGGTTGACTGTGGCCCCCCCCAGGGACTCCCTGGGAGTCAGGGGGACTCAGGGCCCACTCCCATTATAGATACACCACTAACCTAAAACATATTGTTATGCTGGGTACACACTAGATGATGCTGTACTCAGCATGGTATCGGGAGCGATAGGGACCAAGCGGGAGCTGGAATCGGCAAGTGCACAATTGCATTTAGTAGCATGGCTTATACTAGCGATGTCTTACATTGGCCCTACATGCAGGATATTACTACTGATAACATGTTGAAGCAAACATCATTAGCAATATACAGTATTGAGTGCACAGTAGTGTAATGCCAGGAGACTGGGTGCAGGATGTTATGCCAGAGAACAAGGTGCTGGCAGCCTGGCGTCCATCTGACTGAGAGGCGTGTGTGTCTCATGCGCACACGTGTCTCAGTTTACGGGCGGTGGGGTGACGGAAACCCTGTCCGTCTCCGCTTCAGGGAGACGGACAGGTTTAGGGGGGGTGTGCGGGGAGGCGGTGAGGACCCTGGGTGACCGCCGACAAGCCGGCGGGGACCCAGGGGAAGCCGTCGGAAGGGTACGCGCTCGCATCTCATGCGCGCGCGTCCCCTTTCGCATATACAGATGTCGGGTGGCGGGGGATGGCGGCTGGCGTCGCCATCGCCATCCCCTGCAAAGAAGAGACCCGCTCCATCTGTACCTGCACTGGAAACAGGAACTGGACACTAGAAGCAGGAAGCTATCACTGGCAGAGTATTGCAGGCGAGCCTGCCCTATAAAGGGCTCAAGTGATTAATTACACCTGGTGGAGATCCAGGCAGCTCCCAAGCTTGTGCTTAACGAGCTTATTACCTCGCAGACTTGTGAATAATTGGCTCCCAGAATATTGAGCTGATATGGCACAGACCTACCACTGGAGGCCACCAGTGAGTCAAATGCCAAACACAAACTGAACAGAAAACAAAACAGACTGAACCATTCATCCTGGTTCCTGACAAGTAGGCAATATTTAAATTTTATCATTCTGACCTGTCAGAATTAGCAAAATTGTTAACAATATCCAGGGGCAGATTGGGATTTAAAACCAGCCCGGGAAATTTCTCGAAGCAGCCCTTATTGGGGGGCGGGATCTCATGAGGGGGCGTGATCATGGGCAATACTCCCTCTTCCTATTTCCTGTATCCTCATTTTACTAAATTACCTTGTATGTCCCTAATTCTACATACTGTAACTGTTATTCTTTCTCATCTAGTACACACATACATACTGTATATGCATCCCCACACACAAACATACTGTATATGCACAAATCCTCCCCACACATACTGTATACTGTATATGCACATCTCTCACAAACACACACACACACACATACTGTATATGCACACACCCCCCCCCCACACACACTGAATATGCACATGCCCCATACACATACTGCATATGCACAACCCCCCCACACACACACATACTGTATATGCACATCTCTCCCACACACACATACTATATATGCACACAACCCCCCCCCACACAAACATATACTGTATATGCACACCCCCACACACATACTATACTGTATATGCACACATCCCCTACACACATACTGTATATGCACATACCCCCCACACATACTGTATATGCACCCCCCAAACACACACATACCATATAGCCATACACACATACTGTATATGCATACCCCCCCACACTGTATATGCACACATCCCCCCCCACAACTGTATATGCACACATCCCCCCACACACACGTATTGTAAATGCATCCCCCAAACACACATAAACATTCGTAAAACTACCCTCATACAGTGTTGTGGAGTATGTGTGCGCAATATATCTCTCTGGTACCTGTCTGTGGTCGCTGATCTGCTCACGCCCTCAGCCGCCTCAGCTCCTCAGGTTACTTTGGCCACTGATTCTCTCACACACTCAGCCACCTTAGCCCCTGCATGCCCAGTCGCCGATCCGTTCACACACGGCCATTGGATCAGTCTGCCAAAGGGGTCTCTTGGACCGGCCCACCAGAAATTGGACCGCAGTGCCGGTGAACCAATCCACCCATGACAATATCATCTAGTGTGCACCCCGTATTAGACTTTAGTTTAAAGTAACATATATGAGAAATATTTAGAAATACTGTATGTTGCTTATAACAATATAATTACTTAATGTACTTCAATCATTTCAGTCTGTTTCCGATGGGTAAGACAGTTAAGTCCATCACACTAAAATGCATGTACAGTAGTTTCCACTATGGAAGAATTTACTTACCTAAACTCTCTTATGACCACATGTACTAAGCTTGAACAGTGATAAAATGGAGAGTGATAAATTACCAGACAATCAGCTACTAACTGTCATGTTACAGGCTGGTTTTGAATGATGACAGCGATGAGCTGATTGGTTGGTGGTTTATCTCTTCATTTTATCACTTTTCAAGGCTTAGTACACCTCATCCTAAGGGTCCCATTTATTAAAATTGTTAAATTAATGGCGTTTAGGCAGTGTAAATACAGACTAAACTTGCACTGCGATAAAGCAGTTTGTCGCACAAATGTATAAACATTCGGGACCCAGACAGAGCTTCCTTTAATGCCCTGATCCCGTGAATCTGACTCTCATTATCGCAAATATTAAAGTCTGATTGTTACTGCACATGCTCAGCTGCACAGGGCGGAGGGGGCAGTTAACTCAGGAGAAGCAAACATAAAAAAAATACAAACATGGTGACAGGTGTATATATAATAGGATGCCTGCATGCAATAACCTACTTGTTAACTGTCAGGGTTTTTTAGCTTGATGTCCGTGCCTTCATGCTCGATGCCAGGGGATTCATGCTCATTGCCATGGGGGAGTTGCAAATGTTTGTGGCCAAGGGGAGAGCAAATGCCTGTTGCCAAGGTGGAGTGCAAATGCTCATTGCCAAGGGGGAGTGCAATTGCCCATTGCCATGGGGAAGTGCAAATACTCATTGTTGCCAAGGGGCAGTGCAAATGCTCATGTTTCCAAGGGGGAGTGCAAATGCTCATTGCCAAGGGGGAGTGCAAATTCTCATTGCCAAGGGGGAGTGCAAATGCTCATTGCCAAGGGGAGTTTAATGACAGAAGGTATTGCTGCGCAGCCAGGTGGTGCCGCTTTATCATACACCAGTGACCTGAGGAGGTCCACAACGCTTTTTGAAATCTTGCGCCAGCTTGCAAAGCAGCAGCTAATCAGGAGCCGCCACTCCTGATTGGCTGCCCGACCTGCTCGTCTAGCTGGCTTTCTCCCGGCGACGGCACGCAGCGTTCTCCCTCCTGGCAACGGTGCACGGCATGCAGCGCATCTCCTTCCTGTCTCCCATTCCCAGACAATGTATAGTCAAGAAACGCCACCCGCCCGGACTCCGGACACTGGGCTTAATTACCGGGTGGTCACCGTAAGTGGGACAATGCTGTAATGATCTCTCACTCTGCAAGCAAGTAAGCTCACACAGGGCACTCCTGACAGCCTGTGCAGTGCTGTATACTCCACGGCAGGAGGGGGGTGAGCGGGTGTCATACAGAGTATGTATTATATCCATCTCTGGATGGATTATATCCATCTCTGCCAAGAAAAACACTGAGACACTGCTACAGCTGTATCCGCCATCTGAAGCTGGCAGTAATATCATATGCCTCTATACACTTTATTTTTACAATTTCATTCTAATACATTTGAGCAGATCACATGTCCCATTACAAGTATGGGAAATGCGATCTGCTTACCAAAAAAAAAAAGTGATTCTACAGCTTGGAGCAGAATTTTACAAATTCTCCTCCAATTGCCCTTTCAGTAAATTTAGATGATACTAAAATAACTTGAAACGGGTGTGAAAACACCCCTTTTCACATTATTTCAGTAAAAATAATATCAATAAATGGGTCCCTTAATGTTTTACTTTCATTAACATAAATTAACTTCACAAGTCATAATAATAGATTCCGTAATTGAAAAAACTTAGTTGCAGATTGATTTTTTTCCGATTTCTAACAACTGAAATTCTAGTCACAAAATGCATTTCATTTTAATTCTGTTCTGTAGATCTGAATATGGGTTAAAATCCACTTTATGCAATCTGTCGGATTAAGGGCTACCTGGGCCTGGGGCTAAAAATGATCAATGGCCTACTGTAAGAGATGTACAGTAGGAGCTTTGACCGGTGCTGTGAGAGTGTGGCCAGTGCCATGTGGGCAATATAAATTTGTATAAGTTTGTGAGGAAAACAGAAATACAATTTAAATATTTTTGGTTGATGCTAACCATACTGTCTGGTCAGCTGTTCTGCTGCTCATCATCAAGTCGTCACTTTCATATGGTGGCCTGGAGCGGTAGTCACCACCGCCACATTGTTAATTTGGATCTGATTTTGTGTTTAAGTGGAGTTCGTTGAAAGTAAAATTGACTTTTCATACTGACTGAGGATGGCGGGAACAGATGACATCAACTATTTGCTCCAAAACACTGGAAATGGATGAAAACTTTTGCTCAGTTACTACTTTAACTAAATTTTGTCTGTTTTCTAGTGTTTGGGAACAAATGGTCGATTGTCATCTGCTCCCATACCAAACATTGCCAGATTTTTGACAGATTGGATAGATAAATCTTTAGGTGGACAGTATACCCAGCTTTACACTACATGCTCAACAACTGATACACATTAGTGCCCCTTATTCAAGTTACATTACACAGTAGTACTCGTTATACATGTATGGCACAGTAGTGTTGCTCACGCATAATGCCCAAAGTAGTTTTCTTATACACATAATGTCAGTAGTACCAGTTACACATATCTGTCTCTGTTCCTCCAGCAGCTTCCTCTCCTCTCTTCTTCACTTCAGTGGTGGGAATGGCATGACATAACATACGACATGCCACAAAAGGGAGCCCCTGGGACAGGCTTTTCTGTTGGAATTACTGACCAGGGCTGTGGTGGAGGTGGAACTGTGTTCCACCTACCATTAGAGGTGGTGGAACTCCGTTCCACCCCGTTACCCCCACTTTAACCCCTGATTGTATCTGCTGCATATGTTTCCAAATCTCTGTAAAAAAACAAAGGGGGACATTTACTAAGATGTGTATTCTACTTCACATGTGATGTTGCTATGGGCAACCAATCAGCATCTACTTATTTATTTAGCACCCTCTAGAAGAAAGTAGATAGGATCTCATTGGTTGCCCATAGCAACATCACATGTGAAGTAGAATACACATCTTAGTAAATTTCCCCCAAAATCTTTCTCTAATAGGCAAAACCATGCTGCACTGCAGATGGGGCAAATGTAACGTGTGCAGAGAGAATTATTTGGATGAGGCGTGCATGCCCAGCTACAGTAATTGTTGCATCACTAATGTTATTTTTCCTGCTACACTATTTAAAAATGAAAATGACTAAATAAAGGAGATCTGAAATACAGCTAATATATATATTCCAGCAGAATAAATTACGCTGAGAAAGGATTCTCATAAAGATTGCTCTTTATACAAGAGAATTATATATGCGAAAAAAGTTGCTTATGAATGTTTTATTTGTGATTGGAAACATCTGGGTAATTAGATAGAAGATTAATTGTATGTATTTGAGTAAGAGTGGGCATCAAGCCTTCTAATAGAGATAATTAAATATACTGCTCTATTTAAGTGTGTGTGTGTGTGTGTGTGTGTGTGTGTCTGTATTTTTATTGCTATAATTACTGTATAGGAACATTTTGTCAGCTGATATTTTAATATCAACTATTAAAACGTAAAATAAACTGAATTTCGCTTTTTCTGGCGCTTCATTTTCTTCTCTTTTTTTTTGGTATATACTATTTTTTACATGGACATAGGGTACCTTCATTTTTTGGGAGACATTAGATAAACAGAAGGTCGCACTGGTAGGTGATTTGGCACCAGGTGTTTATTTTTCTGTTTTCTATTTTCATACAGAGTGTACCTTTTATACAGATCTTAGTTAGTATTTACAATACAGTACAATAAGTCTCAGGTTTCAATACCTACCTATACTTATTTACTATCCTTTCCTGCAAAAATCTTATATTTGGGTTCAATGCGGGAAATTTACTAAGATGTGTATTCTACTTCACATGTGATGTTGCTATGGCCAACCAATCAGAATCTAATGCTTATGTATTTATCACCCACTAGAAGATAGTAGACAGGATCTGATTGGTTGAGAATAGCAGCATCACATGTGAAGTAGAATACACATCTTAGTAAATTTCCCCTACTGAGTATGTCCGACTTAAGTAAAGAACAATACATTTCTATAGAGTTTATAGTGCATATTTCCATTATAATGGGCAACATTATGCAAATGTGACATTTTAATGTATTAGCCATCCCCAGCCCTTAAAAATATTTAAGTGATTTATTTTATGAATGATTATTAACGGTATATATACAATTGTTAATATGCTCCTAATATCTAATGCCTTATATATTTTACATTTTGTTTTACGTTAAAAATAAGTATTATAAATACTAATAAAAAACACAGCAACCAATGGAATTAAAAAAACATACCTTTGCATAAAAAGGACACAAAATATCTAGTAATGAAAATAAGTTCCTTGTAAAAAGACCAGTTCATCGCACTTATGTTTGATTGCAGAAAGACATTATGCAATTTGTGTTCAAAACATGTCATTTGGATTTTTATTTAAAAAGATTTCATAATGTAGCGCAAATTGTTACCTTCTCCATTGATTTGACAAATTGAAATTTTCAGGACAGAAAATGTGTCTGCAGTCATCCTATGGCTAAACATTATCGTAATACAGTCGTCTTTTTATGGTTGTGTTGTTTGTAAGTAAATTGTGAATACTGTCCACTGAGTATAATTAAATTATATAAATATGCATTACACAATATAATCTAATGTGTATATTCTGTGATTAGTCCATATTCCCTGAAGTATGGGTCCAACAGTGCAACTGTGCCATTCTGTGGCAAGAGGATTGTAATTTTTTTGCTTTAAAACTTTTAAGTTTATGTTTGTAGTAACAGAATCTTTAAAAGTTTCTTAGAAAATAATGGTTAGGATACAGTATTTCATAGAAACATAGAGTTTGACTGCAGATAGTAACCATTCGGCCCATATAGTCTGCCCCTTTTTTAACCATATAATTAACCTTAATACCTATTTGATCCTTATTTCTTTGTAAGGAATCCTTATGTCTATCTCATGCATGTTTAATCTACTGTGTTAGCTTCTACCACCTCTGATGGGGGGCTATTCCACTTGCACACTACTCTTTCTTATTAGAAATGAAAAGCCGATAATAATAATAATAATAATAATAATAATAATAATAATAATAATAAAAACAGTGTAATTTAAATAGTAATATGACTCAAAGTGCTTTACATTTGCCTTTACAGCACAAAAAACCTTAACAGTGGATATTAGTGAAGTGCTTGAGAGAACAGGAAAGTCTTGAGTCTATTTTTGAAGGAATCTACAGTGGGGGGCCTCATGCACTGTGCGGAGAAGAGAGTTCCACAGAGTCAGAGCCACAAAGCTAAAAACTCTACCCCCAGGTAAGTTCAGGCAGATTTTAGGTACAGTTATTAGTCCATCACCTGCAGATCGCAGTAATCAAGAGGGTACATAAGGAATCAGAAGCTGCTTTAAATACCTTGGGCTCTGGTCATGAAGGGCTTGGAAAGTCATTAATCTTAAAAACTATTTGCCATCTCACAGGTAGCCAGTAAAGAAAGTAGAGAATGGGATGTTTTTGAAGCTAATGCCCGCTCTGCCCTGCCTGCCCCTTCTCCCTGCCCATCTCTCTAAAGCAGAGACAGGCAGGTAAGCCTGCTGTCCCTGCTGCCTTACTGACGAGTGAGATCCTCGCACATTCCCATCTGCCAATCCGCACAGTGCGTGTCAGCAAGGGGGATCTGGCGAGCGCTCAGCAAGGCTGAGGGCGGCTACATCTGTATACTTGCAGCTGCTATTAAAAACACAAGGAGGCTTTAAACAAAATGTGAGGCCAAAATTGAATTACAAGTTGGGATCATGATCCTCATAAAGTGATAGTATTATCTGAGTGACCCACATCATTCAGCATTTGCCTCCAGACTACAATATTTGCCTCTCTAGCACTGTTCTGGGCTGGTTTACCTCTTATCTCACTAACTGCTTCATCTCGATGTATCTGGCTCCACATCATCCCCTTCTATCCTCACTGTTGGCTTTCACCAGAGTTCTGTACTAGGGCCCCTTCTCTTCTACCTGTACACCTCTTCCCTGGGTGCACTCATATGCTCCTTTGACCATAAAAACCACCTTATTGCTGACACCCAACTATACCTCTATTTTCCTGAGCTCTGCCCCTCTGTCCCCTCTTAAGTATTCAGCTGCCTTTCTGCCATCTGCTCCTGGATGTCTTAGATCTGAGATGTCATCTTTCCTCCATCCAAAGTCTCCACCACCAATATCTCCATCACTATTGACCGCACTATCATGTCCCCATTTCCCCACTACACCAATCTCCATGTAAAAGGTAGACCGGCGATTGATTGGGGGATAATGGAGAGGGGGGGATCGAGATATGGGGGTTATTCTGGTTGATTCGCAAGGCTGCGAATTCGCAGCCTTGCGAGTCCACCAAACTCCGCCCGGCGAACGTCCGCCCCTCCGCCGCCCCCTCAAAGTGCGGCTTTGCCCGAACAACTGTGAATGTATATTTTGCATAAACATCCATTCGCATGGCTCTGGTAACCGCCCACATCTTTCGATGGTCACCGACCAACAAATGATGTTTAGTGTGTACGCCTATAAAAGTGACTTTTTAGTTGCGTACATTTGCGTGCACACTGGCGTGGATATGGGCGGGCAGCTGACATCCGGTGATGTCAGCTACCCGCCCCCCACACCTGCGTCACTGCCTCATTACCATGAGAACGCCCAGCGTAAAGAAAGAAATGACGAAAGACACTGAAGTGTTAAGTTAAGTTGAAAGGAAAAAGAGCAGGGTGGAAGTATTTTTTCATTTTCATAGGAATGCCTTTAGCTCAATGTCTATATTTAGACCTTTTGGTGTAAGGTTGTCAAGGAGGAATATACATTTTGTTTTAGTTTTTTTCAGGCTGGATACCAAGTCTTCTCTCTCTCCAGAGGAGATGACTTGGTATCCAGCCTGAAAAAAACTGAAACAAGCTACAGAAATAGAGCTGTTCATTCTGCATAGAAAAATGCTCTGAAACGGGTAGGACCTTACTTTTTAACTGTTTAAGAAATACCGGTATTTCTTAAACGGTTAAAGCATCCTGGAGCTTTTACATTGCAGCTCTACCCATTTTAAAAGGCAAAAAAACCCCGGTAATATACCGTTTAAGAGCTGCAGTGTGAAAGGGGTATAAGCATAAAACAGGGTGGGTGCAGCATTTTCGATAATAACGTCCATGGGTTGTGTGCTCCACCCTGACAAGGTACCAGTTACCCTGGGTGGAATAGATTACCCCTAAAAGAATTGTGAATGTGCTTTGGGACACATTCTCTGAGGGAGGGCACAACAGCACTGAGAAGGAGCAGTGTGGACAAAAAAATTGTGTGTATATATATATATATACTGTATATATATATATATATATATATATATATATATATATATATATATATATATACTAAAAGAAGAGATGAGAGATGAGAGCGCTCCATTGTGCAATAACGTAAAAAACTTTTATTTTAAGAACAAAGTGGTTCTTCCGTAAAAACAGGTATATAGTAACGTACTACAATAAGCGGTATACTTATTTAGACCCACTGATGGTGAGAAAGATAAACCTTTTTGTTAAAGGGAGATTTGGTCATCTGTTAATTTCACTGAAGACAAATTAAAAATTCCTTTGGTGGTAGGTTTGTCTAATTGAGTGTGCGTCTTCTGAAGAATGGGACCCTTTCCCCCTCTTTTGCCCCGTCTTCCCTGTTTCTTTTTCCCCAGCCTAGATATAAGAGGGGGAGATAGAGATGCTAAGCTGCTTCGACGCGAATCATATTGGATTTATACAATGAAAACTGTTTATCCAGATGGATTAAATGAAGGAATGGAAATTACACCCTTCCTATCGTAAATTATGTTTTGTATTTCTCTTCAACCCCTTCTTCCAATTTCTCTCCTGTTAGTGTTTCCCGTTCCCCATAGTTTACAGCCATGATGGAGACCAATTCACTGTGCCTCCTCATCTTCCAATAAAATCACATGCAAAGTGACTCTGTAATTATTGTTTGGAGTGGGACTCTGCGGTCCATTACAAAGTTTGTTATATGGGTCTTTTGTATGGGCCTTTCCACATAAATATATGTTTTTGTATTGATTGGCTTCATTCTGCTAAAGAACTATATTACCCTGGAAATAATTGCAGTACCGGATATATGACAAATATGCCTTATAATATATTTTGCCGGTTCATAATCACTGTTGGGTATTAAATTACTAGACTCACTAAGAGTGATGATTCCTCTACTTGATATAATTATTGAATGTTAATGATAATGTGCCTTCCTATGTTCCTTTTTATACTTTTTATACTTGTTAATATTTGTGATCTGTTTTGCTATATACATATACAGCTGATTAATTTCTGCTTTATTTCTTATCTTTCTTTTCCTATATATATACGAAAAATATTTGGATTGGTGGCTCATAAAGTAATGAAAGACCGTCTGATCGCCAAGTGTATAACATACAAAAATCGCTTGAAATATTTACCATTGCAAATAGAGAGACGCACTGCCATCGCGCTCTCCGGATAAAGATTGTATTGAACCACGGTTAATTTCCTTTGCGCTTTTGTATTGATATTTCCTATTATCTATGACTGATGGTGTATTTTCAAAATAACATTACCTGTCAAATAACATGTATCTGTCCTGTGAAAACATGACCTTTACTCTCCTTTTTGAATATAAATAATGCTTTTAAATGTAGAGAATATTTACATGGAGAAATAAGAATGTTTTCTCTTTTTCTCTAAATGTATTGTGACCAACATCGATGTTTCTTCCGTTTATGCTGTAAATGGAAAATATTTTATATTGGTATTATACCCTGCTTTTTAAAATGTTATTGAATTGTTTGTATTTTATACTGGATTATTGATTATTTTATTATATGTAGCACCGTGCACTTTGAGAAAATGTAATCTTTGGAGACCGCTGCTGTCAAAGATCACCGTATAACAGTTTTAAATCAGCTGATGGATTTCAGCTGTAAAGACAGCCGCGGCCTTTAAAAGAGGAATCTGACCAACGCCAGGCCAGCCCTCTGACGAAGTACGTGATTACGAAACGCGTTGGGAAGTGGCCTGGCGTTGCAGTCTATCCACCAGACGTGTTAAGACGCTGAGAACCCCGAGTGTAACCTCTCCTACAGTACATCTGTGTTTGGAAAACACGTTTCATGCGAAAATCCTGCGGTGGTATACCGCTTATTGTGGTACGTTACTATATACCTGTTTTTACGGAAGAACCACTTTGTTCTTAAAATAAAAGTTTTTTACGTTATTGCACAATGGAGCGCTCTCATCTCTTCTTTTAGTGTTTCTACACCTGTGAAATTCAGGTGACTGAGAGCAGCCTGGAGAACTAAATATCCTTTGGTGCAGATAAATTGGAACTGGGACTACATCAAAACCGTCCTTTATGTGTGGATAATTCCAACAATATCCAAGGTCCACAGGTTTTTCATCTAATTGCGCACTTATTTCCCTTGATATATATATATATATATATATATATATATATATATGCCAGCACTCTGTGATAAGGTTTCAACTTGATTGGGTGCACTTCAGATTCATCCACAGTTCCTTTCAAAGAAATGCACTCCAACACCGCATCAGTGATAAAAAGACTTTAGTTTGGTAAAGTGGACATCACCAAATACCAGTATTTTCAGGGACTCAGCCCCTTCGTCAGGGTACAATCCACACCAACAGTTTAAGACAACCGCCCCCTCACACCCGCAGTCATTTAATACCTGTAGCTGCAGGTCACCTCCGTTTCTCCACAGGTGCCACGGTCCATCTAGCCGGAAGCTTGATGTCTGAACTTCACTGTTCCCATTAATTTTTTCATTGAGGCCAAATGGGTTTATCGTATTCAGTCTCAGTATCCACTGAGACTCTCTAATCAAAAGGGTCCTCGCCCTATCACCTCCCCTCAGGTTCACAAGGACATCATCAATAATGAAATAATGAAGTGATTCTAGCAGGTGCCCTGCCACTTTAAAATGCCTGGACACTGGCTGGTCCACCTCCTTGTCCCTAGCAGTCAGACTAATAGCGGATCTTTGAGCCGCCATCCGCTCTTTAAATTTCCTAGTCGTCTGCCCTACATAGAGCAAAACCACAGGGGCAGGTAATGACATAAACCACAAATGAGGAATTGCAATGGAGAACATGTCGAATGTCAAAGGTATTATCCCGGTGTGGGTGGTTAAGTTCGGTAGGGTATATAATACCGGCACCGTGGGATGTTCCACACGTAAGGCTTCATATACTTTTTTAGCTTGACCAATGCTAATTTTCTGGATGTAGCTGTGTCAGTTGAGGGAGGCAAAATTGTAACAGGTGTCTATGTAAAGGACAGACCGTAATACTCTATTGAGGGCATCTAGCCATCACCCCCCCACCACTCAAAAACAGATTGCCATTGTCCCAGATGATGCGGGTTGCCCGCATCACTAGTGACAAAGATTGTGTTCCAATGGAACTTAATAAAATGGTAGACAAGTTCAGGAAGAGAGGCTTTGATCATTCTAACCTTCTTAACATGAAACAGCGGGTACTAAACATGCCTCATGAGGAATTGTTCTCATCTAAGAAACACAGAGTTGAAAATACTAACCCATGGGTGAACAAATTCTCGGTTTCTAGCCCCATTATACATCGGGCCTCAAAATAACTGTGGCCAATAGAGCTGCCGGTGTTTAAGAACCAAAGACCTTTGTTAGCCTATACTAGGGGTAGGAACCTTAGGGATAGGCTAGTCAAGACGGATATTACCAACAAAGTCCCTCTTGTAGGACCGAATGTTTATGTCAAGCCCGCGGGGTGTTATAGTTGTAAGAATTGCATTACTTGCAAATTTATGATATCATGCAAGAAATTTAACAACCCACATCGGGATAAGATTTTCGACATTTGACATGTTCTCCATTGCAATTCCTCATTTGTGGTTTATGTCATTACCTGCCCCTGTGGTTTGCTCTATGTAGGGCAGACGACTAGGACATTTGAAGAGCGGATGGCGGCTCATAGATCCGCTATTAGTCTGACTGCTAGGGGCAAGGAGGTGGAACAGCCGGTGTCCAGGCATTTTAAAGCGACAGGGCACCCGCTGGAATCACTCCGTTATTTCATGATTGATCATGTCCCCATGAACCTGAGGGGAGCTGATAGGGCGAGGACCCTTTTTATTAGAGAGTCTCAGTGGATACTGAGACTGAATACGATAAACGCATTTGGCCTCAATGAAAAAAATTAATTGGAACAGTTTAGTATGAGAGCCAGTCCTCTGTTCCTTTCTCATCTTGTGCTAAATTATGTTCAAATTATGTTTAAGCAATGTTTGAATATCTCTGTAGTGTTTGCTTATTTGTATGTTTGCAATGTATGTTTATTATGCACTATTCAATGTCTTTATTGTATATTCCCTCTATCTCATTAGGGTCCGGTTCCATTAGGCCGGAAGTATTAGATGGCCCGCAGTTTAGAGATGGTACAGGGCTTTGAGGTGGAATGCACACGTGACGTTCTGATGGAATGCACTGTGGGAGCGCTCTGTCTTCCGGCTACTGCCGAAGCCGGAAGTTCGGACATCAAGCTTCCGGCTAGATGGACCGCGGCACCCGTGGAGAAACGGAGGTGACCTGCAGCTACAGGAATTTAATTACTGTGGGTGTGGGGGCGGTTGTCTTAAACTGTTGGTGTGGATTTTACCCTGATGAAGGGGCTGAGTCCCCAAAAATACTGGTATTTGGTGATGTCCATGTTACCAACTAAAGTATTTTTTCACTGATGCGGTGTTGGAGTGCCTATATATAGACAGGTGGGTTCTCAGGTTGGCACTCCGGTTAAAATAAAAATAAAACTGTTCTGGTGCCAGGCACATAATGTGGTTAATAGAAAGCACTTACCCCCTCGCAGAAAGGATTGGAGCCGGCACATGGTAGTAGGTGAAGAAGAAAAAGATTTATTGCAATTACATCATTGCACAAAGAGACAGCTGCCGACATGACAGCCGTTTCAACTGCTTGATGAAAACTGCTCACATGCAGTTGAAACGGCTGTCAGGTCGGCAGCTGTCTTTTTGTGCAATGATTTAATTGCAATAAATCTTTTTCTTCTTCACCTACTACCGTGGGCCAGCTCCAATCCTTTCTGCGAGGGGGTAAGTGCTTTATATATTTTTTTTTTCATGATTTTTTGCTTTTTGATTTTTTCACGTTTTTTTCTGCTTTTTGCATGGACTTTTGATTTAACGCTATTCATGGAGGATATGACCAGTTCCCACCAAGAACTCACAGACACTAAACGCTTTGATGCCAAGGACATTTCACGCATCCTGTTTGATGACACCACTGCACTAGCTTATAATGTGGATAGTCCAACTGAGGTTTTTTCTGATTTGATTAAACTAAAAAGGCGACGTGTGGAGTTACACCTACACGGATTAACTTATGATCCTGGTTATCGAACAAGTCAATACTGATTTAGAAACTTTGGATAAGGAGATCCAAGTCTGTGAGTCGACAGGCCTAGACATTCTCAGATCAGACATTGACACAGATTGGGTGTCTAAAATTGAGAATAATCCGGCCCTGTTTCACACAGAGCTATTAGCTTTTAAAAAGGGGAAATATAAGACCGTGAAGGAGGATTACAAAGACCAACGTGTCTATAGTTGGCTACAGGGTGGTGACTACAGACCCCCGTGGCGGAGTGCAAGCAGAGCTAGACGCGGTCGTGCCAATCAGGATTTTTCTGAGATTGACACCTCAGCTAGTGACTCGGATTTTTCACGCACTAATTCTTTTTTAGGGAGCAATACCTCCAAGAAAAAGAATTTAGGTGCTAAAAAACAACAAAACCGTGCAGAAGGGGAGGAGCCAGGCGGCATCCGAAGAAACCCCACTCGGAAAATAAGGACGTGATCGTCTTTAATTTATCCGACTATAACCCTACCACCACTGAGATGGCCGTCCTTTCGAAGGGGTTGTCCTTTGTAAGAACCAATAGGCAATCCTCATTCGAATTTGAGACGGAATTATTTAAATTTCATCGCCTATTGAAACTTAGGGATTATTTCTCTTAAAAAACTGAGTCAGACCAAGTACAAAAAAGATTTAAACCACCCAGTACATTTGACCCTCCGGGGTTAAATCTTTCAATTGAGACTTTCGTTAGATTGGTTAAAAGGGATGTGTCAAGCCATATCGATGCCCAAAAAGTATCTTTCTCCAATTTAACTAAGGATGAGAATTTGGCGGTCAATTTTTTGAGAGACAATTTGTCTCTAGTAATCCGTCCCTCTGATAAAGGGGGCGGTATAGTATTGATCAACAAGTGTGATTATGTTGCTGAGATAGAGAGGCAACTTGCTGACTCAGCTTGCTACAAACTACTCACCTATGACCTGACTTATCCTTACAAAAAAGAGACTGATGCCGCCATTAAATTGGGCCTAACCAATGGCTATATTGACCAATCCACTTCTGAGTTTTTGACCCAAACACACCCTAGGACCCCTTTGATTTATGTTTTACCTAAAGTCCACAAGACTTTAATTAAACCACCAGGTAGACCTATTATTTCTTCAGTTGGCTCCTTATTTCAACCCCTGTCACAGTTTGTTGATTTTTGGTTACAGCCAGTTGTACAGCACATTGATTATTTTTTGAAGGACTCTAATGACTTTATCTGTAAACTTGAAGCACTTGGCACTTTACCGGAGTCTAGCCTGCTTGTAACTCTCGACATAGCAAGTTTAAACACTAATAATGCGCATGAGGACGGTATGGACTCGGTCCGGGCGCTGCTCACCTCCAGTCCACACTATATTGGTCCACCCATCGAATTTTTGTTATTATTAATGGATATCATTTTGAAAAATAATTATTTTTTGTTCCAGAATTCTTTTTATTTGCAGCTGAGAGGGACTGCCATGGGTTCAAACATGGCGCCCTCTTATGCTAATTTATATATGTGTTTATACGAAAAACAACATATCATGGCTAATTCTACTTTTTCAGGTTTTATTCATTTTTACGTTCGTTATATTGATGATTTATTTTTGGTTTGGACTGGAGGTGCCCAGGCCCTAACGGAGTTCATAGACGTCCTTAATTCATTGAACACCACCATCAGATTTACGGTTTAATTTAGTGAGACAACGATCAGTTACTTAGATGTATGTGTGACCAAAACCATTGATGGCATTAAGACCTCTATTTTTAGGAAAGCTACCGATAAGAACTCTTTGTAATCAGCTGATTCCTTTCACCCCTTACCACTGAAAAGGGGACTACCTCTATCCCAATTGCTAAGGGTAGTACGCATCACTTCGGATAGAGAGATCCTACCACAGGCCCTCTCGGAGATGAGCGAATGATTTTTGGAGCGCGGCTATGATGCCATTGAAGTTTCAGATGCGGTGACACAGTGTCTGGAGACTTCGCGGGACCAGGCGTTTGTCAAACGCGATAAAAGTCTAGAAAAGGATAGACTTATTTTTTCAAGTACATATTCTGTCGCTTCAGCGCATATTCGAAAAACTATACTAAAACTTTGGCATATTGTGCAATCGGATGTAGCCATTGGACGTTATTGCATGCAGACACCTCTTTTTTGTTACAAGAGAAGTCGCAATTTAAGGGATGTCCTAGCTCCATCAGACATTGGACCCATTAATAACAAAACTTGGCTACAAACGAAGTGCCAATTTGGAAGAACACATGGTTCTTCCAAATTGGCAAATGGCAGCTGTCCGCAGGGATATAACTATTTGCGTTTGTGGCCCTAAAAAAGTTTTTGTTTCAATCTTATTATCTGGTCCAATGTAAAGACAAATGTCCAAACAAAGTTGTTTAGATGTTCTTTAAATGTAAATTTGAGGTTGTAATCATTAATTTGAATATCGGAAATTAAAGATGTTTATTCCAACAATTCACCAACCCAAATCAATATTTTTTTTGAAAAAGACAATATGTTTTTCTGAAAGCCCACCTGTTGGAAAATGTGACACTCTTCCCAAGCTTCCATGTACAAATTGTCATATGAGGGGGCAGACTTTGTATCCATAGCAGTACTACATTCTTGAATATAGAAGACACCATCGAACTCAAT
This sequence comes from Crinia signifera, assembly GCF_055691185.1. NCBI lineage: Eukaryota > Metazoa > Chordata > Amphibia > Anura > Myobatrachidae > Crinia > Crinia signifera. The sequence continues at coordinate 344,579,909 of NC_139217.1, forward strand.
GTAAAATATTTTTTTTTATTTTTCTGTGATGTAAGTATCTTTAATTCAACGTTCATTGACCACTTCAATTCCTTTCTCATGAGGGATTGAGATCTTTAATCTCATAAAACTTGAACATGAGCGTCTATGGTGGGAATTGCCCATCGACATCCATGTTAAACTCATAAAATGAACATCAAGGGAGCCACGCATAACCATTCAGCCTCGGAGCTCTCCCCAAGCCTACTCCTGATTGGCTGAGGGAGGACCCATGAAAATCCTCAGCCTCAGGTAAGAGCTGCAAGTGTAAACACACTTGTAGCTCCTCATGTTTGTTTGGTGTCATGTCAGCGGTTTGTTATTTTTACACCTGTGGATGCCTACAGAGAACGAATGTATAATTTATTTTCACAAGTACCCTATGGATTTCTACTGGAGAAGTGGACATGCCTATGGTGGACCCTATAGGTAAGAATGTATGTGTGATTGTAGTATGTATTAAAGTTTTACTTATTTGTGTGTGTTTTATTATTTTATATTGGTTATGTTGTTTAACTACAAAAACCAGCAGTGCTATTAATGCCCTGCATACTGGGACTTGTGGTTCTCCAAGTCCCTGCACTTGTAGTTCCACAGCACACCGCAGTAGTTTCTACTAATTTTTTACACTTACTGCCATCAGCCTGTTGCCCATCACCCAGGGGCATCAGGGACAGCCATGGGCTGGGAACCCTTTATTGGGGGGGTCCACACTCCCCCAAGGTCCAGGCCCAGGCTGACCAGCCAGGGTGATCATGTTATGGCCACGGGAACATATATAATAAGTGTCCCCTGGCTGTGGCATGACACAGCTGGCTGTTTGAGCCTGGTACTGGTTGGCAAAATATGGATTCCTACTCCTTTTGTCCCCTGTATTTTTGGAACCAGGACTGGGCCATGAGCCTAGTGCTGGTGTTAGAAATACAGAGGGACCCCAGCTTCCCCCTCCTCCCCTGTAGGTCTGCAACCAGGACTGGCATAATGAGCACTGGGCTGGTTATTGCTGGACGGGGGGACCGCATGCTATTTTCTTTCAATGATTTATATATTTCTTCTATATTTTACACATGGCAGCATCACGTGGATTTGACTGATCTGTTCGATGCTGTCACATTTAACGTATTTGGCTGCCGGTAAATATGGCAGCCAAATACGATTCACATCACCATTAGAAATTACGAACCCAGAATAAAGAAATTTGCCATATTCTACATATGTATGTTGGCCGATTACATCCAATCCCACCGCTGATCGCCCATAATTGTCAATCTTCGTAAATTTCCCCCACAGTAGCCAAGATTTCTGGGAAATGTATATCTTGCTTCCTTTTGAGATCTGAAGTCGGCAGGTAAGTTCAGGTATGTTCAGTTTAATAAGACCTGAATACACACATCATTATTAGAAAACAACCAGCACTTTTTTGCGGACATTTTCAAACTCCCCCACATTACCCTACAAACTGTGCAGCGTAAATCTCGGTGTAAAGAAGTGGAAACCATTGCCAACCGATACATTCAATATGCATCAGAAGCACTTTGTTCACACACATTCTAAAGATGTCCTCATACAGTGCTCGTATCAGGAAAGGGTTTGAGTGGGGAAGCACTGTATGAGGCAATTGCTTTTTATTGGTGTCTTTTTATTGTGAGATGGCTTTTTACATTGTTGATGCATATTCACACAGTTGATTAGAAAAAGGGAGAAATTATTGGAGATACATATTTTAAATTGAACTATTTATTTGTCAGAAACGGTCATTTCAGAACTGCAAAGCTTTGGCAATGCATCTTTTCCTTAATAATTGTACAGTATAGTAAACTTACTACATGAATTATGAATTTTGCAAAGCTCAGGCAACAATTATATAATTGCACTCTGCTATATAGTATGATAGGTTAGGACTGGGAGTTTCAGGAAGATCAAACATAAAAGGGGATTCTCTCATGCAATGATGAGTTCAATGATTGCCCCAAAAAGATCAGCTACTCTTTGGTCAATGGTAGGATTATGCAAATAAATTGTTTTAAACATTTATTTACATTTCACTAAAGATGTATAGTAATGTATTGTAAGCTTTTAATATATATGCTGTATGTACTAGATTTACCCCATTTGTGAAAATTCGGCATTTGTATCACTCCAAATAATAACATGCTGTACAGGTTCAAGCATCACCTTTAGGCAGCTGGGCATGATGATGGTTCCAATACCAAGGGTCATGCATGTTTATGGTTACCTGGGCATATCTGGGCATCTCTCACTTTCTGAATCTCACATCCTATTACATTTCACCCTTTAAGTGAACACTCCAAATGAGAAAATATTTTGAAACAAAAATTCATCCATATAAAGCCCCCTATACACTAGCTGATCCCTCATGATGCTGATATTGGTGGCACCGGGGACCCGGTGGGTGTCCCATCATGCATATACACTTGCTGCTGATGGCTCGGAAGGGAGTGACAGCGGGGGCATGGCATGGAGAGCAACAGCTGCTCCAGCATGGCCATCGTTACCAAGGACATCCCTAGTCTGAACATGCAGGATGAAGGGGGGAGGGGTCATTAATGGTGCTCATGAGATAGTGTTGTTAACATTTTGAGTGCCCTTTCTGAGCGATATTGTTCACAATACCGCCTAGTGTGTTTGGGGCTTAAATGCTCATTCACCAATTGCTCACCCAAGTCTTTGGAAATGGATCCGATTCATTTGATGGTCCGCGGTTGACTAATATGCATAACATGCATTGCACTTCTATTTATTGAACTTCAGATCAGACCATGCGGATTCCACACAGTGGGCCTAATTCAGCATGGAGCACTAACCAAAGAGTTTGCAAATGAGCGATTATCGAACAACTGTATAACATGCATCGCGCATATGCGAGGGGAATTAGAGGTTGGAAATGCGTATTGATTGTAAAAGCAATGTGGCCTGAGTTTGACTGACAGAAATCCAGCGTATGGGGGTGAAAACCTGCTGTTTTTTGGATGTGGTCAAAAAAATGCAGACGTCACCCAGGTATTCTTGAGGAGGGTCTGTGATGTTAATATGTGAAGTGATAAAGTGGAAGGTGATATATGAAGTGATAAAGTGGAAGGTGATAATGCAGCAGACATTCAGCTCCTAATTCTCAATTTTCAAAACCAGCCTTTAACTTGACAGTTAGGGGTAACATTACTAAATTGGGGGTTCTATTGAAGATGGGATGTTGCCCAAAGTGAACATTCAGATTTTATTTATTTTCTTTTCGTGTTTCGTGTTTTGGATCTGTATTTTTTTTTGCCAAAAACATAAAAATCACTAAAAAAAATTTTTTGCTCCTACGCTATTACTGTATTAACCCAAATATCATTAATTTTTTACTCATTTCCAATCTATTCTGAACACCTCACACCTCACAACAATATTGTTTTTAGGACAAAAGGTTGCACCAAGGTAGCTGGATAACTATGCTAAGCCACACAAGTGGGTGGCACAAACACGTGGCTCATTTAGGAGTGGCATTGCAGAGGCAGACAGGATGGCAGTTTGAAAAACTAGGCCCCAAAAAGCACCTAATGGCAAAAAAGAGGTGCAAGATGGAATTGTCCTTGGGCCCTCTCAGCCACCCTTATGTTGTGTAAATAGGAAATATACACAAACTAATCATTTCAGCGACAGGGTCATGACTGTGGCTAAATTGATTGGTTTGTTTGGGACCCCACAAAAAAAGAAGCGTCACTTCTCTCTGTACAAACTGGCTCTATAGAGGCAAGATGTCATGCTCATCCTCATCCTTCGATTCCTCACCCCCTTCATTGTATACTTCCTCATCCTCACAGATTATCAATTAATCCCCGCTGGACTCCACAATCACAGGTCCCTCTGTAGTCTCTGGAGGCAATTGCTGGTCTTCTTTCAAGAATTGATCATTCATTTTGAGGAACATCATCTTATCCACATTTTGCGGAAGCAACCTTCTACGCAGCTCACTGACCAGGTTCCCTGCTGCACTAAAAACTCTTTCGGAGTACACACTGGAGGGGGGGACAACTCAGGTAAAATAGAGTCAGTTTGTACGGGGGCCTCCAAACTGCCTTTTTTTCCCTGCCAGTAGAGGTGTATAGACTGTCTGACATGTCTACTTGGATGCTGTCACCAAAATAATCCTCCACCATTTTTTCAATGGTGACAATAGATATGTCAGCAATCGTTGCAAGGTCCTTTAGTCTAGACCAGATGCTGCACCCGCATATTTATTGTGTGGGCAAACCATGAAACATTTAAAAAATTGTCTATGTCATAGGTGGCCATGTAGGCTTGAATGGCCTTTTGCTGCTCCTCCAACCTCTGCAGCACATAGACGGTGGAGTTCCAGCACGTCACAACCTCTTGTTTGAGGTGATGGCAGGTTGAGGAGTTTCTGCTGCCACTCCAGCCTTCGGCAGGCAGTGGCAGAATGGTGAAAGTGTCCAGCAATTTTGCGGGCCACTGCAACCATAGCATAAATAAAACGGCCACTGCAAAGCATAAATAAAACGGTGGAGGAGTTGCAGATAGGGTCACTGGTAGAGCAGGAGGATCAGGCAGCCAGCTGGGTCACGGTTAGAAGGGGAAACAAGAGGGACAGGAACGACATCTCGGATCTATCACACCCGAACAAATTTGCCCGGTTGGACGATGTTTCGGGGGAGGATAAAGACGAAATGACGGAGCTGGAGGATACGGCTCCCTCTAGCAACCAGAGGAGCGGTCCCTCTAGCTCAAACGGGATGACAGTTAGTGAGGTACCAAGGCAGATAGTGGTGGTAGGGGATTCCATCATTAGGAGAACAGACAGGGCAATCTGCTATCGGGACCGCGATCGCCGCACGGTCTGTTGCCTCCCAGGTGCTCGGGTACGGCACATCGCGGACCGAGTCGACAGATTGTTGGGAGGGGCTGGGAGCAACCCGGCGGTCTTGGTGCACATCGGCACCAACGGCAAAGTCAATGGTAGGTGGGATGTCCTCAAGAAAGAGTATAGGGAATTAGGTAAGAAATTAAAGGCAAGGACATCTAGGGTAATTTTCTAGGAAATATTACCAGTGCCACGTGCTAGCTCAGGGAGGCAGAGGGAGATCAGGGAGGTAAATGTGTGGCTTAAGGACTGGTGTAGGAAAGAGGGATTCTTGTTCATGGAACACTGGGCGGACTTCTCGGTCAGGCGCCATCTTTTTGCCGTGATGGATTGCACCTGAACGAGGAGGGGGCTGCGGTGCTGGGGGGAAGGATGGTTAGAGGGTTGGAGGAGATTTTAAACTAGGCGACGGGGGGGGGGGGGGGGGGGTGGGGGCAGCAAGGCATTATGGGACCATCAGGGAGAGAAGCCGGACTGGGATCAGGAATCATATGGGGGAAGGAGATGATGGGGGGGACGGCGACATAGACAAAGTCCTGGGACATAACAAGGGTATAATCGGGGGTAACTCTCAGGGTGCATCAGAAATGTCATGTAATAAAATGTTATGTTGTAACAGTCACGTTACCCCATTACAGTTCTTAGGTACAGATGATCTTAGTGTATGGGAAGGAGGGAAGGACAGAGGAAGAATTCCCAGAACTATAAAGAGGGCAGGCAGTGTGCATGGTGGGGAGGCCTGTAGAGAGTCTATTGAAGGGGAGAGGGGAAAGAGGAAGCTAGTAAAAAATTCAAATGGGTCCTGGGGTGAAAGTAATCACAATATTAGAGCCATATCTAAAAATAAACATAAATTAAAATGCTTACTGGCTAATGCAAGAAGCTTAGTGAGTAAAATCGGGGAGCTAGAAACGGTGATCAGTAGGGACGACTACGACATCATTGGTATTACAGAAACATGGTGTAATGAGTCGCATGACTGGGCATTAAACATGGAGGGATATACACTCTACAGGAAAGACAGGGAAAATAGAAGGGGCGGGGGTGTGTGCCTATATGTAAATAATAACTTAACATCATGTGAGAAAAATATGAGCACAGACCTGGAAGACGACAACTCGGAGACAGTGTGGGTAGAGATAACCGACAATAATAAAAAAACAAAAAACAAATTTATAATAGGGGTATGCTATAGACTACCAAATATAAACGAAAGGGAAGAGTCTCTTCTTTTAAACCAAATCAAACAAGCATCAAATCAGGGTCAGGTATTAATTATGGGGGATTTTAATTTACCCGACATTGATTGGGAAAACGAAACAGGTAAATCAGCAAGAAGCAATGGGTTCTTAAGCTTACTTAAAGACCAGTTTATTACACAAACGGTGGAAACTCCAACTCGTGATGAGGCACTCTTGGACTTAGTTTTAACAAATAACACAGACTTAGTTTCAAACACAAAAGTAATTGAACAATTAGGGAACAGTGATCACAATATGGTTTCACTGGAAATCAACTTCAGTAAATTACATCAAAAAGGATCTGCAAAAATACTAAACTTCAGAAAAGCGAACTTTGAATTATTCAGGGAAGCCCTAACAGGAATTGGGTGGGAAACGGTTATGGAGGGAAAAAATGCAGAGGAAATGTGGGATACTCTAAAAAAGGTGCTTGATTCACTAACTATTGAATACATTCCTAAAATAGCTAAAGGTGAATTCAACAAAAAAAGCCACCATGATTGGACAAAGAAGTAAGGTCAGCTATCAACAATAAAACCAGAGCCTTTAAATTCTATAAAAATAACTTGAATGAGGAGGCGTTCGCAAAATACAAAGAATCAAACAAAACTTGTAAAGGGGTAATCAAAGCAGCTAAAATATTATATGAAGAGTGCATAGCCACTGAAAGCAAAACCAACCCAAAGAAGTTTTTTAAATACATAAATAGTAAACGTTTAATTAAGGAAAACATAGGCCCACTAACTGATACTAGTGGAAAAAGTGTTACTGAGGACAAGGGAAAAGCAAAACTGTTAAATGAGTTCTTCTCATCAGTATTTACTAAGGGAGAGCAGACTGTGGAACGAACATTTACCACAAACGGGACAAATAAGCCAGATCTCATTGTGGATTTCACGCCGAAGGAAATAATACTGAGGCTAAGCAAACTAAAAACAAATAAATCACCAGGGCCAGATGGAATTCATCCGAGGGTATTAATGGAATTAAGGGATGAACTAGCTACCCCCCTACATTATATCTTTAGCAAGTCACTATCGTCAGGTATAGTACCAAAAGATTGGAGAATAGCAGAGGTAGTGCCAATATTCAAAAAAGGAAAAAAGGAAGATCCCGCTAATTACAGACCCGTTAGAAATATTTAGATCATCACAGTCTACTCAGTGCTAACCAACATGGGTTCGTGAAAAATCGTTCATGCCAAACTAATCTACTAGGGTTCTATGAAGAGGTTAGCAAAAACCTTGATAATGGAAATGCTGTAGATGTGATTTTCCTAGATTTCGCTAAAGCATTTGATACTGTCCCACACAAGAGATTGATTAATAAAATGGAGAACCTAGTATTGGGTGAAAATATCTGCAGATGGGTAGGGAATTGGCTATGTAATAGTGAACAAAGAGTGGTTGTGAATGGTGCCGTATCAGATATGATACCGGTACTAAGTGGAGTGCCCCAGGGTTCGGTTTTGGGCCCATTTTGTTTAACATTTTTATTAACGATATTGGGATAGGGTTACTCAGCAATGTATCCATCTTTGCGGACGATACAAAACTTAGCAAAGTCATCAAATCATCAGAAGATGTCACCATGCTTCAAAATGATCTTGCAATTCTAGATGAGTGGGCAAAAAAATGGAAGATGAGGTTCAATGTAGATAAATGTAAGGTTATGCACCTTGGGAGACACAACCAGTGTGCAAGTTACAACCTTAGCGGAGAGGAACTGGGTAATTCCATACTTGAAAAGGATCTAGGAGTCCAAATAGACAGCAAACTAGGATGTAGTGCCCATTGTAATGTAGCTACAAAAAAGGCCAACAAAATTCTGGCATGTATTAAGAGGGGAATGGAAACTAGGGACTCGAGGGTAATTATGCCACTATATAAAGCATTGGTGAGACCTCACCTAGAGTACGGAGTACAGTTCTGGGCCCCACACTATAAAAAGGACATCATAGAATTAGAAAAAGTCCAAAGGCGAGCAACAAAGCTTATTAGGGGAATGGAGAATTTAAGCTACGGGGAGAGATTAAGCAATTTGGGACTATTTACATTAGAAAAGAGACGTTTAAGGGGGGACATGCTCAACATGTACAAGTATATCAAGGGCCAATATAAAGAACTGTCACGCACCCTATTTTCTACTAGAAAGGAATCTAGGACGCGAGGGCATGAGTATAGATTAGAAGAAAAAAGATTTCATTCAGCTAGTAGAAAGAATTTCTTTACGGTCAGAACAGTCAAACTCTGGAACTCTCTTCTCAGAGAGGTGGTAACGGCTGGCTCATTAAATGCGTTCAAGGCAAAGTTGGACAAACATTTACTGGAGAAAAACATCCATGGGTACAAATAAGAAATATAATTTGTCTGTAAAATACCAGAACCTACCAAATCAGCAATGGATATCTATACCAGGTTGAACTAGATGGACGCAAGTCTTTTTTCAGCCTTACCTACTATGTAACTATGTAACCATCTCCTGCACACGCCTGTCAGTTTTTAGGAAATGCTGCACCACCAAATTTTTTGTGTGGGCAAAACATGGCACGTGTTGGAAATTGCCCATATGTAATGCCTGCATAATGTTACTGGTGTTTTTCTGACACCACAAATCCACGGGAGAGGCCCAGTGGGGTAAGCCACTGCGAGATGATTTCCCTGAGTTTCTCTAAGAGGTTGTCGGCGCTGTGCCTCTTACTGAAACCAGTGATACACAACGTAGCCTCCCTTGGAAGGTGCTAGCGTGCAGGAGATGCTGCTGTTGTTGCTGTGGAAGGTGATGAATCTACCCAGTGGGCTGTCACAGTCATATAGTCACATTTTTCAGGGCACCGAGAACACTTTTTCAGACTTTGTACATCCTCGGTATAGTGAAGTGGAATCTAGATGGGATTTGGTACCGGGGACACAATACCTCCATCAACTGTCTAAATCCCACTCCGCTGATGGCGGACACCAGATGCAAATCCAACACTAACATAGCTGTCAAGGCCACAGTTATCTGCTTTGCCATCGGATGACTGCTGTCGTACTTTATCCACATGGCGAATGACTGTTGGATGGTCAATTGCTTATTGAAAGTACATATGGATAGTGGTAGATGCTCAATTAGTTCAGTAATACCACTCAGATGCATGCAAGGGAGGGATTAATACTGAGTAAGTAAAAAAAAAGGCATTGTTCCCCCAGCTCACTGAATGGTATTAGTAACCAATCTTGAAAACTACATGATAATAAAATGTAGAGATATTGTTACATATACTGTACCTGCGCAGGTGTATGATATGCCCCCAAGCAACGTCAAGGCTTCTCTGTATATTGGGGGTCCCTAGCACTATATCTAGGTGCAGGGTGCGGCACCCCAAAAAACTAGCGTTAGCTAGAAAGCCCAGAGCAGTGAAAAACTATAGTGTTAATAAATATTAGTGATAAGAAGCCGAAGCTATGTATAGAGAGAGAGAGAGAGAGAGAGAGAGAGAAATGAGATGTAATTAAAATATTAAAGAAATAGTGTTAGTGACCGGCATCGGCCGTATTTTCAAGAAAAATACAATTCTGAAATAGGACAGGATTAGTAATCTGCTGTATTTATGGATTTGTATTAGCCCGATGGCTTAGGTGGCCATATGCAGCCATATTCATATTTAACTGGTGTACATATGGCCGCTAAATACAAATATGAGTCGACAGCCTGCACAGATCAGTCAGATCTGTGCAGGATTCAGTGTAAAAAAATATAAATATATACAAAAATAATTTTAAAGCAATTAACAGCCCAGGGCGCAGAGAGCCGGTCCTGGTTCTAGAAATTCACAAGTCCTACTGAGTAGGGAATCCCTAGAAATTTTTAAAACCTGCACCAGGCTCAAGGGCTGGTCCTGATTCCCAAAATACAGGGGACAAAATGACTGGGGGTCGCCCCATATTGGCAATTCCCTGCTAATGATTGGCTGGTGGGCAGGCCTTACCCCCGGACTGTGGGTGGAGCCAAGAATTTAAACACAAGCTGCCCTTATGTCTATGGGGAATGAACAGCCAGAAGCACAGCATTCCTCACAGAAGACAGTGGGTGAGTATATCATCCTGTGGCTTCAGCTACTTGCACACCCATGGGAATGTCCAGCATTTTTATGGGGATGCCCATAAAATGCTTGGCGTACCCATGGGCGATCCCTGACTGTCCCCACCGCTGTCTGCCCCTGGCCCAACCTGATGTATGTGGACTGCTCACCAACTATGCAAATAATAATAAACCATGTGCATGTGCAATTCTGCAAAACATCAGGACAGGGCCAAACTCGCTAAATAGCAAGTGAACTAGAATCACCCCTCAAATTTGCTCTGCGAACCAACCTGAATCACCCTCATAGTTACAATTATAAGATGACGTGTGATCTGCAACCAGCGTCCGGCATCCAAAAAAGTAATTCTTGAGTACACTCTTTCTAACTTTCTAACCTACATCTGCTGCTGGTGGCAGAACCTTGTCTGAAAAAAATTTAATCATTAGATCAAACCACAAGACTCTGGGTCATTAAGAAAATAAGAATGATGTGTGTTAATAATGCAAAATTTATTATAAACTGTACATAGCAACTATTTCCTATTTCTCAATTAAAATGTGTTTACAAAGTGTCACTAAATAGAATTAAAAATATTGCCGCAGCATACTGTATATGAAATGTGCAATTTTTCTTAAAAAGGTAAACATTTTGCAATTACAGGAGATGTTTGAGATCCAACTTGTATACAGAACGCCTAAATCGTATGTACTGTATGCAGGTTGATGTTCTGAGTATTCCTGTGGTACCCTATGATAGTGCAGTATAGTTTTCTGAAGATGACTGAGCCATGTTTTCTGTAAATGAGATCACAGTCACAGGTGGTGACACCCCCTGAAATGTTTGCAACATGCCATGGGCAGCACGGACTGTGTAATGGTTAGTATTACTGCCTCACATCACCCAACATGTCCCCAACTGTACAGAGTTTTTATATTCTCCCTGTGCTTGCGTGGGTTTACTCCAGGTGCTCCGGTTTCCTCCCACGCTCCAAAAATATACTCGTAGGTTAATTTGCTCTCAACAAAATGAATCCAAGAATGAATGTAATTCCAATAATTTATATAGATTTATTTTTTATAATGATTTTGCACTGGAAATTTGCCTGTTGTGCCTAAAAAAGTATAGGAGAGTAAATTATACTAGGCAAGTAAAACTCCAATTCCCTTATAATAGTATAAGCAATATTTGCTTAATGCAGGGTTGGAGGTGCTCCTCCAAGTCAGAAACACAGTATAAAGTATACACAAAGAAAAGAAGACTTTTGTTGGGGGCACTGAGAATATGACTGATCAAAATGTGGTTACATTAAAACTTAACTTTTAATTCATTTATCATTAATATAAGGTCCTATAGTGTTGAACTATTTAATGTATGGTCAGGACCAGCTTATTGAAGTGGAAAAGCTTATTGATACCTGTTTTTTCCACTTAAATAGTCCAATTAAGTTTGTAGGTGTGCATTTTGTCTTTGTGTGTGAAATTTATGTAATTTTGTCCTGACCATACATTGAATAGATCCAAATTATAGGACCTTATATTAAATAGAAATTATTTAAAAGGTAAGTTTTAATGTAACCACATTTTGACCAATCATATTCTCAGTGCCCCCCAAAAAGTCTTCTTTTCTTTGTGTATACTTTATAATTTATTTAGATTGTAATCTCCACTGGGGCAGGGACTTATGTGAACGGTCAAATATTCTCTGTAAAGCACTGCGGAATATGTGTGCGCTATATAAGTACCTTGTAGTAAAATAGTAATGCCTGTGTTACCTCACATGAATGCTCCCTGTCTGTCAATCACTTTATGAATAATTCCTCTCTTCAACCTCCATTGCAAGACTATCCTCGGCACATTCTCAGTGTGACTTAAATGCTGGTGAAGTTTAGAAAAATTACTTTATTGTATAACACATTGACATTGCTCCATCTCTGAACCCCTGTACTTGCAGTGTGGACTGAGCGAATAGGCATGGATGGATAAGTCTGTAGGTACTGTAACTACAGGTGCTGCATTTCCTCCAGGTGGAGAAAGGGGAAACAAACCATGTGGGCAGTGACAGCCTATTTTTGTCAGTTGGCAAAACATATAGAAAGCTTATCTGTAGGTTCTGTCCTTTACTATTGAAAAATGAAAGCTTTGATAATTAAAGCTTTGATAATCCTAGCAGGTGTTTGGTGGTTTTGGCTTCAAAAAGATGCTTTGTTTTGCAAAAAAAAATACTCTTATGTATGTATTATTGTGCATAGTACAAAGAGCTTTAGTTTCTGGGCTAAGACAGTCGTTGGGCAATTATGTGACCCTAAAATAAATGAAATATTTGTAATGCAATCGTTGATTGTAGATTGGATCTGCATTTAATTTAACCATCTTATCAGGGGAACAAATGACCTTTGTTAGCTCAAAGTGTTTGTCTGTTTGATGCTTTTCCAAAAATCTTCTGAATTCCGTTTTTGATCTCCCTATTCCTTATGCTATATATGACAGGGTTTAGCAAAGGAGTAACCATTGTGTATATAAGACATAATACCTTGTTAGCTGTACTTGAAAAATATTGTGATGGCAAAACATATACACTAATGAGTGTCCCGTAGTATGTACTTACAACAGTCAAGTGGGAGCTGCATGTGGAAAATGTTTTACTTCTACCCGTGGATGAAGAGATCTTGAGTATAGTGCAAATAATACGAACATAAGACCCTATAACAAGCACAAATGGAATTAATGTCACTGAAGATGAGAACATGAAAAACTCAACCTTTACAGTATTTGTGTCTGAGCAAGAAAGTTGTAATACCGGAGCAAAATCACAAAAAAAATGATCGATGACTTTGGGTCCACAAAAATCCAACTGAGAAACCAGAATTAGTGTTATTAACATGCTAGCAAACCCACACATCCATGAGCACAGAACCAGCTCCCTACAAAACTGTAAGCTCATTAAAGAGACATAATGCAGTGGTTTGCAAATAGCCAAGTAACGATCATAGGACATGGATGCAAAGATAAAGCACTCTGTCGCGCCTAAAGATCCGCACACGTAAAACTGTGCCAGACAGTCATTGAGATACATAGCAGCACCATCATTCCATAGCTCATGCAAAAATACAGGGATAAGATTGGTAGTGAATACAATTTCTGATAAAGATAAGCTGCAGAGGAAGAGATACATTGGAGAGTGAAGATGAGTTTGAGATGCAACCGTAGAAATAACCAGGATATTGCCTGTTAGTATCATGATGTATATTATCAGGACAAATGTAAAGAGATATACTCTTGTCTCTTCCAGAATTTGTAGCCCTGTTATCCATACTTCCAGAATCCTGGTGTGATTTTCATCAAGCATATTCTAATACACTGACGAGATGTAGCTACATATATTTATTTCTGAATTGTGAATATTAAATTACAACGTCTTGCAAAAGTATAGTCTGATAAATCATATAGGTTTTTCTACATTCCCCATGCCATCTTTTGTAGAAAAGAAGAACATTCTGATTTGCTTTGCATAGAAATATTGTGTTCTGTGAATATATTTATATCTGTGGGTTATTTTTTTACATGTACCTGTATTTAAGGTCTCCTTTGACTTCTGAAGGGTAATTAGCATAATTGTATTCAGACTTATGGCAATATTCATTATATACACTAAATCCCCATCGTAAAATCCCCTTGGAACTTTGTTAGTTTATCTTTTTAAATTTAGTACCATAATTATTCCCTTAGTATTAAAAACTTTGTCTTGTAGTAAGTTTCTGTATTCAGTATGAATTATAATTTTTTGTTGGGTATAGGAAATATGGCAATAGATTGCTGTATTATATGCAGCAGAGTCACTGTATTTGGTGTCACCCAGTGTGTGACGTGGCCTTACAGTATGTATGCAATGAAGGGGCAAGACTAGATGGGACAAATCGTTCTTATCTGACTTAAAATTCCAAGACCCCTGGTGTTTGACATTTTGGTGCTATGGATGTGTTTCCCTCCCCATTCCCATAATGCTGTTTTTTTTCCCTACTTCTCCAAGAGCTGCTAAGCAGCCCCCAATCTCTCCCTGCAGTGCATGCATGTGTCATCCATCACCGCTGTCACCACTGCATGGTGACATCTTCTCAGGGTGTGACACCAAAATTGAAGAGCAATTCCCTTGAATGGTGTCGCCTGGTGCTGTCTGCACAGATCTAGTGATGCCACTGACTATATGCAAGGAAAGATTCAGTTCTTTAAGTGTCCCTGAGAAAAAATGTGTGTCATAATCAACAATAAGCCTAGGCCAACCCCTAAAATCATTTTTTGAGCTGAATTGGAATGACATATCAATTACATGATACAGAAAAAGGGGTTGTTACTGTGCACAAGCAAACGAAAACAATTACAATTGACCAGAATTTCTAAGAGACAGAGGGTGTGTCCAAGTTGCTATGGAAACCCTATCCATGCTATATATATTTATCATAAGTGATATAACATATTTGGTGGTGCTCCCATAGAGTTTCTAAATCAATTATGAATTTTAAATATTTTATTCAAATTGGATAAAAATACATACATCACATATAACATAGAAAGATATTCAGTGTTTAGACTATTGAACTACCATTTCATACGCTCTACTGAAATGTGTGTTGCATAAATCTGGTAAAATAACCGTGTTAGCGGAAAAATGTTAATTTTAAATTTGAACAATGTGGGTAAAGAAATTCTACCACTTTAATAAGTTGAGATGTACATGCAGTCTGGTATGCTAGGTGTTAGATACACTATATCAATTGTGTAACAAAAGAGGGTGTTTAGAGAACTTAAAGTTATATTGTAACTGAGACTGTATATTTGATATGTATTGAGAAGGATAGTCAAAGTTGGAAAAGATATAGTCTTTGGGGCAGATTACCTGCTGTGTTGCATCATATATAAGTTATATTGGATGCAGCATGAGTTTCTTCTGCTGACCAAAAAGATCTATATTGTCTATCTTTTTTTTCTTTAACATTAATTCCCTCTCATTTTTCTCTATTTTGGAAGTGACTGCCCCCTCCAATTCCTTATATTCCTTAGATTTGGAGTATGGTTCAATCAATGATTTGTATATGGCTATGTCTTCCTCCACCTTACGTAAATCTTCACCTTTCTGGTCTATGATTAGCTGCATAAGTTTTATGGAGCAATCATCTAGAGCAGTGGTTCCCAACCTTTTTTCTCTCCCATACCCCTTGATTAGGCTTTTTATTGAAGAGTACCCCCTCTCAATTTGAAATATAGACAGAACTTACAAGTGTAGAGGAAGTGAGCGGTATGCCTATCCTTATATTAAGGAGTAACGGACATTAATCGTGCCCTTCCATGTCTGGCCGCTGTTTGTGTATTGTCTCCAGGGTTCCCACTAACACCTGTAGGATTAATGCCACTGCTTCTTCCACCTGTGTCAGCACAGGGCAGGTGATTGCTGATGTCTGAGGGCAGCATGGGAAGCTCCCCATGGATTGCTGGTCAGGCAAAAGCACCAGGAGACACTGATGATGCTGATGACGCTGAAGACAGAACCGTAAGTGACAAAACATGGTTCTTCTCCACGGCAATGGGTATTCTTCTGCAATCGAAATACTTTTTTTCATCTTCCGCCATTACCAATATTATTTTCAAGTACCCCCAACTGGTATGCAGAGTACCCCCAGGGGTACTAGTACCCCAGGTTGGGAACCACTGATCTAGAGTTTGGAACCATCTATCCATAAACTCTTTTGATTCTCCCCCAAAAGATGGTACCTTTTCAAGTCTTAATCCGCGTGGGACTATTTTTTCTTTACAGTAGGTTTCCAGTGTGGTTAACTTCCACCATATTTTCCCCTCACGGATTAATGCTTTTTCTAATTTCCACATTGCTGTGTCTAAATCCTCATCCAGCACACTAATCTCTTCTTCACTACTTTCTTTTTGAAAAGTTTCTTTTACATACACATTTCGCCGTCCTTTGTGGGCAAACATGGTGAAGTAAAAATTATTCTGTGTAGTCGCACACCCACTCTCTATTAGCTAGCACACGTAACCAAAAAATAGAAAAAATATAGAGAGGATGGGCACTAGACTGGCACCGAGCTATGCTAATCTTTTTATGGCACGATGGGAGGAGCATAACATATTCGCCAATGCGAGGCACGGTGCCAGTCTAGTGTCCTGGAAGCAATATATTGACGACATTATGTTTGTTTGGAGGGGTGACGATGTATCCCTTGAAAGTTTCTGCCAGGAATTAAACAATAATAACATGAACATCAAGCTGACTTTTGATATAAGCTCAAGCCATGTTAACTTCTTAGACTTACATATATACATTGAAGACTGTATGGTCAAAACAAGGAACTATGAAAAAGCAACCGACTGTAATTCGTTTATAAATTACAGTAGCAATCATCACACAAATTGGCTGCGAAGTATTCCCAGCAGCCAATTTCAAAGAATTGGCAGAAATTGCACAGAAGTTGAGATGTATGAGTTCCATGCAAACAAATTAGAAAATCAATTCAAAAGTAAGGGATATAAAAAAGAGACCATCGAATTAGCCAGAGATAAGGGCAGACAATCGGTACAGAGAAATCAGGTTGGAACTCAGATGGCGCTTAAACCTCTAAAAGAAAAAAATGGAGTAAACTTTATCACTAGGTATACATGTCAATCCAAACAAGTTATAAAAAATTATTAGAAAACATTGGGGGATCCTCAAGGGGGACCCCATGTTAAAAAGATATTTGAGTGAAAACCCACAGTTTATATATAGAAAGGCAAATAACTTAAAAAGCCTGATTGTAAAAAGTGCAATCAATACCCCCTCCCCATACAATCATATTGAGTCAAAAGGCTTCTATAGGTGTGGGACCTGTTCTATATGCAGAGTATGTAAGGGAGGAGGAGGAGGAGCGATAAACCAGTACAAAGTATCGCAAACGGATGAATGGTTTCCAATCGATGATTTTATTACGTGCAGTAGCAAGTTCTGTATATATCTAATTGAATGCTCGTGCCAGAAACAGTATATAGGTAAAACTACAAGAATGTTAAAAACTCGCCTTGCCGAGCATGTTAGAAATATAAAGAAAGGGGTGTATACCCATAATGTCTCGGCCCATTTTAAGAGAACACACAATATGGATACCAAACACCTTACAGATGGGGTAGGTCCCATCTTGGCAGGGGATGGCGCCAGCCGCCATCCCCCGCCAGCGCCATGGCGATGGTGAGAAGGGGACGCGCGCGCACGAGAGGCGCGCGCGTCCTCTTCCGACGGCCCTTCCATCCGTTCCCCCGGGTCCCCGCCGGCTTGCCGGCGGTAACCCGGGGTCCCCGCCGGCTGCCCGCATCCCCCCCTAACCCCCCCTAACCCTGTCCGTCTCCCTGAGGCGGAGACGGACAGGGTTTCCGTCGTGCTGGCGACGGAGACTGAGCCGCGCGTGCGCGTGAGACGCACGCGCGTCTCAGTGTATTCGCTGGCGCGGCTGCTGGCGGGTCACCAGCGCAGACGTTCTGGCGATCCGCCAGCCAGGATGGAACCTGCCCCATCTGTATATCCTTTTGTGGTATCAATGTAATCAAAGATAACTGGAGGGTTAATGACAAAGAAAAAAGATTGGCATGTCTGGAAATGAAAAAAATATACTCACACAAAACCATTGAACCTCGAGGTTTAAATATTGGGTTCGAACTAAAATGTTTTTTATGAATGTCTTTATATGCTTTTTATATGTTTTTATAAGCATTTGCAGAGTACTTTTAGCATAGTATTTTAAGATTTGTGTTTTGATACCGACCCCTTTTTAACTGAAAAATAGATTGTATATATATAAACAATGTAGATATGGATGTTTTTCTATATAATCGCAATAACCCTCCCGTTGTTAACACCAAAACTAAGATGATTGATATACAACACTAATATTTGTTTTGTATGTTGTTTTGTGGTCAATTCTTTTCGATATATGGAATGGAGGAATCTCCAATATGGCGTAAGGGAGAAGACGCATATATGGAAACGTATTGAAGGGGTATTAAATGCCAAGAAAAACCACACACAAAATGGCGCCCCCCGCTGCATAATACCGGAACTCCGGGAGGATGCGTTCCAAACACCAGGAAGGGACGCTATATGACAGAAGCGGAAGTGCGGTGACGCACTTCCGGATTCGCAGGCTTCCCGGTCAGCTGATCGGCACAACGGAGGCGCAGTGAAAAAGAAAACCGGGACCCCCGGATTTACATACATATGGACAAATGCATGTTATTTCCCGCGATATACTCTCCTCTTTATCTGTTCCTGGCATGTATGACTCTAGCGGTGAATATGTTTAGGTGTATAGAGAGGCAAAAATGTTGTATTAGCGAGGAATTTAGGTGAATACCGGAGGGGGTAATTACAACCCCAGGCCGGGTTTTCTATATGTCTAATTGTTTAGAGGGTATAAATATCCTTCTATCCCCACACTCCTCACACCTTGAAAAAGGGCTGATTTCAAGCCTGAAACGCGTTGGTGAGAGGACTGAATCCACAGCATAGGTGAGACCCTTTACCATTTTTTATCTGGTATTGCTCCTCCTTGTATCCGGATATAGGGAGAGAGTATTTCTGGGCTCACCTGAGGCTGTGTGTATTTTTAATTGTATTTTTTATTGTATGTTTTATTGTATACGTCCTGGATTAAATTTTACACTGATACGGTGGTATCCGAGTGTCATTGTCTGGAGAGGATCGGATGTGGACGTATAAAAGATACCTTTCTATGAATATAGGGCCTCGTTTTGAGGTGAGTGTGGTATCCAGTGATTATCCTTGTCATATTTGAAGGGAAGCCTACACAGACCATTTGTGGGACCAGTGGGACAGAGATACCTTTATGTGAACATAGGGCCTTAACATAAGGTCAGTAAAAGTTGCTCACTCAGGTTCATTGCAAGTTGGGAGTACCACTTACCTGTCAAGGAGAAAGAAACCTTTATGGGCACATAGGGACCTATTTCAAGGTCAGTAGGTGTCCTTTAGAGGGTATATAGAAATACAGAGAACACCAGGAAAGTCCGGGAGTGAACCTACACACAGGGTTAACATCTATGGAGTAGCGCTGAAGTGTATATTAATTGATTGTTTAGAAGATTTAACACATATTTGCGTATATGAGATCTATAAATTCTGATAATGCCGACGTCGCTGATCCAATGCCGGCGACTATAGGTCGACCAGGCGGTTTTTCTAGGCGCTTATGCACCTTTGGTAAATAATAAAATATCGCCACTGAAGGATGCATTATAGCAATATATTGGGCGTCTTTTTCAGATAAACATTTTGTACTTACTCCCAATTCCATCATAATTCTTATTTTCTCTACTATTTCACAAGTCGGATCATTATCTAATTTTTTATATGTGGTTACATCATTTAACAATCTGTATGATTCCTCCAAAAAATCTTTCCTATTAAGCACTACAATTCCTCCTCCCTTATCTGCCTGCTTTATAGTCAGATTTTTATTTTTTTCAAGTTTACGTATGGCAAGATGTTCAGCTCTAGATAAATTATTTTTAAAGTTACTGTCGCCATTTTCTTTACACAATGTATCGAAATCTTGTTTTATTAGATTAGAGAAAGTATCAATAAAATTACCCCGGGATTCCACGGGATAAAAGGTTGATTTGGGTTTGAAACCCGTGATATTTTCACTCAAATCATTTCTAGTACTGGATACATTGGACGTTTTAGAGAAATGTCTCTTTAAAGTCAAAGTCCTAGTAAATTTGGTAGCATCTATGAATAACTGAAAACCTTCGGGCTTCTTTGCAGGAGCAAAGGATAATCCCTTGGACAATAATACATTTTCACTACTACTCAAAACATGGTCCGATAAATTAAAGATACCAGAGTTTAGACATTCTGTTTTCTCATTTTGTACCCTCTTTCCACCCCTCTTTCCATGTCTTGTGGGTTTTGTTTTCTTTTTAGATTTTGTGACGGACTTTCTATCATTTTCAAATCTGGATTCTCTCTGTCCCTCCAGGTGGGCCGGTCTAAAAAATCCCATTTAAAATTTTGTCTAGGGGGGGTCTCAAAATGTTGAAATCTATTAGATGTTGATACATTAAATCTATCCTGCTTGTTATCATAAACATTGGTTTTAAACCTATCGTGTCTATTCTCATTTTGGAATGATCTATAAGGTTTTTTCCACTCATTATTACTCGCTTGGTTTTTCCAATTAGTATTATTTTCTCTAGGTCGCATCATCTGCGGCCATTTTCTAACATTCCCATTACGGTAATCCATGTGATCCCTCTTAAATTTTTTTACTTTTATTTCAATCACTTCTTCCTCAATTTTATTGATTTTAATATCACTTGCTTTTTTAAACTCTTATATTCTTTCAAATCTTTAAAGGGATCTACTTTTTTCTCTAAAGCTGCCATTTCCAAATCCACCTCCATTGTTTCTTTTTTCTTTTGACAGTATTCCTTTATGTACTTGAAATAATATTATATGTACATTGTTACACCTTGATAGGTGTTTTTTTATGTGATATTTTTATTAATTTTATATATTAAATGATGTATGTGAATTAAAGTCATTTCACCATCTCAGCACCCTCTGAAACTCCACTTTTTCTCATATCTGTCTTTCTGATCCTGTCTAACAGAGGATCTCTAAGAGGTGCTGCTACAATTCCTTTGAGCGCAGATAGGGGATCTCTCCATATATATATATATATATATATATATATATGGTACAGTGGTCGGCCTGGCACTCCCTCAGCGTGGTAAGTAATGCCCCGGTGCCCTCCGGAACAGATGGATAAAGATGAAAGGAGACGCAGACAGCGGCACTCTGAGGATTTTCAAAAGGTGTATTTCAGCAAAACATACCAACGTTTCGGGGTATCATTCACCCCTTTGTCAAGGTGTAAGTGCAGTAACAAAACATAGTGAAAGGTGCTTTCCTTAAATAACAAAGTGTGAGAAAGAGACGAATCACGCTGTTTGGCGTGCTGGTGCCGGGGACCCGGAAGTAAGGACGCAGGAAGCGCTATAGGGTGGATATCCTGTGTCTGGAACGCACCGTGAACAGCTAGCTTGTTGGTCTCCATGGAGACCCTCTATAAGAGATGGGGGAGGGTGTGTTGATGCCGGAGTCTCATTGGGACCAGCTAGCCGCAGCCTGATTGGTCATTGTCTATAATGACACGAATACACATATATAAATGCATGAATGGAAAACGAATGTGATTGCAATAAAAATATTTGCAAGGTCTGTAAAATGTGACATGTATCAACATTGTGGAAATTTATATACGTGTACAAGGTGTTAATAAAAGGAACATACAACATACATCGTAGACACAAGATGAGGACATAGTAGCAATATCAGCTCAATATCAGCTCATATATATATATATATATATATATATATATATATATATATATATATATATATACATAACGAATCCAACAACCTGCACCCACGGACTTGCTTCAGAAAGAACGACTCATACCAAACAGGCTCAAGTGGACAAGCTTTCGGGCTTTATTGCCCTTCGTCAGGTCAGCAGCATACGAAGGGCAATAAAGCCCGAAAGCTTGTCCACTTGAGCCTGTTTGGTATGAGTCGTTCTTTCTGAAGCAAGTCCGTGGGTGCAGGTTGTTGGATTCGTTATATTACATTGTGTTTCCTAGCACCGCGGCAATTACCAGTGAAGGAGGGTGCCGGTCTGCTGGATTGTATATATATATATATATATATATATATATATATATATATATATATATATATATATATATATATATAAAGATAATCCACTAAACAAGCAGAGGCACTCAGTGTGCTTTTGGGTCGGGGTTAGAAAACCCCTTTGTCAAGGTGTACCTTCACGAGAGGGCACCGGGGCAGCTAAACACCCCCAGGGAGAGTGCCGGACTGACCGATACTTATATATATATATATATATATATATATATATATATGGCAATATTTTGAATAAATTGAGTAAGAGGGAGACATTTTTGGATCTATACATTGGGAACCATGTCCCTGCAGGGTTTAAATGAAGGCTGTGACATCACGCCTTTTCTGTAATGAATTGGTGCGTGTGTGCGGCTGTCTCTTGGTCCGGATGGTAATGTTGAGCTGTGCTCTATCAATTGGTCCTATAAGAGATGGCAAGCCCGCATCGATGGTGCAGAAATGATGCCAGTCTTGCACTTTGGGTGCCTGTGACTTAAATGATTCCTTGCATATATTTTTCCTGCATATTTCCTTGCATTATTTGCCATTCATAACAACGTATACATAAACGGTTTTTATTCTCTGATTATATGCTGCTATTTCCATTTCTCTATTTTTTATAAATATATATATATATATATGTTTTATTTTTTGTACATATATATATATATATATATATATATATATATATATATACACACATACATTTTTTCTAATGTTATATATTGTTTTCAATTAAGATGATATAAATTTATTATATTTTTTTGCGTAATTTTCTTAAATTGTTCTGTTTCTTTTATTTGTACAGGTTGACGCCGACATTGATATAAATCATATGTGATTTTTTAAGGTCTCAGAGCCATATTAATGTAGATTTTTAGTGCTAGACATTAAATAACAAAAGTATTTTTTATAGAGGTAGTTTTTTATGTATTTTTTATATAAAAAATAATTATTTCATTAATTGTCCATTTTTCGCATGACCATATGTTTTTAATGTGAGGCGGCAACTTATTTGTGAAAATATTTGTTTTATTATTGTATGTATATAATGTCTATGCTTGCCAGAACCAATTAGTCTGTATAAATTAGTTGAACCGATCACACCTGAAAAGGAATATTGAGAGTACTATATATATCTGATACTTACCTGGGATAACCACACCCCCTGACGAAGTCCTTCCTGGTGACGAAACGCGTTGGGCGTGGCTTACTTGGTCCGACGTGGAGACGTCCTTTGTCCTCCGGTGAATCCTGCACGTGCGGTTGTGTCCAGTGAGCGGTGAGCGCTGAGTCCGTGGTCCTTGGTCGGCGGCTGATCGGCTTCCTTTCCTGCATGTACCGTAGATCATCTTGTGCTGAGATTGGATGTTTCATGTGGCTGGCAAACATATGATTTTAAACCTCTATGTATGTGAGCATAAAAACAAGTAAAAGTGTTGTTTATATTTGGCTCATTGGTGCGTTTCTCTCTATCTTTTTTGCAAGTGTCTACCCCTGGATCTTTGGTAGGATTCGTGAAAGAAATTGCACACATGGTGGATATCATTGTGGACTACATTGTCTAATACTAAAGGACTTGTGCGCTGGGTATCTTTTACATATATATATATATATATATATATATATACACATACAGGCAATTGGAAAATCCGCACACCTCACGATGAGATTATCTTTTGGGTGCCATAGCCACATATGTATACAGATGGGGCAGGTCCCATCCTGGCTGGCGGATCGCCAGAACGTCTGCGCTGGCGACCCGCCAGCAGCTGCACCAGCGAATACACTGAGACGCGCGTGCGTCTCAGTCTCCGTCGCCAGCGCGACGGAAACCCTGTCCGTCTCCGCCTCAGGGAGACGGACAGGGTTAGGGGGGGTTAGGGGGGATGCGGGCAGGCGGTGGGGACCCGGGGGAACGAATGGAAGCGTCGTCGGAAGGGGACGCTGGCGGGGGATGGCGGCTGGCGACGCCAGCGCCATCCCCTGCCAAGATGGGACCTGCCCCATCTGTATATATAGATATATGCAGTCTCTCACACGTAACCTTACCAGCACAGCATGAGATAAGAGGCGGCACTCAAACTGATTTTTTTAAAGGTGCTTGTATATTATAGTGAATATTTTTCACAGCATTGTTATAATCCACATGACAACGTTTCAAGACGTGGATGTCTTTTCATAAGGTCATACATAAATGACTTAAGTGCAAAGTGAAATGTAGCAAACAGTTTCTTACCTCTCAGATGAGACATTAAATAGGAATGAAAGCACATTTTTTGGCACTTTTTGCATCTCATTAAGTATGTGATTTCGGGAAACCGTGCGATTTCAGCCGTTTTTTGCCATAAAATCGCAAAAATCACATTTTCGTATCTCATTAAATGTCACCCCAGGTGTGTTGAATGAAACTCATGCCCTTGTATGTGATGAGAAATTTGTGAGGAAAATGAATAGCAAGAAGAAGGCAGCATGGCTATATTTTGTGGAACAAAACTTTCTTGGTAACAAAAAAGCAGCTATGATGTTTTGGTTAAAAGAGTGTTGTTGGCTTTTAGTGATCTTGTAGCAAATTAATATAAAGGTAATCACCTCAATCAGTTTCCCAGGAACCTTGGGACCATTAGTGATGAACGCTTTCAAGAAGACCTGCTGATGATGGAACAGCATTATCAGGGTCATTGGCGAAAGAACACCATGGCAGACAACTGCTGGGGCATGAAACGAGACTGTCCTGAGCAAGTACAGAAATGCAAGAGCTACAAATACAATGTTTTGCTTGAATTAAACCCATTTCAACAAGGCATGCCATTCATATCAATATTGTGCTTCATCTGCTGCATAACATTTATACTCATGTTTTACTATACTGAATAAATACTGTTTTTAATATTCTACACAAGTGCTTTTAATTTACTGTATTTTCTATCTTTTCTGCAAATTGTGATTCCCCTACACATTTTTGTGAATACATGGAGAATATCTTTGCAGACAATAAATCCAAGTAGTATGCAACTTGAAATTCTTGAATTGCAATTTGAAAAAATAAACATTAAGATAAAAAGTTTAAATACTGAATTGTAAAAACTCTGTAGCTTACAGAGAAAAACAAACTAACTTCATATTTGAAACCAACATTTGTGTTAATGCACCAAAAATGTTGTTGACCAGTGTTATTTTTTCAAGGAGACGTTACATTATTCAAGGAGACGTTACAATTATTTAATGTACAGTTTACTGTAGCTAATAGGCCAGAATACACTGAATTATTTAAGTAACAGGGATGCTTCTTTATTTAAGTTTTATTAGAATTTTATTAGGAATTATTTAAGTAACAGGGATGATCGGTGACTTTGACAAACCGATTATTTAATAAAGAAACCTTTAAATCTGTAAATGTGAGTCAAAATACCACTAATATGCCACAGTATTTAGTAAATTGCAGTGTGACAAAAAATGTTTTATCCTTGGTGTCCAAATGAACCAGAGACTAAGGGCCTTATTTTGGTTCATTCTTTCTGACAAAATCCTTCTTAGACGGGCAAAACCATGAGCACTGCAGGTGAGGCAGGTGTTACTTGTGCAGAGAGAATTAGATTTGGGTGGGGTTTTACTTCAAAGTGAGATCTATATTGCAGTGTAAAAATAAAGCAGTCAGTATTTTCCCTGCACAGAAACAAAATTACTCACCCAAATCTAATTCTCTCTGCACATGTTACATCTGCCCCCCCTGCAGTGCACATGGTTTTGTCCATCTAAGACGGATTATGTCAGAAAGAATGAACCAAAATAAGGCCCTAAATTACAGTGCATCCAAAATAGCATTTTTTAAATACATACTCAGAATTTTTGATATCACTAAATAATTATCCCTCCAGCTGATGTTAAACTACAAGTCCCATCATGCCTTGCCAGAGTTTTGCTATTAGGAAATGCTAAAACTACAGCAAGGCATGCTGGGATGTGCAGTTTCACAACAGCTTGAGGGCCACAGTTTGGACATGCCTGGTTTAGAGGATAAAATATTATGCATGACAACCACATTCTGGAATTAAACTTAACATACAAAGAGCATTTAGGAGAACACTAAAGGTAAATAATAATAATAATAATAATAATAATAATAATAATAATAATAATAATAATAATAATAATAATAATAATAATAATGTTGAGTATCCCTTATCCAAAATGCTTGGGATCGGTAGAATTTTGGATAATGGATTATTCAGTATTTCTAAATATTTTTATATTTCAATGAGGTATTTTGAGGTATCTTGCATTTATGTTGTACAAACACATCGAAGATATGAAATACACACAAATATATTTTATTTGTGCATAAAACAAGGTTTCAAAACATGAAATCAGTAGTGATGTTACAGATGTCCCCGGTAGTGCCAGTTACATATTATGTCCCCAGTAGTGCTGTTACAGATGTCCCCAGTAGTACTTTTAGCAAACAAATATATATATATTCTTCACTTTCTAGAATGTATGGTTTTCTGATTAATTTGGATAATGGATATTTCGATAAGGGATACTCAACCTGTACTATTCAGGTTTGGAAGGTTTTTAATTGGCCAATCCATCAGCAGATTCTTAAGATCTGCCAGTGGATTCGAGATGACTGTAATTACCATAAAAATAAACCTAGCTCTCTCCCATGCAGTATTAAAATAAGATGTGATAACAGAAGTACTATAAAGTACAAAAATACTCAATTTTTTATATAGTGGTCTTCTAGGTTATAATTAAAAGTAGTGCCCTATTATATTCTTTTTTTTAAATTGAGTCTTTATTTATACATTTTTTTAAAATTACACAACATTACAAATCACAAAACAGACACAAATTCCATTAAATATTATTTTACATCAATATATTACACACCCTTGCCCACCCACCCACCCTCCCCCAGTCCCACCCACCCCTGGCCTAGTCTATCACCCACATCCTACAGACGTTTACTGCAGTTCTACTCATTCTGAATTACTTCAATTTCTTGGCTTCATTTACTACCTTGATGCCTCCCCTTCCCAGGTTCACCTACGCAGATGTTATTGTTATTAATAGTCCAAATCCAACCGAGGCTGCTTAATGGATACGTGTGACTATTATAGCCCTTTGTAAAATCCTCAATTAATAAGGATGGATATAAGGGGAGGGGACATGGGAAACAAGCATAATACTAATTTCATACATTTTCCAACATACATTATATAATCGTGATATATATATATATAATCGTGATCTGTGCTATTTCTACATATATATACATATATATATTTTTTTCTGTTTTTTTGTCCTTAAAACACAGTGCAGTGCTACACCTCACTGTATATCCCAGCTCTAAGGAGTATTTCAGTCACACTGGTGCAGGACCCAATGTCTCAGAGTACACACAGAGAGACCGCCTCCACCTTAAATTATAATGCCACGGATGCTGAACGAATTCTCTTTGCAGATACCGATATGCTAGCCTTCAACAGGGATACCCCTGAAGAAGAATACCAAGACCTACTTAGACTCAAAAAACGTGAAGTTTAGCTACAACTACACGGACTGACATTGTCACAGCACTACAAGGAATCCCTCATACCCAGAGGTTTCCGTATCCATAATCAACCCACTCTGGGCAGGCATAATACGGAATTCTGCATCAAATGGTGCAGTATTTTGAACAAGTGTTCTCAGGACCTGATGCTGCTGGTCTTTGAGCAGACAGGAGCCGACTTGGAGATTATCAAGGCTGAGATCGCAAAGCTTGAGGAGACTGAACCATACAAGGAGATTGAGGATCCGTCAAAAGGCTTATTAACAAAACTCAATAAGGACATAGAGAGGTTCAAAGAGAATCTTCTTAAATTTAAGAAAAATAAATATAAGCAGGTACGCCTTGACTACAAAGATAATCGAGTCTGTCCATAGTTTTCAAGGGTAGAGACTAGGAGAGCCCGACCACAATTCCGGCGTGGTCCAGGAAGACGGCAACCTGCACATTTCACGGATCTCGACAGTCATACCTCAGCGAGCGACTCAGACGCTCCAACAACAAGCACTGGGGAAACAGGATATTTGGCATGGTCAGACCGTAGTAGAAAACCGCCAAAAAAACCCTTATACCCACCCGTAGAGGTGGGAGAAAAAAAAAACGAAAAACACAAAAAGCAACATAGGGACGGTTGTGTTCAATCTTTCCAAGCATCCCCTAACAGCGGCTGAAAGTTCCCTCCTCCACCGAGGGCTGTCATTAGTCCCCACCTTGAAGCAAGACCCATTCAAGTGGCAGGTAGACATGTTCAAACTTGGACGCCAGCTACGCCTGAGAGACTATTTTATAAAGAACCCACAACCACCTTTGATGATGACCGTCACGACTGGACAACTACAAGCACCAAAACGTAAAAGCACATTTGATCCCCCCACACTGAATCCATCTATAAACACATTTCTGAGGGTACTCAAAAGAGATACCAATCCATTCATACAGGACCAAAAGATCGCCCATCACAATATCTCCAGAGAAGAAAAGGATGCAATTAAGAGCCTAGCCAATGATAATGAATTGATCATCAGAGCAGCCGATAAAGGAGGGGGCATTGTACTCCTGGACCGTGAGTACTATACCTCAGAGGCTTTATCACAACTCTCCAATGACACTTGCTACGAAAAACTGGACTTTGATCCAACCTGGCAATACAAGAAAGCAATTGATCAAATCATACTACTAGGTAGAAATAACAATTACATCCTGAAAGAAACAGCCGATTTTCTCATCCAACACCATCAAAAAATCCCAATATTGTACACTCTCCCGAAGGTACACAAATCCCTGATTGCACCACCGGGAAGGCCGATCATATCGGCGAGAGGCTCGCTATGCCAGCCCCTCTCGCAGTACGTAGATCTTCACCTACAACCGGTGGTTAAGAAACCAGTTAGTTTCATTGCAGATACCCCAGACTTTCTACGGAAAATTGAGGGAATTGGACATGTTCAACCTGAGACACTAATGGTTACATTAGATGTCTCGAGCTTATATACAAATATACCGCATGCACAAGGGATTCCGGCATATCGGGAGAAACTGTCCACTTGTGACGACTACACAGGACCACCCATCGAATACCTCCTACTTCTTATGGAAACAATCCTTACTAAAAATTACTTTTTGTTCGAAAACAGATTTTACCTACAGAAGCAGGGGACGGCGATGGGGTCCAACATGGCCCTATCCTACACCAACATCTTCATGGCCGACTATGAGCACAGACACATCACGGGGAATGAAACGTATGGTCAAGATATACAAATGTATGTTCGCTATATAGACAACCTATTTTTCCTCTGGATAGGGGGTGAGAAGAGACTCCTGGACTTCGTAGACCATCTAATCAGAATACCAGGGACGATCCGGTTTACAATCACATTCAACAACAAGATGATTAACTTTTTGGATACAACCTTAACCCTCAATGGAACTAAAATCTCTACCAAAATATGCACCAAAGATTCAGATAAAAATACATTACTACACACGGACAGCTATCATCCTGAGCCCCTTAAAAAGGGCTTACCTTACTCCCAGCTACTGAGAGTGGTACAAACCACATCAGATCCAGATGAGATAACAGCGGCACTCGAGAAAATGAAAATATAATTCCTTGAGAGAGGCTACGATAAAAGGGATGTGAAGGCAGCACAACAGAGGGTATCTGCCCTCGACCGCAGTACACTGCTCCAGTCCCGAACAAAGTCAGCTAACACTGAACATGGGCACTTACTCACGACTGACCCGACCCTATCGGCGGAGATCAAGCACCCCCCCGAGGTTTGCGTACAGACGAGGCCCCAATCTCAAGGACCTATTGGTGAATACGGAGTCCACACAAAAGAAGTCAGGAATAACTAGCTGGTTACACCGCAAGAAAGGCACCTACAAATGTGGAGGGTGCTCCAATTGTCCTTTTCTATTGACAGGCTCGACTTTCACTGACCCCAGAAGTGACATCAACTATATCAACAGGTTCCACCTTGACTGCAACAGTAAAATTGTTGTATACATGCTTCAATGTCCGTGCAATTTGCTATATGTAGGCAATACGTCAAGAATGTTGAAAGAAAGACTAAGCCAGCACAGGTCATCTATCAAAAAAGGCAATTTGTGTCTTAGCACCGACAGTGAACTGAAAAGCCTTCCTGTGGCTAAACATTTTCAAGAAAAATCACACACAGTGAACCAACTCAGATGTGCCATTGTGGACCATATCCCACCCCTGAAGAGAGGTGGAGACAGGGACAAGATGCTCCTACAACGAGAGCTACAATGGATCTACAGGCTAAACACACTGGCACCTGGAGGTCTAAACGAAGACTTTAAAATGAGTTGCTTCTTATGACATACCCATTCTTTAACTTTATCACTCTCCTGTTTTTTTGCTCACGAACCTCACTGAACGATGCTGATCTGGATGTATAAAGTTGCACTACTGCTAGCCAATGAATGATGCCATATGAAGCACGAGTTGGGTGTTTTGGGGACCAGTTTCCAACACCTATAACGCCGCCGAGCGTGTATATGTCTTTACATATTGCCAGATAATATATTCTTTGATAATGTGCTCTGATGGGTTATCATAGGCACCGCCGTGTGCAGCATTTCAGTTAATGTTTTCTATTGAATCGACACAGCCGAGTGTCGACATAAATGCATGCTCTTTATGCACTGAAGTGTGTGACACTTGGTATGTTTATTGAATCATTGGGCACCGCCGTGTGTCCGGACGATGTGTTTTACCTTATACAGTGTACTTCCATCTGAACGTTGTGACAACTGAACAGTAATTTCCCTCTGGCGATATGTCTAACACTTCCCCGCTCTGGTAATTACATGCTATGTCCATCACGGACATCCCACATGATCACCATGGTTACTAGCAACTTACGGAGCTTTTCACAGCATCACGGAGTGTTCAGCCATTTCACACCATCACACTACTCACACCGCCCCCTTAGGTTGCTCCCTTCTAGCTGCCTACAGTACAGCTTGCTCTGTTACACAGCAGCGGAGACTCTCAGCGCTATCGGAAAGCCGGAGGCTTCACCGAGTGACGCGCTTAGACCCGCCCCGGGAATTCCCATGACGCACCAACACCTGCCCACCTGTCAGACGGCCAGAAGAAGGCTACTGTCAGCTGGTCAGTTTTTGAATATTGTTGGCGCAATTTGTGCACTTAAAAAGCACACGAGATGCTGTGTACATTCACCCCTGAGGAAAACTGGCTAGGTCCAGTTGAAACGGCTGTCGGGTGCAGCTGCTGTATGTATGCGTAATATGGAATAAAAATCCTCTTTCTTCATTATTGCTGAGTGCCGGTCTGGATTCTTCTTCACCTTGTGTGGGGGGTAAGTGCTGTATACGTTCCCTTTATGGACCTGGCACCGGAGTCTGACAATATTTTGTTTGTGGAGTGCCGACCTGATGCCCATTGTGTATATATATATATATATATATATATATATGGGAAGAATAGAGGTATAGAGAGCGCTTTAAACCACCAAATGGAAATTCCACCAATAGTTTGTTAAAATACAACACAGTACAAATATTTATAAAACCAGTGTGCTTTTTATTAAATGATTTTTTTCAGAACCACATCTGGAATTGGTATCCTTTTCGGAAATGCAAGTAACCCGACGCGTTTCGTCTTGAAAAAGACTTCATCAGGGGTTTAGTACTGCAGGTGGTAAAAAATAGTAGTGGTGGTACATTACATACTGATATTTCAATACATATACAAAAAATATATACACATTTCGAACATACAATATTAGACATACACATTTTATACATACATTTTATAAAATTGATGTTAGTTTAAATATTATTAAGAACAGGTG
The DNA here is from genome assembly GCF_055691185.1 of Crinia signifera. Classification (NCBI taxonomy): domain Eukaryota; kingdom Metazoa; phylum Chordata; class Amphibia; order Anura; family Myobatrachidae; genus Crinia; species Crinia signifera. The sequence goes on from NC_139217.1 coordinate 344,611,767, forward strand.
GACCTATTGGTCCTTAAAATTAAAATTAATGTAACTTAAGAGAACGAGCACAGAAAAAAGTCAAGTGCATAATTGCATAAAGAGGGCACATGATGAAAACTGTAATTGAGGATAAATTGAAGGGTATTGAACATACCATTATGATATTAGAACGCTTACACTAGCGTATATTTCCTCAGATATGTGTAAACGGTAATCAACTCCCTCCAAGGGACCGACTTCAAAGATCTGTAGGGGAACCATGTGTTGAAAAGAATTTGTATACATTATATATTAATGAAGTGGGATGGTTTGGAGGATAAGGGACATACCAAAAATAATTAGACACCGCTTATACCAGCTTGTTAAGTTCCAGGATTACGTAGGTTGTAATGACCTCCCTCACAAGGGTGAGTATCAAATATCTGGGGGACAAAAAATCCATTTTTACATAAATGTATAGATTTTTACTTACTAAATACATGAATAGGTAATATGAAAGGTTGACATACCTAAAAGATAGAAACTGGCAAATAGTTTCTTTAATGGTGTGGTGGCTATAATAGCCTTCTCTTCAATAAGATGATTACCTAATAGTTATGGGAAAATTGTATAGTGAATAAGGTTTTTTTATTTAAAACCTATTTAGAGCTAGATGAAGTTTTATGATTCACATACCAGGATAGTCCCTTTATAGGGTTAGAGTAACCACGGTGAGTCCACAATTTTTATGAGTCTTCAGATTAGATGCAGCATTCAGACTAACAAAAATGGGACCATCCCATTGTAAGGGGTTGTCAGCCAGGTTAATTCAATGTTTGGCCCGGTCTGGCAATTAGGGTCTGCAATATCTGGAAACAATAGGTATTAAATATATGGCGGCCATTGTTAATATACCAATAACTATATGCCAGTGAGATATATTTGAGACGTGTACATACCTAATAATCCGATGTAAAATAAAACACACGTTGAAAGCAGAACAGAAAATTCAGTTTCTGTGAATAATTTAAATTGTATCCAATTAGGTCAATTTACGTTGTGAAGGTAAGCATCAATAGTCAATCTCAATTGTCTAAAGGGAATCCTAATCAATCCAACCTTAAGGCACAATTATATAATAAACAGGCTAATAGCCCTTTAATAAAATAATACAAAGAATGTTACTACTATAAACCAATGTAAATAAGCAGCCTGTCTTTTCTTGGATTAGTACAGTACCCATGTCGCAATAAGATATCTAGGCTAATTGCCATTTGTGTGGCTATAGCAGAAAGTATAATAGTCTTTACAGAAGTGTATATAAGCAGCTTTTCCTTATCTACGGTAGGCTCTATGTGTAAATCCAATAGACTTCTGAACAAGGCTAAAAACAGTATCATAACTGTACATAAGTGCCTAAACATTGTTACTATAAACAAATGGAAACAATTCACAGTACATCTGTGACAAGCAAGTCAGACACTACCAAAATGGGTTCAATGCAAATGATTAACACAAATTCTAGTAGCATAGTAACAATGGTAAAACAGCACACCACCTCCTCTTACCTGATCTGAATGAGAAGTTCTGTAATGATCTGTCTGCCGATACAACCAGCTGCTAACCTGGCTGCCTTATAAGCCCAGAAGCAATGACATCACTTCCGTGTGTCAGAAGTGGCAAACTACGTGAATAAGTCTTAATTAAAGTGGACAGCGTCCATCCTAACAATATATATTAATACTGATGACAAGTGTCAGTTGATACTAGCATTTAGATATAGGGGGGCAGTGGTTATTATCCTATTAGATGCCTAATTGCCCCGCGTGCGTTCCAAATGCGTGTCAAGGCAAACATCCGGGTAGGCACTGCGCTAGTACTTCCTAGTTGATGTGCGCTCCACTTGTGTGTCAGCGCAAACTACAAACGTCCGGGTAGGCACTGCGCTTGTACTTCCTGGTTAATGTGTGCTCCACTTGCGTGTCAGCGCGAACTACAGGGGGAGGGGGCTGAACACATTGTCAGCACACTTCCTGATATGAATGCGTTCCACCTGCGGGTCACGATATCCGGATGTCTTATAGATCACACATATCTGCTGCATTAGTTACCAATGGTTACAAATGATACTCGGACTAGGAATGGATCATTAATAATAAACATTAAGAAGTGGACGCTAGGGGGTAAGCCTAATTCGTTTCTATTTACTGCCACAGAGATATTCATTAAAGGAGCATCTAGATCTTGTGTGTAATTTGGCAGTTTCTTATGACAACCGCTTATATGGAAGATAGTAATAGGGAAGAATATAGAAAATAAATTTTATATATATTATTAATTGTAGTAGGTGAGAGGGTAGAAAATCATTAATTAGTGAATATTATTTTAATTAATTGGTGAACTATCTTAATCTTATAAGTTATTAATTTGTGCATGTTTTAATTACATTTAATGGTGGACTCTTAGTGTGGATAAATTTTCTCTTATAGTGTGCAAGCATGGATAGTGCCTCCATAATAAACTTATAAAGTGGATAATTAACAATTCACGGTGAATTGAATTTAATATTTTAATATTTTAATAATGAAAAAAGTATTATAATGATGACAGGGTAGGGGCTTTGAAATGCCTACCTCTCTACCCTAAAAGATCGTGTTTAGGTAATCCTTGACATCTCCGATTATTTGTGACTCTGTGTGTGTGCGCCAAACTCATTGCACTATTAATAGGTGCAATTGAGTTGTGTAAATTTTCAAGAGGGTTGTGGTGTTTTGTTTACCTTACATACTATATTAAACCCATTTTTTACAATTCTTTATGACTTGACATATACCATGATAAATACACCCGTGTGTAAGGTTAGGAAGAACAAGATGGACAGGAGGAAATTGGTAGTGGCAGAAAAAGTTTCTCTAGGGTATGGACCAGAATTATCCCAAAAATGACACGATGTCAACGTTCTCATTGAGACCATTGGGGTAGAGCGTGTTCAGGGTATAAATCCAGAAGGTTTCACGTTTTGCCAGCCTCAGATCTCTGTCACCACCTCTTGGATCCTGACTGATGACCTCAAGAATGGTGAAGGTGAAATTGGAGTTATTAACCTGTGAGTCATGTTTGTCTTTGTAGTGCCTAGGGACACTATGTATAACCAATTTGTGTTTGATGTTCCGCATATGTTCTTGCAGTCTTATTTTAACCTGCCTTTTGGTCTTGCCTATATAGGCAAATCCGCAGTTGCATGTGATCCTATAGATTACGTAGACTGAATTGCAGGTGGCAGGTTGATTCAGTGTGTATAGTTTTTTATCGATCTTGCAATTGAATGTCTTTTTCTCCATATGCTTGCAGCAAATGCATTTTTGGCATGGGGTACAGATGGTTCTTTTGGTAAGAAACCCAGTTGTATTGCTATTAGTATTTTTGGCAGAAATAGATTTAAGTCGACTAGGAGCTACCATGCTCTTCAGGTTGGTGGCTCGCCGAAAGATCAGGTCTGGTTTCAAAGGTAAATGTGGGCCTAGTATATTATCCCTGAGTAGGATGTCCCAATGTTTGATTAAAATTTTTTTGATTTGATGATTCTCCTTATTGTATTTGGTGATAAATGATCTTCTAGCTGTGGTCTCTTTGGGTTTGGCCGGTCTTGATGGAAGGAGAATGTCTTCTCTTTTTTTGATCAGAGCTTTAGTTTTGGCTTCCTCGATCTTCTGAGGGTGGTAACCCTTTTCGATGAAACGTTCGGACATCAGTGCAGCTTGAGATAAGTAGTCTTCTACATGACTACAATTACGTCTCAATCTAACAAACTGGGCGTAAGGGACGCTATTCTTCCAATTCGGGTGATGGCAACTGTCGAAGGGAATGAAGCTGTTACAATCCACATCTTTGAAATGAGTCCTGGTGGAGATAGGTGTCCCTGGGTTTCCCATGAGTTCTAAATCCAGGTAGTCAATGGTTCTTTGATTACATTTGTGTGTAAACTTCAGATTGAAGTCATTAACCTGAAGTTCAAGCATAAAAACTTCAATACTGGCTAGATCACCCTTCCATACAAAAATCAAGTCATCGATATATCGTTGGTAGAATAATATGTGGGTTTTGTGAGATGACTGGTATATATGTTTCTCTTCCCACATGCCCATTAACAAATTGGCATATGATGGGGCAAACTTGGTCCCCATCGCTGTGCCGTTTACTTGGAGGTAGAAAGTGTTGTTAAATTCGAAATAATTTCGTTTGAGGATATATTCAATACTTTTAAGTATGAATTGTGTTTCTTCAGGTGACCGATCTGAGGATTTAGATAGTATATATTTAACCGCCTCTATTCCTTTTTCGTGTGGAATTGAGGAATAGAGAGCTTGCACATCAACTGTTAACCACCAAAACTCTTCCTCCCATTTAAACTCCTGTAATTTGTTTAACAGGGTTGTGGAATCCTTCAGATGCGAAGCATTCTTTAACACATAAGGTTGTAATAGAGTGTCTATAAAGTGGGATAGATTGGAACTCAATGATTGTATCCCTGCAACAATCGGTCTTCCCGGTGGTGATTTTTTGTCCTTGTGGACTTTAGGGATGTGGTAGAACGTGGGTATCCTGGGATGTTTTACAAACAGGTAGTCGAATTCTTCCTTATTGATGTGTGATTTCTTTTTGGCTTCGAGTAGTAGTTCGTACAGTTCTTCTTGATATTTCAGGGTTGGGTTTTCTGGTAATTCAATGTATGTTATTTCATCGTACAACAATTTTTTCGCCTCTTTGAGGTAGTTGTCGGTTGATTGAATGACCACTGCCCCCCCTTTGTCTGCATTCCTTATGACTATGCTTTCATCCTTCTTCAGTACTTTAATGGCCGCTTTTTCTTGAGAAGAGAGGTTGCTACTCCCCTGATTCCAAATTTTGATCTTCTTGAAGTCTTCACAAACTAAATTGTAAAATATGTCTATGTGGCTGCCTTTAGACTCCACCGGATAATATTTGGAAGGGTTCTTTACCCTAGGGATGACCTTATCTTCAACAGGTAGGGGAGGGTTCTTAAGGAAGTGGCGCTGTAAAGTTAGATTCCTCACAAATTTGTTGAGGTCTATGAATAAATCAAATTTGTCAACATGGCCGTCTGGAGCAAATTTTAATCCCTTGTCGAGAACGGCTATCTGAGCTGCGCATAATTCCCTGTCCGCATTGTTGATGATTCCAGTCTTTTGTTCTGGAAGAATGATTTTCTCTTCTTTGGGCTTCTTTCTGCCCCCTCTGCAACCTCTTCTTCTTCCCCATTCAGGGTCCTTTTGGTGCCTTTTGGTGAATCTAGCATATCTCGCAGGGTTTCCTCCTTCTCTAGAAATGTCAGGCTTTTCTTTCTGCCTAAAAAACGAACCGGAGAATATCTCTCGGGTGTTATGGATCTTTGTCTATAAGATCTCATCTCGTATTGATCCCGATGTTGTGGGGCTCTGCCCCTCTGTTCAACCCATTTGTTACGGGGATGAGGTTCGTTGAAAAGTCGAGGTGTTTTGTATTCATTTCTCCTAGGGCCTGACACATCTCGTCTCGGTCTTCTGTAGTTGGTTTCATATTTATTGTCATCTCTATAGACAGGTTTCTGCCACCGATCATCATTTTGCCATCTAGGAAAACGTCTAGGACCTATGTGATTTCGTTCAGGGTTGTATGCTCTGGGGGTAGTTTGGTCATTCCTTCTTTTATTGTCATTAGACCAATTGTGGACTTGTCCAGTTTGATAGTCATTCTTGTCACGTAAAAACTTCTTTTGTTTTCTTGTGAGGATCTCATCCTCTAGTCTCTCTAGTTTATTGTGTAAATCCGCCGTATCACGTTGAAATTCCTCGCTGTTGGAGAATTTTTCGACCGCTTTGTCGATTTTTATAATTTCTTCCTCCAAACCAGAAAGTTCTTTCTTCCTTACATTGATAATAAGTGTTATTAAGTTCCTGGAGCATTCTTCCAGGATATCATTCCAGTTTTTAATGAATGTTGCTTCATTATTACCAATGTTGGGAGTTTTGATAAGTCTTAATCCTCTGGGGACACGTTTCACCTCTAGGTATTTCTCGAGGGTAACTATGTCGTACCAGGTTTTCAGTTCTTTAGTAGCCACAGACTCGGCTGAATTAAGTAAACTGTAATAGGGTAGAGAGGTAGGCATTTCAAAGCCATGCCATCAAAGGCATTTCAAAGCCCCTACCCTGTCATCATTATAATACTTTTTTCATTATTAAAATATTAAAATATTAAATTCAATTCACCGTGAATTGTTAATTATCCACTTTATAAGTTTATTATGGAGGCACTATCCATGCTTGCACACTATAAGAGAAAATTTATCCACACTAAGAGTCCACCATTAAATGTAATTAAAACATGCACAAATTAATAACTTATAAGATTAAGATAGTTCACCAATTAATTAAAATAATATTCACTAATTAATGATTTTCTACCCTCTCACCTACTACAATTAATAATATATATAAAATTTATTTTCTATATTCTTCCCTATTACTATCTTCCATATAAGCGGTTGTCATAAGAAACTGCCAAATTACACACAAGATCTAGATGCTCCTTTAATGAATATCTCGGTGGCAGTAAATAGAAACGAATTAGGCTTACCCCCTAGCGTCCACTTCTTAATGTTTATTATTAATGATCCATTCCTAGTCCGAGTATCATTTGTAACCATTGGTAACTAATGCAGCAGATATGTGTGATCTATAAGACATCCGGATATCGTGACCCGCAGGTGGAACGCATTCATATCAGGAAGTGTGCTGACAATGTGTTCAGCCCCCTCCCCCTGTAGTTCGCGCTGACACGCAAGTGGAGCGCACATTAACCAGGAAGTACAAGCGCAGTGCCTACCCGGACGTTTGTAGTTTGCGCTGACACACAAGTGGAGCGCACATCAACTAGGAAGTACTAGCGCAGTGCCTACCCGGATGTTTGCCTTGACACGCATTTGGAACGCACGCGGGGCAATTAGGCATCTAATAGGATAATAACCACTGCCCCCCTATATCTAAATGCTAGTATCAACTGACACTTGTCATCAGTATTAATATATATTGTTAGGATGGACGCTGTCCACTTTAATTAAGACTTATTCACGTAGTTTGCCACTTCTGACACACGGAAGTGATGTCATTGCTTCTGGGCTTATAAGGCAGCCAGGTTAGCAGCTGGTTGTATCGGCAGACAGATCATTACAGAACTTCTCATTCAGATCAGGTAAGAGGAGGTGGTGTGCTGTTTTACCATTGTTACTATGCTACTAGAATTTGTGTTAATCATTTGCATTGAACCCATTTTGGTAGTGTCTGACTTGCTTGTCACAGATGTACTGTGAATTGTTTCCATTTGTTTATAGTAACAATGTTTAGGCACTTATGTACAGTTATGATACTGTTTTTAGCCTTGTTCAGAAGTCTATTGGATTTACACATAGAGCCTACCGTAGATAAGGAAAAGCTGCTTATATACACTTCTGTAAAGACTATTATACTTTCTGCTATAGCCACACAAATGGCAATTAGCCTAGATATCTTATTGCGACATGGGTACTGTACTAATCCAAGAAAAGACAGGCTGCTTATTTACATTGGTTTATAGTAGTAACATTCTTTGTATTATTTTATTAAAGGGCTATTAGCCTGTTTATTATATAATTGTGCCTTAAGGTTGGATTGATTAGGATTCCCTTTAGACAATTGAGATTGACTATTGATGCTTACCTTCACAACGTAAATTGACCTAATTGGATACAATTTAAATTATTCACAGAAACTGAATTTTCTGTTCTGCTTTCAACGTGTGTTTTATTTTACATCGGATTATTAGGTATGTACACGTCTCAAATATATCTCACTGGCATATAGTTATTGGTATATTAACAATGGCCGCCATATATTTAATACCTATTGTTTCCAGATATTGCAGACCCTAATTGCCAGACCGGGCCAAACATTGAATTAACCTGGCTGACAACCCCTTACAATGGGATGGTCCCATTTTTGTTAGTCTGAATGCTGCATCTAATCTGAAGACTCATAAAAATTGTGGACTCACCGTGGTTACTCTAACCCTATAAAGGGACTATCCTGGTATGTGAATCATAAAACTTCATCTAGCTCTAAATAGGTTTTAAATAAAAAAACCTTATTCACTATACAATTTTCCCATAACTATTAGGTAATCATCTTATTGAAGAGAAGGCTATTATAGCCACCACACCATTAAAGAAACTATTTGCCAGTTTCTATCTTTTAGGTATGTCAACCTTTCATATTACCTATTCATGTATTTAGTAAGTAAAAATCTATACATTTATGTAAAAATGGATTTTTTGTCCCCCAGATATTTGATACTCACCCTTGTGAGGGAGGTCATTACAACCTACGTAATCCTGGAACTTAACAAGCTGGTATAAGCGGTGTCTAATTATTTTTGGTATGTCCCTTATCCTCCAAACCATCCCACTTCATTAATATATAATGTATACAAATTCTTTTCAACACATGGTTCCCCTACAGATCTTTGAAGTCGGTCCCTTGGAGGGAGTTGATTACCGTTTACACATATCTGAGGAAATATACGCTAGTGTAAGCGTTCTAATATCATAATGGTATGTTCAATACCCTTCAATTTATCCTCAATTACAGTTTTCATCATGTGCCCTCTTTATGCAATTATGCACTTGACTTTTTTCTGTGCTCGTTCTCTTAAGTTACATTAATTTTAATTTTAAGGACCAATAGGTCCACCTGTTCTTAATAATATTTAAACTAACATCAATTTTATAAAATGTATGTATAAAATGTGTATGTCTAATATTGTATGTTCGAAATGTGTATATATTTTTTGTATATGTATTGAAATATCAGTATGTAATGTACCACCACTACTATTTTTTACCACCTGCAGTACTAAACCCCTGATGAAGTCTTTTTCAAGACGAAACGCGTCGGGTTACTTGCATTTCCGAAAAGGATACCAATTCCAGATGTGGTTCTGAAAAAAATCATTTAATAAAAAGCACACTGGTTTTATAAATATTTGTACTGTGTTGTATTTTAACAAACTATTGGTGGAATTTCCATTTGGTGGTTTAAAGCGCTCTCTATACCTCTATTCTTCCCATTTCTAAACATCGCCTCCCACTAACAGGGGGGGTAATAGAGTAGCTGCTTACTATTTAAGGGCGCACGTGGGGTCATTCTTCTGTTGTACACCTCTATCTGTTAGGACCCTAGAGTAGCTGCCTTTCCACAAAGATGCCACTCATAAGTGACAGATCAAAAAGGTCTGCCAAAATTAAAAACATGTTTACAGAGGACGAGCACATTTATTCCATGGACGAAGAGGATTATTACAGTTTACTTAATTCAGCCGAGTCTGTGGCTACTAAAGAACTGAAAACCTGGTACGACATAGTTACCCTCGAGAAATACCTAGAGGTGAAACGTGTCCCCAGAGGATTAAGACTTATCAAAACTCCCAACATTGGTAATAATGAAGCAACATTCATTAAAAACTGGAATGATATCCTGGAAGAATGCTCCAGGAACTTAATAACACTTATTATCAATGTAAGGAAGAAAGAACTTTCTGGTTTGGAGGAAGAAATTATAAAAATCGACAAAGCGGTCGAAAAATTCTCCAACAGCGAGGAATTTCAACGTGATACGGCGGATTTACACAATAAACTAGAGAGACTAGAGGATGAGATCCTCACAAGAAAACAAAAGAAGTTTTTACGTGACAAGAATGACTATCAAACTGGACAAGTCCACAATTGGTCTAATGACAATAAAAGAAGGAATGACCAAACTACCCCCAGAGCATACAACCCTGAACGAAATCACATAGGTCCTAGACGTTTTCCTAGATGGCAAAATGATGATCGGTGGCAGAAACCTGTCTATAGAGATGACAATAAATATGAAACCAACTACAGAAGACCGAGACGAGATGTGTCAGGCCCTAGGAGAAATGAATACAAAACACCTCGACTTTTCAACGAACCTCATCCCCGTAACAAATGGGTTGAACAGAGGGGCAGAGCCCCACAACATCGGGATCAATACGAGATGAGATCTTATAGACAAAGATCCATAACACCCGAGAGATATTCTCTGGTTCGTTTTTTAGGCAGAAAGAAAAGCCTGACATTTCTAGAGAAGGAGGAAACCCTGCGAGATATGCTAAATTCACCAAAAGGCACCAAAAGGACCCTGAATGGGGAAGAAGAAGAGGTTGCAGAGGGGGCAGAAAGAAGCCCAAAGAAGAGAAAATCATTCTTCCAGAACAAAAGACTGGAATCATCAACAATGCGGACAGGGAATTATGCGCAGCTCAGATAGCCGTTCTCGACAAGGGATTAAAATTTGCTCCAGACGGCCATGTTGACAAATTTGATTTATTCATAGACCTCAACAAATTTGTGAGGAATCTAACTTTACAGCGCCACTTCCTTAAGAACCCTCCCCTACCTGTTGAAGATAAGGTCATCCCTAGGGTAAAGAACCCTTCCAAATATTATCCGGTGGAGTCTAAAGGCAGCCACATAGACATATTTTACAATTTAGTTTGTGAAGACTTCAAGAAGATCAAAATTTGGAATCAGGGGAGTAGCAACCTCTCTTCTCAAGAAAAAGCGGCCATTAAAGTACTGAAGAAGGATGAAAGCATAGTCATAAGGAATGCAGACAAAGGGGGGGCAGTGGTCATTCAATCAACCGACAACTACCTCAAAGAGGCGAAAAAATTGTTGTACGATGAAATAACATACATTGAATTACCAGAAAACCCAACCCTGAAATATCAAGAAGAACTGTACGAACTACTACTCGAAGCCAAAAAGAAATCACACATCAATAAGGAAGAATTCGACTACCTGTTTGTAAAACATCCCAGGATACCCACGTTCTACCACATCCCTAAAGTCCACAAGGACAAAAAATCACCACCGGGAAGACCGATTGTTGCAGGGATACAATCATTGAGTTCCAATCTATCCCACTTTATAGACACTCTATTACAACCTTATGTGTTAAAGAATGCTTCGCATCTGAAGGATTCCACAACCCTGTTAAACAAATTACAGGAGTTTAAATGGGAGGAAGAGTTTTGGTGGTTAACAGTTGATGTGCAAGCTCTCTATTCCTCAATTCCACACGAAAAAGGAATAGAGGCGGTTAAATATATACTATCTAAATCCTCAGATCGGTCACCTGAAGAAACACAATTCATACTTAAAAGTATTGAATATATCCTCAAACGAAATTATTTCGAATTTAACAACACTTTCTACCTCCAAGTAAACGGCACAGCGATGGGGACCAAGTTTGCCCCATCATATGCCAATTTGTTAATGGGCATGTGGGAAGAGAAACATATATACCAGTCATCTCACAAAACCCACATATTATTCTACCAACGATATATCGATGACTTGATTTTTGTATGGAAGGGTGATCTAGCCAGTATTGAAGTTTTTATGCTTGAACTTCAGGTTAATGACTTCAATCTGAAGTTTACACACAAATGTAATCAAAGAACCATTGACTACCTGGATTTAGAACTCATGGGAAACCCAGGGACACCTATCTCCACCAGGACTCATTTCAAAGATGTGGATTGTAACAGCTTCATTCCCTTCGACAGTTGCCATCACCCGAATTGGAAGAATAGCGTCCCTTACGCCCAGTTTGTTAGATTGAGACGTAATTGTAGTCATGTAGAAGACTACTTATCTCAAGCTGCACTGATGTCCGAACGTTTCATCGAAAAGGGTTACCACCCTCAGAAGATCGAGGAAGCCAAAACTAAAGCTCTGATCAAAAAAAGAGAAGACATTCTCCTTCCATCAAGACCGGCCAAACCCAAAGAGACCACAGCTAGAAGATCATTTATCACCAAATACAATAAGGAGAATCATCAAATCAAAAAAAAATTTAATCAAACATTGGGACATCCTACTCAGGGATAATATACTAGGCCCACATTTACCTTTGAAACCAGACCTGATCTTTCGGCGAGCCACCAACCTGAAGAGCATGGTAGCTCCTAGTCGACTTAAATCTATTTCTGCCAAAAATACTAATAGCAATACAACTGGGTTTCTTACCAAAAGAACCATCTGTACCCCATGCCAAAAATGCATTTGCTGCAAGCATATGGAGAAAAAGACATTCAATTGCAAGATCGATAAAAAACTATACACACTGAATCAACCTGCCACCTGCAATTCAGTCTACGTAATCTATAGGATCACATGCAACTGCGGATTTGCCTATATAGGCAAGACCAAAAGGCAGGTTAAAATAAGACTGCAAGAACATATGCGGAACATCAAACACAAATTGGTTATACATAGTGTCCCTAGGCACTACAAAGACAAACATGACTCACAGGTTAATAACTCCAATTTCACCTTCACCATTCTTGAGGTCATCAGTCAGGATCCAAGAGGTGGTGACAGAGATCTGAGGCTGGCAAAACGTGAAACCTTCTGGATTTATACCCTGAACACGCTCTACCCCAATGGTCTCAATGAGAACGTTGACATCGTGTCATTTTTGGGATAATTCTGGTCCATACCCTAGAGAAACTCTTTCTGCCACTACCAATTTCCTCCTGTCCATCTTGTTCTTCCTAACCTTACACACGGGTGTATTTATCATGGTATATGTCAAGTCATAAAGAATTGTAAAAAATGGGTTTAATATAGTATGTAAGGTAAACAAAACACCACAACCCTCTTGAAAATTTACACAACTCAATTGCACCTATTAATAGTGCAATGAGTTTGGCGCACACACACAGAGTCACAAATAATCGGAGATGTCAAGGATTACCTAAACACGATCTTTTAGGGTAGAGAGGTAGGCATTTCAAAGCCCCTACCCTGTCATCATTATAATACTTTTTTCATTATTAAAATATTAAAATATTAAATTCAATTCACCGTGAATTGTTAATTATCCACTTTATAAGTTTATTATGGAGGCACTATCCATGCTTGCACACTATAAGAGAAAATTTATCCACACTAAGAGTCCACCATTAAATGTAATTAAAACATGCACAAATTAATAACTTATAAGATTAAGATAGTTCACCAATTAATTAAAATAATATTCACTAATTAATGATTTTCTACCCTCTCACCTACTACAATTAATAATATATATAAAATTTATTTTCTATATTCTTCCCTATTACTATCTTCCATATAAGCGGTTGTCATAAGAAACTGCCAAATTACACACAAGATCTAGATGCTCCTTTAATGAATATCTCTGTGGCAGTAAATAGAAACGAATTAGGCTTACCCCCTAGCGTCCACTTCTTAATGTTTATTATTAATGATCCATTCCTAGTCCGAGTATCATTTGTAACCATTGGTAACTAATGCAGCAGATATGTGTGATCTATAAGACATCCGGATATCGTGACCCGCAGGTGGAACGCATTCATATCAGGAAGTGTGCTGACAATGTGTTCAGCCCCCTCCCCCTGTAGTTCGCGCTGACACGCAAGTGGAGCGCACATTAACCAGGAAGTACAAGCGCAGTGCCTACCCGGACGTTTGTAGTTTGCGCTGACACACAAGTGGAGCGCACATCAACTAGGAAGTACTAGCGCAGTGCCTACCCGGATGTTTGCCTTGACACGCATTTGGAACGCACGCGGGGCAATTAGGCATCTAATAGGATAATAACCACTGCCCCCCTATATCTAAATGCTAGTATCAACTGACACTTGTCATCAGTATTAATATATATTGTTAGGATGGACGCTGTCCACTTTAATTAAGACTTATTCACGTAGTTTGCCACTTCTGACACACGGAAGTGATGTCATTGCTTCTGGGCTTATAAGGCAGCCAGGTTAGCAGCTGGTTGTATCGGCAGACAGATCATTACAGAACTTCTCATTCAGATCAGGTAAGAGGAGGTGGTGTGCTGTTTTACCATTGTTACTATGCTACTAGAATTTGTGTTAATCATTTGCATTGAACCCATTTTGGTAGTGTCTGACTTGCTTGTCACAGATGTACTGTGAATTGTTTCCATTTGTTTATAGTAACAATGTTTAGGCACTTATGTACAGTTATGATACTGTTTTTAGCCTTGTTCAGAAGTCTATTGGATTTACACATAGAGCCTAGATAAGGAAAAGCTGCTTATATACACTTCTGTAAAGACTATTATACTTTCTGCTATAGCCACACAAATGGCAATTAGCCTAGATATCTTATTGCGACATGGGTACTGTACTAATCCAAGAAAAGACAGGCTGCTTATTTACATTGGTTTATAGTAGTAACATTCTTTGTATTATTTTATTAAAGGGCTATTAGCCTGTTTATTATATAATTGTGCCTTAAGGTTGGATTGATTAGGATTCCCTTTAGACAATTGAGATTGACTATTGATGCTTACCTTCACAACGTAAATTGACCTAATTGGATACAATTTAAATTATTCACAGAAACTGAATTTTCTGTTCTGCTTTCAACGTGTGTTTTATTTTACATCGGATTATTAGGTATGTACACGTCTCAAATATATCTCACTGGCATATAGTTATTGGTATATTAACAATGGCCGCCATATATTTAATACCTATTGTTTCCAGATATTGCAGACCCTAATTGCCAGACCGGGCCAAACATTGAATTAACCTGGCTGACAACCCCTTACAATGGGATGGTCCCATTTTTGTTAGTCTGAATGCTGCATCTAATCTGAAGACTCATAAAAATTGTGGACTCACCGTGGTTACTCTAACCCTATAAAGGGACTATCCTGGTATGTGAATCATAAAACTTCATCTAGCTCTAAATAGGTTTTAAATAAAAAAACCTTATTCACTATACAATTTTCCCATAACTATTAGGTAATCATCTTATTGAAGAGAAGGCTATTATAGCCACCACACCATTAAAGAAACTATTTGCCAGTTTCTATCTTTTAGGTATGTCAACCTTTCATATTACCTATTCATGTATTTAGTAAGTAAAAATCTATACATTTATGTAAAAATGGATTTTTTGTCCCCCAGATATTTGATACTCACCCTTGTGAGGGAGGTCATTACAACCTACGTAATCCTGGAACTTAACAAGCTGGTATAAGCGGTGTCTAATTATTTTTGGTATGTCCCTTATCCTCCAAACCATCCCACTTCATTAATATATAATGTATACAAATTCTTTTCAACACATGGTTCCCCTACAGATCTTTGAAGTCGGTCCCTTGGAGGGAGTTGATTACCGTTTACACATATCTGAGGAAATATACGCTAGTGTAAGCGTTCTAATATCATAATGGTATGTTCAATACCCTTCAATTTATCCTCAATTACAGTTTTCATCATGTGCCCTCTTTATGCAATTATGCACTTGACTTTTTTCTGTGCTCGTTCTCTTAAGTTACATTAATTTTAATTTTAAGGACCAATAGGTCCACCTGTTCTTAATAATATTTAAACTAACATCAATTTTATAAAATGTATGTATAAAATGTGTATGTCTAATATTGTATGTTCGAAATGTGTATATATTTTTTGTATATGTATTGAAATATCAGTATGTAATGTACCACCACTACTATTTTTTACCACCTGCAGTACTAAACCCCTGATGAAGTCTTTTTCAAGACGAAACGCGTCGGGTTACTTGCATTTCCGAAAAGGATACCAATTCCAGATGTGGTTCTGAAAAAAATCATTTAATAAAAAGCACACTGGTTTTATAAATATTTGTACTGTGTTGTATTTTAACAAACTATTGGTGGAATTTCCATTTGGTGGTTTGAAGCGCTCTCTATACCTCTATTCTTCCCATTTCTAAACATCGCCTCCCACTAACAGGGGGGGTAATAGAGTAGCTGCTTACTATTTAAGGGCGCACGTGGGGTCATTCTTCTGATATATATATATATATATATATATATTTCTCTCTCTCTCTCTCTCTCTCTCTCTATATATATATATATATATATATATATATATATATATATATATATATATATATATATATATATATATATTGTATACAGTAAAGAATAAACTTTTTATCAGTGTTAATAATCAGAAACAAACAGTCTCTAGTAATAGTGTTTTCCTACTGAAAAACCTCCAGTGCGATCATATCACAACAGACCAAATATAATCAAATGTACTTAGACTTTTAGATGCCCTATTATATTCTAATAATTCTATGGGTATACGAATTATATATGTTTACCCCTAATATTTTCTTAAATTAATTTTCCAACTAATGTTTTCTTCATAAATGACCATCCCCCATACTGTATATTTAATGTGCTACGCTATTTATTAATAACATAACAGGGGATTTACTGTGTACTTTATAGTAAGGGTTCAGTTTTATGAAGGTTCTATAAATGAAAAGAGGTTAAGTTGCTCATAGCAGCCAATCAGATTATGTCTATCATTTTCTAGGATGCAATAGATAAATGATAGAATCTGATTGGTTGCCATGGGCAAAATCATCTCTTTTAATTTTCAACAGCTTAAGTAAATTTACCCATACAAAAAGTTAAGACATTGGATAATGAGGTGCAAATCTGGCATCCGTGCGGGTTGCTGCCCAAACTCAGAGTTTGCTTTTAAAGTGGCAGTTAATTATCATGGCATGGTTTTGCCTTGTAATTGACTGCCCATTTAAAAAAACCTCAGAATTTAGCAGACATCCTTTACCTCATTTCATCAGACCCTTTATCTCAATACTTCAGTTGACAAATTGTATTTCTACAAATGGAAAGAAGGAGGGGGGGGGGTATTTTGTATTATTTTTGTTTACTGAGGTTGGGAAAGCAAGAGAGCTCAAACATTGGTTTGATCCAGCTTGCCTGTCACCATGGCCACTTATTTAGCTATGCAGGTTTTTGTAGTGGTTTGTCCGGCAGGTTCTAAAACTCATGCAGCAGTTTCCAGTTTTTGAATTCTGTGAAAGGTTTCATAAGCTTTAGTAAATTAGTGGTTTATAAACCATCAGGCAAATGTTAGAAAGTGCATAATTCTTAGATCTTTGCATCTTATATTTAACCATTAGAGTGATGGTAATCAAATAAGTTAAATATGACCCCAAGGTAAATAAAATGTTCTATAAGGAATAGGTCATACAAACTGCAATTGAATGTACCGCATATTGAATTGTATCAATTTCTATTCATCCTATCAGATAACAAATAGTTGACCTTTAATGTGCTTGTCTGTTTTATGCCTTTATTAAAAGTTTCTGAATACCGTTTTTGATTTCTCTATTCCTTATGCTATAAATGATTGGGTTTAGCAAAGGAGTAACCATTGTGTATATAAGAGATAAAATTAAGTTAACTTTCCTTGAAAAATATTGTGATGGCAAAACATATACACTAATGAGTGTCCCGTAGTATGTACTTACAACAGTCAAGTGGGAGCTGCATGTGGAAAATGTTTTACTCCTACCCGTGGATGAAGATATCTTAAGTATAGTACGAATAATACAAACATAAGACCCTATAACAAGCAGAAATGGAATTAGTGTCACTGAAGATGAGAAAATAAAAGTCTCAACTTCAACAATATTTGTGTCTGAGCAAGAAAGTTGTAATACCGGAGCAAAATCACAAAAAAAATGATTGATGACTTTGGGTCCACAAAAATCCAACTGAGAAACCAGAATTAGTGTTATTAGCATGCTAGCAAACCCGCACATCCATGAGCACAGAACCAGCTCCCCACAAAACTGTAAGCTCATTAAAGAGACATAATGCAGTGGTTTGCAAATAGCCAAGTAGCGATCATATGACATGGATGCAAAGATAAAGCACTCTGTCGCTCCTAAAGATCCGCACACATAAAACTGTGCCAGACAGCCAGTGAGATACATAGCAGCGCCATCTTTCCATAGCTCATGCAAAAATACAGGGATAAGATTGGTAGTGAATACAATTTCTGATAAAGATAAGCTGCAGAGGAAGAGATACATTGGAGAGTGAAGATGAGTTTGAGATGCAACCGCAGAAATAACCAAGATATTGCCTGTTAGTATCATGATGTATATTATCAGGACAAATGTAAAGAGATATACTCTTGTCTCTTCCAGATTTTGTAGCCCTGTTATCCAAACTTCCAGAATCCTTGTGTGATTTTCTTGAAGCATATTTTATTGGTAGACAGTGACACGAGATACAGCCTTGAAGTGCTCTCTATACCACAGTATAGTATTTATATGACATACAGGTTATTCTGCATTGCTGTCTTGTATTGCATAAAAGAAGAACATTCTTATTTGCTTTGCATAAATACATTATGTTCTGTGATGGGCACAATCTATATTTCTGTGCATGAGCATTCTGTTTTTATTGACTACTGGGCCAATTAGAGGCAACTTAGTTCCATTTATTATAAACAGTAAATCCCCTTTGTAAACTCCCTAAGGAACTTAAATAGCTTGTTTTCTAAATTTAGTACTATAATTATGTCATTAACGTTAAGAACAGTATCTCGTAGCAAATGTATATACAATTTATGAATTATCACAGTATTTCCATTGTGCTCCAGGACTCCCATTAAGAATAGTCCAAACCAAGCTGTGTGTGTGATGGTTGACACAGTGTGGAGTGGAGTATGGGACAGAGCTTCAGATGACTTCACATGGCGTATTGAGAGATATTTTGATTGCATGGGGTTGCAGAGCAGCAGATCGAAATGGGATGGAGCAGTCCAGTATTGATAGAAATGAAAAAATAACTTTTCTTCTTTAATCGCTCATCAACAGCATAGCCATCTATGAAATTTCTGCCTTTTCCCTACGGCAGCCCTCCCAAAAAATCAACCTGCAACTGGCAGGTGAGATTGGCAGAACCATGCACAAATGCAAGGTATCGCCCCCCCCCCCGCCCCCCAGTGGCAAATGCAGGATTTTCAGAAGGGGGTTTCCAGAGGGGCGGAGCAAAGCACAGAGATGGACACTTAGGTGACCCAGTATATGCCGGGTCAGTTAAAGTATTATAGATAGATCAAATATATATAAATAATAATAATAATATTATATAACAAATTATATATATATATATATATATCTATATATATATGTGTGTGTATATATATTATATATACATACAGGGGCGTCAACAGCAGTGTAGACCCCTGGGCATAGCAATGTATTGGGGCACCTACCAACCGTCCCTCGGTAGGGGTGGGGGAAGCTTTGATGTCCCCCGGGTGGTAGGGGGTATTATAACAACCGCTCAGCATGTAGGGCCTGGATCAGTAATTTCCACTAATTACCCCTTTACTGCACAGATGGTGGGAGATGGGGTGGGAGAAGGGGGCATTGGCCTGAATGAAGGGGCCCTGAAACATAACTTCCAGGGTGGTAGAGAATGTTTAATATGCAGAGGAGGGGAGTATAGTGGAGTGGGCTTATTATTCATAATTTTCTGGTGGGAGGACAGCTTGCTTGACTGCAGATATCTCCAGTTCCCAGAAATAGATTTCTTAGATTTTAATGGAATTAAAAACTAGAGAATCCCACCTACCAAATGGTTTTGGGGACTAGTGGATGAGAGTTCAGGAGGCAGAGCAATCTGCTAACGAGTATATAAAACTACATACCAGGTGCTTGGAGCTGGAGCAGTAACTAGCTGCTATAAGGCTGATATCTCTGGTTCTGGGAAGAGTAGAAACAAGCTTCTAGTGTCCTTTAAAGGGGGAGAGTCCCAGATTTTGGAATATACCCTCAGAAAAACTGTAAGTCAGACAGAACCTGAAATATCTGACTGGGAAGAGTAATAACAGGCTTGGATGGGGACCACTGCTTTGAAGTCAGATATCTCCGGTTCCCAAGGGCAGATTTTTAAATGTCTTGTACTAATGGAAAGAGGGGACCCTCAGCTTTAAGACTAGGGCCCTAAGACTCCTGGGGGGTCTCTGGGAACTCAGAACCCCCCCCTGCGTGCGCTACTGCCCCCCTTATGGCTCGCAAGTAGAGGGGAATGAGCCAACCTCCTAGGCTGTCATCTTGACAGCGAGGAGCAGCAGTGGGAGCAGGACAGACATAGGGTGAGATGTATCAAAATGAAAATGTGGTAAAACCCTTATCTTGCAGGTCCTTCCGGACCCCGGAAGGTAAGCCCTTCCTCCCCCTAGCAACGCAGGTGGACTTCCTTCTGTCTGCAGGGGGAGGAGGAGGTTCCGGGGGCAGCCTGCTTAGCTGTCCCCGGTGTGAAGGCAGCAGGAAGTGGCAGGGAGGAGACGTAGACCCCCCCTGCACACCACAGTACAGGTATCGCGGGGGGTCTCTGTTACCACACCACGATGTCAGCCACATATGTTAGTACATATGCGCTGGCATCACGGCGGGTGTGCAGCGAAGGGCGGTGACGTATTTTAATACATCCCGCCCTTAAGGAGAACCAGGCACACAACAGAGTCCGACAGGCCACTGTGTCACTGTCAGTGTCCACCATCCTTGGCCACAGTGATGAGCTGACAGAAAGAGGGAGTGAGGATGAGGGCAGGCTCGGCTTGGGGACAGTCTATGTGAGAGCTGAGGCAATGCGGACAAGCAGCTGGCTGAGACCGGCCTTGGTCTGCTGTGCCTGCAGCCACAGCAGGGGCGGAGCCCGGGGCGGCTCTTTCTTGCACATGCCCACAAGCTACTCAAAGACGCTGGGGGCGGGCTGCCAGCACCCAGCACCATTATACAGTTGTCAAAATCATGCTGGCTGCTGCATGTCCTCTCCAGCCAGCACTAGTGTGCCTCTGCTGCCTACCACTGTATGAGTAACAGTAAGTGCTGTGCTCCACCTCCTGTGGCTGCCACTGTGTGGCAAACTGGCATTGGCTGTCTGAGGAGCCCTAAGTTGCCCCCTGGCCCCTGCTGCTCTAGCAAGGCACTCCTACTTGGCCTGTTGTCCACAGGCCTGGTTGTTTGACACTGACATGACACCAGCTGTCCCAAGAGATGCCAGTCCCAGTCAGTTTCTGTCTGACAAACTACTGAGGTGCCTGTTGCTGCCCACCCCAGCTCCACCACTGCCTTCAGTCCTGTGTGGGCTGCCTGTTGCTGCCCCCCCTCCCCTAGCAGGTCCTATGCTCTGCTCCTGCCCTCATCAGGAACCTCTCTTCTGCTCCTGCTGCCCTTACTGAGAAAGCATGCAACACCTGGCATAGAGCATGCAACCCTGGGAATAGAGCATGCAACCCCTGGCAAAGAGCATGCAACCCCTAGCATTGAGCATGAAATCACTGGCATCAAGCAAGAAACCCATAGAAACTAGCATGTAGGTAAGCGGCACTTATGTGGCATAATATTATAATAGGCATTACAGCATGTGGTATTATATGTAATGGGCATCACAATGTGTGGCATAATGTGTAATGGGAATTACGGTGTTTGATATAACATGTAATGGTTATTATTGCATGTGGTATAATATGTAATAGGTGTGTGACAAATTCAATAGGCATTCAGGTGTAAATTTTGGCGTGCGCCTTCGGCGTATACTGTCCCTATTTTTAGTTTATCTGGCTCCTACCCTTTCATCCTTGCACCTAGATTTAAAAAAAAAAATGTTGAGCCCTGGAATAACGTTCAATGGGCATCACAGTGTGTGGCGTCAACAGAGGAAGTGGATAGCTGCCATGGAGGAGGGTTCGGTAAGTTCTTATATTAAAAATTTCAATCTTATGCTCTGTGAAATATATTTATATTTTTTTTTACGACTGCAATAAAAATTTACCTTATATTGAAGAATATATGTTTTATAACATTGTTAACACCGGTAGAGGTGATTATATTGACATTCAATCTAAGGTGCCTTTCCACATTTTGTTTGGATGTGAAAAAAAATGTTGATGATATTTTAGCAAAAAAGTGCCATTTTCACACTATGCAGAAATTGCATAGTTAATGAGATGTGAAATGCAGCAAAAAAAACATGCATTTTGCCATGAATTTGTACATTCTGAAGTAGCGATTTTTATTACCGCCGGAACTTGCATCCAGATGTTTTCCCATTATAAAGTATACAAATCACATATTTAATGAGATGTGAATTCGGAAAAGCGTTACTAAAAATTGCAAAAAAGTATACCAGGTTCTGACAGGCGAATTTGACAGAACCATGCACAGGTCATTGAGATCTGTGCATGGTTCTATGTTAAAATATGTGTAAAAGTTATATAATAAAAAAAGTGAGCATAACCAGCCCTGGGCTCATTGAGCCGGACCTGATTCCAAAAATACGGGGGGGCAAAAAGCGTAGGGGTTCCACATATTGCTGAAACCGGCCCGGACTCTTACAGTCAGCTGTGTCATGCCACAGCCAGGGGACATTTTTTACATAAGGTGCCCCGGCCGTATCATGCTCAGCATGGCTAGTCAGCCCTGGACAGGGTACCTGGGGAAGGGGTCCCCCCCAGGCTTCACTCATCCACGTGAACCACAAGTCCCAGCATGCAGGGCATTAATGGGCCCCCTTTGACTTGTAGTCCACCTGTAAAAATAATGTGAAAAAAACACACACAACTATACTTACAACACCAGGCTCAGGCACTGACTCTCTCCTCTCACCTGCAGCAGCTCACCCCACACTGACTGTGGGGTAAGCCGGCTGACTCTGATACACTGACACCGGAGGATCACGCTGTCACTGCTTTAGATGCACTCTGCCCTGATTGGCTGTAGGCGTCTCCATGCAGACACCTACAGCCAATCAGGATTGAGTGCTTCTGTAGCACTCTGACAGAGTGATCCTCCGCTGTCAGTACATCGAAGGCAGTCGTCTCACCCCACAGTCAGTGCAGGGTGAGCTGCTGCAGATGAGAGGAGAATCAGCGCTGGAGTCTGGTGTTGTAAGTATAGGTGTAAAATTAAGGTGTGTTTAATAAACTTTAACTTTTCTCTGTGTTCACCTGTAAAAAGCAATGGTCTTTTTTGGTGATTTAACCACATCAGGCCGGCGTCCACATCCAACGGATCCTGGTTTCAGCCCAGGGCTTTAGACTCAGAGCTGTGCATGGGATAGCCCTGTAAGCTGACATTATGGTGGTATAGCCATGATCTAGAGTATGCCTCTCCCTGGTGGGACATTTGACCTGCTGCTTGAATTTAGGTAGCTCCTGACCCAGGTTGGTGCTGTTGAAGTCGTCTAGCACTATTAGCAGAGAGTCAAGGTGTTTGAGTTTGGTGTCTGCAATCAGGGTCGCTAGTTATTGTTGAGCTTTTTTTGCATTTCCTTGGGGTGTGATGTTTACACCCACCAGGATAATTTAGGCCATTTCCTGGGTTGCATTTGATGATGAGGGTCTCCAATTGAGGGCTGCAGGATTTTCCCATGGTCCTAACATCAGTGCACCACCCGGTACTTGTTTCCTAGCACGGCGCCCAGATTTGCTTCGTACGCAAACGTAGTCAAATTGCATCGCATCGCATAACGCATAGTACTAGCATGTGATGCAATGCGATTTTCATTAATGAATGTTCTTAAATTATTTATGCTACATTAATCAAATTTGTTAAGTAAATTAGTTATTAGTTAACACATGTCATCATTACTGTGTCAGCTGTATGAATGTGCAGGTGTGAATGTTTTCTTAAAACACCAGCACTATCCACGCCACCCGAAGCATGGAGAGCGCAGCGAGCCCCATGAGGGGTGGCGGAACGCGTCCTCCAACCTTTTCATACCCCACTATCCATGTGGCCCTGCCCAGAGTAGTGGGTCCATCCCCCTCCTGTCTCCCAAACAAACAACTTTTTCTGGTTTACAAAGCCATGCTGCAAATACTCATCTGTTAAATGGACAGGAGTGGGTGCTATCTGGCATGTACCAATGCCTGGCCTTCAATAGGGGAGGGTGGGGATATCTTTAAAATATGTGTGTTATGGTAATGAGTTGTTTGTCTATTTGATGGCGGTTTGGAGTCTGCGTTCAGTATCTATGAGGGCCGGGTGTATTATTTGAAATTAAGAGGTTTGGGGTTTGTAAAAATAGCTTAAAGGTCTGGGGGGCCACTAGACTGCCATTCATTTTAAATCAATGGCTTCCCCACAGGTGTAGTGATATATTAATCCCACCTATTTTGGTGTTGGTTCCGCCTACATTTGCTTTGGTGCTGCATACGGGAGGCCACTCTAGAAATTTTTCCAGGGCCACTTTTAGTCCCCAATCCTGCCCTGCCTGAAGTATTTTACCTCTCTCTTGCCTTTTATGTGGCTCACTTTGGTAAAACTTTGGCTTTTTTTCCACAACCTTATTCTCTTTTACACACTGGACTTTTAATGAAAGAAAAAAAAAAACAGCTTGATCTGAATATTGATGTTTGTAGTGTAGTGTATTAATGCAGGGCATTTTTTGCTATTTCCCAATTTTTGCATATTTTTGTGCTGACTATCCAATTTGATCATCCAAAGCAAAAAAAAAAAACACAGTTACAGCAAAACCTGTGTGTATTCACTGAGGTGAAACAAAATCCCAGACATGACACGACTCACGCTAGTCTGTTGCGACTAATTGTTTTCACCACAAAGGCCGACTTCTTGTCAGTGAAAATGTGAGGAAATTGGTATTAGATATTTTCACTATTCTTGTCGCTCTTTTGACTCTGGTGTGTGTGCTATGATTCATATGCATCCAATAATTAAACAGATTTGGCACAACGGGGATACATGTAAATGTATAAATACAGTAACAATGGATGTGTGTCAGGAGCATTGATTGGATTATTTTGATAATAAATTCAAACAATTAGTAACATTACCACAAATCCAGTACTATTTTGCATGCGAGGTACTTTGAATGTAAGCAGTGGCGAACTTTTCCAGGTGTCATTTTGTTCTGGATCCATCCGCTAATGTATGTACTTGGGGGGTGGGTGCTTTTGGTACTGCTAGATTCTCCAAAATGTTTTGCTATCTTGACTTGGCCTTATAGATGCACACAGTCACTTGGCCTGGGAACCCATAGAATTTGTGTTTTCTGCATGCTAAAAAAATGTTCTGCTATGCTGTACTGGTCATCTCTGAAGCCATTTTTCCATAAAAATACATTCATGGGTTAATTTAGAAATGGGATATAGTTTTCTGTTACAGGTTTAGTATCCTTATCCAAAATGCTCGGGACCAGGAGCATTTCAGGTAGGTGATTTTTTTTCGGATTTTGGAACATCTTTAGTTTTTTCATGCTCACCTCCGGTGTCCCCTGACATCCACGGCATTCATCACTTCCATATTTTTTTAGGCATGCCCGGTCCCAATTCATCACCAGGCGAGTATGAAAAACAAAAATCTTGTTGTGGGGTGTGTGTGTGTGTGTGTTAAAATAAACAGGATATCTGGATAAGGGATACCTGACCTGTACTGTTAAAACAAAAATGTTTGCCCTTTCTAATTCTAAAGCCACTCTCTTCACTGTGATGCAGCCAAAATATTTAGGTAAGAATCAGGGTTGTTCTACAGTACATTAAGCATTCATCCAATCCAATGTATATTGCCTATCAGTGACCTGTGAAGTCTTCTATTAATCTTTTTGTTTGTTTTTGGATGCCTTAAACTTTGGCTTATATCTGGTATACTTATACTTTGTTTAAAAAAAGTGTAAGTTTGGGACATATTTTTGAGACAGCTGCATTTTAATATAATAAAAGTTTATTTTATAAAATTAAAGTATTTTTTAACATACAGTACAATGCATTGTTTTACTCATTTGGTGACCTTATTACATGAAGAGATGGTAAAAGTAACATTAGGAAATATGCAGTACAGTACACAAAGAAGGACATGATTCATTGTTTTTTGAGTTATAAAGGTTGAGTTATAAAGGTCAATTTCAATTGTTGGGTGTACTATTCCATTAAATAAGAGTAAAGGCTTTAAAAATATATACAAAACTACAGTACACAAGAAAGATTTGCATAATTGTTTGATTGCAGCATTTGTTAGTTCAATAAAGTATATTTTACCTCTATAATTTATCCTAAATGCTGTGACAAAACCATTCTTATTTTCCATCTGCTCTTAATCCACAACAATACTGTACTAAGCTGTACCCTGGTATACTTTTTCATCTAGAATTCAGTTGAAGTTGTGTACCCTCTTATATAAAGCCCTACCAGCACCTCTAATACATGCATCTTTGTGATTCCGGTCTGGCTATTTCTCTTCTCTGCTTAACTCTAATTACTCTCTCTCAATACCATGTCCAATATTTCTCCCATGCTACTCCCCAACTGTGGAACACCCATCCATACTCTACTAGACTATACCTATGGGCGAAAAAGGGGGGTTGGGTCTGTGAGTACATGGAACTTACACTAATTCGTGAATCATATATTCAAAGATATGATTCACGAATTAGTGTAAGTACAATTTGCTTATGCTCCTCCGAACATAGCGCTCAAGACAGCGATTTTTTCTTTGTCTATATGCTTTGAAGTTTGGTGTAACTTCCGTTCAGTGTCTAAGCTGCTTGTATCTATTGTAGTTTGTGAGTACATGTCACAGCAAGGATATACACAGGGGGCCCAGCACTCACTACAACAAACTGACTCACCTTAGCATTCAAATAATCAATTAAATAAATAATGGGGTTTTAGTTCATGAATTGATCAACGCATTTAAGCTTGCAGCCCATCGCCAAGGGACCCCATTTCACTGCAAGTCCTACAGTAACAACTGGTTTTCATGGGAACCTGGCAACCGATTGCACATCATAGCTAAAATGAACATGTGTTTTTTTCTTGGGTTAAAGCTCAACTGCCAAGTACCTTATGGCTTTTAAAGGTGAGACAATCCCAAACACAGCACATGAATTATTATTAAAGGGGATGCAGTTAAAATCCCGGCGGTCGGGATCCCGGCGTTCAGAATCCCGACGCCGGAATCCCGACCGCCGAAATGCCGACACATTCTCCCTCCTGGGGTGTCCACGACACCCCTGGAGGGAGAATAAATTAGTGTGCGTAGCGAGGCACCGGGCCCGCTGCGTGGCGAGCGCAGCGAGCCCGCAAGGGGGGGGGCGATCCACGTCCCCCCCTTGTCGGCATTTCGGCTGTCGGGATTCCGGCGTCGGGATTCTGAACGCCGGGATCCCGACCGCCGGGATTCAATAATGAATCCTTATTAAAGGGGCAGCTGTCACAGGTTTCAGGTAATGAGCTTATCTAGGGTGCATGAGAAAGCATTCCGGTCTGGCTATTTCTCTTCTCTGCTTCACTCTAATTACTCTCTCTCAATACCATGTCCATTATTTCTCCCATGCTACTCCCCAACTATGGAACACCCATCCATACTCTACTAGACTATACCTATGGGCGAAAAAGGGGGGTTGGGTCTATGAGTACATGTCACAGCAAGGATATAAAGGGACATCTGTATCTTACTTTTTCATGAATATAATATATATATATATAATCATTGTTGTTATTATTTGTGTTTACAATATCTAATAAATGGCTTCTAAATTCAACATCCTTAAATTATGACAAAATAAATATTCACATGTCAGATACACAGACATTGTTTTCATTTGCTGACCACAGTAGTGTTATTTTATTATAAAGACATTCCCTATTCTTAATACATAAAATTAAGTATACATACATACATCTCTCTCTCTCTGTGTATATATATATATATATATATATATATATATATATATATATAGTCTTCCTGATGGCGGCACTCAATGAAATCAACACACCATAGGCAGTTTTGGTAAGAAACCGACGTTTCAAGGCCGTCCGGCCTTTTTATCAAGGTGCAAAGAGCACTGGCGTATACCGATACGCTACTACACGGAAGGCACCAGGTTTATGTGCTTACTTGCTTGTCTACTTTAGCCTACAGTGAGAGTGCCTCCTCAAGGAAGGATATATATATATATATATATATATACAGGTTGAGTATCCCGTATCCGAATATCCGTTATCCGAATTATTCCGAAAACCATACATTTCAGAAAGTGAACATAAAATTATTTTTTTTGCTAAAAACTTACTGGGGACATCTGTAACAGCACTACTGAGGGAATGATATGTAACTGGCACTATATATGTGCAAGACAATGATTGCTTGGCATTTAAATTCAGTGCCTGAGATTGTACACAAACTTTGTTTCATATTTTGAAACCATGTTTTATGCACAAATAAAATATATTTGTGTTTATTTCATGTGTTTGATGTATATGTACAACATAAATGCAAGATACATCATTGAAATATTAAAATATTCCGAAATACGGAATAATCCGTTATTCAAAATTCTCCTGGTCCCGAGCATTTTGGATAAGGGATACTCAACCTGTGTATATATATATATATATATATATATATATATATATATATATAGATCCACAGGCTCCGGCACTCCCCAATGGATAAAGCAACTGTCCTGGTGCCCAGCCAAATAAGTGATATAAATGTCCAGGATGCGGGTGGCACTCGGGTAAGGAATCACAAAAAAACTGTACTTAGTTGTCAACGTTTCAGGGTTGCACCTTTTATCATGTCTTGATAAAAGGGGCAACCCTGAAACGTTGACAACTAAGTAAAGTTTTTTTATGATTCCTTACCCGAGTGCCGCCCGCATCCTGGACATTTATATATATATATATATATATATATATCAATCGATTGGAGATGGCACTTCCACGATGTGCACATTATTTTGGTTTGATACAGGGAGTCAAATCCTGAAACATTAGCACCGCTACCTTGTGTCTGGCTGGTTTGGAAAGCCTGTGGGAGTGCCATCTCCAATCAATTGCTTCATGTTATTCTTGAGTGAGCACCCCGGGAGTTACACTTTGGAAGCCTAAGTGCCGGTCCATATCTTGACTATATATATATATATATATATATATATATATATATATATATATATATATATATATAAATATACAGGGAGTGTAGAACCGGCACTCTTCACTCAATTTTGAATGCCCTGGGTGCCTTCAGTGAGGATGAAGATAGATGGGTGTAGAAACCGCGTCACTCCAAGGGACTTTGCAAACAAGTTTTATTAAGAGGTAAAAATCAATACCATGTCGTCAAGGTCGACGTTTCAATACACTACGGTATTTTTCTCAAGACCAAACATGGCCAATACAAACACTCGCACGGCGGCGAGATAACAAAGATATGAATGCGCACGGCGGCGCTGACATACTTATATAAACACAAATGAACTTACCAGCTCCTGATCATATATTTATATATATATATATATGTGTGTGTGTCTGTGTGTGTGTTGTGATGTCCATGTATTATAACTCAAATTACCCATCTTTATGCACTGTCCGGTCATAATGTACAGTATAGCAAAATACACAAGCAGAGAAAATGTAAGCTAGCTTTTTTTATTGTTAAAAAAACACAAATTTTGTTGCACATGCCCTCTTTGAGTCTCTAAACAGCTGTATCCTGGCTGCATATGCAAAGGTGTATTTTCTTATGTTAAATATGCACATGATGCCAACTAAGCAATCTATGACCTTTTCTGACCATGGTATACTGTATCTGTGTCAATTGCATTGAATACATTAGGCCGTAAATAGGTATATAGAATATATGTTAAA
Organism: Crinia signifera; assembly: GCF_055691185.1. Lineage (NCBI taxonomy): Eukaryota > Metazoa > Chordata > Amphibia > Anura > Myobatrachidae > Crinia > Crinia signifera. The sequence continues at coordinate 344,641,350 of NC_139217.1, forward strand.
TAATGAAACAAAATGAGATTATGATACATTAGAGGAAATGAATATCTTCTTTCTCCGAGCATTCATGCTTCACATTTTCAAAATAGTCAATCTTCATGAGTGTTGTCTTACAATTGTTTGTGATATAAATTTTTCAATCAAGGTGACAGCAGCTTTTCTTAGTGATTCATTTTTGAAGCTGTAAATGATAGGATTAAGCATTGGAGTCACCAAAATGTAAAATATGGAAACAATTTTATTTTGATGAAATGGGGTATTCACGGTTGGCCTCAGGTATATGAATATGACTGTGCCGTAAAATATTCCAACCACAGTCAGGTGAGAGATGCAAGTTGAGAAGGCTTTTCTTTTTCCTAGCCTGGAAGGGATACTTATGATAGTTGAAATAATATTTGTGTAAGAAATGGAAATGCAGATAAGACATCCAAGGATTATAGCCCAAGAGAGACAGTTAAAAATATATTGGGCAATGAAGGTGTCTGTACAGGAAAGTTTTAATAGTGGATTAAATTCACAAAAGAAATGGTCAATTGTATTGGGGCCACAAAAAATAAGCTTTGATACAGAAACTGCCGGTAATGTAAGGGACAGGGCACTGATAGACCAGCAAGCTAAAATAAGTTGGATACAAAACTTATTGCTCATAATGCCTCCATAATGAAGAGGTTGACAAATAGCCACATAGCGGTCATAAGCCATAATGACCAGGAGAAAATGCTCTGTTGCCGCACAGACAGAGAAAAAATGATACTGAGTGATGCAGGCGGCTATGGAAATTGACCGACTGTGACCAATTAAATCTGAAAGCATTTTGGGCACTGTAACTGCTGAATAGCAGATCTCAAGGAAAGAAAAATTACTGAGAAGCAGATACATTGGGATATGAAGGCGATAATCAATGTACACAAGTATTATAATCATCACATTGGCCAGAAGAGTTAAAATATAAATGATAAGAAACAACATAAATATATAAATATGCTTATCTTTTGTTAGAGAAAATCCTAAGAGAATGAATTCCGTAACACTGGAGTGGTTCATTTTTCCTGTTGGCATAGTAACAGCAGATTCTCAAAAAGTGTTCATTGCATTACATTAGATTATTGTGTTAATTCAGCACAAAATTGCATACATTATGCTTGTTTATACATTGCTATATTACTTAAAATCAGTGTACTTGATGCAAAATGAACTGGAAGAACACAATAATGAGCTTGCATTTGTTTTATCTACTAGAAAGTCAATGCCTAAATTGTTATTCTAATTATCATGTAATGCTGCAGCTAATGGTAATATATTTAGGTGATTACTACTGTACATAATGTACGGTTCTTGTGTAGTTTCACGGCGCCAGCATGGCACTGTGCTACTTCCGGGTTGGGTACGCTCGCCAAACTATCTAAAATAAAGTAACTTAACTCCATGCCAACGTGGATAGTTTATACCCCCACTATCCACGTTGGCATGGAGTTGATTTTAGCTAGCGTGGCGAGCGTAGTGAGCCACCGAGCCCGCTGGCGCCGTGAAACTACACAAGTACCTAATGTACTTGTGTTATAAATATACCAATTGTTATTAATATGTATACTCAAAATGTAAGTATAACATGCCATAGGTTATAGATAAGGAGCCCATACACGCTCAGTTCTATGCGTCCGTTCTGTACTTTTAAAGTACACATCGTATCGCATTGCATGCCTTGTGCATGCATTGTGCATGCAATGCGATGCGATACGATGTAAAGCTAGTACAAAAAGTATGTGCAGCACATACTTTTTGTATTTTACGATGAGATGCGCAGGAGCGCGCATCTCATAGTACAGAATGGACGGCGCAGAACGGAGCGTGTATGGGCTCCTATAGTCCTTACAACAACATTTTTCAAACATGCTTCTGCAATTTTCTAGGTCACAGCAGAAAGGATTATGTAAGTTTCACTCTGTGGGACAGATGTATCAAGCTTCAAAAAGTGATCAAATGGAGAGTGATCAACAGCCAACCAATCAGCTCCTACCTGCCATATTACAGGCTGGGTTTGAAAAATGACAGATAGGAGCTGATTGGCTGGTTGTTTATCATTCTTCACTTTATCACTTTTTTGAAGCTTGATATATCTGGCCCTGTAAGTTTTTTTTTATTTAAACAGATAAATAACTAGTGCTATAACACAAAACTATCAGATAGTGAATACAGTAAATTACTGATATCTTCTGTAAGTATTGATTGCTTTTGAATACTATTGCCATTTTGATTACCAATGTAAACCAGAAAGTACAGTAGTTTATAAAAGTATCACAAAAAATAATTGAAAACATTAATTTCTATATACAATTCAGTTTTATGGATATTTTATTGAAATGTACCTCCATGTCATGCCTGTCATTCTATTTATATGTTATTAGAGTAAACAAATTGTTAACCCACTTGGTCATAAAGTTGCTGCATTGAGTAAAGTACATCAAATGCAGCTCTTATTGTGGTAACCATTTTCACATACTGACACAGAAAGGCATACTGGCCTTTATTCAGATCTGATCGCAGTACAAATTTGTTTGAAAAATTAGCAAAACCATGTGCACTGCAGGTGGGGCAGATGTAACATGTGCAGAGAGAGTTAGATTTGTGTGAGTTATTTTGTTTCTGTGCAGGGTAAATACTGGCTGCATTATTTTTACACTGCAATTTAGATTTCAGTTTCAACACACCCCACCCAAATTTCACTCTCTCTGCACATGTTACATCTGCCCCACCTGCGGTGCACATAGTTTTGCCTATTTTCCAAACAAATTTGTACTGCAATCAGATCTGACTAAGGGCCACTGTACTGGATTTTCAGACTTCGTTCCGTGAATCCTCACACCACCAATGGGACTTCAGAAATTACCCTAAATATTTATATAATTTTTCAATCATATGTTGTTGTTTTTTTAATTTACATGTTTGATTTACTGTTAAAACTTGGATCAATCAAATTCCACAACATTGAAATTGATGTTGTCATGCGTGAGTGTGCAAATGACCACCGTTTTAGATCCTTAATTTTACTTTGAACAAAGGCCATTTAGTATTTTGATTTATATGTATAGGAATGGATGCTTAGAGTATGCTATTTAGTATATGATCCTTCTTTTTATATGTTTTTGTGAGCTTTTAAACATGGCATTTAACATTTCCACACAAACTTCTATTATGTAAGTTTTTAATTTATAACACAAAGGCACATATTTGATGTAGATATTGTCTCTTTTACAGTAGGCTTGTAATAACATTGTTTGAATGTTGTATGATTTATTACATCATAACCTGTTTTGGAAGTTGAGTTATTTTCTTGTAGAGTTATCTTCTTGTAGTTATATTCTTGCAGAGAAAATATCCAGGTGATTAACAAAACTAGAAAATATTCAGTACCTTGAAATAAGCAAAATTGATCACAATAGTCTATTAAGATTGTAAATGATATTATACAATATACTGGTATAGGGGAGGTTTTCACACATTTAAATATGAATACTCATTTTCTCATATTTTGAAACGCTAAAAAGAAATAGAGAGTTCTCTGGCACTGGTGATGATGTTCTAAGGTCTCACTTCATTCACGTATTCCCCTCAGGATGATGGAATAATCCAAAAATATGAAGAAACAGAAATTTACAGTGCTTCACTATTGCATGTCTCTATCTGATTCTCAGATTTTATATACATCCAGAAAAAACTCGTACCATATAATTTAGTCTACATCCAGTAGACATATAGTGCATAGGGAGGGACTTTTCCGTCCACATAGGCATCCAATTTTCCATATCAGATTTAACAATATAAAATGGAGAAAATCGGTAATGGTGCAACACCGTTTTAATTTTAAAATGACAACAAATATAATAATGGCATAACAAGTACAGCAAGACTCTCACCGAGTTGATTGGTCCACAAACAAAATTTTGTAGACAAAAAGGCATGATGTAATAACATGGGTGTCCCCGTTATGTCCTCCTTCTTCTGCTCGGATCAGGACCCTCTGTATCATTTCCTACTGCTAGCCGACAGAACAGATCTGTCTTTCTCAAGGCACATGAAATCAGGGTTGGGTTAATCCTGTTTTATACCGCCCCATATAAACAATATGTAAAACCTAATTCCAGACATGGGTACATTTAAGTTTCTAAACATATGCTGGTCCCAAAGCTTATTCTGGATTTGTCACCTCATTTTCCATTATATGGCCACCAAAAGTAAGTCCGCAGCTCCAGCGGCCGCTATTTCCGGTCCCGGAAAACCCGAAGTGATGATTTGCTTTCCACAGCACCTGGAAGTGATGTTTTGCATTCCACCTGTGATGCACTTCCGGTCTTTAAGGTGGAAGTGCTGTATAACCATCTCTTTATGTTATTCTTTGTTGTTGTTTAAGTTTAACCTTCCGGATTTCCTTCATTATACAAATATTTGATAGAGACCAGCCTTTAAAACTCCTTTTGTGTCAATTATTTACCTCAAATTTAAAATATAAAAAAAAAATTAATGTAAAGATCACAACAATGATAAAAACATATATTTATAAAAACCATTTAAATTCAAAATCCTTATTAAGACCAGAAGGGACTAAAAGTATCATCATTAAAAATCATATTTATTTCACGTGCAAGTTTGGCTGCTACATCTCCTCCTCTAACATCTAGGGTAATTTTCTTTGAAGCATAAAAGTTTAAAATGCATCTAACATCACAATTATGACACAATTTAAAATGCATTGAAAGTGCATAAGTCTCAAGTCCTTTTTTGACATTCCTCAAGTGTTCCTCCATCCTAACTTTTAGGGGTCCATTGGTCCTGCCAATATAAAATTTATGGCAGCTACACTCAATAGCATAAATGACACTTGAGGAATGACATGTCAGGAAATCTATTATTTTCCACTTTTTGCCTTTAATTTCCACTTCCACAGCTTTATTGGCAAAATTGTTAGGTATATTTTTACATTCCATGCAAGTACCACAGTGGTAAAAACCTTTGGAGGTGATGGTCATGGAAATGAAAGGCAAAAAGTGGAAAATGATAGATTTCCTGACATGTCATTCCTCAAGTGACATTTATGCTATTGAGTGTAACTGCCATCAATTTTTTATTGACAGGACCAGTAGACCCCGTAAAGTAAGGATGGGGGAACACTTAAGCAATGTCAAAAAAGGACTTGAGATTCATGCACTTTCAATGCACTTTAAATTGTGTCATAATTGTGATGTTAGATGCATTTTAAACTTTTATGCTTTGAAAAAAAATACCCCATATGTTAAAGGAGATGTTGCAAAACGTGCACAATGTGAAATTAATATGATTTTTTATTTTGATACTTTTGTCCCTTCTGGTCTTAATAAGGATTTGAATTGAAATGGTTTTTATAAATATATGTTTTTATCATTGTTGTGATCTTGACATTTTTTATATATATTTTAAATTCAAGGTAAATATTTGTCACAAAAGGAGTTTTAAAGGCTGGTCCCAATCAAATATTTGTATAATGAAGGAAATCCAGAAGGTTAAACTTAAACCACAACAAAGAATAACATAAAGAGATGGATATACGCTTTAAAGACCAGAAGTGCATCACCGATGGAACGCAAAAACGTCACTTCCAGGTGCCGGTGGAACGCAAAATCGCCACTTCCGGTTTCCAGGACCGGAAGTAGCAGCCGCGGGAGCTGCGAACTTACTTTTGGTGGTAGTATAATGGAAAATGAGGTGACAAATCCGGAATAAGCTTTGGGACCAGCATATGTTTAGAAAGTTAGATGTAACCATGTCTGGAATTAGGTTTTACTTATTGTGTATATGGGGCGGTATAAAACAGGATTAACCCAGCCCTGATTTCATGTGCCTTGAGAAAAACAGGTCTGTTCTGTCAAAACCGGACGACTTGCGGTGGGAAACGATACAGGGGGTCCTGATCCGAAATGAAGAAGGAGGACATAACGGGGACACCCATGTTATTACATCATGCCTTTTTGTCTACAAAATTTAGTTTTGAGCGCCATTCAACTCGGTGAGAGTCATGCTGTACTTGTTATACCATTTTTATGTTTGTTGTCATTATAAAATTAAAATGGTGTTACACTATTACAGGTTTTCTCCATTTTATATTGTTAAATCTGATGTGGAAAATTGGATGCCTATGGTGATGGAAAAGTCCCTCCCTATGTGCTATATGTCTACTGGATGTAGACTAAATTATATGGTACAAGTTTTTTCTGGATGTACATAAAATCAGAGAATCAGATAGAAATTTACAGTGCTTCACTATTGCATGTCTCTGTTTCTTCATATTTTTGGGTTATTCCATCATCCTGAGGGGAATATGTGAAGGAAGAGAGACCTTAGAACATCATCACCAGTGCCAGAGAACTCTCTATTTCTTTTTTTGCATTTCTTCGTATTGTATGTAAAGGTGTTTACATCATATAGATTTGTACTCAGGCTGCAGTGCACACAAATTCAGACTTTGTTCTTACTGAACTGATTGGGAACATTATTAAGGGTATTGTCATACATTGCATTTTAAATAAGAAAGGTAAAACATATTGTAAAGTACAATGGCATATGCTGCGTTATATAAGAAATGTAAATAAATAAATAAAAACATATGTGGTCAAATAGTCCTGCAAACACCACCTAGAATCAGCACATGACAATCAAATTGTGTGCAAAGTGGAATGCTTATGAAATCAATAGGAAAGATCATGTTTTACCTTTAAATAACTTTTTGACTCTATATCTAGGCATCTTCTTTTTGGACTAAAAATGAAAAAAATATATAAAAGTAAAAAACATGTTATATGTTCCTTCAAAATTGATGATCGTAAAATACTATGCAGTACTTCTATAATTTGATTGTTTGCTGGCTTGCCATGATAATGTATAAAACTGATAATTGCTGTGCTATAGGATTAAACTCAATTTAAACCAGGTTAAAACAAATCTGAAGATATATGTATAAATAGAAATGAAAAATCCACTAAAATACATGAAAGTAAATGTTTTTCACTGTAACAAATATTTTTTTCATTTTTTATAAGCAAGTTTATTAAAGTCCATCACAAGGAGAGATGACTGATTGTAAGAAAACATATAGAAAGAGGAAATATGCCAAAAGGTGCATTCTGCCCACTTTTAAACACCTTACAGTATTTCAATCAAACATCTTTAAAAAAAATTAAAAATAAACTTTATAAAGAATATTATATCTTACTATAAAATATGATCCATCTTTAAGCAAAAATTATAAAAGCAATAAAAGGAGGCAAGAGAGGAAAACTTTATTATGCTGACTGAAAGAGGATGAGCCATAATTGTAAATTTATTTTTTGTTCCTTAATCTAAAATCAATTTATATCCTGTCTCGAATCAGCATTTTTAATGTCTGATTTGCTATAATGAGGCCCCACAGTAGACTTACAGTATTACTTGGCCTCTAAGGATTAATTTTTTTTAATAACATTTTCCCAAATGAGGGAGAACACTAGTAAACAACATTTTCTTCCATCTGCAAAAAAATAAAAATAAAAATGTGTAACTTTTTAATTCTATATATTTTTATTGGAATTCAACAAATATAAAATATAGATATATTTAAAACAATAAGTAAAGACTTCAAGAGTAATTTATGAAGCTGCTAACTGTGGCCATTCAAGCATAATTTTGTGGTGTCATGCATTTTCTTTTTTGAACTAATGCATTCATAGACCACACATCCACACAACATTCATTCCTTAACCTTCACTTTAAATGTCATATAGAAGTTACATTTCACATGTTACATGTACCTACAGTATGTCCACCTGCCCTCAGAAACACTCTAACATGTTACTAGAAAAACCACAGACAACTTCTAAATTTTATGAAACTTTTATATTAAATATAATAAGAATAGGAAAAAAATGAAAATAGGCCATGGAGGCACCCAAGGAGCATGGCAAGGTACAGGAATGCCCACTGCAGCTCTGCCACTGTGTGGGCCAAGTCCTCCTGGTGCTGTTGAATTTCTGTTGGGAAGCAGAAATGATTTTAGATTTTTATAAATTAAACACAAATTATTGGTCACTTTTTAGTGAATACTAAGCTGTCAGTGAAATGTGTCGGCAACACACAGTTTAAAAAAGCATTGACCTGCTGTGTAGATGTTACAAACTACACACACAAACATATCACATGACTTCAAATAACTGCCCTTTGCCTTCTTAGCTGAATGTACTGTATGCAGCATTACATTGGCGAGGTTTGTGCTGTGTAAAACAGCTCAAACCTCTGGACTTTAAGCAGAGGCGTAACTACAACTTTGTAGGCCCCATAGCAAAATCTTAAAAGGCCCCCCCCCCCCAGGTTTTGTCATCACAATTATACTGGCTGCGCCCCCTATCATGTAGGAAAGAAAGAAAGAAAGAAAGAAAGAAAGAAAGAAAGAAAGAAAGAAAGAAAGAAAGAAGGGTTTTCAGAGCAAAAGAGGGAATGATCGAAAAAGGGACAGAAAGAAAGAGTGTTATGAAGAAAGAGTGGGGAATGAGAGAGGGAGAATATGGATGTAAAGACAGATGGTTGGGGCATGGGCAGATAGATGGTCTGACAGAGCACAATATGGGGACATTGACAGACAGGAGGGGGCATAGATGGATAGACGCGAGGAGGCATGGACGGATAAGAGGGGACATAAATGGATGAACAGGAGGGGGCATGGACAGATGGTTGGCAGCACATGGATGTATGGGAGAGGGCATAGACAAATGGAAGGACAGAAGGGGGCACATGGATGGATGAGAGAAGGCATAGACAAATGGAAGGACAGAAGGGGGCACATGGATGGATGAAAGAGGGCATAGACAAATGGAAGGACAAAAGGGGGCACATGGATGGATAGGAGAGGGCATAGACAGATGAACAGACAGAAGAGGCATATTTGGATAGATGGGAGGAGGCATAGACAAACAGGAGAGGGCATAGAAGGATAGACAGGAGGGGCATAGACAGATGGAATGGACAGGAAGGGGCATATACGGATGAATGGGAGAGGGCATAGACAGAGGGATGGACAGGAAGGGGTATAGAAGAACAGACATGGCTGGTCTCCCTAACTATACAGGTTGCAGGTTTTATGGAGCTTGGGAAAGTTTATTATTATTTTGTAAAAAACGTTATTCTCAAGTACTGCTGCAAGGGTTTGGAGCCCAGCAATGTATTTACTAGAATGAAGCCCTTTTGTGCAGAGGAGTACAAAAATGCTAGACAGAGTTTCACGCTGGATGAACTTACCCAGGCTTTTGGTCTGCAGCCATGCCAGACTTCTTGTCTGCAATGATTGATCCCTCTCCTATAGGGCTGTGGCCGGCATGTAGCTTGCGGGCAGCTCCAGGGCTCTGGCGCCCGAACACGGTCACAGACGGCAAGGTGCGCCGGGAGCCGGGGTCACAGCCTGCGCTGGATGATCACAGATGAAGATAGAGAGCAGACAGGGGAGAGTGCCAGCAGCGGCAGGATACAGCAGCATGACCGCTGGGTGACGGAGTGGACTGGAGACACTGACCGGAATGAGGAGATGGCAAATCAGTGCATCAGCCATGCAGCTTCGCCTCCTTCCTCTCATTCAGTAAAGTACTGTACCCTGTGGGCCCTGAACCTGGCAGTAGCAGTAATTAAAAAATGAAGATGGTGCAGGGGACATCCTGCTGGTCCCCGGGCCCCCCCAAGCCACTGGGCCCCATAACAGCTGCATCCCCTGCACCCACTATAGTTACGCCACTGACTTTAGTTATGCAGTGTAACAATGATTACATTTTTTATGCTTTGCCAGTTTATCCTTCTCAAACTGTAGGACACTGGTGTCAAACTCATGGGCCTCCAGCTGATGTGGAAATGCATGCCCCAGCATGGCCTGCCACAGTATTAACAACCCAATATCTAAATGTACGTGTTCGGTCATGCTGGGAAGTGTAGTTCCACAACAACTGGAAGCCCATGAGTTTTACACCATTGCTCTCGGATCTTTCAATGGATGTAAGGTGTGTCAATCACTGAAGGGGTGAGGTATGGCCACACTCCAAACCTACACCAACGGACCCATTGTTCATGGAGGAGGACACCCCACAGGTCATGGCGGGACTGAAGTGATGTGGAGGAACTAACAATGTTTTGGAGTTCACATATGTGGGTGTTGTGAATGTAAATGTGTATGTCAACATTAGGCATATTGTTTACTTACATCTGCCATTGACATTCCTCATTTGAGGTGCTGTAGGTGGCCTGGTTTGGGATGGGGGACCAATGGGGAACCAATGAGGGATGAGGCAGGGATGGGAGTAGGGATCAAGGTTGTTGGGTGTGGTGGGGATTGATGGGGGTTGGGGGTGGGTGGTGGGGAGTAGTAGGAGGGTTGGAAATGGGGTGGGGTGGATGGGGGCAGGGGAGTGGATGGAGGCAGGGGAGTGGCTGGTGGTAGAGGAGTGGATGGGGGCAGGGGAGTGGATGGAGGCAAGGGAGTGTATGGGGGCAGGGGAGTGAATGGGGGCAGGGGAGTTGATGAAGACAGGGGAGTGGATGGGGGCAGCTTCATCTTCCTCCTCCTCTTGCACTGGTGCCTCCTCCTCATGCTCCTGTGCGTCTTGTGCCTGGATGTGTACCCTGGAGCAATGTGAATGTCGATTGAAGTGTTTTTGAAGGTGGTGGGATATGAAACGAAAAATAAAAACAAAAAACAGTTATTAATTAAAACAACAAACAAAATTTTTAATTTCTTATTGCGTGTTTTAAAATTAAAAACACACACACATATACACACACACATACACACACACATTTTGCATACATTTGCAAACATTCGCACGTACATTAATGTATAAACTATACTTACAGCGGCAGACATGACGGTGGATCCTCCCCAGCAGATCCGGCTGTCTCCTCCGCAAGTCCGACAACAGCCGATCGAGCTGAGCGGCGGTACGCCGGACTCCCGTCCCACTCCGAATCCTGCACCAGGCTGGCACTTATCAGCATTGCTGATATAGGGGCCCATGGGCCCCAGGTGGTGGTCTATCACCTCCAACAGGGCCACTAGTTCCCTCAGGGAGAAGGGTGCGGCCTTAGTGGAAGTCATATTGGCAATGGCGCAGCACATAATTGCAGGTACATATATAAGTTATGCTGTTCACTGATGGATTGCAAACATTCTTATTTGGTATAAACTTTATTAATCTTTTCAATATTAACAGTATGTGTGCGTTTACATTTACGCCACCCTTTACCATCTACACGGGCCTACAAATGCTTATACATACCGTCCATGTAGGGTGCGATTCCTACGTATGAATTATACCATAGTAGAAAAAACCAGCTGCCCTGCCTACAAGCATGTTTTTTCCGAATGTTTTGCATATCCATACAATCATACCTACAAATGAATATTAGAGATGTGCAGACTCGGATTCCGGAGATCCGCCACGGACGTCATCATTCTGAGCCCGATTTGGAGCAGCGCTCGGAGATTCCCGCCTGACTCGGGTCTGTTCGCGTGGTCAGAACGCCATCTCCCGGCGCCGGATTTCGCGAGGCTTTAAAAGCGGCTGCCGTGCCCACCATCTTCACTCCAGTCAAGTAGAGGGTTTGGAGAGGGTGCTGTCTCTCAGTGCTGCTGTGTAGTCTAACTGTGTACTTGTAGTACTACTGTCTCCTCTGTGCGGTCTACCTCTGGTGTGCTGTGCTGTAATTAATTATTTTATTCGCTGGGGCTGTCTCCCTCAGTGCTGCTGTGTACTCTGTTCTCTTCTCTGCTTAGGAGAACAGTCTAACTGTGTACCTGTAGTACTACTGTCTCCTCTGTGCTGGGGCCTACCTCTGGTGCTGTGCTGTGCCTGTAATATTATATTATATATTAATAATTAATTAATAATATTATATTATATATATAGTCCACTGGTGCTGCCTGCACTGAATCTGCCAGTATTATTTAGTTACTCAGTCCACTGTTGCCACTGGCAGTGCTACTGCCTACCTAGTGTACCTACCGAGTACATACTAGGCTGCTATATCTAATTTAATTAAAAAATAATACTGCTGTGTGGGACTGTAACAAATAATTCCATGCTGCTGGTGCACTGACGTGTGCCACTGAGTGCCACTGCCAAGCAGTACCTAATATAAAATTAATTATTATATAAATTCTGCTGGTGCACTGCATAAAGCTACTGGTGGTGTGTAATATAATAACTACCTTTTGTGGTGACCACTGGCAGTGCTACTGCCTGCCTGCCTACCTACCTAGTACCTAGTAGTTTATTTTCTCTACCTACTAGGCTGCTATATTATTAATAATTAATTGAATTATACAGTATATAGTCCACTGGTGCTGCCTGCCTGCACTGAATACTGTGAATAGAGGTTGCCAGTATTATTTACTCAGTCCACTGTTGCCACTGGCAGTGTTACTGCCTAAGTGTACCTACCTAGTAGTACAACTACATACTAGGCTGCTACTGTATATCTAATTTAATTACAAAATAATACTTGCGCTGCGTGGGACTGTAAAAAAAAATTCCATGCTGCTGGTGCACTGACGTGTGCCACTGAGTGCCACTCTTACCGAGACACGTGTCTGTGCCGCACACTTGTGTGGCTTAGCATAGTTATCCAGCTACCTCGGTGCAACCTTTTGCCCTAAAAACAATATTGTGAGGTGTTCAGAATAGACTGGAATTGAGTGGAACTGAATGTTATTGAGGTTAATATAGTGTAGAAGCAAAAAAAAAAAAACACAATTCTGCGATTTTAGCAGTTTTCATGCTTTTTTAACAAAAAAATCAGAACCCAAAACCCAAGAAATCCAAACACAAAACACTTAGGAGGTGTTTGGCAAAACCCATTAGAACCCAAAACCTCAAGGTAATCAGAACCCAAAACCCGAAAAGTGGCCGGTGCACATCCCTAATGAATATACATATCACCTAATGAGACCTGTTCTGGTTTCCATTTTGGCAAAGTGTGGCATGGCATTTCAATCCGAATTAAAATATAACACTGAAACACACAAACACATATACACAAACTCAACCTACATATTGATTGAAGACTGACTGTTCAACACATTGGGCCATGGTCCACATACTCTACGCAGCCTGTGTGTGAGCATGCACAGGTGTGTTAAGGTGGCGTAATTTACGCTGTTTTTCCGGCAGGAGTTTAGCTTAAAAAAAATGTAAAAAAAGGGGTGGGATGCTGCGTATATATAGGTGGTCGCCTAGAAGGAAAGGTTGCTGCAAACATGTCTCACTCCAGTTCTGATGGGGCCGGCTCTGACCCAGAACTTATTTTAGCCAAGCTCCAATCCATGACAGAAGCTATACAAAGGAATGCAGGGGAGCAGAGGAGGAGGAGAGAGCGGCGCACCCAAATTACCCAGTCAGCCCAAGGGTCAGGCCCAAGTTCTGTGGCTCAACCGTGGCCAAACAACCAGGCAGAACAAGATGCCATTACTTGAAACATCTGAGACCCAGCAGGTGCTTGCTGAGGTGACTGCCCACCCCAGCAATCAGCCTGCTTCATCTAGGAAGCGTGCTAGGCAGGATCTCACCAAAAAACACAAGAACCCTGCATTTCTGGAGCCTGAACTACAGATTTTGGTACCCCGAGCATGGGAATGGATTGAGTTAACCCCCAGGAAGCTGACCCCCTCTGTAAAGGAGAAGATTTGGGGACAAATTACTGATGAAGTCAATAAGGTGGCACCACTGCAGAGGGATGTGAAGTCTATATAGATATATATATATATATATATATATTTATATATATATATATATATATATATATATATATATATATATATATATAACCACACACACATACATTCTGTAATATATATATATATATATATATATATATGTATATATAACCACACACACATACATTCTGTACAGACATACATAGCACACACACACAGAGCATACATAAAACACTGCACACATTTAAAAAAACATACACATTTTCGACACAAATACACACAGCATACATAGATTCAGAATGTACACACACATTGAATACATTCACTTTGCTTTGTGTGTACAGTATATGTCAACACAAAGCATTTACAAAAAATGCCAGACGTTGCATTCACACAGCATGTACATGCACATTGAATACATACACACAACATATAGACACATTGCACATACACACTGCATTGTATACTTTGCATACATACACACACATTCATGGGCGGATTCAGGGGGGCACCCGGGCATGTGCCCCCCCCCCCGTCATTTGTGACATAGCTCATTTTGTAGATAAGGACTGGGGTTTTCCAACGAGCCCAGCAGCGCATCACTAGCCCCCAGGAACCGGAGATACTGCCGGGCAAATCTGGAACATTTTCCCCTTAGGATAACATGGGACCTGCTAATTGCGCCCCCCACCCGATTCCAATGGCTGTCAGTTTCCCCCTCGGCTTCACAGAAGCTCATTCAAACCCAAATTGCTGGGCCTTCAATCTGATACCAGGCTGGTCCATATGGGTCAATTGGTTCCAGAGCTATTACAGGTAAGCCAATTTTTTTGTTTTGTTTCTGAAATGTAATTTCATGGGTGTTAATATTTTTTGAGGGCAGATTTCTCTGGAACCAAACGGTCCAGTTTCTCGGGACCAAAATCATTAGCAGTCCACTGAAAAGTTCTTCAATATGATAGTCATGTAAATGGGTCAGTTGGTTCTGGAGATAAAGCCGGTTATACAATATAGCTGGTTAAAGGGAGGGGGTTCTCTCCCCCTCACACCAGAAAATGCAGGGACTAGGCTGGTGTAAAAGGGACGAACCCGGGAATGTCCCTGTGTGATCCTAGGACAATATTTCTGGGTAAATCCCTGCATTTTCTGGTGAGAAAGGGGTATTATTTCAAATAACCGGGACCTGCAGTGCTCTGAATACAGCTGGGCAGCCTACCGTTCTCTGCCCGACTGTCAATGGCTGTCACTTCTGCCCCGTGGCGGCTGTACCCCAGTTACCGTGAGCATGTATTCCCCTTGGCAATAAGCATGTAATCCCATATGGCAATGAGCAGGGAATCCCTGGCAATGAGCATGTAGGTAAGCAGCACAGGAAATGGACATTTGGTCTACAGCAAGTTTGTCGACAGTCATTAGGTCAACCCCATTAGGTCGACATTGGTCTAGGTTGACATGTATTAAGATTGACATGATTCTAGGTCAACATGGGTTTAGGGCGACAGGTCATTGGGCTGCACACAAGCATTAGGTCGACAGGCAAGGTTGACAGTCAAAAGGTCGACATGGGTTTTTCACTGTTTTTTTGAGCTGACATGTGCCGATAGGCGGCATTTCATGCCCTACCATTCACTAGGGCATGAACGGAGAACAAAATAGTGTGCAAGTGCTACATTTCAGTGTCCATGTCGACCTTTTAACTGTCGACCCTGCCCATGTCGACCCTAATGCTTGTGTCGACCTAATGACATGTCGACCTAATTCCTTGTCAACATAGAATCATGTTGACCTAGACCCATGTCGACATTATAGCATGCCGACGTAATGGTGTTGACCTAATGACTGTTGACCAACATGCTTTAGACCAAATGATACATGCCCAGCAGCACTTATGTACTGTAGCATAATTTTTTATTTAATTAAGGCATTATGGTGTTTGGCATTATACATAATGAACATTATGGTGTGTGGCTTAACATGTAATGGGCATTATGGTGCATATGGTAAATAGTGCCCCTCTTCCCCTGTCACTTTCTCCTGGATTTGCCCCTGCACACATTGCATAAATACACACAGCATAGCACGTACACACTGCATACATACAACACAGCATGCACCACAAACATACATATAGCATACATAAACACAACACAGCATATGTACATTGCCAGAAGTGTTATGCTTGTCACCAGGGTTGTCATTTTTCATCAGCAGGGGTATAATGTCCTGGGTGTAATGCTCGTTTCCCGGGTGTAATGCTCATTGCTGGGGGTGTAGTGCTCTTTGCCATTTATATCATTAGATGTAGCTTTGCAAAAAACTGCATCTTCTAAGTGTTGTAACTATAGCTCAGCAGACCCCACTTTGGCTTGGAGGCGCTAGGTAAGTTTGGGCACTGTGGGGTCTGCTGAAGCTATTACTGCTAATGGGGGCCACCGCCGAGTCTGTGGCTGCCGGCTTGATGGGACCAGCAGAGCTTCCTGTCTGCAGTCCCAACACTCCTCCTATTTCCATTATAAATACCCCTCACAAAATGGCCACCCCCTCTTTCATCCAAAATAACTGTCTGCTGTAAGGCAGAAGTAATATTTTAAATGTAACAGGAGAAGCACTGGGACCGCAGACAGGAGGATCTGCTGGTCCCAGCAGGCCAGTGGTGGCAGATGCAGCAGTGAGGGGGAAAGAGGGGGGTGTAAGAGGTATGGTGTGTAAAAGGGGGAGGGGGCACACAAGTCTTAGTGGTGGGTGTGTACAATTTTTAGTTACGCCACTGCATATTTTTCTGAAGCAGTAACACTTGCACTTCCGATTATCACTTCAGAGCTATGCTGTCAGATACTAGATGCCAAATATGACCTCTAGCGTCTGTCTCCTCCAAGGCAAAGGAATGCTACAGGTGGGAAAAAAAGCAGTAAGCAGTCGAGCTACCTGAATTGTTAGGGGTTGGGGACCACTGCTTTTTCTGCATTATTGAATAATCCATTTAATGCCCAAAAATAAAAGACCATCTATTTCGACCATCTATTTCTCCTATTTTTATCTGACTAGAACAATCCAGTGTATCCTAATAGAGGCACATTTGTCTTTATGCATCTGTGAACTGAGTTCATGCATGTGCCCTGACACTGTCAGCAATGTAAACTTTCATTGCATGTAATTAGAGAAAATATAGTATTTTAATTTAAATTAATTCACAACTGTTTATACAGTAGTTATAACTACTCCCCCAATCTGTGGGTTAACTATACACTGAAAACATGTTTTCTTTGTGTTACATTATTTCTGTTTCATGGATTTTTGTGCCCTTTTGTGCATTTAAAATATATGTATATATTTATGTGTGTAATTGTGTTCATTGCAGTAAGTAAATATTGAATTTCACATATATGTAATGTGCTATCTACTGTACTGCACTGTACAAAACATTTCTGCATTATTTTGCTTGATGACTGTAACAAAATAAAAAAAAAAACATAGTACACTGTAGCCTGTATATAGCAGTGTTTTGATGTCACCTTGTGGAGAGTTATAGGTACTACCTGTAAAGGAACATTTCATTTTTCCACAGTGTGGCTTTTATTAAAGTGTATGATTATTTATTATTAGTATATTATAATAAATAATCTATATTTAATAAAACCTAATTTAGTATTTCTGTATCACTTATAAATAGTGTTTCTAGTTAGCTTCAACTGTAGCTTAAAAATGAATAACAAATATAAAAAAATAATAGGTGAAACATTGAGCGGCACAAATTGTCAGCAGAATAAAACTTTTATTAAAGCCCTGTACACACGCATTGATTTGCTTTTGGTTCCTTGTTAGATTCAAATATTCTATTAGATCTGGCATTAGATCTTTCCATTCGATTTGGCATTAGATCTGTACTTTTGCATTAGATATCGATATCGAATTCGATATACATTCATGGTACATTGTACACATTCAATTTACTAGATCAAATTTGATATTTCCTTGGCTGCACAGTAGATTTTTCGGTTTGATTTTGTGAAAACGGGAGCGTGCATTGAATCAAATGTAGATCAAAAGTTTGCTTCTATAAGCAAAATTGAATCGAAAATCTGGAAAAATTGATGCATGTGTACAGGGCTTAAATCTAATTTTTCCTATGTGCAGAACACACCCTGCATCTTTGGTCGCAGTGCCCCCATTTTTGGGATGAGGAGGTGATTGTGGGTTGTGGGAAGCATTTGTCAAAATGGATGTGTCACCTTTATTTCTGGGGAGTTCCAAAGCCAGTGTCTGTGTGGCCTCTGCAGCTTGAATTCCACAGTCATCCTGAGTAACCTAAGGGTATGAATGTGGTGAGTGGTGGGATGCATTGAAAATGCAATAATTGATGCATTATGCCTCTTCCAACCTATTCATCAGATGAACGTCATCTTCAATCACATGTTATTTACCTCCCCATGAGAATTGCCTCCAAATTTGTTGAAAACCTTTTTTTCTGGCTTCCTCGCTTCTTCACTTCTGACATTCCCTTCATTATAATAGGCAATTTTAACATCCCAGATGCTATACCTACAAAACCCCTGGTCCTTAATTTCACATTTTGGCTTAGTTTCCCCAGTATACAGATGGAGTGCCTGTCAGCCAGCCTGCAGAATCCCCAGATGTCCTGAGGTGGCCTGGAGCTCTATCTGATGGGGATACGCAGCAGAACAGCAGTGGGGAGCAGCTTCCCGGCCCATATCTACTTCAGGGAGATGGGCAGGGTAAGTGGGGGTTGCGGGCGAACAGCGGGGAGCAGGCGGAGGGCTCCGATAGAATGGGGCATACGAGCGGCTCGTGCATGCTCGTATCAGATGGCGCACAGTGGGAATTGACGGGTATATCGCTAGGAGCAGCTCCATTGAGAGCTGCTCCATCTCTACCTCTTGTCCTCCCATGGGAAGGGGGACTCACCAGTGGCGTAACTAGAAATTTTTCTCCCCCAGCCAAAAAAAATTCCGGCGCCCCCTCCCTCTCATTTTTGGTAAGGCAGCACAGTGAAACTTGTTAAAAATAAAAACAGTACCTGCTTTATTCGGTCAGTGGGGCCTGGGAGGAGCAAGCCCTGAAATGCAGAAGACAATGGAATTCAGCAGCAGGCACCGCACTACTGATACAGGTTTTCCCCTGTATGCTGGGTGCGGCTTCTACAGCACGGCGGAAGGGCAGTGGGCAGGATGCTAGAGCTCAAGCAGGGCTCCTGCCTCCTACTAAGTGAGAGTGAACTCACCAGAGGCATCAGAACGTTTTTAGGTTGGGTGGGGGAAAGATCTCAGTTTGGTGCTGCTAGCTTACACACATTAGAAAGGTTGTTGATATAAAATTATATATATATATATATATATATATATATACACACACACACACACATATATATGTATTTATTGTACACACACACACACACACACAGGGTTTTACCACCATAGTACATATACACACTAAAATGTCTTAAACATCCTAGTATCTGATGTGTGTGACCTCTAGCATGTATATATTTTCACATTTCAAAACTTACAAACTAAACCTGAAATAAAGACTCGGAGACTTAGGTTTGGCAGAAATTGTTAGCTGATTTATTTTAGCACTTTTAATCTAGATTAATTTATTAATAATGAATTAATTAATGGTGGCCCAGAAAGAATGGCTAATTAACTAAGCTCCACCCACACAATCTGCATACGTAATCAAGCCTACCCTAACAAGCGGTATCCGCTCGACCTACTGCATTGACTACCCACCCATCAGGGTGGGGTTGCTGTACCCGAGCGGGTGATCCAGCGAAGGCCTAAGCCAATGAGAGGCAAGCGCATCGAAAAGCAAACATATACGTAGCATCATCATTTGAATAAGAACTAATTCTATTAACCTGCTGTTCTTTCCCGCCTATCAGCCAACACAATTAAACACCCACCCACCATAATAACACAAGGGAGGGAGGGCGGGAAAACTTTCAGGAAAGAGAGGAAGACTTCTCCCTTTCCTGCACTGATATCCCAGCTAACACTGGCCTTCCATAAGTCCTTATTGGACCCCCGAGTCACATGCTTCCCTAGGTCACACAACAGCCTTGGATGTTTAACCCACTCCATGCCTTTTGCAGACATAAACATTCTAGCATCTGATGTGTGTGACCTCTAGCATGTATATACATTCACATTTCAAAACTTACAAACTAAACCTGAAATAAAGACTCTGAGACTTTGGGGTCGCTGTCCCCGAGCGGGTGATCCAGCGAAGGTTCAGCCAATGAGAGGCGAGCGCACCGAAAAGCAAAAATATACGTAGCATCATCATTTAAATAAGAACTAATTCTTTTTTTTTTTTTTTTTTAATTGTGTAATTTTTTATTGCATATAAAATGTACATTAAGCACGAGCATACATTGGAACAGTGGCACATTAATATCTGTTAGAAGCGATGATATTAAAACATCTCATTCTCATTATACATTTCTTGCATATTTCTTGTATAGTCCATCTGAAAAATTGAGTGTTTATATAATGTATTCGTACATTCCGTGCTTTGCCTATAAAATCCAAATTATTAATTTTTTTAACTTTATATCTAAATAACTAAACTGCTTTTAGAAGAAAGAAGAGGAAGGAAAAGGGGAGGAGAGAAAAAAAAAAAAAAAAAGAAGAAAAGACAATAAAAGGAGAAAGGAAGGAAAACATAAAATATAATATAAAGAGAGCAAATAAAAATCTTAGGATAACATCATGTATATGGCAGTTGTGCGCTTGTCATGATTAAAAGATGTGTTTAGTCGAGGGTGAACGGAGGTGCTAAGTCATCCTTGTACTTGATACACCAATAGCCAGCTTTATCAGTTAATTCAGCCGTTGTTAAGATTGTGTTGGACATCTATGGCTGTGGCAAAGCTAGAGGACGTCCATCTGCTCCACTTATTCAGGTATGAGGTAGGAGAGCCCCTAGATCTGTAAGTGAATCTCTCGTGCCCGGAGACCTCATTCACCAAGGCTCTCCAGTTATAGATATTTGGACACGTAACATCGAACCACTTCCTGGCAATAAGGACCTTGGCCAGGTTTGTTAGACAGAGGACATATTTATATATTGCGGGCGATAGATTTTCTTCAAGGTCAAGGGCAAACATACAGTATTTGGGATCAAAGGCTGGGATTGAGGGTTCAGTGATACCTATATCTGTCCAAACCGCTTCCCAGAATGCATAGATCTGTGGGCAGGACCAGAGCATGTGCCAGAAGTCAGCCGCAGGTGAGGTACATCTAGGGCACATGTCATCTGATCTAAGCCCTGCTCTGAACATAGATACAGGGGAGCGGTATGCTCTATGTAACACATAAAATGAGATTTGTTGGTATCTCATACACGGTGTAGTATATTTGACAGCCAAGTAGGTGCCACTTACATCTGACTGGGAGTATCTAGCATGCGATGAGAAGAGGAGACTACGCTTGGACTTATCTAGTAGATAGTCAGTCCAGGCCTTACGTGCCCCATCCCACCTCTCCCTATCCCCGAGTAGTCCTGACTCTAGATATGTGGCCTCACTCTGGGAGCATGATTTCTCCAGCCTCACTTCCTCCGCCCTACTAGCTTTTTTAATGGCTGCTATATTTTTTATAAGGGATCCCCGCATAACGGCTTTAAATGTGTCGTGTCGTATACCAGGGTCTGCACAGGAGACATTATTCTCCTGGAAATCCCTCCACTCCCCAACCAATCTCTCATCATCCGTCATAAGGGTAAGCCAAAAGGGATTCAGTCTCCAAGTAGCAGCTCCCTTTGGTGGCATAAGATCAAGGGTAATCACTATAGGAGAGTGATCTGATATCCCTCTTTGTAGGTATTCGCTTGCTATCACTTTATGTGTAAGGTCTGGAGAGATAAGTGCCAAGTCTATTCTGGAGAATGCCTGGTGTCCCGCTGAGTAGCAGGAGAATTGTATTTGCTTTGGGTGTCTATATCTCCAAGCATCGACTAGGTTGAGTTCGTGAAGGAGTTTTGCAAATGGGGTAGGGGAAGGGGCAGAGGGAAGCACAGGGCGCTCTGGGCCTGATAGTTTGTCCAAGTGTTTATCCAAGATATTATTGAAGTCCCCTATGCAGACAATTGGAGCTGATGGGAAAGAGGCCAAAAACGTTACCGCTTTCCTGAGCACCTCATTGCTATAAGGGGGGGGGGGATGCAGGGGCAAACGCAGGATTTTCAGAAGGGGGTTTCCAGAGGGGCGGAGCAAAGCACGGAGATGGACACTTAGGTGACCCAGTATATGCTTTGATGTCCCGCGGGTGGTAGGGGGTATTATATCAACCGCTCAGCACGTAGGGCCTGGATCAGTAATTTCCACTAATTACCCCTTTACTGCACAGATGGTGGGAGATGAGGTGGGAGAAGGGGGCATTGAGCTGAATGAAGGGGCCCTGATACATAACTTCCAGGGTGGTAGAGGTTTATTAATACGCAGAGGAGGGGTGTATAGTGGAGTGGGCTAATTATTCATAATTTTCTGGTTGGAGGACAACTTGCTTGACTGCAGATATCTCCAGTTTCCGGAAATAGATTTCTTAGATTTTAATGGAATTAAAAACTAGAGAATCCCACCTACCAAATGGTAATGGGGACTAGGGGATCAGATTTCAGGAGGCAGAGCAATCTGCCAACGAGTATATAAAACTACATACCAGGTGTGTGGAGCTGGAGCAGTAACCAGCTGCTGGAAGGCTGATATCTCTGGTTGTGGGCACAGTAAAGACAAGCTACTAGTGTCCATCAAAGGGGGAGAGTCCCAGCTTTTGGAATATACTCTCAGAAAAACTCTAAGTCAGAAAGAACCTGAAATATCTGACTGGGAAGAGCAATTAACAGGCTTGGATGA
Source organism: Crinia signifera (assembly GCF_055691185.1). NCBI lineage: Eukaryota > Metazoa > Chordata > Amphibia > Anura > Myobatrachidae > Crinia > Crinia signifera. The sequence goes on from NC_139217.1 coordinate 344,663,966, forward strand.
GGACCACTGCTTTGAAGTCAGATATCTCTGGTTCCCAAGGTCCGATTTTAAAAATTCTTGTACTTATGGAAAGAGGGGACCCTCAGCTTTCAGACTCAGGCCCTTAGACTCCTGGGGGGGTTTCTGGGTACTCGGAAACCCCCCCTGCGTGCGCTACTGGGATATATACAGCAAGTATGTTCAAAAGGGTGTGGTTTATGTGTGCCCTGAGGAAAATATATCTGCCATACTGGTCTATTTGATGGTGAGTGAGGTGAAAATTAATACTTTTCTTGACCAGAATAGAAACGCCTCTAGCATTGGGCGAAAAGGTGGAGTGGAACATGTGGCCCACCCAGGGTTTTTTAAGGGCCATGGTTCTAGTTCCTACCAAGTGGGTCTCTGATAGGCACACTATGTCTGCCCCGTGTTTTTTAATCTCTGAGAGGACCAGAGAACGCTTGATGCGGTCATTGAGTCCACGGACGTTCCAGCCGAGTATGCGGAGCCCCGCTAAAGGTTGAGCCTGAGACATTTATAGTGTGAAGCAGATGGAATAAAGGGATGAAGAGAGACATGAGTGTTAGCTAGAAGAGAAGGTGAGTTTTTTCGGGCCATAGGGATATGGAAGAGAAAATACACCCATAGTCTAGGTCCCTTTGCTTTGAGTTCCGTTAATGCTAGTGTATCTTTTGTAAGAGTCGTCCACACCCGACGTCTATACCTGTACGTATATTCATTTTTGCAAGCACATCTTAGTAAGAGTATATAAATTGCCATTTTACATTTTAAATTATATAGTGGGAAAAAGAAAAAAAAAAAGAAAGAGAGTGCAGGGAGAAAAAAAAACCCAACATCCTAGCCCACCCGGTATACCTATCGAACATTAGATATACTTTGGATCCCTAGTAACCTAAACAAATAACCGAACTAACAAATAACTATAAAACGAGAGAAGGAAAAAAAAGAAGTAAACCCTCGGGATATAGAGACCAACGGTCACCTATCTGTTAACTATTTCCTGGCATTAAGCTCCATTTGGGAACATATTTCCTGTATGAGGATTAGCTTTAGAAACAAAAAAGATTAAATATCCTGAGTTGCTTACATAAAACACAATTAAGCATTGATATGACAAAAGTCCACCTCTTAGAGAAAACAGAACATTTATGCTCACATGTAGAAGGACAGTCAGGGCGTTATGGCCTGCGATCAAGCCAGTGTTCAGCCTCTTGTGGTGTATTGAAGAAGTGAGAGTCTCCATCCAACACAACCCGCAGCCGCGCCGGGAAGAGCATGGAGTACTGGATCTGGCGGTCTCGGAGTTTTCTCTTGACCTGGAGAAACTGGGCCCTTGTCTTCTGGATGTCCGCGGCGAAGTCTGGATACGCTGCCACGACTTGGTTATCAAACTTTAGGGGACCCTGTACACGAGCAAGACGGAGGACGGCATCTCTGTCTTTGTAGTGCAAGAAGCCGGCAATGAATGTACGTGGGGGTGCACCCGGAGGTGGGGCCCTAGCAGGGAGACGATGGGCCCTTTCGACCGCGAAGTGCTGGCTAAAATCTCCATCTGGAAACAGGTCCCGGAGCCACCTCTCTAGGAACTTCTCAGGGGCAGAGCCCTCCGCTCTCTCGGGGAGGCCCACAAAGCGTACATTGTTGCGACGCAGCCGCCCCTCCATATCCGAGAGCTTAGACTTGACAGCTGACATCTGTGTGGTTAAGTCAGCGACCGCAGTCTTAAGGGGATTGGTTGTATCTTCCAGGTCAGATATGCGATGTTCCGCTTCTCCCACTCTCTCTCTCATCTTTTGCATATCATGACGAATGAGGGAGATGTCTGACTGCACCTGGCCAATCTTATCGGTGACTCTCTGTTCAGACGCCGATATGGCCAGCAGGATTTGTTGCGTAGATTGGGCAGGATTCTCAGGAGGCGGTTGCTCATCTTCTGCCTGCGAAGGCGGAGGGGGGTTAGGGGTCTGGGGAGGCTGAGCTGAGGATGAGGCTTGGGAAGGACGGGCATATTTTTCCAGTTTAGCTGCAGCTGCTGCAGCAGTGGATTTCCCCATTGCTGCTGGGATGTCTGGATCTTGGAGTGTAATTTCTTAGAAGACCAGCAGGGGGAGCAAAGTGTGTAGAGAGTTAGGAGTACCCTGTGCCTCCAAAATGGCTCCTCTTGAAAAAAAAGAAAAGTAATGGGGAGAGTGAAAAGAAAAAAAAAAAAAAGGGCCAGGGGTATCAGGTTCAGTCCCAGGTGTATAGTGGGTTGGGTCCTGGAATGTATGCAGGGCTCCCAGACAGACAGAGGTGTCCAAGTCAGCGGCTTAGGAGAGGTTTCAGATCTGGAGGCTAGGGCAGGGCGTTAGGCAGGTTTCAGCCCAAGGAGGGGATCTGGGGTGAGGGCTAGGGGGAGGATGCCACCTCCGTGTTCTACCCCGCTCCCTCCCTTCACCTCTCTTATCAGCCCAGTGGCTCTGGCAGGCTCACCTATTTCCCCGCTGATTCTCCTGAGGGAGCCGCCGCCTCCCGCGGGGTGTTGAAATGGTGGGCGGCTAGCTCCCACGTCCAGCCGGCCGCTCCAAGCTGTATACGCTGAGCGGGGGGACGGAGCTGCAGACGCACGCGACACCCGCTCTCCGGGTTCCGTGCAGAGCAGTCAGGCGGGGAGACGGGGCGAGCCTCACCCTGCCGCCGCTGTCTGTGGATGTCGGGAGGTGAGGAGGGTCCCGTCGCAGGCACTGAGAGTGTGCGGAGGTAGGAGGCAAGATGGCGGGTCCTGTCTCGCGGTGAGTGTCCGGGGCTGCACTGATATCGAGTGGAGGAGTGCTTTTGGAGCCTCCAAGTTGGCACTAACAGTGCAGCGGTGGGGCTCTGTATTTGGTTTGGGGGCAACTCAGGTATATTAAGGGTGCAGGAAAAAGGATTTTTAGTAGGATTTCTGGGGAGCTCACGGAGTCAGCGTGTACTCACATGCCCGGCCAAGCCACGCCCCCCAAATAAGAACTAATTCTATTAACCTGCCACTCTGAACCCAGAATCCCCGCCCCGCCAGCAACGCAACTGAGCTACAACTAGAAACAGATCCTCCAAGAAAATAAACAAACCATCCCTAACCAAATGCACCCCGTCAGGCTGGAAGAGACAATGGCACCAAAACCTAATACTCTCTTGTGGGACAACAGCACCTCTGGCAGCTAGAACCCACCGTGCCACAACTGAGTTAAGCTGCTTCCGAGCCTCCTCAATCGCCTTACAATTCCTAGCATTTCTCGAACAGCTTTGGGGAACAATAAATGACCAACCAAGGTGCAGAAAGGCCAAGCTGTATCAATGGCTGCAAGATCACTCAAGATCAAGGCCCACAGCTCCAATTGAGACATTTTCCTAAGATCGTTGCTTCCCAGATGAAGTACCAAGACCTCAGGCAACCCACACTGGCGGACGTTCACCTCAAGGAACGCCTCAAACTCACGCCAGGACATCCCCCGTACTCCAAGCCACCAGAGCAACAGGGAGAATTCGCAAACTGGCCTGCCCCCAGATGAGGCCCAGCCGGCTGCCTAATACACCAAGGAATGCTCAACTATTCACACCCTGAGCCTATTGTTACCCACACCAATAAAGGAGAAAATGTAAGAGGAGTAGTATTTATATTAAAGGGGGGAGGGACTAAAATATAATAGGAGGATCTGCCAAAAAAGAAAAATAATTTTCTGTTGCAGCACAATTTTAGGTGCTTAACGACATGCTCCAATACCAATTGAAGCCATACCAAGAAAAAAAGAGGGAAATAGACAAACAGGGGGAGGGCAAGGTAATGGAAGGGGATAAGGAAAACTGGGTGTACTCGGCCAGAGAAAAAAATGACTGGGCCTGCTGAGGGACTCTTAATTAGACTATAGCAGAATTAGAAACCAGATTCAGTCCGTCAGGTCAGGTAAAAAGCGAGAAAACTCCGGACGCTGGCCCAAAAGCAGAGCGTAGCTAATCCCCGAGTAGGATGGACAAGAGGGGGGGGGGGTTAACAAAGGACATCAGTCAAACACAAGGCATACACAAGCGCAAGGACCTTTAGGGCAGCAAGTGAGGCCTAATGTACTTTTTAGAACTTGCGGAGCACCATCTCTCTAGGGATTTAATGTCTGCCACGGGCCATCGAACAGCTGCAGCCGACGTGGCAGTCCCAATTCGGAGCGAATGGGTTCCAAATTCCCGAGGGGAAAGGCCCAAACCTGCTAGGCAATGCATCATCATCAAAACAAACTTATAGCTTGTCATAGGGGGGCCATTGTAATGCAGGAGCCAGGAGCCTTCCAAGGAAGACCTGACCAGTGCAGAACTGTTTTGCCAAGGCCACCGAGTGGATGACCTCGGGCACTGCAGGACCCAAGGCCACCCATCTGACCCCAGCCGTCTAATCGGTCTTGGCTCGCCTAATCCTAAACCACAGCACCCTGGAGTCTAGCCGAATATCTGAACTCAGCAAGAACGCTGCGCGAGTTTTAGAAGGTGCTACCAGCTTAGACACTCTAGGGGCACCATGGAAAGCCATAGCAAAAAACAATGCGGAACAAGATCATCTCATAAGCAGAGTCTGCGCAAAGTTCTGCCTGACCCAACAGCGAAAGAAGAAGGGGGGCATCCATGGGGCGATGGGAATCGGGGGAAACTTGCACTGCGTGCGCCCAACCTTACAAAGCTGTGGTAATTAGGAAACCCTTTGCGAAGTCTGGGTAATCCTGGCAAAAAAATAAATAAAATGATACCCGCTATGTAAAGCGCCGCCACTGCCCTGGATTTCCTGGCAATAAACATCCCCCCACAGCATTAGCCTCAGCCCCCGCCTACCTGACTGCGTAGACCGACCCGCAACTCGATGCCTGGAACATGCCGTGCCCTAAAGAGGATGTTAAAGTGCAATCATTGCAGAGCAAGCTGCCCCAAAACATGCAAGACCAAGGGGGACTTGACCTTCCGGTTGTTAATTGCATGCACTGTGCTAAAGTTATCGCACTAGAAAAGCAAATGCCTATTAGCGAGTCGGGGCCCCCAAATCACCATTGCCACCATGATGGGGAATAACTCCAAGAGCAACATGTTTCTCGTAAGGCCATCGCTCGCCCAACACAAAGGCCAAGGTGCCGCACACCAGCCAGAAAACAACCGAAACCGGCGGAGCCAGCCGCGTCGGTAAACAGCTGTAACCTGGCGTTATCAACTACGGGAGCCAGCCAGATCCTCACCTCGTTAAAGTCCTCCCCAAAAAAGAGGACCAGACCGACAAGTCCCGCCTAATTTCGGCAGACAAGCGAACCAGGCGGTGAGATCCAGAACGCACCTCAATGGGGGAAGCCTGCCATCCCCCCTGACTCCGCCCCCCAGATGCCCGTGCAGTTGTATGTCCCCTAGGTGGCAGCACCTCAAAGCGGGCCCAGGAGGGCATGTAAATGCTGCCTGCACTATACCTGGCCCACGCTGCCCGACCCCTAATGTCCGCAACCACTGTAGCGCTCACCTCCAACACCAGGCCTTGCTGCCCTGCCCTTTGGCTCCCACCGCCCGGGGCCTTAGGCCGGAAGCAGGTCGCAGCGCAGGAGCCTCCAAGGCATCACCTGCAGCCAGGGGTCTAGCACCAGCCCGCCCGTGAACGGGGACCGGAGATGGGGAGATGATGCCACAGCATCTATTCAGTACTCCTTGACTTCGCACAGCATCTATTCAGCATCACAGAGGGGGCGTGGCCTAATCACGGCTGATTTACATATACCAACCCACCCACCCCACCCCTTTTTCGGGCGCTGTGAGAGTCCCTATTTGCAATCTTCAGAAGTTGGGAGGTATGCATGGCATGGTACTAGTCAGGGAAAGTATAACTGAGGCAGCGGAGCAATTTATCAGCACTTAACCGAATACAGTTATACACTAACTGGGGAGCTAAGGGGCACAGGTCTACTCACCAGAAAACTTTCAGGAAAGAGAGGAAGACTCCTCCCTTTCCTGCACTGATATCCCAGCTAACACTGCCCTTCCATAAGTCCTTATTGGACCCCCGAGTCACATGCTTCCCTAGGTCACACAACAGCCTTGGATGTTTAACCCACTCCATGCCTATTGCAGACATTATGTTAATCGTTCCTCTGCTACAGCTACAGTGTGTCGGCAGACACAATAATAAATAAATGTAAAAAACAAACATTTATATGGGTAAAAACATCCAGGGGTACAAACAACAGTCATAATCTGCCTTTAAATAAATCAGAATACACAATGCATAATAAGGGATGTAGCAAATGGATCATACAAAGTAACCAAGGATGAACTCGATGGAGTCATGTCTATATTCGGCCTTAACTACTATGTACAGTTGTGCTCATTAGTTTATATACCCTAGCAGAATTTGTGATTTTCTGTACATATTTCACTTATGGTTAGTGGTTGGGTGAGGCCATTTATTTGTCAAACAACTGCATTTACTCTTTTTTAATCATAATGACAACAGAAACTACCCAAATGACCCTGATCAAAAGTTTACATACCCTGGAGATTTTGACCTGATAACATGCACACAAGTTGACACAAACGGGTTTTAATGGCTACTAAAGGTAACCATCCTCACCTGTCATTTGTTTGCATGTAATCAGTGTGTGTGTATAAAAGGTCAGTGAGTTTCTGGTTTCCTGAAAGACCCTTGCATCTTTCATCCAGTGCTGCACTGATGTGTCTGGATTCTGAGTCATGGGGAAAGCAAAAGAATTGTCAAAGGATCTGTGGGAAAAGGTAATTGAACTGTATAAAACAGGAAAGGGATATAAAAAGATATACAAGCAATGAGAATGCCAATCACCAGTCTTTAAACTCTAATTAATAAGTGGAAAATGAGGGATGCTGTGGACACAAATTTCAGCCACAACTGCCAGGAAAATTGTTCGAGATGCAAAGAAAAATCCACAAATAACTTCAGCTGAAATACAGCACTCTCTGAGAAAAAGTGGTGTGGTTGGTTCAAGATGCACAATAAGGAGGCATTTGAAAAAAAAGGGCTGCATGGTCGAGTCGCCAGAAGAAAGCCATTACTACTCAAATGCCACAAAGCATCCCACTTACAATACTCCAAACAGCACAGAGACAAGCTTCAAAACTTCTGGAACCAAGTCATTTGGAGTGATGAGATCAAAATGTAACTTTGCGGCCACAACCATAAATGTTACATTTGGAGAGGAGTCAACAAGCCCTGTGATGAAAGGTACACCATTCCTACTGTGAAACAGGGAGGTGGATCACTGATGTTTTGGGGATGTGTGATCAATTTTGACCAAGTTTCCAGTGCCTTTGGCACTGGAAACTTGGTCAAAATTGATGGCAAGATGAATGCAGCATGTATTAGAAAATACTGGTGGAAAATCTGCACTCATCAGCCCGGAAGATGTGCATGGGATGTACATGGACGTTCCAGCATGACAATGATCCAAAACACAAGGCCATTGGCTACAGCAGAATAAATTGAAGGTTCTGGAGTGGCCATCTCAGGCTCCTGACCTCAATATCAATGAGCCATTTCAAAGTGCATTTCATGCAAGACAGCCTAAGAATTTTCAGGAACTGGAGGCTTTTTGCCAAGAAGAATTGGCAGCTTTACCATCTGAAAAAATAAAGAGCCTCATCCAAAACTAACACAAACAACTTCAAGCTGTCATTAATGTTAAAAGGGCAATACACAGTATTAAGAACTGGGGTGTGTAAACTTTTGATCAGGGCCATTTGGGTAGTTTCTGTTGTCATTATTATTTAAAAAGAGTAAACACAGTTGTTTGACAATAAATGGCTTCACCCAACCACTAACCATGAGTGAAAGAAAAGTTTGTGAGTTATCATTCATATTCTTTGACAATTGGTCTGAAAATCAGAAATTCTGCTAGGGTATGTAAACTTATGAGCACAACTGTAACTACGTAACTATGTAAGATTCCTTTTTTGGCACCTGGACAGTGGATTATTTAATAATCATGTTGGAAACTATAGCCATGTTAGGGTAATGTCTTCTGTTTGTACAGTACATTTCATTTTTTATATAATCATATATAGTACTATTGATTCTTTTTTATTTTGTTTCCTGCCTCCATGCTGTGCTTCATTTATGTCTAGCCATTGTGCAAATGTGTATAAAACAACAGTTTATGTGTAGCTGTTGTATTATTTGTACATATCTCTTTTCACCCAATAAGCCTGGTGTACACTTATAATAGTCGCATTGAGAAAAGTACATGCTTTAAGTTAAAACACAAGGTTTATTCTATAATTATTAGGATTCAGTATTAAATCCTGACGGTCAAAATCCAGACAGGGTCAAAATCCCGAATGGGTCATAATACAGGTCGAGTATCCCGTATCCGAGTATCCGTTATCCGAATTATTCCAAAATACGGACATTCCAGAAAGTGAAAAAAAAAATTTTTTTTGCTAAAAACTCACTGGGGACATTTGTAACAGCATCACTGGGGACATGATATGTAACTCGCACTATATATGTGCAAGAAAATGATTGCTTGGCATTCAAATTCAGTGCTGAGATAGTACACACATTTTGTTTCACGTTTTGAAACCTTGTTTTTTTGAACAATTAAAATATATTTGTGTGTATTTTATGTGGTAATAAAATATATTTGTGTGTATATTATGTGTTTATACAGCATACATGCAAGATACTTCAAAATACATCATTGAAATATTAAAATATTCCAAAATACGGAATAATCCGTTATCCAAAATTCTCCTGGTCCTGAGCATTTTGGATACGGGATACTCAACCTGTACCGACAAGGACAAAATCCCGACATTTAAAATACAGACAAGGACAAAATCCCAACATTTAAAATCCCAACATGGTCAAAATACTGACATATAGAATGTGCAAGTGAAACTGTCAACATGACTTTGGGTCAACAGGTTGCGAGGTCGACATGGGTTTTTTCACTGTTTATTTACCCGAATGTCGACACAGTCGACATGGACACAGTTGGAGGTGAAACGCAGCCCCTCGCATCGCTCTCGATGCGCTCGGCACACTATTATATTCTCCCACCACGCCCTAGTGGATGGTAGGGCATGAAATACTGCCTGTCGGCACATGTCGGGTCAAAAAACAGTGAAAAAAATCATGTCGACCGCACGACCTGTCGACCCAAAGTCATGTTGACAGTTTCACCTGCACATTCTATGTGTCTGTATTTTGACCATGTCGGGATTTTAAATGTCTGGATTTTGTCCTTGTCGGGATTTTGTCCTTGTCGGTATTATGACCCATTTAGGATTTTGACCGTCGGGATTTTGACTGCATCCCACATAAATATATGGCCAACCCAATAGGTTTGGGAGAGCATTATCAGAATTCTAATTTTTTTTCTTATATTCCAATTTGCACAAATTAGGTTTTACTATTTTATGAATTAAAAGGAGGGACCCTAGGACTGTTCTTCCATTTGTAAGATTATTCATTATGATGTTGTATTATTAATAACATGTTCTATGTCCACACTTACCCCTTTTTTTTTGGATCAAAGATGCAGAACACCAACACTTGTAGATCTCAGGTAAATCAAATATAAATCCTACAGTATGTGAAATTAATCTAGTGATCACTCAATCCTTAATGAAAATGTTAATGCAGCCCATATCATGTGGCCTATTTATCAATAAAAGTTTTGATGCTATTGTTATCCCTTTGGGATTGGTTCACAGATATGTCTATCAAAGTGTGTTGCTGGATATATATCCAAGTCAGAGAAAAATATGCACTGTGACCAAATGCAAAGGTTATTACTAGAGACAGGATTATATGCAACATAAAAAGCTCGAAATATGCATGCAAATATGCATGAAAAATACTTAAAATATGCATGAAAAGCGTCAAAATATGCTAAATAAAAAAATACAAAATAAAGTGAAATTTTATAGTTTTTTATTTAAATCAGCATACAATTTGTAAACAATGGAATAACATATTGATATCTATGAATTAGAGATGTGCAGGTCCAGATTTACCCGGATCTCAAAACAGGATCTCATTGGTTTTGGCTCCAAAACATGTGACAGCCGGATAGCACAGACATCTCTAATATGAACAATTATTTCACATTTTGTGATTCCTGAAAATGTGAACAACCAGGTACTGCTCCAAATGCTCAGTAGTAAGATTGTGTCTTCGATCAGTCCAGATATTTTTGTAAGTGGAAAAGGACCGTTCCACATCTACTGAGGTGACTGGGCAGTACTTGAATTTGGGTGCTAGGTTTGCACTTATTGTTTCTGGCAAAAGTTCACCCATCCCATTAATGTAACTTTCAATTTGGCACAACGGTTCAAAGCCTGGATTTTTGTTCAAGATGTTTTCGAACTTTTCTTTGAGTTTACATGGGAATGCATCTGGCAATGTTGAGTTCATTTGGCGAATTTTATTAATTAACTTAATAGATTCAGTCAACGCCAAGCCTTGTGTTTCCAGCTTTTTAATAGACCCAGGTATATGGGAGAAATGAGTGCTAATCACAGCTATGTTTTTTTTAATACTAGAATCATGAAATGCTTCCTTGCACTGACAAACTGCCATAGCCTCTGCACTGTCAAAGTCATTTACTACACCTTTTATGGCCTCAAAATGTTCATTGTAAAACAGTACAGCTTCAATCCACGTTCCCCATCGAGTTACCACTGGTTCGGGAGGTAAAGGCACATTTGGCAGTTTTTCTTTATAGGCCTTACTGCGAGCAGGTGCTTTAAGAAACACTTTCTTTGTTGAAGAAATTAGTGCATTAACATTCCCAAATGTGGATCGTACTTCTTCAGCAAGTCGATGTATTCCGTGAGCAAAGCATGTCACGTGAATCAAATTGGGGTAAAATACTTGGAGGGCTTTGGCTGCCTTGATCATATAGGGAGCAGCATCTGAGAGAAATATAAACACTCTTTCATCTGCAGAAGATTCAGGAAATATTTTTTTTAAACCCTCATTCACAAATCTGGCGATCGTAGAATGATTTGTCTTTGCAAAGAACTTGCATGCCACCAAATAGGAAGGTGAAGGCTCTAGTTTTAATGCACCGACAATTAAATTAGCAATGTAACGGCCACAACTGTCGGTAGTTTCGTCAGCAGAAATCCAAATAATGCTATCCTTGAGTTCATTGCGTATTTCTTCTAGAACATGTAGGTAAATTGTTGGTATGTAATTTTTACGCAATGTTGATTCGTCTGGTACATTTTGATTCAAGCAATATTTTCGCAGAAAATCTTTGAAGGGAGGATTTGTAAGTTTGTGAAGAGGAATATTACTTGCAAGTAGGGATGCCAATCCCGGGGCATTTTTTCAATCCCGGGATTCGGGATTGAAAAATGCTTAATCCCGGGATTCCCGGGATCCCGGGATTGGCTTCCCTAATAATAAAAAACACCCTGGCCGCCCAAGCGCTGGGCGGGTGGGTGGCAGGGACCGCTGGGTGGCAGGGACCGCTGGGTGGGAGGGCGGGTGGGTGGCAGGGACCGCTAGGTCGGCGGGTGGGTGGCAGGTACCTTTGGCAGGTACCGCTGGGTGGGTGGGTGGCAGGTACCTTTGGCAGGTACCGCTGGGTGGGCGGGTGGGTGGCAGGGACCGCTGCCGCTGGGTCCCCGTGAGCGCTGGGTGGGTGAGCGGGCGGGTGGCCGGCCGTGAGTGCTGCCGGCCGTCAGCGCTGGGTGGGTGGGCGGGCAGGTGGCCGGGAGCGCTGGACGGGCGGGCGGGCAGCCGTGGACGTGCGGCTGTGCCCTGCGCAGCGTGACCTCGTCACGCTGCGCACTGCGGGGATTGGGAGAAGCCGGGCAGCGTCTGAGTGCTCAGACGCTGCCCGGCATTAAACTGCGCATGCGCAGTTTAATCCCGAAATCCCGGGATTGGAAATTCCAATCCCGGGATTGAAATCCCGGCGTTTTGGGGGCCAAATCCCGGGATCCCGCCGATCCCGATCCTGGGATTGGCCACCCTACTTGCAAGCAATGCTTCACATAAATCCATGCTAAATTCGTTATGTTTGCCTTTGGAAGTGGAATCACTGGTACTTGCCACTGTTAGAAGTTGTTGTCGAGGGCCTTTCTTTTGCAATCCTGCGATATGAAGACTTGTTTTGACATGTTGGTCTATTTGAAACTTTTTTGTGCAAGAAATATTTTTCTCACAAACTCTGCAATATAAAACATTTCCGTCATATGTAAATGTTCCAGGATAGTCAGCTATCCAGGAATAGACATTTTTTTTTGTGGGAGGCATGGTATCCGACTGATCAGATGGATTTCCTTGCTCAAAGAAGGAGCGACAGTTGAAAATCTTTTGGTTTCAATTAAATCAAAGAACCGGATGCTTCTTGGTGTGCTAATGTCCCTGGCACAAATGAGCTGGACAAACTACGATTATTGTCTCTGGCTGGGCCTTTTCTTAACTAAGGGGACTGTACTAATAGGGGAACTGTCTTTGCTTCTTTAAGTTCACACTAGCGCAAATTTTGCCACAGTGGCCAGACTCACGGTTTCCTCTGCTCTCATGGACATCAACATCTGTCGACCCTTCCTTTCCATTGATCTCAGGAGCAGGGTGATGGGGTGGCTGGATGTTCCCAGGGCTTCACTGGCACCTCTGCTTAATGCAGGCCGCCTTTACACTCGTTGCAAGGTTCCCCAGAACCCTATCCAAAATTTCAGCTTACCGCCTCACCTGCAGGGATGAAGAAGCCAGGTAAATTGTAACACAAGACTTGGGCATATGAGAGGGGAGGGTCAACATAGGGATATGAGTAGGGTGGGAGGGGATGAAGAAACACAGGACATGAGGGTATGACACAGGACCTGTCAAATGAGAAGGGGAGGGTATGCTACATGGTATGAGGAGGTAGTAATTAATTATTTTTTGTTTTTTTATTTAAAAAATCAGCATACAATTAGTAAGTAGTAAATGACCCCCAGCAGTATAACACACATAATGCCCCCAGCAGTACAACACAGATAATGCCCCCAGCAGTATAACACAGATAATGCCCCCAGCAGTATAACACACATAATGCCCCCAGCAGTATCACACACATAATGCCCCCAGCAGTATAACACACATAATGCCCCCAGCAGTATAACACACATAATGCCCCCAGCAGTATCACACACATAATGCCCCCAGCAGTATACCCCACATAATGCCCCCAGCAGTATACCCCACATAATGCCCCCAGCAGTATACCCCACATAATGCCCCCAGCAGTATACCCCACATAATGCCCCCAGCAGTATAACACACATAATGCCCCCAGCAGTATACCCCACATAATGCCCCCAGCAGTATAACACACATAATGCCCCCAGCAGTATACCACACATAATGCCCCCAGCAGAAACACACATAATGCCCCCAGCAGTATAACACACATAATGCCCCCAGCAGTATACCCCACATAATGCCCCCAGCAGTATACCCCACATAATGCCCCCAGCAGTATACCCCACATAATGCCCCCAGCAGTATACCCCACATAATGCCCCCAGCAGTATAACACACATAATGCCCCCAGCAGTATACCACACATAATGCCCCCAGCAGAAACACACATAATGCCCCCAGCAGGAACACAGATAATGCCCCCAGCAGTATAATAGAAGTGCACAGAATGCCCCCAGCAGAAGTGCACAGAATGCCCCCAGCAGAAGTGCACAGAATGCCCCCAGCAAAAACGCACAGAATGCCCCCAGCAAAAACGCACAGAATGCCCCCAGCAAAAACGCACAGAATGCCCCCAGCAAAAACGCACAGAATGCCCCCAGCAAAAACGCACAGAATGCCCCCAGCATAAGTGCACAGAATGCCCCAGGTTACACTCACCGTCAGTGTCCAAAAGCCTCCACTGGCGCGCAGTGATTCCCCGCGTGTCAGCAGAGGTGGGGAGCCTATCAGCGCGGCGGGCAGCCTGTCAGCGCGGCGGGCAGCCTGTCAGAGCGGCGGGTGTGGGATGTAGCTGGAAGAGCCTACAGTACACACAGCTCTTCCACCCACATCCCCCCCCCCCCCGCCGCGCAGACGGCTCAATCCATTCCAGCCGCGTTTCCTCATAGAAAGGGAACAAAAATCAGGCAGTCATGCTGAACTACTGTAAGCGGTAAGCGTTATATGCACCAATATATGCACCATCAGGGCATTTAGTTCAGGATATGCAATTTCTGCATAAAATCGGGCATATATGCAAATGCATATGCAAATATGCAAATGCATATAATCCGGTCTCTAGTTATTACTGTATGCTAGTGATGTGTAGCATACTGAGGATACAGTACACATTCAGGGAGTTTCAGTGGTGTTCCTATGGTAACTCTATATGCTGACCAATTACGGAGCATCGTACATTTTATCTATTGTATGATAAACATGAAAGTACTTGATCTCAGAATTCAGTAAGCATAGATTACTTATTCAGTTAAAAAAGTTTATCACAATATCTATGTTGGTATCGTTCGCTCATGAATTGCATATAACCCACTTAGCACACTAAACTTATATATATATATATATATATATATATATATATATATATATGGGTATTAGGAGTGTCATTAACTTAGTATTGGGGGTGATAACATGTGCACATGAAAGTTTAGTTCCCTACTGTATACTTTATATGGTATGTTGACAGCGGAAAGCTAATCAATAGCAACAAGATTACCTGTTTAACAGAAATAATTATTTTAACTCTGATTATATAGTTGCAAATATAGGTAGTATTAGAGAAATGTTGCCTCTATTGAGAGTAGGGATGTGCAACAGGCACTTTTTGTGTTCTGTGAAACGCGTTTTGGGTCTGTATCTCAGCAGTGTTTTGGATATGGATCTGTTCCAAAACACCACTATGTTTTTTTTTTTTTTAAACCATAAAAACTGCTAAAATTGCAAAAAAAACAATTTTTTTTGCTCCTACGCTATTATTAACCTCAATATCATTAATTTCCTGACTTACAAGCAAACTTTAAGAAAGGATAACCCCAATATATGGCTTAATCATCCAATGTCTACACATTTGCTGAAAGAATTGGCTCTGGAAGTCTTACATCACTTGGCTCTGCGCCTAGCACTGTTGGATGCCATGTTACTGTAGCTGATTTTACATCATTGGGTTATGGGTATTTAAATACATATAGCCAAGGAGCAACGGATGATTTGGGCCACACTGAGATCTGCTCAATGCTTCCAAAGAAATTCAGCAACTTTGTGTTTTCCAGCAAGATAGGCAAGACTTACAAGGTGACTTACAAGCAAAGTTTAATAAATGATAACCCTACTAAATGGCTTGATCGTCTAATGTCTACACTTTTGCTGAAAGAATTGGATGTGGAAATCTTACACTGCTTGGCTCTGCGCATAGCACTATTGGATGCCATGTTAGCTGATTTTAAATCATTGGGTGATGGGTATTTAAATACATACAGCCAAGGAGCAGCGGGTGATTTGGACCACACTGAGATCTGCTCGGTGTTTCCAAAAGAAATTCAACAACTTTGTGTTCTCCAGCAAGTTAGGCGAGAGGAAGCAATACACAAATACATTGTCAATGGCCAATGCTTTCTTACCCAGGTGGAAAAGACAAGCCAATGAATGCCCCAAGGAAGCTGGCTAACTATGCTAAACCACACAAGTGTGTGGCACAAACATGTGGTTCATCTAGGAGTGGCACTGCAGCAGCAGACAGGATGGCAGTTTTAAAAACAAGGCCCCACAAAGCACATAATGGTCAAAAAAGAGGTGCAAGATAGAATTGTCCTTGGGCCCTCCCACCCACCCTTATGTTATATAAATAGGACATCCACACTTTAAAAAAAAAACAATCATTTCAGTGACAAGGTCTGCAACACGACTGTGACTGAAATGATTGGTTTGTTTGGGCCCCCACAAAAAAAGAAGCAACTCACCTCTCCATGCACAAACCGGCTTTATAGAGGCAAGATGTCTTCCTCATCCTCCTCCTCTGATTCCTCACCCCCTTCAGCGTGTACTTCCTCATCCTCACAGATTATCAATTCATCGTCGCTGGACTAAACAATCACAGGTCCCTCTGTTGTCTCTAGAGGCAATTGCTGGTCTTCATTAAATAATTGATCATTCATTTTCATAAACATCTTCTCCACATTTTGCAGAAGCAACCTCCTATGCCGATCACTGACCAGGTTTCCCGCTGCACTAAAAACTCTTCCGGAGTACACACTGGAGGGGGGACAACTCAGGTAAAAAAGAGCCAGTTTGTACAGGGGCCTCCAAACTGCCTTTTTATCCTGCCAGTACAGGTATGGACTGTCTGACATGTCTACTTGGATGCTGTCTATAAAGTAATCCTCCACCATTTTTTTAATGGTGACATCATCCAATGCAGCAACAGTAGACACGCAATTTTCTGGCAGGTCCTTTAACCCGGACCAGATGTCCAACTCCAAACTCCCTACAGCTTGCCCTGCATCCCTGCCAGCAGGTTGTGTGGACAATTGCAGCTGTTTCTTCGCAGCCACAGGTGTGGGAGAAAATGAGGGGGGAGCTGTTGCCATGTCACGGTCTGCTTCAGATGACAATCTCCTGACCAGCAGGTCTTTGCACCTTTGTAAACTTGTGTCTGCCAGAGACCCAACATAAGCTTTAAACCAAGGATTGAGCATGGTGGCCAGAATGTATTCCTCTGACTTTAACAGACTGGCCACCCTCGTATCCTGGCAAAACGTATGGAGGACTTCATCCACAAGAGCTGCATGCTTTGCGGAATCGCAACGCTTTAGCTCCTCCTTCACTTTCTCTAGCTACTTCTACATTGCCTGATCAGGGGAATCACCTGACCCAAGCTGGCAGTATTGGAGCTGACTTCATGCGTGGCGAGTACTAATGGCTGGAGAATCTTGCACAACATGGAAATCAGCCTCCACTGCGCTTGAGTCAGGTGAATCCCCACTCCTCTGCCTATGTCGTAGGTGATGGAGTAGACTTGGATGGCCTTTTGCTGCTCCTCCATCCTATGCAGCATATAGAGGGTGGAGTTCCAGTGCATCACCACCTCCTGGTTGAGGTGATGACAGGGAAGGTTAAGGAGTTTTTGCTGCCACTACAGCCTTTGGCAGGCAGTGGCAAAATGCAGAAAGTGTCCGCAATTTTGCGGGCTACCGCAAGCATTTCCTGCATGCTACTGTCACTTTTTAGAAAATGCTGCACCACCAAATTTATAGTGTGGGTAAACATGGAACGTACTGGAAATTGCCCATATGTAATACCCGCACAATGTTACTGGCATTGTCCAACGTCACAAATCTCTGGGAGAGTCTAAGTCGGGTAAGCCACTGCCAGATGATTTCCCACAGTTTCTCTAAGAGGTTGTCGGCACTGTGCCTCTTACTGAAACCAGTGATACACAGCGTAGCATGCCTTGGAAGGAGCTGGTGTGCAGGAGATGCTGTTGCTATGGCAGGCAATGCATCTACCCAGTGGGCTGCCACAGTCATATAGTCCTTACTTTGCACTGAACCTCTTGTCCAAATGTCCGTGGTTAAGTGGACAGTGGATACAACCGCATTTTTCAGGGCACTGAGGACACTTTTTTGGACATCTCTGTACATCCTCGGTATTGCCTGCCTAGTAAAGTGGAATCCAGATGGGATTTGGTACCGGGGACACAATACCTCCATCAACTGTCTAAATCCCAATCCACTGATGGTGGACAACTTATGCACATCTAACACCAACATAGCTGTCAAGGCCACAGTTATCCGCTTTGCCATGAGATGACTGCTGTCGTACTTTGTCCTCATGGCAAATGACTGTTGCACAGACAATTGCTTAGTGAAAGACAAAGCGGTGTTGTGACTTCCCCTTTGGGACGATGACATACTCCCAGCAGTAACATCAGCAGTGGCAGCATTAGAAGGCGTTCCACTGCAGGATCCTCCGTAGGAATCCCAGATGGAAGAGGAGTCAGTCATGACAGTTAAATGCCCTGCAGGACTACCTCCGATTCAGATGGAGGAGGAAATTGACGAGGAGTGACCTGCTGGTGTGGTTTTCAGGTGCTTGAAAACAACTGGATCAAGGGATTTAGGTGTCCCTAGACTGCTTACGGTCCTAGCTACAGTTTCTGAACTAAACAGTGACTTACAGTATGAACTAACTTCAGGTGACGCATAAGTGAGGATGTTCCTAGATGACCAATGTCCCTACCCCTGCTTATTCCAGCTTTACATAAGCATATACATATGGCGAGACAGTTGTTGTCCGTATCTGGATAAAAGTAATTCCATACCAAAGAGGTGGATTTTTTGGTCTTCTGCCCAGGCATGGTGATGGCCTTTTGCATCCCACGTACAACAACTGTCTTGCCCAGTGACTCATTTAAGAATACCACATCACCATCAGCAGCATCCTCCTCCTCATCAACTTCCTCCTCAGCGCCAGCTACATCAATTTCCTCCTCCTGGTGTACAACATTGACAACTTCAAAATCAGGAACTGGACTGAGGGTGATCCTTCCATCATATGCAGAGGGTGTTCTGCAAATGGTGAAAGGAGCCACCTCTTCCCATCCAGTGATGGGAAGGTCAGGCTTTGCAACCACCAACACCCTTGGACTCTCCTTGGGGATTTGTGATACTGTGTCTTTAGAAGGCTGAGTTGTTTGCTGTTTTTTTGTTGACAGATTAACTCTCTTTACATTCCTAGGGGGTGAGAGGAAGATGAGGAGGAGGGCTGTGATCATCGTGTGAAGCTGGACCACTAGTCAAGAACATAGGCCAGGCCCTTAGCCGTTCCTTACCACTCTGTGTGGTACAGTAAATGGCATATTGGCAAGCACACGTTTCTCATCCAATGATTTACATTTTATTTTCTTAAACGTACTCAACTTTGCCTTTTTGGATTTCAGAAGCCCTCGACAATGACATTGGGCATCAGCATTGGCAGACGACGTTGATGGCATTTCATCATCATGTTCTATGTCTTGACTAATGGTAGCAGCTTCAGCACTTGAGGAAATGGTTCTTGTACTATTGGAGCCTTCATATTTTGGTTCTCCATTATCTTTCTGAAGTACAGCCACACAGCAGCAGAGACACAGAAACATTTAAAATGATTATTATTTACGCCAGTAACCCTTATTGTAAAAAAAAAGATATGTTTATTATTTCGCAGCACTGATGTGCGATGTGCACACAGGTGAGTTGAGACTTGTACTACCCTGATTAGTAATAAGTCAGTAACCCCTTTATTGTATAATAAAAATTATACTTTGCAATTTGCACAGACGTACAGCCTTCACAGGTGAGGTGAGACTTGTAGTACCCTGTCCCAGCTTACACACACAGCAGCAGACAAAGAAAATTTTTGAAGGATTATTAATAAGTCATTAACCCATTATTGTAAAATAAAAATTATATTTTGCAATTTGCACCGACGTGTGGCCTGCACAGGTGAGACTTGTAGTACCCTGTCCCGGCTTACACACACAGCAGCAGATAAAGAAAATTTTTAAAGGATTATTAATAAGTCAGTAACCCCTTTATTGTAAAATAAAATTATATCTTGCAATTTGCACCGACGTGAAGTGAGACTTTTAGTACCCTGTCCTGGCTTACACACACAGCAGCAGACACAGAACAATTTTAAAGGATTATTAATGTCAGTAACCCCTTTCTTGTAAAATAAAAATGATATTTTACAATTTGCACTGACGTGCGGCCTGCACAGGTGAGGTGAAACTTGTAGCACCCTGTCCCGGCTTACACACACAGCAGCAGACATTTTAGAGGATTATTAATAAGTCAGTAATCCCTTTTTTGTAAAATAAAAATTATATTTTACAATTTGCACAGTGGGATATGGCCATATACAGTATATACATATGGTCACAGTACCATATACGCAGTGGGGTAAGGCAAGCAGTCTCAGTACCATATACACAGTGAGGTATGGCCAGCAGTCACAGTACCGTATACAAGGTGGGGTTATGGCCAGCAGTCACAGCAACACATACACAGTGGACATATATAGGATTTTGGTTAGTGCTGCGCTGCAGCGTTCAAACGATAGAAGGAGCGCTGCAAGTACTGGCACCCCTAAGCTGCACTGTCCTCCCCCCCTTCCGAAAATCCATATACAGACAACAACTGAACTAAAGTAACTAAAAGGGTACCTGAAGCAGAGGCGTAACTGTAGCACCACATAGTTAGCCCCCTCCCGTCCGCCCATCTGCCGTAAGTTAGCCCCCTCCCGTCCGCCCATCTGCCGCCCTACAATCCGCCGCCCGCAGCCTTACCTGACTTCAGTGGTGTTCATTATTCTGCTAGTGAGACGGACCACAATAAAATGTCCGCCCCATATAGCAGACAGTTCTCTGAAACTGTCTGCTGTATGGGGGCGGACATTTTGTGTTGGTCCGTCTCACTAGCAGAAGAATGAAGCCAGCAAGGGAGCCGGGACGGGACCAGCAAGACAGGTAAGGCTGCGGGTGGGGGGTGTGGCGGGGGGACGCCCCCCATTAACGGTGGGGGGGGGGGGGCGCCCAATTCATAGTTACGCCACTGACCTGAAGACTAATTCCCTTAAATCTGATCAGTGGGATGCCGCTATCAGATGCCTTTTAACTGAGAGACTATAATCAGAACTTTAGATTCCTTTCTCTAAGTGGAAAATTCAGGACTTACAATTACTAATTGCAGACAGATAGAAACACTGAAGGCTGAATAAGCCTGAGGTGACATAAACCACTGAGGGTTCTCCTAGGGTACACTCTGCTGTTGGTCACATGCTATGGTAATGAGGATGGGCACAAGGCCTATCAAAACAGGGGGAGGGTTTAGACAGGGTAGGAATGATCACGAGTTTAGAGTGATCACCCTCTGTCCAAGAAGCCCCACCCACCCTTCCCTATTTCTCTTCCTCTTCGGCGGCAGTAAAGAACGGTCTTTCTTTAAGAACTCTGTGTGTGTGTAGGTAGTGGGGTGCACTCTCCCTCGACATCGGTTGTCATGGGTCATGCTTCTGTCCGGGGGATGGCCGTCACCACCAGGCCTGGTGGCTGATCAGGGAGAGTGGTCACCCAGCGTTGTATGTATGCTTAGTGATCTTTAACCCCACCTTTCCTATAGTGACCATTCTTTAGTGCCGCCACCATTAATAGTCTTAGTTAATTGTCAAAATAAATTTGACATTCTTTTTGAAACGCCAGCACTTTGTGTCATGTCTTTATTTTAAGTTAAGTTATATAAGGTTTAGAGTTAAGTTTGTATTTAGGTGTATCAACCGTCGGGGTGGACCAGGGGGATACCCGATGGTGAGTTTAACAGAGACAACCGACTCACCCATTTTGCAGGATGGACCGTGAGTCCGATGCACAAAAATTGGGGTCCTGAGTCCATATCTGGTACCATTAAGACACTGCAGAACTGTGATTTGATTGTATTACTCACCTTTTAAATCAGTAAATTTGTTGCAGTTTACACTGTGGTAATTGTATCATTGTGCACACAAGGGTATATAGTGTACACAGATAAACTGGGACACATAAGGACAGAGCGCAGCACTAACCAAAATCCTATATATGTTCAAACCCCGATACGGAAATAGTCATACCATTTAAAGTGCCGGCAGCTAGTCCAGACCACACTCACTCAGTGCGCAGGTATACCACCATAAACCACATATACAGTGGAGTTATGGCCAGCAGTCACAGTACCATATACATGGTGGGGTTATGGCCTGGCAGTCACAGCACAATATACACAGTGGGGTTATGACCACAGACACAGTACTGTATACACCGTGGGGTTATGGCCAGCATCCCCATTACTATATACACTGTGGGGTTATGGCCAGCAGTCACAGTACTGTATACACAGTGGGGTTAAGGCCAGCAGTCACAGCACCACATACACAATGGAGTATTGCTAGCAGCCACATTACCGTAAACACAGTGCGGTTATGGCCAGCAGCCACAGTATACACAGTATACACTGAGTCTAGGATGCGAGGGCATGAGTTTAGATTAGAAGAAAAAAGATTTTGTTCATCTATAAGAAAAAATTTCTTTACAGTCAGAGCAGTCAAACTTTGGAACTCTCTTCCTGGAGAAGTGGTGTCGGCAGACACTATAAATATGTTTAAAATAAGGTTGGATACACATTTATTGGTTAAAAACATCCATGGGTACGAATAAGTAACAAAATCTGTCTTTAAAATATCATAACATACTATACAACAAGGGATGAGCTACTATAAACATAGGTTGAACTAGATGGACGCAAGTCTTTATTCAGCCTCACCTACTATGTAACTATGGAGGTTATTCTGATCGTAGCGGCCAAACGTGCGTACGTTCCAAAATAACGTACACTCTCCGTACGCGGCCGTTGGGGTTAAGTCCACCCACAACTCAGCCGCATACGTACGGCCAGAAACAACGTCAAAGGGGAGTGGCGTACAATTGAGCGTACGCCAACGTACACGGACGGCCCAGCCCTTACACTCCGACAACTGGCGTACAACAGAGCGTACGCCACCGTTTACGGACGTCTCTCGTCCGTCTTCCCACCGACTTCTTGCGGCTATCTGAGCGTACGCCAGCTTGCACGGACGGGTCCCTATTGTTTTCAATAGAAAACTCAGCTTATGTCACCGCTCGTGAGAGTGAGCGTACGTCCGTGCACGCTGGCATACCCTTCACATATATGGACCTGCAAATCTTGCCTTTCAACTACAAATCAGACAATTAATTAATTATTCTAATTGTTATTCAATTATTGTTTTCTATTAACTCAATTGTCTACCTTAATAAAGACCCTAATAAAACAACATTTTAACCCTCATTACATGTATATTTGTTATGTTCTAATGTGGCATTTTAATCACTATCTATGTGTCCCCATATTGCTGTTACTTTTAAATCAAGTTATGTTGGTGTTTCTGTATATGTACTAAATTATGTCCATAATTAGTTTGTCCAAAATGTGTAACATGTATACCTACCCTGATGTTATGTGTGATGTTTTAATCTAACAACATTAAACATTCATGCATTTTCACTATGTGTTATTTTACTCAAAAACACACACATTCACACATCAATCATTACCCCTCACCTCAAATTACAAATATAACTTACATTACACATCTGTATGTACCTACCCTTACAAGCCCTCTAACATATTTATTATTAAAAACACAGGCAATTTCTAACAGAATATAAACTTTTATTTTGAACAAACATAATAAGGGGGGGATAAAAATAAATTAAATGAGGGCCTCCAGTTGGCCAAAAAGAATATATAAATATAGGAGGGTCAGGAATATTTCCCTCATGATCCGTGCCACCTCCTCCTGGTGCTGTTCAGTGTCTGTAGTGAAGAGATAAAAAAAAAAATTAATATATAACATACACAAATGTTTGTTGTATTTGTACATAATAAAAAGTTGTGAGTTATGTGTGAAGGCCACATACATTTTTAAACTACATTGAAGATGGGTCTGCTGTAAACACAGTACTAAAAAATAATATGTTAACACACACACACATACTGTACATTGTAAATAACATTAATTAAATTACTCCTTCTTGGATGAATGTATGCTGTATCCCAATTGGTAGTTTGGTTTTGGGGGACTCTCCTCTAACCTCACAATTAGGCTGTGCTATTTAAGGGTTATGACATTGTTGCGGCTTAAGCACTCCTTACTATTTTAAATTTAGGACATTGCTGTACAAATTATAGGCCTAAAGCTATGTTTGTAAAGCATGCATCCGCATGGCCTCACACACTATTAACAAAACAATCTATAAATTTATGTTGCACATCATGCTGGGAAGTGGAGTTACCCAACACCTGGAGCCACATAACTACAACACCACTAATGTCGGATATCTCATTGGATGTACTGTTATGTCAATTATTCAAGGGGTGAGGCATGGCCACACTCTAAAAAACCACCAAGGGGACCCTTGTTCCTGGAGAAGGACAGGCCACACCTCATGGTCGCCCTGCAGTGATATGTTGCAACTAATGTTGATGTTGGATACACATATGTGGTTGTTGTGATTGTTTATGTGTAGAAATGAGTAGGTAAACATTAGACACATTATTTACTTACGGCTAGTTGAGCCATCCTGCTCGCCGCTGGTTGGGTGTGCGGTGGTTGGGGGGGTCAGGAGCAAGGGGGATGGGATAGGACTTGGGATACTGGTAGTGGGTTGGAGTGGGGATTGGAGAGGTTTGGGGGTGGGCGGTGGAGAGGTGTAGGGGGGTTGGAAATGGGGTGGGGAGGGGGTGGGGGTAGGGGTGTGGGTGGGAGTTGGGGAGGGGGTGGGGGTTGGGGAGGGGTGGGGGTTGGGGAGGGGGTGGGGGTAGGGGTGTGGGTGGGGGTATGGGTGTGGGTGGGGGTTGGGGAGGGGGTGGGGGAAGGGGATGGCGAAATTTGGTGGGCCCCAGCTTGACCCATTGTCTCCTCCTCTTCCTCCTCCTCTTCCTCCTCCTCTTCCTCCTCCTCTTCCTCCTCCTCGTCTGGCTGCTCCTGGGCTGCCTTCTCCTGGGCTGCCTGGTCCCGGGCTGCCTGCTCCCGGGCTTCTATGCGGGCTCTTGCCCGTGCTGAAATGTTCATGTTGATGGCATAGAAATCGAAGATTGGGTTTCATAAAAAAGGGGGAAAGAAAAATTCACATTAGTCATGCTCATAACCTTCCAAATTATCATTGCTGTTATATTTCAGACATTTATCATGCAAACTAATTGATATGCTACACCCAAAAAATGAGCAACTACTTAACCCCCCC
Organism: Crinia signifera; assembly: GCF_055691185.1. Lineage (NCBI taxonomy): Eukaryota > Metazoa > Chordata > Amphibia > Anura > Myobatrachidae > Crinia > Crinia signifera. The sequence continues at coordinate 344,688,784 of NC_139217.1, forward strand.
TATACACCCCCTATACACCCCATATACACCCCCTATACACCCCCTATACACCCCATATACACCCATATACACCCCCTATACACCCCCTATACACCCATATACACCCCATATACACCCCATATACACCCACTATACACCCCCCTATACACCCCCTATACACCCCTATACACCCCATATACACCCACTATACACCCCCTATACACCCCCTATACACCCCATATACACCCATATACACCCCCTATACACCCCCTATACACCCCCTATACACCCCCTATACACCCCATATACACCCACAAACTCAGGAACATATTTATAAAAAGTACAGAAATCATTTGCAAAAAAACGCAGACATACTAGTCATAAAAACTTACATCGGGCAATATGGCGGCGAAGTGTACAAAGCAACACTGGCTGCCGCCGGCGCAGGTCAGACCAGCGCCGCTCAACTTGGCCCAGGCTTCTGCGGACGCCGGTCCGGGTGTATATTAGGCGGCGGGCAGCAGTATACGCCCGCCGCTTGTCCATGTTGGACACATATGGGCCCCTGGGCCCCAGGTGACGGTCTATGACCTCAACCAAGGCCAACAGCTCCTGTGTCGAAAACGCCCTAGCCCTGGTTGAAGTCATAGTGGCAATGGCGCAGTTAATAATTGCAGGTACATATATCACTTTTGGTGCTTGCTGATTGGTGTAAAAAATTGTTTGTTTGGTATTAACTTTATTAATCCTTCTTACATGAACAAACTGGATGCGAATAGAAACTTACGCGGACCGTTCCGATATACACACACCATAACCAACAGCATGCATTCAATGTATAGAGAGGAACTGTATATACAGTGTGCGTAAAAGAATACACGCAACCGTCTACTAATAAATACGCTGCTAAAAGGGGCACAATACACCGATTTCCATGGAGAGACGTACTGTATATACAGTGTGCGGAAAAGAATACACGCAACCGTCTACTAATAAATACGCTGCTAAAAGGGGAACAATACACCGATTTCCATGGAGAGACGTACTGTATATACAGTGTGCGGAAAAGAATACACGCAACCGTCTACTAATAAATACGCTGCTAAAAGGGGCACAATACACCGATTTCCATGGAGAGACGTACTGTATATACAGTGTGCGGAAAAGAATACACGCAACCGTCTACTAATAAATACACTGCTAAAAGGGGCACAATGCAACATGTTGGTGTATGACAATTTCATACTCATTACATATGTAAGGAAAGCATTATAACGTGATGTTTTGAAATGTGACTCACAAAGCATACACGAACTCCAACAGATACCAGCTGACAACACTCATCATTGGAATGACAGGTGCACACATTTCACGATGTAGCACACAATGCTCCACAACCTGTGTATGTGCATATACAGGTGATTGATCAGGTGCTTTGAGACCTGCGTAATTTAAGCGGCAATTATCGGCGGGAAATATCGGCGTAAATTAGCAACTACATTGCGGGGAAAAATATACGCCCCCTTGTTCATGGCGGGAGATTAACATATAAATATTCAGTCAGATGCAGGCCAGAATTGCTGCAAACATGTCTAGCTCAGACGATTCCGCAGCTGAGGACGCTCTACAGAGAGCTACAGCAGAATCCCTGCTTCAAGCTTTACAGCAGAGGGAACAGGAGCGGAGAAGGAGGGCTCAAGAGAGAAGTAGCCTGCAAGACCAAGCGGGCCCCTCACTAACAGGCCCTGTTCAACCTCCACCAGCTCCACAAGGGCCAAGCAACCAGCCAGAACAAGAGGTTGCATCTCTCCAAACAGGTGTGACCCAGCAGGTGCATGGTGAGAGAACTGGGGCCACCAGAAAACGAGCTGCAACATCTAGGGTGAGGACTGAGCAGGATACCACCACCAAAAAGAGAAACCCTGCATTTGTAGAGGCAGAATTAAGAATTTTAGTGCCCAGAGCACGCGAATGGATCGAATTGCCAACCAGGAAGCCAAGTGCCAGTGCAAGGAGAAACCTTTGGGACAAGATCACAGAGGAAGTGAACCAGGTGTCACCAGTGGTCAGAGATTGGCTAGCGGTGAAGAAAAGGCAAGTGTGTTTGTCCCCCTGATAATGTCATATGTGTGTACATATGTTACATGTATGTTTTGAGAATAATAGAAAGGTGTGTTTGTAGATAGTGCTACACTTCAATGTCACATGTGAACACAACCATGTCTAATAACCCACATTGATATATGAAACATGCACCATTGGTGTGATGTGAGGTTATGGGCACAGTTCTGCTCATGTGAAGTATGTGAAGTATGTGATGGGACAAGAGAAAGTGTGTTTTGGAAAGAGTTGTTGTAACATGTTCCATATGATGCAACTGAAACAAGAATGACCAAACTGTGCACATGTAGCTGGTGAGAAACTACACATCCCAGTATGCCATCCCATAGTTAAATGACTCCATAATAACCACACTGTCAAGCTATGGTGGAATGTGTAGTTTCACAACAGGTGGAGGTGCATAATTTGGCCATGGATGATGTCATTTCTGCATAGTGATCTATGTATGTGCATTTAGTGGCCTAATGAATGAGATGAGACACTGAAATGCCTCCTAATGGAGACATTAATGTGTGTGTGGGACACATATGGCTAAAAAACATAAGATCACCCACACTAGGAAATGTAACGTAGTCATGATGTTCACTAGCACAGTGGTGCACATATCTCATGGTGATATTTGTATTTTTAAACTTGTAGGTGGACAGACTTCAAAACGACACTGAAGAGGAAGATGACTGACCGGTACAACCACAGCATGTCCACCGGGAGAGGTCCTATGCCCGATAATTTGGAGTATACCCCCTGGAGCAGGACGCCTTGGACGTCATTGATGTGGCCGAGGTCAGGGGGATCTCCAATATGGATAGTGAGCTCCCGGCGGAGGTCTTTGCTGCTGCTTTTGATGGTAAGTCACAGTAATGCATTGTATTTTGAAAGATATTTTTTAGTGCGTATGTGATGGTGACATTGTTTTCAATTATTATCCTAGCAGAAGCAGAAACCCAGGATGAACCGGCAGCATCTTCCTCTGCAGAGCCACAGGTGGAGCAAGTGGTCCAGCCTCCACCAAGACGACACCCCCAGCCCCAGCCACAGGAGACATGGGATGAGAGCGTGATGGTGATGCTGGAGAGGATCGAGCAGCAAGGGGTGGATGCTGCGCTCCGTCAGCAGCAGATTGGGGAATTTTTGGAGGATTGGAAGGCCACAAACAGGCAGCAGTGTGAGGCCTTCAACCGCATGAATGACACTCTGGCGGCTGGCATGCAAAGCATTGGCCAACACCTCAGCCGCCAGAATGACATTCTTGCGGAGCTGCTGACCACCGCCAGGTCCCTAAGGGACAATCCCCCATCTGCTGGCCCACCCCAAGCTGCTCCCCAACCTTCCACCTCTGCTGACCCTCCTGTGTCCACTAGGGGAAGACGCCGCAATCCATCTGAGCCAAAGGCCCCTGTCCCCAAGGCCCCATCTAAAAGGGGGAAAAAAGGGCCCATGTTCCTATCCAACTTTTCCCTGCTAATTAGTTTGTGTCAGCACATGTGCAGAGCAACTTAATAGGTGAGAAAGCAGTTTGTGTGCAGGTGAGGTAGCTCCTACAGTAGTAGGTAAAAGCAGGTCCAGAACAATGCTTTCCTCATGGAGTGGGTGAGGCAGACAAACAAGGGTCAAAAGGTACATTTGTGTAGGAATGCATATGTGTCCTCCCTAAAAAAAGATGTGTGAATCGGCCAAACATGAGAAAATTGCTTGTGAACAAACATGTATAACTTTTTAAATATATATGATTTTACAGTGTCATAAGCAGATGTAGGAATCCTTTGTTAGAGAGATGTGAGTGCAATAATGTGATTGGTGGCATCTTACATCCAGAGTGTAGTCAAATCCAATTCATAGCAGATCAGATAGTGGTACAGTTCTGTATTTTGGGTACTATACAAAGATTGTGTGCAAAATAGTGGGCATGGGCTTAAAACATTGCTGAAACATCCTTTGTAGGTGTTAGATGTGGTTTATGTTATTGTATCCTAAATAGAAAACCTATGTTTGTATTAGAGTGAACACGTTGACACATGTCGACTTGTGTAGATTGAGTGTGCTACTGTGTAAAGTCTATGAAAGCACGTAGTGAATGTGTATAACTGTTTAGCAAATACCTACCTTAGCATATATAAGCAGGTCTTAAAAAGATTCTTACCTTAAATTAAACAAACCTTTAAATGTAGAGAAGTATAGAAAGATAAGCTTCCAATGTGTTTGAGTGCTGTGTGTGGCTTGCAGGTAGTGAAATCATGGTTTGGACTTAATAGACTGCAGCATTGCTTATTACATTCAGGTGTATGTGTTTGAGTAGTAATCAGCGTTAATTAGCAAACCCAGGCGCACGCTGGCATGCGGTATCTGTAGGGGTGGTCTGAGCTGGCGGTTGGCGGCCGCCTGTTTTGTGTCCGAAATGAACGGTGCTTTAGGCGATCGTGCGGTAGTAGCACCGCTCATTTTTGGTGCACACCCCCGTGTACGCCCATATTTACGCCCATTTTCCCTCATTATTTCGGCCGCTCCCCTCATCACGCCCCTATGCCGCCCCCAATGCCCGTACACTCGCGTACAGGTTTTTTCGCACGTAGAGACCCGTCCGTAAGCGTTGTGTTGTGTTCGCGCCTGCGCATTAGCGAATGTACGCATGCGCAGATCATAAAAAATCCCGGAACGTACGCGTACGGCCCGGCCGCACCAACCAGAATAAGGCCCTATGTAACTATGTAACTATGATGGGAACACCCATGCTGATTGATTTGAAAAATAATTTGTACGTTGAATCTTCCTTTTACTCTCTATAAAATTTATATTGCCAACTTGCTATTAGAGAATTCCTCAATCAAGGTCAGGATACCTATTTGAGTTCCGATTGCAAAGATGTCTTCAGTTAGAGAACCTTCTTCTGAATCTGTGGCTTTGATGTCATGCATCCTGCTAATGCTCAGACCAAAGGCAGTTTTCAAAGTTTTCTATAACCAAACTTTTCAAAAGCTGAATGCCAGCTTTGTATGGATAATAATCTCTATCGGTATTGTGGGAATTTAGGACATTTAGACAAGCTTATGGGTGGTGTAATGGTTAGCAATACTGCCTCACAGTGCTGAGGTCATTGGTTCAATTCCCACCATGGCTCTAACAGTGCGGAGTCTGTATGTTCTCCCCGTACTTGCATGGGTTTCCACCTGGTACTCCGGTTTCCTCCAACAATCCAAAAATATACTGGTAGGCTAATTGGCTCCCAACCAAATTAACCCTAGATTGTCTGTGTGCGTGTATATGTGGTAGGGAATATAGATTGTAAGCTCCACTGGGGCAGGGACCGATGTGAATGTTAAAAATATTCTCTGTAAAAGCGCTGCGGAATATGTATGCGAATATATAAGAAACTGTTAATAAATAAATAATAAATTTATAAAGCAAAGAAAAGTGTCAGGTAGAAAACATTAGTTTTAGATTCCACTTTAAGAACAGCATTTTCTATAGCAGAACATAACAGGTTAGGCGAATAGACAACACATTGGGCCAAATTTAATAGGATGTGAGAATCAGAAAGTGAGAGTTTTCCATTTTTTTTTTTAAAGCGGCAATCAATTACATGGCAAATCAACCTGTATTTTCAGTGTAAATGATTGTTGCTTTAAAAAAAATGGGAAAGCTCTGCCAAAATCTCTCACTTTATGATTCTCACAATCTATTACATTTGGCCCATGATGGCTAATGCTGTCTTTCAGATCTGCTATCCTTCCTAATAGAGCACATTGGGTTCTTAGGAGTGTGGCTCCGGTCTCTCACAGCACAGGCTGGTACCACAAGCCTATTCCATTTTGAACATATAGGTGCAGCGGAAAACTTCACATGTAAGAAGTTGATGACTCTTGCCCACTCAGTGTCAGAATCTGGTGCATAATCAGGGTGCTACAGTATACAGATGGAGCCGGCTCCATATTTGCAGTGGATGGTGATTCTACCGCTAGGGGTGCATGCGCACGAGATGCTCGCACGCCCCATGGCAATGGAGCTCGGCGGGGGTCCATGCTGCCTCCCCCGCCATCACCACCAGTCACCCTCGCCGCCCCGACACCCCCCCTTTCCCGAACAGGGCAGTGTCTCCCTGAAGCGGAGACAGGCAGGGAGACGCTGCCAAGCTGCCATGATACTGGGATGCACGTGCGTGTGAGACACATGCACGTCCCAGAATCTATCGCCGGCGCATGCCAGAGAGGAGTCTCTGGCGAGCGCCGGGCAAAGATAAAGCCAGCTCCATCTGTATAACTTATATGGTAAAATACATACAATATGAGGAAAATATAATATTTACAGTATCAAGTTATTGAATACCAAATATACTCATAATCAATTGTAAATACCAGTTACTATATCTATAGTATCCATGTAAATGTCAAACTTTGTACCAGTAGGTGGTAAGGGTCCCTAAGCTAGATAGCTCATACTGTATGTCCCAAGACTTGTTTTTCTAGTTCCTACGTGTGTGTTACTAAGAACAGTTAACAGTTGGGTGAGTAAATTGGTCAGGGATGAGCAAAATAAAGCAAGCAAGCCAGGCAGCAACCCTTGCTGGGAACACAGCGCAGATATTGCAGCATGACCACCCAACATGAGAGCCCCTCAGAAATGTAGAGTTTGTATCTGAGGTGTGAGCTATAGGTGATTTTCTAGTAAAGCCCAGATTTAAAAAACTTTTTAAGACAAATATGAGTCTATATGGTCCTACCAACATTTTATGGCAAGAAATCATAGTACAGATGGAGTGCCTCTCATGCAGCACCGGGAATCACCAGAATGCCCGCGCTGGTGATTGCCGGTGGAGAGGCGCTCCATCTGACTGGGACGCACGAGCATCTCACACCCACGCGCATCCCAGTCAGGGAGCAGAAACCCTGCCCATCTCTGCTTCAGGGAGACAGGCAGGGTTAGGTGGGGTGCGGGGAGGCAGCGGGAACCGTTGAGGAGCGACGGGGAGCGATGAGTGTCTCGTGCATGTGCGTCCCCTTCCGGCAGATGTCGGTGCCTGGCGGAGGCTGGCGGCTGGCAATTCTATCCCCAGTCCCTGGCTGAATGAGTCGGGCTCCATCTGTAGAAAACAACATTTTCTAAAAATATACTTATCAGAGTTGTTGCATGGTGTGTCTTAGTCAAATGCATGGGATCTGAACCTCCAAACTTTAGTGTATCTTCTCCAGAGGGTTGCTTGTTCACCAGGTGTCAGCAGGTGTCTTCTTTCTTTCTCTCCTATGTGTAGTATATGATAATAATGTTGGCTTGAGTATGTATATTATTGGCTCCTTAAGGCTCAGGTTTATGCTGGTTCCCACCATTCTTTGTTAAAAATTAACTTTTTTCACCAGGTCAATATATTTCACCATTTACTGATGACACTTATGGATGAAGTATAATTCTTCCTTACCTGTCAGTCTCTCTATCCTGAGATTTTGACTATCAGTTATATTTTGTATGATTTCTACTCAAACAATTTCAGCATCAAATTAATAATGTCAAATAAAAAATAAAAAATGAGAAAAAGTAACAAGATGATGAGCGAATTTGCAGATCAAGAAATTATTGAGTGATAAAAAAGCCCACATATCAACAGAAAATGCGTATGGATCATAAACACAATGAGCCCAGGGGTTGCCTGATAGGAAGTTGGCATTTGAGGATGGCAACTTGCTGTTTTCACAGATTTACACAGGGTGGGTTTTCTTTCTGTCTGGGAGGCAGCTATCGACTCGTCATCTGCTACTTTGAAAATAGAATAGAATATAGAGAAAATAGACTTGCCAGCCCCCGCCAGCCACCAGGCCCCACCATCCGTCGGAAGGGGGTGTGTGCGCATGAGACATTTGCGTTCCCCATTCCGACAGATCTCAAGCGCTGCCGTCCGCTGCCTCCACACTCACCATCACCGGTCCCCACAACCTTACATTTCGACAAACCACAAATAATGCCACATAATTTTAAACATAATACAGTATGTAATTGGAGTTTTTTGGACACCAAGAAGAGCCGTTTAATAGGAATGCAAAATTAAGAATATATTTTGTATCCTAAATTTCTCCAGCTACCTAGGTTTGTAATATACTTGTAGCCTATAATAAATTCAATAAAAGAATATAAATATACAAAAAAGTTTTCATATAGTGGATTCAGTAGTTATTTGGCTGCCCACCACTACGGGGCACCTACCAGCAGCAATTCAATTGTGCTGCTGCTTGTGCATTAATGCAGTGGGCAATGAGATCTCTGCTTGCAGCCTCCAGAGCTGGTGAGCGGTACAAAACGTGTTTCATTTGGGCACCCAAACAGGACTTTCATGCTGCGGGAAGCATTTTAGTCAATATTAGCTCTTTTCCATGATTAAACCTTGTGATTTGGGCATGTCAGAAGTAATGGGTGCCTGATCAAAGCAACAACTGAATTGTTCCGATAAGCGTCCATTCATTTTTTGTGTCTAAAAAATCAATTGAATCAATACTATAAAATTAAAAAATATTTATTTTATACAGTAAAACAATACTACTGTATGTGTTAATGAAATCCTCATTATTTCTGTGGACTTTTTAAGATCACTTCATAGACAGCTTCTTTGATTGTTTGGTTTATCAGAGTATAAATTAATGGGTTTATTAATGGAACAAGTATTGCATTCAGAATTGATAATTTTTTGTTAAAAGAAGATTCCTCGTGTAATTTTGGTCTAGAATACATAAAAATGCAGGTGCCATATGCAATTGTCACAACTATAGCATGAGATAAGCAGGTACTGAAAACCCTTTGCTTCCTTCCTGCAGAACGGATCTTTACTACAGCAATTATGATATTCAAATAAGACAGAAGTGTAACAAAGAAAGATATAACAGTAACAAAAGACTGCAAATAACCACTTCTCAATGTATACTGTGTTTGTGCAGGAGTTCTTTAGGAGTGGACCAACATCACAGAAAAAATGGTCAATCTCAGGAAAACAAAAATTGAGCTTCATGAAGAAATATGAAGGAATAATTATAGTACAAAATGAACCAAACCATATGCCAGCAATTTGTTGAATGCATATGCGTTTTTTCATAATAGCTACATAATGCAGAGGGTAGCATATCGCTAAGAGTTGGTCAATAGACATTACAGCCAATAGCAAAAATTCAACAACTCCCACAAGAAAGAATATGAAATACTGAGTTAAGCAGCAAGATACAGATATGGCTTTTCTATCCTTTGTGATGTTTTTTAACAAGAGTGGGACTGTTATGTTGATAAAACATATATCTATTATAGCTAAATTGCCCAGGAAAAAATACATTGGACTTTGTAGTTTACTACTTAGGATAACTAGAATAACTATAAGGAAATTCCCTATCATACTGAGTATATATGACAAGAGTATCAAGCAGAAGACCAGGGGAATACATTGTGGAATGGGAGAAAACCCCAACAGTATAAACTCTGTTACAGGTGTCATATTCTTTATCTGGTGCATTGTCATTTAACACATGTAGTATTCATAAACTGATTTACCATAAGAGGTTTTTTAGATGATCACAATGCTGCTTTATTTTAGTTACAATGCTTTATATTAACTCAAACGTGTGCCTTTAATATAGAATGGAGAAGAACACCATTACATTATAGATAAAGGATGGAACAATGACCCCCGGGTCGAGATAATCGGTCTGCCGGGGGGATTGTTCACATCCTTATGAACACATGGCCCTACATAGGTCAGGCATACATGCTGCTTTATCCCAGGGCACTTCTGATCAACCAGTGCCTAGACACTGTGTCAAAATGGACCATAGTGTGGCAAGTATTAGATCTATCATTATTGACCATGTGCCTTACAATTTGAGGGGTGGAAATAGAAACAGGACTTTACTACAAAAAGAGAGCAGATGGATCTTTACACTGTGTGTGCACAGTGGCTCCCAAGGGCCTAAATGAGAACTTGGGCCTCCAGTGCTTTCTTTAGTGGTGCGGTCCTGTTATCTATGTTACTTATGTTATTTCTGTTACCTATGATATTTATCTATTGGTTCTCTGGTCCCCTAGTATTTCACATAGGATTCTCTGTAGTACATTGTGTATTGTATATTGGATATTGTGTATATAGTATATTGTATGTGCTTTTTATTAGATATTTTCCACCTATTGGATATCCTGTTGGTGGGTAACAGGTCCCTCATAGCATGACAAGTCATCTTCTGTTTCATGTTTACATTCAGTATTGTGCTTCGGCACACTGGTCTTGATAAAAAAGTTATTGTGGCTGCATGTGTATATTTAACAATGTATTAATATGTTACTATTTGGTATAGATGGATAGCGTTAAGCCGCGATGCCCCAAACATTTTAATGTATGTTCTTTATTTATGTTTCTTAGGTTGCTATGACACCACGCAGTGTCATCACTTAACACTGATAGGTGTAAGAGATCAGCTGACCGGACTACCCGGAAGTGGGAGCGCGGACTTGGTACACCAGGAACGCTGGTCTTTTCACCTTGTTCCCGGGGGGAGCCTGACTGATGCCGCACACTCTTGGAGATCGGCGGCAGCTGGTCACCGCCGTCAGGTGTACACAGTGATGGTGAGTGCAGGCGTGTCCATGCCAGGGGGGTGTGGGGGTGGGATATGATTTGTGTATTTATATGTGTCTATGTGCATTACTCTTTTGTCTGTCCTTGAAAACGGTGGGTCTGTTGCCCCAAAACGCTGTTGGATTAAAGGCTTTTTACCTATACCTGCTGTCAGCCTGTTTGAGTGCCGCCTGCTCCCCTCGCCATATTATGACCTTCTTGGTATGACCTTATTGGTCTTGGAAGGCACCGCAGCAAGTTAATATCCATTGAAGGAGAGTGCCGGTCTCTGCCTAAGTGTATATATATATATATCTTTTAAAACTTTCATGTATGTGAGCTTTTATTTTGTAGTAAAGTGTTGTACTATACTCCTCCAACAGCACCCACCTGGGATGTGGGTGCTGTTTGCACCCCATTCCTAGGAATGGCGTGTGTTTGTACTTCTGTATCTATATATTTGGGTTGATTTTTAATTAACCTCTGTTACTGTGATCATAGCTTTCTCATGCACCCTTGATAAGCTCATTTACCTGAAACCTGTGACAGCTGCCCCTTTAATACTTATTCAGGTGCTGTGTTTGGGATTGTCTCACCTTATAAAAGCCATGTTACTTGGCAGTTGAGCATTAACCCAGGAAAAAAACACATGTTCATTTTAGCTATGATGTGTAAGCAGGTGCAAGGTTCCCAAGAAAACCAGTTGTTTAGTGTAGGACTTGCAGTGAAATGGGGTCCCTTGGCGATGGGCTGCAAGCTTAAATGCATTGATCAATTCATGAACTAAAACCCCATTATTTATTTATTGATTATTTGAATGTTAAGGTGAGTTAGTTTGTTGTAGTGAGTGCTGGGCCCCCTGTGTTTGTATTTACTAGAGTGTGTGGTCACAGGCCACCGCACCCCACCCTGGGATGTGGGTGCTGTTTGCACCCCATTCCTAGGAATGGCGAGTGTGTTGGTACTTCTGTATCTATATATATATATATATATATATATATATATATATATATATATATATATATATATATATATATATATATATATAGATAGATAGATCTATATATAGAGATATATATATAGATCTATCTATATATATATATATATATATATATATATATATATATATATAGATTCTGCTGGTCTTCTCTGAAGAAACCAGAAGCACTATTGGAGAATGTACCTTTTATCACCGGATGAATGACCTTATCCGCATTATAGGTTCAGTTTTAACCCTATAACAGAGGAGGCTAACCGAAACACCTGAACCGCAAATTTTATAGGCAGTACACTGCTATAGTATTAAAATCACATGATACAAAATGGATGTGTTAGATAATAGGGCCTACCACGTTCCGTGTAAAAAGAGTTATTGGAGATGTTTCCACAAAAAGAAGCTATCAACTTTATTCACAGCCATAATCACAACCTAAAGATTATTATATTCCCCTGATGAAGTCTCTGGGAGACGAAACACGTTGGGATTTCTCTACATGCAATTTTATTCTTGATAATCCTGTGAAGACTAATAAACAAATATTGGAAGATATCTCCTTTTTGCTTCATTGGAATTGGACTACATAGATTGTATTTGGACATTTATACTCTAATCTTGGGTAAAAAAAATATATATATATATATATATATATATATATATATATATATATATATATATATATATATATATATACACAGTCCTGGAATGGATGTCACTCGAGGCATCAATTCAAAAACAAATGCGCGACAACTGTGGTGTGGTCAACGTTTCAGGGGAGTAAGCCCTTTAATCAAGACCTTGATTAAAGGGCTTACTCCCCTGAAACGTTGACCACACCACAGTTGTCGCGTATTTGTTTTTGAATTGATGCCTCGAGTGACATCCATTCCAGGACTGTGTATTATATTTATACGGGATGAGCACCGGAGCGAGTTGTTGCTTATATTGGCTCCATCTGCATGGCTCCATCTGTACATACTGTAATTTAAGATAAGTTTCTTATCCTGTGGATTTTCCAGACCTTTTTGAAGACAATTTCCTTGACGGTTTCATTTCGGAGAGTATAAATAAATGGGTTCATTAAAGGGACCACAACAGTGTTGAGAATCGATACTTCTTTGTTAAAAGATGTTCCCTTACTCTGTACAGGTTGAGAATACATAAACATGCAGCTGCCATATATAAGGGTGACAACTATAGCATGAGAAGAACATGTTGAGAAAACCCTTTCTTTGCCTCCAACAGTTTTAATTTTCACAATTGTTATTAGAATATTGAAATATGATAAAAATGTTATTAGAAAAGAAACAAACACAACAAAAGATGATGCAAGTACCAACTTTTGAATATATTCCGTGTTTGTGCAGGAGTTCTTTAGAAGTGGGCCTATATCACACATAAAGTGGTCAATCTCCGAAAAACAATATGAAAGTCTCAGTACTAAATTTGATGGAATGCACTGAGAGAAAAAGGATCCAAACCAAATTCCAATCATAAGTCTAATACATACCCGTCTATTCATGATAGTTGTGTAGCGCAGAGGGTAGCATATTGCTAAGTATCGATCAGCAGACATTACAGCCAAGAGTAGAAACTCAGCAGTTCCAACAAGAAAGAAAATGTATGACTGAGTTAAGCAGCAGGCCACAGGAATGGACTTTTCTATCCTTAATATGTCCTTTAGCAAGTTTGGTACTGTGGTGTTAATGAAACACATATCAATAATTGCTAAGTTACATAGAAAGAAATACATGGGACTATGTAGTCTTCTGCTCAGTAAGATCACATTAATTATAAGGATATTACCGATCATCGTTAAAATATAGGAAAAGAGCAAGATAAAAAATATAGGGGCAATTAAATGTGGGAGCAGGGGGAAACCCAACAGTATAAACTCCGTAACAATAGTCATGTTCTTTATCTCCAACATCGTTATGGTACAAAGGCAGATGAAGCTGTGAATTATAATACAAAGCCGTGAGTACTGTTTATGACAACAGATTCATAGAAGCTATCCAGAATCAGATTGTTCTACATAACATTTCTGCAATAAATGTTTGAAGAGAATATAAAAATATGTTATGCCTAATTATTGAATCATTTTGCATCTGTGAACTTCATTCTACTACAGTAGTGTTGCCAACATACAATCAGTATTAGGAGCAAAGTAAATACATTTAGTGAAAGTCTTTTATGTGAAAAATAAAGAATTAGAATAAAAAGAGGAAATAACATAAATAGTGCTTTGACATGTTAATAAAATCAAAATAATGTGAAAAACCTACCTATAGATTTTGCTACAGTTTGATTTTCCCATAATCAAAAAGTTTACCATGAATAATTTATGGACTTGATTCATGTTTGTACTGTATGAAAAGCAGAAAGTAACTGGTCAAAGCCATGTTGCACAACAGGTTGGACAGATGTAAAATGTGCATGGTAATTTAAATTTGGGTGGGGTGGATTCAAACTGAACTCTAAATTGCAGTGTTAAAAAACTGTCTAACATTTGTGGGTTACATGCAAAATTATCCAGTTTTTACCCTCCACAGAAAAATATAAATTTATTTGCTTACCTTGCAACGCAACATGGTTTGTTCCAGACATAAAGTTAAGTGTTTCCCTTTACTATGAATCAGGTCCAATATCCGTAGGCTTTTAACATTATTCGTCTTTTGTGACTTATGTCTTTCTTAAAATAATGTTATGATCATGTTTCTTACTTATTTTCCAAACACATTGAATAGACATGTATTAATAGACATACATTATGACAATTATTCCATAAAGAATAACCATTCTCGCATTAAATGTATTATTTTCTTTATACCTTTTTATACATTTTCAAGATCCCAAACTTACACTTCTGTTGAGAATATACTATTTTGCATATTATATAACAATTGAATACTGTGCTCACTGAACATTTTGGTCTTGAAGCCACAGTTATACACTTTTACCTGAATCCCTAATGACAAACAAATACCATTGTGTTTAATTATTTCAATTAACATAATGCTTGCTTCCAATTAATCGAAGATAGTGTGTACACAATATATTAATAAGAGTTTTATTAAGTATTAAACAATGATGATAAATACACATATACAATGGCTGAAATCTACCTGTTACCAGGGTCAGACTGGCCATCTAGCACAAAATGATTACCCCATACCCACCTCAGAGACATCCAACGCCACAATTAAAGGCAGATTTGGGTTTGGATGGCATAGAAATAGAGCAGACCAAAAAAGTTTTATTTAAATCTTCAAAAACATGAATAGCATGAGGCGATCAATTTTAGGCATCAGTCCCTTTCTTATGCCCCATAAACATGGGGCGAGGGAGCCTCCAAGCTGTGTGATACCGCTTAGCACAGATTGCTCAGCACAGATCACTCAGCACAAAGAGATGCACCAGCAATGTGTACTGAGCGATCAGGCTCGGCCAGTGTTCTCTGGTGAGAGAACACTGGTGATGACTAGAATTATACTGCATCGGTGCAGCCTCTTCGTTTGGGCCCCCTCCTCTCTCTCTTGGGAGTGGCATCAGAATCAGTAGGGTTTGAGCACTCTAGTGCTCAGAATCAATTGTCCGTTCAGAAGGGTACTGCCATCAAGGCCACAAATTGTAATTGGTGATTCCAATTCTCGGCCTGATTACCCAGGGATTGCACGTAGACTAAATTCAAAAAGTTCATAACTGTTTTGCTATCCAAGCAGGCCACAACCGCTATACATCCAATGTTGACAGCAATTTGAACTGGAAGTTTTACAGAAATATTGGAAGAGACTGGAACAAGAATTAAATTAATAATGGGCAATGTAAAATATACAGGAAAACTAATAGAAGACCCATTGTTGTGCAGTAATAAACTATCTATGGTAGTATAAAAGTAAACAAGATAATAAAAAGAATGGATACTTTATTGCCAAAGGGTCTCAATGAAACCCTAGGTTTACATTGCTTTTTTTTTGTAAAACATTGCCTTCTACACAGACATCCTCTGTTGTCTCTGATTGAATTAGGTTAATATTTTCTTTGCCTGTTTTCTAAATGTGCTTGTTTAACCCCTTCCCGACATTTGACGTACATTTACGTCATGGTCGGGATGTACTTCCCGACACATGGCATAAATGTACGTCATGCCATTAAACTGTCACCGCGTCTATAGACGCGGTAACAGAGGGACGATGTCTGCTGTCCCTGACAGCAGACATCTTCCCTCATTGCCCAGGGGGGGCAGCGATGCCCCCACCCATCGGCGATCGCTGTGATTGGCTGTTCAATGTGAACAGCCAATTACAGCGTTTTCTGTGTACCGCCGAATACCGTTCGCCGGTGACACAGGGATCGGTGGTGATTGGTGCTGTTAAGTACAGCACCAATCACCACCGGGTGTAAGGGTGTCACTGGTGGTCACCCCACCTCACCCCACCTGCCCCCAAAGGCTGTGATTGGTCCGTCGGACCGACGGACCAATCACAGCCATTACACCTCAAATGAAATAACGGAGACAGCCCTGCAACCGCCATTCCGGTCAGGAACAGCATGCAGAGCGGTCTCCGTGCCCATCTGTGCCTATACTGACCTGATCAGCGTTGGTGGCATCCGTGCTGCCAGCTCCTGCTGTGACTTCCTGGTGCTTGTGCTGCTGCTGCTGCTGCTGCTGCAGCAGCGTCATTGTGTCAGAGATTTAAATTGTGTGATATAATTTTGTATCTGCTGCCCCCTGCTGCCCCCCTTTTGTGCTGATAAGTGTAAACTAACTGATCAGCATTTTTTGGGGGGTGCCGGTTTTTTTTTTATATATATACCCTGTCAGGTTGCACCCACAGTGGTGTGCCTGCTGCCCCTCACTGCTAATCAGTGTTGCATCACTGATCAGCAGTTTTTTTTTTTGAGGGTGCTGTGGGTTTTTTTTTTTTTAAATTTTTTACACCCACGGTGATTTTGTGGGTGTCCTGTGGCCGCAGAGCGCTGATCAGTGACGTACATCACTGATCAGCATTTTTTATCAAATTTTTTTTTTTTGGATCAAATTCCTGTTGTCTTTGACTCATCAGAAGTTTTTTTAAATTTTTTTTTTTGGAGGGTGCTGTGGAGTCTTTTTTTAAAAATTTGTTTACACCCACGGTGCTTTTGTGGGTGTCCTGTGCCCGCTGAGCGCTGATCAGTGACGTACATCACTGATCAGCATTTTTGATCTAATTTTTTTTTTTTTTGGATCAAATTCCTGTTGTCTTTGACTCATCAGAAGTTTTTTTTAAATTTTTTTTTTTTGGAGGGTGCTGTGGAGTCTTTTTTAAAATATTTTTTACACCCACGGTGCTTTTGTGGGTGTCCTGTGCCCGCTGAGCGCTGATCAGTGACGGACGTTACTGACCAACATCTGTGCTCAATTTTTGGCGCAGGAGCTTTTTTTTTTTCTTTTAACTTACACGTGTTAAAGCACTACCTACACACTACATACCCCCCGTGTTGAAATAAAGTTTGTACCCCCCCCCCTACACTATACACGCCTACACAAAAATAATAAAAATGCCCCAATCATCGCAAAGACTGTTTTCAGCGGAGGAGGCATATGCCTTTATTGCCTCTGACACTGACACAGCCAGTGAAGAAAGCGATGAATTTGCATTCGTCTTAAGCTCCTCTTCCTCCTCTAGTGATGAGGGACCCCCTCAAAGACGCCCCCGTAGAGCAGCTGAGACCCCCCCCAATGATTGATCTCGTATGGACCCCACCACCAGACAATTTGAGCCCCAGGTTCCTGAGTTTTTGGCCAACCCAGGAATCCAATTTGATACTACAGGCCTCAAAGAAATTGACTTTTTCAAAGTCTTTTTCTCTGATGATTTTATAAATTTAATGGTGGACCAAAGTAATTTATATGCCCAGCAGTTTATTGCCCAAAACCCCACGTCATCATTTGCTAGGTGGACCCCTGTAGATGCAGTAGAGATGATGACGTTTTGGGGTCTGGTGTTACATATGGGCATAGTTAAAAAGCCAGAAATTAGGCAATATTGGAGTACAGATGTTCTGTACAGCACCCCACTTCATCGTATGGCCATGACCCGGACTCGTTTTGAGACGATCCTTAAATTTTTGCATTACAACGATAATGCACAGTGCCCACCCAGAGATGATCCCACCTTTGACCGGCTATTCAAAGTCAGGCCGGTCATTGATCATTTCAGCGCCAAATTTGCTGAGATGTACATCCCCCAAAAATTAATTTGTGTAGACGAGTCACTTATACATTTTAAAGGAAGGGTTAAATTCCGCCAGTACCTTCCCAATAAGAGGGCATGGTATGGCATAAAAATGTATAAGCTGTGCGAAAGTACCTCAGGGTACACCCACAGGTTTAGGGTATATGAAGGGAAGGACACAAGAATTGAACCGCCAGAATGCCCCCCCTCCCTCGTAGGTGTTAGTGGAAAGATTGTCTGGGATTTAGTGCACCCCTTCCTGGATAAGGGTTATCACCTCTATGTGGATAACTTTTACACCAGCATCCCCCTGTTTAAGGCCCTTGGTTCAAGAGGTACAGCAGCTTGCGGTACTGTGCGCAAGAACCAAAGAGGCCTCCTAAAAACGCACGTTGCCCAATTACTGAGAAAGGGTGAAAGCAGGGGAATATGCACCGGAAATATGTTGTTGGTCAAATATAAGGACAAGAGGGATGTCCTTATACTGACAACAATTCACGGAGACAGTACCACCTCCGTCCCTGTACGAGGTACCAGTACCCACACCTCAAAACCTATTTGTATCCTAGATTACAATAAGTACATGGGCGGAGTGGATCTTTCAGATCAGGTACTGAAGCCGTACAGTGCCCTGCGGAAAACAAAAATATGGTATAATAAGCTGGCCGTGTATATCATCCAGATGGCACTGTATAACGCTTACGTACTATTCCGTTCTACCAGCCAGACGGGGACATAATATTTGGGAACCAGCAGGCAGAGGGCCCCAGTACTTCTAGTACTGGCCCCAGTACTTCTAGTACTGGCCCCCGTATTGTATCAGGGCAGCATTTTCCTAGCGAAATCCCCTCCACTGGAAAAAAGGGCAGGACACAAAAAAGGTGCAAAGTTTGCTATAAAAAGGGAATACGAAAGCAAACTATTTTCCACTGTGAAACTTGCCCCGACAAACCCGGCCTATGTATGAAGGAGATAATTGGAGGAATTTCTGCGCTATACCCCTATGCAAAAATGATGAATGGAAATGAAAGCTTAATTCTCAAAAAGCTTTTTATTGGTACAAAAAAACAACGTGGTATAAACTGATCAGTGGCAGGTATATACAGTGAATCTTGAAAAAGCAAAAAAAGGGGGGGGGGGATTGGGGTTGAGAATGTCTGTGTCACACAGTAGTGGCACTTGATGCTTGTTCTGAGCAGTGAGTGCTGGCCTGTCCCAATAGTCCTCTGATGATATCCCCTGGGGCTCTCTAGCTACGTCACTAGTGCTGTTGTTCTAGTAGGGACAGTAGTTAGTCTGCACAAAATAGGGGTTCAGTGGGTTAGTCGGGACGGTCAGGAGCAAACTGATCAGTGGGGTGGGGGGATGAATAAATCGCCCAATACAGTTCCTGGTGTGGGGGACTGGATCAGATGAGCATAGTCCTGAGGCAATCGGCAGCGGGGGTGAATACAGTACGTTGGTGGGTGGTGAGCGTGTGCGCTGGGTGGCACCGGAGGACGGCGTCCCTTACCTCGGGTGGTGCACCCGCACTGGCTGCTTCTCGGTCCCTCGTCGCTGACGGCTTGCTTCTGGTGTTGGTTGCTGGAAGTCCCGGGCTGCTCCGGCAGCTCCGGGTGCACGGTGCTTCTACGTTGGCCGGTGTTACTTCCGGGTCGGGCGATCTCGCGAGATCTCGTCCGCCGGGAGCGTACCTGACCAGACGGAGCTCCGTGTGCTCAACTCCTGGATTGGAGGAGGCTTAGGTGTGCAGATGTATAAGGATGAGTGAGGATGAGTATGTCTCCGACGCGTTTCGGCCCGTGGGCCTTCTTCTAAGGAGTTAAATGTCTATGGTAGACTGTGGGCAGTATTTGAGGATGGAGGGCGGGACTTGGCCCGATGTGTGTCCTCCTATTGGTCCGTTTCTGGCTCTCTGATAGGTTCATGCATCTGTCAATGAAGGTGACGCTTAGATTGCTTGGTTTTTTCAATTTTTATGTGGGAGATTGGTTGTTGTAGTCAGGGGTGCAAACACTCCCAACACTCCAAAGAACTCCAACACATACTGCGCAAACACTGGCCACTACTCAAAGAAGACGAACAAATAACAGACCTCCTCCCAACACACCCTAAGATCACATTCAGAAAAGCACCAGATATCAGAAGTAAACTAACCAACAGTCATATCCCCCCACAACGGACAATACAAACCACAATTGACAAACACAAGGAAACAGGAGGACACTATTACTGCGGCACATGTATGGGATGCACCAACGCAAACAAAAGAAGCACTAAGCCTACCACTGAGTTCATATCCACAAGCACACAAACCAGATATAAAATTAAAACCCAAATCACATGCAACAGCAAAGGAGTAGTCTATTTATTAGAATGTCCATGCCACAAGCAATACATTGGTCGCACAATTAGACAGCTTAAAGTACGTGTAGGAGAACATATCCGCAAAATCAAAACAGGGTCTGATGAACACAATTTATCCAAACACTTTAAAGAACATCACAATAGCAACCCAGCAGGTCTAGAATTCATAGGCATACAAGAAGTGCCACAAAGCTGGAGAGGAGGAGATTATATCCACCGCATAAACAAAATAGAACTTAGATGGATCTACACCATGAAAACTTTCTCCCCACGGGGTCTAAACATAGACAACGAAATTAAATCAATAGTGGGTAAAAAATAACAAAAAAGAGCTATTTTAAACAGCCATTTTTTATTTCCATATTTTAACACTCCCAACTTTACCACTCACTCAGTCCGCCACGGGGTCTAAACCTAGACAACGAAATTAAATCAATAGTGGGTAAAAAATTAACAAAAAAGAGCAAATTAAACAGCCATTTTTATCTCCATACTTTAACACTCCCAACTTTACCACTCACTTAGTCCGCTTCTTAACCATCCAAAGAAATTTAGCCTCCAATACTTAAACATCCAAGTTGCCCTAGTCATTACCAGTACAACCCACCTTCCTAATACCATTAAAATGGTATCTAGGCACCCCTGACTACAACAACCAATCTCCCACATAAAAATTGAAAAAACCAAGCAATCTAAGCGTCACCTTCATTGACAGATGCATGAACCTATCAGAGAGCCAGAAACGGACCAATAGGAGGACACACATCGGGCCAAGTCCCGCCCTCCATCCTCAAATACTGCCCACAGTCTACCATAGACATTTAACTCCTTAGAAGAAGGCCCACGGGCCGAAACGCGTCGGAGACATACTCATCCTCACTCATCCTTATACATCTGCACACCTAAGCCTCCTCCAATCCAGGAGTTGAGCACACGGAGCTCCGTCTGGTCAGGTACGCTCCCGGCGGACGAGATCTCGCGAGATCGCCCGACCCGGAAGTAACACCGGCCAACGTAGAAGCACCGTGCACCCGGAGCTGCCGGAGCAGCCCGGGACTTCCAGCAACCAACACCAGAAGCAAGCCGTCAGCGACGAGGGACCGAGAAGCAGCCAGTGCGGGTGCACCACCCGAGGTAAGGGACGCCGTCCTCCGGTGCCACCCAGCGCACACGCTCACCACCCACCAACGTACTGTATTCACCCCCGCTGCCGATTGCCTCAGGACTATGCTCATCTGATCCAGTCCCCCACACCAGGAACTGTATTGGGCGATTTATTCATCCCCCCACCCCACTGATCAGTTTGCTCCTGACCGTCCCGACTAACCCACTGAACCCCTATTTTGTGCAGACTAACTACTGTCCCTACTAGAACAACAGCACTAGTGACGTAGCTAGAGAGCCCCAGGGGATATCATCAGAGGACTATTGGGACAGGCCAGCACTCACTGCTCAGAACAAGCATCAAGTGCCACTACTGTGTGACACAGACATTCTCAACCCCAATCCCCCCCCCCTTTTTTTGCTTTTTCAAGATTCACTGTATATACCTGCCACTGATCAGTTTATACCACGTTGTTTTTTTGTACCAATAAAAAGCTTTTTGAGAATTAAGCTTTCATTTCCATTCATCATTTTTGCATAGGGGTATAGCGCAGAAATTCCTCCAATTATCTCTCACCTCTGCAGTTTGATCTTCTGCACTTTTCTAGCAGCTTACTCCGCACATCTGCACTTAGTGCGCAGTCTCACAACCAAAATTTATTATGTATGAAGGAGTGCTTTAAAATATACCACACATCTATGGATTATTAGGTTCATCATTTCACCGTGCTTCGGGGGTCTTGCTAATGCGACATAGCACCCACCATTCATTCCACCAGAATGTGTGCTGCAAAATCCAAATATCACTCCTTCCCTTCTGAGTCCTGCCATGCACCCAAATGGTATTTTTTGGTCACATATGAGGCATTGCCGTACTCGGGAGAAATTGGGGCACAGATTTTGGGGTGCTTTGTCTCCTTCATTCCTTGTGAAAATGAAAAATTTTGAGCCAGAACTGCATTTTTGTGTAAAAAATGTAATTTTTCATTTTCACAGCCCAGTTGTACCAAAATTGGTGAAACCCCTGGGGGTTTGAAATGTACACTATACACCTAGATGAATTCTCTGAGGGGTGTAGTTTGCAAAATGGGGTCACTTGTGGGGGGGTTCCACTGTATTGGTGCTTCGGGGGTCTTGCTAATGCGACATAGCACCCACCATTCATTCCACCAGAATCTGTGCTGCAAAATCCAAATATCACTCCTTCCCTTCTGAGTCCTGCCATGCACCCAAATGGTATTTTATGGTCACATATGAGGCATTGCCGTACTCGGGAGAAATTGGGGCACAGATTTTGGGGTGCTTTGTCTCCTTCATTCCTTGTGAAAATGAAAAATTTTGAGCCAGAACTGCATTTTTGTGTAAAAAAATGTAATTTTTCATTTTCACAGCCCAGTTGTACCAAAATTGGTGAAACCCCTGGGGGTTTGAAATGTACACTATACCCCTAGATGAATTCCCTGAGGGTGTAGTTTGCAAAATGAGGTCACTTGTGGGGGGGTTCCACTGTATTGGTGCTTCGGGGGTCTTGCTAATGCGACATAGCACCCACCATTCATTCCACCAGAATGTGTGCTGCAAAATCCAAATATCACTCCTTCCCTTCTGAGTCCTGCCATGCACCCAAATGGTATTTTTTGGTCACATATGAGGCATTGCCGTACTCGGGAGAAATTGGGGCACAGATTTTGGGGTGCTTTGTCTCCTTCATTCCTTGTGAAAATGAAAAATTTTGAGCCAGAACTGCATTTTTGTGTAAAAAATGTAATTTTTCATTTTCACAGCCCAGTTGTACCACAATTGGTGAAACCCCTGGGGGTTTGAAATGTACACTATACCCCTAGATGAATTCCCTGAGGGGTGTAGTTTGCAAAATGGGGTCACTTGTGGGGGGGTTCCTAACTTTTAGCATCTTATGGTGCCTAGAAACCTACATGGTGCCTAAAAATAATCTCATAAAAAGGAGGCTCCAAAATCAAGTAGGTGCTCCTTCTATTATGAAGCCTGTGGTTTGGTCAACGTGCACACTAGGGCCACATATAGGATATTTATAAAAACAAAAGAATTGGGGGAATCAATTTTTAGTCACATTTCTCTAGTAAAATCTACTGTGTTCCTTAGAAAAATGTATTAAAATTGAAAATCTGCTAAAAAAATGAAATTTTGAAATTTCACCTACACTTTGTTTTAATTGCTGTGAAACACCTAAAGGGTTAACAAACTTCCAAAATGCTGTTTTGAATACTGTGAGGGGTGCAGTTTTTGAAATGGCATCATTTATGGGGGTTTCTCACATACAAGTCCCTCAAAGTCACATCAGAACTGAACTGGTCCCTAAAAAAATCAGTGTTTGAAATTTTCTTGAAAATTTGCGAATTTGCTATTCATATTTTAAGCCTCCTAGTGTCCAAAAAAATTAAAAAGAGGTTGAAATAATGATGGAAACATAAAGTATACATATGGTCTATGTTAGTTATTAACTATTTTGAGTGGTATGATTATTTGTCTCACAAGCAGAAAATTTAACATTTTGCAAATTGCAAAATTTTCAATTTTTTTACGACATTTTGGTATTTTTCACAAAAAAACACAGACTGTATCGACCAAAATTTACCACTAACTTGAAGTACAATGTGTCACGAGAAAACAATCTCAAAATCACTGGGATAAGTAAAAGCAAAACAAAGTTATCCCCACTTAAGTGATACATGTCAGATTTGAAAAAAAGGGCTCTGTCAGGAAGGCAAAAACAGGCTGCGTCTGTAAGGGGTTAATATTTATGTTTGTTTTTAACTAGCATAGATGTTTACATATGCTGCTGCCTTTGGTATGTTCTCTTTATTCTCTATTGTTTTTTCACATACATTGATTGGGGTCTGTCACCGAGCGTCTGTGGTGTCAGATACCTAGTTTATGTCTCTGTTGCTTTGAGACGCCCAGCAGCGACCACTTGGTGATCCTGCTAGCGTGGTGATGAATGGACATGTGCGCCATTGCGTCGTGATGAGGGCACACCCAGCAATGCTGCAGAGTGGGAGTGCACGTGTGTTCGGTATGTATAAAAATGTATTTTACTGTTATATGTTTCATGCCCTGATGAAGAAGCTAAATAAAAGCTTTGAAATGTTGACTATATATCCGTTTCTAGCATCTTTATTCACTGAGTGCCACCATCGTGGGGATTGCATTGGCCAGTAGTACCTAGGACGGCACCAGAGGTATACAGTATATCTGTTATGGTGTGCTGCTGATATCCGGAATGGAGTTAGAACATCTCTCTGGACATCCTCAGGCAAAAGTCCCTCTCAATGAGGGAAACCTATTTGGAGCATTTGCATATTTTTTTCCATTCCATCATAGTGGAATTTTTCCTAATTTTTAATCAATGAAGAACCTTTTGGAAAGGAATCATTGAATCTAATAAACTATTTACTTTGAATCATTCCCTCATTAAGTTGTCAAGACGAAATTTGTAGGGTTTTTCAAGCATTCATTTTATTGAAAAATGTTCTCGTACCACACATAGCGGGCGTTTCCGGCTGTGACAGCCGGGTTACCAGGAAGTGGGCACCCGTGGACTTTCGGAGCAGGGGATGGCGGCGTTTGGTGGCAGAAGGTGGTCTGTTGGACTGCAGATGGATATTTAGAGAGGTGAGTGTATGCTAACCTTGTTTCTCTCCCGTGTATTTTGTGCCCTGAGGACGGGGGCAACCCCGAAAGTGCTCGTCACTTTAATACACAGTTATTTTTTGCCATATGAATATGTGAGCTTTCTTTACTTGAGTGCCGCCCACCTGTTGGAATGTATGTATATATATATATATATATATATATATATATATATATATATATATATATATATATATATATATATATATATATACAGGGAAGGCGATGTGGCACTCCAGAGATTTGCAGAAAATCAATCTTTAATTTAGCAGAATAAACACCAATGTTTCAATGCCGACTAGGGCATTTTTGTCAAGGCTAATAACAAATACACACCGTGTCCTACCTTATAAGCAACCCAGACCTCCGTAATGCCGCGAACGGGACCACGCACCCAGGTGGCGCAGGAGAAGTGACATCATTCCGCTGACGCCTCTCCTAGCGTCAGCGGCGATTGTCACCTTAGCAACCCTAAACAGATGAGAAAACAGAGCAAAACACATTTAAAAACACTTAGTAATAATCGCATGGCAAAACAAAGTAATGTACATAACAGTAGCACCCCGATCATTAATAAAGATAATCGTTGAACGTTATTAGGGAAATGGGCATCCTGAATAAAGGCCAAAATATATAGACCCTGCGTGTAGCATGAGTCAAAACATGGAATACGGACGGATAAGCATTATATGGCTTTTAAGTGTGTAGGACATCCCATTTATAAACTGCCAGGCATTTCCCAAGATCAATGGAGAACCCTTTATGCAGGGGCATTAAGAGAGGAAGAGGCCCATGTGCAGCTTCCTCAGCCAGTCCCCATCATCTCTGCCAGGAGTGGCGCCAGGTGCAGTATGGTCTGAGCACTCTAGTGCTAGGATTCACTTGTCCATACAGGAGGGTACTGTCATCAAGGCCACAAATTGAAATTGGTGATTCCAATTTCTCAGCCTGAATACCCAGGGACTGCACATAGACTATATTCAAAAAGTTCATAACTGTTATGCTATCCAAGAAGGCACAACCCCTATACTCCAATATTAATTGCAATTTGAACTGAAACCTTTAGAGAAATATTGGAAGAGACTGGAAATAGACCCAAATTAATCTCACCTCCCTCATCATTTATGCCTTGTCTTATCCCACTTTCAAAGGATAGTAGTTAGTATGATGACCCCTGCCAAAACAGTGGAGATCTAACTGCATTGGCTTCAAAATGTCTTCAAATACAATCATAACTGAAGGTAATAGATGTAGCACTATAGATGGTACGCGATGCAATGCAATTTTCCTACCAGAATAGCCCACTAAGCTACATAGAACCGGAGATATCAGGGATAAGTTTTGAAGGTATTGTATTCAGCCCACCCCAACCCTTGCATCCCTTCCCCCTTCCTCAAAGAACTTTTCACAGAGAATTCAATGAAAGAGGCCGATTCAGTCAATCTTGCTGTGGAAGGCACCATACAAACACTGTGCATTACATGGCATGCTCTATGGTTCTTGTGCATGGGCTCACACAAAAAGGCTTTTATGAAAACATTTTTTTTTTATGTTTGTCTAGTTTTATTAAATATAAGGTTTGTAAATGTTTCAATTAAAAAAAATAATTATAATAACAATAAAAAACATTGTTCCTAGCACCTCCATAGAGTTTTTCCTATTTGAGTAATAAGTAGCACTTGCGTACTCAATAGCATGAACAGATTTTTTTTGTACTCTGCTGTAACAGGTACAGCTATAAGGCATAGCCACATAAGTATAATGGGGGGATATTAAAGCTCATCCTTAAGCTCCTGGATGCCAAAACACTGTGCATAGAACCTCCATAGAGTTTTTCCTATTTGAGTAATAAGTAGCACTTGCATCTCAATAGCACTTTGTGTACTCAATAGCACAAACAGCTTTTTTTGTACTCTGCTGTAACAGTTACAATTATAAGTGATATCTTTATAAGTTTAATTGGGAGAGATAAAAGCTCCTTCCTAAGTTCTTGGATGCAAAAACACTGTCTTTAGCATCTCTATACAGTATTTCCTATTTGCGGTACTCAGTAGTAATGAGCTACAGAATGTGGACAATTGGAGGGGACCCTAACTATGTATGCTTGCTGCTTCCCTTACTGATGTCATAAACTACTACTTAGGCGACTCTGTAAACCAAGAGTCTCCTCTTTCATATGGTACCAGTCTCACGTCTCTAGGACAAAGAGGACCGGAGATATCAGGGTGCAAAGTAGACACATTTTTCCCAATATTCTCTGTAAAGTGCTGCGGAATATGTGTGCTATACAAGAAACTATTAATAAATACATTTTAATTTATCCATATACAGTAGCACTAATATAGTCAGGTTCCCTTATCTGTATGCCAAATAGATTAAGTGCAATTTAGCTTTAATGCACTGTGCTCTGAATACGCGGTCAATGCCACCTGATGTGTTAGGAGACGGCTGATTTCATGAAAGCCTCTACTCCTTCTTATTGCCAACTCAGCACATAAGGTTAGCGCTGGGACAATTAAATGGTTAAATAGTATTCATTGACAAAATTAATTATCAGCGTACACACACAACAATTATACTAGCACACAGTAGAAGTACAGTTATACAGTACAGTTAGAGCCATACTGTAGTATACTGTGTAAGCTCGCTCCGCGAATGTCGATAACGTTCCATCGGTACAGTCTATCAATCTGCCGCTAGATTGGTGGAGCATAAGCCACCCAGAGGTCGCGACTTGTATTGCATGGTGAGCATCCACACCCCTTGGCAGATGGGAGCGCAAGAAGAAGAGATGATCGCCAAAACCTCTGCGAATGCGTGCTGGCGGCAAGAATGAGAAGTGCTCCATCTGTATGTGACAATGATGTTTGAATTGTCAGAAAACGCCTTTTGAACAAGTACAGAAACATATAGTAAGAATTAGTAACTTTGAGACAGACATCATATCCAAACTTACCTTGCTAGAGACCACACTGCTGCAGACACTGGGACACAAGCACTTTGCAGGCATGCCATATATATATATATAGGCCCCTTACATGTGTTAGCCATGTCATCAGCTAATTAGATGTGCTGTGATGTTGGTGGTTTCATAATCTGGCATGGATTTCTTTATGGTACTGCAATATAACACCAACACACACAAATACATATACAGAAGCACTACGTAAGATCTGTCACTTCAACAAATAAGTCCATTTCCCACATAGAAACTTGGCCTTTGTTAAATTATTCCATTTCAAGCATGCGTAATTTTCGCCGTGATTAACGCCGGAATGTCGCCGGAATTGCCGCCGGGTTTTACGGCATTTTTTCCATGGTGTGAACGTCGAATGTTCTCCGTGTGAGTACGGAATGCTGCGTGGGACGATGGGCGGAGGGTTGCTTCAGGGGTATTTATACAGGTCCTAACATAAGGTCCCTTTGCTGCTAACATGTCTGGTTCAGACTCAGAATCAGCTATATCAGACCCTGAGCTGATCCAAGCCAAACTGGCCTCAATGACCTCCAATTTAGGCAGAGGCCCAATCAGGACCTGAGGAATGAAGGACAAAGCAGCACCTCACAGGCAGGACAACCTATGGCATCAGCAGAATCATAGCAGGTGCCTTCCCAAGAGAAAAGCCATGCCAGCACTGGCAGTGCATCACAAACTAATTCTGGCAGTCAGATGACAACAGGAACAAAGAAAAAGAAGAATAAGGCGTTTCAAGAGGAGGGACTTGCAATATTATTACCCCGAGCACGGGAGTGGATAGAGTTGACAAACAAGAGGTTGACGCCCACAATGAAGGACAAAATATGGGATGAAATAATGGAGGAGAACAATAAGGTGGCATCACAACATTGTGATATGGATCGGGTGAAGTGAAGGCGAGTGTGTTTGTAGTTATTTATTTTTTTGTGTAAAAAAAAACAATACAGCAGTATGTCAGGTGTACCTGACGCTATAGAGTAGGTAAATGTTGAGTTGTGTGCAACACAGAAAAGAGAGGTGTGATGGTGCACATGCATGCTACTACAGTTTAGTAAGCTATACAGGATAAATGAAGCATCCCTTGTTTTTAATAAACACCCACAAATAGTTTGTCAATGCTGGTTATATGTGTCTGAAGTCTGGTTACAAATAGAGTTAGATGCAAAATACACTTCACATGTGATGTTGGTAGTGGCAAACAATCTGAGTGTCCTTCTTATTTATGTTGCACTCTCTACAATATAGTAGGCAGGATGTGATTGGTTGCCCATACCAACAGGACCTGTTAAATTTATTTTACATGTTACCAAATAATAGACCATGGCCTGTATCACATCTTACTGTCCTATGAAGTATGGGAGAAAACATTGCTTTTTTGAGGTTAAACACGTCAACAATTACGGTATGTGTATTTGGATTGGATGTCATAAGTAAATGCCATGAATACACCATATTAAATGGGTACATGCAATGTGCATGGTTTACATTGAATGCAAATGATGTTGTAAAAATGATATCAATTGGTATATTATGTATTCAGTGGTCATTTGTATTTTAGGTGGCATGATTTCAAAAGTAACCTCAAGAAAAAGCTGGCAGGACGGTGTTAAACGTGGCTTTGTATTATTTTAATCCATTGTATTATAGCATGTTTAGAAAATGTGTTTTTTCCCCCTATATTTTATATTATCACTTGAGGAAACTCCACCCATGCAAGCCCCAATGTGCAGCATGGTCCCATGCAGGCCGAATTAAATCTTGGGGGGCAGCTGCTTCAGGCCATTTTGCAGCAGGGAGTGGCAGCAGCAGAGCAGCAGGAGAGGAGCCTGGAGGTCATGAAGGCGATGGCTGCCAGTCAGCAGGTCATTGCTGAGCAAGCCATCCAGCAAAACGACTTGCTCAGCCACCAGAATGACCTCCTTCTCCGCCACAATGAGCTTGTGACGGAGCTTATCAACACCAATAGGGCACTACTCTCTGCCGTATCCGCCGCTATTCCTCCAGCACCAATCCATGCTGGCCGAAGGTAAACAACATCACTCCCTTCCGCAGCAGATGACCTACCAAACCCCCCAGCCCAACGGGGCCAAAGAGCTGCTGCCACAACAAAGGGCCCTACCAATGCCAAAAGAGGACGAAAACAATAATGTGATGCCATCCCTATTGATCTCGTCCATCATTTTGTCCCTACTTGTTTCCTTTGCTGTGTGGCCCAGCTTCTTGTTTGCAAACTCTATCTAATTCCGTGCAAAGGGTACCCAAATTGCAGGTACCTTCTCTTGAAATGCTTTTTGTTTGTTTCTTCCTGTTGTCCCTGACTGCCAGGATTGTTGGCTGTTTCCCACTCAGGGCTGGAGTGGTGAATCACTTGGGAAAACACCTGTTGTGTGACTGACTTTTTTTTTGCCATTATGGTCATCCTGTGAAAATAAACAGGAAAATAAAAAAAATTATTCCAGATTAAAAGTGAGGTTTGTGTTGTTTTGAATTTATGTATCTGCAGATTAGCAGCTACATTTATGTGCAATGTGTGTCCCCGCACCCTGTATAAGATAGTAGAAAGGGTGTGATTTTTGTGACCTAGCAACATGACATGTGAAGTACAAGACACATCTTAACAATTTAGAATCAATGCCCTTAAACAGCATTGATGGATGTTAATTGAGAATGGCCAGGACAGGCCAAAAAGAATTTAAACAAAACCAGGGCTTCAATTTTGTTTGTTAACACATCAGTGAGCTTAGAGTACATGATCTTATAGATGCATAATGACATATTGGTTATTTTAGCATACAGGTATGAGAGTTGACACATGTCGACTACTGTTAATGTGACCAGTACTGTGTTAACAGGATAAACACACTGATGTTTTAAGGGTGTACATGTAGAAATGAGGCAAAAGAACACACATGGTATGAAGCGTAGAGATAACTTTATTTTTGGTTTAGTTCACAGTGGGCTCATATTGTGATCACAGCTCTTCCAATGGAGCTTTGCGGCACATCCAGGTCCGGCACCACCACTAGGCAGCCTTAGGCATTTGCCACTGGAGGGCGGAAGTTGGAGCAGCTGTCCCCCCCCCCTCCACCCCTGTCACCGCTGCATCGCCCATCCCCAACACCCCCCCCCCCCCCCCCGTTGAGTGACTCGCCAGGCTGGGGTGAGTACGCAAGTGGAGCAGCCACCCAACACCCCCCTCCCCAGGCTACTGTGTAGCACAGTAGCCGGGTCCGACGCATTACCTCCGTGGACTGGGTGAGTGCCGGGGCACCCCCCGCCTGGGGCGCACAGGCCCTGGGCACATCCACTGTTTCTGCAGAGTTAATCGTCTTTGTCCCAGGAGCCCTGCTAACACCTGGTAGTGCTCAGCCTTCACTGTAGCAAAGAATGGTGCACTCTCTGCTTCCTACACATATCTCTATGATGTTACTGGAGTCCCCTAGTGCTGTGGAAGCTGTACTGCTGCTAGGAGCATCTGCAAGATGCTCTGAACCGCAGCTACTAAGCCAACCCACCCACTCCATGTCAATTAGTTTCTAAGGTTTAAGTATCACCCAGTGGGCAGTTGAAACACAGTGCACATTATTGCCTTGTTACAAGAGCGAGTAGTTGATATATCTTTTAGGATACCTCCTATCTGTCCTGATTTTTGCTGGACCGTCTTGTATTTCTGGGACAGTCCTGTGATGGTGGTGAGCAGTTGGGAGTTCCCCCCTGCCCGGCGCTGCTCTGCACACATGCTTAAAGTGTCTATTCCCAGAGACAGAGGGGCTGGGGGCATGGCCATTGCCCGTGCCCCCACAGCAGTGGAAACTGGGCATGACCATGCCCCAAAAATTATCATCCTGTGACTTTTCCTGCATAGGGTTCTACTTCTCTTCCCTCATATGGTGGGAAGCATGCTTTCATTGCATGTTGGCTCATTGCAACATTTTACTAAGTACAGTATGTCCATAGATATTTATCCTATTTGTACTTCTATATCTGGTCTCAATGTGCAGGAGGACATGATAGCAACAACCACAATAACAGGTAAATATCATCAGATCTTTGCTTTCATGTATTTGCTCTGTTTTGCTCTCAGTTTCCTCATAGCACTAAAGCTATTTTTTATAATGTAATCTTTATTTTGCTTTTACATAAACACTTATACAGACATAGACATACAACATGAGACAATTCTCAAAGGTCTAGCAGTTCACCCATCGTCTAGCTATCCAATATGGATATGATGCATATCAGTGTCACAGTTCATCTTCCCTATTCACATACTATTCTAGCGACTCGGTAGTTGCGATCCTCCTGAGGCTTTTACTCAGTGCAGCTAGTCTGTGGATGCAGATGTCTTCTCAGGAGACCTTGGTAGATCCCATCCGCCGGCCAGTGGTAGACCCTGGTTATAATCTATCTAGTCCCCCATCACTGGATTCCACACCAACCATCGGGTGGAGATAAAAATAAATTTGTCTAAATGACTTATACAACTTATACTTCTACCCCATATTAACAAAGTATAAAAAGTGCTAAATATTCTACATGATTCTCCAATTTTTATTTAACGTGACTGTATATTTAATTTTTTGTAACACCAGTCGAGATCCGGGTGGATTAATTATACAAATTATCTATGTGTGTTTTATTTCTTTATAGCTTACCCTACCCCCCCCCCATTTTCTACCTTTAATTGCATCCCCTATGTGTATCTAGTGTTCCAATATTTTGAAGCTTTCCACCTATCCCATAATTTCTTGTGTTTACTTAAAGTGTTTCTACTTGAGTGTAAGTACTTCTCCTGCTCCACTGTATAGTTGACCGTAGCTCTCCAACCATGCACAACGGGACCTGTTTTTGCCATCCAGGTTCTAGTTATCATGACCTTTGTCAAAGAGTATAGTCCTGTTATATACATTTTATATTAAGTATGCCAACATTTCTGGGTAAGTGATTCTCTGGGTATTCTGGTTTCAATCATAATACCCATAACTTTTTTCCCAGAATTCCGCCACCAGTTGGCATTCCCAAAGTAAATGGAGAAAAGTACCGGTAGATTTTTTACACTTTGGACATAATGGCGAAGCCTGGCCACCGAATTTTACCATCCTGGTGGTTGAAAGTTACGCTCTATGCAAAACAAATAGTTGTACATTTGTAGCCTTAGACACTGATGATATAGCAACCTGCCATTCTTCCCCACATCCTCCTCCCACATCCTCCTCCCATTGTACCTTTAATTTCCTTAGATAATCACTCGGTCTAGCCCTCCCAAGGGTTTTATAGATCTTAGAGGTAGATCTTCTCTTTAATTGGAGATTCTTCAAAACACGGGGGGACTACGAAATCGTACCTCCAGAACACTTCTAAACTGAAGGTAGCAAAATAAATACATCCGGTGCAACTCAAATTCCTCCTTCAGCTGAAGAAAAGCCATGAGACCGCCCTCCATATATAGTTGACTGAGATTATTGACAGAATACAACCCTTATACCTCTCTCAACTGTAGAGCCTTTATCTCCCCTAGCATCCATTTGTCCTCTATTGGATGTTCTGGGTCTATATGTTCATAATCCATTATTTTATTTGCTTCTCTCAATATTTTAATGGCCTGTACAACCAAAGGGTGAT
The DNA here is from genome assembly GCF_055691185.1 of Crinia signifera. Taxonomy (NCBI): domain Eukaryota; kingdom Metazoa; phylum Chordata; class Amphibia; order Anura; family Myobatrachidae; genus Crinia; species Crinia signifera. The sequence goes on from NC_139217.1 coordinate 344,722,407, forward strand.
CTCCACCTATTGTATGCCCCTGAAGTAGTCTAGACAGTGGGTTAACCCCAGGAGTTGATATATTCACTAAAGCAGTTACCATATCCCTGCCCTGATCCTCACACAGCCAGGACCTCATTTGTGCTAGTTTGGCTGAGATATAATACCTTCTGAAGTCCAGCATATCCAAACCCCCTTCTTCCCTATCTCACATTAGGGCTTTTAACTGTACCTTAGATCTTGCATTATTCCAGATAAATGATGACATAAGACTATTTTCCCTAAAAAACGAATTGGGGAGATGGATTGCAGCTTGTTGGATTACATATACAATTTTTGGAAGTATAATCATTTTCAACAGATGTATACGACCTGTCACTGTTAAGGGCAATCTACTCCATGTTTTACATTTTTTATCCAAGTATTCCAACAAAGGTTGGATGTTTAATGAAATAAATTATTTTGGATTTTTGGAGATCCATATACCCAGGTATCTGAATGTCGATACCCACTTTAGAGGGAGTGGATGGAGAGGCAGTGGAGTCCCTGTCACTTTAGCTGAAAGGATATGGGATTATTCACAGTTTATTCTCACCCCCGAATAGTCTCCAATTTCGTCAATTATTTTTAAAGCTAGGGACAAGTCTAGAGTGTAATCAGATAAGTATATTAATAGATTGTCTGCAAATAATGATACTATATCGCTCCCCATCCCGACTTTAAAACCTCTGATATTCGAGTGGGTTCTAAGAATACAAGCCAGAGGCTCAATTGCCAGGGCGAACAAGACAGGGGATAAAGGACAACCCTGCCTCGTCCCCCTGGCAAGGGTAAATGATGGTGAAGTCCAACCATTTACTGATACTCGGGGCCTCGGTTTGGTGTACAATAATTGTATCCATTTTATGAACTTTGGTCCCAAACCAAAGGCCCAAAGCACTGTCCACAAATAGGGCCACTGGACCGTGTCAAAAGCTTTTGTCGCGTCAAGGGAAACCACTGCCTTTCTCCATAGGCATCTTAAGATGGCTCTGTAGTTTACGTAGGTTCAAGCACGTGGACTTCCCTGGCATAAACCCCCGTCTGCTCCGGGTGTAGAATTTTTAATATGTTTATTAAACCTAGCTGCCAGAATTTTATCCAATATCTTGGCTTCCACTGATAAAAGTGATATGGGTCTGTAAGAATCCAGATCCCTAGGATCCTTTTCCTGTTTAAATATGTATTTTTGCCTCTGTCATCGAAGGAGGCAAAGTATTATCCTCAAAACAAGAGCAAGGAGCAAGAACGTCAGCAAATTTTTTATATATCTCCAGCCCAGAGGCCTTATCGCCCGGCATTTCCTTAATTGCCGATCTCACCTCCTCAATACTCAGCGGAGCCTCCATTTCTCCGGCTTCAAGAGTGCATAGGGAGGGCATAGCTATCTTTGAAATACAGTATATTCTCCAATTTCTGGTTGATTTCATTTTAGTCTACAATTGGTGGAAATATTTCATGAATTCCTGCCCTATCTGTGCGGTTGTATGTACTAGATTTCCATCTTCCCTTTTAATACTATTTATGATATTAGAGGGGGTTTCTGCCTGGGCTAAATATGCTAAGTATCTACCAGGTTTATCTGAGTGTTGATAATGATTACGCGCACGGTGTGTCATTGAATTCACATTTTCCTCCCTCTGGGCTGCGATCCATTCCTGCCTGTAGGGGTCACTCCCGCTGGTTATATATTTTATTTCCAGGGCAACACTTTTACTTTCCAACTCTTGTCTTTTGTTCCTGCTCTCCTTTTTAATCTCTCCAATTCACTTTTTCAGGGTGCCCCTAATAAATGCTCTAAAGGTATCCCATACTATGGCAGATGATGTGGACCCCCGATTTAGTTCCCAAAATTCCTAACCATGCCAGGGGAGGAACTCCTCCATCTACTTGTGGATCCAAAACATTATTGAAATCGCCCATACAAATTGTAGAAGCCTGTGGGGACATAGCTACAAATTCCGCCGCTTTTACAAGAATTTCAAAATTAAATGGAGGTGGAATATACATAAACAGCAACAACATCTGGACATTATTTATCATACAATTAAAAAAGATATAGCGCCCACCTGGATCTATCCTTACCTTATTACAAGTGAATGACACTGTTTTCCTAAACAGCACCGAATTACCTCGGGAGGAGGATGTGAAGGGAGCATGATAGATTTTTCCCACCCATGCTTTCTTTAGCGATAGTAGTTTCCCCCCGATCAGATGTGTTTCCACTAGACAAGCTATATCCACCTTGAATCTCCTGAGTTGATCCATCACAAGTGAGCGCTTAATTTTATCATTAATTCCCCAAATGTTCCATGTTAGTATTTTAACCATCTATTACAGGTATATATAGATTTTCCCGCATTGTTTCCTTCATGTTCCTCCACCTTCATGGCCATCTCACTACTCTGGCCTGGGGGTCGCCTCTACTATCTTCGACGCTGCTTAGCTTGGCAGCTAGATCAATGTTTTGACTTAAAACATAACACATCACATACCAATTAAACAACATACCCATACATCTACCCGCCCCCCACCCTGTATACCTCCCCGTTGTTGGCATACTTTAAACCCACCTCCCCCAAAAAGAGAGAAAGAGAAAGAAGGGGAAAAAAACAAGACACACACACACACACACAAAAAAAAAGAAAGCAGTTCACTTTCTACCCTATTCCATTGTGCGAAAAGTTTTCTAGGGAGCTATATAGAAAACCCTTAACCACCAATGTGTAGGGAGCTCCTCAGCAAGATTAGACATTTAATATTTGTTTCATAAAGCCTAGCTGGCTGCCAGCTGTTGGGCACCCAGAGCCCATTTGTCCAGCCACTTCGCAGCTTCCTCAGGCCTAGAAAAAAAATAGTTTCTCCGTTGGCATAACCCTGAGCTTGGCTGGAAAGACCATTGAGTATTTTAAGTCGCGTACTCAGTCTTTTTTTACTTAATTTTTTTTTGCTCTGTCCTTTTGGACCTCAGGGAACACTAAGACCTTGTTGCCATTATATTCCAACTGGCCCTTAATGCGGGTTAATCTAAGGATAGTGTCTCTGTCCTGGAAGTTTAGCACTTTCACAATTAAAGTACTAGGAGGGGAACCAGGAGGGAATGGTCTAGATGGGACCCGATGGGCCAGTTCCACCGCAAATTGGCTGGAAAAAGAGGTCTTCCCAAATGAGTCAGACATCCATTTTTCAATGAACTTTGCCGCCTCTGTGCCCTCTTTGTGTTCAGGCAGACCAACAAAACGTAGGTTATCTCTTCGTAGTCTACCTTCCTGTTCTCTGAGTCCCGGAGAACAGTGGGCGGGAGGAGGTGAGGCCGCATCCAGTAGCAGCGCACTGGGTGCGGCGTCGGCGGCAGGCGGGGTCCCGGGACTCAGAGAACAGCGGGCGTGAGGAGGCGAGGCTGCATCCAGTAGCAGTGCACTGGGTGCAGCGTCGGCGGCAGGCGGGGACCCGGGACTCACTGGACAGGCTCATATTTTTATTTGATTGATTTATGACACCATCAGCATTGTACAGTGTACAGGATCCTCGGGGGGGCGGGGCAGTGAATGGACACAAACTAGCGTCACTTGGAGAGAGCCAGGCTCAGACTCAGGCTCTCAGAGACGGGAGGAGGCGGGGCCCGGGACATTTTTATTTAATGTGGTGGAACTCATCTGGATGTGAGGTGGGGCAATTGACAGAACAGGCGGGGCTGCATTCATCAGGGAAGGCCAGGCAGGCACTGACACTGTGCACTGTGGCCTGAGAGTGGGAGGAGGCTATCTCCTCAGTGGAGTGGACTGGAGAGGTCAGGTGACACTGACAGACTGCTCTGACTGTCACTGTGTGTCTACGTGAAACGTGCGTGGTGACGTCATGACGTCACCGCGCACATTAGAAGCGCAACCTGTGCTGGGGCAGGACGGGAGGAAGCTGCCAAACACCCCATGACTGTCTGCAAAATCAGAGTGCAGTGTGCAGACGAACTACACTACCTAGGTCCAGTAAGTAAGCACTGCCTGTGCCAGGCTGCAGTGTGTGTGTGTTTTTGTTTTCCCTGTATCCAGTGTTATTAATTGTATTGCTAATCTTGTAATGGACTTTGGAAAAAAAAAAAAAAAACAACTTCAGTTTAAATTGTCTGCCATTTATTTAACGTCCTGTCTTTTTGTTGTAATCTCATCTCATTGGCTATGTGATGCTGACTTTCAGTGTACAGATGTAGCGCCGCTCATCCAGCGCCAGGGCCCGCCAGAACGCGGATGCTACATCTGACTGAGACGCGCGAGCATCCCAGTTTCCTGTCGGTGGGGGATGGGAACCCTACCCTGGGCAGGGTTAGGGGGGGAGCGAAGAAGTGGGGTAATGTGCCAGGGACTGGTGGTGAGGCTGCGGTGGGAGCTCCGTTGTAAGGGGAGGCATGCGCGTCTCGTGCGCGCATGCGTCCCCTTACGAAGTCTGGCGGGGGGCTGGCGTGTGGCGAATCCACCGCCAGCCCCTGCAATGATGGAGCCGGCTCCATCTGTATTCTGCATCATTCTCATCGGCTATGTGCTGCCCATTGTTGCGCTACAAGCACAAGATGAATAAAAAAGAAAGTATTTGTAGAGAAATACTCCAATTATATCACAATTACAACCAAAAGTAAAATCAGCAAAAAAATAACAAATACATAAAAATAATGGAGTAATCAAAAGCCCCATTAGTGCCTAATTTAAATCCACAAGTTGTTGATTGATCCATGTAGACGTACAGTGCCAAACATAATAAGAATAATAAGTGGAGATAGTGGAGAGTATAGTAAGATAAGACACGGATGGTGTAATGGTTAGCGTTACTGCCTCACAGCACTGAGGTCATGGATTCTATCCCCACCATGTGTTATATATATGGGGCAGCACGGACGGTGTAATGGTTAGCTTTACTGCCTCACAGCACTGAGGTCATCGGTTCTATCCCCACCATGTGTTATATATATGGGGCAGCACGGACGGTGTAATTGTTAGCTTTACTGCCTCACAGCACTGAGGTCATGGGTTCCATTCCCACCATGTGTTATATATACGGGGCAGTACGGACGGTGTAATGGTTAGCATTACTGCCTCACAGCACTGAGGTCATGGGTTCCATTCCCACCATGGCCCTAACTGTGCAGAGTTTGTATATTCTCCCCGTGTTTGCGTGGGTTTACTCCGGGTGCTCCTGTTTCCTCCCACAATCAGAAATATACTGCTAGGTTATTTGGCTTCCTACAACATTAACCCTAGAATGTCTGTGTGCGTGTACATGTGGTAGGGAATATAGATTGTAAGCTCCACTGGGGCAGAGACTGATGTGAATCTTTAAATATTCTCTGTAAGCGCTGCGGAATATGTGTGCGCTATATAAGAAACTGTTAATAAATAATAATAAAGTGTACTTGTACAGTATATTCTTCTTAAATATAGGTCAGATGGAATATTATTTGAGAAAACACACACATGACCCATCCATAGTATATGATGACCAAGGGGCGGATTAGTCCGTGCAGCACGTCCCTGCAGTGGGGCTGGCAGTCAGCGCAGGTCCCTTCAGCAGATGGGAAGTCAGCGCCTCTGTGCCGGGGTCCCTTCAGCGGATTGGAACTAGTAGAGGTATTGGCTACTAGTTCCCATCCGCTGCCGGGACCCGGCCGCAGACTTCCCATCCGTGGCAGGGACCCTGGCTGCAGTGACTGCCTGCACTGCTGGACCCCACACGAGCATGGGGCGACGGAGCCCCACACTGGCAGTGCCCCTGTCGCCCCATGCTTAATCCACCTGTGGTGTGACCCATGATCAATAGTAAATCTATGTGATCGTTTTCTTCAGTTACAGGGGATCTGGGACATTGAGAGTCTCTCCAGGGGTTCTTGCATGTAAAAATATTTAGTTGACTCATGGTCCCCTACAAAGCATCAGGCTTTTTCTCAGTGTCAAGATGGACTGTGGCACTTTAAATGGGAGAGTCAAGGAAGCCCTGCAGCATCTAAATATACTAAGTGGTGAATCCGATTCCCAGACATTGGGGGGACAGCTGAGAAAAAAAAATCTGCTGGGAATGGGCTTCAATGGCTGTTGTGGGAAGCCCGGTCCCAGCAGTCCTTTGCGGAGGTGCGCGGGTGAACTGGTGACGTCACCACACACCCGCGCACCAAAAGGAGTCGGTGGAGGTGGGCACTCTGCGGGCAGTCGGCGGCCATAGCGAGTGAAGCAAAAACCAAAGGCCCAAAGCACTGTCCACAAATAGGGCCACTGGACCGTGTCAAAAGCTTTTGTCGCGCCACTGCCTTTCTCCATAGGCATCTGAAGATGGCTCTGTAGTTTACGTAGGTTCAAGCACGTGGACTTCCCTGGCATAAACCCCCGTCTGCTCCGGGTGTAGAATTTTTAATATGTTTTTTAAACCTAGCTGCCAGAATTTTATCCAATATCTTGGCTTACACTGATAAAAGTGATATGGGTCTGTTAGAATCCAGATCCCTAGGATCCTTTTCCTGTTTAAATATGTATTTTTGCCTCTGTCATCGAAGGAGGCAAAGTATTATCCTCAAAACAAGAGCAAGGAGCAAGAACGTCAGCAAATTTTTTATATATCTCCAGCCCAGAGGCCTTATCGCCCGGCATTTCCTTAATTGCCGATCTCACCTCCTCAATACTCAGCGGAGCCTCCATTTCTCCGGCTTCAAGAGTGCATAGGGAGGGCATAGCTATCTTTGAAATACAGTATATTCTCCAATTTCTGGTTGATTTCATTTTAGTCTACAATTGGTGGAAATATTTCATGAATTCCTGCCCTATCTGTGCAGTTGTATCTACTAGATTTCCATCTTCCCTTTTAATACTATTTATGATATTAGAGGGGGTTTCTGCCTGGGCTAAATATGCTAAGTATCTACCAGGTTTATCTGAGTGTTGATAATGATTACGCGCACGGTGTGTCATTGAATTCACATTTTCCTCCCTCTGGGCTGCGATCCAACCCTGCCTGTAGGGGTCACTCCCGCTGGTTATATATTTTATTTCCAGGGCAACACTTTTACTTTCCAACTCTTGTCTTTTGTTCCTGCTCTCCTTTTTAATCTCTCCAATTCACTTTTTCAGGGTGCCCCTAATAAATGCTCTAAAGGTATCCCATACTATGGCAGATGATGTGGACCCCCGATTTAGTTCCCAAAATTCCTAACCATGCCAGGGGAGGAACTCCTCCATCTACTTGTGGATCCAAAACATTATTGAAATCGCCCATACAAATTGTAGAAGCCTGTGGGGACATAGCTACAAATTCCGCCGCTTTTACAAGAATTTCAAAATTAAATGGAGGTGGAATATACATAAACAGCAACAACATCTGGACATTATTTATCATACAATTAAAAAAGATATAGCGCCCACCTGGATCTATCCTTACCTTATTACAAGTGAATGACACTGTTTTCCTAAACAGCACCGAATTACCTCGGGAGGAGGATGTGAAGGGAGCATGATAGATTTTTCCCACCCATGCTTTCTTTAGCGATAGTAGTTTCCCCCCGATCAGATGTGTTTCCACTAGACAAGCTATATCCACCTTGAATCTCCTGAGTTGATCCATCACAAGTGAGCGCTTAATTTTATCATTAATTCCCCAAATGTTCCATGTTAGTATTTTAACCATCTATTACAGGTATATATAGATTTTCCCGCATTGTTTCCTTCATGTTCCTCCACCTTCATGGCCATCTCACTACTCTGGCCTGGGGGTCGCCTCTACTATCTTCGACGCTGCTTAGCTTGGCAGCTAGATCAATGTTTTGACTTAAAACATAACACATCACATACCAATTAAACAACATACCCATACATCTACCCGCCCCCCACCCTGTATACCTCCCCCTTGTTGGCATACTTTAAACCCACCTCCCCCAAAAAGAGAGAAAGAGAAAGAAGGGGAAAAAAACAAGACACACACACACACACAAAAAAAGAAAGCAGTTCACTTTCTACCCTATTCCATTGTGCGAAAAGTTTTCTAGGGAGCTATATAGAAAACCCTTAACCACCAATGTGTAGGGAGCTCCTCAGCAAGATTAGACATTTAATATTTGTTTCATAAAGCCTAGCTGGCTGCCAGCTGTTGGGCACCCAGAGCCCATTTGTCCAGCCACTTCGCAGCTTCCTCAGGCCTAGAAAAAAAAATAGTTTCTCCGTTGGCAATAACCCTGAGCTTGGCTGGAAAGACCATTGAGTATTTTAAGTCGCGTACTCAGTCTTTTTTTACTTAATTTTTTTTTGCTCTGTCCTTTTGGACCTCGGGGAACACTAAGACCTTGTTGCCATTATATTCCAACTGGCCCTTAATGTGGGTTAATCTAAGGATAGTGTCTCTGTCCTGGAAGTTTAGCACTTTCACAATTAAAGTACGAGGAGGGGAACCAGGAGGGAATGGTCTAGATGGGACCCGATGGGCCAGTTCCACTGCAAATTGGCTGGAAAAAGAGGTCTTCCCAAATGAGTCAGACATCCATTTTTCAATGAACTTTGCCGCCTCTGTGCCCTCTTTGTGTTCAGGCAGACCAACAAAACGTAGGTTATCTCTTCGTAGTCTACCTTCCTGTTCTCTGAGTCCTGGAGAACAGCGGGCGGGAGGAGGTGAGGCCGCATCCAGTAGCAGCGCACTGGGTGCGGCGTCAGCGGCAGGCGGGGTCCCGGGACTCAGAGAACAGCGGGCGTGAGGAGGCGAGGCTGCATCCAGTAGCAGTGCACTGGGTGCAGCGTCGGCGGCAGGCGGGGACCAGGGACTCACTGGACAGGCTCATATTTTTATTTGATTGATTTATGACACCATCAGCATTGTACAGTGTACAGGATCCTCGGGGGGGCGGGGCAGTGAATGGACACACACTAGCGTCACTTGGAGAGAGCCAGGCTCAGGCTCAGGCTCTCAGAGACGGGAGGAGGCGGGGCCCGGGACATTTTTATTTTATAATGTGGTGGAACTCATCTGGATGTGAGGTGGGGCAATTGACAGAACAGGCGGGGCTGCATTCATCAGGGAAGGCCAGGCAGGCACTGACACTGTGCACTGTGGCCTGAGAGTGGGAGGAGGCTATTTCCTCAGTGGAGTGGACTGGAGAGGTCAGGTGACACTGACAGACTGCTCTGATTGTCACTGTGTGTCTACGTGAAACGTGCGTGGTGACGTCATGACGTCACCGCGCACATTAGAAGCGCAACCTGTGCTGGGGCAGGACGGGAGGAAGCTGCCAAACACCCCATGACTGTCTGCAAAATCAGAGTGCAGTGTGCAGACGAACTACACTACCTAGGTCCAGTAAGTAAGCACTGCCTGTGCCAGGCTGCAGTGTGTGTGTGTTTTTGTTTTCCCTGTATCCATTGATAATAATTGTATTGCTAATCTTGTAATGGACTTTGGGAAAAAAAAAAAAAAAACAACTTCAGTTTAAATTGTCTGCCATTTATTTAACGTCCTGTCTTTTTGTTGTAATCTCATCTCATTGGCTATGTGATGCTGACTTTCAGTGTACAGATGTAGCGCCGCTCATCCAGCGCCAGGGCCCGCCAGAACGCGGATGCTACATCTGACTGAGACGCGCGAGCATCCCAGTTTCCTGTCGGTGGGGGATGGGAACCCTACCCTGGGCAGGGTTAGGGGGGGAGCGAGGAAGTGGGGTAATGTGCCAGGGACTGGTGGTGAGGCTGCGGTGGGAGCTCCGTTGTAAGGGGAGGCATGCGCGTCTCGTGCGCGCATGCGTCCCCTTACGAAGTCTGGCGGGGGGCTGGCGTGTGGCGAATCCACCGCCAGCCCCTGCAATGATGGAGCCGGCTCCATCTGTATGCTGCATCATTCTCATCGGCTATGTGCTGCCCATTGTTGCGCTACAAGCACAAGATGAATAAAAAAGAAAGTATTTGTAGAGAAATACTCCAATTATATCACAATTACAACCAAAAGTAAAATCAGCAAAAAAATAACAAATACATAAAAATAATGGAGTAATCAAAAGCCCCATTAGTGCCTAATTTAAATCCACAAGTTGTTGATTGATCCATGTAGACGTACAGTGCCAAACATAATAAGAATAATAAGTGGAGATAGTGGAGAGTATAGTAAGATAAGACACGGATGGTGTAATGGTTAGCGTTACTGCCTCACAGCACTGAGGTCATGGATTCTATCCCCACCATGTGTTATATATATGGGGCAGCACGGACGGTGTAATGGTTAGCTTTACTGCCTCACAGCACTGAGGTCATCGGTTCTATCCCCACCATGTGTTATATATATGGGGCAGCACGGACGGTGTAATTGTTAGCTTTACTGCCTCACAGCACTGAGGTCATGGGTTCCATTCCCACCATGTGTTATATATACGGGGCAGTACGGACGGTGTAATGGTTAGCATTACTGCCTCACAGCACTGAGGTCATGGGTTCCATTCCCACCATGGCCCTAACTGTGCAGAGTTTGTATATTCTCCCCGTGTTTGCGTGGGTTTACTCCGGGTGCTCCTGTTTCCTCCCACAATCAGAAATATACTGCTAGGTTATTTGGCTTCCTACAACATTAACCCTAGAATGTCTGTGTGCGTGTACATGTGGTAGGGAATATAGATTGTAAGCTCCACTGGGGCAGAGACTGATGTGAATCTTTAAATATTCTCTGTAAGCGCTGCGGAATATGTGTGCGCTATATAAGAAACTGTTAATAAATAATAATAAAGTGTACTTGTACAGTATATTCTTCTTAAATATAGGTCAGATGGAATATTATTTGAGAAAACACACACATGACCCATCCATAGTATATGATGACCAAGGGGCGGATTAGTCCGTGCAGCACGTCCCTGCAGTGGGGCTGGCAGTCAGCGCAGGTCCCTTCAGCAGATGGGAAGTCAGCGCCTCTGTGCCGGGGTCCCTTCAGCGGATTGGAACTAGTAGAGGTATTGGCTACTAGTTCCCATCCGCTGCCGGGACCCGGCCGCAGACTTCCCATCCGTGGCAGGGACCCTGGCTGCAGTGACTGCCTGCACTGCTGGACCCCACACGAGCATGGGGCGACGGAGCCCCACACTGGCAGTGCCCCTGTCGCCCCATGCTTAATCCACCTGTGGTGTGACCCATGATCAATAGTAAATCTATGTGATCGTTTTCTTCAGTTACAGGGGATCTGGGACATTGAGAGTCTCTCCAGGGGTTCTTGCATGTAAAAATATTTAGTTGACTCATGGTCCCCTACAAAGCATCAGGCTTTTTCTCAGTGTCAAGATGGACTGTGGCACTTTAAATGGGAGAGTCAAGGAAGCCCTGCAGCATCTAAATATACTAAGTGGTGAATCCGATTCCCAGACATTGGGGGGACAGCTGAGAAAAAAAAATCTGCTGGGAATGGGCTTCAATGGCTGTTGTGGGAAGCCCGGTCCCAGCAGTCCTTTGCGGAGGTGCGCGGGTGAACTGGTGACGTCACCACACACCCGCGCACCAAAAGGAGTCGGTGGAGGTGGGCACTCTGCGGGCAGTCGGCGGCCATAGCGAGTGAAGCAAAAACCAAAGGCCCAAAGCACTGTCCACAAATAGGGCCACTGGACCGTGTCAAAAGCTTTTGTCGCGCCACTGCCTTTCTCCATAGGCATCTGAAGATGGCTCTGTAGTTTACGTAGGTTCAAGCACGTGGACTTCCCTGGCATAAACCCCCGTCTGCTCCGGGTGTAGAATTTTTAATATGTTTTTTAAACCTAGCTGCCAGAATTTTATCCAATATCTTGGCTTACACTGATAAAAGTGATATGGGTCTGTTAGAATCCAGATCCCTAGGATCCTTTTCCTGTTTAAATATGTATTTTTGCCTCTGTCATCGAAGGAGGCAAAGTATTATCCTCAAAACAAGAGCAAGGAGCAAGAACGTCAGCAAATTTTTTATATATCTCCAGCCCAGAGGCCTTATCGCCCGGCATTTCCTTAATTGCCGATCTCACCTCCTCAATACTCAGCGGAGCCTCCATTTCTCCGGCTTCAAGAGTGCATAGGGAGGGCATAGCTATCTTTGAAATACAGTATATTCTCCAATTTCTGGTTGATTTCATTTTAGTCTACAATTGGTGGAAATATTTCATGAATTCCTGCCCTATCTGTGCAGTTGTATCTTCTAGATTTCCATCTTCCCTTTTAATACTATTTATGATATTAGAGGGGGTTTCTGCCTGGGCTAAATATGCTAAGTATCTACCAGGTTTATCTGAGTGTTGATAATGATTACGCGCACGGTGTGTCATTGAATTCACATTTTCCTCCCTCTGGGCTGCGATCCAACCCTGCCTGTAGGGGTCACTCCCGCTGGTTATATATTTTATTTCCAGGGCAACACTTTTACTTTCCAACTCTTGTCTTTTGTTCCTGCTCTCCTTTTTAATCTCTCCAATTCACTTTTTCAGGGTGCCCCTAATAAATGCTCTAAAGGTATCCCATACTATGGCAGATGATGTGGACCCCCGATTTAGTTCCCAAAATTCCTAACCATGCCAGGGGAGGAACTCCTCCATCTACTTGTGGATCCAAAACATTATTGAAATCGCCCATACAAATTGTAGAAGCCTGTGGGGACATAGCTACAAATTCCGCCGCTTTTACAAGAATTTCAAAATTAAATGGAGGTGGAATATACATAAACAGCAACAACATCTGGACATTATTTATCATACAATTAAAAAAGATATAGCGCCCACCTGGATCTATCCTTACCTTATTACAAGTGAATGACACTGTTTTCCTAAACAGCACCGAATTACCTCGGGAGGAGGATGTGAAGGGAGCATGATAGATTTTTCCCACCCATGCTTTCTTTAGCGATAGTAGTTTCCCCCCGATCAGATGTGTTTCCACTAGACAAGCTATATCCACCTTGAATCTCCTGAGTTGATCCATCACAAGTGAGCGCTTAATTTTATCATTAATTCCCCAAATGTTCCATGTTAGTATTTTAACCATCTATTACAGGTATATATAGATTTTCCCGCATTGTTTCCTTCATGTTCCTCCACCTTCATGGCCATCTCACTACTCTGGCCTGGGGGTCGCCTCTACTATCTTCGACGCTGCTTAGCTTGGCAGCTAGATCAATGTTTTGACTTAAAACATAACACATCACATACCAATTAAACAACATACCCATACATCTACCCGCCCCCCACCCTGTATACCTCCCCCTTGTTGGCATACTTTAAACCCACCTCCCCCAAAAAGAGAGAAAGAGAAAGAAGGGGAAAAAAACAAGACACACACACACACACAAAAAAAGAAAGCAGTTCACTTTCTACCCTATTCCATTGTGCGAAAAGTTTTCTAGGGAGCTATATAGAAAACCCTTAACCACCAATGTGTAGGGAGCTCCTCAGCAAGATTAGACATTTAATATTTGTTTCATAAAGCCTAGCTGGCTGCCAGCTGTTGGGCACCCAGAGCCCATTTGTCCAGCCACTTCGCAGCTTCCTCAGGCCTAGAAAAAAAAATAGTTTCTCCGTTGGCAATAACCCTGAGCTTGGCTGGAAAGACCATTGAGTATTTTAAGTCGCGTACTCAGTCTTTTTTTACTTAATTTTTTTTTGCTCTGTCCTTTTGGACCTCGGGGAACACTAAGACCTTGTTGCCATTATATTCCAACTGGCCCTTAATGTGGGTTAATCTAAGGATAGTGTCTCTGTCCTGGAAGTTTAGCACTTTCACAATTAAAGTACGAGGAGGGGAACCAGGAGGGAATGGTCTAGATGGGACCCGATGGGCCAGTTCCACTGCAAATTGGCTGGAAAAAGAGGTCTTCCCAAATGAGTCAGACATCCATTTTTCAATGAACTTTGCCGCCTCTGTGCCCTCTTTGTGTTCAGGCAGACCAACAAAACGTAGGTTATCTCTTCGTAGTCTACCTTCCTGTTCTCTGAGTCCTGGAGAACAGCGGGCGGGAGGAGGTGAGGCCGCATCCAGTAGCAGCGCACTGGGTGCGGCGTCAGCGGCAGGCGGGGTCCCGGGACTCAGAGAACAGCGGGCGTGAGGAGGCGAGGCTGCATCCAGTAGCAGTGCACTGGGTGCAGCGTCGGCGGCAGGCGGGGACCAGGGACTCACTGGACAGGCTCATATTTTTATTTGATTGATTTATGACACCATCAGCATTGTACAGTGTACAGGATCCTCGGGGGGGCGGGGCAGTGAATGGACACACACTAGCGTCACTTGGAGAGAGCCAGGCTCAGGCTCAGGCTCTCAGAGACGGGAGGAGGCGGGGCCCGGGACATTTTTATTTTATAATGTGGTGGAACTCATCTGGATGTGAGGTGGGGCAATTGACAGAACAGGCGGGGCTGCATTCATCAGGGAAGGCCAGGCAGGCACTGACACTGTGCACTGTGGCCTGAGAGTGGGAGGAGGCTATTTCCTCAGTGGAGTGGACTGGAGAGGTCAGGTGACACTGACAGACTGCTCTGACTGTCACTGTGTGTCTACGTGAAACGTGCGTGGTGACGTCATGACGTCACCGCGCACATTAGAAGCGCAACCTGTGCTGGGGCAGGACGGGAGGAAGCTGCCAAACACCCCATGACTGTCTGCAAAATCAGAGTGCAGTGTGCAGACGAACTACACTACCTAGGTCCAGTAAGTAAGCACTGCCTGTGCCAGGCTGCAGTGTGTGTGTGTTTTTGTTTTCCCTGTATCCATTGATAATAATTGTATTGCTAATCTTGTAATGGACTTTGGAAAAAAAAAAAAAAAAACAACTTCAGTTTAAATTGTCTGCCATTTATTTAACGTCCTGTCTTTTTGTTGTAATCTCATCTCATTGGCTATGTGATGCTGACTTTCAGTGTACAGATGTAGCGCCGCTCATCCAGCGCCAGGGCCCGCCAGAACGCGGATGCTACATCTGACTGAGACGCGCGAGCATCCCAGTTTCCTGTCGGTGGGGGATGGGAACCCTACCCTGGGCAGGGTTAGGGGGGGAGCGAGGAAGTGGGGTAATGTGCCAGGGACTGGTGGTGAGGCTGCGGTGGGAGCTCCGTTGTAAGGGGAGGCATGCGCGTCTCGTGCGCGCATGCGTCCCCTTACGAAGTCTGGCGGGGGGCTGGCGTGTGGCGAATCCACCGCCAGCCCCTGCAATGATGGAGCCGGCTCCATCTGTATGCTGCATCATTCTCATCGGCTATGTGCTGCCCATTGTTGCGCTACAAGCACAAGATGAATAAAAAAGAAAGTATTTGTAGAGAAATACTCCAATTATATCACAATTACAACCAAAAGTAAAATCAGCAAAAAAATAACAAATACATAAAAATAATGGAGTAATCAAAAGCCCCATTAGTGCCTAATTTAAATCCACAAGTTGTTGATTGATCCATGTAGACGTACAGTGCCAAACATAATAAGAATAATAAGTGGAGATAGTGGAGAGTATAGTAAGATAAGACACGGATGGTGTAATGGTTAGCGTTACTGCCTCACAGCACTGAGGTCATGGATTCTATCCCCACCATGTGTTATATATATGGGGCAGCACGGACGGTGTAATGGTTAGCTTTACTGCCTCACAGCACTGAGGTCATCGGTTCTATCCCCACCATGTGTTATATATATGGGGCAGCACGGACGGTGTAATTGTTAGCTTTACTGCCTCACAGCACTGAGGTCATGGGTTCCATTCCCACCATGTGTTATATATACGGGGCAGTACGGACGGTGTAATGGTTAGCATTACTGCCTCACAGCACTGAGGTCATGGGTTCCATTCCCACCATGGCCCTAACTGTGCAGAGTTTGTATATTCTCCCCATGTTTGCGTGGGTTTACTCCGGGTGCTCCTGTTTTCTCCCACAATCAGAAATATACTGCTAGGTTATTTGGCTTCCTACAACATTAACCCTAGAATGTCTGTGTGCATGTACATGTGGTAGGGAATATAGATTGTAAGCTCCACTGGGGCAGAGACTGATGTGAATCTTTAAATATTCTCTGTAAGCGCTGCGGAATATGTGTGCGCTATATAAGAAACTGTTAATAAATAATAATAAAGTGTACTTGTACAGTATATTCTTCTTAAATATAGGTCAGATGGAATATTATTTGAGAAAACACACACATGACCCATCCATAGTATATGATGACCAAGGGGCGGATTAGTCCGTGCAGCACGTCCCTGCAGTGGGGCTGGCAGTCAGCGCAGGTCCCTTCAGCAGATGGGAAGTCAGCGCCTCTGTGCCGGGGTCCCTTCAGCGGATTGGAACTAGTAGAGGTATTGGCTACTAGTTCCCATCCGCTGCCGGAACCCGGTCGCAGACTTCCCATCCGTGGCAGGGACCCTGGCTGCAGTGACTGCCTGCACTGCTGGACCCCACATGAGCATGGGGTGACGGAGCCCCACACTGGCAGTGCCCCTGTCGCCCCATGCTTAATCCACCTGTGGTGTGACCCATGATCAATAGTAAATCTATGTGATCGTTTTCTTCAGTTACAGGGGATCTGGGACATTGAGAGTCTCTCCAGGGGTTCTTGCATGTAAAAATATTTAGTTGACTCATGGTCCCCTACAAAGCATCAGGCTTTTTCTCAGTGTCAAGATGGACTGTGGCACTTTAAATGGGAGAGTCAAGGAAGCCCTGCAGCATCTAAATATACTAAGTGGTGAATCCGATTCCCAGACATTGGGGGGACAGCTGAGAAAAAAAAATCTGCTGGGAATGGGCTTCAATGGCTGTTGTGGGAAGCCCGGTCCCAGCAGTCCTTTGCGGAGGTGCGCGGAGGTGAACTGGTGACGTCACCACACACCCGCGCACCAATAGGAGTCGGTGGAGGTGGGCACTCTGCGGGCAGTCGGCGGCCATAGCGAGTGAAGCATATCTGCTATCTAAGGGCGGACATCGCTGTGTGTTGCTGGTGTCTTTAGCGGACGGCGCTGGTTTTCTGCTGCAGTGCTGAAGGTGGAGGGGCGGACGGCGCAGCAAAAATAGTAAGACTTAATACAGGTGGGGTGGGGTGGCGTGTTTGGGGCGGTGAAGAAGAGGAACTGTGGGGGCATATGTGTTTTCTGGCACTTTGGGGGCATATGTGTTTTCTGGCACTGTGGGGGCATATGTGTTTTCTGGCACTGTGGGGGCATATGTGTTATCTGGCACTGTGGGGGCATATGTGTTATCTGGCACCCTGGGTGAGATTTAATAGGATGAGATATATAGAAAGTGAGAGATTTGGGAAGAAATCTCCAGTTTTTTTAAAGTGGCAATCATTTACACTGCAAAACCAGTTTGATTTTGAAGTGTAGATGATTGCCGCTTTAAAAAAAACTGGAGATTTCTTCCAAAATCTCTCACTTTCTGAATATATCATCCTATTAAATCTCACCCCCTGTGTCAGAATGTGAATTTTTACTCATTCCCTGTGCCAGAATGTGAATTTTTAACTCATTACCTGTGTCAGAATGTGGATTTCAGCATATTTTCTGTGTCACAATGTGAATTTTGGCTTATTCTCTGTGTCAGAATGGGAATTACGGCTTATTCTCTGTGTCAAAATGTGAATTTTTACTCATTCCCTGTGTCACAATATGACTTTTGGCTTATTCTCTGTGTCAGAATGCGAATTTCGGCTTATTCTCTGTCAGAATGTGAATTTCGGCTTATTCTCTGTGTCACATTGTGAATTTTGGCTTATTCTCTGTGTCAGAATGTGAATTTTGGCTTATTCTCTGTGTCAGAATGTGAATTTCGGCTTATTCTCTGTGTCAGAATGTGAATTTTAATGCTAAATAGACACTGATATATAATATAATATAGAGGAGGCAACTGTACAGTGCTAACAATGGGTATATAGGACAATTGTATATAGAACTCTTTTTTTTTTTTTCTTGCGACCCACACAAGACTTAGACCTCGGTTATTCAGGCCAGTTGGTATTTTGAGTTTGACATGCCTGCTCTAGTGTATATGTGTACTATACTGCATGAAGGTATAATGGGCAATTGGATTGAGTTAATTATCATAATTCTTGGTTTGTTTGACTAGGCACATACATTGCCCAATCAGAGTTATTTGACTTGTATTTAAATCATGTGTGTATTCCTTGCAGGCCAGATTGTTTGCTCCTTGTGTGATTCACAACAGTGTGGGTGGAGGTGTAGATGGCTTGCACTGTTCATATACATACTTGTAAAGCCTTTACTAGTGATGTAAGCTCCTGTTTTTGCTTTCTTTATTGAAACTTTATTGAGCTAGAAATACTAAATAGCTTTAGTTTTGCCTGTCAAAGTATAGTGATGTGGTAATCCCGCCTACTTTTATGTTGGCTCCGCCCATTATTGATTTGTTGCCGCCCACATGAGGCCACTTCCAGAAATATTCCAGGGCCACTTTTAGTCCCCAATCCGCCCCTGGCAACAGGCACTAGTACTAGATCATATACAGGGTCCTACTAGTGTGGTGTATAATGTGTATAAGGGGTATGTGATGTGGTTCACTACACTACACTTAATGGCCACACCCCTTTTTTTGAAGTGCACGCATAACTACATCCTTTATTTTTACATACCCCCACTTAAAAAATTTCTACTTCGAGCACTGATTTAGATTGAAAATTAACTCGTCCAAAACATAGAAAGCATAATGTCAAAACAATTATGATGCACACAGTCAAAACATCAACAGGTACATCATTTAGAAATGAACATCATTTAGACATTTAATATATAGACAGTGTACATTTTAACAGTTGACATTTTCACCTTATTTAGATTTCAGACACAAACGGTTGATCTCTAATATATATAAGGAAAATATAAGGTTGACACCAATATGTTGACAGGATCACAATGTCAACAATTAAACTAAAATAATATAGATGCAGCTGCTAAAAGCTGGTGGCTACTAAAAGCTGATCTATGGCTTAAACATTGTTAATTGCTAGTGGCTCAGATGACTGCTAAAGACACTAAGGGCCTTATTCTAGTTCACTCTTTCTGAGAAAATCCTTCTTAGATGGACAAAACCATGTGCACTGCCAGGGGGCAGATGTAAAATGTGCAGAGAGAAATAGCATTGGGTGAGTTATTTTGTTTCTGTGCAGGGTAAATACTGGCTGCTTTATTTTTACACTGCAATATAGATCTCACTTTGAAGTAAAACCCCACCCAAATTTAATTCTCTCTGCACATTTTACATCTGCCCCCCTGCAGTGCACATGGTTTTGTCCATCTAAGAAGGATTTTGTCAGAAAGAGTGAACTAGAATAAGGCCCTAAGCTAGGAGCAGCTGTACATTTTTTGACTTTTGACATCTATTTATTCATTGTGAACATTTTGACTTTTTGTGCATTTTAGCTGTTGACCATTTGACCCAGACAACCTTTTGGTTGTTGACATTTTGGTACAATTGTCTAAGGTTTGACTCTCTAAATTTCTTCATCCAGTGATACAAACAGTCATTTAAATCAATAATAATGTGTTCTTTTAGGTGGATTACAAATAATTTAATGTGGAATGTGGATTTAAAAGTATTGGATCAGTATTGAAATAAACACACACTGAAAAATATATTATATATTTAATATATTGCTTTTAATTGCAAATTATATTTCCATTTAGTGAAGTGTCTAAATAATATAATTGGACTGTGCAGTTAGTTATACATAGTTATTTCTATTAAATTGAAAGTGTCCTTTAGAGTACAGTATAGATTATATTACTCTCTGTGACAGTGTTATTTTTCCATGCTTCTCAATGGGTGACATTTAAAAAGTTTTTTCAAGAGCGTTGAGTCCAATGGGAAAAAGAGCGGTATTTAAATAAAAATATTATTATTATACAGTAAGTCATCTTTTTGTTTGCATCTTCTCATTAAATGAACATCTTCACTTCAGTACCAACAGGTTGCATTTCATACCCTACCATCTACTAGGGCATTGAGGGACAATAGTATAGTGTGCCAAGCATAGTGAGGTACTGTGCCCGAATCATGGTGAGCTCGCAAGCCATGTGAGAGGACACGCTGCACCTATAAGGTGTCCAGGTTGACTATGTCGACATTCGGGACCAAACAAATGTAAAAAACCCATTATAACCTCTTGACTTTCGTTATAGATACTGTTGACCTAATGCTTGTTTCAAACCAATACATGTCGATCTTTTGCAGGTTGACCCAATGAGCCATACCTCTACTTACAGATGGAGCAGGGCTCATTCAGGCAGGGGCTGGCAAAATTATTGCTAGCCCCTGCCAGCTGCCATCTCCCACCAGGGGGCGCATTTGCACGAGACGCTCGCACGCCCCGTGGCGACGATCTCCCCCTGGATCCCTGCCACCTCGCCACCCCATTCTGAGGCTTCCCCATACTTCCCTCTAACCCTGCCTTTCTCCCTGAAGCAGAGACAGGCAGGGTCCCGCCACGAAGCCGCAGAGAGACTGGGATGCACGCACGTCACAGTTTAATGGCGTCCCTGTCCGCCGGTGCTCCCCAGAGGAGGCATTCTGGCGGACGCTGAGCAAGTGGATAAGAGGGGATGGGGGGAGAGGGGTTGAGGGTCCGCACAAACTTTTTGGAGTATATCCCTTGTATAGTAATGGGAATTAGTCTTCAATCACCTTTATTAGATATAGTTTGGTGAAGGGTGCTATCCGGGCAATAAGGTTAGAAAGAGAAAGAATTGTGCGGTGGATGCACAACAAAAGGAGAAGATATTTTAAATAAAGGAAATATTCAGGGCGGGATGTTGTAACATCCGCGGCCCCCTTCGCCGGCTACCGCATTATTAATAACGGCATATGCTATAACATATGCCGTTATTCATGCAAGGGACAGCTCTTGCGGTAAGCGCTGTCCCTTGCGATGCGGTGCCAGCGCTGGACTTCCGGGTCTGTGACCCGGGAGTCCATCTGCGCATGCGCAGACCCCGGCGCCGGCCGCAGGGCACGCTGGGAGGGATCCGTGACGGATCCCTCAAACAGCGCTGCGGTAAGAAGCCCATAGGCTTCTGCAGGGATTCGCCAGCTTTAGCTGGCGATTCCCTCCGCAGCGCTGACACTGCGGAGGGGGCATATAGCATATAGAAATGCGGTAAAAACCCCGAAAACGGGGTTTTTACCGCATTTCTGCTATATAGCATCCCGCCCTCAGAGAGAATATTCCTGGAATATTTAAAATTTAAACTTTTATTGGTATCTTAAACTAAAAAGAAGAGAGAAAACTGTCCTGTGCAGTTTTTTTAGCATACGGAATTCCACAGGGTGATCTCCTTCTATGGCTTCACGAAAAAAAGAAAATGCACTGGACGTTAGAGGAGGAGCGCGTGGCCACCCGGCACCTTCATAAATAAGGTATGTGCCGGGCGCCCACATTCAAATAACGTATAAACGTTATCCCTCCTCCACCATACCGCGGCACACTAATCACCCGTATCGCGGGTTTGATAGGTCAGGGGAAGCGCTATCCCCTGCTTTAGCGCACGGGGATAGCGCATATGCCCCGGTTCGGCACATCATAAATCTACCCCTCAGATACTTAGGGTAATTATGCCAGACAGTTATTTTTCACTGGTTTCCTGGCCTTCTTTTATCTGGTATGTTTGGGTGATTATTGCCATCTAGTGGGTGTTTTTAATAATGCATGTAAATGTACCTGTTTTTAGGCATATTGGAATGCTGCTTTTTTGTGTTATATAGAAGCGAAAGCTTACCTAAGCTTGAGAGGAGATAAGCACCCTGTTTTTGTATGAAGAAATAGTTAGCTTCTCTGTTATTGGTGTTTTAGACAAGGGTGTTCATTGGGTGTCAGTTAGGTCAGCTAGCCAGGGACAGCAGAGTAGGGGGAGGAGCTTATATATATATATATATATATATATAGTTTATATAAGCTTATATATATATAGTTTATATAAGCTCTGGCTGAGGTAAATTATTCCTCTTGCCATTTTTGGATTCCTCTGGATACTGTCACAAGGCTAAGTGTTATTCCAGATATTCTTTTACTTATACTTTAATTTCTTTATTATACTGTATCTCCTCTCTTCATAACCTTTATCATTCCTGTCAGCTTTACTTTACTCTCTTGCCATTTTAGGATTCTGTCACAATGCTAAGTGTTATTTTCAGAGATTCTACTTTAGCCAAACATTCCAACTTCTGTGTTGGGGAAACTTCTGTGTTGGGGCGCGAGCGTCCGAAAAGGGGGCGGGGTGTATGCAAATGAGGGCGTGACTTATGCTAATTAGCCGCAACCTCATTTTCATACGAGAATAGATTGGGGGGTCTCCCAACTGCCACCCCCTGCAGCGGGACAATGCCTGCCGCGGGTGGGACAGCGGGACAGGACCCGAAAATCTGGACTGTCCCGCTGTAATCGTGACAGTTGGGAGGTATGCTTTAGCTTTCACTTATACTTTCATTTCTTTATTATACTGTATCACCTCTCTGCATAACCTTTTTCATTCCTGTCAGCTTTTTATGTTCCCCCCTGTTTTCTTTACTCCAGTGGTTCCCAAACTTTTTTAAATCACGGCACCCTAGAGCGTCAAAAAAAATTTCCCGGCACCCCTAGGCCAAAAGTTTCTTATTCTGTAAATTGTTTTGTATGTCATACATAGGTTTATTTATGGGTGAGGGACAGGATTAGCTTCTGTTTGTCCACATATTTTATTATGGGCAGCCCATCAGCAATGCTTTTGCCTTTTAAATTGACCACAAATAATTTCAATTGGCACTGGACCACCAATCCAAGGCACCCCTGCAAGTGTCCTGAGGCACCCCAGGGAGCCACGGCACACAGTTTGGGAACCACTGCTTTACTCATGCCAGTTTAGGATTCCTCAGGATTCTGTCACAGGGCTAGGTGTTTTTCCAGAGATTTTACTTTAGCTTTCACTTCTACTTTCATTTCTTTATTATACTGTATCTGCTCTCTGCATAACCTTTTTTCATTCCTGTCAGCTTTTTCTGTTTCCCTCTGTTTTTCTTTACTGATAGTGCAGTGTGAGTCAGCTCATAATGCTTTTTGTCTGTGGGGAGGCCTGATGATGCAGGGGACATTCCCACAGCTTCAGGAGCTGGGAAAAGTCAGCAGCAGATTCAAATATTGAATCTGTCCCCTGTAAGCAGGCAGCCTGTTGTCAATATAGCACAGGGTTGCCTACTTTTGAAAAATGATTTCAGGGAGAAAATTAAAAGCCAAGGGGCGGGCCTAGAGTCACCAGGGGGCGGGCCTAGAGTCACCAGGGGGTGGGCTTAGAGTCACCAGGGACCCCTGCAGTACTTTATATTAATATGGTCCGCAACCAATCAGAAACATATCTCTGTGGATCACCTGCACTGTAGTCCTCAAAGTGTTAAATGGTTTTGCAATGTGCCCTATATGCATGAAGCTCAAAACATGTAACTTACTCTCCGGAGGAGGAGGAGGACAGACTCAAGGAGGGAGAGGATGATATTATTGCAGCAACTCTGCTGCTGCTTGGGCACTGTTTACTTTAAGGCAATTGATTAAGGGGATATCTGCTGGCAGGGAACTCACACAGAAGCCTAGAGTATCCAATTACCTCAGTGCTGCAGTCTCCGTGTGTGCTCTGTGTGACAGCACGTCTGAAAGCCGGAGCCGGCTGTCACTGTGCTGCTGCTGGAGAAGACTTCACTGACAGCGACTACTAGCTGTACACAGCCTGGAGGACGGAAGTGGAAGCCGCACCTGTTGCTGCTAGAGCCGGCTTCACTTCCACACTGTACTGTCACTGTGTGCCGTACGCGGAGACGGGGGAGGTCCCCTCTCCTCAGCCTGCAGGTACTATTATTGCCGCGGTGTGTATGGCGCGGCTTCATCGTGTGACGTCAGTGGCGTCATCGCGCATGCGCAGTATACAAATAGGGGACGCAAAGCAGCAGCTGCGGGAGAAAGGGGCCCTCTTCCGGGAGTCCGTGAGATGTCCCAGGATTTCGGGAGTCTCACGGAAATTCCGGGAGAGTCGGCAGCCCTGATATAGCATATATAGCTTTTTCAGCTTTTGTCCAGGTTAGGCCATCCCCTGGTCCAGTAATGGCACCAACCCCTTTTCCACCTGTGCTGTTACAAAGACAAGCGCAGGTGGTGCAGTCACCAGTGTTACCAAGTATAGGAGGCCACTTTAATACAGGTGCAGTGGGATCATCTGGCCAAGCTTTTGGCTGCTCGCCATATTTCAAGTTTATGGTCAGCATATCATGCCATTACAGTTTGCTGGCTGGCCGCAAATCGTTAACACCCAGCAACAGGCTTTTCAGGTATCAAGCTGGACTTGGCAGCAGGTGGGGTTAGGTAACTATGGGCAGCAAGGTTGGCCAGTTAATGCGGGGTATGGGCAAGCCCCCTTTAGCATGTCAGGGGCCCAAAATCAGGAGGCAGTTGCGCAGCAGGTGGGTCATCAGAATATCCCTCAGATGCTCCCACCCCCTCCCAGCATACCTCCTTTTGTGCAGGTAAGGGAGAGAAATGAGAATGCAGGTGAGGGTCAGGCCCAGGTGGCAGCAAGTGATGTGGGGGTGAATGTTTAAATCAGAGCACTGTCAGTATTCTGTTGCAGGATGTTCCAGCAGTGTTTCGGAGGTTTTAGTGTCATTGAGTCAAGTCGCAGTCAGGGCCGGTGCAAGGCATCTAGGTGCCCTAGGCAAACTTACAGGCTACCGCCCCCCCCCCCCCCCTCCAGGGTCTCACAATTGAAAAAAAAAATTCAGAACGCGCCCCGCAGATCCCGCGGCGCTTGCGCCTCCAAGCCACCGCGGGGTCTGCCGCATTGGAGTTACGCCACTGGCGTAGGGGGTAGCAGCGGGTGCACATAGAAATGTATGGACAGTCAGTGATTGGCTGAGAGCTCTCTCAGTCAGAGAGCTCTCAGCCAATCACTGACTGTCCATTCATTACTATGTGCAGGGGGCACACACAGCTAGTTCCCACCAGCAGCGCCTACAGTGACGATTTATTATAAATTGTGTACAGGCTTACTGTACAGGAGAGGCAGCACAGATTGCCGCTGAGTAGCTGGGCGGGGGGGGGGGGTTTCGAGCGGGCGGCAGCTCCGTGACCCGCTGGAGATCGATGTGTGATGTGCTGCTGCGGTGTGTGTCCTGTCCAGCGCACCAGGGGGTAGGCAGCGGATTGCGGCTGGCTGAGTGCTGACTAGCTGGCAGGGGCTGGGGCGGCCTCTGCCTGCCCGCCGTCGAAGACTGACGCTGGCCTGGCTGCTGATGACCAGGCCCAGCCAGCAAGTTAACACAGGTGACAGGTGGGCTCCGGCGGGGTGGAGGAGGGGGGGAAATCACTCACGTTACTCACCAAATAGCTGTGACTGAGTGCTTGCTTGGCAGTCAGATCGATGCTGCAGCTTCAGCTTCTCCTTCTTCCGGCTCTCCTCTGCTGTAGCTTTCCTTCTGCTGCTGGCCTGCAGCTCACTACCGCCCTCCAGTGGCCGGCGCCCTAGGCAAATGCCTAACCCTGCCTAGTGGTGGCGCCGGCCCTGGTCGCAGTGGGTGCACTGCGTGGCGAAGGACCTTCTAGTGGAGCAGAAGCAGGAGCAGTTCCATCAGCATCGGGAGCAGGTGAGAATACTTAATTGGCACAGCAAGTTTTTGGGGGGTCTCATTAAGAT
Organism: Crinia signifera; assembly: GCF_055691185.1. Lineage (NCBI taxonomy): Eukaryota > Metazoa > Chordata > Amphibia > Anura > Myobatrachidae > Crinia > Crinia signifera. The sequence goes on from NC_139217.1 coordinate 344,748,051, forward strand.
AGTTCATCCGATTCATCTAGCTCCAATGGTGAGCTGCTTAATCTTATTCGGTATTTTGCGCAGCAGATTAGAGGGAAAAAGAAGTGTGGAGAGGCATCCAGGAGTATAGCCAGCAGTATGGCTAGGGTAGGTCCTGATGCATCAGAGGATTCAGTGCACTGTTCAAATACCGCTATTTTAAAGGTGGTTAGGTCTAAAATTAGGGACAAAATTAGGAGGGGGCATTTTGTGGATTAAGCATGAAGCGAAGAAGGCGCTGGATTCGAAAAAATCAAAAGGCGGAGGAGGCTAGGAGGAGTTATTAAAATTGGCTTACGGGGGCGTACGTGTTTGCTGCCTGTTATACAGAGACTAGACCATCGGAGTCATTAAACATGTTTATGTTATGACCCCTGCAGTCAGCTCCAGCACTGAAGCAGGGGGTTCTCCGCGGTCTCTCCCGGCTGTGACTGTTATTACCCCTGCAGTCAGCTCCAGCGCTGTTGCAGGGGGGTCTCCGCGGTGTGTCCCGGCTGTGACGATGCAGCCTGGACATCGCCGCGTCAGGGGGCGTCGCCGCGTCAGGGGACGTGATCGCGTCAGCGACGCACACCCCCCATCTGACGTCACGAGCGGCCGGGAGGCTCACGCCCGACCACTCCCTCAGCGCCCGCCCCGGTTGCCTAGGCGACGGGGGACGCCAGGCGGCCGGGCGGAAGAGGAAGCGCTCAACGCAGCCTCATCCTCCCACGGAGGATGTACTATTTAAACCTTGATGCCGGGACACTCAGACGCCGGTTATAGTTCAGACCCTCCGTCCTGAGTGTTCCCGGTTCCTGGAGCCTTCTGTTGGTCATTGTGGGAATCCCTCTCCAGCGTGGTGCTTCCCTTCGGCTGGTCCCTTGCCTTGCCCTCAGCTGCTCAGCTCCAGCTAAGTTTATATCCCCATCTTTTTATCAACATTGCGTGGGTTATCTTTAGTATATCTTTACAGTCTTGTTTATTGAGTCATCTTGGTGTATTGTTACAGTCCTGCTTATTGAGTCATCTTTTGTGTATTGTTACATTCCAGCGTTTTGAGTCATCTTTCATGTATTGTTACATACTTGCTTAGTGAGTCATCTTATGTGTATTGTTACACCCGTGGTGTGGTCTCATCAGTACACTATTCCACACCAGGCCCTCCAGGGTCACAGTTCAGGAGCTCAGTTGGTACCCTCGCCAGTAGGTGTCAGTTAGAGGTTCCCCTTGTCCATCACTGGCCTTGGCGTGTGTGTTGTCCTTAACATAAGACCAGGTGGCATCGAGGTGGGAGCCTGACTAACGGGCTCCCACGAACGCGGCTATTATTGGTGAAGCCTAGCACCTTGCACACACACGTCAACTCCACCTGAGTACAACGGAGGTAGGGCAGGCGAGGTTACCCCACTCCTAACATTATAACCGGCCAATAACACCAGTACTCTGCCTCGGGTCATTGTCTGTCATGGATCCTTCCCAGCAGGCTACTGGACATGCTCTGGCAGGCCAGATTCACACCCTCACACAGGAACTCCAAAAGTTGTCCCTCCGGGTCAGTACACAGGAGGAACAGGTACAGGGAGTACTATCTGCTGCTAGACGCCCAGAACCCAAACTCAATCTCCCTGATCGTTTTTCTGGGGACCGTTCCCTTTTTTATAATTTCAGAGAATCCTGTAAATTATATTTCAAACTACGTCCCTTGTCTTCAGGCTCAGAGGTTCAGCGGGTAGGGATAATTATTTCTCTCCTACAGGGAGATCCCCAGACCTGGGCATTCGGACTCCCTTCAGGAGATGAGGCCCTCTCCTCTGTCAATTCTTTTTTTTTGGCCATGGGTTTGTTATACGACGATCCTGATAGGTCTGCCTCAGCAGAGGCCAATCTCCGAGCTCTTCATCAGGGGCAAGGGACTGCAGAGGGATATTGTACACAGTTTAGGAGGTGGGCCATCGATTCTGGGTGGAATGACCCAGCCCTACGTAGTCAATTTAGAATTGGCTTGTCCGACGGTCTCAAAGACGCCTTGGTACACTATCCGTCTCCTACATCCTTAGATGAGATTATGCAATTAGCCATCAAGGTAGATCGGCGGTTTCGGGAGCGTCAGAGAGAAAGAGTGTCTGGGGTCTTTCCCTCGTCCCCTCCGGGTGATTCTTCTGACCACTCAGGGGAGGAACCCATGCAGTTAGGGGCCACTCGTCTCTCCGCTTCCGAGAAGAGTCGGAGGAGACTTAAGGGGTTATGTCTTTATTGTGGTGGGCCTGGTCACCGCGCATTGGTCTGTCCGCTTAAGGCGGGAAAAGACAGGGCCTAGGTAACCTTGGGGGGGTTTACTTAGGCCTTACCTGTTTTTCCCCCAGTGAGTCCATCTTTATAAAGACCACCATCTCCTTTGGGGGGCAGTTCCTGGAGGTGTCTGCCTTTTTGGATTGTGGCGCAGCCGGCAACTTTATGGACGCCACATTGGTTGAATACTTAGGGTTCAAACCCATTCCCTTGAGGGGTCCCTGTCTGTCTGTGGTTTAGATGGCCTACCACTATCCAATGGCAGCATCTCCTTCCGCACTCCTTCCCTCAGGTTGTCTATAGGGGCCTTACATTCCGAGGAAATCTCTTTTTTAGTTTTTCATTGTCCGTTTGCACCTCTTGTCTTGGGCCTACCTTGGCTAAAGAAGCACAATCATAATGTCAATTGGGTTACGGGAGAGATCACCCGATGGGGATCAGCATGTTCTGACAGCTGTCTCTCCCTTCCTCTTCGGGCGGTGTCTCCTGTTTTGTCTTCTTTACCCTCACCGTATCACAGTTTTCTTGATGTTTTTTCTAAGAAAGAAGCAGAAACACTGCCTCCCCATCGGCCGTTTGATTGTACCATTGATCTCGTCCCCAATGCCAGATTACCCAAAGGGCGTTTGTATGCTCTCTCCGCTCCTGAGTCCCGCGCTATGGAAGATTATATTCAAGAAAGCCTCAAGAAGGGCTTCATCCGTCCGTCCAAATCCCCTGTGGGGGCAGGGTTCTTTTTTGTTGAAAAAAAAGATGGCTCCTTACGCCCCTGTATCGATTATCGTGCCTTGAATCAGATCACCATTAAGAATTCTTATCCTTTGCCCCTCATTTCTGTGTTGTTTGACCAGATTCGGGAAGCCGTTGTTTTTTCTAAGATCGATTTGAGAGGAGCATACAACCTCATAAGAATCAGGCAGGGGGACGAGTGGAAGACGGCTTTCAACACGCACACTGGCCACTACGAATATTTGGTGATGCCTTTCGGACTGGCCAACGCCCCTGCCGTCTTCCAAGATTTCATTAATGAGGTACTCCGGCCGTTTTTAGGAGTTTTTGCTGTGGTCTACTTGGACGATATCTTAATTTTTTCCAAAACTCTGACCGAACATAGGCAGCATGTCTGCATGGTCCTCCAAAAATTACGCGAAAACCAACTTTACGCCAAGTTAGAAAAATGTGAGTTTGAAGTTTCCCAGGTTTCCTTCCTGGGTTATGTCATTACTCCCAAAGGCTTTTCCATGGAGCCAAAAAAGGTTCAAGCCATCCTGTCATGGGCTCGCCCCACTAACCTCAAGGCTGTTCAGAGGTTCCTCGGTTTCTCTAATTACTATCGTAAATTTATTCGTTCATTTTCAGATATCGTGGCTCCTATTGTGGAACTCACTCGCAAAGGAGAAGATCCACAAGACTGGTCCCCACAGGCGGTCGAGTCCTTTGAACGGCTGAAGAAAGCTTTTTGTTCTGCCCCCATTCTTCACCATCCTGACCCCAGGAAGCCATTCTTAGTGGAAGTAGACGCCTCCGATGTCGGGGCAGGAGCCGTGCTTTCACAGACTCATAGTCTGGATAATAAACTGCATCCCTGTGCCTATTTTTCACGGAAATTTTCCTCCGCTGAAAAGAATTATGATGTAGGTAATAGAGAGCTTCTTGCCATAAAATGGGCCTTTGAGGAATGGTGCCAATGGCTTGAAGGAGCTGAGCACATGATCACCGTTATTACAGATCACAAAAATCTGGCATATATCCAGTCGGCCAAACGACTCAACCCACGTCAAGCAAGATGGGCTCTTTTCTTTACCCGATTTCGATTTAATATCACCTTTAGACCCGGTCCTAAGAACACCAAGGCCGATGCGCTTTCCCGGAGTTTTCAGTCTTCTCAGGACCCGGAATTGGGGGATGAAACCATTGTTCCGTCAGCGATTATCTTGGCGGGGTTAACCCAAGATTTGGCTACCCGTGTTCTTGCTTCCCAGTCTTCTGCACCTCGGTTGACTCCTCAGAATCGACTCTTTGTCCCCAAAGCTCTGCGAGATTTAGTCCTCAAGGATTTTCATTCCACTAAGTTGGCTGGGCATCCTGGCGTCACCAAGACCTTTGAAAGTCTGTCCACAGTCGTCTGGTGGCCCACCATGAAACAGGACATTGCCCGTTTTGTCTCTGTCTGTCCGATATGTGCTCGACAGAAATCTCCCAGAGTAGCACCCATGGGCCAACTTCTACCTTTATCCATTCCTGAAAGACCCTGGTCCCACATTTCTATGGATTTTATCGTCGACCTTCCCTTGTCTTCCCACTGTTCCACCATTTGGGTTACGGTCGATCGTTTTAGTAAAATGGCTCATTTTATACCTTTGCGCAAACTTCCCTCGGCCCGGGAATTAGCTCAACTTTTCATTACTCACATTTTCAGGCTTCATGGTCTTCCCAGAGATATTGTCTCGGACAGGGGACCCCAGTTTGTCGCCAGCTTTTGGAGAGCATTTTGCTCCAACTTGGGTATTCAGCTCAGCTTGTCCTCCGGGTACCACCCTCAGTCGAATGGACAAACCGAGAGGGTTAATCAGGCCTTGGAACAATATTTACGCTGCTTTGTTGCCAAATGTCAGACCGATTGGGCAGACTTGGTTCCATTAGCTGAATTTTCTTATAATAATTCCTATCACGTGTCAACCAAGACTTCACCGTTTTTCTGTAACACCGGTTTTCATCCCAAATGCAATTCCTTTGATGTTCCTGTTAAGTCCAATCTCTCAATTCCCTCAGCGGTTGCTGTCCTTAGGGACTCTTGGAAGAAGGTGCGTCTTGCCTTGAATCTTTCCTCGGCCCGTTCTAAAAATTTTTATGACAGGCACAGGAGACCCTGCCCATTCAGGGTTGGCCAGAAAGTCTTTCTCTCAACCCGATTTATCAAATTACGCCAGAAAAGTCATAAATTGGGCCCCAGATTCATTGGACCTTTTCTCATTACCAGACAGGTTAACCCAGTAGCCTTTCAGTTGCAATTACCCCGATCATTGAAGATTAATAATGTTTTCCATTGTTCTCTTTTGAAGCCGGTCCCCACTCTTTTTCATCAGAAACAGTCCAGGAGACCTGTGATTATCAGGGGCCACAAAGAATTCTTGGTAGAACAGATCCTTGATTCCAAATTCGTCCGGGGTCAACTCAAGTTTCTTGTTCATTGGCAAGGATTTGGAGACGAAGAGAGATCCTGGGTCCCTGATAGACTTCTACATGCTCCCAGACTGAGAGCTGAATTCTTTAAGAAATGTCCGTTTAAACCTGGGGGTAAGGGTTCGGTGACCCCTCCTCAAGGGGGGGGTACTGTTATGACCCCTGCAGTCAGCTCCAGCACTGAAGCAGGGGGTTCTCCGTGGTCTCTCCCGGCTGTGACTGTTATTACCCCTGCAGTCAGCTCCAGCGCTGTCGCAGGGGGGTCTCCGCGGTGTGTCCCGGCTGTGACGACGCAGCCTGGACGTCACCGCGTCAGGGGGCGTCGCCGCGTCAGGGGACGTGATCGCGTCAGCGACGCACACCCCCCATCTGACGTCACGAGCGGCCGGGAGGCTCACGCCCGACCACTCCCTCAGCGCCCGCCCCGGTTGCCTAGGCGACGGGGGACGCCAGGCGGCCGGGCGGAAGAGGAAGCGCTCAACGCAGCCTCATCCTCCCACGGAGGATGTACTATTTAAACCTTGATGCCGGGACACTCAGACGCCGGTTATAGTTCAGACCCTGCGTCCTGAGTGTTCCCGGTTCCTGGAGCCTTCTGTTGGTCATTGTGGGAATCCCTCTCCAGCGTGGTGCTTCCCTTCGGCTGGTCCCTTGCCTTGCCCTCAGCTGCTCAGCTCCAGCTAAGTTTATATCCCCATCTTTTTATCAACATTGCGTGGGTTATCTTTAGTATATCTTTACAGTCTTGTTTATTGAGTCATCTTGGTGTATTGTTACAGTCCTGCTTATTGAGTCATCTTTTGTGTATTGTTACATTCCAGCGTTTTGAGTCATCTTTCATGTATTGTTACATACTTGCTTAGTGAGTCATCTTATGTGTATTGTTACACTCGTGGTGTGGTCTCATCAGTACACTATTCCACACCAGGCCCTCCAGGGTCACAGTTCAGGAGCTCAGTTGGTACCCTCGCCAGTAGGTGTCAGTTAGAGGTTCCCCTTGTCCATCACTGGCCTTGGCGTTGTGTTGTCCTTAACATAAGACCAGGTGGCATCGAGGTGGGAGCCTGACTAACGGGCTCCCACGAACGCGGCTATTATTGGTGAAGCCTAGCACCTTGCACACACACGTCAACTCCACCTGAGTACAACGGAGGTAGGGCAGGCGAGGTTACCCCACTCCTAACAGTTTAAATATTTTCACCTATTACATAGTATGCACAGGTTTAATGTATGTGCAATATGATTAATTGTATAGAAAGAAGCAGGATGGGTAGAAGGTATTTTAGTTTTGGATTTAAAGATGTGGAGGTCTGGCTAGAGGTGACTCAGCAGATGTGGGTTTCTGGAGGGGGTGCCGGTGCGTAGGAAGCCTTTTATTGGCAGACCTGAGTACAATGTGCCTGTGAAATGAAAGTGCTATGCATTTAACAATGCGCAGTGAATCAGAGGAGCAAGCTGCAAATATAGGCATGTCTGCATGCTATGCAGCTGGAACCACACAGCAAAAGATTGTACAAAGGCAGGGGGGGGCAAGTAGCAGAGGTAGGGGAGGGCTGAGGCCTATCGTTAGGCAAGGTGGGGTCCCCTGTTTAAATTGGATGAGTTAAAGCACTGGCTTAGGCTCTATTGCCTCAGGGAGGAGGCAGCTTTTATTAGATAGTTTTTCTGTGGGTTTTCGTTTTCCAATAGTGGATAGGGTGGTTGTATCAGCTAATAGGAATCTGAAGTCAGCTAGGGATTTCACAGAGGTAGTGAGAAAGAAAATTGAAAGTGAGGTGAAGCTAGGAAGAATTATTGGCCCTTTCAAGGAGCCTCCAATTGTGGATCTTTGTATTTCTCCGCTGGAGAAGGAGCCGGGAAAATTTAGGTTGATACAACCATTGTCATATCCTGATGGGGGGTCGGTAAATGATGCTCTGGAGCAAGGATTTGTAGCGTTAGTTATGAGTCATTTGAGCACGCATTGGGTTTTGGTACAGGGACATGGCAAAGGAGCACTTATGGCTAAAATTGATACCTTTGCATCCTGAGTTATTTAAGTACATGGGTTTTAAAATGGAAGGTGAATTTTTGTAGATAGATGTTTACCAATGGGTTGCTCAGCATCCTGTTTGTTTTTTGAATGCTTCAGTAGTTTTTTTTTTTTTTACAATGGTGCATTAAGGCGGGTTGCAAGCAGCCTGGAGTAACCTTACTTGAATGATTTTCTGCTTATAGGTCCTGCAGGTAGTTAAGTGTGTAAGAAATTGCTGTTTTCAGCAATTCCTTACAAAAGATGGAGGGCCCTGCCATCAGGTTGTCCTATTTGTGTATTGAAATAGATACCAAGTTGGATTTGTGTAGGCTACCTGAGGAAAAGGTTAATTGTTTGAAAGAGCAGTTAGAGGCATTTATTTCACTGAAAAAAGTTTCTTTAAGGCAGTTACAATTCTTGTTGGGTGTATTAAAATTCGCTTGTAGGGTAATAACGATGGGAAGAGTATTCTGCCACAGGTTGGAGAGTGCTACGGTGGGGGTAAAGAAACCTCATCATCTGGTTAGAATTTCTGGGGGCTAGAGGAGGATTTGAAGGTTTGGCTCAAGTTGGTCCAGGAGTTTAATGGTGTCAGAATTTGGCAGAAAGTAGAGGCAAATGCAGAATTTCAGTTGTTTACTGATGTCTCTGGGTCATTGGGTTTCGGTGCATTTTTTCAAGGGTCAGTGGTGTGCAGAGGCATGGCTGGCATATTGGAGGTATAGGGGTTATACAAGCAATATGTTGTTGCTGGAGCTGTTCCCGATAATTGTAGCAGGAGAATTGTAGTCGAAGCAGATTGCCAGCAATAGTATAACTTTTTGGAGTGACAACCTGTGGGTGTTCACTCTATAAATAATCTGATTGCCCCATGGCTATACATTTGCTTAGGCTTCTGGTTCTTCGTTGTTTGCAGGAAAATATTGCCTTCTTTGCGAAGTATGTGCCAGGGTTTGGATAATGAAATAGCGGATTCCTATCTAGTTTCCAGAAGGATGGGTTTAGGAGGCTTGCACCGCATCTGATCTTCATGGTTTTTCATGTCCTATTCAATTATGGCAGATCATCGAGCCGGCATTGAAGGTTTAGCGCTGAAGCGATAGCTCCAAGTACGCTGAAATCCTATTCGGCTGCTTGAAACTAGTGGTCCGCATTTACTGTAAGGTTGGGTGAGGGTAAATCAAGAAGATGCCATTTTAGAATTCACTTGGGCATCCATGAGGAGGGTAGATCTAAGGCAGCAATGGCAGGTGTATTGGCGGGAATTACGTATTTCTCTAAATTAAAGGGTCTTTAAATGAAAGCTTTAAACGGCTGGGCCAGGGAGCTGATGTTTGAGGGGGACTTGAGAAGGGCTATTGATTTAAGTTGTTACAAAATTTGGTTGAAGCGGAATCTGGGGTGGTAATGGATGCATTCAAATCAGCGCTTATTTAGTTTTGACATTTTTAGTATTTTTTGGGGTCTTCCAGGCCTGGTGAGACAGTGGCAAGTAATAAGCTTTGCCGGGTTACGGGTGCTCTTAAGGATAATCTGATGTTAAATCATGATCTCAAGTTAATAAAGATACATAGATGGTTGGATTTCAATTAAGACGGGGGAAAATTAAGGAAATTTGTCCAGTTAAATTGGCAAGTAATTATGTTAAGGTTAGGAAAGCAAGGGGTGCGCAATGGTTAGTGCAAAGTGACAAAACTCCTCTAACTAAATTCCAATTTTTAAGCGTATTCCACAAGTGTTTGGTTGCTCTGGGTTTGGCGCTTGAAGAAGTAAGTTACGCATTCATTTAGGATTGGGGCAGCGACGTGCGCAGCTGAGGCAGGTAGCTCGGTAGATTCCATAAAGCGTTTAGGTCGCTGGAAGTCAGCAGCTTATAAGGCATACATAAGGGGGGATTAGTTATAAGTCGGAGTGCTTCGGTTATAGAGATCGCGCTCCTGGTGAGTTTGTTCTTTAGGTAACCCAGGGCCATAAGCCGCCTGCCTTTTATAAAGGGGGATTGGATGGCGTTTCACTTTTCTCCTCTTAAAATCTGAGGTTTTGTTTTGTTTACATCCATCTGGGTAGCCTAAACAACTAAGTTCACCTTACTCTGGCTAGTTGCTGTTGCATAAAATGTATATTATAAGTTTCTAATGTTGTTTTATATAATTCTGTTATATGTTTGGCTGATGTGGTGGGTAGGGTGTGGATTGTGGGACATTCTTAAGTCTATTGGGTAGGAAAACATGAAGTTAGGTCAAAAGGGGCTACTAGGGTCAGATGGATTGGGATAAGGGTGTTTTGTTGGTTTAGGTTGTGGGATTTGTTAATGGCCTCAGAAGCAAAATGGGGTGCTCTGGATGTGCTGATTATTCACGCTGGAGGCAATGACTTAGGGTCATGCAAGGGCGTTGAATTAATTCTGGCGAAAAAAAATGATCTCCAGAGGATAAAAGAAAGATGGTCGGAAGTGACTTTATTTTGGTCGGAGATGATTCCGAGGAGGGTATGGAGAGGGACACAAGGAGGAGCTGCTTTGGATAGGGTGAGAAAGAAGCTTAATGCAGCAGTGTCCAAGTTTGTGGGGAGCGTTGGGGTATTTGTGATTAAGCACCCAGAGATTAAGTATGAGGCAGTGGAGCTCTATAGAGCAGATGGAGTTCATTTGAATGGGGAAGGTATGAAGCTGTTTGTCACAGCCTTTTCGGGGGTGCTGGATAGGGAGAGGTGATTGGCTAAGTGGCAGACTTCGGCCTTTCTTTGGCAGCCTTGTTTTGGCGGAGAGCATGGCTCCTCGGTTGAAAAGAGATTAGCATGACAGAAATTGACTAGCATTTCCCCTTTGAGAGCGGCGAGCCGGTCACTACCTTAGGGGAGGACCAGGTCACCATCTTAGGGAGGGACCAGTGCTCTGCCAATTAAGGAAAAATTTAGCTACTCGGTAAGGTCACGCAGGGTGTGGTTATGGCCACGCCCGTTTATTTAGTTATGCATAAGCTATTACCGAGGGGCCATGCTGCTTGGCCACTTTTTGATTAATTATTTCATTCCAGCCATTCCATTGAATACATTTTGGCTGTGACCTTAATTTTCCAATTTATACAGTTGTCTGAGTCATTATTTATTGTCTACGAGTCCAGTTATTTGTGTCCGAGTCTTTTATTTCTAGTTGCGTCGAGTTCTGAGTAATAAAACATATGGGTGACTTAATAGAAGCGAAAGCTTACCTAAGCTTGAGAGGAGATAAGCACCCTGTTTTTGTAGGAATAAATAGTTAGCTTCTCTGTTATTGGTGTTTTAGACAAGGGTGTTCATTGGGTGTCAGTTAGGTCAGCTAGCCAGGGACAGCAGAGTAGGGGGAGGAGCTTAGGAGTTTATATAAGCTCTGGCTGAGGTAAATTATTCCTCTTGCCATTTTTGGATTCCCACCCACCCGAAATAAGAAAGTTTAGTTGTGTAAGTGCATGAAGAAGCTTGTAAAGGCATAGGGCCTTGCAAGTAGGGGGCAGAAGGTGGAGAGGAGGAGTTGCAAAGGCTTAGGGCCTTGCAAGTAGGGGGCAGAAGGTGGAGAGGAGGAGTTGCAAAGGCTTAGAACCTTGCAAGTAGGGGGCAGAAGGTGGAGAGGAGGAGTTGCAAAGGCTTAGGGCCTTGCAAGTGAGGGGCAGAACGTGGAGAGGAGGAGTTGTAAAGGCTTAGGGCCTTGCAAGTGAGGGGCAGAACGTGGAGAGGAGGAGTTGCAAAAGCTTAGGGCCTTGCAAGTGAGGGGCAGAACGTGGAGAGGAGGAGTTGCAAAGGCTTAGGGCCTTGCAAGTGAGGGACAGAACGTGGAGAGGAGGAGTTGCAAAGGCTTAGGGCCTTGCAAGTGAGGGGCAGAACGTGGAGAGGAGGAGTTGCAAAGGCTTAGGGCCTTGCAAGTGAGGGGCAGAACGTGGAGAGGAGGAGTTGCAAAGGCTTAGGGCCTTGCAAGTATGGTGCGGAGGGTGGAGAGCATGGCTCCTCGGTTGAAAAGAGATTAGCGTGACAGAAATTGACTAGCATTTCCCCTTTGAGAGCGGCGAGCCGGTCACTACCTTAGGGGAGGATCAGGTCACCATCTTAGGGAGGGACCAGGGCTCTGCCAATTAAGGGAAAATTGAGCTACTCGGTAAGGTCACGCAGGGCGTGGTTATGGCCACGCCCATTTATTTAGTTATGCATAAGCTATTACCGAGGGGCCATGCTGCTTGGCTACTTTTTGATTAATTATTTCATTCCAGCCATTCCATTGAATAAATTTTGGCTGTGACCTTAATTTTCCAATTTATACAGTTGTCTGAGTCATTATTTATTGTCTACGAGTCCAGTTATTTGTGTCCGAGTCTTTTATTTCTAGTTGCGTCAAGTTCTGAGTAATAAAACATATGGGTGACTTATATGTACTAGGTATCTTGGACCCTCTAATGCTTTCTTATGTATATTGCAGTTTCGCTCTCTCTCACTGAGCTACTATTACTGCTAATATTAGTTTAGCATTTTGCCACAGATTTATCATTTAATGATGGTTTTTTGCTCTGCCGTTTTGACAGGTTGGCTTAGTTTGTTTGTGTTGGCATTAATAAGTCCTGAGTTAATACTCAGTTACTCAAAATTCTGTTACCAAGCAGTTGTTTTAAATTCCACTAATCCACTGGTTGTCTGGCTTTCTATGTCCAGTATAATGTAGCTATTACCATCTAGTAGGCATTTATGATCCTACCTGTATTTAGCACGGCCAAGATAGTATTAATTTTTGTGGTATGCTATGTATCTTATTTCCGCAGTTTCCTAGTGCTGAATAACTTTAAGTGGTTGCTGACTTTCTCTTACAGGGCTTGTATCTATCTACAAACATATCACAGTATCATTTTATTATTATTTATACATTTCATATGTTTGGCAACATTGTAACCAGCGGTAAGGCCTACACGCATTTCACAAGTTAGCTTCTTCAGAGCCGCAAGAGGACGCTGAGCAAGGACAAGGGGCGCTACATCTGTATATTTTCATATATATATATGACCTGGAGTCTGGTCCTATTAGTGACTATTGCACTACGTGATTAAGGATTTGGCTACCATAATAAGGAGTCATCTGAATTTTCCCTGGACACTTCTTTATTTTCCCTGTTCTATACGGAAATTGACTTTGTTTTAGATGCAGTGTGGTATCAGGATTGAGATCTACAAAAGGGTCCACTCCCCTGTATATCGAGTCTAATTGAAAGCCTTTTTTACACCGAGAAGGAAACATCTTTCTCCAAAAGACGGTTACCCCTGAGGAAGTCGTTTTTAACGACGAAACGCGTTGGGTGTCCTTATACTGTCGACCGTTGTTGAACTCATGACTCCACACAGATGAACATAATGTTTTATTGTCATTTTATACTTATAACATAATAAATCTGTTGTATTGTGATTTATATTGTCACAAATTCTTATGGTGGTGCATATATTCAAATAGGGCGCACTTTGTTACCTGTTTTGCTATTTTCTCTTTTTTCCCCCACTAACAGGGGGGACATACATAGCTGCTGCCCAACTTTTAATTACACTACAGCGCAGTGAAAGGGTATCCCTTTATTGTCATATATATATATATAAAGTCCAGCAGACCGGCACCCTCCCTCTTGTGCTGCTGCCGCGGTGCTAGGAAAATATATCTAATATAGCATCTCCAACATCCTGCATCCACGGTCTTTCAATAAATGATACTCATACCACACAGGCTCCTTGTATGACAAGCTTTCGGGCTTTATTGCCCTTCGTCAGGTCAGCAAAAACAGAATAACATATAATGTGTGCAACTCTCACCTTATATTACCAAGTAGCTCCCCTCTTCCGTTTGCCACGGCCGCCATCGGTCCGCCCCTCACGGCGCGGACACTTCCGGGTGCATCTTACCGTCATCCCGCTCTCACCGGAACTTCCGGGTGCACTCCTTAGGTCCTGCGTCGCCGGCGTCTCCTCACCATGGCAACCCGGCTACAGACGGGGCTCACTGCTGGCATACAAAAACCAGTGCATAAATACAAACAAACTGCTAAGAATACATAAAGTGCAAACCAGTGCAGTGACAAATGTACAAATATGCAAATACTACCGCTTGGTACATATGTTCAAAGGGCTGAATAATTTAGAACCAAATATAGGAACAATACCGCAACATATTATCTATAACAGTACTTATTGAAAAACTGCTAGGTTTAAGTGGCCATTCAAGCCTCTGGGTTTAACAGTGTCAAGGTAATGGATCCATTTGGATTCTAACTGTAATAAAGTTTTGTGCCTGTCTCCTCTTCTTTTATTATTCGGTACATGATCTATGATGATATGCTTAAAGTTGGCAAGACTATGCTTTTGTTCAGCAAAATGTCTTGCCAATGGCTGATCAGATGGTTTTCCTGATAGGGCAGCTCTGATTGAGGTCCTGTGCATTGCCATCCGTTCCTTAAAGGCCCGGATGGTTTTGCCTATATAACATAACCCACATGGGCATTTTACCATATAGACTACATAAGTTGTACTACATGTGAGGATGTGTTTTATAGCATACTTCCTCCCCGTGTGTGGATGAAAAAAATTCGGTACTTGTTTCCTAGCACGGCCACAACGATCATGATCGCGGGCATCGGGGGTAAAATCGGGGCCATCGCGGGCATCGCATGCACTAAAAAATGGGCTGCGATGGGCCAGACGCGATGCCCGCGATTTCCACATAGAGAACAATGTTAAATGCCTCAATTTACCCGCGATGACCACGATTTCCCATAGGAAACAATGTGAAATGGCTCAATTTACCCAAATTATCATAGGAACAATGGTAAATGGGCCAAAAACACCCCTGAACATTGAAATGTCCCCCCAAAAGTAGTTTACGCCACCACGTGATCAACGTGAACCCGAAGCATGGCGAGCGCAGCGGTACGCGTCCTCCGACCTTTTCATACCCCTACTATCCACTAGGGCGTGGAGTCGAGAATAGAATAGTGCCCGAAGCGCGGCGAGGGGACGCGGATACCTGTGAAGCCCGCGAAGGGACGCGTTTACCTGTGAAGGTATCCGCGTCCCCTCGCGGGGCTCGCTGCGCTCGCCACGCTTCGGGCTCGGTGGCTCGCTGCGCTCGCCACACTATTCTGTTCTCAACTCCACGCCCTAGTGGATAGTGGGGGTATGAAAAGGTCGGAGGACGCGCACCGCCGCCCCTCGCGTACTCGCTGCGCTCGCCACGCTTCGGGTTCACGTTCATCGCGGGGTGGCGTGAACTACTTTTGGGGGGACATGTCAATGTTCAGGGGTGTTTTTTGGGCTTTCTGGCCCATTTACCATTGTTCCCTATGATGATTTGGGTAAATTGACCCATTTAACATTGTTTCCTATGGGAAATCGCGGTCATCGGGGGTAAAGTTACCCATTTAACATTGTTCCCTATGGGGAAATCGCGGCCATCGCGTGTGGACCATTTAAGCATTTTTAGCCGCACACGACGCGACCGACCCGATTTTCACTGTTTTCAATGCATTTCAATGGAAAAATCGGGGGCATCGCGTCGGTCGCGTCGCAGGCCACTAAAATGACCCCCGATGGCCGCGATTTGTGGCCGTGCTAGGAAACAAGTACCAAAAATTCTTTGTTGCTATCATGTGTTGGCACGTAGTGCACCCTGTGCACTTATAGCAACCAGGACTTCTCCTCAATACTCTTTCATCTCGATGCATATGTTCTGTTATATCTGAATGAACCAGCCAATCCCTTATGTTCTTTCCCCGTTTATAACAGGGCATAAGGGTAGAATGTTTTAAACTTTTAAGATCTTTATCTGTTTGAATAATAGGCCACAAGGACCTTGATGTAGACCTAATTGTTTGATGGGCAGTGTCAAAGAGCTGATCTCTTAAAAAGAAAGTCTAAAGATGAGAACAAATTAAGGGACAGGCTGGGTTGGGTGAGGGACTTTAACCAGGCTGACAGTCAGATTGCGAGGCATTCCAAACAACTATGGCCAGTGGTCCAGCAAGATAAGGACCTGAAGAAATTGAGGAATGTCACGTTGATGCCTTGTTATAAACGAGGACCGGATCATGCACGGTATATAGGTAAGCAATGTATGGTTTGAATTTGGTTCTGTGATTTGAAAAAGGATTAACATCCGAAACGTTATCCGCACCGGCTGTGTCGTGTGTTTATTTGGAAGCCTGTGTGAGTGCCGCGATTCTACCCTATATATATATATATATATATATATATATATATATATATATATATATATATATATATATATATATATATATATATATATATATATAGATTGGAAAAAACAGGCGTCACTCCAAGGGACTTTTCAAACGACTTTAGTAAATAAAGATTTTTTTCAGCAAATAAATTTGCACATCAACATATCAGTCGACGTTTCAATGTCATGTAGACATTTTTCTCAAGACATTTGATGCACATAAAGGTATATCAAAACATGTAAAAATGCTGAACAGTTTAAATAGCGTCTTACCTGACCCTGTCCGCCCGGCGGCTGGGTGCACGCCGTCCCGCCCCCCACGAGGGGAGATCCGGAGCGCATGACGCCAGCTGCACGCTCCCGTTGCCAGGAGACGCCTGCCGCTTGCGTCCCCAGCCGCCGGACGTCATCCTGTGGATGACAGTGGAAATAACAGGGTGAAAACCATGCAATTAGTAATATATGCTTAAACAGTAATGCATGAGCGGCTGCAGTTCAACAAGGACTGTATGACAAAAGAATATCATGAAAATGAGAAAACCTGCATTTAAATTTAAATACAAATACTGTAATGCATGACGTTAGAAAAATGAACACTGGCTTATGAAATGTGAGGCTAGTATAGCGCATAAAAAAGGGACAACAATCAGAATAGAACACTCCAATTGAATCTGTCATTGAGTCCTGTTGGCTTGGTGGTTTTTAGCCAAAAGATCCATCTGGATTCAAGTTTTAGTAGAGCGCCGTCACGATCTCCTCCACGGCGAAGGGGGGGGACATGATCAATGAGTATAAATTTTAAGTCAGCGATGGAATGACCTGCTTCTAAAAAATGTCGGGCCACAGGTTGTTCGGCCGACTTGGTCCTGATGGCTTGGTTAATTGCTGACCGATGTAACGCCATACGATCCCTGATTGTGCGAATAGTCTTTCCCACATAATGTAAGTGGCATGGGCAATACAACAAATAAATAACATGTGTAGTTAAACAGGTTAACACATGTTTGATATGGATGGTCTTATTGTTGCAAGGGTTGATGAATGATTTGCACACAACCATGTTTTTGCAGGTGGTACAGTTTAGACATCTATAGCACCCCGGAGCTTTGGATAAAAAGTTAGATGGTGGAGAGGGTAAGTCAAAGCCTGTGATGTCCGTGTGGACCACTCTGTCCTTGATGTTGCGGCCTCTGGTATAGCACGCCATGGGTCTCTTATTGTGTAACCCAGGCAAGGGATTTGATGCTCCTAGTGATTGAGGAGTCAAAACGGGAATTATCGCTGGTGAAAGACAAGATTGAGAAATTAGAAACCCTTCATCAAATACCTTCATTACAAATTGCTAACCCTGACTGGCTTCACAACCTGAACATCAAGGTTGATAAATACAAAAAGGATCTGCTCAAGTTTAAAGCGGGTAAATATAATACAGTATCCAGAGATTATGAAGACAACAAAGTCTATAGGTGGCTCATGGGAGGCGAGCCAGCTCCACAGAGTCAGTACAGGCAGGGCCCTCATGGATACCGACGCAGGAGAGAAAATCGCACACGGGACACAGTCACTTCTAACTCGGACAGCGATTTCCGTATACAGGAGTCAGATGACGGCACTAATAGATCAGAAGTCCCTTTAGACCCCACTCCTGCTTCAAGTCAAAAAGGAAAACCACCCGCCGGAGCGGCCAAAACCAGAGGGCAAAGAGAGCTCAAAGCTCTAATGAGGAGCTAATTTACAACTTGTCATCACACCAATTGAAACCTGCAGAAATAGCGGTACTCAAGAAGGGGCTATCATTCATTCCTACCAACCCACACAACGAACTACAGTGGCAGATTGATCGACATCGTTTCGACCGCAATTTACGTCTGAAGGAACACTTCCAATATACGGAGCCATCCGATTTATCAGGACCGGTTCAACAATTTATTCAGTCAAGAACAAAATCCCAGTTCGATCCTATATCTGCTAACACCTCTTTACCAACCTTTTCACGTCTGGTGGATGCGTCAGTCTCTAAGTACAACTCCGCTTCTAGTACTGTACATTATAATCTAACACGTGAAGAACGCACAGCCCTCCAGGACTTGTCCAATTACCGACATATTATAATCAGGTCGGCAGATAAAGGAGGAGCAATAGTTGTGCAAGATTTGAGGGACTACATCAATGAAATTGAACAACAACTGGGTGATTCATTGGTGTATGAAAAGTTGGTGGGGGACCCAACGGGAACTTATAAACGTGAGCTTGATACTGTGTTAAAAAATGCAACAGAACGCAATTTAATTGATAAAAATCTAGCAAGAGCACTCACTCAAAAATTTCCTGTTACTCCAGTCATCTACACCGTCCCTAAGCTACACAAGAACCCTGAAAAACCTACAGGCCGCCCCATTATTTCGGCCAACAATTCTCTATTCCAACCCGTCTCCAAATATTTGGACATAGTACTCCAGCCATATGTTCAGCGGCAGACTACATATGTAAAGGATACCACAGATTTTTTAAAGCGCTTACAAGGTGTCGCACAGATCCCGGCGGGCACGGTTCTTGTGACCCTTGATGTATGCAGCTTATACACTGCGATCCCCCAATCAGCTGGGGTGGCAGCAGTAGCACAATTTCTACGTACAAATGACATCAAAGAAGTAGATCATAATCTGTTTTTGGAACTGCTAACGCTAACATTGGAAAGAAATTACTTTCTATTTAATGGAGCCATTTTTCAACAAAAGACGGGGTGTGCCATGGGGAGCCCGGTCGCTCCAAGCCTCGCTAATATTTTTATGTTTATGGAGGAACAGGAGAAGTTTTTGCAGGTACAGCACATAGCCCAACACATGTTGCTATATTGTCGTTTTATCGATGACTTGTTCTGCCTATGGACGGGCCCCATCAATCTATTAATAGACCATATCACAACCATTAACAACAGCAATGGTCCTATTAAATATACATACAACATCCAAACTGAATCAATCCAGTATTTGGATGTACAGGTGTCACTGATCGATAGTATTCTGCATACAACTGTCTATTCAAAACCCACCGATCGCAACACTCTACTATTGGGATCAAGTCATCACCCGAAGCCATTAAAAAGAGGATTGCCGAAATCACAATTAATGAGAGTGGCACGCATATCTAGCACACAATCAGCAGCTGTGGAAAGCACCAATAAAGTAGTAGACAAATTCGTCATCAGAGGCTACAACCTCAAGTCGCTGCAAAACATGCAGAGGGAGATCTTAGCTATACCCCGGGAGGAGCTTCTTAAGTCCAAAGTCCGAGATCAACACAAAGTGGTACCTTGGAAGCAACAATTCTCTTTATCCAGTCCAGTGGTACAGAGAGCCACCACGGCGTTATGGCCGATAGTCAAAACAGATACATCCTTGCCTGGGTTACACAATAAGAGACCCATGGCGTGCTATACCAGAGGCCGCAACATCAAGGACAGAGTGGTCCACACGGACATCACAGGCTTTGACTTACCCTCTCCACCATCTAACTTTTTATCCAAAGCTCCGGGGTGCTATAGATGTCTAAACTGTACCACCTGCAAAAACATGGTTGTGTGCAAATCATTCATCAACCCTTGCAACAATAAGACCATCCATATCAAACATGTGTTAACCTGTTTAACTACACATGTTATTTATTTGTTGTATTGCCCATGCCACTTACATTATGTGGGAAAGACTATTCGCACAATCAGGGATCGTATGGCGTTACATCGGTCAGCAATTAACCAAGCCATCAGGACCAAGTCGGCCGAACAACCTGTGGCCCGACATTTTTTAGAAGCAGGTCATTCCATCGCTGACTTAAAATTTATACTCATTGATCATGTCCCCCCCCTTCGCCGTGGAGGAGATCGTGACGGCGCTCTACTAAAACTTGAATCCAGATGGATCTTTTGGCTAAAAACCACCAAGCCAACAGGACTCAATGACAGATTCAATTGGAGTGTTCTATTCTGATTGTTGTCCCTTTTTTATGCGCTATACTAGCCTCACATTTCATAAGCCAGTGTTCATTTTTCTAACGTCATGCATTACAGTATTTGTATTTAAATTTAAATGCAGGTTTTCTCATTTTCATGATATGCTTTTGTCATACAGTCCTTGTTGAACTGCAGCCGCTCATGCATTACTGTTTAAGCATATATTACTAATTGCATGGTTTTCACCCTGTTATTTCCACTGTCATCCACAGGATGACGTCCGGCGGCTGGGGACGCAAGCGGCAGGCATCTCCTGGCAACGGGAGCGTGCAGCTGGCGTCATGCGCTCCGGATCTCCCCTCGTGGGGGGCGGGACGGCGTGCACCCAGCCGCCGGGCGGACAGGGTCAGGTAAGACGCTATTTAAACTGTTCAGCATTTTTACATGTTTTGATATACCTTTATGTGCATCAAATGTCTTGAGAAAAATGTCTACATGACATTGAAACGTCGACTGATATGTTGATGTGCAAATTTATTTGCTGAAAAAAATCTTTATTTACTAAAGTCGTTTGAAAAGTCCCTTGGAGTGACGCCTGTTTTTTCCAATCTACTTCAATTATTGGGAAGGCACCCAGGGCAATACCTTCCATCCAACGAGAGTGCCGGTTCAAAACACCCTTGTATATATATATATATATATATATATATATATATATATATATATATATATATATATATCGAAAGGGAATGGGGTTTAGTGATCCTTTTTCCGCGCCGGGTAGTGGGCTGCACTTCTATCGTACCTAGCTGTTAATATAGGTACCAGATGGGGAAAGTAGAAATATAGAGAGAGATAGATGTGCGCTCTATTCACCAATTAATCATCATACATTGGTACATAAAATGTATATTTATTCAGACTTTTCTTTACAGTATAAATGAAATAATTTTTCAATAAAAACAATGACAGCAATGTGGATTCCAGATTCAGATAAGATGTTTATATATATACATACATACAATCTAAAAGGAGGCACTCTGTCATAGTTGAAGAAAACAAGCTGTATTTATATATACTAGTAAGCCCGCTCAAAGCAAATGCTTTGAAAGCTAGACTGCTTCCTTGTGATTGCCTCTGTGTTTTTGCATGTGTGAGAGAGAAAAACATGTAAATTCTTTCGCTTTCAACAGATGGCAGTTTTTCAGAGACACACAAATGGTTAATAGACCAATGATAGAATATTTGTGGGGGGGAAATAGTGGCGGGGCCCTATTTGATGCTGTCTTTCCCAACAGTATTGAACAGAGATATCGGCAAAACGGGCCAAACTTATGAAGCAGTCGGGCCCATTCTGCCAAGAACGGCTGCGGATTGTCGAGTTCCCGGCCACAGCTCAATGATCCATGGCCATGGCCATATCTTGCAGCCATGCCCCCTTTTTAGCTTTCGGTAGGTGGGACATTGAATTCCGCCTGCGGATTACCAGTTGAGACAGCCAAGAACAGGACAGTTTGTGACCCAGGATTGAATATCCCCCATAAACACACACACACATTTACTTTTATTTGATTAATTTATAAAATTAAACTATTAACACTTTATTTCTAAAAACATTGTTACTTTTGCAGCATTTTTGCACACCTGTCAAAAATATTTGTACAATACAGTATATTTGCTTGGTTATTCCTAAATATGGGTCATATATTTTATATATCTATATATATATATATATATATATATATATATATATATATATATATATATATATATATATATATAGGGTGTAGGGGGGACGGTGGCACTCAGCAGGAAAAGAATACACCAGGCAGTTTTGTGAGCCAATGTTTCGAGGCACAGCGGCCTCTTTATCAAGGTGAAAACAACAACAAAGGTTGTTGTTTTCACCTTGATAAAGAGGCCGCTGTGCCTCGAAACGTTGGCTCACAAAACTGCCTGGTGTATTCTTTTCCTGCTGAGTGCCACCGTCCCCCCTACACCCTGCATATGGTCAGTATCCCTGACACGGAGGGCACCAGACTACCCACAGTACGTTTACTTCGATTACAGCCACAGTGGAGTGCCGCCCCTACAGATTTATATATATATATATATATATATATATATATATATATATATATATATAGTTAATTGTTTATGATTTTCAAGACCTTTTTGTAAACAATTCCCTTGACGGTTTGGTTTCGGAGAGTATAAATAAATGGGTTCATTAAAGGGACCAAAACAGTGTTGAGAATTGATACTTCTTTGTTGAAAGATGTTCCGTTACTCTGTACAGGTTGAGAATACATAAACATGCAGCTGCCATATATAAGGGTGACAACTATAGCATGAGAAGAACATGTTGAGAAAACCCTTTCTTTGCCTCCAACAGTTTTAATTTTCACAATTGTTATTAGAATATTGAAATATGATAAAAATGTTATTAGAAAAGAAACAAACACAACAAAAGATGATGCAAGTACCACCTTCTCAATATATTCCGTGTTTGTGCAGGAGTTCTTTAAAAGTGGGCCTATATCACACATAAAGTGGTCAATCTCCGAAAAACAATATGAAAGACTCAGTACTAAATATGATGGAATACACTGAGTAAAAATAGAGCCAAACCAAACTCCAATCATAAGTCGAATACATACCCGTCTATTCATGATAGTTGTGTAGCGCAGAGGGTAGCATATTGCTAAGTATCGATCAGCAGACATTACAGCCAAGAGCAAAAACTGAGAAGTTCCAGAAAGAAAGAAAATGTATGACTGAGTTAAGCAGCAGGCCACAGGAATGGACTTTTGTTTCCTTAATATGTCCTTTAGCATGTTTGGTAATGTGGTGTTAATGAAACACATATCAATAATGGCTAAATTACATATGAAGAAATACATGGGACTATGTAGTCTTCTATTATGTAAAATCACATTAATTATAAGGATATTACCAATCATTGTTAAAATATAGGAAACTAGCAAAATACAAAATATAGGGGCAATTAAATGTGGGAGCAGGGGGAAACCCAACAGTATAAACTCTGTAACAATAGTCATGTTCTTCATCTCCAACATTGTTATGGTATAAATGCAGATGGGTTTGTGAATTAAAATACCAAGCTGTGGCTGTTGTTTATGATATCAGAGACCTACATGATTCTACATAGCTTTTCTGCAAGAAATGTTTGTTATGCTTCATTGTTCATTCATTCATTCATTCATTTAGTGTTTCATGAACTTCAGCCTTGAGCCTTAATTATTGAAAAAAGAGAAAAAAAACTATTACATTAGCAATACAAACATGCATTATCAGTATTGAGTAAAGTAATACATTTTATAAATGTATTTGGAGAGAAAAAATGAATACAGGTTGAGTATCCCTTATCCAAAATGCTTGGAATAGAAGAATTTTGGATAACGGATTATTCCGTATTTCAGAATATTTTTTTATTTCTATGAGGTATCTTGAGGTATCTTGCATTTATGTTGTACAAACACATCAAACACATGAAATAAGCACCAATATATTTTATTTGTGCATAAGCCAAGGTTTCAAAACATGAAACAAAGTTTGCATATTATCTCAGGTACTGAATTTAAATGCCAAGCGATCATTTTCTTGCACCTATTAGTGCAAGTTACATATAATGAGTGCTGTGTTACATGTATAGATAATAGACTGAGGAATCTATCAAGTACCGTTTAAAACGCAGGGCTCTGCTGGCGAACTATAATACTAAGGTACACGCTGCCACATATTACATCTCAAAATACCCCGGCAGACCACGCTATTGATTTGGTGGAGGGAGAGGGTAGCCGTGGGACTCTGCCGGCAGATTGCCGGTCCTCTGCTGGTGATCACTTCACCCAGGCAACGTTGCCTCACATGTAATTAACAATAGCCCACTAACAATTATTTAGTGGAGAGAGACACTTATATCAGCAATTTGTTACCTTGATATTATCATCCATATAACGGTAGCCAGGATTGTCTCATTCAGCATCTCTACCAAGATTGGTAATGGACGGGACACCGCCCCCATCCAATCTTCCACTTGCCATTGTTTTGAGGGTTATATAGGGACATGGTTCCCCTCTCAGTGGAACAGAATATAAATACCCACTGCCTCAAAACCATTGGATGCACCACATATGACACACTAGTAAAATAAAGAACCCAATATCCTTTCCAATCCCCGCCACGATAGGAAGTCCGATTCCTTTTTATTCCATTGTGTCTTGTGTGTTATATGTAATTTTATTTTTCGCAACATTTTTTTCTATATGCCTATTAAAAGTTACATTTTACTTCATTTCTTTCTCTCCTGGTGCACTGCAACAAAATCACTCTGTTGTTTCTTGTATGTACATATAATATCCCCAGTAGTGATTCCCCAGTAGTGCTTTTAGCAACAACAACAAAAATTCACTTTCTGGAATGTATGGTTTTCGCAATAAGTTGGATAACGGATATTTGGATAAGGGATACCCAACTTGTAATTAGAATAAACATTTAGAGGGGTATCCAATTACCTAAGGTAATATACCAAAAAAACAGAGTTACCTTCAACACTTCAAATTTAATTTACAAATACCCACAATAAACAGGAAACTCATTTAATTACTAGTGCATATGTTATCTCTTTTAATGTTTACCCAATAGGCTAGTAACATAATGTTATGCTCATGTTTTCTTACTTATTTCCAATCCCATTATATGGAGATGTACTAGGTAAATTATGACCATTATTACATTTAAAAAAAAAAAAAAAATTGTAAATACTTTTCTATTCCAAGTCCCAAAATTTGAATTTAAAATCCATATTCCAAACCATGGGAGATCTGAACCGGGTTTTGATCTTATACAGATTCACAAAATTAGTGTGGATTCAGATTTTTGGAGAACAGAACCACACATCTCTAACATACAGTAAATTGTTAACATGTAACATTTTTTTTCTTTACCTATGAATAGATTTGCAAGTACCTAAGCTTACATTTTAGTTCTGCTTGGAAAATAACATTTTGTGTGGTACAGCAGATAATATATGAATACTCACTAAACCTGAAGCCACTGTTATACTTTTCTGCTTGAATCCCTAACTACAAAGAAACCCCATTGGGTCTGATTATGTCAATTAGCATAATGCTTGCATCCAATTAAATGAAGATAGTGTTTATACCATATACTAATGCGAATTTTAGTAAAGCAAGTTGCTAGAATTGCAATTTCAACATACAGTATGGGGCTAATGCAGAGGTGGAAGCTAAAGAACTAAGCTACCTTCCTGTTGCCACCAAGTAATGTACATTTTTCCTTTCAGTTCTCCATAAGTGTTTGTGAAATGCACAGTAGCAAAAAATGAAAGGTTTTGGTTCTCAGTACATTTACAGTGAACACAATAAAAAACTTATCAAAGTTGGTGGAAAAGATGGAGTACCTCTCAATCAGTGCTGGGAATTGCCAGATACCATCTGCACTCTGAGAGATGGCGGAGAGGCGCTCATTCTAATGGGGATGCGCAAGCGTCTCATACGCTTGTGCATCCCTGTCAATCAGCGGCGGGGAGCGGAATCCCTGCCAATCTCTGCTTCAGGGAGACGGGCAGGATTAGGGGGCGGGGCTGCAGACAGAGATGGGGGAGTGGCGGGGAGGTAGTGGAGGGCAGCGGTGGGCTCAGATGTAATGGGGCACACAAGCATCTTGTGCGCGTGCTCCCCCTGTATCCGGCATGGTTACCAGCCTTTTTCTGGGGGGGGGCAGGGAAGATTCAAGTGTGCATATGCATTTCAGAGGAAGTCACCCGATGTCAGCTCTGGCTCCCTATCAGCCTGTTTCTATAGCAGCCACTGGGCTACATACAGACTGCACACACTGGCAAAATCATTTGATTTCGATCGGCTTGCAAATTAATCTGCAAGTATTTGCATGTCTGCAAAGATTTTCCAAGCCATTTGCAAGCTGTGTATGGGGCGGGAGATTCAGAAGTATTTCGCAGGCTAGCACTGGGGGATTTCACTCTGGCTGCATGGTGAAAACCTTATCACAGGATGCTGCAAATTAGTTGCTGTACGATCAGGTCTGAATCAGGCCTTATGACTTCTCTACCAGGTAGGTATTCTCCCCTAGCTCTCATACTGGATGTGCTTTTGGGTAAATATCAAGTTAGTAGCCCGGTCATTTGGTTGTCTTCCTTGGTGCCTTTTTCCGGGGGGCCTGGACAGATGCTCACACTAACGTAGTACCATAAAAGAAAAGGGGGTTGTGGAGCGCTAGGTATAACTTTAAAGAAAAATTCTAAATGCGTATGGTCAGTTGGGTATCACAATACGAAAAATGTATTAAACACTGATATGAATAAAAAATCAATTGGTAAGGCATAAAAATAAATACATGTAATGCATAAAATCAAGATATATAAAATCAAGTAAGGAAGGATTGGATTGAGCAAAATACTTATGCGTTCTCCCACTTGCCGAATGTCCTGAGCCAGTCCGTCCTGTAATTTTTAACTGGAGATTGTGGAAATTGGGTGTCCATAGACCATGCTGGGAATTGAAGGCCACTGTGTTAGATGTTGCTGTCTGGGTGTTTGATAGACAGATGCACAGGTTGGTGGTAGGCTTCCCAATAGATATGCTGGTGATGGTATCCCCAAAGCTCTCTTCCAGTGGATAAGGAACGGGTGGAAATGGATCCGAAACTGATGGCTGGGCAAGATAAAATTGGGGAGTGTCCCGCAGTATAGCTCAAAGTCCAATCTGACAAACTCCTAACGCGTTTCGTTACCCAAACTGGGTAGACAAACCCCCTTCTTTTCCTAACGTAGTACCATGGTTACCTCCTGATGTCCTCGTGACTTCCAGGTTCAAGTAATCTGAGAAGATGCTAGTGGCTACTGTACCTGTGCTTAAGCTGTCTTTGGATTACTCCTTTTATTAAGAGTGCTGGGGAGAAATTTACCAACAATCATCTTGGTATTCCTGTATTGCTAAAATGTTTTTTCAAAGGCAAATCGCACATTTTCCAACAATAATTTTGGCTGGTGAAATGAATTTTGATGGTCTACTATATTTGGTCAATTTGTGGAGTATTGTCAGTAGAGATGTGCGGCGGCCACTTTTTCGAGTTTTGGTTTTGGATCTGGATCTCCCTTCATGTTTTGGATCTGGATTGGTTTTGGCAAAACCACCCTTGTGGGTTTTGGTTTTGGTTTTAGATCTGGATTTTTATGAAAAAATGCTAAAAATGGCTAAAATAACAGAATTTGGGCCTGTTTTTGCCCCTAAAGTATTATTGACCTCAATAACATTAGTTTCCACTCATTTCTAGTCAATTTTTATCACTTCACAGCTTACAAAATTGTTTTCATTTACTGTAGTTGGGCCAAAAGGGTATACCGAGGTAGCTGGATGACTAAGCTAAGCGACAGCAGTCGGCATCACATACATGTGGACCTTACACTTCCAACCTGGCAGAGCGGTACTGCAGGGGCAAACAGGGTGGCAGTTTAATAAACTATACCAAAAAAAGAGAAATGCTCCAAACAGCAAATACAAAGAGGTATCGGCCTTGTCATGACTGGTGGTAGCAGCTTCAGCACTCCCACTATTTCCTCCTCCATCATCCTCCAAAAATGTGTTTTTATTTTATTTATTACTTTTATTTATTTTTCTACACTTTTTTTACACTGGACACAGCCTGTCACACTGGACACAGCCCCTTGGACACAGCCCCTGGACACTGCCCCTGGACACTGGACACAGCCTGTCACCCTGGACACAGCCCCTGGACAATGGACACAGCCTCTGGACACAGCTCCTGTACACTGGACACAGCTGTCACACTGGACACAGCCCCTGGACAATGGACACAGCCGTCACACTGGACACAGCCTCTGGACACCGCCCCTGGACACAGCTCCTGTACACTGGACAATGGATATGTCACGCTGGACACTGGATATATGCCGTCACACAATGGTTAGATGTCACACTGGCCACTGGATATATGTCGTCACACTGGACACAGGATATATGTCGTCACACTGGACACAGGATATATGTCGTCACACTGGACACTGGATATATGTCATCACACTGGACACTGGATATATGTCGTCCCACTGGACACAGGATATATGTCGTCACACTGGACACTGGATATATGTCGTCACACTGGACACAGGATATATGTTGTCACACTGGACACAGGATATATGTCGTCACACTGGACACAGGATATATGTCGTCACACTGGACACTGGATATATGTCGTCCCACTGGACACAGAATATATGTCGTCACACTGGACACAGGATATATGTCGTCACACTGGACACTGGATATATGTCGTCACACTGGACACTGGATATATGTTGTCACACTGGACAATGGATATATGTCACGCTGGACAGAGGATATATGCCGGCACACATTACATGTCACACTGGACACAGGATAGATGTCGTCACACTGGACACAGGATATTTGTCGTCACACTGGACACAGGATATATGTCGTCACACTGGACACAGGATATATGTCGTGAGTGACTCGTGACACTGGACAATGGATAAGATATAGGCCGTCACACTGGACACAGCCCCTTGTATTACTGCAGCCCCTGTACACAGTGTACTACTCAGCAGCACTGCAGCCCCTGCGTGTGAGCACTGCAGCACTGAGTTAGTTAGTTAAATCACAAAAAACACAGGGTTCAGGGCTAAATAAATCACAACACAGGGCTTAGGGCTAAATAAATCACAACAGGGCATGGGCCACAGGACAGCCCCTGGACAGTGGACACTGCAGCCCCTGCGTGTGAGCACTGCAGCACCTAGTTAGTTAAATCACACTACAGGGCTCAGGCCTATAAACAGTCACTGACTCTCAATACAAGTCTACAACACAGGGCAGTGAGGGCACAGGGCAGGTCACGGAGCACAGGGCAGTGAGGGCACAGGGCAGGCCACGGAGCACAGCACGGTGCACATGGCGCGGAGCACAGGGCAGTGAGGGCACAGGGCAGGTCACGGAGCACAGCATGGAGCACATGGCACAGGGCACAGAGCACAGCACAGGGCACATGGAGCTTCCCAACCACCCTCTTCCCTCTCCAAGATTGGAGTGAAGATGGCGGGGCGCGCGTGCGTCTTTTATAAGATCCCGCGAGAATCCGACAGCGCGATGATGACGTTCAGCCTCGTTATTGGTCCGGAATTCAGGCGGGAACTCCTGAGTCGATTCGGATCTGACCTGGATCCCCGATATTCGGATCTGTCGGATCTCGGGGATCCGGACCCGCTCATCTCTAATTGTCTGGTGTGAAAATAGCTGTGAAAAAGCAGCATGTTTGATAGAAAGCCTGCATACAGTAGTGAGCTCCATGCAGGCTCAATTGTTGTTAGTTTAGTAAAGAAAGTAAATGACTGGGCTGTCAAATCCCTGCTCCTATAATCTAATTGAGAGATTACTAAGTACTTACTGTACATAAGTGTACATATAAAGGGGATGCGGTCAATATGCCGGTGGTTGGAATCCCGGTGGTCGAAATACCGACGCCTGAATCCCGACCACTGCAATGCCAGCACTTTGTCCCTCTATGGGTGTCCACAACACTGATAGAGGGAGAATAAAATAGTGTGCCGAGCGTAGCGAGAAACATAGAAACATAGAATTTGACGGCAGATAAGAACCACTTGGCCCATCTAGTCTGCCCCTTTTTTAAACATGTTACCTCAAACCATATTTGATCCTTATTTTTTTGTAAGGATATCAATATGCTTATCCCAAGCATGTTTAAATTAAACTACTGTATTTGCATCTACCACCTCTGATGGTAGGCTATTCCACTTATCTACTAATCTTTCTGTGAAGTAATTCTTCCTCACATTTCCCCTGAATCTTCCTCCCTCTAGTTTCAGTGCATGTCCTCATGTTCTGTTGCTCCTCTTGCTGTGAAGAATGTATCCCACCTAGAGATGTGCACCGGCCACTTTTGGGGTTTTGGGTTCTGATTACCTTGAGGTTTTGGGTTCTAATGGGTTTTGGCAAAACACCTCCTAAGTGTTTTGTGTTTGGATTTTTTGGGGTTTTGGGTTCTGATTTTTTTGTTAAAAAAGCATAAAAACAGCTAAAATCGCAGAATTTGGAGGTTTTTTTGCTCCTACGCTATATTGACCTCAATAACATTAATTTACACTCATTTCCAGTGTATTCTGAACACCTCACACCTCTCAATATGGTTTTTATTGCCAAAGTTTGCACTGAGGTAGCTGGATAACTATGCTAAGCCACACAAGTGTGCGGCACAAACACGTGGCTCATGTAAGAGTGGCACTGCAGCGGCAGTTTAAAAAAATAGGCCCATAAAAGATCCCTATCTGGCTTGATCATGCACTGTTTACCATGTGCAGCCAAGGAGCGGTGGGCATTTTGTGCAGCACAGAGTTTGTCTGCAAGTGTGTAACTATTTTGATCACTTTAACATCCAACAAGACCCCTATCTGGCTTGATTGTGTGATAATGTAATCTGATTGTTTAATTTTGTGATTATTATTCATTTATTATTACCAGTCGTCTCTTAAATCATTGCCTAATGGTTGTAGGGGAGTGGGCTAATCAATTTTAAGGTGGCAGATGGAAGATGTAATGTAATGTAAACCATCACTAGTATTGGTTGCAGCAGTGGCAGTAACTGATGGACCCGGCTGTGCAGATAAGGAGGATGCTGACAGCAATGATGTGTGTCTCACAGCATCTTTACCCCATAACAATTTAATTAAATCACTTCAATAGCGCTCCTTTTTCCCATTTATCCTGACAGCAATGATGTCAAAGGGAGAGCCAGCGAACTGTTGCTCCATGCAGCGCTGGAAAACTTTGCTGCCCGTGGTGATGCCATAGGGCATGCTTAACCATCACTAGCATTGGTTGCAGCAGTGGCAGTAACTGATGGACCCGGCTGTGCAGATAAGGAGGATGCTGACAGCGATGATGTCAAAGGGAGAGCCAGCGAACTGTTGCTCCATGCAGCGCTGGAAAACTTTGTTGCCCGTGGTGATGCCATAGGGCATGCATAACCATCACTAGCATTGGTTGCAGCAGTGGCAGTAACTGATGGACCCGGCTGTGCAGATAAGGAGGATGCTGACAGCGATGATGTCAAAGGGAGAGCCAGCGAACTGTTGCTCCATGCAGCGATGGAAAACTTTGCTGCCCGTGGTGATGCCATAGGGCATGCGTAGAAAGACGTAGCACCCAATAGGGGTCATGAAGGCAGTAAGCATGGAAGAGGCTCTGTACAGAGGGATCTGCCAAAACCCATACTTGGCATTCAGGGTGCTGAAGACCGTTGCACCTGGCATGTCAGTGATCACCTGCTCGATGGTGCAGAGTGTGTATCTGTTTTGGTCAGTTTAATATTTAACAAGACCCCTATCTGGCTTGATTCTGATTATGATTGATTGATTATTAATTAATTTTATGATGTGATTGATTCATGGTCGAAACCCCGTTTAACAACCTGGCTGATCCTGACCCTGATGTGCAGTTGGTCTCTGTGATGAAAGATCCCAATCTCAAATGGCAGACTGAACAACCTGTGGATAGCCATATTTAAAAAAATGTGTGGCAGCCCACTACAGGATACCCCCTGTGCCCCTGGAGTGCCCCTGTGCCCCCAAAGAAGTTTAATTGCAGCCGCCCCCAAAGAAGTTTAATTGCAGCCGCCCAAAAAGAAGTGTAATTGCAGCCGCCCTCAAAAAAGTTTAGCCGCCCCCAAAGAAGTGTAATTGCAGCCGCCCCCAAAGAAGTGTAATTGCAGCCGCCCAAAAAGAAGTGTAATTGCAGCCGCCCAAAAAGAAGTGTAATTGCAGCCGCCCCCAAAGAAGTTTAATTGCAGCCGCCCAAAAAGAAGTGTAATTGCAGCCGCCCTCAAAAAAGTTTAGCCGCCCCCAAAGAAGTGTAATTGCAGCCGCCCCCAAAGAAGTGTAATTGCAGCCGCCAAAAAAGAAGTGTAATTGCAACCACCCAAAAAGAAGTGTAATTGCAGCTGCCCCCAAAGAAGTTTAATTGCCTCTCAGCAGTGGGCACCAGACAGGTAGGTGAGGCAGTACTAGTTGTGTGTGTATCTGTTTTGGTCAGTTTAATATTTAACAAGACCCCTATCTGGCTTGATTCTGATTATGATTGATTGATTGATTATTAATTAATTTTATGATGTGATTGATTCATGGTCGAAACCCCGTTTAACAACCTGGCTGATCCTGACCCTGATGTGCAGTTGGTCTCTGTGATGAAAGATCCCAATCTCAAATCGCAGACTGAACAACCTGTGGATAGCCATATTTAAAAAAAAAATGTGTGGCAGCCCACTACAGGATACCCCCTGTGCCCTTGGAGTGCCCCTGTGCCCCCCAAAGAAGTTTAATTGCAGCCGCCCCCAAAGAAGTGTAATTGCAGCTGCCCAAAAAGAAGTGTAATTGCAGCCACCCACAAAGAAGTGTAATTGCAGCCGCCCACAAAAAATTTTAGCCGCCCAAAAAGAAGTGTAATTGAGCCTTCCTGCCCCAGCCCTGACTCCCCCAGGTCAGGGAGATCACATTCTCACCCATGAAGGTGAAGCAATCAGTGGAATGCAACGAGTTATATGCATTTCAAGACAAGTCCCTCATTAAAAATGAGTCTCAGCAGTGGGCACCAGACCAGACAGGTAAAAAAAAGTTTAGCCGCCCAAAAAAAGAAGTGTTATTGAGCCTTCCTGCCCCAGCCCTGACTCCCCCAGGTCAGGGAGATCACATTCTCACCCATGAAGGTGCAGCAATCAGTGGAATGCAAAGAGTTATATGCATTTCAAGACAAGTCCCTCATTAAAAATGAGTCTCAGCAGTGGGCACCAGACCAGACAGGTAAAAAAAAGTTTAGCTGCCCAAAAAAAGAAGTGTAATTGAGCCTTCCTGCCCCGCCCTGACTCCCCCAGGTCAGGGAGATCACATTCTCACCCATGAAGGTGCAGCAATCAGTGGAATGCAAAGAGTTATATGCATTTCAAGACAAGTCCCTCATTAAAAATGAGTCTCAGCAGTGGGCACCAGACCAGACAGGTAAAAAAAAGTTTAGCTGCCCAAAAAAAGAAGTGTAATTGAGCCTTCCTGCCCCAGCCCTGACTCCCCCAGGTCAGGGAGATCACATTCTCACCCATGAAGGTGCAGCAATCAGTGGAATGCAAAGAGTTATATGCATTTCAAGACAAGTCCCTCATTAAAAATGAGTCTCAGCAGTGGGCACCAGAACATACCAGACAGGTAAAAAAAAGTTTAGCCGCCCAAAAAAAGAAGTATAATTGAGCCTTCCTGCCCCAGCCCTGACTCCCCCAGGTCAGGGAGATCACATTCTCACCCATGAAGGTGCAGCAATCAGTGGAATGCAAAGAGTTATATGCATTTCAAGACAAGTCCCTCATTAAAAATGAGTCTCAGCAGTGGGCACCAGACCAGACAGGTAAAAAAAAGTTTAGCCGCCCAAAAAAAGAAGTGTAATTGAGCCTTCCTGCCCCAGCCTTGTCTCCCCCAGGTCAGGGAGATCACATTCTCACCCATGAACGTGCAGCAATCAGTGGAATGCAAAGAGTTATATGCATTTCAAGACAAGTCCCTCATTAAAAATGACTCTCAGCAGTGGGCACCAGACCAGACAGGTAAAAAAAGTTTAGCCGCCCAAAATAAGAAGTGTAATTGAGCCTTCCTGCCCCAGCCCTGACTCCCCCAGGTCAGGGAGATCACATTCTCACCCATGAAGGTGCAGCAATCAAGTGGAATGCAAACAGTTGTATGCATTGAAAAGACAAGTCCCACATATGAATGACTCTCAGCAGTAGGAATAATGAATGGTGATGCAAGATGGAATTGTCCTTGGGCCCTTCCACCCACCCTTATGTTGCGAAAATAGGACATGCACACTTTAACAAACCAAACATTTCAGCGACAGGGCCTACAAAACTGTGGCTGAAATGATTGGTTTGTTTGGGCCCCCACAAAAAATAAACCAATTCATAATATCTCCCTGTATAAACTGGCTCTACAGCAACAAGATGTCATCGTCATTCATCATCATCCTCTTCCTCCTCCTCCTCCTCCTCCTCTGATTCCTCGCCCCCTTCAGTGTGTACTTCCTCATTCTCAGAGATTATCAATTCATCCCCGCTTGACTCCACAATCACAGGTCCAGTTATAATCTCTGGAGGCAATTCCTGGTCTTCATTGAATAAGTGATAATTCATTTTTATAAACATAATTTTCTCAACATTTTTCGGGAGCAACCTCCTTCGCCGCTAACTGACCAGGTTTCCCGCTGCACTGAATACTCTTTCGGAGTACACACTGGAGGGGGGATAACTCAGGTAAAATAGAGCCAGTTTGTACAGGGGTTTCCAAACTGCCTTTTTTTCCTCCCAGTACAGGTATGCACTGTCTGACATGTCTACTTGGATGCTGTCACCAAAGTAATCATCCCCCATTTTTTCAATGTTGACAGCATCCAATGCACCGACAGTAGACATGTCAGCAATCCTTGGCAGGTCCTTGAGTCCGGACCAGATGTCCAAACTCCCTCCTGCCTGCCCTGCATCCCCGCCAGCGGGTTGTGTGGAAAATCGCAGCTGTTTCCTCACAGGCACATGTGTGGGAGAAAATGAAGGAGGTGCTGGGGCCGTGTCAAGGTCCCCTTCAGATAACAATCTCCTGACCAGCAGGTCTTTGCACCTTTGTAGACTTGTGTCCGCCGGAAACAGAGACACAACATACGCTTTAAACCGAGGATCGAGCACTGTGGCCAAAATGTATTCCTCTGACCTTAACAGACTGACCACCCTCGTATCCTGGCAAAGTGTATGGAGGGCTTCATCCACAATAGCGACATGCTTTGCGGAATCGCTCCACTTTAGCTCCTCCTTCACTTTCTCCAGCTGCTTTTGTAACAGCCTGATCAGGGGAATCACCTGACTAATGCAGGCAGTGTCGGAACTGACTTCACGTGTGGCTACTTCAAACGGCTGGAGAACCTTGCACAACACGGAAATCAGCCTCCACTGCACTTGAGTCAGGTGCAGCCCCGCTCCTCTGCCTATGTCGTAGGTGGCTGTGTAGGCTTGAATGGCCTTTTGCTGCTCCTCCATCCTCTGCAGCATATAGAGGGTGGAGTTCCAGCGCGTCACCACCTCTTGTTTCAGCTGATGGCAGGGCAGGTTGCGGAGTTTTTGCTCCTGCTCCAGCCTTCGGCAGGCTGTGTCAGAATGCCGAAAGTGTCCGCAAATTTTGCGTGCCACCGCAAGCATCTCCTGCACACTCCTGTCATTTTTTATGAAATGCTGCACCACCAAATTTATTGTGTGGGCAAAACATGGCACGTGCTGGAAATTGCCCATGTTTAATGCCCGCACAATGTTACTGGCGTTGTCTGACACCACCAATCCCCAGGAAAGTCTAAGGGGGGTAAGCCACAGGGAGATGATTTCCCTCAGTTTCTCTAAGAGGTTGTCGGCGTTGTGCCTCTTCTTGAAACCGGTGATACACAGCGTAGCCTGCCTAAGAAGGAGCTGGCATGCAGGAGATGCTGCTGCTGCTGCGGAAGGCAATGCATCTACCCAGTGGGCTGTCACAGTCATATAGTCCTTAGTTTGCCCTGATCCACTTATCCACATGTCTGTAGTTAAGTGTACAGTGGGTACAGCCGCATTTTTCAGGGCACTGAGGACACTTTTTCTGACCTCCCTGTACATCGCGGGTATCGCCTGCCTAGTGAAGTGGAATCTAGACGGGATTTGGTACCGGGGATACAATACCTGAATCAACCGTTTAAATCCCACTCCATTGATGGCAGACACCGGATGCACGTCTAACACCAACATAGCTGTCAAGGCCGCAGTTATCCGCTTTGCCATAGGATGACTGCTGTCGTATTTCATCCTCATGGAAAATTACTGTTGGATGGTCAATTGCTTAGTGAAAGACGTAGCGGTCTTACGACTTCCCCTCTGGGATGATGACTGACTTCCCCTCTGGGATGATGACTGACTTCCAGGAGCAGCAGCAGCAGCGGCAGTAGTAGTAGGCGTAGTGCTGCAGGATCCTCCGGAGGAATCTATGGAGTCATTCATGCAGATGAGATGGACTGCAGGACTCCCCCCTATCCGGATCGAGGAGGAATTTGTCGAGGAGGGAGTTGGTGGTGTGCTTTTCAGGCATTTGGCTCCAAAAGGAGGACCAAGTGATTTAGGTGTCGCTGGACTGCTAGCCGCACTTTTTGGACTAAACACTGAACCATGACGCGTCTTTAGGTGACGTTGAAGGGAGGTTGTCCCTAGGTGGGCAAGATCCTTACCCCTGCTTATTGGAGTTTTACATAAGCTACAAATGGCAATACTTTTGTTGTCCGGATGCGGATGAAAAAAATTCCAGACCGCAGAGGTGGATTTATTGGTCCTTTGTCCAGGCATGACGATGGGCTTTTTCATCCCATGGACAATAACTTTTTCCCCCACAGGTGCCTCATTCCCCTCTGGTGCGTCATTTAAGCAAACCAAGTCTCCATCCTCCTCGACAACTTCCTCCTCAGTGCCAGCTACATCAATATCCTCCTCCTGGTGTACAACATCACCTTCACTAATAAAATCTGGAACTAGACTGTGGGTGATCCTTCCAGCATATGCAGAGGGCGTACTGCAAATGGTGGAAGGAGCCACCTCTTCACGTACAGTGATGGGAAGGTCCGGCATCACAACCACCGCCACCCTCGGACTCTCCGTGGGGATTTGGGATATGTCTTTAGAAGGATGAGTTTTTTCCAGATTTATTTTCTGAATTTCTGAATAGGCAGAGAGCCCCAGACCAGACAGGTAGATAATGATATACGGCAGTATTTATTAGGCAGTGAGCCCCAGACCAGACGGTACATACGGCAGTATAGGCAGTGAGCCCCAGACCACAAAGGTAGAGATATACGGTAGTATTTAATTATTTATTAGGCAGTGAGCCCCAGACCACAAAGGTAGAGATATATGGCAGTATTTAATTATTTATTAGGCAGTGAGCCCCAGACCAGACAGGTACGGCAGTATTAGGCAGTGAGCCCCAGACCACACAGGTAGATATACGGCAGTATTTATTTATTACGCAGTGAGCCCCAGACCAGACGGTACATACGGCAGTATAGGCAGTGAGCCCCAGACCACAAAGGTAGAGATATACAGCAGTATTTAATTATTTATTAGGCAGTGAGCCCCAGACCAGACAGGTACGGCAGTATTAGGCAGTGAGCCCCAGACCACACAGGTAGATATACGGCAGTATTTATTTATTAGGCAGTGAGCCCCAGACCAGATGGTACATACGGCAGTATAGGCAGTGAGCCCCAGACCACAAAGGTAGAGATATACGGCAGTATTTAATCATTTATTAGGCAGTGAGCCCCAGACCACAAAGGTAGAGATATACGGCAGTATTTAATTATTTATTAGGCAGTGAGCCCCAGACCAGACAGGTACGGCAGTATTAGGCAGTGAGCCCCAGACCACACAGGTAGATATACGGCAGTATTTATTTATTAGGCAGTGAGCCCCAGACCAGACGGTACATACGGCAGTATAGGCAGTGAGCCCCAGACCACAAAGGTAGAGATATACGGCAGTATTTAATTATTTATTAGGCAGTGAGCCCCAGACCACAAAGGCAGAGATATACGGCAGTATTTAATTATTTATTAGGCAGTGAGCCCCAGACCTGACAGGTATGGCAGTATTAGGCAGTGAGCCCCAGACCAGACGGTACATACGGCAGTATAGGCAGTGAGCCCCAGACCACAAAGGTAGAGATATACGGTAGTATTTAATTATTTATTAGGCAGTGAGCCCCAGACCACAAAGGTAGAGATATACGCAAGTATTCAATTATTTATTAGGCAGTGAGCCCCAGACCAGACAGGTACGGCAGTATTAGGCAGTGAGCCCCAGACCACACAGGTAGATATACGGCAGTATTTATTTATAAGGCAGTGAGCCCCAGACCAGACGGTACATACGGCAGTATAGGCAGTGAGCCCCAGACCACAAAGGTAGAGATATACGGCAGTATTTAATTATTTATTAGGCAGTGAGCCCCAGACCAGACAGGTACGGCAGTATTAGGCAGTGAGCCCCAGACCACACAGGTAGATATACGGCAGTATTTATTTATTAGGCAGTGAGCCCCAGACCAGACGGTACATACGGTAGTATAGGCAGTGAGCCCCAGACCACAAAGGTAGAGATATACGGCAGTATTTAATTATTTATTAGGCAGTGAGCCCCAGACCACAAAGGCAGAGATATACGGCAGTATTTAATTATTTATTAGGCAGTGAGCCCCAGACCAGACAGGTACGGCAGTATTAGGCAGTGAGCCCCAGACCACACAGGTAGATATACGGCAGTATTTATTTATTAGGCAGTGAGCCCAAGACCAGACGTTACATACGGCAGTATAGGCAGTGAGCCCCAGACCACAAAGGCAGAGATATACGGCAGTATTTAATTATTTATTAGGCAGTGAGCCCCAGACCTGACAGGTATGGCAGTATTAGGCAGTGAGCCCCAGACCAGACGGTACATACGGCAGTATAGGCAGTGAGCCCCAGACCACAAAGGTAGAGATATACGGTAGTATTTCATTATTTATTAGGCAGTGAGCCCCAGACCACAAAGGTAGAGATATATGGCAGTATTCAATTATTTATTAGGCAGTGAGCCCCAGACCAGACAGGTACGGCAGTATTAGGCAGTGAGCCCCAGACCACACAGGTAGATATACGGCAGTATGTATTTATTAGGCAGTGAGCCCCAGACCAGACGGTACATACGGCAGTATAGGCAGTGAGCCCCAGACCACAAAGGTAGAGATATACGGCAGTATTTAATTATTTATTAGGCAGTGAGCCCCAGACCAGACAGGTACGGCAGTATTAGGCAGTGAGCCCCAGACCACACAGGTAGATATACGGCAGTATTTATTTATTAGGCAGTGAGCCCCAGACCAGATGGTACATACGGCAGTATAGGCAGTGAGCCCCAGACCACAAAGGTAGAGATATACGGCAGTATTTAATTATTTATTAGGCAGTGAGCCCCAGACCACAAAGGCAGAGATATACGGCAGTATTTAATTATTTATTAGGCAGTGAGCCCCAGACCAGACAGGTACGGCAGTATTATGCAGTGAGCCCCAGACCACACAGGTAGATATACGGCAGTATTTATTTATTAGGCAGTGAGCCCAAGACCAGACGTTACATACGGCAGTATAGGCAGTGAGCCCCAGACCACAAAGGTAGAGATATACGGCAGTATTTAATTATTTATTAGGCAGTGAGCCCCAGACCACAAAGGTAGAGATATACAGCGGTATTTAATTATTTATTAGGCAGTGAGCCCCAGACCACAAAGGTAGAGATATATGGCAGTATTTAATTATTTATTAGGCAGTGAGCCCCAGACCAGACAGGTACGGCAGTATTAGGCAGTGAGCCCCAGACCACACAGGTAGATATACGGCAGTATTTATTTATTACGCAGTGAGCCCCAGACCAGACGGTACATACGGCAGTATAGGCAGTGAGCCCCAGACCACAAAGGTAGAGATATACAGCAGTATTTAATTATTTATTAGGCAGTGAGCCCCAGACCAGACAGGTACGGCAGTATTAGGCAGTGAGCCCCAGACCACACAGGTAGATATACGGCAGTATTTATTTATTAGGCAGTGAGCCCCAGACCAGACGGTACATACGGCAGTATAGGCAGTGAGCCCCAGACCACAAAGGTAGAGATATACGGCAGTATTTAATTATTTATTAGGCAGTGAGCCCCAGACCACAAAGGCAGAGATATACGGCAGTATTTAATTATTTATTAGGCAGTGAGCCCCAGACCAGACAGGTACGGCAGTATTAGGCAGTGAGCCCCAGACCACACAGGTAGATATACTGCAGTATTTATTTATTAGGCAGTGAGCCCCAGACCAGACGTTACATACGGCAGTATAGGCAGTGAGCCCAAGACCACAAAGGTAGAGATATACGGCAGTATTTAATTATTTATTAGGCAGTGAGCCCCAGACCACAAAGGTAGAGATATACAGCGGTATTTAATTATTTATTAGGCAGTGAGCCCCAGACCACAAAGGTAGAGATATACGGCAGTATTTAATTATTTATTAGGCAGTGAGCCCCAGACCAGACAGGTACGGCAGTATTAGGCAGTGAGCCCCAGACCACACAGGTAGATATACGGCAGTATTTATTTATTAGGCAGTGAGCCCCAGACCAGACGGTACATACGGTAGTATAGGCAGTGAGCCCCAGACCACAAAGGTAGAGATATACGGCAGTATTTAATTATTTATTAGGCAGTGAGCCCCAGACCACAAAGGCAGAGATATACGGCAGTATTTAATTATTTATTAGGCAGTGAGCCCCAGACCAGACAGGTACGGCAGTATTAGGCAGTGAGCCCCAGACCACACAGGTAGATATACGGCAGTATTTATTTATTAGGCAGTGAGCCCAAGACCAGACGTTACATACGGCAGTATAGGCAGTGAGCCCCAGACCACAAAGGCAAAGATATACGGCAGTATTTAATTATTTATTAGGCAGTGAGCCCCAGACCTGACAGGTATGGCAGTATTAGGCAGTGAGCCCCAGACCAGACGGTACATACGGCAGTATAGGCAGTGAGCCCCAGACCACAAAGGTAGAGATATACGGTAGTATTTAATTATTTATTAGGCAGTGAGCCCCAGACCACAAAGGTAGAGATATATGGCAGTATTCAATTATTTATTAGGCAGTGAGCCCCAGACCAGACAGGTACGGCAGTATTAGGCAGTGAGCCCCAGACCACACAGGTAGATATACGGCGGTATTTATTTATTAGGCAGTGAGCCCCAGACCAGACGGTACATACGGCAGTATAGGCAGTGAGCCCCAGACCACAAAGGTAGAGATATACGGCAGTATTTAATTATTTATTAGGCAGTGAGCCCCAGACCAGACAGGTACGGCAGTATTAGGCAGTGAGCCCCAGACCACACAGGTAGATATACGGCAGTATTTATTTATTAGGCAGTGAGCCCCAGACCAGACAGGTACGGCAGTATTAGGCAGAGAGCCCCAGACCACACAGGTAGATATACGGCAGTATTTATTTATTAGGCAGTGAGCCCCAGACCAGACGGTACATACGGTAGTATAGGCAGTGAGCCCCAGACCACAAAGGTAGAGATATACGGCAGTATTTAATTATTTATTAGGCAGTGAGCCCCAGACCACAAAGGCAGAGATATACGGCAGTATTTAATTATTTATTAGGCAGTGAGCCCCAGACCAGACAGGTACGGCAGTATTAGGCAGTGAGCCCCAGACCACACAGGTAGATATACGGCAGTATTTATTTATTAGGCAGTGAGCCCAAGACCAGACGTTACATACGGCAGTATAGGCAGTGAGCCCCAGACCACAAAGGCAGAGATATACGGCAGTATTTAATTATTTATTAGGCAGTGAGCCCCAGACCTGACAGGTATGGCAGTATTAGGCAGTGAGCCCCAGACCAGACGGTACATACGGCAGTATAGGCAGTGAGCCCCAGACCACAAAGGTAGAGATATACGGTAGTATTTAATTATTTATTAGGCAGTGAGCCCCAGACCACAAAGGTAGAGATATATGGCAGTATTCAATTATTTATTAGGCAGTGAGCCCCAGACCAGACAGGTACGGCAGTATTAGGCAGTGAGCCCCAGACCACACAGGTAGATATACGGCAGTATTTATTTATTAGGCAGTGAGCCCCAGACCAGACGGTACATACGGCAGTATAGGCAGTGAGCCCCAGACCACAAAGGTAGAGATATACGGCAGTATTTAATTATTTATTAGGCAGTGAGCCCCAGACCAGACAGGTACGGCAGTATTAGGCAGTGAGCCCCAGACCACACAGGTAGATATACGGCAGTATTTATTTATTAGGCAGTGAGCCCCAGACCAGACGGTACATACGGCAGTATAGGCAGTGAGCCCCAGACCACAAAGGTAGAGATATACGGCAGTATTTAATTATTTATTAGGCAGTGAGCCCCAGACCACAAAGGCAGAGATATACGGCAGTATTTAATTATTTATTAGGCAGTGAGCCCCAGACCAGACAGGTACGGCAGTATTATGCAGTGAGCCCCAGACCACACAGGTAGATATACGGCAGTATTTATTTATTAGGCAGTGAGCCCAAGACCAGACGTTACATACGGCAGTATAGGCAGTGAGCCCCAGACCACAAAGGTAGAGATATACGGCAGTATTTAATTATTTATTAGGCAGTGAGCCCCAGACCACAAAGGTAGAGATATACAGCGGTATTTAATTATTTATTAGGCAGTGAGCCCCAGACCACAAAGGTAGAGATATATGGCAGTATTTAATTATTTATTAGGCAGTGAGCCCCAGACCAGACAGGTACGGCAGTATTAGGCAGTGAGCCCCAGACCACACAGGTAGATATACGGCAGTATTTATTTATTACGCAGTGAGCCCCAGACCAGACGGTACATACGGCAGTATAGGCAGTGAGCCCCAGACCACAAAGGTAGAGATATACGGCAGTATTTAATTATTTATTAGGCAGTGAGCCCCAGACCACAAAGGCAGAGATATACGGCAGTATTTAATTATTTATTAGGCAGTGAGCCCCAGACCAGACAGGTACGGCAGTATTAGGCAGTGAGCCCCAGACCACACAGGTAGATATACGGCAGTATTTATTTATTAGGCAGTGAGCCCCAGACCAGACGTTACATACGGCAGTATAGGCAGTGAGCCCAAGACCACAAAGGTAGAGATATACGGCAGTATTTAATTATTTATTAGGCAGTGAGCCCCAGACCACAAAGGTAGAGATATACAGCGGTATTTAATTATTTATTAGGCAGTGAGCCCCAGACCACAAAGGTAGAGATATACGGCAGTATTTAATTATTTATTAGGCAGTGAGCCCCAGACCAGACAGGTACGGCAGTATTAGGCAGTGAGCCCCAGACCACACAGGTAGATATACGGCAGTATTTATTTATTAGGCAGTGAGCCCCAGACCAGACGGTACATACGGTAGTATAGGCAGTGAGCCCCAGACCACAAAGGTAGAGATATACGGCAGTATTTAATTATTTATTAGGCAGTGAGCCCCAGACCACAAAGGCAGAGATATACGGCAGTATTTAATTATTTATTAGGCAGTGAGCCCCAGACCAGACAGGTACGGCAGTATTAGGCAGTGAGCCCCAGACCACACAGGTAGATATACGGCAGTATTTATTTATTAGGCAGTGAGCCCAAGACCAGACGTTACATACGGCAGTATAGGCAGTGAGCCCCAGACCACAAAGGCAGAGATATACGGCAGTATTTAATTATTTATTAGGCAGTGAGCCCCAGACCTGACAGGTATGGCAGTATTAGGCAGTGAGCCCCAGACCAGACGGTACATACGGCAGTATAGGCAGTGAGCCCCAGACCACAAAGGTAGAGATATACGGTAGTATTTAATTATTTATTAGGCAGTGAGCCCCAGACCACAAAGGTAGAGATATATGGCAGTATTCAATTATTTATTAGGCAGTGAGCCCCAGACCAGACAGGTACGGCAGTATTAGGCAGTGAGCCCCAGACCACACAGGTAGATATACGGCGGTATTTATTTATTAGGCAGTGAGCCCCAGACCAGACGGTACATACGGCAGTATAGGCAGTGAGCCCCAGACCACAAAGGTAGAGATATACGGCAGTATTTAATTATTTATTAGGCAG
Source organism: Crinia signifera (assembly GCF_055691185.1). Taxonomy (NCBI): domain Eukaryota; kingdom Metazoa; phylum Chordata; class Amphibia; order Anura; family Myobatrachidae; genus Crinia; species Crinia signifera. The sequence continues at coordinate 344,791,609 of NC_139217.1, forward strand.
TGAGCCCCAGACCAGACAGGTACGGCAGTATTAGGCAGTGAGCCCCAGACCACACAGGTAGATATACGGCAGTATTTATTTATTAGGCAGTGAGCCCCAGACCAGACGGTACATACGGCAGTATAGGCAGTGAGCCCCAGACCACAAAGGTAGAGATATACGGCAGTATTTAATTATTTATTAGGCAGTGAGCCCCAGACCACAAAGGCAGAGATATACGGCAGTATTTAATTATTTATTAGGCAGTGAGCCCCAGACCAGACAGGTACGGCAGTATTAGGCAGTGAGCCCCAGACCACACAGGTAGATATACGGCAGTATTTATTTATTAGGCAGTGAGCCCAAGACCAGACGTTACATACGGCAGTATAGGCAGTGAGCCCCAGACCACAAAGGTAGAGATATACGGCAGTATTTAATTATTTATTAGGCAGTGAGCCCCAGACCACAAAGGTAGAGATATACAGCGGTATTTAATTATTTATTAGGCAGTGAGCCCCAGACCACAAAGGTAGAGATATATGGCAGTATTTAATTATTTATTAGGCAGTGAGCCCCAGACCAGACAGGTACGGCAGTATTAGGCAGTGAGCCCCAGACCACACAGGTAGATATACGGCAGTATTTATTTATTACGCAGTGAGCCCCAGACCAGACGGTACATACGGCAGTATAGGCAGTGAGCCCCAGACCACAAAGGTAGAGATATACAGCAGTATTTAATTATTTATTAGGCAGTGAGCCCCAGACCAGACAGGTACGGCAGTATTAGGCAGTGAGCCCCAGACCACACAGGTAGATATACGGCAGTATTTATTTATTAGGCAGTGAGCCCCAGACCAGACGGTACATACGGCAGTATAGGCAGTGAGCCCCAGACCACAAAGGTAGAGATATACGGCAGTATTTAATTATTTATTAGGCAGTGAGCCCCAGACCACAAAGGCAGAGATATACGGCAGTATTTAATTATTTATTAGGCAGTGAGCCCCAGACCAGACAGGTACGGCAGTATTAGGCAGTGAGCCCCAGACCACACAGGTAGATATACGGCAGTATTTATTTATTAGGCAGTGAGCCCCAGACCAGACGTTACATACGGCAGTATAGGCAGTGAGCCCAAGACCACAAAGGTAGAGATATACGGCAGTATTTAATTATTTATTAGGCAGTGAGCCCCAGACCACAAAGGTAGAGATATACAGCGGTATTTAATTATTTATTAGGCAGTGAGCCCCAGACCACAAAGGTAGAGATATACGGCAGTATTTAATTATTTATTAGGCAGTGAGCCCCAGACCAGACAGGTACGGCAGTATTAGGCAGTGAGCCCCAGACCACACAGGTAGATATACGGCAGTATTTATTTATTAGGCAGTGAGCCCCAGACCAGACGGTACATACGGTAGTATAGGCAGTGAGCCCCAGACCACAAAGGTAGAGATATACGGCAGTATTTAATTATTTATTAGGCAGTGAGCCCCAGACCACAAAGGCAGAGATATACGGCAGTATTTAATTATTTATTAGGCAGTGAGCCCCAGACCAGACAGGTACGGCAGTATTAGGCAGTGAGCCCCAGACCACACAGGTAGATATACGGCAGTATTTATTTATTAGGCAGTGAGCCCAAGACCAGACGTTACATACGGCAGTATAGGCAGTGAGCCCCAGACCACAAAGGCAGAGATATACGGCAGTATTTAATTATTTATTAGGCAGTGAGCCCCAGACCTGACAGGTATGGCAGTATTAGGCAGTGAGCCCCAGACCAGACGGTACATACGGCAGTATAGGCAGTGAGCCCCAGACCACAAAGGTAGAGATATACGGTAGTATTTAATTATTTATTAGGCAGTGAGCCCCAGACCACAAAGGTAGAGATATATGGCAGTATTCAATTATTTATTAGGCAGTGAGCCCCAGACCAGACAGGTACGGCAGTATTAGGCAGTGAGCCCCAGACCACACAGGTAGATATACGGCAGTATTTATTTATTAGGCAGTGAGCCCCAGACCAGACGGTACATACGGCAGTATAGGCAGTGAGCCCCAGACCACAAAGGTAGAGATATACGGCAGTATTTAATTATTTATTAGGCAGTGAGCCCCAGACCAGACAGGTACGGCAGTATTAGGCAGTGAGCCCCAGACCACACAGGTAGATATACGGCAGTATTTATTTATTAGGCAGTGAGCCCCAGACCAGACGGTACATACGGCAGTATAGGCAGTGAGCCCCAGACCACAAAGGTAGAGATATACGGCAGTATTTAATTATTTATTAGGCAGTGAGCCCCAGACCACAAAGGCAGAGATATACGGCAGTATTTAATTATTTATTAGGCAGTGAGCCCCAGACCAGACAGGTACGGCAGTATTAGGCAGTGAGCCCCAGACCACACAGGTAGATATACGGCAGTATTTATTTATTAGGCAGTGAGCCCAAGACCAGACGTTACATACGGCAGTATAGGCAGTGAGCCCCAGACCACAAAGGTAGAGATATACGGCAGTATTTAATTATTTATTAGGCAGTGAGCCCCAGACCACAAAGGTAGAGATATACAGCGGTATTTAATTATTTATTAGGCAGTGAGCCCCAGACCACAAAGGTAGAGATATATGGCAGTATTTAATTATTTATTAGGCAGTGAGCCCCAGACCAGACAGGTACGGCAGTATTAGGCAGTGAGCCCCAGACCACACAGGTAGATATACGGCAGTATTTATTTATTACGCAGTGAGCCCCAGACCAGACGGTACATACGGCAGTATAGGCAGTGAGCCCCAGACCACAAAGGTAGAGATATACAGCAGTATTTAATTATTTATTAGGCAGTGAGCCCCAGACCAGACAGGTACGGCAGTATTAGGCAGTGAGCCCCAGACCACACAGGTAGATATACGGCAGTATTTATTTATTAGGCAGTGAGCCCCAGACCAGACGGTACATACGGCAGTATAGGCAGTGAGCCCCAGACCACAAAGGTAGAGATATACGGCAGTATTTAATTATTTATTAGGCAGTGAGCCCCAGACCACAAAGGCAGAGATATACGGCAGTATTTAATTATTTATTAGGCAGTGAGCCCCAGACCAGACAGGTACGGCAGTATTAGGCAGTGAGCCCCAGACCACACAGGTAGATATACGGCAGTATTTATTTATTAGGCAGTGAGCCCCAGACCAGACGTTACATACGGCAGTATAGGCAGTGAGCCCAAGACCACAAAGGTAGAGATATACGGCAGTATTTAATTATTTATTAGGCAGTGAGCCCCAGACCACAAAGGTAGAGATATACAGCGGTATTTAATTATTTATTAGGCAGTGAGCCCCAGACCACAAAGGTAGAGATATACGGCAGTATTTAATTATTTATTAGGCAGTGAGCCCCAGACCAGACAGGTACGGCAGTATTAGGCAGTGAGCCCCAGACCACACAGGTAGATATACGGCAGTATTTATTTATTAGGCAGTGAGCCCCAGACCAGACGGTACATACGGTAGTATAGGCAGTGAGCCCCAGACCACAAAGGTAGAGATATACGGCAGTATTTAATTATTTATTAGGCAGTGAGCCCCAGACCACAAAGGCAGAGATATACGGCAGTATTTAATTATTTATTAGGCAGTGAGCCCCAGACCAGACAGGTACGGCAGTATTAGGCAGTGAGCCCCAGACCACACAGGTAGATATACGGCAGTATTTATTTATTAGGCAGTGAGCCCAAGACCAGACGTTACATACGGCAGTATAGGCAGTGAGCCCCAGACCACAAAGGCAGAGATATACGGCAGTATTTAATTATTTATTAGGCAGTGAGCCCCAGACCTGACAGGTATGGCAGTATTAGGCAGTGAGCCCCAGACCAGACGGTACATACGGCAGTATAGGCAGTGAGCCCCAGACCACAAAGGTAGAGATATACGGTAGTATTTAATTATTTATTAGGCAGTGAGCCCCAGACCACAAAGGTAGAGATATATGGCAGTATTCAATTATTTATTAGGCAGTGAGCCCCAGACCAGACAGGTACGGCAGTATTAGGCAGTGAGCCCCAGACCACACAGGTAGATATACGGCAGTATTTATTTATTAGGCAGTGAGCCCCAGACCAGACGGTACATACGGCAGTATAGGCAGTGAGCCCCAGACCACAAAGGTAGAGATATACGGCAGTATTTAATTATTTATTAGGCAGTGAGCCCCAGACCAGACAGGTACGGCAGTATTAGGCAGTGAGCCCCAGACCACACAGGTAGATATACGGCAGTATTTATTTATTAGGCAGTGAGCCCCAGACCAGACGGTACATACGGCAGTATAGGCAGTGAGCCCCAGACCACAAAGGTAGAGATATACGGCAGTATTTAATTATTTATTAGGCAGTGAGCCCCAGACCACAAAGGCAGAGATATACGGCAGTATTTAATTATTTATTAGGCAGTGAGCCCCAGACCAGACAGGTACGGCAGTATTAGGCAGTGAGCCCCAGACCACACAGGTAGATATACGGCAGTATTTATTTATTAGGCAGTGAGCCCAAGACCAGACGTTACATACGGCAGTATAGGCAGTGAGCCCCAGACCACAAAGGTAGAGATATACGGCAGTATTTAATTATTTATTAGGCAGTGAGCCCCAGACCACAAAGGTAGAGATATACAGCGGTATTTAATTATTTATTAGGCAGTGAGCCCCAGACCACAAAGGTAGAGATATATGGCAGTATTTAATTATTTATTAGGCAGTGAGCCCCAGACCAGACAGGTACGGCAGTATTAGGCAGTGAGCCCCAGACCACACAGGTAGATATACGGCAGTATTTATTTATTACGCAGTGAGCCCCAGACCAGACGGTACATACGGCAGTATAGGCAGTGAGCCCCAGACCACAAAGGTAGAGATATACAGCAGTATTTAATTATTTATTAGGCAGTGAGCCCCAGACCAGACAGGTACGGCAGTATTAGGCAGTGAGCCCCAGACCACACAGGTAGATATACGGCAGTATTTATTTATTAGGCAGTGAGCCCCAGACCAGACGGTACATACGGCAGTATAGGCAGTGAGCCCCAGACCACAAAGGTAGAGATATACGGCAGTATTTAATTATTTATTAGGCAGTGAGCCCCAGACCACAAAGGCAGAGATATACGGCAGTATTTAATTATTTATTAGGCAGTGAGCCCCAGACCAGACAGGTACGGCAGTATTAGGCAGTGAGCCCCAGACCACACAGGTAGATATACGGCAGTATTTATTTATTAGGCAGTGAGCCCCAGACCAGACGTTACATACGGCAGTATAGGCAGTGAGCCCAAGACCACAAAGGTAGAGATATATGGCAGTTTTTAATTATTTATTAGGCAGTGAGCCCCAGACCACAAAGGTAGAGATATACAGCGGTATTTAATTATTTATTAGGCAGTGAGCCCCAGACCACAAAGGTAGAGATATACGGCAGTATTTAATTATTTATTAGGCAGTGAGCCCCAGACCAGACAGGTACGGCAGTATTAGGCAGTGAGCCCCAGACCACACAGGTAGATATACGGCAGTATTTATTTATTAGGCAGTGAGCCCCAGACCAGACGGTACATACGGTAGTATAGGCAGTGAGCCCCAGACCACAAAGGTAGAGATATACGGCAGTATTTAATTATTTATTAGGCAGTGAGCCCCAGACCACAAAGGCAGAGATATACGGCAGTATTTAATTATTTATTAGGCAGTGAGCCCCAGACCAGACAGGTACGGCAGTATTAGGCAGTGAGCCCCAGACCACACAGGTAGATATACGGCAGTATTTATTTATTAGGCAGTGAGCCCAAGACCAGACGTTACATACGGCAGTATAGGCAGTGAGCCCCAGACCACAAAGGCAGAGATATACGGCAGTATTTAATTATTTATTAGGCAGTGAGCCCCAGACCTGACAGGTATGGCAGTATTAGGCAGTGAGCCCCAGACCAGACGGTACATACGGCAGTATAGGCAGTGAGCCCCAGACCACAAAGGTAGAGATATACGGTAGTATTTAATTATTTATTAGGCAGTGAGCCCCAGACCACAAAGGTAGAGATATATGGCAGTATTCAATTATTTATTAGGCAGTGAGCCCCAGACCAGACAGGTACGGCAGTATTAGGCAGTGAGCCCCAGACCACACAGGTAGATATACGGCAGTATTTATTTATTAGGCAGTGAGCCCCAGACCAGACGGTACATACGGCAGTATAGGCAGTGAGCCCCAGACCACAAAGGTAGAGATATACGGCAGTATTTAATTATTTATTAGGCAGTGAGCCCCAGACCAGACAGGTACGGCAGTATTAGGCAGTGAGCCCCAGACCACACAGGTAGATATACGGCAGTATTTATTTATTAGGCAGTGAGCCCCAGACCAGACGGTACATACGGCAGTATAGGCAGTGAGCCCCAGACCACAAAGGTAGAGATATACGGCAGTATTTAATTATTTATTAGGCAGTGAGCCCCAGACCACAAAGGCAGAGATATACGGCAGTATTTAATTATTTATTAGGCAGTGAGCCCCAGACCAGACAGGTACGGCAGTATTAGGCAGTGAGCCCCAGACCACACAGGTAGATATACGGCAGTATTTATTTATTAGGCAGTGAGCCCAAGACCAGACGTTACATACGGCAGTATAGGCAGTGAGCCCCAGACCACAAAGGTAGAGATATACGGCAGTATTTAATTATTTATTAGGCAGTGAGCCCCAGACCACAAAGGTAGAGATATACAGCGGTATTTAATTATTTATTAGGCAGTGAGCCCCAGACCACAAAGGTAGAGATATATGGCAGTATTTAATTATTTATTAGGCAGTGAGCCCCAGACCAGACAGGTACGGCAGTATTAGGCAGTGAGCCCCAGACCACACAGGTAGATATACGGCAGTATTTATTTATTACGCAGTGAGCCCCAGACCAGACGGTACATACGGCAGTATAGGCAGTGAGCCCCAGACCACAAAGGTAGAGATATACAGCAGTATTTAATTATTTATTAGGCAGTGAGCCCCAGACCAGACAGGTACGGCAGTATTAGGCAGTGAGCCCCAGACCACACAGGTAGATATACGGCAGTATTTATTTATTAGGCAGTGAGCCCCAGACCAGACGGTACATACGGCAGTATAGGCAGTGAGCCCCAGACCACAAAGGTAGAGATATACGGCAGTATTTAATTATTTATTAGGCAGTGAGCCCCAGACCACAAAGGCAGAGATATACGGCAGTATTTAATTATTTATTAGGCAGTGAGCCCCAGACCAGACAGGTACGGCAGTATTAGGCAGTGAGCCCCAGACCACACAGGTAGATATACGGCAGTATTTATTTATTAGGCAGTGAGCCCCAGACCAGACGTTACATACGGCAGTATAGGCAGTGAGCCCAAGACCACAAAGGTAGAGATATACGGCAGTATTTAATTATTTATTAGGCAGTGAGCCCCAGACCACAAAGGTAGAGATATACAGCGGTATTTAATTATTTATTAGGCAGTGAGCCCCAGACCACAAAGGTAGAGATATACGGCAGTATTTAATTATTTATTAGGCAGTGAGCCCCAGACCAGACAGGTACGGCAGTATTAGGCAGTGAGCCCCAGACCACACAGGTAGATATACGGCAGTATTTATTTATTAGGCAGTGAGCCCCAGACCAGACGGTACATACGGTAGTATAGGCAGTGAGCCCCAGACCACAAAGGTAGAGATATACGGCAGTATTTAATTATTTATTAGGCAGTGAGCCCCAGACCACAAAGGCAGAGATATACGGCAGTATTTAATTATTTATTAGGCAGTGAGCCCCAGACCAGACAGGTACGGCAGTATTAGGCAGTGAGCCCCAGACCACACAGGTAGATATACGGCAGTATTTATTTATTAGGCAGTGAGCCCAAGACCAGACGTTACATACGGCAGTATAGGCAGTGAGCCCCAGACCACAAAGGCAGAGATATACGGCAGTATTTAATTATTTATTAGGCAGTGAGCCCCAGACCTGACAGGTATGGCAGTATTAGGCAGTGAGCCCCAGACCAGACGGTACATACGGCAGTATAGGCAGTGAGCCCCAGACCACAAAGGTAGAGATATACGGTAGTATTTAATTATTTATTAGGCAGTGAGCCCCAGACCACAAAGGTAGAGATATATGGCAGTATTCAATTATTTATTAGGCAGTGAGCCCCAGACCAGACAGGTACGGCAGTATTAGGCAGTGAGCCCCAGACCACACAGGTAGATATACGGCAGTATTTATTTATTAGGCAGTGAGCCCCAGACCAGACGGTACATACGGCAGTATAGGCAGTGAGCCCCAGACCACAAAGGTAGAGATATACTGCAGTATTTAATTATTTATTAGGCAGTGAGCCCCAGACCAGACAGGTACGGCAGTATTAGGCAGTGAGCCCCAGACCACACAGGTAGATATACGGCAGTATTTATTTATTAGGCAGTGAGCCCCAGACCAGACGGTACATACGGCAGTATAGGCAGTGAGCCCCAGACCACAAAGGTAGAGATATACGGCAGTATTTAATTATTTATTAGGCAGTGAGCCCCAGACCACAAAGGCAGAGATATACGGCAGTATTTAATTATTTATTAGGCAGTGAGCCCCAGACCAGACAGGTACGGCAGTATTAGGCAGTGAGCCCCAGACCACACAGGTAGATATACGGCAGTATTTATTTATTAGGCAGTGAGCCCAAGACCAGACGTTACATACGGCAGTATAGGCAGTGAGCCCCAGACCACAAAGGTAGAGATATACGGCAGTATTTAATTATTTATTAGGCAGTGAGCCCCAGACCACAAAGGTAGAGATATACAGTGGTATTTAATTATTTATTAGGCAGTGAGCCCCAGACCACAAAGGTAGAGATATATGGCAGTATTTAATTATTTATTAGGCAGTGAGCCCCAGACCAGACAGGTACGGCAGTATTAGGCAGTGAGCCCCAGACCACACAGGTAGATATACGGCAGTATTTATTTATTACGCAGTGAGCCCCAGACCAGACGGTACATACGGCAGTATAGGCAGTGAGCCCCAGACCACAAAGGTAGAGATATACAGCAGTATTTAATTATTTATTAGGCAGTGAGCCCCAGACCAGACAGGTACGGCAGTATTAGGCAGTGAGCCCCAGACCACACAGGTAGATATACGGCAGTATTTATTTATTAGGCAGTGAGCCCCAGACCAGACGGTACATACGGCAGTATAGGCAGTGAGCCCCAGACCACAAAGGTAGAGATATACGGCAGTATTTAATTATTTATTAGGCAGTGAGCCCCAGACCACAAAGGCAGAGATATACGGCAGTATTTAATTATTTATTAGGCAGTGAGCCCCAGACCAGACAGGTACGGCAGTATTAGGCAGTGAGCCCCAGACCACACAGGTAGATATACGGCAGTATTTATTTATTAGGCAGTGAGCCCCAGACCAGACGTTACATACGGCAGTATAGGCAGTGAGCCCAAGACCACAAAGGTAGAGATATACGGCAGTATTTAATTATTTATTAGGCAGTGAGCCCCAGACCACAAAGGTAGAGATATACAGCGGTATTTAATTATTTATTAGGCAGTGAGCCCCAGACCACAAAGGTAGAGATATACGGCAGTATTTAATTATTTATTAGGCAGTGAGCCCCAGACCAGACAGGTACGGCAGTATTAGGCAGTGAGCCCCAGACCACACAGGTAGATATACGGCAGTATTTATTTATTAGGCAGTGAGCCCCAGACCAGACGGTACATACGGTAGTATAGGCAGTGAGCCCCAGACCACAAAGGTAGAGATATACGGCAGTATTTAATTATTTATTAGGCAGTGAGCCCCAGACCACAAAGGCAGAGATATACGGCAGTATTTAATTATTTATTAGGCAGTGAGCCCCAGACCAGACAGGTACGGCAGTATTAGGCAGTGAGCCCCAGACCACACAGGTAGATATACGGCAGTATTTATTTATTAGGCAGTGAGCCCAAGACCAGACGTTACATACGGCAGTATAGGCAGTGAGCCCCAGACCACAAAGGCAGAGATATACGGCAGTATTTAATTATTTATTAGGCAGTGAGCCCCAGACCTGACAGGTATGGCAGTATTAGGCAGTGAGCCCCAGACCAGACGGTACATACGGCAGTATAGGCAGTGAGCCCCAGACCACAAAGGTAGAGATATACGGTAGTATTTAATTATTTATTAGGCAGTGAGCCCCAGACCACAAAGGTAGAGATATATGGCAGTATTCAATTATTTATTAGGCAGTGAGCCCCAGACCAGACAGGTACGGCAGTATTAGGCAGTGAGCCCCAGACCACACAGGTAGATATACGGCAGTATTTATTTATTAGGCAGTGAGCCCCAGACCAGACGGTACATACGGCAGTATAGGCAGTGAGCCCCAGACCACAAAGGTAGAGATATACGGCAGTATTTAATTATTTATTAGGCAGTGAGCCCCAGACCAGACAGGTACGGCAGTATTAGGCAGTGAGCCCCAGACCACACAGGTAGATATACGGCAGTATTTATTTATTAGGCAGTGAGCCCCAGACCAGACGGTACATACGGCAGTATAGGCAGTGAGCCCCAGACCACAAAGGTAGAGATATACGGCAGTATTTAATTATTTATTAGGCAGTGAGCCCCAGACCACAAAGGCAGAGATATACGGCAGTATTTAATTATTTATTAGGCAGTGAGCCCCAGACCAGACAGGTACGGCAGTATTAGGCAGTGAGCCCCAGACCACACAGGTAGATATACGGCAGTATTTATTTATTAGGCAGTGAGCCCAAGACCAGACGTTACATACGGCAGTATAGGCAGTGAGCCCCAGACCACAAAGGTAGAGATATACGGCAGTATTTAATTATTTATTAGGCAGTGAGCCCCAGACCACAAAGGTAGAGATATACAGCGGTATTTAATTATTTATTAGGCAGTGAGCCCCAGACCACAAAGGTAGAGATATATGGCAGTATTTAATTATTTATTAGGCAGTGAGCCCCAGACCAGACAGGTACGGCAGTATTAGGCAGTGAGCCCCAGACCACACAGGTAGATATACGGCAGTATTTATTTATTACGCAGTGAGCCCCAGACCAGACGGTACATACGGCAGTATAGGCAGTGAGCCCCAGACCACAAAGGTAGAGATATACAGCAGTATTTAATTATTTATTAGGCAGTGAGCCCCAGACCAGACAGGTACGGCAGTATTAGGCAGTGAGCCCCAGACCACACAGGTAGATATACGGCAGTATTTATTTATTAGGCAGTGAGCCCCAGACCAGACGGTACATACGGCAGTATAGGCAGTGAGCCCCAGACCACAAAGGTAGAGATATACGGCAGTATTTAATTATTTATTAGGCAGTGAGCCCCAGACCACAAAGGCAGAGATATACGGCAGTATTTAATTATTTATTAGGCAGTGAGCCCCAGACCAGACAGGTACGGCAGTATTAGGCAGTGAGCCCCAGACCACACAGGTAGATATACGGCAGTATTTATTAGGCAGTGAGCCCAAGACCAGACGTTACATACGGCAGTATAGGCAGTGAGCCCCAGACCACAAAGGCAGAGATATACGGCAGTATTTAATTATTTATTAGGCAGTGAGCCCCAGACCTGACAGGTATGGCAGTATTAGGCAGTGAGCCCCAGACCAGACGGTACATACGGCAGTATAGGCAGTGAGCCCCAGACCACAAAGGTAGAGATATACGGTAGTATTTAATTATTTATTAGGCAGTGAGCCCCAGACCACAAAGGTAGAGATATATGGCAGTATTCAATTATTTATTAGGCAGTGAGCCCCAGACCAGACAGGTACGGCAGTATTAGGCAGTGAGCCCCAGACCACACAGGTAGATATACGGCAGTATTTATTTATTAGGCAGTGAGCCCCAGACCAGACGGTACATACGGCAGTATAGGCAGTGAGCCCCAGACCACAAAGGTAGAGATATACGGCAGTATTTAATTATTTTTTAGGCAGTGAGCCCCAGACCAGACAGGTACGGCAGTATTAGGCAGTGAGCCCCAGACCACACAGGTAGATATACGGCAGTATTTATTTATTAGGCAGTGAGCCCCAGACCAGACGGTACATACGGCAGTATAGGCAGTGAGCCCCAGACCACAAAGGTAGAGATATACGGCAGTATTTAATTATTTATTAGGCAGTGAGCCCCAGACCACAAAGGCAGAGATATACGGCAGTATTTAATTATTTATTAGGCAGTGAGCCCCAGACCAGACAGGTACGGCAGTATTAGGCAGTGAGCCCCAGACCACACAGGTAGATATACGGCAGTATTTATTTATTAGGCAGTGAGCCCAAGACCAGACGTTACATACGGCAGTATAGGCAGTGAGCCCCAGACCACAAAGGTAGAGATATACGGCAGTATTTAATTATTTATTAGGCAGTGAGCCCCAGACCACAAAGGTAGAGATATACAGCGGTATTTAATTATTTATTAGGCAGTGAGCCCCAGACCACAAAGGTAGAGATATATGGCAGTATTTAATTATTTATTAGGCAGTGAGCCCCAGACCAGACAGGTACGGCAGTATTAGGCAGTGAGCCCCAGACCACACAGGTAGATATACGGCAGTATTTATTTATTACGCAGTGAGCCCCAGACCAGACGGTACATACGGCAGTATAGGCAGTGAGCCCCAGACCACAAAGGTAGAGATATACAGCAGTATTTAATTATTTATTAGGCAGTGAGCCCCAGACCACAAAGGCAGAGATATACGGCAGTATTTAATTATTTATTAGGCAGTGATCCCCAGACCACACAGGTAGATAATGATAATATGATATACGGCAGTATTTTTATTTTATTAGGCAGTAAGCCCCAGACCAGACGGTAGATACGGCAGTATTAGGCAGTGAGCCCCAGACCACACAGGTAACTAGATATATGGCAGTATTATTTATTAGGCTGTGAGCCCCAGACCACAGACCACCAGACTGGCAGATTCAGTGTAGGCAGCACCAGTGGACTATATATATATATTTATTTAATATAATTAATTAATTATTAATATATATAATAAATGGCACAGCACCAGAGGTATGCCCCAGCACAGAGGAGACAGTAGTACTACAGGCAGGTACACAGTTAGACTGTTCTCCTAAGCAGAGGAGAACAGAGTACACAGCAGCACTGAGGGAGACAGCCCCAGCAAATAAAATAATTAATTACAGCACAGCACACCAGAGGTAGACCGCACAGAGGAGACAGTAGTACTACAAGTACACAGTTTAAAAACTAAATTAAATAAAGAGAGCGCGCACTGTGTTGATCTGTTATTTTTACTCAATAAAAAATTAAATACAATAAACAGTACATAATGTTAAAAAATACACAATATTAAAATGCATATGCAGATACAATTGATATATATAAGCCTCGGACTTGATATTGAACCTGAATATTGCGAAAAATGCCTCTGTTCAAAGAATGGATCCTTTTAAAAGTCAATCGTAACTTTGTTTAGGGAGATCGGAGTTAAATTGACACATTTGTCTTAGTTCCTATGTAAAGACATAAATATTACCCCTTGTAGTCCTCGTCCTGGTGTGATGTAATAGAACTCGTTACAAGAGTCCGCTACCACCGATAGTGCTCTGGTGTTTGATGAGCTGACATCGGGAGCAGACTCAGTAGCCGGGCGTCCGCTCGTCTGCTACAACCAGCGTGGCCCCAAGGTGGAAAAGGGCTGGCGCTGGGAGCTGACAAGCTGCGAAGTGTACCGCTGACAACCAGCGTAGCCCCGGATGGAAGAGGGCTGACGCTGGGAGCTGACAGGTCGCTGATGGTAGATGGTAGCCCGGGCGTCCAGATGGACGGGCGTAACGGAGAAGCACCTGGATCGAGGGTACAAGATGCGGTGAGGTAGTATAGCGGATCCCAAAGTCCAATCTCAAAGGTGTAAGTGGTGTTGGATCAATCAGAGGTATTCAGGACAGTCGGGCAGTAAATCCTTGACGCGTTTCTCCGTCTGAGGGTGCTGACGGTTTCATCAGAAGGTAAATAATTGGTTACCTGCCCAGGTATATAAAGGTTGTTCTGGCCAATCAGCCTTTAGTAGCAATCAAGCCGCAGCTGTAGTTTTAATACGGGTCAGGTATTCAGAGAAATACGTATCTGCAATTTCAGATGTGTGGACTCAAATCTGCTTTTAATAGTAACTCTAAATATTAAATATATTATTAGAAAGCTATATATACAACAATAAAACAATAATTTTTATTATTAAACTCTAAAGGCATCAACGAACGTTTTGAGGAAAATATTTAGACCAGGTATAAGTAGATCTAATTGGCACTTGTTTATCATGTGGAGCTAACGTAGCTCCGTGGTAGAGAATCTGACTGTAGAGGAATATCACAGTAAGAGACCGGTTCGAGTCCCATCCTGTCTCACAAGAATATTTATTTCTTAATTTTCATTATCATTATATACTTTTGTAGGAATCTATCACATTTTGACACAAATTATCAAGAAAAATAATAATAAAAAAATAATAATAAAAAAATAATTATATAAAAAATAATAAAAAAAGGACTCATTAACATTCAGTTAAGAGGGTCTTAATCTATAGATTATGCTAATAGCTGATAATTCATTTTTAAATTGTTTTGTAACGTTTATTTTTTACAACTATAGACCAGTTATTATCAGCATAATGATTTCAGTTACAAAATTTAGAGGGAACAATGTACATTTCTATATTCATAATAATCATAATAAATAAAATAAATTAGATAAAAAAATGAATGAAAAAGGAGGGGAAGGGATCGTAATAAAAAATATTAATAATTATAATAATTATAATAGAGAGGCAAGAATAATAATAGGTATATATAAATATACAGATAAATGAATAAATACCAATATGGTTATAAGACATAACTAGACAGAACCAAAAAATAATTCTAAATAGAAAAGACCAATTTATGGTTATATGTGGGAGATTCATATCAAAGATAAGTTCTAAAACTCGTTCAATTGTTATAGGCATATATTATCATCGTGAGGGATAAAAGATTTATATAAATTTACAATATTTTCTACCGTACTTATAAATAAACATATTTTTTGTCTCAAATTTAGAGACCTAAGAGGGAACATTTGTCAGAGATTATATATATTTTAATCTGAAATATTATTAGGTAATCAGAAGATGTAAAGAAGCAGAGGAGAAAGAGACTTATCAATGAGCCATGATTAAATTTTCAAATATTATTAAGCTCTATATTGTCATTGAGACCTGCCGGAAATAAGGTACCCAATGAGAAAATCCAGTAAGCTTCTCGAGCACATAGTCTTTCATAGCGATCACCTCCTCTTGGGGTCTGTTCTATGTGTTCTATACCTTGTATTTTTAGTACCCGGTGATCTCCATTGTGTTTGTTTTTTACATGCTTAGAAAGTGAATGTTTTAAAAATCCTTTCATCACATTCCTTCTGTGCTCGAGAAATCTGGTGTTGAGTGTCCGTATAGTGCGGCCCACATATTGGGAGCCGCAAATACAGGTAATTAAGTAAATTACATAAGATGTCTGACAGTTAATATGATTTTTAATAGGAAAAGTGGAGCCAGAATGGGTAGATTGGAAAGAAGTGGAGGGATTTATGACATGTTCGCATGTCATGCATTTATTTCTTTTACATCTGAAGAAGCCCTTAATCATCTCTTTGTTTAATGAATCAATGTTTCTGTTTTCTTTAAAGTGGCTAGGTGACAGAATGTCTTTTAGGGTGTTGTTCTTTTTGAAGACTATCTTTGGTTCATCATCTAAGTATGGGGCTAATAAGTTATCACACTTCAGTATCCTGTGATTTTTCTTAATTATTTCTCTCAGCTCTTCTGAGTGTATATTAAACTTGGTTACAAATATAGGTTTGTCTGAAAAAGCAGTTTTAGGAGTTGTTTTAGTTTTTAAGAGGGTGGATCTCTCTATATTCCCAGTTTCTTTTATGGCTTTCTCCAAAAGCCATTCTGGGTAACCTTGTTCAATAAATGTTTCAGTCATTGCTTTCGATTGATTTTCAAATTGAGCTACATCCGAGCAATTTCTCTTTAGTCTACAGTACTGATTTTTGGGGATATTGTGTATCCATGGTTTGTAATGGCAGCTACGGAAATTTAGATAGCCGCCATTATCAACTTCTTTTCTATATGTTGAAGTTTTAATTTTGTTGTTTTCTATGGAGATAGCTATATCCAAGAAGTTTATGTGTAATTTGTCAATAGTGGAAGTGAATTTTAAACCAAAAGTGTTGGTGTTGAGTGAGTTAACAAAGGTTTGTGCTAAAGTGATGTCCCCCTTCCAAATAAAAAATAAATCATCAATATACCTGCCATAGCACACCAGGTTCGCCCTATGTGGACTATGCCACACATGTTGTTCTTCAAATTGACCCATATAAAGATTTGCAAAGCTAGGGGCGAACCTGGTGCCCATGGCAGTCCCAAGTGACTGTAAATAAAAAACACCGTTAAACGTAAAATAATTATGCGTGAGGATGAAGTGAACAGACTGTAAAATGAATGTTTTTCTTTCATCACTAAGACTCCCATCAGTGTCTAAATAGTGCTGTAAGGCCAAAATGCCTTTCTTATGCGGAATATTAGAGTATAATGACTCAACATCGCATGTCATTAGTACATAATCAGGTTGCCAATCAATATCCATAATGAGTTTCAAAAACTGAGTGGTGTCTTTAATATGTGATGGAAGTGCAAAAACTAAATCCTGTAAATGTGAATCAACAAAAGCGGACAAATTAGTCGTGAGGGACCCAACACCGGAAATTATGGGGCGACCAGGAGGTGAAGTAAGTGACTTGTGAATACACAGTTTGACTGTTCTCATAAGCAGAGAACAGAGTACACAGCAGCACTGAGGGAGACAGTCCCAGCAAATAAAATAATTAATTACAGCACAGCAACACACCAGAGGTAGACCGCACAGAGGAGACAGTAGTACTACAAGTACACAATTAGACTACTACACAGCAGCACTGAGAGACAGCACCAGCGATTGCAAAAGCTCAAGGTCAAGCTCAAGTTTAAGCCCCAGCAGCAGCACCAACACACCCTCTCCCAACCCACTACTTGACTGGAGTGAAGATGGCGGGCGCGGCAGCCGCTTATAAAGCCTCGCGAAATCCGACGCCGGGAGATGACGTTCTAATCACGCGGACGGACCGAGTCAGGCGGGAATCTCCGAGCGCTGCTCAGAATCGGGCTCGGAATGATGACGTCCGTGGGGGCTCGGATCTCTGAAATCCGGGCCCGCACATCTCTAATCCCACCTGTACCTTGTTAAAACCCTTGATATATTTGAAAGTTTCTATCATGCCCCCCCCCCTTTCCCTTCTCTGCTCTAAAGTATATATATTAAGATATTTTATTATTTCCTGGTACGTTTTGTGATGTAGGCCATGCACCATTTTAGTTGCCCTTCTTTGTACAGTCTCCAATGTATTTATATCCTTCTGGAGATATGGCCTCCAGAACTGAACACAATACTCTAGGTGAGGTCGTACCAATGACCTATACAGTGGCATTATTACTTCTTTCTTTCTACTGCTGATACCTCTCCCTATGGCACCAGACCTGCTGCGTGGTGAGCGCAGCGAGCCCAAAAGGGGGGGGGGGCGATCCACGGGCACCCTTGTCTGCTTTGCTACCGGCAGGGTACCACCATCTGTATTTCAACCGCCGGGATTCCGACCGCCGGCATATCATATAGGACCCATATAAAGCTATTAACCAAACTACACCAAAATGCATTTTTTTTTGTTTTGTTTAAAAAAACATTCACTATGTTCAAGATGTGCATAGCTCACTCACACTAATTTCTTGTTCTCATTCATGGTTACAGGGGTTCCACTTGTACCCCTTGGAAACTTGTACACTTGTACCCCTGATATAATAGTGGAGATTGCTGTGGATAAATGTCTATATGCAGTACATACTCTTCATATTATTACCATAGGCATGCGCAGCACATTTTATTAGGGGGTGCACCGTCAAAGGGGTGTGCCTAGTGCCACCTATTGGGCATGTCTAACACCGCCCATTGGGTGTGTCTAATACCGACAATCAGCCGTGTCTACCATCATCTACTGGCACTCGCTACAATATAAAACGTCTCTCAACCACACCAAAATCTCCTGATGATTTAATTTTTTATTTTGTAATTACTCTATGTAACAGTACATGCAAATAAAGTAAAAAGCAAATATATGGATGATGCAGGTATGTAATGATATAACAATGGTCTAGTACAATTAACAAGATAAAACGCATATAATTGATTGATGGGCGCTTCTTTTAATGGAATACAGTTTTAAAAAGCGAAAGTCTTTGGTAAAAGGCATTGCTGGTATGGCTAATGGCAGGGAGGTGTTCATAAGGGTGGGGCACAGCATTAGGGTGTGCCTGTGCACCCCTAACACTCAATGTGCGCACACCTATGATTATTACATCTTGTCCATAGTTCTCAACATACAGCACATTATTTAATACATTGAGATGTGCCACTTTAACAGAATGTCCATTTAACATGACAAGGTGAATACATTGAGATGGATTCCTAGATATAACAACTTATATTTAATTCTATAAACTTGGGACTTACAGAACCTCTTATAGAAGACTTATCCACCACAAATTACTAAGATGTGTATTCTACTTCACATGTGACGTTGCTATGGGCAACCAATCAGAATCTACTTCTTATTTATTTAGCACCATCTAGAAGATAGTAGATAGGAACTCATAGCAACTTCACATGTGAAGTGAAATACACATCTTAGTAAATTCCCCCAACATCTTTTATATAAAATGCATTGGTTTGTTTGTCTGTTTAGTTACTGTATGTATGTATTCAGAAACCCTTGCACTGATTGTCATGAAACCAATGCGAGGTGGTCCAGTTGGATCCTGGCTGGGTTTAAGGGAGGTTAGGGTCCAGGTTGGACCTTATGCTGTGCAGAACTTTGATAAAGGGCCTGATTCTGGTTCACTTGCAAGAGCAGATTCTCTCTAAAATGGACAGAACCACTGCAGGTGGGGCAGATGTAACATGTGCAGAGAGAGTTCAATTGTGGGTGTTATTTTGTTTCTGTGCAGAGTAAATACTGTCTGCTTGTTTAATTTTACACTGCAATATAGATACAATTTTAAAGTACAAACCCCACCCAAATCTAACTCTCTCTGCACATGCTATATTTGCCCCACCTGCAGAGTACATGGTTTTGCCCATAAGAGACAGAATTTCCTTTTGCAAGCGAACCAGAATCAGGCCTAAATTGCACCTGTATCTGAATCTTGGATTGCATATTGTACACAATAGACTTTATTCTGGTCCATGCTCTCCCATTGGAATTCGCATGAGAGTGCAATGCATTTCTGCGCATGTGCATGCAGCAATGGTGAACAGACTGTGCGGGGGTGGGGTGGCCGGCTGGGGGATATGCCCATGGGAATGCCCAGCATTTCATGGGAATTCTGTGAAAACACCAGGCATTCTCATGCTAATGCCCCGATGACGTGGGTGATGGGGGCGGCAGCTGCTGACATCACCGGATGTCAGCTGCCCGCCCTGTCCTCGTACAAGGCACACAAACCAACCTAAGACACCTGAGAGTTTCTTAGTTTTAGAAGTGCGCTTCACATCATTCGATGGTCGGCGACCATGGAATGATGTGGTTTTGGCCCCGTAGGCTGCGAATGGATGTTTATGAAAAACATCCATTCACAGCGAAGGGGGGCCAGGGTCATTATGAATGGCTTATAAAGACACGCAGTGCTGTGAACTTCGCAATGCTGCTTTTCAACCAGAATAAGCTCCAATGTGTACACATCACAGCAAACCAATTGCACAAAATGTGCCTACAAATGGGCACAATATAGACTGCATGGTGCAATTGCACCCACATGCTGAAATGTGTACACATGTGCATACGCATCACAGCAAGCTGAGAGTGACTCTACATCTGTATGTTTTATGAATTTGAAATCATGGAGTATGGATCATTGGGTAGACAGAAACTAGATCAACAAGCATTAGGTGGACAACACTAAGTCGACATGACTAAAGGTTGACATGCAGGAAGGTCGACATGACTGAAGGTCGACATGGGTCAGGTCGAAAGGGTCATTCAGTCGACATGCATTAGGTCAACATGGGGAAGGTCGACAGGCAAAAGGTCGACATGGGGTTTTTCACCTTTTTTGTCCCGAATGTCGACACAGTCAACGCTGCGCTTGGCATGCTTCGGGCATGGTGCCTTGCTACGCTCGGCACACTTTTTTATTCTTCCACCAGGCCCTAGTGGATGGTAGGGCATAAAATACCGCCTGTCGGCACATGTCAGCTCAGAAAAAAATGTGAAAACCCCATCTCGTCCTAATGACCCATGTCGACCTAATGCATGTTGACTTAATAACCCTTTCGACCTAACCCATGTCAACCTTCAGTCATGTCAATCTTCCTGCATGTCGACCTTCAGTCATGTAGACCTTCATGCATGCTGACCTAGTGGTGTTGACCTACTGTAATGCTTGTAGACCCAATGCTTGTAGACCTAGTAACCGTGTCCCAATAACCTACCTGCTTGCATGTTTACTTGAGATTCACATTTGATTTTTCCCTTCCATTTCCATTATTTTATTAATTAAATATTAAATTGTTGTTGTGTGAAAATAAGTCCCTAAAGACATATTCCTTAGTTCCCTACACTGTATATTTTTGAATGATTGTTTCCTTTCCATTTTCGACTAATTAAATATTAAATTGTTGTGTGAAAATAAATCCCTAAAGACATATTCCTTTGTTCCCTACACTGTATATTTATACATGAAAATCCTCAATGTTTTTTGCTGTTTGAATTTCATTTTGACTGTTGCAATACCATCAAATCATATATATATACCTGTATATATATATATATATATATATATATATATATATATATATATATATATATATATATATATATATATATATGCATACATATCATTGTGCAACTTAATTACAATTTAAGATTGACAAAGAACAAAGATGAATGCTACATTGGTGTAAGCAGGAGTAGGTTCATTATCCATCAGTGCCTCATATACAGTACTTCCTTTTTTTTTTTTAAATGTTCATCTAAAAAAGTTTTGTTTATGTAAATAACATCACAGTTTTATTATTACTGTAAAGCTTTTAGAATTCAGAGTAATGTATTTTTAGCATTGCTGTGCTGTATGTTTAGATTTTTTTTACGGTTACACAATTCTATGACAATCTGTTTTAGTTCTTTTACCAAATGAATATGCTTTGTTGCTGTTTTTCTTTTTTTTCCCAACAGGTGATTCAATAAACTCCTTTCAATGATGGATAAGAAAAACCAATCTCATCCAGCAGATTTTATTCTTTGTGGACTCTTGTACCACTCAAAATATGACATTCCTCTATTTTCTATATTTACAATTACATACATCATGTCATTGCTTGTGAATCTGACTATAATTGTGGCCATATCATTGAGCTCTAGTCTTCAAACCCCAATGTACTTCTTTCTCTCAAACCTTTCAGTCCTTGATATTTGCTGCATCTCCACTACAGTACCTAAAATGTTATATAACTTCATAACATCGTCTTTTACTATCACATTTTATGGATGCATTATCCAACTCTACCTATTCACTTGGGTTGAGATTACAGAACTTCTGCTTCTCACCTACATGGCATTTGATCGCTACACTGCCATCTGTAGACCTCTACATTATACTCTCATCATAACTCGTAAGGTCTGTTACCAGGTATCCATCACTGTTTGGGTTGTAGGGTCTTTCAGTTCAGCTGTTCACGCATCAGTGACTTTTAGTCTATCATTCTGTCTTCACCAAGAGATTGACCACTTCTTCTGTGAGCTTCCTCCATTACTGAAGCTATCATGCACAGACACTACTGTAAATGAAATATTAACACTTACAACAGATGTCTTTTTAGGTATTGTGTGCTTTGTGTGTATATTTGTGTCATATATATTCATCATTTCTAGCATTTCCCGTATGCACTCAGTGGAAGGGAGAAAGAAAGCCACTTCTACCTGCACATCCCATATAATGGTGGTATTCATTTATTATGGAACATTATTCATCGCTTATATCAAACCACAGTCTGTTTTTTTCCCCAATCAAGATAAAATTCTTTCAGTTATTTATGCTGTATTTATTCCTCTACTTAATCCTCTCATTTACAGTCTAAGGAATAGAGATATGGCAAATGCTGTAACTAAACTAAGAAGGAAAATAATGGTTAGCAAGGGAGCGTTGGGAATCTTGGGTTAGTTTTTAGAAAAGAGTACAATGTATATAAGAAGTATATGTTCAAGAAGTTGAACATTTAGCCTTGCAGCACCACAGTAAACCATATCCGTTCTTAATTGATACCACTAGGTTGATATTGACAAAAGGTCAACATGCACTGAGTGGTGTAGCTAGGTGCCACGGTGCCCAGATCAAGGGCATGTTTTGCACATCCCAGTATATATCCCCGCACGCACATCCCAGGTCACGCACCCCAGTATATACCCCCACACACAGATCCCGGGTCACGCACCCCAGTACATACCCCCGCACACACATCCCTAGTTACCCCAGTATATACCCCTACATGCACATCTCGGGTCACCCCAGTATATACCCCTGCATGCACATCCCGGGTCACCTCAGTATATACCCCCACATGCAAATCCCAGGTCACCCTTGTATATCCTCCTGTACGCACATCCCAGGTCACACACCAGTATAAACCCCCGCACACACATCATAGGTCACGTACCCTAGTATATACTCCTGCACACACATCCTGAGTCACCCCAGTATATACCCATGTGTGCACATCCCGGGTCACCCCAGTAAATCCTCCTGCATGCACACCCTGGGTTGCCACATTACACACCGCAGGGCACTCCAGTACATATCCCCACAAGCATACCCTGCAGCTCAGTACATCCCCTCCAGTACATACCACGGGTGGAGCAGCCAGCGGAGACTCGCACACACACCGCACATGTGCACAGATTGTAGCTGGCCCCAATTCTCCTCCTCCTGCCAGATATATAGTGTCTGCAGTTCCGGAGCTGCCAGAGGTGAAGAATCTAGCAGCGGGGAGCAAGCGGGCAGATGGGGGGCAGGGGAGTCAGCGGCACAGTTTGCGGTGCATGGCTCCGGTGCCCTGTAATCTCTTGGCGCCCGGAGCTTGTGCTCCGCCCTCCCTACACCCCTGCATGTACTAGGTTGACATTGACAGCAGGTCGACAGTGACAAAATGTCAACAGATGCAGAAGGTTGACATGGAAAAGGTCCACCCTCTGTATATGGAATAATTCTGTATCATTTGTATGACATTGTAGCTACTTACTTGAATGTATATGCATTGTAGCCTCCAATACTTGAGTTGACCCCATACTCTCCATAATTTGAGAGTCAATTTAATCTAATTTATAACAAAACTTCAACTCATATCAAATTAATTTCAATTGATTAGAAATTATGCGAACAGTGAGACACAGTAAACAGTTCCTGGATTGGGGAATTGGATAGTCCCCTGGATTTAACCAGCTGCTTGCTATTAAATTAGCACCCATTATTTGCGCCAGATTAGGAGTACCCTTTGTGCTCAGTGAGACACAGTGACACATTTTAAATTTCAATCTGTTTATTTGTATACCATTTGCTAATATTTATACAGGGCCGGCGGAACCCACTCAGAAAGGGATGCAAAGCATGGAGGCGCTCTCCCTGCTCTGCACCCTGCTGGCTGCCTCTGCCTGTCACACTGCATGTCAGACAGCGGCACTGGCAACATGACGCACCTACCTGCGCCACTGATGTCCTGCACGCAGGATAGGGTGAGGGTCGGGGGAGGCAGAGACGTGTGTGATGAGATCTGCAGAGGATGGCTCCGGAGTTTCTGCTGACTGCCCCAGCTGATCCCACTGTGGAGCTCTGCCCTTATCAGTGGAGAGAGACAGACCAGGACCGGGGTGGAGAGAAACTGACTGACATGAGTTTGTTTTTGTGTGTCTGTCTGCTATCTCTCTCTCTCTCTCTGTTTATCTACAGGTATGTCTCTAGCTCTGTCTGTCTATATCTATCTCTGTCTGTCTATATCTGTATCTCTGTCTGTCTATATCTATCTTTGTCTGTCTATATCTATCTACAGCATGTCTATCTATATCTGTATCTCGGTCTGTCTATATCTACCTCTGTCTGACTATATCTATCGCTGTCTGTCTATATCTATCGCTGTCTGTCTATATCTGTATCTCTGTCTGTCTATATCTGTATCTCTGTCTGTCTTTATCTATATCTCACTATTGGGCCCTACACACATTGCAATGTGTGCAGGGCTACCTAGCTATGCTAGGTCGGGCTGTGCTGCGCCGCTATCGCCTAGCACACAGAGCTGACAGCCCACACACAGAGCGAGCACGGGCCTATGGGTGGCACCTACTTGGGGCGGCAAGCAGTGGCGTGATTTTCTTTTGTCACTGAAAAAAAAAAATTCTGCCGTGCGGGAAGTGCCGCCCCCTCCCCAGCTTTGCCTGCAGCGTCTGTTCTGTGAACCGGCGCTGGGGATCAAGTGCCGAGGCAGCCCTGTCATGCCAGTGACATGACAGAAGCATAATGCTTCCGGCGCTGGGGAGTGAGTGCTGCTGCTGAACACCCGGCACTGCGGAGATGCTGCAGATGGGGCTGAACACCCGGGAACTGCAGCCCCGCACTGCTGAAGGTATCTTTCTCTCTCTCTCTTTCTCTTCTCTTTCTGTACTCTCTCTCGTGGGGGGGGGGGGGGGCTAAAAATTTGGTGCCTATGGGCGGTATGGCATGGAAATACGGCCCTGTCTGTCTATATCTATCTCTGTCTGTCTATATCTATCTATGTCTGTCTAAATCTATCTATGTCCGTCTATATCTATCTATCTCTGTCTGTCTATATCTATCTCTGTCTGTCTATATCTATCTATGTCTGTCTATATCTATCTCTGTCTGTCTATATCTGTATCTCTGTCTGTCTATATCTATCTTTGTCTGTCTATATCTATCTATGTCTGTCTATATCTGTCTCTCTGTCTGTCTATATCGATCTCAGTCTGTCTATATCGATCTCAGTCTGTCTATATCTATATCTCTGTCTGTCTATATCTGTATCTCTGTCTTTCTATATCTGTATCTCTGTCTGTCTATATCTGTATCTCTGTCTGTCTATATCTATCGCAAGAAGGAAATGAATAAAAGCCTTTTGTGAACATCTGAATTTTAACGATTTTGGGCTCAAATTAACGTTTGACATAAGTGAAAACACTGTCAATATTCTGGACCTGACAGTTTATATAAGTGAGGGAAAACTTCTCTCGAAAAATTACCAAAAGCCGACACTAATTCTCTAATAAGGACAGACAGTAACCACCATCCAAGGTAGTTGACCAGCTAGTCAATTCCAAAGAATGAAAAGGAATTGTTCCAATGAGGTGGTGTATGAAAATCTGGTTGTACATATGAAAAATAAATTTGTCAATAAGGGCTATAAAGAGGAAAGTTTAAAAAACTGCACAAGAAAAAGTAAACAAAATAAAACGACAAGATCTGTTAAAAGGAAAACAAACAAGTCTTCTCATGTTCATTTATAACAGTGTTTAATGATACACATAAACGTATAGAAAAGATAATAAACCTTCACTGGAAAGTATCAGGGGCAGATTTATTAAGCTTGGAGAAGAGATAAACTGGAGATAAAGCGGAGAAAAGGTAAAAGGAGATAAAGCACCAGCCAATCAACTCCCAACTGTCCTTTTCAAACACATCTGATTGGCTGGTGCTTTATCTCCTTTTACCTTTTCTCCGCTTTATCTCCAGTTTATCTCTTCTCCAAGCTTAATAAATCTGCCTCTTAATGTCAGATCCAGTATTACAAAAAATCATACCAGAGAAACCAGTGATGATAAATAAAAAAAGCTCCAAATCTCAGCAAACATCTGGTTAAAAGTGCAGTAGTGCCAAAAAATGCATGCGCTAACATTAAATCACAAGGTTTTTTCACTGCGGCTTATGTATAGCCTGCAGAAACTCCGCAAACACAGAAGGCAGTAAAATAAAAACTTTTGTATCATGTACAACAAAAAAAAGATTATAAAATTAAAAGTTTTGCCACCTGCAACGGCAAAAATGTGATTTACTTTGATGCAGTGCAGGTGTCAGAAACAATATATTGGTAAAACCAGCCAAGCTCTAAAAACCCGCTTAGGAGAGCACTTCAGAAATATAAGAAATGGGGTAGACAGTCACTGTATGTTGCCCACTTTAAACAATCACATAAATGCTCTATAAATTAATTAATACGTTTTAAAGTCATGGAACAAGTAAAGGGCAATTGGCGCAAAAAGAATATATAAGTGGCTTTAGGGCAGGCTGAGATGTGCTGGATCTATGAACTCAAGACTCTAAGGGGGTTAGTCTACTCGCTACGATGGGACCGTAAACGGGCGGATCTGGGTTTTTTTTCATCTGCGCATGCGTAGCTTTCGCAATGCGCAGGTGCGGCGACTTCACAACGCTCATGGACGGGTCTTTCCGTGCGAAAAAACCTGTCCGCAAGAGTACGGTCATTGTGGGCAGCATAGGGGCGTGTTGAGGGGAGCGGCCGGAATAATGAGGAAAACTGGGCGTAAACTTAGGCGTACACGGGGGTGTGCACCAAAAAATGTACGGTGCTACAACCGCTCGATCGGCGAAAGCACCGTGCATTTCGGCCCTAAAACAGGTGGACACCAAATAAACCTCCAGACCACCCCTAGAGATACCGTATGAGAGCAGACGCCTGGGTCTGCTAATTAACGCTGATTACTACTCAAACTCAGACACCTGAATGTAATAAGCAATGCTGCAGCCTATTAAGTCACAACCATTATTTCACTACCTGCAAGCCACACACAGCCCTCAAACACATTGGAAGCATATCTTTCTACACTTCTCTACATGTAAAGGTTGGTTTCATTTTAGTTAAGATTAATTTTAAGACCTGCTTATATATGCCAAGGTAGTTAGTTTATAACCATTTACACACATTCAGTAAGTGTTTTTATATACTTTAAACAGCAGGACACTCAATTGACAGAAGTCCACATGTGTCAACTTTTTCACTCTAGCACAAACATACCAGGTATTATGGGCATAATTTAGTACATACACACAAACACCAACATAACTTTTTGTAAAAGTAACAGCAATGTGAGGACACATAGATAGTGATTAAAATGCAACATTAGAACATAATAAATATACATGTAAGGAGGGTTAAAATGTATTTTTATTAGGGTGTTCATTAAGGTAGACAATTGAGGTAATAGAAAACAATAATTGAATAACAATTAGAATAATTAATTTAATTGCCTTAATCATAGTTGAAAGGCTAGATTAGCAGGTCCATATATGTGAAGGGTATGCCACCGTGCACGGACGTACGCTCACTCTCACGATCGGTGACATACGCTGAGTTTTCCATTGAAAACAGGCGAGACCCGTCCGTGCACGGTGGCGTACGCTCCGATAGCTGCAAGATGTCGGTGGGAAAACGGACGAGAGACGTCCGTAAACGGTGGCATACGCTTTGTTGTACGCCAGTTATCGGTGTCTAAGAGGAGATCCGTCCGTGTACGGTGGCGTACGCTCAAGTGTACGCCACTCCCCTTTGTCGGTGTTTGTGACCGTCCATATGCGGATGTTTTGTGGGCGGACTTACGCTCACTGTCCGCTTACGGGAAACGTACGGTGAAACTGACCGTACGTACGTTGCACCGACCGAATCAGAATAAGGCTCTAAGTCTCCAAGGACTAAATGGGGACTTCGAGCTAAAGTGGTTCTAGTAGGAAAAATTAGTCTATACATCTAGTGCAGTGTTTTCTCATCATTACAATTGAATTTTTATATTTCTTTAAAAATAAACAAAGTTGTTATATTTTTTTTACATTTTTCCTTAGCCCATGAAAATTATAAATCAGTTTTCTTCTAAGGATGTACATGTAAAAAGAGAGAATACGTCTTATATAAATATAACATAGTTTTTGATCAATCATGATAAACGATTAAAAATTTTGAGACAGCATTAAGAGAACCCTGGAATAGGCATATGAAATAAGTCCCATAAGGAACATGGATGAACGATACCTATGGGTATAAAGGTGACCACGTGACCACCTCCACCCTGAGCCTTGATGAAGATCCCTTAGTGGATTGAAACGCGTTGGTGGCAGGTGGATGTGGTCACCCTTATTCTACAATATTTTATCTTATTTGACTTGATCCAGCTAACCCCAGAGATTTACAAAACAGAAAGGCATCCACAAGGAACTTGCTGCACTGACACCTCAAAGCCAGCATTACATTACAAAAAACTGGAGAGAACCAGCGTCTGCAACAGACATTCCAATCACAGATGGCACGGGGAGGATCAGAAGCTGGCCATACAATAATACCTCCTGCATAGACAGCTCCTGCACGGACTGCCTCACACACATAAATCTACTTGTCTATGCTGCTGGAAGCTGGACCATGGCTGCAGCAGAGGATAACAGAGCTTTCCAATGACCTCTATGTCATTGATTATAAGGAGAGGACGGTGAGGACGGGAGTGGAGGTACGAACTTTCACCTGTTTTTCCCACCCCCTATCATCCCTTGTGGATGGGTATGGGTAAAAACTGTACCAGGACAAGACCCCCGGACCGCCGGACCGGACATCAAAATCTGCAGTCCGGAGCTTGTAGCGTCCGGTCCAGGGGGTGTCCTGTCCGGGGGGCTGCCTGTGACACGTCACCAGGGAGAGGAGGAGGGAGAGAATAAAGCCTCCCTGTATGGTCCTGGCATGTAGCAAAAAACGGATGAGCCAGACCACACAGGGAGGCTGTAATCTCCCCTTCCCCATGTCCCTGATTATAGCTAACACAGGGACACCCCCCCCCCGGTTAAGACACCCCCGGACGGGACACCCCCCAGAACGGACACTACAATCTCCGGACTGCAGATTTTGATGTCCGTTCCGGCGGTCCGGGGTTCAGTCCGGAGGACCGGTTTTTACATAGTCCCCTTGTGGATATTTTTAGCACAGAGTTGCTGGATTATATGTATTTTATGTTTTTTAAAGGAACATTGTCTTTTTATCATTTAACTTGCTTTTTTTAAAACAAAATAAAATCCAAAATATTTTTTTGACATTTACAAAGACCAGTGATTGGTACATCAGATCCAAGTGCCTGTTAGTTAACCCTAAACACCCCATTTTTGCCCTATGATTGTTTATGGATGATTGAACCAGAGGGAGGAAAAGAATAGGCAGCTGGGAAAGTCGCACATGGACTCAGTCACACACCACATAGTATATATCTAGCTATCTGTCTATATCTACAGTATCTCTGTCTGTCTATATCTATCTCTGTCTTTTTTTATCTATCTATCTTTCTCTATCTGTATGTCAGTCTTTCTATATCTGTCTCAGATATAGGTATAAGAAGTTGCGCTTGGAACCACATGGGATTATAAATTGCAGCTGAGTTCAAGGGATACACTACACATATCCAAAAATACAGGAAAGAATACTCTGCGCAACCACAGCCACATAAAAGTATAATAATAGTAATAATAATAATAATAATAATAATAATAATAATAATAATAATAATAATAATAATATAATAATTATTATTAATAACAGTTTCTTATATAGCGCACATATATTCCGCAGCGCTTTACAGAGTATATTCGAACATTCACATCAGTCCCTACCCCAGTAGAGCTTACAATCTATATTCCCTACCACATGTACACGCACACACAAACATTCTAGGGTTAATTTGTTGGGAGCCAATTAGTCTACCAGTATATTTTTGAATTGTGGGAGGAAACCGGAGTACCCACGCAAGTACGGGGAGAATATACAAACTACGCACAGTTAAATCTGTGGTGGGAATCGAACCCATGACCTCAGTGCTGTGAGGCAGTAATGCTAAACCATCCATAAATTATTACTATGAATAAATGTATAAGAAAATCTTTCTAATGCCATTAAAAGCAATATACTGTATCAATTTATATCTGCCATATCTAGATAGCAAATTTCTCAAAAGATATACAGTATATCTCTCTCTTAACTACAATATATCCTAATACGGTATTATCATCATGGTATTATCATTACTATCATCTCACAGATTATTCCTGCTTAATACCGCTCAGTGCACACTGTTGTATAATCAGAAAAGTCTGCTGGCACACCCCCACAACCCCGGAGGACCTACCTAAACTTGGTGAGGTAATCTATGGTCAATTTTGACCTCATTCTCTATTGAAACTATTCACAGATGTTCATGCTGGGACAATGGATTCAGTATGAAATCCCGGCGGTCGGGATCCCGGCGTTCAAAATCCCGATGCCGAAATCCCGACCGCCGAAATCCCGACAAGGGGGGGACGTGGATCGCCCCTCCTTGCGGGCTCGCTGCGCTCGCCACGCAGCGGGCCCGGTGCCTTGCTACACTCGGCACGCTAATTTATTCTCCCTCCATGGGTGTCGTGGACACCCACGGAGGGAGAAAGTGTCGGGATTTCGGCGGTCGGGATTCCAGCGTCGGGATTCTGAACGACGGGATCCCGACCGCCGGGATTTTAACTGCATCCCGGGACAATGTATTATTGGGACAGAGGAGACCACTGCAGCTGCATACTCCTGGTCACCAGCCTGCCCATTTGGAGAGCTGTAGACCAACTACTGTAAATAGGCTATTTGCCTCTCAATTGCACAGACTAATGTTTATTTATTATACCATTTATTATATTTTTTTTACTTTTTATATATGTTTGTACGTCTGTATACTGGTATTAGGATACATTATAGTTAAGATATATATATATATATATATATATATATATATATATATATATATATATATATATATATATATATATATATATATATGGGGGTTGGCGGCCTGGCACTCTCCCGGCTGTGGTTATAGGACCCCGGTGCCCTTGAAGAAAGATGTGCAGACTTGGGAAGAAATCACGGCACTCCAAGGATTTTTCCAAAAAATATATATTGAAGGGTGTGTGTTTTCCCTTCAATATATATTTTTTGGAAAAATCCTTGGAGTGCCGTGATTTCTTCCCAAGTATATATATATATATATATATATATATATATATATATATATATATCTTTTGAGAAATTTGCTTTCTAGATATGGCAGATATAAATTAATCCATTATATTGCTTTTAATTGCTTCTAATTGCATATAATAAAAATATTTTCTTATACATTTATTCATATTAATAATCTATTATATTATTATATTATTACTTTATCCTTTTATGGGGGTGTGGTTGTGCAGAGTTTTTTTCCTGTATTCTTTCCTAGATCTCTGTCTATATCTACTTTATACTGTATCTGTCTATTTATTTAGCTGATGAACTCCCTCATACTGCATTTACTCTATTGTAGCTGCTCCTGTGTGCGCAGCTAGGTTTATCAACTTGTTTTATTGTTATTTATCTATCTGCCTGTCTATCATAGTAAAATGCCATTTTTATTCCAAATACTGACACACTTATCAACCATCAAAAATCCTGGGAAAGGGATACTGTAACAAAAAAAATCAAATAGGAAGAGATACTCGAACAAAAATATTTTTGTAGCATGAGTTGTCTCTTTATGGGCTATTGAAGGGAGGGCGCAAAATTTCAGTTTGCAGGGGAATGCTAGACACCCTAGCTCCGGCCCTGTATTGATATTTCACATATCAGACAGTTTAATGAATAATCTAGACATGCCTGAGAGCCATCCGGGTACTGCCTGCTACTACTAGTTGCAGTGTGCATACACACCCTGCATTTCTATGGGAGAGGGCAGACTTCATGGCAAACAGGTCACGTTTGCTGCAAATAGAACTGAAGTTGAACTTGGACACATCTGTACATGGAATGCATTACAATACAATAAAATTTATAACCATTGACAAGTCATGCCCAGTAAAATATAGGTTTATTACAAATATGCAAAGTTATTCTGAAATAAAACCACGATCAAGGGTGCTGAATATTACTATCTGAGTAGGGTTAAAATTGTAATGATATATTGATCCAAAAATTGCGTAAATGTCCACAATGAGTGATAGAGATCAGTCAGAGATGATCAAATCAGTGGATGGTGTGGCTGTCACTCCAAGCGTGGGCTCACCTGTGCCCATAAACGGATACCATATATAGAAAGAAATTGGAGAAGAGCACAATGAGTAATAATATAAAAAGCACTTTACTAAGTGTGAATAAAGCTCACATGCACATTAGTTTTAAAATGCGAACATCAGCATAAAATCACCAAGCCAATATCAGCAGTCACCCAAGCTGCCAAGTCACTTTCAGCATGCGGCAGTGTGCAGCGCCAGTCTAGCAGAGTCCGGGAGCCAGCAGATCACAGACAGTACACAGCGTCAACGTCAGCATTGGGAATGCCTCAACGCTTTTCATCATCTAGGACATGGGTCTTCAAACTGTGGCCCTTCAGATGTTGTGAAACTACAAATCCCAGTATGCCTTGCCACAGTTTTGCTATAAGGGAGTGTTAAAACTGTGGCAAGGCATGCTGGGATTTGTCGTTTCACAACATCTGGAGGGCCACAGTTTGAAGAACCATGATCTAGGACTTCATCAGGAGACTTATATAATATTGCCTCCACCCGCTTGAAGTGTTGTGGCAGTGCAGTTGGGGTCCATGCTTTTGTGCTGTTTTCTCCATATTTGCACCCTGTCATCTGCATGGTGTAATTGAAACCGCAATTCATCGGACCACATGACACTTTTCCAGCCATCTACTGTCCAATCATATAGTTACATAGTTACATAGTAGGTAAGGCTGAAAAAAGGCTTGAGTCCATCTAGTTCAACCTGGTATAGATATCCATTGCTGATTTGGTAGGTTCTGATATTTTACAGACAAATTATATTTCTTATTTGGACCCATGGATGTTTTTCTCCAGTAAATGTTTGTCCAACTTTGCCTTGAACGCATTTAATAAGCCAGCCGTTACCACCTCTCTGGGAAGAGAGTTCCAGAGTTTGACTGTTCTGACCGTAAAGAAATTCTTTCTACTAGCTGAATGAAATCTTTTTTCTTCTAATCTATACTCATGCCCTCGTGTCCTAGATTCCTTTCTAGTAGAAAAGAGGGTGTGTGACAGTTCCTTATATTGGCCCTTGATATACTTGTACATGTTGAGCATGTCCCCCCTTAAACGTCTCTTTTCTAATGTAAATAGTCCCAAATTGCTTAATCTCTACCCAGTGTGGGGCCCAGAACTGCACTCCGTACTCGAGGTGAGGTCTGACCAACGGTTTATACAGTGGCATAATTACCCTTGAGTCCCTAGTTTCCATTCCCCTCTTAATACATGCCAGTATTTTGTTGGCCTTTTTTGTAGCTACATTACAATGGGCACTACATCCCAGTTTGCTGTCTATTTGGACTCCTAGATCCTTTTCAGGTATGGAATTACCCAGTTCCTCTCCGCTAAGGTTGTAACTTGCACACTGGTTGTGTCTCCCAAGGTGCATAACCTTACATTTATCTACATTGAACCTCATCTTCCATTTTTTTGCCCACACATCTAGAATTGCAAGATCATTTTGAAGCATGGTGACATCTTCTGATGATTTGATGACTTTGCTAAGTTTTGTATCGTCCACAAAGATAGATACATTGCTGAGTAACCCTATCCCAATATCGTTAATAAAAATGTTAAACAAAATGGGCCCCAAAACCGAACCCTGGGGCACTCCATTTAGTACCGGTATCATATCTGATACGGCACCATTCACAACCACTCTTTGTTCTCTATTACATAGCCAATTCCCTACCCATCTGCAGATATTTTCACCCAATCATAGGTTCTCCATTTTATTAATCAATCTCTTGTGTGGGACAGTATCAAATGCTTTAGCGAAATCTAGGAAAATCACATCTACAGCATTTCCATTATTGAGGTTTTTGCTAACCTCTTCATAGAACCCTAGTAGATTAGTTTGGCATGAACGATTTTTCACGAACCCATGTTGGTTAGTACTGAGTAGATGGTGATGATCTAAATATTCCTGGATACTATCCCTTAAAAATCATTCAAATAGTTTACCCACAATTGATGTTAAACTAACGGGTCTGTAATTAGCGGGATCTTCCTTTTTTCCTTTTTTGAATATT
Source organism: Crinia signifera (assembly GCF_055691185.1). NCBI lineage: Eukaryota > Metazoa > Chordata > Amphibia > Anura > Myobatrachidae > Crinia > Crinia signifera. The sequence goes on from NC_139217.1 coordinate 344,826,015, forward strand.
GGCACTACCTCTGCTATTCTCCAATCTGTTGGTACTATACCCGACGATAGTGACTTGCTAAAGATATAATGTAGGGGGGTAGCTAGTTCATCCCTTAATTCCATTAATACACTCGGATGAATCCCATCTGGTCCTGGTGATTTATTTGTTTTGAGTTTGCTTAGCCTCAGTATTATTTCCTTTGGCGTGAAATCCACAATGAGATCTGGCTTATTTGTCCCGTTTGTGGTAAATGTTCATTCCACAGTCTGCTCTCCCTTAGTAAATACTGATGAGAAGAACTCATTTAACAGTTTTGCTTTTCCCTTGTCCTCAGTAACACTTTTTCCACTAGTATCAGTTAGTGGGCCTATGTTTTCCTTAATTAAACGTTTACTATTTATGTATTTAAAAAACTTCTTTGGGTTGGTTTTGCTTTCAGTGGCTATGCACTCTTCATATAATATTTTAGCTGCTTTGATTACCCCATTACAAGTTTTGTTTGATTCTTTGTATCTTTGCGAACGCCTCCTCATTCAAGTTATTTTTATAGAATTTAAAGGCTCTGGTTTTATTGTTGATAGCTGACCTTACTTCTTTGTCCAACCATGGTGGCTTTTTTTGTTGAATTTACCTTTAGTTACTTTAGGAATGTATTCAATAGTTAGTGAATCAAGCACCTTTTTTAGAGTATCCCACATTTCCTCTGCATTTTTTCCCTCCATAACCGTTTCCCACTCAATTCCTGTTAGGGCTTCCCTGAATAATTCAAAGTTCGCTTTTCTGAAGTTTAGTATTTTTGCAGATCCTTTTTGATGTAATTTACTGAAGTTGATTTCCAGTGAAACCATATTGTGATCACTGTTCCCTAATTGTTCAATTACTTTTGTGTTTGAAACTAAGTCTGTGTTATTTGTTAATACTAAGTCCAAGAGTGCCTCATCACGAGTTGGAGTTTCTACCGTTTGTGTAATAAACTGGTCTTTAAGTAAGCTTAAGAACCCATTGCTTCTTGCTGATTTACCTGTTTTGTTTTCCCAATCAATGTCGGGTAAATTAAAATCCCCCATAATTAATACCTGACCCTGATTTGATGCTATTTTGATTTGGTTTAAAAGAAGAGACTCTTCCCTTTCGTTTATATTTGGTGGTCTATAGCATACCCCTATTATAAATGTGTTTTTTTGTTTTTTATTATTGTCGGTTATCTCTGCCCACACTGTCTCCGAGTTGTCTTCTTCCAGGTCTGTGCTCATATTTTTCTCACATGATGTTAAGTTATTATTTACATATAGGCACACACCCCCGCCCCTTCTATTTTCCCTTTCTTTCCTGTAGAGTGTATATCCCTCCATGTTTAATGCCCAGTCATGCAACTCATTACACCATGTTTCTGTAATACCAATGATGTTGTAGTCGTCCCTACTGATCACCGTTTCTAGCTCCCCGATTTTACTCACTAAGCTTCTTGCATTAGCCAGTAAGCATTTTAATTTATGTTTATTTTTAGATAAGGCTCTAATATTGTGATTAGTTTCACCCCAGGACCCATTTGAATTCTTTACTAGCTTCCTCTTTCCCCTCTCCCCTTCAATAGACTCTCTACAAGCCTCCCCACCATGCACACTGCCTGCCCTCTTTATAGTTCTGGGAATTCTTCCTCTGTCCTTCCCTCCTTCCCGTATACTAAGATCAATCCTTGTGCTCCTTTGCGAACTGGAGACATCTGCTCATGTTCAAGGCAGACAGTAGAGGCTTTTGAACAGGTCGTCGCGTTCCATACCCTATACGGTGTAATGTTCGGCGAACAGTTCATTCAGAGTCCTTTGCAGTGGCTCCTTGATTAAGATTCCCCACAATTTGACGTACTGTTGAGACCTGGTTTTCCGCTTGGTAGTCCACTCTCTGTAAACATTAATAACTGCTGCTCTCGAACACTTCACAAGTGCAGCTGTTTTGCTGATACTGGTTCCGACGGTTCGAGCAACTACAATCATCCCGAGTTCAAAATCAGTTAAATATTTTGCCCATTTATTCACAAGCAACACAGTGCAATTGATGCCATCAAGCAGCAACAAGGTGAAGTTATGGCCGATCAGTGTATAAGTGTCAAGTGGTTATAATAATGTGGCCATAACTTCACCTTGTTTCCGCTAGAGGGCGAGATAGCTATATAAAGGGAATGCAGGACAAGTGAATTGCATTGTGTTGCAGAGTTTGAAGAGGGCAAAAAACGCAATTTAACTGAGTTTGAATGCTGTCTGAAACTCTGTCCCCGAGTATAATAATGGATGGATGATTATGTTGGATATTTTCTGGCTGATGAAGTATTAAAGCCAAAATTGTTGGTTTATATTGGTGTGCTGTGCTGGCCCACTTACTCAGTTACTTGCTGTTTTCAGCTGGGACACTTAGCAAGAATCTTCTATGCATTATTGACCGGCACCTGCCTTTACCTTTTCAATGAGTGCAATATATATCAATATTTTTGTGCTTGTAAATCTTTTCTCAGCTATAATGTGGAACTTTAACTCTCTCTCCACATGTTACATCTGCCCCACCTGCAGTGCACATTGTTTTGCCCATTTTGAGAACAAATTTGTACTGTGATCATATCTGAATAAGGGCCATTGGCAAGGGTTAAAAATCATTTGATGGTTACTGACCAATCAGTATGGACAATTGCTTGTGGCTTTTAGGTAGGTAACTTAGCTTTAATGTCTAGTTGAGAATTGCACACAATTTGGTGGCCAATGGAATACTGCTGCTATATTCATTTTATCAGATCTAGATAACCATTTTTGTCTACTACTATTCCAGATTTGTCTGTTTGTGTTGCTGCTGTAATGTGTATGCATCACAGCATGCAACATGCGACAAAGGTGGGCAGAAGTGAGCAAACTGTCCTGCTAGCCCGTTCACTGCAATGGGAGCTGACGTGCTCATATGCCCACCTCCCATTGAGTACAATGGGACCAGGCTGTGATATGCACACATTGCAAGCCTGCTACAGTAAAACACCTTTCACATCACACAAAATGACTGGGTTCATGCCGGTTTGACCCGGTAATTTGTGCAATGTGAAAGGGGTTACCGGTTACAGCTAATCGGTAGCAACACGTCAATATGAACCAGGTAAAATGAAGGGTTCTTACCATTTCGTTTCCATTTTGCTGTGCAGTGTAAACCGGTTAATTGGGTCGAGCGACCCGATTAACCCATTCACACTATGGAGGAGGCAGCACTTGGAGCAGCGTCAGCTCTAAGCGCTGCCTCCTCCCCCACCCCCGATGATGCTCCGATGCTCCACCGCACCCCACATGATGTCAACAAACCAGCAATATTTCCAGTTTGCTTATGCAATCTGAACAGACTGCACATGCAGGGTCGCACCGGGACTAAACCGTTTCAAAGTCCCGGTGCGACCCTGCATTTGCAGTCTGAAAGCAGAATAAGCTCCTATATACAGTAAAGCTGTAGTAGGAACATCTGTATATACTGTGCAAAGAAATAGATTTGCCATTTAGATGTTATATAGAAAAACTTATCATCATGTAACATGTACTTTAGAAGATTAAAAATGTTTTAATGTATTCTAAATAATTTCATAATTATATCAATATAATAATATTTAGCAAAATAGTATACTTATTAATAATTCCTGGTAAAATATTATGCCAGGAAGAAATAATTTGCTATACTATTACCTATCAAGATGAAATCGCTAAATGGTAATATTTAATAAGTTGTATTGTACCAGTAATTATGGCTATTAAAATGTACTAAATGTACTATTAAAACGCAACTAATTATCCTCAGATGAATGTAATATAATTGGTACAAAAGAATAAATCAGTGATAATGCTAGATATACTGAACTATTTCTGTGCAATTGCATAGCAATTTGTCATTTTCCAGTGATGACTTGCAAGGTGCAAAAATACACTTTAAAAATATTCTGGTCTTCTTAAGGTCATCAATGCTTATTCACTGCTGCTGTAGCTTCCCTTAGGAATTTCCAGCTGCAGAGTTTTTTTAGGCATTGCTTAGTGGCATTGGGTTTGAATAGAATAAACTATGGACTATAGAATAAACAATTCTTTTAGAATAGGGGCTGATATTTGCACCGTGGCTGAAGGGATATCTCCATATTCCATTCAATGTTCCACTTACACATTTAATGTAGGGTGTAACAAGTTTTACACTAGCTGTTCTCCCTGCAACAACTCAGAGACATTGCTTGGTATCCAGACTGATCATAGGCTGCCTCAAGATAGACAGTCATATGGTTGACCACTAATGGTCAACAGTCAAATGGTTGACAGGGTTTAAAGGTCGACACACAATAGGTCGACAGTGTCTACAGGTAGATATGGTCAAAAGGTCGACATGAAAAAGGTCGACATGCATTTTTTTACTAAATTTTCAGCAGACATGTGCCGACAGGTGGTTTTTCATGCCCTACCATCCACTATAGATGGAGGGAGAATAAAATAGTGTGTCGAACGCAGCGAAGCACTGAGCCATGCGAGGGGACGTACATATACTGAAGGTGAGAATTGCCTTTGGAATATCCCAGACTCTGTACTGAATTTACTGCTTTTTAATCCAAATTAAGTTTTAACAGTTGGTATTTACCAGGAATTGAGCCTAGGTCCATTCATATCACACACTGGGCCTTCCCCGATCTATTGGAGACATCGTCTTTATCATAACCTTGTATAGGTATGGCCACCTAAAGAGGTCTTATCCACTAAACATTAACATCAGATGGTGTATTCAATACCAACATTGCCGGGAGGAAGACTATTCACCGCTTAGCCAGAAAAGAATAGGTATAGGTGCTTCACTGTGCCAAGATACCACCCTATTAAGAATGTTTCCTCTTGGGAAAGTTGCCTTTATAAATTATTGTGATCTGTAGATCCCTGATTTTTGTTTTATTTCTTTATTGTATTATGTATTGGTTGTTGAATTTAGTTGTTACATTTTACTCATATATTCATTCTTCTCTTTGGAGGATAAATTGGCTGTATGAAAAATCACTACAATTGACCCAGAGAGATAAAAGAACCATGCAGAATAAGACCAGTCGCCAGAGAAACGTAAATACATTAAGAGTCCGTGGAGTGGAAAGAACCAATAATGATCCCTTCAAGTACAGGTATATATTCAACCTACAATATGGCGAACGGAAGGTTCCGATATATGGAGGAAGTTGACACACCTCCTGGGACAAATGATTTAATACCACATACGTCTAGGACATCAGACGGCTTTAAAATATACAGTCCACCTTCAATATGGCAACCGGGAGGTCCCGATATATGGAGGAAGCTGAAATAGCTCTGGGGGAACTGAGGTAATGCCGCAAACGTCCCGAATATTCGGTGGTAACAGTGATATTACAGAGTAAGAGATGGAACCCGGAAGTTGGGTACTTCCGGTGACGCTAATATGATATGGAACGCAAACACCAAAGGACTGGTGTGTGCACCATTAGTTAATTTGAGATTGGAGGATTTTTTGGGGGGTCATTTAGGATGGGCGTGTTTATGTATTTTGATTGGCTGATGTCAGTTTAAATATGGAGTAAGGGCAATCAGGAGCACTCTCCTTGAAGAAGATCATAGCTGATGATCGAAAACGCGTTTGGAGCTCCTGCTTTCCATTAGAGTGGATCTGTGGATGGACTCTGGACCTGTTACCTTGTTTGCCTAAAGTTTGGAGGTTGATCCCGGGTATTTACCTCCCACTTCATGCGCATATGAGAACTCAGTTTATGCTCAGTTCTCCAACACCTGGGTAATTGGCCATTGTTTACCACATGTCCATGTTTGTGTATGTCAATGTTTAAATAAATGGTATTATTCTATGTATCATCCTCTGTTCATTTTTCGGTATCTCTGAAATTACTCCTGGAGTGGAACAGCCCTATTACTGCTGGTTTAAGGGATCTAGTGTTTCATATTGACTGTCTATCTGTGCTTAGAAGAGGATACGTTCTTTGACCAAAAGGAGCGTGTGGTATTGTACACTATCATATTTATGGAGAAGAGGACCATTCCTTTATTAACAGGGACGTAATCTTCTTATAAGATATCTTCGCATCGGCGAAAGCGTGGTATGCAGGACCAAGAAGAAGAGGGGAGGAGAGGGAAGGAAGAGCCTTTCCTCTCCTCCGAGTCTTCTGGCTGCAGCTGCAGCGCTACTACAGTAGCTGTTTCATCGAGGTGGCAGTGGTACACTCCCCTCTCCTCTGAGTCTTCTGGGGAGTGGTACACTGCCCTCTCCTCTGAGTCTTCTGGCCGCAGCATAGTACTGCTGCAGCGCTACTAGCTGCTTCAATGCAGCAGTAGCTGAACCAGGTGCACCACCGCTCTCTCAGCTCGGTGTTAAGAAAAACTGTGTTAAGCAATGCCCCCCCCCCCCCCTGGATCCGCCACTGTCTATAACTGACAGATATTGCCCTGACATACTGCAATACAGTACAGAGATATAAGTGACTGTCAGAACTACATTCGTAGTGTTAACAAATGCTGCGCTGACACCCTTTAAACCTTGTTGGTTAAAATGAAAGAATAACATTTCAAATGATCTACTGTTAACTGTCAGTCAACTCAACTTCATTAAACCCTTTTAGAACCCTCTAAGTAAACTCTAGAATTATAGTCAGCTCTTTCCTGTGTTTTTATACCTAAGAATCTATGCTTCCATGCATCTTTGTGTGACAAAGGACCTTAGCTGCATGTGGTTTTAATGCCGCCCACCACATGTACAGCCGCCCGCCTCCCCCTCTCACTCCCCGAATTCCCACATGGCTGGGAATGGATGTTTTGTATAAACATCCATTCGCAGCCCTGTGTGTGGGGACCAAATTATTTGATGGTCGCCGACCATCGAATGATTTAAACGTACAGCAAAAATAAGGCATGAAATGCTGGGCGTTCCAATGGGTGCATCCCCTCACTGCCACCCCTCATCCCCCACCCCTACACTGGTGGGTACAGAGGGGACATCGGACTAGCAGTTCACTGTGCCCGCTCACTCCCAGCGTATGCGCATGCGCAGAAATGCTCATTAGGGAAGCATTGGTTCCCCCCTGCAACCGAGCAAATCACAATAAGGCCCAAAATCTCAAGTTGAAACTTATCATGAAATGGTTAACATATAAGCTTCAGACATTAATTGGACTCTATAGAATATAAGCAAAAACAGATGTGCATGTTGTGGGAATTAAAACATATACATCACATAATTAAAATAGTCCTTTAGGGCAGAAATACATATGAATTCAGGAAAACATTTCCTTGATTAGGAGCATCGCCTTTATATAAACCTCAGCTAATGTTGCACATTTTTCTTTTATTTCATTCCCAATAATATGAAGGGAGGCATACAAACAAAAATAATGGATGAATATATCGGAATAATATAGATGAAAAGGTTATGTATAATATTTATACACTGTATGCAGAGGTAAATATCAATATGTGATGTGAGAAAATATCATATACTGTAGTATATACATAAAGTAGATATGCTAATGGTGTGATAGCAGGTTCCTACTATGGCTCGATTAGTATAACCCCAAAAATTGATTAAATTGTTTGATTCTATTATCTTAGGTACAGGGTTACCATTTTAATAGAGGCAAATTGGCACAGTGTTACCATTTTAATAGAGAAAAATTGAAGATTGCTAAAATTCCTGATTTAAAGAATTAATACAGGTACAATAAAATAAATAAAAAATAAGTTAATTAGTGTTTGATACAAATAAATGCACACGAGACATTATAATCTACATATTTTATTTGCAGTAAATACTATCGTCCCACTGAGAAAAACCACTGAGAAAAATTCATCCAATTTTTTTAGGAATTATAACAACTTTAGAGGTATGCCATTACACATATATTTTTCCTACTTTGAAGAATCCATTAATTTAATGGTTTATCTGGTATGGCAGCCTCTTAGTCATTTCTCCCTTCATCCTTCTGTTCTGGATTCCATTCTGTTCGCTATCTCTATCTTATCCATTGTTATTCTTGTTAAGCTGTAAAAAGACGCTCTTAAATTGTCATCAATGTCTTTCCTGTTTGTTTATATTTATAATTATGTTCTACTTTATAGATTCATACTATAAGTATCAAAACCCCTGATGAAGTCTCATAAAGAGACGAAATGCGTTTGGTACTTGGTATGATCCCAAGAGGATACTTCTATTGCAAGAGCATTTGTTTTTTATATGTTTTATAATAAAGAATTTATATCTAAGAAGAATTCTTGGTTGATAATTTTATAATTGTACAAAGTGTGGAAAGACTGAATTCACTAAAGACTTGTTTATAAGCGCTGAATAACACTATTGGGTTGTGTATATATATATATATATATATATATATATATATATATATATATATATATATATATATGATACTTGATCAGGGTCCGGCACTCCAAAGTAACCTTAGTAAATGCTGCGGTGCCTTCTTTAAGAACCCTCAGGTTCATATGCAGAGACTTGAATAACAGCGGCACTCCGACAGGCTTTTTCTTTTGCAAGTAAAAACTTGCAAGTAAAACTTTTTTACTTGCAAAAGAAAAAGCCTGTCGGAGTGCTGCTGTTATTCAAGTCTCTCTCTCTCTCTATATATATATATATATATATATATATATATATATATATATATGGATAGGTGTGGGCGGCGGCACTCAGAAATAAATGCGAGACAGCAGGCAATGTGGGGTGCCGACGTTTCAAAGCCCGCAGGCTTTTTTATCAAGGTGCTGGTGAACCCTTGATAAAAAAGCCTGCGGGCTTTGAAACGTCGGCACCCCACATTGCCTGCTGTCTCGCATTTATTTCTGAGTGCCGCCGCCCACACCTATCTATATCCAGAGGGGACAATGCTCGCCCTTGATTAGGAAGGCACCGGATATTTACCTGCTGCATAATATATTCATCGACTGGAGTGCCATCCCCAGGATTTATATATATATATATATATATATATATATATATATATATAAACTTATGTTAATAAAATATCTGATATGGACATGCTCAGAGGATGTTCATGAATTCTTGAAATACCGTACTCAGTCCTTGGTCAATATAAAGAGTTAGTAGACGAAAGAATGGCATAGTCCTCACTTGTGTGTGGGTAGGTGGATCCAGTCCAGGTGTTGAAGGCCCAAAAGGCAATGGGTCCGGGACCAGATATCCAAATATAATGCACTAAGGCATTTCATTTTGTAGTAGACAACTTTATCAAAAGACAAAACGTGTTTGTAGCATTATATTTGGACACACTAGTGGATTTGCCACTACTATATACTCAGAATGAGCTTTGGACCTGAACCCATTGAGATAAATATTTCCTCACCTATTGCCGATTGGAATTCCATCTGTCAAGCCTGGCACCATGTGCATGCACATTTGTGCCTACCATCATCAGGAAACTTGCTCCCCAACCCATTGCCTTTTGGAACTTCAACACCTGGACTGGATCCACCTACCCTCACACTAGTGCGATACCTTGCATTAGTAATTGTGGGCCTTAAATGTAATGTTAGCAAAGAGCCATTCTGTATTATTGTTCTGTATATACAACTGACTATAAAATTATATTTTAAATATTGTAAAAATAGGCTCTGAGTCACTATATTTATATTAAATGATAGTGTACTGTATAAACTATTTCATGCAGAACACAACATATTGATAGCAATGAAAAATACAAGCCTGGTGATTGAATTTACAATTTTGGGATTCCCTGGACCATCAGCTTTGCAATATTTGTGCTTTATATTACTACTGTTTACTTATCTAATAACGGTTTTCAGCAACTTTACGATTGTTATTATTACTTGGACAGAATGTTGTCTTTACACACCTATGTACTTTTATCTCCGTAATTTCTCAATACTAGAGATCTGCTATGTAACTGTGACTGTTCCCAAGATTCTAGCCACCATTACTTTAAATGGACAACTCATTTCATTTTATGGTTGCATGGCTCAGATGTTCTTCTTCTTCTTCCTAAGTTCCACAGAATGCTTCCTTTTGGGTGTCATGGCATTTGACCGTTATTTGGCAATATGTCATCCTTTACGTTATACAGCTCTGATGAATATAATCATGTGTCGTAATCTAAGCATCTGTTCATGGTTTGTTGGTTTTGTGACCACATTCCCTCCTGTTTATTTAATATCTCGGCTCCAGTTCTGTAGTAAACTTGTTAACCATTTCTTTTGTGATACCCCTCCTCTTCTACAGATTTCCTGTGTGGATACTTCCCTGAATGATGTCTTTGATTTTATCTGTGCTTCAGTTGTAATATTAACCTCTTTCACTGTGACTTTATTTTCTTACCTATATATAGTTGCAACTATTTTAAAAATCCCTACAACTGAAGGTCGAAAGAAAGCATTTTCCACCTGGGGGACTCACCTAACTGTTGTCCTTATTTACTATAGTACTGTTATATTTATGTATGTAAGACCGAAGATGAGCTTCACATTTACTCTTAATCGAGTGGTTTCAGTTTTGTATATTGTGATAACCCCTATTCTTAACCCCATTATCTACTGCTTGAGGAATAAAGATGTAAAAGAATCAATTAAAAGACGATTGCATTTGGTGAAAATGTTTTATCTGTCATGCTTATTGTAAAATAAATAATGTTTATTTTATTAGTGGTTACTAGATATTTTGTCAGTGTTTCAGTTCCCATAATCCTACAAATAAAACTTACATGCATCCATACAATCATCTGACAAACCCACTGTAGATAAAACCAGGACCAGTGTACAGCTTGCCGGCACTCTAGGCAATAATCAACCTACTTACATACAGATAATGGTAGATGCTCAATTAGTTCAGTAGCATTTCCCAGGTGCATGAGGGAGGGGTTAAATACTGGGTAAGTAAAACAAGACATTTTTTCCCTCAACACACTGAGCAATGCTAGTAACCAATCTAGAACACTACATGATAATAGAATTCAGAGATATTGGTTACATATACCTGCGCAGGTGTATGCTAAGCCCCCAAGCCGCATCAAGGCTTCTCTGTATATTGGGGGTCCCTAGCGCTATATCTAGGTGCAGGGTGCGGCACCCCAAAAAACTATCATAAGCTGGGAAGCCCAGCGCGGCATGCCAGTGATATACTAAGTGTTAATAATTAGTGATAGGAAGCCGAAGCTATATAAAAAGAGAGATAAATGAATGTAATTAAAATAGGATAGAAATAGTGTTAGTGATGGAAAAGTGTTAATAGAATGTAAGGGCATGCCGCACTAAAGCTACCATAGCTACCAATAAGCTACCAATAATCAACCTACTGTTCCCACACCTACCCCACAAATTTCCAGCCCCCTCCGGTGAACGTTTGGAGATGAAGTCTTAAAAGTTCAACAGTCTGCAGTATTATACATATATATGCAGAAAATACTTTCCCAATAGGATTCCTTAATTTTGTAATAGACTGTCTCAGTGGAGCAACCCTGATCCTGATGCCCTAGGCAGCTGCCTAAAGCTGCCTAATGATAGATCCAGCACTGGTTACACCTAAAGTGTTTGTAACCTTTGCAACCATACATTGTAGAGGTCACTCTAGTTGATTCGGTCCCGTCGCACGGCAGACTGATGTTTTCCTACTGCACATACGCATAATGTTTTATGTGCATGTGCAGTGTTTTTAGGTGAATGTATAGTCTGATGAAGTATTAAAGCCAAAATTGTTGGTTTATATTGGTGTGCTGTGCTGGCCCACTTACTCAGTTACTTGCTGTTTTCAGCTGGGACACTTAGCAAGAATCTTCTATGCATTATTGACCGGCACCTGCCTTTACCTTTTCAATGAGTGCAATATATATCAATATTTTTGTGCTTGTAAATCTTTTCTCAGCTATAATGTGGAACTTTAACTCTCTCTCCACATGTTACATCTGCCCCACCTGCAGTGCACATTGTTTTGCCCATTTTGAGAACAAATTTGTACTGTGATCATATCTGAATAAGGGCCATTGGCAAGGGTTAAAAATCATTTGATGGTTACTGACCAATCAGTATGGACAATTGCTTGTGGCTTTTAGGTAGGTAACTTAGCTTTAATGTCTAGTTGAGAATTGCACACAATTTGGTGGCCAATGGAATACTGCTGCTATATTCATTTTATCAGATCTAGATAACCATTTTTGTCTACTACTATTCCAGATTTGTCTGTTTGTGTTGCTGCTGTAATGTGTATGCATCACAGCATGCAACATGCGACAAAGGTGGGCAGAAGTGAGCAAACTGTCCTGCTAGCCCGTTCACTGCAATGGGAGCTGACGTGCTCATATGCCCACCTCCCATTGAGTACAATGGGACCAGGCTGTGATATGCACACATTGCAAGCCTGCTACAGTAAAACACCTTTCACATCACACAAAATGACTGGGTTCATGCCGGTTTGACCCGGTAATTTGTGCAATGTGAAAGGGGTTACCGGTTACAGCTAATCGGTAGCAACACGTCAATATGAACCAGGTAAAATGAAGGGTTCTTACCATTTCGTTTCCATTTTGCTGTGCAGTGTAAACCGGTTAATTGGGTCGAGCGACCCGATTAACCCATTCACACTATGGAGGAGGCAGCACTTGGAGCAGCGTCAGCTCTAAGCGCTGCCTCCTCCCCCACCCCCGATGATGCTCCGATGCTCCACCGCACCCCACATGATGTCAACAAACCAGCAATATTTCCAGTTTGCTTATGCAATCTGAACAGACTGCACATGCAGGGTCGCACCGGGACTAAACCGTTTCAAAGTCCCGGTGCGACCCTGCATTTGCAGTCTGAAAGCAGAATAAGCTCCTATATACAGTAAAGCTGTAGTAGGAACATCTGTATATACTGTGCAAAGAAATAGATTTGCCATTTAGATGTTATATAGAAAAACTTATCATCATGTAACATGTACTTTAGAAGATTAAAAATGTTTTAATGTATTCTAAATAATTTCATAATTATATCAATATAATAATATTTAGCAAAATAGTATACTTATTAATAATTCCTGGTAAAATATTATGCCAGGAAGAAATAATTTGCTATACTATTACCTATCAAGATGAAATCGCTAAATGGTAATATTTAATAAGTTGTATTGTACCAGTAATTATGGCTATTAAAATGTACTAAATGTACTATTAAAACGCAACTAATTATCCTCAGATGAATGTAATATAATTGGTACAAAAGAATAAATCAGTGATAATGCTAGATATACTGAACTATTTCTGTGCAATTGCATAGCAATTTGTCATTTTCCAGTGATGACTTGCAAGGTGCAAAAATACACTTTAAAAATATTCTGGTCTTCTTAAGGTCATCAATGCTTATTCACTGCTGCTGTAGCTTCCCTTAGGAATTTCCAGCTGCAGAGTTTTTTTAGGCATTGCTTAGTGGCATTGGGTTTGAATAGAATAAACTATGGACTATAGAATAAACAATTCTTTTAGAATAGGGGCTGATATTTGCACCGTGGCTGAAGGGATATCTCCATATTCCATTCAATGTTCCACTTACACATTTAATGTAGGGTGTAACAAGTTTTACACTAGCTGTTCTCCCTGCAACAACTCAGAGACATTGCTTGGTATCCAGACTGATCATAGGCTGCCTCAAGATAGACAGTCATATGGTTGACCACTAATGGTCAACAGTCAAATGGTTGACAGGGTTTAAAGGTCGACACACAATAGGTCGACAGTGTCTACAGGTAGATATGGTCAAAAGGTCGACATGAAAAAGGTCGACATGCATTTTTTTACTAAATTTTCAGCAGACATGTGCCGACAGGTGGTTTTTCATGCCCTACCATCCACTATAGATGGAGGGAGAATAAAATAGTGTGTCGAACGCAGCGAAGCACTGAGCCATGCGAGGGGACGTACATATACTGAAGGTGAGAATTGCCTTTGGAATATCCCAGACTCTGTACTGAATTTACTGCTTTTTAATCCAAATTAAGTTTTAACAGTTGGTATTTACCAGGAATTGAGCCTAGGTCCATTCATATCACACACTGGGCCTTCCCCGATCTATTGGAGACATCGTCTTTATCATAACCTTGTATAGGTATGGCCACCTAAAGAGGTCTTATCCACTAAACATTAACATCAGATGGTGTATTCAATACCAACATTGCCGGGAGGAAGACTATTCACCGCTTAGCCAGAAAAGAATAGGTATAGGTGCTTCACTGTGCCAAGATACCACCCTATTAAGAATGTTTCCTCTTGGGAAAGTTGCCTTTATAAATTATTGTGATCTGTAGATCCCTGATTTTTGTTTTATTTCTTTATTGTATTATGTATTGGTTGTTGAATTTAGTTGTTACATTTTACTCATATATTCATTCTTCTCTTTGGAGGATAAATTGGCTGTATGAAAAATCACTACAATTGACCCAGAGAGATAAAAGAACCATGCAGAATAAGACCAGTCGCCAGAGAAACGTAAATACATTAAGAGTCCGTGGAGTGGAAAGAACCAATAATGATCCCTTCAAGTACAGGTATATATTCAACCTACAATATGGCGAACGGAAGGTTCCGATATATGGAGGAAGTTGACACACCTCCTGGGACAAATGATTTAATACCACATACGTCTAGGACATCAGACGGCTTTAAAATATACAGTCCACCTTCAATATGGCAACCGGGAGGTCCCGATATATGGAGGAAGCTGAAATAGCTCTGGGGGAACTGAGGTAATGCCGCAAACGTCCCGAATATTCGGTGGTAACAGTGATATTACAGAGTAAGAGATGGAACCCGGAAGTTGGGTACTTCCGGTGACGCTAATATGATATGGAACGCAAACACCAAAGGACTGGTGTGTGCACCATTAGTTAATTTGAGATTGGAGGATTTTTTGGGGGGTCATTTAGGATGGGCGTGTTTATGTATTTTGATTGGCTGATGTCAGTTTAAATATGGAGTAAGGGCAATCAGGAGCACTCTCCTTGAAGAAGATCATAGCTGATGATCGAAAACGCGTTTGGAGCTCCTGCTTTCCATTAGAGTGGATCTGTGGATGGACTCTGGACCTGTTACCTTGTTTGCCTAAAGTTTGGAGGTTGATCCCGGGTATTTACCTCCCACTTCATGCGCATATGAGAACTCAGTTTATGCTCAGTTCTCCAACACCTGGGTAATTGGCCATTGTTTACCACATGTCCATGTTTGTGTATGTCAATGTTTAAATAAATGGTATTATTCTATGTATCATCCTCTGTTCATTTTTCGGTATCTCTGAAATTACTCCTGGAGTGGAACAGCCCTATTACTGCTGGTTTAAGGGATCTAGTGTTTCATATTGACTGTCTATCTGTGCTTAGAAGAGGATACGTTCTTTGACCAAAAGGAGCGTGTGGTATTGTACACTATCATATTTATGGAGAAGAGGACCATTCCTTTATTAACAGGGACGTAATCTTCTTATAAGATATCTTCGCATCGGCGAAAGCGTGGTATGCAGGACCAAGAAGAAGAGGGGAGGAGAGGGAAGGAAGAGCCTTTCCTCTCCTCCGAGTCTTCTGGCTGCAGCTGCAGCGCTACTACAGTAGCTGTTTCATCGAGGTGGCAGTGGTACACTCCCCTCTCCTCTGAGTCTTCTGGGGAGTGGTACACTGCCCTCTCCTCTGAGTCTTCTGGCCGCAGCATAGTACTGCTGCAGCGCTACTAGCTGCTTCAATGCAGCAGTAGCTGAACCAGGTGCACCACCGCTCTCTCAGCTCGGTGTTAAGAAAAACTGTGTTAAGCAATGCCCCCCCCCCCCCTGGATCCGCCACTGTCTATAACTGACAGATATTGCCCTGACATACTGCAATACAGTACAGAGATATAAGTGACTGTCAGAACTACATTCGTAGTGTTAACAAATGCTGCGCTGACACCCTTTAAACCTTGTTGGTTAAAATGAAAGAATAACATTTCAAATGATCTACTGTTAACTGTCAGTCAACTCAACTTCATTAAACCCTTTTAGAACCCTCTAAGTAAACTCTAGAATTATAGTCAGCTCTTTCCTGTGTTTTTATACCTAAGAATCTATGCTTCCATGCATCTTTGTGTGACAAAGGACCTTAGCTGCATGTGGTTTTAATGCCGCCCACCACATGTACAGCCGCCCGCCTCCCCCTCTCACTCCCCGAATTCCCACATGGCTGGGAATGGATGTTTTGTATAAACATCCATTCGCAGCCCTGTGTGTGGGGACCAAATTATTTGATGGTCGCCGACCATCGAATGATTTGAAACGTACAGCAAAAATAAGGCATGAAATGCTGGGCGTTCCAATGGGTGCATCCCCTCACTGCCACCCCTCATCCCCCACCCCTACACTGGTGGGTACAGAGGGGACATCGGACTAGCAGTTCACTGTGCCCGCTCACTCCCAGCGTATGCGCATGCGCAGAAATGCTCATTAGGGAAGCATTGGTTCCCCCCTGCAACCGAGCAAATCACAATAAGGCCCAAAATCTCAAGTTGAAACTTATCATGAAATGGTTAACATATAAGCTTCAGACATTAATTGGACTCTATAGAATATAAGCAAAAACAGATGTGCATGTTGTGGGAATTAAAACATATACATCACATAATTAAAATAGTCCTTTAGGGCAGAAATACATATGAATTCAGGAAAACATTTCCTTGATTAGGAGCATCGCCTTTATATAAACCTCAGCTAATGTTGCACATTTTTCTTTTATTTCATTCCCAATAATATGAAGGGAGGCATACAAACAAAAATAATGGATGAATATATCGGAATAATATAGATGAAAAGGTTATGTATAATATTTATACACTGTATGCAGAGGTAAATATCAATATGTGATGTGAGAAAATATCATATACTGTAGTATATACATAAAGTAGATATGCTAATGGTGTGATAGCAGGTTCCTACTATGGCTCGATTAGTATAACCCCAAAAATTGATTAAATTGTTTGATTCTATTATCTTAGGTACAGGGTTACCATTTTAATAGAGGCAAATTGGCACAGTGTTACCATTTTAATAGAGAAAAATTGAAGATTGCTAAAATTCCTGATTTAAAGAATTAATACAGGTACAATAAAATAAATAAAAAATAAGTTAATTAGTGTTTGATACAAATAAATGCACACGAGACATTATAATCTACATATTTTATTTGCAGTAAATACTATCGTCCCACTGAGAAAAACCACTGAGAAAAATTCATCCAATTTTTTTAGGAATTATAACAACTTTAGAGGTATGCCATTACACATATATTTTTCCTACTTTGAAGAATCCATTAATTTAATGGTTTATCTGGTATGGCAGCCTCTTAGTCATTTCTCCCTTCATCCTTCTGTTCTGGATTCCATTCTGTTCGCTATCTCTATCTTATCCATTGTTATTCTTGTTAAGCTGTAAAAAGACGCTCTTAAATTGTCATCAATGTCTTTCCTGTTTGTTTATATTTATAATTATGTTCTACTTTATAGATTCATACTATAAGTATCAAAACCCCTGATGAAGTCTCATAAAGAGACGAAATGCGTTTGGTACTTGGTATGATCCCAAGAGGATACTTCTATTGCAAGAGCATTTGTTTTTTATATGTTTTATAATAAAGAATTTATATCTAAGAAGAATTCTTGGTTGATAATTTTATAATTGTACAAAGTGTGGAAAGACTGAATTCACTAAAGACTTGTTTATAAGCGCTGAATAACACTATTGGGTTGTGTATATATATATATATATATATATATATATATATATATATATATATATATATATATATATATGATACTTGATCAGGGTCCGGCACTCCAAAGTAACCTTAGTAAATGCTGCGGTGCCTTCTTTAAGAACCCTCAGGTTCATATGCAGAGACTTGAATAACAGCGGCACTCCGACAGGCTTTTTCTTTTGCAAGTAAAAACTTGCAAGTAAAACTTTTTTACTTGCAAAAGAAAAAGCCTGTCGGAGTGCTGCTGTTATTCAAGTCTCTCTCTCTCTCTATATATATATATATATATATATATATATATATATATATATATATGGATAGGTGTGGGCGGCGGCACTCAGAAATAAATGCGAGACAGCAGGCAATGTGGGGTGCCGACGTTTCAAAGCCCGCAGGCTTTTTTATCAAGGTGCTGGTGAACCCTTGATAAAAAAGCCTGCGGGCTTTGAAACGTCGGCACCCCACATTGCCTGCTGTCTCGCATTTATTTCTGAGTGCCGCCGCCCACACCTATCTATATCCAGAGGGGACAATGCTCGCCCTTGATTAGGAAGGCACCGGATATTTACCTGCTGCATAATATATTCATCGACTGGAGTGCCATCCCCAGGATTTATATATATATATATATATATATATATATATATATATATATATAAACTTATGTTAATAAAATATCTGATATGGACATGCTCAGAGGATGTTCATGAATTCTTGAAATACCGTACTCAGTCCTTGGTCAATATAAAGAGTTAGTAGACGAAAGAATGGCATAGTCCTCACTTGTGTGTGGGTAGGTGGATCCAGTCCAGGTGTTGAAGGCCCAAAAGGCAATGGGTCCGGGACCAGATATCCAAATATAATGCACTAAGGCATTTCATTTTGTAGTAGACAACTTTATCAAAAGACAAAACGTGTTTGTAGCATTATATTTGGACACACTAGTGGATTTGCCACTACTATATACTCAGAATGAGCTTTGGACCTGAACCCATTGAGATAAATATTTCCTCACCTATTGCCGATTGGAATTCCATCTGTCAAGCCTGGCACCATGTGCATGCACATTTGTGCCTACCATCATCAGGAAACTTGCTCCCCAACCCATTGCCTTTTGGAACTTCAACACCTGGACTGGATCCACCTACCCTCACACTAGTGCGATACCTTGCATTAGTAATTGTGGGCCTTAAATGTAATGTTAGCAAAGAGCCATTCTGTATTATTGTTCTGTATATACAACTGACTATAAAATTATATTTTAAATATTGTAAAAATAGGCTCTGAGTCACTATATTTATATTAAATGATAGTGTACTGTATAAACTATTTCATGCAGAACACAACATATTGATAGCAATGAAAAATACAAGCCTGGTGATTGAATTTACAATTTTGGGATTCCCTGGACCATCAGCTTTGCAATATTTGTGCTTTATATTACTACTGTTTACTTATCTAATAACGGTTTTCAGCAACTTTACGATTGTTATTATTACTTGGACAGAATGTTGTCTTTACACACCTATGTACTTTTATCTCCGTAATTTCTCAATACTAGAGATCTGCTATGTAACTGTGACTGTTCCCAAGATTCTAGCCACCATTACTTTAAATGGACAACTCATTTCATTTTATGGTTGCATGGCTCAGATGTTCTTCTTCTTCTTCCTAAGTTCCACAGAATGCTTCCTTTTGGGTGTCATGGCATTTGACCGTTATTTGGCAATATGTCATCCTTTACGTTATACAGCTCTGATGAATATAATCATGTGTCGTAATCTAAGCATCTGTTCATGGTTTGTTGGTTTTGTGACCACATTCCCTCCTGTTTATTTAATATCTCGGCTCCAGTTCTGTAGTAAACTTGTTAACCATTTCTTTTGTGATACCCCTCCTCTTCTACAGATTTCCTGTGTGGATACTTCCCTGAATGATGTCTTTGATTTTATCTGTGCTTCAGTTGTAATATTAACCTCTTTCACTGTGACTTTATTTTCTTACCTATATATAGTTGCAACTATTTTAAAAATCCCTACAACTGAAGGTCGAAAGAAAGCATTTTCCACCTGGGGGACTCACCTAACTGTTGTCCTTATTTACTATAGTACTGTTATATTTATGTATGTAAGACCGAAGATGAGCTTCACATTTACTCTTAATCGAGTGGTTTCAGTTTTGTATATTGTGATAACCCCTATTCTTAACCCCATTATCTACTGCTTGAGGAATAAAGATGTAAAAGAATCAATTAAAAGACGATTGCATTTGGTGAAAATGTTTTATCTGTCATGCTTATTGTAAAATAAATAATGTTTATTTTATTAGTGGTTACTAGATATTTTGTCAGTGTTTCAGTTCCCATAATCCTACAAATAAAACTTACATGCATCCATACAATCATCTGACAAACCCACTGTAGATAAAACCAGGACCAGTGTACAGCTTGCCGGCACTCTAGGCAATAATCAACCTACTTACATACAGATAATGGTAGATGCTCAATTAGTTCAGTAGCATTTCCCAGGTGCATGAGGGAGGGGTTAAATACTGGGTAAGTAAAACAAGACATTTTTTCCCTCAACACACTGAGCAATGCTAGTAACCAATCTAGAACACTACATGATAATAGAATTCAGAGATATTGGTTACATATACCTGCGCAGGTGTATGCTAAGCCCCCAAGCCGCATCAAGGCTTCTCTGTATATTGGGGGTCCCTAGCGCTATATCTAGGTGCAGGGTGCGGCACCCCAAAAAACTATCATAAGCTGGGAAGCCCAGCGCGGCATGCCAGTGATATACTAAGTGTTAATAATTAGTGATAGGAAGCCGAAGCTATATAAAAAGAGAGATAAATGAATGTAATTAAAATAGGATAGAAATAGTGTTAGTGATGGAAAAGTGTTAATAGAATGTAAGGGCATGCCGCACTAAAGCTACCATAGCTACCAATAAGCTACCAATAATCAACCTACTGTTCCCACACCTACCCCACAAATTTCCAGCCCCCTCCGGTGAACGTTTGGAGATGAAGTCTTAAAAGTTCAACAGTCTGCAGTATTATACATATATATGCAGAAAATACTTTCCCAATAGGATTCCTTAATTTTGTAATAGACTGTCTCAGTGGAGCAACCCTGATCCTGATGCCCTAGGCAGCTGCCTAAAGCTGCCTAATGATAGATCCAGCACTGGTTACACCTAAAGTGTTTGTAACCTTTGCAACCATACATTGTAGAGGTCACTCTAGTTGATTCGGTCCCGTCGCACGGCAGACTGATGTTTTCCTACTGCACATACGCATAATGTTTTATGTGCATGTGCAGTGTTTTTAGGTGAATGTATAGTCACCAAGCAGTTTGCACATAGTGTGCGGCCTGGAGGAGGGCACCTATGTGAACGCCCAGCATCATCACATGACGTCAGCCGTCTGCCCTGTCTTTGGCCAGATCCCCAGAAATATGTCTCCAATGACTTATATTTGCAAGCCCTGGAGAAATCATTCAATGGTTGGTGAACAGCAAATTATTTCTTTGACAGCGGACACATCCCCTTGCATGGTTGAATGGGGATACACGGGGGCTATTGTGCACCCGGGCACTCTGGGAATCGGTAAGCTGGTTTGTATAAGTACCCTGCATACCAACATTTGAAAATGAATTTATAAGTTGTAAACACATTTAATTAATACGATAGACACTCACCTGACCTTACCGAAACCGTGAAAATCTCACCACATCTCAACACAAATGACTACATCAGGTAAACTTAAGATCCTTTCGATCAACGCAAAAGACCTTAATACCCCAGAGAAATGATATAGCCTACTCAGGACCATTTGGGCCGAAAGGGCAGATATCGCCATGATCCAAGATACCCACTTCAGATTATCTTCCCAAAAGCCATCAATTTCCAACCGCCGCTTCCCCCTCGCCTACTATTGCAACACACCCAACAGCAAATATAAAGGAGTAGCAATTCTGTTCTCTAAAAATCTTCAACTTTCCGATATATCTGTACAGAAAATAGTTCCTGGTAGAATCCTCCTTATCAAATGTAAGATCTCTACACAGCCATATACATTCGTAGTAGTTTACGCTCCCAACCAAGACCAATATGCATTCTTTCAATCACATATTACATGTATAGACCCCCTTTTTGAGGGCAGGGTAATTGTGGGGGGGAGACTTTAATTGGACCATAGACCCAATCACAGATATATCCACCAGCTCCCGCCGATTCTCTACCCGCAAATATCAAAAAGTCCACAAAATCCTTCATGACCTCCAGTTGGCCGACTCCTGGAGAGTTCTAAACCCTACTGGCAGGGACTACTCATTCTATTCCCATCCCCACCAGACCTATTCCTGTTTAGACTATCTATTCCTAAGCCATAAACACCTACCTCAGCTTTTAGACGCATTCGTGGGCTCCATTACCTGGTTGGATCATGCCCCAATCTCAATGACTCTAACGATTCCCCAACATACCCCCAGCCAGTGGACATGGAGACTTAATGAACATAGGCGAGCGCAGCACATTTTATTAGGGGGTGCACCGTCAAAGGGGTGTGAGTAGCTCCACCTATTGGGCATGTCTAACACCGCCAATCAGGCGTGTCTTCCGTCATCTATTGGCACTCGCTACAATATAAAAAGTCTCTCAGCCACAACATAATCTCCTGCCTTTTTCAGTTTTCATCTTCTAATTACGCTATGTAACACTAACAGCACATGCAAATAAAGTCATACATATATATGGATGACACAGGTATGTAGTAATATGACAATGGTCTAGTACAATTACCAATGCAAATAAAGTCATACATATATATGGATGACACAGGTATGTAGTAATATGACAATGGTCTAGTACAATTACCAATGCAAACACACATTATCGATTGATGGGCGCTTCTTTAAATGGAATACAGTTCTAAAAAGCAAAAGTCTTTGGTTAAAGGTATTGTTGGTATTGCTAGCGGCAGGGAGGTGTTCATAAGGGTGGGCACAACAATAGGGGGTGCCTGTGCACCCTTAACACTCAATGTGCGCACACCTAATGAATCTCTACTGCAAGACACGTATTGCAAATTGGAACTAGACAAAGTACTTTCAGAATATTTTAGTCTGAATGACACCGCGGAAATATCTGCAATAACTCTATGGGAGGCACACAAATGCGTCATAAGGGGTAAACTGATACAGTTGGGCACATACACTAAAAAACTAAAATCTGATAGGGTAAGGGCACTACGGAACACTATCCACAATATTGAAACCATGCACAAATCTAACGCCTTGCCATCAACACTCGCAGAAGAAGCCCGTTCTAATTTGAACAGAATTCTCACTGAGCGCACCAAAGTAGAAATATGCAAGTGTAAAAGTAGATATTACCAGTGGGGCAACAAACCGGGTCATCTTCCCGCACAAGCCATTAAAGCCCAAAGGTCTGCCTCTTCTATTAACGCAATAAAAAAGGATGCAAATTCCTTTTGCTTCAAAACCCTGGAGATTGCGGCATGCTTCCAAAACTATTACTCCTTACTATATAACCTTCATAAACCTTCCACCCCAACAGACCACCTGCACAAAATGCTTCAGGCCAAGGAATACTTATCCTCAGTAGCTTTCCCTACCTTACCCCTTCCTGATAGAGATCTACTAGATAAACCATTTTCTCAGTTAGAATTGGAACTAGCTATTTCTTCTATGCCCTGTGGCAAAAGCCCAGGCCCAGACGGCTTCACAGCTATATACTACAAAACTTTTAAAAACCTCTTAGCTCCTAAACTGCTCCATACTTTCAACGCCATTTCTGCAGATTCCCACTTCTCTAAACAGTCACTAGAGGCACAGAAAACCCGGAAAAGACCCTTCGGTATGCTCTAGCTATAGACCCATATCTCTTTTAAACATCGATGTTAAGCTATTTGCAAAACTGATGGCGAACACACTAAACAAACTTCTTCTCGCATTGATCCACAGCGACCAGGTTGGATTTGTTCCTGGCCATGAAGCGAAGGACAAAACCACCAAGGTCCTTAATCTGATCCATCTCGCCTCTCAGCATCAGATCCCCACCATTT
The DNA here is from genome assembly GCF_055691185.1 of Crinia signifera. Taxonomy (NCBI): domain Eukaryota; kingdom Metazoa; phylum Chordata; class Amphibia; order Anura; family Myobatrachidae; genus Crinia; species Crinia signifera. The sequence goes on from NC_139217.1 coordinate 344,849,880, forward strand.
TGGTCTCCACAGATGCTGAGAAGGCTTTCGATAGGGTCAGTTGGAGTTTCATGTGGTCTATACTGGAGCATATTGGCTTAGGCACACAAGCACTTCATCAAATTCTGGCCCTATATCACATGCCCACAGCGAGAATAAGGACAAACTGCTTCCTCTCCGATCCCTTCCCTATTAGTAATGGAACAAGGCAGGGCTGTCCCCTCTCACCGTTAATTTAAGTCCCATGCATGGAGGCCCTGGCCAGAGCTATAAGACTTAACAAACATATTTCGGATATACAAGTCGGAGAGGTGGATTATAAGTTGGCACTATTTGCCGACGACCTACTGGCAATAATTACACACCCAGAGGCATCACTCCACCACTTTATACAAGAACTGGATCGCTTCAGCTCCCTTTCCAACTTAAAAGTCAACATATCCAAATCAAGTATCCTTAACATCTCAGTACCCCCCGCAGCGGTCCCCCAGTTGAGAAATGATTTTTCATTCACATGGCAACCCTCCCACATCACATACTTAGGTATCAACTAACCCAGCGACCTAACCCGATTATACTCTTTGAATTACCAACCCCTACTTAAATCCATCCGTGCATACTATAGCAGATGGCATAACAAACAGTTATCCTGGCTGGGCAGAATTAACATCACTAAAATGAACTCCCTACCCAAATTGCTCTATGTACTCCAGACCTTACCTATCTCTATCCCAGAAGTTTGGTTTAAATCTATCTGAACCCTGACCCAACAATTTATATGGCTTCGTAAAAAACCCAGAATTAAACGAGAGTGCAGCTTTATCCTTGATAAAGCTGCACTCTGGGTAAGCAGCGAAATGCGTTGGTAACCCACCTATTTCTTCACTGCTGCTCTGTTGGACACCCTATGCCAATTCTGGACATACAAAATATTGGATACAATACCAACCAACCATCTCCATTGAATTTCTAACAGTACGACCAGAAAACCTCCAGTGGCCGTGGAACCTGAATTCTTCTTCCCGAGGCCATTTCCTAGAGAGGATCCATCATTTAGGAGCCATTTACCCTTCTAGCCCATTGGGGTTATACCATCAATCTCCATAAAACAATAGGAGAACCGCACTGGAAATCATTGGTACATCTATTACCCACAGCCAACTGGCAGGAGGACTCCTATCACCACTGTCGCATATCATCCGTTTGGAGTGGTAACTATATCCATACAATACTAACTGTATTACGTCCACCCAATTATTTTCCATCTTGGGACTACATACTAATGTCCAACATGCAGAGTGTACTATACAATGTGTATTATCATGCTTTTTAAATACACAATTTTTTAATTATGTCTATGTTTTCATATTACCAGTTTATTAAATTAATAAATTACATCCATTGTAATAGATCATCCAATCTTCCATTTTTTGTTAAATACACTGAATCTTGAACCATACACATCCTATTAGCGCTGCTCTAGAACCCTGTGTTCTATTTCCCATTTTTCTTTGTCCTTAACAGGTCTGTTTGTGCAGCTGCTGTTATTAACCACACATATTGATCGCCCCCAGGTGGATACCCTCATACGGTATCCACCTTATACCCAGGGTTGACTTACAGTCACATTTCTAAAAGAGTGAAAATGGTGATGCATTGTGATTGGCCAGTTACTGTGCAACATTAATTTAATTTGGTATATCTATGGACCAAGAGCTTTCATTGGTATATGTGTCCTGCTCATCAAAGAAATAAACCGCCGTTAACTTTTGTCCTTATTCTATTAATGTATAGATTATTTGCTTATTGCTTACAGATCAAAACTAGCTTGGCCAGTATTAATACAATATTAACACTAATCAAATGTCCCTTACTTAACACTATAACTATTAAGATGAACCACATGTCCCTTAACACTAGTGAGGGACATGTGGTCAACACTGCCTATCAATCATTGGGTCTAATTCAGCAAGCATCGCTAAGTGGAGAAAAAGCAATCACATCTACTATCGAGCGATTGCATGTGCACAGAATTTGCAATGTGCATGCATGACCACAAATTGCTAATAATTTGTAATTTCTTTAATGGACATTTTATTTTCTTTCTGGGTGGCAACTATTTGATCGCAGCACTGAATTTTTTAACTAGTGATACATGCTGAGTTAGGCTCAGTGTCCTTTCTCTGACATCCAACAAAACAACTATGACAGTCTTGTGTTAAATGGAATCCCTCAGACCCTGGAAGTTTTGGTGGGCTCAGTTTGCAGAAAACTTAGGGGTTTATTCTGGTTGGTGCGGCCAAACGTGCGTACGTTCCATATCAACGTACGCTCTCTGTACGCGGCCGTTGAGGTAAAGTCCACCCACAAAACAGCCGCATACGTACGGGCACAAACACCGACAAAGGGGAGTGGCGTACAATTGAGCGTACGCCAACGTACACGGACGGATCACCCCTTACACTCCGACAACTGGCGTACAACAGAGCGTACGCCACAGTTTACGGACGTCTCTCGTCCATCTTCCCACCGACTTCTTGCGGCTATCTGAGCGTACGCCAGCTTGCACGGACGGGTCGCTATTGTTTTCAGTGGAAAACTCAGCTTATGTCACCGCTTGTGAGAGTGAGCGTACGTCCGTGCACGCTGGCATACCCTTCACATATATGGACCTGCAAATCTTGCCTTTCAACTAGAATTAAGACAAATAATTAATTATTCTAATTGTTATTCAATTATTGTTTTCTATTAACTCAATTGTCTACCTTAATAAAGACCCTAATAAAACAAAATTTTAACCCTCATTACATGTATATTTATTATGTTCTAATGTTGCATTTTAATCACTATCTATGTGTCCCCACATTGCTGTTACTTTTAAACAAAGTTATGTTGGTGTTTGTGTATATGTACTAAATGTATATGTACTAAATTATGTCCCTAATTAGTTTGTTCTGATTTTTTAACATGTATACCTACCCTGATGTTATGTGTGATGTTTTAATCTAACAATATTAAACATTCATGAATTTTCACTATGTGTTATTTAACTCAAAACCACACACATTCACATATCAATCGTTACCCCTCACCTCAAATTACAAATATATCTTACATTACACATCTGTATGTACCTACCCTTACAAACCCTATAACATATTTATGATTAAAAACACAGGCAACTTCTAACAAAAACTTTTATTTAGTACAAACATAATAAGGGGGGGGGGGGATAAAAATAAATTAAATGAGGGCCTCCAATTGTAAAAAAAGAATATTCAAATAAAATAACGTCAGGAATATCTCACGCAAAATGTTGTCCACCTCCTCCTGGTGCTGTTCAGTGTCTGTAGTGAAGGGATAAAATAAAAATATTAATATATAACATACACAAATGTTTGTTGTATTGGTACATAATAAGAAGTTGTGAGTTATGTTTGAAGGCCACATACATTTTTCAACTACATTGAAGATGGGTCTGATGTAAACACAGTACTAAAAACTAATATGTTAACACACACATACTGTACATAGTAAATAACATTAATTAAATTACTCCTTCTTGGATGAATGTATGCTGTATCCCAATTGGTAGTTTTGTTTTGGGGGACTCACCTCTAACCTCACAATTAGGCTGTTCTATTTAAGGGTTATGAAATTGTTGCGGCTTAAGCACTCCTTACTATTTTAAATTTTGGACATTGCTGTACAAATTATAGGCCTAAAGCAAAGTTGCTAAAGCATGCATCCGCATGGCCTCACACACTATTAACAAAACAATCTATAAATTAATGTTGCACATCATGCTGGGAAGTGGAGTTACGCAACACCTGGACCCACATAACTACAACACTACTAATGTCGGATATGTCATTGGATGTACTGTTATGTCAATTATTCAAGGGGTGAGGCATGGCCACACTCAAAAAATACACCAAGGGGACCCTTGTTCCTGGAGAAGGACAGGCCACACCTCATGGTCGCCCTGCAGTGATATGTTGCAACTAATGTTGATGTTGGATACACATATGTGGTTGTTGTGATTGTTTATGTGTAGAAATGTGTAGGTAAACATTAGCCACATTATTTACTTACGGCTAGTTGAGCCATCCTGCCCGCCGCTGGTTGGGTGTCCGGTGGTTGGGGGGTTCAGGAGCAAGGGGGATGGGATTGGACTTGGGATAGAGGTAGTGGGTTGGAGTGGGGATTGGAGAGGTTTGGGGGTGGGTGGTGGGGAGGTGTAGGGGGGTTGGAAATGGGGTGGGGAGGGGGTAGGGGAGTGGGTGGGGGTAGGGGAGTGGGTGGGGGTAGGGGTGTGGGTGGGGGTGGGTGAGTGGCTGGTGGAAGTGGAGGGGAAGATGGTGTGGGTACCAGCAGGCCCCAAGGTGGTCTCCACCAAATCCTCCTCCTGCAGCTGTGCCTCCTGCAGCTGTGCCTCCTGCAGCTGGGCCTCCTACAGCTGTGCCTCCTGCAGCTGTGCCTCCTGCAGCTGGGCCTCCTCTCTGGCCCTCATGCGTGCCCTTGCGCATGCTGAAATGTTCATGTTGATGGTATCGATATTGAATGTTGCATTTCATGAAAAGAAGTGAAAGAAAAATTACATTAGTCATGGTCCAGGTCTTCTGTTACATGCCGGCAATTTCCGGCAGCTCCCCACTAGGCGGCCAATAGAATCATTCAGTGGAGAGGTGCGGAAGATGAAAGATCTCTGCGCCTCTTATCAGTCCGATATGGGGAGCTGCCGGAATCGCCGGCACGTGACAGAAGACCAGGACTACGGTGGATCAAGACGACAGATCTTCGCAGGAGGACCTGGGTAAGTTGGATTTCCTTCCACAGGTCCCCCATGGAATTCTTCGGACCCAGACCGGACGCCACCGACATGGACCTGGACGTCGACATGGAGCCAAATGCCGACATGGACCAGGAGCAGGACACCAGACCAAGACCCAGGGACCTACCTACGGGCTCAAGATAGGTAAGTATCAGTATGTATGTTCTTTGGATGTATTAAAGTTGTATTTTTATTGTGTGTCAGTGTGTGTTTATTTGACTATTTTTATTACTGTGGAACTACAAGTGCCAGTGGGCCCTTTAATGCCCCGCATGCTGGGACTTGTGGTTCTCCAAGTCCCAGCTTGCGGGGAAGTCTTGCTGGGACTCATAGTTCCACAGTAAAAGACAATCGTTTTTATTCTATTTTTTTACACTGAAATCAGCCCGTTGACCACCGCACAGGGCCACCGGGGACAGCACCAGGCTTCAGCCTGGTCAGGTATGTCCTGGAGGGGGGAGCCTTTATTGGGGGGTCCCCACTCCCCCAGGGCCCCTGGCCAGGCTGACTGGTCAGTAGGGTGATGTTTTGGCCGCGGGACCTTATATAATAAGTGTCCCCCGGCTGTGACATTACCCTGCTGGCAGGTTTGGCCTGGGGCTGGTTCTTAAAATACAGGGGACCCCTAGTAATTTTTTCCCCGTATTTTGGGAACCAGCCCCAAACCTGGAGCTGGTTTTAAAAAATCGGGGAACCCCTATTTGTCGGGTTTCCTGATTTTTTATTACCGGCCCGGCTCTTTTAGCCTGGTGCTGGTTACGGGGGGGGGGGGGGGTTTATGGGGTGGGGGACCACACGCCGATTTTTTATTTATTTATTTATTTATTTATTTTTTACACCTTGCAGCCTGCACGGATCTGACTGATCCGTGCAGACTGCCTGTAGGAATTCATATTAGCGGCCATGTATACGGCCGTTAATACAAATTAATACGACATCGGAGGGTTACAAAGCAGTCGTATTTGACTGCTTTGTAAATTCCCCTCCGGAAAACGACTTTGCATACGACGTATGCAGTCGTAGTCATTCGTATCAAGAATATGAATACAATTTTTTGTATTCGTAGTCTTAGTAAATTCCCCCCTATAGTTTTCTTTGTTGCCTGTGCATATCTATTTATTTTATCTACAAGTTTTAGTTTTGTTTTTTTCTTTAAATACACAAGATAGAGACGTAAAGATGTAGCCATGCTCATTAGACTTTTCTTAGTAAATTAAAAAAAAAACATGTGTAACTTAGCCTAATAGAAAAAAACAAGATGATAATAATGTCTGACAGGCAAAAGCCTTAAAAAAAAAATCTGAACTTCCAAGTTACTGACAAATTCTATATTATATACTGTATACAAATGAAATGGTAAACAAAGGTCAATTTTATGTAATCACATATGAAATTGTTTCAAATTTGTTTTTAAATTTAAATAAATTACAGTATATACTGCCCAGCTGTAATATAAAACACTAGAAAAAAGTCACATCAGTAATGATTTTTAAAACTAAGGATTTTTTGATTATAACAGTAAAATAAACATCAGTTTGGGGTACAGGTAAATGTCATAACAAATAATGCTTATTTACTGTAGGTATTCATTTTCATAATGACACATAGGGGGAAATTTACTAAAGGAAATTTGTAAAACAATAGGTGTATTTGTATCCAGAAATACACTCATTTTTGACATTTACTATCCTGAAAATACGGCAATTCGTATTCGTATTGATGTGCTATCAATACGAATACGAATTGCCGTATTTTCGGGATAGTAAATGTAAAAAATGAGTGTATTTCTGGATACAAATACACCTATTTTTTTTACAAATTTCCTTTAGTAAATTTCCCCCATACTGTATTTCAAAGTCAATATGTATTTACATCAAACACACACTAACAGTAGTATATATTATGTCAATTAAAATGATTTATTTTAGAAACCATACATCTATTACCAACCTAAGAAAGAAACCTTAACACATTCAAAATTGCTGAATTAATTTCTTAATTTGTATTTTCTTCTTTTTCGGGAATTCCAAAATTGTCTTAGCAAAATATATATAGTTGCAATATATTTACTGTTATTTTAAGAAACAAAATTATGATTTGAGCACTATCTTAAGAAATCTGCTTGCAGAATTTTTTTTTTATAAATTGGTGTTTTGAGCACCATCAGCTTATTATTACAGTTAATTGTATGTATCGTAGTGCATTTATATTTCTGTAAGAATCCTTTAAGATCAAGTGCAAAAAGACTGGTGTATGTGAATCTGCTAGTGCGCACTAGGCTGCCAATGTGGTATATCCCTTCAGGTGCCCACCCACCTGTACAAATGGATGCAAAAGACAAAGGTTTTGGGATAAATCCACTTTTAGCGCCACTACTGAGGAAAGGTATTATGAAAGGAGATATACGTTCCTTATAATTAAATACCGTTCCTCTTCTCCGTATGTGTCACTCGAGGATTCAATCGAAATGACAGGCAATTTTCAATGTATCCTTTAGGATGTCATCCTGTCCCCGGGGTATTTCGTCCAGTATCAGATCAAATTGAGAACTCCTTTTGGGGAAATTCTCAAATGAAGCATGGATTGAAGGGATAGCATTCTGTCCTGTCCGGATTCAGTCCAGTGCAATGTCCCTTCTGCTGGTAATCGTGGCCTCCGTTCTCCTCAGTGCCTCCACAGTCCCGTACACCAACGCGTTTCAATCGCTGACTGCGATCTTTTTCAAGGTTCAACCTTGAAAAAGATCGCAGTCAGCGATTGAAACGCGTTGGTGTACGGGACTGTGGAGGCACTGAGGAGAACGGAGGCCACGATTACCAGCAGGAGGGACATTGCACTGGACTGAATCCGGACAGGACAGAACGCTATCCCTTCAATCCATGCTTCATTTGAGAATTTCCCCAAAAGGAGTTCTCAATTTGATCTGATACTGGACGAAATACCCCGGGGACAGGACGACATCCTAAAGGATACATTAAAAATTGCCTGTCATTTCGATTGAATCCTCGAGTGACACATACGGAGAAGAGGAACGGTATTTAATTATAAGGAACGTATATCTCCTTTCATAATACCTTTCCTCAGTAGTGGCGCTGAAAGTGGATTTATCCCAAAACCTTTGTCTTTTGCATCCTTTAAGATCAAGTCACATTATACTAACATTCCTTTGGAATTCGTAATTTGTACTGGAGCTACACTAATCAGAGGTCTTGTTAATTTAATGATAAAGTAAACAGTAATAGTATATATATATATATATATATATATATATATATATATATATATATATATATAAATAATGTGAAAGACTAACAATGTTATTGTAATTGTATTCATAATTGATGGCCTTTTTGAATATTTCTCGGATAACTTTTGTCTTCTGAAGTGCCAATACAGTTGTTTGTGATTGTAGGAGAGTCTGCAATGGAAGGATCCTACTTCTTATATTTTGGTAGAAATAAAATGCCAGCACTATACCTTTATCTGTGAGTAATAGCATCTAATTCTAAAGCAATAAATATGTACTTGGGCAGTGTAACAATAAAACAAGAAAAGTATATAGATATCAGCCTGGCACTTACAGTATGTGTGTGAAGAATTTATGTGCATGGCTATTAATAATACAAATAAATAAATAAAATAAATAAATCATCAATATTCAAGTAGGGAGGCCAATCCTGGTGCATTTTTTCATTTTTGCGGGATCCCTATTCCTATTCTTCCAATTGTGTATGCATTTGTATTCATAAATACGAATACGAATGTTCCATGAATATGAATTGACGTATTTTCGGGACAGTAAATGCGGAAAATATGCATAGGCAGTCATATTTGCATACAACTGCTTACCAATACGCCTATATCAGGCAAATTCACCTTAGTAAACTTCCCCCAGTACCCAAAGTCAGTGTGTCCTCATGTTCTACTAATTCTCTTCCTGCAGGAGCCCTGGTCTGACCCCCTCCCCCTCTGTCCATCCCAAGATGCAGTGGCATCACACATGTACAGCATGTGCTGTGCTGACAGCAGGCTCAGCATGAGCATCTCACTGACATCAAGAGAGCTCATGCTGAGCCTGCTGTCAGAACAGTACATGTTGTAGGTGTGTGCTGCTGCTAAAGGGGTGGGGGACAATAACACTCCCCCGTAATAATTTTGGAGGAGTGACCTAATCGCGGGAGGTGGACATGCCTCCCACGATTAGGCCACGCCCCAATTTATCAGGGCCCGGCATTCCTCTCGGCAGCCCTGCTCATGACACAGAATATGTGTCATAAGTATCTTCTATGAATTATTTTAATCATTAATGACAGAGGAGGCACTGCGTCCCTTGGCTGCGTGTCCCTGCTTCCTATAGCATTTGAGAATCACAACTGCTTCTGTACAATACCATCCATTTCAAATTCATGCCCACAGTAAGCTAAATTCACCACAGAATCACCACAAAAGTTGGCAAGCAAAAAAATATAACTAAATAGTTATTTAATTGAAAAAACGTAACTGTCCTTGATAAAAAAAATGACACAAGTAAACACTGTCTTTTGTGCAAACAATAATTGTTAAAAGCATTCTTTTTTTTTAAATAAATCAATTTAAAAGCTTTACATTTTAAAATAGGACATAATCATTTATATAACTAAAAATAAGGCATTAAATAAGGGGTAAAACTAACTTAAATTGAGATACATTTGCTGCATGCAGTGTCTTTATTAGGTAGTTGAACAGTTAAACTGTTTATTACATGTATTTTGATTTACCATGGATTTAATATTTAGGAATCCTGACTTCCTTGGTGACTATGCTACATGTGCCACCAACTGAGCAGCCCCAGCCACCACCACCCACCATGCAGGCCAGTGTTCCCACTTGCCTTGTCCCTCCACAATTCTTGGCAAAACCAATTAGCCTGCTGGACTTGATTGAGCGGCAGCTTTATAAAGAACAACAGCATGCTGCAACACAGGCTACCTGTAACCTACCCTAGGCCACATGGAAGTGGATGCAGGTCAAACAGCTGCAGAAGATGTGGCAGCAGACACAGGCCATACAGGAACAAACACAGGCAATTGTGGCCCTGTAGAAGGAGCTGGAGGCCCATAGACTCCTATGTGAAAAACCATTGACCTCAGCCAGCACTTTATAGCATCCTAACTGTGGCCCTTATTCTGGTTCACTCTCAGAGGCAAATTCCTTCTCAAATGGACAAAACCATGTGAATACACATAGAATACACATAGAATAAGAAGACTTGTGTTGGGGGCACAATTTATATATGAGATAGGATGTATTGAGTTTAAAACTTAACAATCAACGGCTCCCCACTCCAAAACGTACAGACCTAAGTTTGCATGCTCAATTGCTGAGCGCACACTATAACTAGACACAGTGGCTGCACAGCAAGCGGCAGATAAATAAACAGCACCGCTGCCGTATCAGCGTACGGACAGTGACTGGCGGTTAAACCAGGAGGACACAGTGCAGATATCTGCAACCTCAACGGCTCCTCCATAGACCCCGAACCGAACGATCAGACTTAACAAAGATTGCACCGGTCTTTCTACTTTGACCACGGCAGCTTAGCAGCACAAAAAAAACAAGAAGTGTATAAGTCTCTGCTAGTGCACATTAGGCTGCCAATACAGTGTATCCCTTCAGGTGCCCTCCCATCTGTACAGACTGGTGCAAAAATACAAAGGTTTTGGATATGCCCACTATCTGCACCACATATGAGGAGAGGAAATGTTAAAGGAAATGTGCATCCCTTGTCAACAAATACCGTTCCTCTTTTCCGTGTATGTCAATCAGGGATTTAACCGAAATGACAAGCAATGTTAAACTGTCTTCTGGGATGCTGTCCTGTTCTCAGAATATTTCATCCAATGTGTAAAAAATTATCTTTGGATATTTGGTCTTTTCATTCTTTAAGACCTGTTTTTTTATTTTCATAAGCTTTTTAGTCAGGAGTAGGGCAATATATGTTTTTCCTACTGAGTATATGTTTTTTTTAAAAAATGTATAAATTTCTCTTACCTTTATGTGAGAAGTATAAGGGGTTAATTTGTATACATAATATATATTTTTAAATAGACAAGAACTATTTTAATGTTTTTATCACACAAGTATGTTTTTATCTATTCATATTTGAATGCCCGTATTTATATTTATATATCTTTCGAGAGCAAGATCTACTAACATCAAAGAAACGAACCCCCGGCATGATAAAAGAATATGATCTCCTTGGAACACAAGCGGCAATCATTCACACTGCAAAATCAAACTGGTTTTGCAGTGTAAATCATTCCTGCTTTTAAAAAATTTCGTACCAAATCTCTCTCTCTGAAACTCTCATCCTATTAAATTGCACCCATAGTGTCTGGATATGGGGGTCACCGATAGGGGCAGGAAGGAGTCAATGGTCTTCCTCCTCACAATAATAATAATAATAATAAAAATAATAATAATAATAATAGACAATGTTCTTCATTGTAAATATGTTTTAATGTGTACTAATGTTTTCCCACACTGATAAAAACACTTTTTAGTGGAGTTTTAAGACCTGTTCTATGTGAAATTGCGAGTTGTGTGTTCAACATGGGAAAACATTTGAATGAGGTTTAAATCGTGAGAGTTTTTTTCAGACCATTAAACATAAGAGTTTGTCATGTTCTCAGAGTCTATTACACTGGTCGAGTTTAATAAGTGTGGGGTTTACTGCTGATCTCTCATATTTTCAAAACTCTTACCCCATTAAGACATATTATATACTGCATTGCCACAGTTAGGTTTAACTGAACCAATTGTTTCCTTTTTTCAACAATGCAGTAATGTTATAACATACAAAAATAATTAATTATGAAGCGTATATTAATAAGAAATATTCAAATATTCTTAAGTGTATGATAACTTTTTTCTTATTTTATCAGAATACATCTAACCAATCAGTTCATCATTCACCTTTGAATTTGCCATAATTAACTATTCTCAGAATGTTTACTGTACATCATCATCATCATCATCATACACTATAAATTACCAATTTTATCTAGTGATTACTCACTACTGCACTCAGTAACTTTTAATGAAACAATCACAAAGAGAAAAAAATATATATCTTTATTCAGGAGCAGAGCAATTTCTAAAGAAAGTTTGAGTTTGGATGGTGATGCATATTCATCCTGCAGAATCATATTCTGAGAATGAATGGTTCCATGTGCAGTCAAGCCATTCGATGCCCACTTGGACATGGACAGAATGGCCCTGCCCAAGTAATAGGCGATGGTCCTAATGAAAGGGGGTTTGTCCATGTCTCCGTCCCAAAAGGTATAATTGTTTATAGTATTTATGGCTCAGCATTCCCTACAAGGGGTGCTGTTGTGCTCTCCAGTCAGGAGCTGATTAAGAAGGGGGGCACAATCAGTTTAAATGTTAACCCTTCCTCCCTGATGCTCAGTATCAACAAGTACTTTGCAGGCACTACAGGCCATCTGATGACATAAAAGGGAGCTGACAGTTAAGGTTGGGTGAGTGGGCAAGACGTAGACCAAGTCCTGGGCAATCTGTACTCACTCCTCCTCCGCTCTCCTTGTCACTGGATGCCCAGGAGAAACCACAGTCTGCTTTTTTAGAATAAATGCTGTTCTGGCACATGTATATTGAACATTCAATGCACATGTGCTACAACAGCTATTCATCTGACCAGGTCCAGTATCATAAGGCATCTCTCCCTGCAGTACCATCAGTTCTTTCAGTGACTTTATTCAACGATCTGTGCATCAATATTAAGATCATGAGGCACAATACCACCATCCTATCATTATTGCAAGCTTTTTCTGTGCACTACAATGTTTTCATTATAATTAGCAACAATTAACTATTTAGCAAGTCTGTATTTATTATTTTCTGTGCGCAACATATTAAGAAAAAATGGATATTGAGAACCACACCATAATAACAGTATTTATTCTTCATAGATTTCAAGTCAACAATATACTACAGGTATTTCTTTTTTATATTTTTTGTAATATATGTTTCTACAGTATCTGGAAATATTGTCATCACTGTCATCTGCCAAACCTCAAAACTTCAACATACAATGTACTTTTTCCTCTGTAATTTTGCTTTCATGGAAATGTGTTACATATCAGTTATTATGCCAAAAATGCAGTCATATTTGATATCTGACAATAAAATGCTATCTGAGACTGGTTGTATTGCCCCTGTATTACTGTTTTGTTCTGGGTGGATTTGAAAATTATTTATTAGCAATAATGACTTATGATTGTTGCCTGGCAATTAGTAATCCTTAGGGATATAATAGAGTTCATTTGGATTGCTGTCTAGACTGAATAATTGGTTCAATTACACATTATTCTTAGTGTATATACACACACACACACACACACACACACTTAATTTTCCTTAAAAAAGGGGTAACTTTATATTCAAAGATAACATTAAAATGTAGAAAGACACAATTAAAAAACACAATTAGAGAACACCTAACACCCACAATATATATATCACAAAATGTCCAATTAGTGGCTCCACTCAGTGCAGATTCAGTATATTGTTAGGCAGATATTTATTTGGAAATCACAGTTGCCATCGATTATCCAATTTGTATGCAATTTTATTTAGAAGCAGTTAGCATATATAAAGCTATTTAATGCAGAGTTAGTAAATGCAACAAAAGTTCTCCAATTAGTCCCATAGTGTTATTAGAGCCATAGGGTGAAATTTAATAGGATGAGAGATTCAAAAAGTGAGAGATTTGGTAAGAAATCTCTAGTTTTTTTAAGCGCCAATCATTTACACTGCAAACCCAGTTTATACAGCAAGTAGATTTTATATTTACCAGTACCAAGAGTGCAGAATGAGATGGGTCTGTCATTTCTTTCTCGGCAATTACCGGCTTTTTGATCCTTTTATGAAGGAAGAATTTGCATCTGTAGTATGTGACAAGACCACTTGTCACTCCCAACAGGAGAGGAATTGCACAGGATAGGTGTCGGGGCAGAATGCAGCTGTCAGGGCTGAGAGTGTCTAAATCCTGGCTAGACAGAACCGTAATTGCAGGTGCCTAGATGGAATAAAGCTGCCGGCTCCATGTTGGACTGTGGGCGGCCACCCAGACCAGAGATGGCCGACCCCCGACCGGAGAGAAGCTGTATAGCTTGGCCGTTGATCCCAATGTTCTATGCCATGTCAGGTGTAGATGATACAGATTTTTCGAGCAGCTCTGTCTCTGATCTGGGAACGAGAAAGAGAAGAATTGCGCTGTGGATGCACACCAAGGAGAAGGGTTTGATTTGGGGGGGGGGGGGGGGAAGGTATCGTACCCCACAAAAAAATGGTTTTTAAAATATAACTTTTATTATTGGTTACTAAAAAGAAAAGAGACCAACTTCTCATGCAGATTTTTTATATATATAATCGCATGGGGTGGTCCCTTTCCGAGACTTGCGAAATTATTGGAGAATTAAAAAGACTTTAAACATACAAACATGTAACATACATATGTGACGTGCTTTGGCACGAAAGAAAGAAAGGTGATTTTTATAGGGATAAAAAGAGTTTCCCTAGGGCTGGCTACAAATTTTTGCTGTGAATTTGTCTTGCTGTATTGGATAGGTTGTATTCCTTAGTTGGAGAGGAGGACGTTTTGGGTGTCTTTATTGATAGGGGTTTTAATTCCCACTTTTATAAAACCTGTTTGTATCCATATCCTGGTCAATACTTGGTGGATGTTTGCTTCCCCAAAATTATTGGGTCTGTGCGTTTTTATTCCCTTCTGTGGGGCTATTCAGTGCTTTAGGAAAAGTGTTATGGATGGTTTTCTCATCCGTTTATAGGGGTTTTAATTCCCATTTTTATAAAACCTGTTTATGTCCTTATCCTGGTCAGTATTTAGTAGATGATATTCTTCCCCAAAATTATTGGGTCTGTGCACTTTTTATTCCCTTCTATGGGGCTTATTCAGTGATTTAGGAAAGGTGTTATGGATGTTTTTTTTCATCCGTTTGTAGGGGTTTTAATTCCCACTTTTATAAAGCCTGTTTATGTCCGTATCCTGGTCAATATTTAGTAGATGGTTCTTTCCAAAATTGTTGGGTCTATGCACTTTTTATTCCCTTCTATGGGGTTATTCAGTGCATTAGGAACGATGTTATAGAAGGTTTTTCATATATGGGTTGCCTTATGTGAATATTTTTTAATGCAGGGAATGGTGAGTGCCAAATATTGGGTTTAATTCCTCAATATTCCTTATTCATCTGGATGGCTAGTTGCCATTGACTTCTGCATTTATTTATTATCCCATATGTGGACCACCTTGCATTAATATCATCCGATACCAGGGATGGAGAATACCAATAAATTACTGGTTTCCTAGTATCCCTTTATTTTCTATGCCTGGGTGGTTATAGTGTCTGATGTTTTATACCATCTATTATATATCAGGGTGCAGCCATTAGATGTGTCCACTGGATCTCAAGGCTCCCTTGGTAATTGATCAGGGTAAATACTATGCACAGTAACAGGTTTAGTCCCAATTTACATGAAATCTGATACTGATAAATTTCGGAATATTTATGACCAAGACTAGTGGTGTAAATGTATACAGGTTTCAAATGACGTTTATAACTGGATTTCTGACACTTTGCCCTTATAGTCAGTGTAAGACATTTTTTGCAGGCATTCGGTCACCTAGACATAGTGTTAATAGACTTTTATTTGTCTATATAATTTTTAGACAAATTATTTTATCAGCATTAGAATTTTGCTGATATTAAATCCGCTGAGTTTTTTATATTAAATATATATTCCCAAAATGTCTGGCTATTTTGTTCAGACAGATTTGGGATATCTCCCTTGTTTGGGATTATGTCTATTTCAACACCTTCCAGTTGGTCATTCCCCCTCCTAGCACTTCAAAGTTTGCAAACAAAATTCACAACAACATTGTTTCATTTAACTAAACATTTCAATATGATTAGAAACATTTGTAGCCAGCTTAAGGCTGACACGTGTTTCACAAGTACTGCTTCCTCAGAGCCACAAGCCGAATGTCTCCTGTGTATCATATTTATATTTATTAGTACACCTCAGCCAATCATTTGGCTTATTGAGGGTCATGTGCTCATCCAATCGGTTTTTACTGGTGCTGCCCTCACTGTGGAGGCTATTTCCGCCCTGTATTGCGGCGTGTCGGTCACGTGACCGGCTTGTGACGTCACTTCTCCGGTCACGTGGTGTCTTTCATCCAATCGCGGCTGGTGTTTGCCGCGACCCGGAAATTCAGGGTTCCTATGACTCGCCCTGCTCTCTGTATATTTTATAATCTTTGTTTTTAATTTCTTTTTTCTAACTTTGTTCTTTAAGTTTCATATTTGATATTGCTATGAGAGTTAGGGCGTCTTTCATTTATATGGTGAGTGTTTTCTTGGACTCTTCCGGACATGCGTAATATTCTTTATTCTTCATTGGTTATTTGGTTATACTCGTCATGGATGTTGTCATCCCTGGAATCTGTATGTCCATTACAAAGGGTTTCTAATATTTTATCTGCATGACGTTCAAGCCCCGGACTCTGTATATTATAAGTTGTCATATGTTTTCAATGTCTTTATTTCTAATTGTTCGACATTTCTAAGTTGTTCTTGTGTTGTTATATTTGTGATATGACTCCTATTGAATTGGACAGTTACCGATAAGTTTTTCTGAGATTCAGGGCCAATATATTCCCAGTAAATTGTTTATGGTGCTGTACATCTTATGGGGTTTACAGACTCCGGGGTCTAGATTCATCCATTCTGTATATTCTAGTAAATTAAATCTTTATATTTGATTTGATGTATTCTTTGGTATAACTGAGCTCTGAAGTCTACCCAACAATTTTGGAAAGAACCATCTACTAAATATTGACCAGGATACGGACATAAACAGGCTTTATAAAAGTGGGAATTAAAACCCCTACAAACGGATAAAAAAAACCATCCATAACACCTTTCCTAAATCACTGAATAAGCCCCATAGAAGGGAATAAAAAGTGCACAGACCCAATAATTTTGGGGAAGAATATCATCTACTAAATACTGACCAGGATAAGGACATAAACAGGTTTTATAAAAATGGGAATTAAAACCCCTATAAACGGATGAGAAAACCATCCATAACACCTTTCCTAAAGCACTGAATAGCCCCACAGAAGGGAATAAAAACGCACAGACCCAATAATTTTGGGGAAGCAAACCATCCACCAAGTATTGACCAGGATATGGATACAAACAGGTTTTATAAAAGTGGGAATTAAAACCCCTATCAATAAAGACACCCAAAACATCCCCCTCTCCAACTAAGGAATACAACCTATCCAATACAGCAAGACAAATTCACAGCAAAAATTTGTAGCCAGCCCTAGGGAAACTCTTTTTATCCCTATAAAAATCACCTTTCTTTCTTTCGTGCCAAAGCACGTCACATATGTATGTTACATGTTTGTATGTTTAAAGGGTACTTATGTAGTATCTGGGCTGCCGATTTTTTGATTGTATGCCTTAAGTTAAGGCATACAATCAGATGCGATGCGATGCGATATCGCATCGCATCGCATACGATGCGATGCGATGCGATGACCCGATTTTTCCATAGGATTCAATGTTAAAATGGACTGAGTCCATTTTAACATGAAATTCAATGGGAAAAAGGGGTCCTTTTCATACCCCTACTATCCAAGTGGGCATGGAGTTGGATATAAACCTGTGGCGAGCGTAGCGAGCCACCGAGCCCGAAGCGTGGCGAGCGAAGCGAGCCCCGCGAGGGGACGGTATTCTGTGTCCCCTCGCGGGGCTCGCTACGCTCGCCACGCTTCGGGCTCGGTGGCTCGCTACGCTCGCCACAGGTTTATATCCAACTCCATGCCCACTTGGATAGTAGGGGTATGAAAAGGACCCCTTTTTCCCATTGAATTCCATGTTAAAATGGACTCAGTCCATTTTAACATTGAATCCTATGGAAAAATCGGGTCCATCGCATCGCATCGCATCGCATCGCATGCGATTTGGTCGGGTGCGATGCGATGGACCCGATTTCAAAATCGGCAGCCCAGTTACTACATAAGTACCGTTTAAAGTATTTTTAATTCTCCAATAATTTCGCAAGTCTCGGAAAGGGACCACCCCATGCGATTATATATATAAAAAATCTGCAAGAGAAGTTGGTCTCTTTTCTTTTTAGTAACCAATAATAAAAGTTATATTTTAAATACCATTTTTTTGTGGGGTACGATACCTTTTCCCCCCCCCCAAATCAAACCCTTCTCCTTGTTTGTTGCCATGGGGCAAACAAACCCTTCTCCTTGGTGTGCATCCACAGCGCAATTCTTCTCTTTCTCGTTCCTATATCTACCACATTGCCTGGATAGCACCCACTGCCACATATCTTGATAAAGGCAGCCTACTTACTCTCCCCCAAAAATTATTTTCGGGGCATCTGTCCTTATTGGACAAACCGTGTGCGGACCCTGAATATCCCTCTCTCCCCCATTCCCCTCTCAAAGAACTGTCTCTGATCTGCCCAGAGTCCCACTGCAGCTGCCCGGTTCATATAGGGCTGCAGATGCCTGGTATCTAAGCTGTTTGTAACCGTATGGGGTTATTTAAGGCTCTGGATCTCCAGGTGGTGCTCAATTCACCTGTCTATGCAAGATTAGCGTGACCTATGTGTGTGTGTGTGTGTGTGTGTGTGTGACACTATAAGAACATAAATCTCCTTTGTCAGGATGCAGGATGCAGGAGTGGCTGTGTCTGGCGGAGATTGCTCATCAATATGGGTGCTGGCGCATTTGTGGTAATCACTGGGCTCCTGTGCGCTGGGAAGCTGTGGCTGCTGTGTCCTCTCCTTCCCAACGAACTCCACTACTAGGGCATTGAGGAGTCCTAGCTGGAGTGCTGCTGCCTGTTGACCCCTCCCCCCACCTGGCCTACTGCAAAGCTGCCCTGTGGGACATGATGGAGAGGCCACAGTCCAGGCTCCAGAGGAAGGTCTTTGCTAGTCTATCCATCAACCTGTGTGTCAGCACCATGCTGAAGCTGCGGGCCAAGGAGGACAGGGTGAGTATGCACTCATGCCCTTTGACATCACTATAAGCAATGTCAGCTAGCCATAACCCACATGGCAATGAGCATGTAAACCCTATGGCAACGAGCATATAACCCCCATGGCAAAAAACATTGTTTGTTGCCATGGGGCAAACAAACATGTAGGATGGTAAGTCCCACTAGAGAAATTCATGTAACAAACAACAAACATGTAGGATGGTAAGTCCCACTAGAGGCATTCTTTATAAGCAACACTAGTTGCGACATTATGCATCTACACTGCACTGCAAGGTCATTATGCATCTACACCACACTGCAGGGGGTATTATGTGTTTAAGCGACAGTAAAATTCCATGAAGGGGTCCAATATTTATTATTACACCAGTGCATGTAAAGCAATACCCGGAAGTGCCGGGATCATTTGCATAGTGCTTTGGAGAGGATGCAGAAAGCTGCATCTTTTGGCAAGAAACCCCTGGCAGTGAGTAATTAGAAGCCTTACTTTGGGGCATAATTTACAACGGGCATTTTTGAGTGTGGGACATAAAAATGTGTCAGTGACATAACTGTGTGTTGCATAATGTGCAAATGGGCATTACAGTGTGTGGCATTTTATGTCATTAGCATTACGATGTGTGGCATAATACGTAGTGGGCATTATGTTGTGTTGTATAATATGCAATGGGTATTACAGTTTGTGGTGTAATATGTAATGGGCATTATGGTGTGTGGCATAATGTGTCATGGGTATTATGGTATGTGCGGTCATTCTGATTTGTGAGCATACCGGTGCATTCGCATGGGGGTTTAATGCTGAAGCTCTGTGCATCCACATATTTGCTTATGCGCATGTGCAGAGCTTCTATGTGGGCGCCTTTTTAAGACTTGCAAAGTATCTGTGTTGCTCACAAGGGGGGTGGCATGGAGGAGGCAGGCTGGGGGCATTCGGATGTGAACGTCCTGTGTTTCCTGGGCATACCCACGAAAATGCTGGGTGCACCCAGGAAAATGGTGGGCATCCCCATGCGAATGTAGGTTCCTGGTTTCTGGGGTGCACAGGTGGCATAACTGGATCTCTGCTACCCGACAATTTCTCTGGAGCAGGGCACTACAGACATTGAAATTAATGACAATGCTTTACTTAAAGGATAGCTTAATTATTGTATTATATGTATTTGCAAATGCAGACTAACACAAGAAAAATAAAGTTGAGTGGCTAATACATTAACAATAATCCTTTATCAAAATGGAAACCTAACAGGGACAGTAATAAGCCAGTCATACACCTCATACATACATAGTTACATACATACATATTGACACCTCCAGCTCCTTTCCACTTATTTGCCTCTTCTTCCTCAACTGCCTAGCCCCTCCTCCTTTCTATCCAATATTTATACCTTTATTCACTTTAATTATTTAAATACTCATAAGTATAAAGTCTTATTGGCCAGCTTTGCCTTCAGTGATCATTAATTTGCACATTCGCCTGTTCCCAGGACTAAACCTGGCATGGTTGGCTCTATGGCCGTGGGGTCTACGCATGCATACCCCTGTTGTCTGGTTGTTCGCTTTTGTCCACAAAATGTTCATACTGGCTGGCCACTGTACCTTCAATATCACATTCCTAATCTTATAAAACTAAAAACAACTTGTATAGAACATTCAGCTATTATAGTAATGTTTCAATCCTCACACCATTTTAAGATCATTTTTGCTTAGTCATGGTGAAACAAAATGGATTCTGCATAATACAAATACATGTGAACCTGGGCAAAGAGTAGGCCTTACACACCCTTAATGAGGGGCCTGTACAACAAAGCAATGTATTCTGCAGTACTAGGACATTACGGAAACAAATATAATATAAACACAGATTTATTGATGAGTTGCTGGATAAATATGTCTGTCAACATATTTTTTTTTTATATTTTACTTTTATTGAAGCATTACATACAATAGATGTGCATCGTGATTACATTCCCATTGTATAAATCACAATCTGTAGTCACACAAAAAAAAATTCTGTGTATAAAGAAAAGAAAGAAAAAAGAAAGTAGGAATAAATAAGTTGTTACAAACGTTTAGCATCAGTGTCTTTTGTTATAAATAGTCAACATAATACATAAATAGGGAAATAGAAAAATATTCCTGGATCCGCGCCTATATTCTTCCCAATCCCGACTAGGGACTAGGGGAGCACAGCAAATGATATTGGGGGGTCCTGAGTACACATTCGTGTTTCATACCATAAGGTATTCTTTAAACACTTCCATATTTGTTCCTTTATAGAGTCTGACAGAGTCTCTATGTAGCTTTCCCATGTTTCAAAGAATTTCTCCGTAAATTTTTTTTTTTGTCATATTTTCTATTTTATCAGTAATTACAAGGAAAATATAAATTATGCAACATAACTAATTTGAATAATGTTGTCATTATTCCACCATTGTTTAAACAATTAAATTCCACATGTTGGGCATATGGGCAGTATTACTTTATTTAAGCAATTACTATAAAGCACCCCCATATACTCTATGTTAAATTGGACATTTTGTGCCAAATGTAATAGGGTGTGAATCAGAATGTAAGATATTTTTGGAGAGTTTTCCCATTTTTTTTTAAAGTGGCAATCATTTGCACTGAAACAAGCAGGTTGATTTTGCAATGTACTTGATTGCTGCTTTATAAAAAAAATGGGAAAACTCTACCAAAATCACTCACTTTTTGATTCTCACACTTTTACATTTGGCCCTTTATATGGGTGAATGGTTGTCAAGTTTGTATTATATGGCATAATGTAGACATAATATTAACACATGTAAATCAGAGAATCAGAATTGCTCATTAAATGATTATAATAAAATAATCTACAAAAAAAAGTATACAGTAAAAAAGATTCTTGGTTAAAAATAGTGTTTAACTGTTACTCAGTTGATTTCTAAAGCTGGGTACACATATATACAATCGTCAGGCCGTTTTTCCATTCCATTGTATAGGTGTGTACACTGTCCCGACTCCCTCTGTACGATTGATAAACGGTCAAAAACGGTCTTGTCCGTCCATTCTCGGTCGGTCAAAGGTTCAGTGCTGTTTAATATTTATCTGGCCGGATGGGCCCATATCAGAACAAAAGTGCAGTGTGTAGGCACGTTCGATCGATATGCTGGTCGTTCTTGCGATTATACTGCCAAAGCTGAAGCGCCCATGTGGGCGTTGACTAGCTGCATGATCTCTCCTACAGCACAAGAAGCGTACCCCGTCTATATAGAAGTTTAGACACTCTGCTGGCTGACTAAAATTTAGACGCATAACCCATCTATATAGAAGTTTAGTCACCCTGCCGGCTGACTAATTTAGACGCATAACCCGTCTATATAGCAGTTTGCCGTAGTCACCATGCCGGCTGACTAATTTTGCGTAACACGTATATATAGTGGTTTGCTATAAGTATGCCCATAACCCAGCCCACTATGATCATTTTGTTTATATATGACGTGTCAATAGCCCAAATCGAGAGAATGTGTATGGTGATACAATCTTTTCTTGAGACTGTTTGGACGGGAGTAGATCAGACGTCACAAGTAAAATTGTATAGGTGTGTACACACGTATCAGCTGGTGTTTGTGGACGGTCGGTCGCGTGTATGGTCGATCGAACGCTTGCAAGAAAACAGGGATTGTATAGATGTGTACCCAGCTTAAAAATTTTTTCTTAATGCATACCATAAAACAGGTAAGAGTTAAGATTACATTTGTATTCATTATATTTAAAACATCCACTGAGCTCATTAAATTCACACAAGTGTATAATTGTAGTTGAACATTTGCTAATATATCTTTGTCAACAACTACATGTTTGTCTTTGTACTGAATATGAAAATTATTGGAACTCAGTCATATTATGATAATTTAAAAATACATTTTAATCAGAAACTTGAGGATTTAGCTGTACCACAAGACTGTTCCCTAGATACTAGTTAGTCTATTCTCATAACTCCAATTATATTTCAAGACATTTTTTGTTAATGGCAATGATCTCATCTTTAAAATTATATACTGTATTAACTGACTGTATTATTTTTTTATTATCTAACTAGTCTAATGCCAAAATAGAAATGTATTTTCTATTGCTTCTATGTTTTATCTGATAGTAGTGTAAATTAACCTTTCTAAATATATAATATTTTTAATATACAAATGTAACCATTCGATATCAAAATTATTAGAAAAATCATAGTTTCTGGAATGTATTGGAATATAAATTAAATACAGTATGTGCATTTAAATTCAGTGCCCGAGATACAGATGGAGCTTCTCTCATTAGATTCTATCGCCAATTGCTGCCGTTCGCCATCTGCCAGAAGGGGGCACATGCACACGCAAGAGACACTCACATGCCCCGCTCTGAAAGAGCCCACCGCCGCCCTCCGCCACCTCCCTGCTGCTTCCCGCACCACGAACTAACCGTGCCTCTCCATCTAAAGCAGATACGGGCCAGGAATCCGCTCCCCGTTGCCATGTGAGACACTCGCGCATTCCCATTAGATGGGGAGCCTCTCTGCCAGCATGCACCAGTCAGGGAATCTCGCGATTCCCTCAGCTGGCTGAGAGGCACTACATCTGTAGTACACACACTTTGTTTCATATTTCATGCACAAATAAAATAGATTTGTGTGTATTTCATGTGCTTTATGTATTTATACAACAAAAATGCATTTTGTGTTCACACATGAGTCCAGTCCTCAAGATAGCTCAATGTAATATAAAAATATTCTGAAATACAGAATAATCCATTAACCAAAATGTTTCTGGTCTCGAACATTACTCAACCTGCATAAGTTATTAAATAAATCCACTTAAGTCCAATTGTTAGAAAAGCTATATTATTATTATTATTATTATTATTATTATTATTATTATTATTATTATTATTTAAAATGCAAGTAAAGAAAAAAAAGATTAAAAAACCTTATACAACAACAATAACAACACATATTATATATATAAATATATATATATATATATATATATATATATATATATATATATATATATATATATATATATATATATATATATGTATTATAGTGTTGAGATCGGGAAGGTAATATCTGTAAACTACAGCCATCTATGAAAGAAGTTAAATTATTATATCTATTCTCATTGAATATTATGCTGGTTTCAATTTTAACATGCCATTTAGTAGATTTGCTTAAAGCCAATGATACAGTAGGTCTACATGAATAAAGTTGACAGTCAATAGGTCAACTCTAAGCAGTTTATATGCATTAGGTTCACGGATATAAAAGGTCAACATTGTCTATACGTTTACAACATAGAGTCAGTTGCTCCACTAAATTTGTGATTTACCTGATAAGTTGCCCCTGTGGTCGACATTATGTCGGCAAGACCGACCGCACATTTAAAGAGAGGGCGGCTGCCCATCGGTCGGCCATCAAGGCAGCCATAGCAACTGGACACAGCGACCAGCCGGTCGCTAGACATTTCTCAGAGGCCAGACACAGCCTCACATCCCTGAGGTATCGAATTATAGACCATGTCCCCCCACTTTCTAGGGGAGGGGATCGGTCATTGCGGTTACTCCAGCTTGAGTGTCGCTGGATATATCGCTTAGACACCATAGCCCCTAAGGGATTAAATGAACATGTTGGTTTTACATACTTCTTGTAATAACTCCACTTATGCACCTGCAGATCCCAGTATACCATCTATTATAGCTATGGGATGACGTCATACATTTCAGCCATCGACACAAGGGTGTCATCACCTGGCCTGCACTGCAGTTTTAATAGTATCTCCTATTATAACTTAGGTTGTGATACAACACAAGACAGTCTTCTGTATGTTAACACTAATCTGTGGTTCTTTTAATAGTTGTCATGGGTTTTTTTATATGTAAACTTTTGATCCGCTAGCACATGCACTTTTATGAATAGGCACTGTCACTTTAAATCAGGAGGAGACGGAGTCTCCTGACACGTAAGAATGCACTTTATTGTAATATGGATTTCTGCTTTTAATATTGTCTAGATTTTTATGTGTATGTCGGATTAGCAGATCTTACTTTTGATTTCATGTTTTCTTTTCACTTTTTCACAGATTCATGTATTTTTGTGTGTAATCACCTCTCGTTCCCCCGGCCTGTGAAGGGTCCCGAGTGACGTCATCATCAGCCGACGGAGACGCCGGACCAAGCCGCGGGAACAGACAGGGACTGTACAGGTATTTAAACACTGTTTGGATGTGGTTTTGTTTGTTAAGCACCTTGATAAAGAAGCCGCCGTGCTTCGAAACGTTGGTATCACAACCTGTGTGTGCGTATTGATTTTCGAGTGCCGCCGACCCACAAAGACGCGCAGATATTGACAGCCTGGGGCTGTCAGTGGAGGGCACCGACTTATTCACGTTTCCCCGCAGCAGTTCATGCTTGGAGTGCCGCCCCTCGAACCTATTATTTGTCTCTACAACAAATGATACGCCTCTTCTTACCCAGAGTATCCATTCATCTGGCACTGCAAATTCTGGGTCTAATGGTGTCAACATTCGGCAAGGTTGAGTGGGTGCAATTTCACTCCCGCCCCCTCCAGTGTGCCCTGTTCTGACAGAGCCTGCCGCCACCTCCCTGCTGCTCCCTGATGCTCCCCCCGCCACTGCCTGTAACCCCCATCTATACCTGCCCATCTCCCTGAAACGGAGACGGGCAGGGTTCCCGCGATCCATCAGATGCAGCGATTCTCTGCCAGTAATCGCCAGCTCAGGGAATTTTCTGGGCTGGCTGAGAGGCGCTACATCTGTACATTCATGGCCACCTCTCCCTATTATAAGGAGATTAATTGACATTTACCAGCTGACTTTTCATATTGGGCATTGTCCCAGGCTCTGATATTACTTGACACCACTAGAAATATTTGAGTTTTTATCTACGGAAGAAATAGAAAGTGATAGAATGGAAGCTTACTGAATTTATGCTGTGAATATTCCATACCATATTTTGAAAAATATTTTTTAAGTGATATATTATTTAACTGATCCACCTTTGCTTTATTATGAATTGCATGTAATATATTTTATGATAGTAGATTAATTTTTGTGTTTATTACTTATATTTTTTTTTATTAAAAAATATATTTATATATCAGTCTTGTCCTATTTTATTTAGCGCAGAGAACAAAATTATTTTTAAGTTAATTAAATAGAGCTGATTGTGGAGATCAAGAATGCATATACAGTTGTTCACAGTACTGTATATGAATAACTTTAATTAGAAGCCACATGGTACAGTATGGCAGTCTCCCTGGAGATATTTTTATTATTTACATTACAGTATGTTTGTCTATTGGATATTTGATTATAAAGTAACAGCTTTTGGTTCCAAGTAATATATTTGAAATCCCACTAACCATAAGTTGCCACTGTGTTTTCCACTGGTCCAAAATGACTATTGAAAAGCACATGTTCTTTCCAAATGTGAAAGTGGAGTCTTTGTTTACATCCAGTTGGCGAGAAACTTCTCCCTGTGTGTCTGATATACCAATCTTTTTAATCCAACTGTTTTGGATCCAAATTAGCAAATTAGAATTTCCTGGTACAGCTAGCTTGCAATAGTTCTATCCATCGCCAAATAACACTTAAGCCGAAAATGTTTACAGGTGAAAAATATGAGGAATAGTAAACTTTCTAAATGTAATAATTCAACAATAGCAAGCCAAAACTCTTATGCAGTGTCGGACTGGGCAAGGGCCCACCAGGAAAATGTACTCACAGAGGCCCACCGAGGGGCGTGGTCATTTGCTGGAAGGGGTGCGGCCACCTGACCAGAGAGGAGTGGCTACCAAAAAATTCCATCGCAATGCCAATTACGTCACAAACCCATTACATATTATACCACATGCCATATTGCCCATTATACATTGTGCCACACACAGTGATGCCCATTACAAGTTACGTCACACATCGTGAAGCCCATTACACTTTACATCACACACCCTGATGCCCATTATGTCACACACCCTGATGCCCATTACCCATTATGACACACCCTGATGCCCACTACACGTTATGTCACACACCCTGATGCCAATTACATGTTATGTCACACACCATGATGCCCACTGCACGTCACGTCACACATCGTGATGCACAATACACGTCACGTCACACACCGTGCTGCCCACTACACATCATGTCACACACCGGGATTCCCACTACACATCACGTCACACACTGTGATGACCACTTCACATTATACAACAAACCGTGATGCCATTTACACATTATACCACACATTGTAATGGCTATTCCATGTTATGCCACATAAGTGCCACAATGTTAATTGCTAGGGGTATCTTGCTCGATGCTAGGGCCTTCATGCTCGATTCCATGGGGGATTACATGCTTGTAGCGTAGGGCTGAAGGCTAAGGCAGGGCCAGTCAGGACTCACTCAGAGCATCAGCTGCAGTACATGACACGGGGGGCTCCTCACTTAGTCAGTGCTGGATCGTAGTCTAGGGTCTGCTATGGCAGGGGCTCCTCAGCCACAGCCAGCCAAAGGGCACAGGCCCGCACAGGGCTGGAACACTGCACAATCAGACTCATTAGTCTCAGGTGGTGTTATGGGGAGCGGTGGACTCTGCAGGCTTCCATCGAGCGAGGTGGTGGCCGAGGTGGGTGAGGGCAGGGTTCCTGCTGCTTGGACACTCCGCTCCTCCAGTCGCAGCAGGAAATCTCTGTCACGCTGTGCCAGAAGGCACATGAAGATGACAGCACACACATCACGGCTCTCAGCGTGCACTGCTGCAGAGTCCACGGTCATGAGATCTAGAAATAGGCTGGGCCAGGGGTGAGGGGAAGTCAGGCAGCCACAGAGGTCAGAGATATTTTTATATTTTACTCATATAAAATTTGTTATTATAAAGTGTGTCCTGTTCTCATTGTGCACAGCGTGAGTATATTATATATCCAATGATTAGGGTAGAGTACACCAAACCCTTTTGTCTTCCTGAGGACGATGCCAGCTCCCAGGCCAGTGCAGTATTCCCGGAGATCGTATAGTCCACGTACACCACCCGTCCGGACTCCGGTCGGAGTCAGTGACTGCCCTGTGGCATTAATCCTAGAGTTGCGTCAGGCCCCGCCCCCTCAACAAGTGGGCATGGTCATAAATCCCAAGGGCCTACCGGGGGATACCCCGGTTCCCCGCCAGGCCAGTCCGAGCCTGCTCTTATGTGTTCTTTACTATAATAATGTATATATACTAAACAGAATTTTTGAGTGTTCCATTGATTTTCCACTGGTTTTGTAATGTGCTGGTTTGCTAAACTGTTTAATAGGAATACTGATGAATGACCGGCGGTGGGGATGCCAGCGGTTAGAATACTGACAATGGTCTACTGAAGAAGGGAATCCCAATAGGTGTCAGATACTGTACATATACTTACCTTCCCCCTGATGCCCTAAACCTAACACTTATTACTGGCAGCCTAGCCCCAAATTTTTCTTTCACACCATCTAACCCTAACCCTCCCAACTAGTACCTAACTCCAGTCTAACGCTATGCTGCCCAGCATATTTATGATCAGCATGCCAGCAATTGGGATTTTGGCATCAGTATCCTTATTGATATAAAGAATCTGGAGCTGGTCTCCTGACCACTAGACAGGGTGCCACGATTGGTATTCTTAGTGCTGGCATCTCTTCCACCGGGATGATAACTGCATACTGTATCATTGAAAGTCTGATGGAAAATATGATTTTGGAATGCAATTGAAAATTGGCTCAATATCTATATATTTAACACTACAAGAATATAAACCCTGGATCTACATCCTTAGGGGTAAGAATTAAGCTACTGGAGTGTACATAGTCTGTTTTCACATTGATCACTTTGTGCATGTGCAATGTAGCTTGAGCCATTTCAGATATGTTTTAGAATTTTTATTTAGGTTAATGTTGATAGAAATTACACTTTGGATTATCAATTTGCTCATTCTGTTTGACTTCTCTTTAAAAGGAAAACATCTGCTTCTTTACCCAGTGGGGTAACTAGTTGGTTGCGCCCGCACTTGGATGTCACCCTTCAGTGAAGTGACACCAAATAGAACCGCACTACACCTGCATCTGCAGTCCACATGTGTCTGCCAGCATTTAGAATCCGTACCCGGCACCTACAGTACAGCTCCCTCTGCAGCAAGTCAGTCACTTGGTGCAGGGGGGGCACTACTATCAATACTGACTCCCCCACACCCACTGCTGATCAGCTACACACAGCACTGCTGATCAGCTCCCTTCTATAGAGGTGATAGGCTCACTCCTCAGACAGTGATCATCTCTCTACCCCAACACTGATTGGCTCTCTGCAAAAGTGTCTGAGAGCAAGGGAAAAGTCCAGCCTGTGGAGATCCTTGAGCTGACACTGGGGCTGGCATAGCCACAGGTCTCACACCACATGCAGAGGCGTGACTGCTGTATCACACCAGCACCCAGATCCCAGCAGCTGCATCTGGCACTGAGGGACTGCTGAGTGTACATGCAGAGCTGCAAAGTATGTAAGCCAGGCAATCTCCAGGTCAGTGTAACCATCCCCTTTCCCCAAAATACTACCCCACATCTAACTAACCCCCACTTTCCAGCCCAGTAGTCCCACACCACCCCAGTGTCTATCATCATGCTACCTTGCCCCCCTTCCCTCCCCAATCAGCCAACTTACCCCATCCCACTGCCCCCCTCCACCTAACCCCCAGCCTGCAGGAGTACAGTCACTGCCCCTCAGACATAATTCAGCACATTGCCCCCCCCCCCCATTTCAAATGAGTGTTTGCCGAATCCCACACACTGACATATATAAATAAAATATAGAGATATAGCGGTGGGGATGCCAGCAGTCAGAAAACTGAGGATGACATCTCAATAGCGGGGATCCAATCCAGGGAGTGCCGACATTTCATACAGTTACATATAGTATATATATATATATTTCCATGTATCTCTCTCTCTGTCGGCTGGATGTACCAAGCACGATGGGTGACCCATTGCACTGATACTAATCACATATGAGATTAGTAGTGAAAAGGGCAGCTATCCCTATAGGAGTTGCCCTCTGCAAAGCCCTCTGGTGCCTGTCGGGATAAGGTCCATGCCATGGAAGGGGGGTGACACCATGAGTTACTTCACCGGGTGACACCAACCCTTGTGACACCTCTGTCTATATCTAAACAAAATGGCTGCCAGAATATATGGCACATTTTATATACAGCCATCACTAGTATGGATGATGAAGTTATAATGATATGGCCAATATATAAAATCAGAAAATTTGTTGTTGTCCTCTATAATTATTTATGGAAGATTTTTAAATGTATTCCTGGTAAAACTGTTACTCTCCTAATGTATGTTTGTTTGTTTGTTTGAAAAAAGGTAAAAATTGCCAGGAATGAATATATGAAGTAATGTTTTTGCAATGTCTAATGGCTTGTACTGTTACTGTATATACAATTAAATTCATATAGCAAACACATTAATACTGAATTTGTTACATATATATTATTGTTAAACCACTGATTTCCCATGGTGATTCATTGCTTACACAGTATATTTCATCAGCATTCTGTTAGCTGATACCCCAGGGATACTATTGAATATATAATTCAAATTCACAGAAATTTCTTTCCAGTGCTATCATTATGCAGGTCTTATACATGTAGTAATGGATTTGTGGAATACTTTGTAGTACAGGTTGGTAAAGCATTGATATGTTGCCGTAATCATCACTTTTTTATTGCACATTGTTAAAACATATATATTCCAAGTGTTTTTGTTAAAGTACAGATGTAAGTTAAATGCATACATTTAAAAAAAGGAATTATTCAATATAGTACATTACAAATTACTAATTTTGTGTGTCATGTGTATACTGAGTGTTTTTTACATGCATTACTGTATTTTAACACTGGGGGTGCAATTTAAGCTTATACAACTACATTATAAACTTAGAAATACATTTATCATTTGTTTTTACATTCAATTAATATCATTTTACATTTACTAATTCCTGGTGAGCCAAACACATAATATGGGGGTAAATCCAATTAGTAGCGAGTTTCTATTTGAACATTCTGAACATTCACATTGAAACTTACACTGAACCAGTCAGAATAAACTTTGTTCACACCTCAGTAAGGGTGGGAGATGTTAGGGAATATCTTTATTTTAATGTTAAATTGTCAAGGCCCCATTGACTAATACAGGTTGAGTATCCCGTATCCAAAATGCTCGGGACCAGGAGAATTTTGGATAACGGATTATTCCGTATTTCGGAATATTTTAATATTTCAATGATGTATTTTGAAGTATCTTGCATGTATGCTGTATAAACACATAATATACACACAAATATATTTTATTACCACATAAAATACACACAAATATATTTTAATTGTTCAAAAAACAAGGTTTCAAAACGTGAAACAAAATGTGTGTACTATCTCAGCACTGAATTTGAATGCCAAGCAATCATTGTCTTGCACATATATAGTGCCAGTTACATATCATGTCCCCAGTGATGCTGTTACAAATGTCCCCAGTGAGTTTTTAGCAAAAAAAAATTTTTTTTTTCACTTTCTGGAATGTCCGTATTTCGGAATAATTCGGATAACGGATACTCGGATACGGGATACTCGACCTGTATGGCATTTGGAAGTTTGGAAGTAGCTTACTGTAACTTGTCCAATAATTACATTTCATATTTGAGAGCAAAAGTGAATGGCTTTATACTAAGCTTTAAAATATTTTTGGGAGAAAGTAAGTATCCAATGGAGGAAGAAAGCAAATACTGCAGTGATACCGCAGTTGATGCTATTAGAAGTATGAAATCACTATCACTATCAGATAGAGGTGGTATACTTTAATTGTATCCACTGCCAAAAGGCATTACTTCAACATGTGCCTATTGAATCTTGATTTCACATGTTCAGTTAACTTAAAAGGATCAACTCCAGGGAGTTGGTTTTACAAAAAAAAATCCTCAATCTAGTTTTGAATTACTTTAATTCCTAAGTACACAACAGCATGTATTTCAAGTTAATATTTGTCTAAACTGTATCCAATCTGTTTTAAACAAGGGTTGAGTGTGGTATAGCAAGCTGTACATTGATATAGTAGATAGTGGGATTATGTAAAAACCGTACTCAGGCAAGACCACAGACGCCGGACCTGACATCAAAATCTGCATTTCCGAGCTTGTCGTATCTGCTCTGGGGGTGTCTTGTCCGGAGGGTGCCTGTGATAGCTTTTACCAATGACATGGGGAAGGGGAGATTACAGCTCCCCGTGTGGTCCAGTTTTTGCTACATGCCCGGACCATACAAGGAGGCCTTATTCTCCCCCTCCACCTCTCCCTGTTGACAGCTGTCACGTGAAGCCCCCCCCCCCCCCCCAGACAGGACCCCACCCCGACCGGACACTACAAGCTCCGGACTGAAGATTTTTATGTATGGTCCGGGGTTTTGTCTGGGTCCAGTTTTTACCCATACCCATTGATAGTAGCTAACAAGGGGGGGGGGGGAGGCTGCCTGTTGTTCAGGTTCTGGACAGAAAGGGGGCACGGACAGCTTCTGCACCTGCAGATGTGTGTGTATATTCATATAGAAATGTCCTAAAAAATGCAACCATGATGGAGGAAACAATAAACAATATGTACTTATATATACAAGGAAGCATGTTTAACAATAGTCAGAGATAAAACATCATTATTTCTACAGGATCATAGCAGACAAACTAGTACACTGACAAACACCAGCTGACACTGGTGAGAAAGGGCTAGGAACTGGGCAATTAATTCTGTAAAAGGTAGGTGCCTGGGGTTTACATTATGTGAGAAGGGGATTGGTAGGTATATGTTTGTGTGCGTGTGTATGAAAAGGAGGTGGTTAGGTATGTGTGGGTTTGTGTGAGGTGGTGACACCATGAGGGTATTTTTTGTAAACTGGTTTACACACCAATGTATGCCCCTTCCCTGCTTTAGCTTTATTCACATTAGCTATAGCACTGACCCCCAGTGGTGGCCCTATCTTTATTTTTAGTCCAGGGCCCCACAATTTCTTATGGCAGCCTTGTAGCCAAGCTATCAAGAAATGCTTCAGGCTCTTTTCTAGAAACAAGACTAATGTAGACAAAGTTCAAAATAAAATAAAAAAAGTAAGCAAATAAATGTAAAAATATCTAAAAAAAAAATATTTAACAAAACTGTAATTCCCCATGAAAAATAATAATAATAATAATAATAATAATAATAATAATAATAATCCCTTATAAAAGCTACCTCCAAAAATGAATGGCCATGCATTAATATTACATTGTATGTTTACATTATAGCAATGTTCATAAAATCAGTACTCTTGTCCCAGGGTTAATGGTAAGAGGTTTTTTTGCAGGTTGGCGTTCTCCTTATAAAATGAGTAAGCTAGGTTGCAATTGAATGGGATACCCTCTAGGGACACTGCAGTGGGCCTTAGGAGACACCATGCTGTGCAGTGGTGAAATAAACCCCAATTAGTCGCAATGGAAGGATGGTGTAGTGGTAGTCAGTCTGCAGGTGGATTTGAGCTGAACAGGGGAAGTTGCATGAGATAACTTGCCGGTGAATGTCAAGTAAACAGATAGCACAGCTCCAGCAAAAGAACACTCAAGGTTGAAGTAAGATACAATGGGGGTCAGCAGATAGATTAGAGCTTGGTTTTGGCAATAGACCATAGAGGGTGATATGAGTACACAGCTGTGTCTGCTGTGAAAAGAAGAAGCGAGCAATGAGAGAGACACAGCACTGGCAGCAAAGAGTGTTGTGATGCAAGGATCCTCAATGAAAGAGTTTGATGGACTCCCAAAGTGTTTCTTTGATTTCATCAGAGGTGTGTCCCATAAAGTTCATTAATTACAACACTGCCTGGATCATCCAATAAAAGCATCCAGCAAGAACAAGAACCATCTAGCCAGATGCATGGACCATGGGTGAGTGAAGTCCTAGGCCTTGTTCCATTATCCACCTACAGTATCTAGTAATATCCATGTGCAGTATCTAGTTATGCAGAGAGAAATTACATGTTGAGTCTATTTGTAATTCCACATTTTCTGTCAATATCTTTGATATATTTGAAAATATTTGTTTATTCTACAATTGGTTCCTTTTTTAATTTATTAATTTTGCATTTGTCACAAGAATAGGGAGAAAAAAGGGTAATTGTTTCCTAGCACGGCGCCACCGATTTTGATTGTGAGCATCGCGATGGAAAAAATCGCGTCGATCGCATCGCATGCCAACCAAATCGCATGCAATGCGATCGACGCGATTTTGCATTGATTTTAATGTGAAATGTCCCAAAACACCACATTTTTATAGAAATCCCCCCATATGTTTGAAATGGCCCCCAATTTTAACGCCACCCCGCTATAGACGCCAATCCAAAGCGTGGCGAGCGGCGGCGGTACAGCGCAGCGAGCCACCGAGGCCCCAAGCGTGGCGAGGGGACGCGGATACCTTCACAGGTATCGTGGCCCATCGCGGGCTTCACAGGTATCTGCGTCCGCTCGCCACGCTTCGGGCTCGGTGGCTCGCTGCGCTCGCCACAATTTCTATTCTCAACTACACGCTGACGTGGATAGTAGGGGTATGAAAAGATCGGAGGACGCGTACCGCCGCCCCTCGCGGGCTCGCTGCGCTCGCCACGCTTCGGGTTGGCGTCAATAGCGGGGTGGCGTTTAAAATTAGGGGGGCCATTAACCATGCTTTTTACACATATTCAATGTTAAATGGGCCATATTGGCCCATTTAACATTGTCACCTATGTGAAATCGGGTTGATCGCATCGCGGGCCATTATAATGGCCCGCGACGGACACGATCAACCTGATTTTCACTTTAACATTGTTCCCTATGGGGAAATCGTGTTGATCGCGTCGGTCGCATCGCGGCCCCTTATTAGGGGCCGCAATGGACGCGATCAACGCGATTTTCACTTTTACCGGCAATTGAGCCAGTTAAAGACAGAAAATCGGGTCCATCGCGTCCATCGCATGCCTTAAGTACCTTAACTTAAGGCATGCGATGTACCACGACGGGCGCTGTGCTAGGAAACAAGTACCGAAAAAACTTTTCAGTTGTGCTACAGTTTTGTAAGTGATGGTTACTGAATGTAACTTTAGCATACATTAGAGCCTGCTAAAGTTATAAAGTTGGGAAGGGCACAGCAATGTCCATAAAATAGACAGGATAACGCAATTAATATTTTTATTTATTTAAATATATGTCAAACTGGTCTGTCTGTGATGATGCTAGTATGTTATAAAGTATATATTAAATGATGTACTATTAAAGTTTTAGATTTAAAAAATTTAAATTTATGTAGTTACTTAAATTTATATAAAGACAGTATTGTTCCTGAACTAGTCTGTTAAAAACCTACTGTTGTAAATATTGCTTCTTTCTATTCTATAGACATTTTTATCCTAAATGCTATGATTTATGTTGACCCTAAAACTACCTTACACTTGTAACCAGCAGTGGAACTTAAATCTTTGGGGAACAAAGTACTGTAAAAAGTGAATATTCAGCACATCAAGATTTAAGTGATTGATAATACAAAATGACATATACAAATGAAACTGTAGTAACTGAATTTATTCTTTTGGGATTTTACGGTATTAAAAATATGAAGCTTCTTTTGTTTGCAATATTTCTGTTTATCTATATTGTCACTGTCACTGGAAATATTGTCATTATCACTATTGTTTATGGTGATGTACATCTGCATACACCTATGTATTTCTTCTTAAGTAACTTGTCATTTTTAGAAATATTGTACACAACTAATATTATTCCAAAAATGTTATTTAACATCATTACAGAAAATCCGACTGTGCCTTTCATAGGATGCATTGTTCAACTGTATTTTTTTGGTTCTCTTGGTTCAACTGAATGCTTCCTTTTGGGGGTTATGGCCTATGACAGATATATAGCCATCTGTAAGCCACTGCATTACTCAATATTAATGACGACTAGGACAAGTGTTTTGATGTCAACTTGTTCCTGGGTTACAGGATTTATTGCTACTTTTGGGGCAATCATATTGGTCTCCCAGTTGAATTTCTGTGGTCCTAATAAAATACAACATTTTTTTTGTGACCTGCAGCCAGTATTAAAATTATCATGCAAAAATGTGCATACTATGGGGACGGTGGCTTGGACATTAGCTTCTACAATTCTACTGGGCTCTTGTCTTCTAACTCTAGCATCCTATGCTCAAATTATATTAACTGTGCTACAGATGTCCTCTTCTGCAGGTCAGCAAAGAGCTTTCTCTACTTGCACAACCCACCTTACTGTGGTTGTCATTTTCTATGGTGCCATGATTGCCATGTATGTCAGTCCAAATACGGTTAACAATATAGAGTTCAATAAAGTGTTATCTCTTCTTTATACTGTAGTAACGCCATTTATGAATCCATTTATCTATACTTTAAGGAATAAAGAGGTAAAGGAAGCACTCCGAAGAGCATTCAGAAAAATGTACAATTACTAAGTAGATTCATGAGAGTTTTGTCTACCACAGTTCAATTGAAACATCTTGACAAATTATGTGACTTTTCTATAGGCAATTTGTCCAAAAATATTATATCTAGGATATTTGCAGACAATTATTCTCGGTAGCCATAAAGCATGAGATAAAAAAATATCAATATCCTGATCCCATTGATTAATCTTTCATCTTATTGCAAGTGCTGTATTGATAAAAGGAATAGCATTTCAGAGATATGAATACTTTTTATGGTATTAATGAATTTGGTTTGGGATTACAGTATAATCCCAAACACCTTTTTAATATTACATTTCTTGTTAACTCTCCCACAGCAATCCCACCAACTATTATAACTGTCGAAAACCGGTTTCATACTACAAGGAGAAGATAGGATCAGATATGACATCCTATTCTTTTATCAAAAACCTATGCACATCACTCCCTGTCCCCTCTTCAAGGTGATCCCAAATGAAGAGAAAATACCTAGTCTCATTTTATTTCATAATCAATTGCCTGTCATTGATACATTCACAAATTTGTTTCTTCCTGTTTATTATGGTATTCATACCCTTGAATACAATATATAAGGGCATATTTAATAGGATGCAAGTTTGGTGCGGAATGCCGCATGATCATGTTTTTTTTTTAAAGTGATAATCATTTACAAGGCAAAACCAGGTTTGTTTTGCCTTGTAAATCATTGCCATTTAAAAAACAAAAACATCCAAGATTGAATGGCAACCTGGACCTCTAGTAAACTCTGACCATATTACATATGTAACACGATCTTTTCTAGTGATATCCATACATTGTTATTCAAAAATATAGTATTTGATTTATTCCTTTGGAAGAAAGTATTATAATTCTGTATGTGGGCGATATTCAAACAAACTGTAAGTATCCTCTCTGAATATTTCACCATCTGTGTTGGCCCACTTTATGGACTATCATTCTACATTCCATTCTATATAATTTGTGTGTCCTATTACCTCAATCTAAACATTTCATAAACCTACTGTAGCTAATATTATTCTCACACGCCAACTAATATTCCTATGGCAGAATTTCTATTATTCAGCACAATAAACTATACCCACAGGCTTGCTATCTGTGTGTCATGCTTGACTAAGGCCTCAGTTTCCTTCTGATTTTTTTTTTTTTTTAGCAGAAGATGCCATGCAAGTTATCAATCTGTCCCAAATCCTGTTACATACATATAAGAACCATTTTCATAATATGCGTGTAATACTTTAAGTCATGCTTTCATTCTAACAGGTATTAACTAACGCTACTCCAATTTACTAGTATTACACTAATTAGATTACCGTATTATTTCTAGATTGAATTTGAATGCTGAGTTTGATCTGTTAGCTCCAACATTGGTTGCCAGTATTGGACCACATCCAAAATACAGTACAACACATCAATTAAACATAATAATAATAATAATAGTAATAATAATTTTATTTATTTAGTCATTTTTTTTCACATGTCACTTTACAGACATGTAAGAGATGGTAATTTGCAGAAGTAGTTGATATTAGAGAAAATAGAAAATCACACCTAATTAATTGTAACATCAGAGACATAGAAAGCACATATAGGTAGCGGTGTATGGATCCGCACAGACACTTCATATAGAGTAAATTTTGTTAGCTCATCAGATAAACCAATATATAAGACTACTTTCACATTCAATAATTGTGACTAAATACAATGGGGTTTGTTTGCCAAGATGCAACCGAGAAGACAAATGTGCCTTTTTGGGCGCACTCTTTTGTACAGTAATAATTGTAAAGTATATGTATTTATTTAAAACATAACTTTTATTGAATTTATTAATCCAAAAAGAAAATGAGCGCTTCACTATTATGAAATTCAATTAAACATCAGCATCAGCATCTACATAGAAAGCACAATAAGCATATTGCAGGGTAGTTACAGACATTTGGGGTAATAACTTCCCCAGGTAATATATTCCACACAGAGAAGGTGCTAGATGATGCAGCAACAGTTAAGCAGTTGAGCCCAAAACTCCATCCTAGTGCATCCTTTTGATACTGGAACAGGAGATGTCCAGGTCATATTCTATGGTACAATTAGTCTAATGAAACTGTAACACAGTATGTAGCAATCTATATACAGTATTCACCGTAACATTAAAAATCGCTGTAAAGCATCTACCATGTGTATTTGGAAGGAGTACCAAATCTGTTACACATCCTCTAAAAAGCATAATAGTCTTTAAACTAACTCCAATGCAACTTATTTCAAGCCAGGCTTACATCTCGCTTGTTTTATCTTTCATAATTGAAATTATCTTACTTATGGATTTGCTGATTGTTGTTGGCATGTTTCACAACAGGAACTGTGGAGAGAACAAGATAATAAATATGGAAATATTAATCTGAAATCATTTATCACCACATATTTTAAAAACACACGGGGAAAGACACAATTGTTCAAAAAGCCACAGTAATTTATAGGCACCCAACCAAGCAATTTAATTATTCTGGGTAGCCATTCATTATTTCTGTTCTTGCACCCATACCGTAGTCTGTGAGATAAGAGTGCCCCCACCCAGAGTATATCTTTCTTCTCTTTTCCTCTCTTGGATTAGTGTTTACCTTATGTAGTCACTAAACTCATCTAAACTCATGGTTGACAAAACATGTAGTTTTTCACAATTTTCTATTCACAACCTTAGGAAGCTGCAAGCAGAAATGTGTCCCTCCGTGTCACTCACTACCACTAAGATGAAAGCTGTGCATCACTGGCACTTCATCTGTCCCCCCCCCCCTGTCATAAGCAAGCGGCAGGCTTGGGGATGTTTGGCGCTGCTCGGGGGGACCCAGGATTTCGGGCGCCCGAGTCCTTTCTGAGCTGCCCCGAACAACCCCGAGCCTGCCACATATTATGATTGGCAGCTGGGGCACCGGCAGGGCCCAGGTGTATGATCACCGAAGCAGAGATATGGGGGAGTGACAGGAGGGGGGTGGTCTACAGTTCTGGGGTGGGTTTTTCTGGGGCAGGACAAACCTACGCTGGTAGGTTTGTCCTGGCCCAGCAAAATCCACCACAAGGTTTTAAATATCTCAGTTAATAGCCATCTACTGGCAGGGGTGGGTGAAAATAATTGAGTTTGCCCCACAGATCATAGATTTTAAAAGTTACATTTATTTTAAAAATACAAAGGTTAAGACTGGTTACAGAATCTGGTAGAAATGAACAAAATTACAATTGAACAAAATGGCTGTGACTGCTGAGACCAGTCATGAGGAAGCCCCACAGAAGTACCAGTGGCATGAATTTCAGGAATGTGCTGCTGATCTATAGTATGTGACTAAATACAGTACATAGGATTGCCTCTATGTACGTGGTCTGCTATGTAGCTAGAATGACTCATAGCACAGCACATTCACAGCTGAGCCCTATGTAGCTACTATCAGCATGAATTTCAGGAATGTGCCATTGCTCTATGCAATAAAGTACATGAGCAAGTGTCTAAGCACATGGCCAATATAAAGCTACATACTTTGGGGTATATTCAATTGATGCCAGATCCATTCCGAAATTCTTTTGACGGAATGGATCTGGCATTCATTAATCAATGCTGTGGCCAAATCAGGATGTCGGATTTGGCCACTGATTGATGCTCACCTGGCCAACGTGGGGACCGGGTGAGCACAGCGGTAGAAGGCAGCACGATTGCCCGGGAGGCAGTGGGAGGCAGCAGGAGCCAGAACAGGGCCTTGTGAGATGCTCTCACCCAGCCCGGCAGCGGGACAGGTGAGTGCAGCGGTAGAGTAAGGGAGGTGGTGGAAGGGTACGGGAGGCTCCGTACAGGAGGACAGCACCAAATAAGCTGCTGCTGCTCACTTGGTGATGTCCTCCCTGCCTCAAACCGACATCTTTTCATGATGGATTGAGATTGCCGGAAACATGGCCAAAACCTTTAGGTTTTGGCTGGGTTTCTGTCAAAAGCAGGTGGATTAGCATCTATTCTGTCAATGCACATGGTTTTCGGCAGGTCGGAACATACTTTAATAAAGAACTAGAACTTATATGTTACATACAGATCATCCATGTAACAAGTCTGCACAGAAAGTAGCAGAATCAGTGTGGATAATCTACCGCAAACAAAGAAATGCAGCACTGCCTCTCATTGGTCTGTTTGACATACTGTACATGCTCATGCATAGATACATTTTGTCCTTTTTAATAATGCTTTTTAACACTGTGGATCTATTGCATGTCAACCTTTTGGGGTCGACCTATTGACGGCACATATTATGTTTGCCCCACCTGCAGTGTATATGTTATTGTCCATTTTTAGAAACAATCTGAGTTTTAAGGCTTGAAATATACATATAAACTGTTCATAAAAGTGTAATACATATGCATACTGTATAAATGTAAGAAAATGTTTGTGATAAAGAACAACAGCAGTAACACCATTTGTGTTCCTTACACTAGTAGAATCTTCATTATTTTAGTTCACACACAGTACAATATTAAACATAAATATCAAAATTAAAATCTAAATGGCTGAGAGGGACTCCATTAGACTGGGACGCGCGAGCATCTCACACGCACACACGCACGCGCATCCCAGTCACTCAGTGGCTGGGCAGCGGAACACTGCCCGTCTCCACTTCAGGGTTAGGGGTGTGTGCTGGGGGGAGCGATGGGGGTCGGTGGCGAGGAGGAAGGGACCGACGGGGAGCTCCATCAGAACATAGAGTCTTTTGCGTGCGCCCCCCTTACGATGCATGGTGGGGCCTGGCGGCTGGATAGAATCACCAGCCCCTGCAAACATGAGAGAGGCTCCATCTGTATGTGCTGAGAGAGTTAAATTTGGGTGAATTATTTTGTTTCTGTGCAGGGTAAATACTGGCTGCTTTATTTTACATAGCAATTTAGATTTCAGATTGAGCACACTAAACCAAGGCCCTGGTTCTGAAGGACTCATTCCCTGGCATGTTCGCATCGGGGACCGATGATTTAGAACTGAACATGCATATATTTGCATCCCGATGCTTTGGGAATATCCCCACCGCACTGCGAATGGATATTTTGCATAAACATCCATTCCCAGGGTAGCGTGTGGGCCCAAAATCTTTTGATGGTTGATGACCATCTAATGATTTCTACATTGCTCGCAAATCTAAGTCAGTCTGGGCTGACTTAGACTTGAGGAGTTATGGTCTGAGTGACATCAGCTGCCCGCCCTGGAAGGCAGGTGCCAGTCCGTATTTTCATGGGGACACCCAGCATTTTCCTTTGTGCACCCAGCATTTTGGTGGTGTGTACAAAAGAAAGGAAGAGATGGCCACACTCTCTGAAAGTGTGCAGGGTAGCAGACTCAAAGTCTGGAGAAAGATAACACTGACTGACAGCGGGTGACAGGAGATACCTCTTTATATGGCACAGGTGAGAGAAGTGCTGTACGTCTCTATTTTGTGACAGTAAACCCATTTTAGGAGTGGCCTCTTGACACTTCTTAGGCTTGCAAGGAAACTTAGAATTACATTTCTTGGTGAGAATTGCATACAGAGGAGGGGGACTGGGGTCCTGTTTCTATTGGGTTTAGCCCATACCAAGGAAAAAGGGAATAAGATCTAGAAGGTAAATGATAAGTGTTGTATGGGAGAATTCAGACCAATTTAAAAGATTTATAGCCAAAAAAGATTAGAGTTACTGCGCTATTATCCAATTAATTATTGCACCATGGATGAATACACTCACACGAATAATTAGAATTAATCAATGGTATATCACATTTATTATAAAGATTATATATATATATATATATATATATATATATATATATATATATATATATATATATATATATATATATATATAAAATAAACAATATATTCCAGGTGGCCACCTAGGAAAAAAACATACATAAAACAAATATTGACATCACTTTGAATACATATATAATAAAAAATAGAATGATAAAATATTGGGATTAAATGCGTGTAAAGGTGCGTACACACGTACAGATTTTCTGCCTGATCTATCTGGTGGGAACAAAAACCTGGAAATGTATGGGAGCATATGACAATCAAAAAATTGTTCCCAAACACTTGAAAACAGACAGTAATCAGTCAAACAAATTGTTTAATCATTCTGATATAACAAATTTACCAAAGCATATCTTTTTTTTTGTTTTCCTGCATTTGGGTGGAAATTTTTGATTGCCATATGCTCCCATACATTTCCAGATTTTTGTTCCCACCAGATAGATCAGACAGAAAATCTGTACATGTGTTAGGACAAAACATGTTAGAGGAAGCCCAGCAAGTGTCTCCCTGATTTCCAGCACATCTGATCTGTACCTCTCAGCACTCACCAAAGCTACACAGGAGAGAGCATCCAAAACCGAGCAGACGCCCACCAGCTGAAGGGAGAAACAGCAAGCGCCAGCAGAGAACTCCAGGGTGAGAGCCGGCAGTCAGCTGCACCGGTGAGAGAGACGCCAGCCACTGCTTATCCAAACAACAGGCTCAGGTAAGGTGGGTCCAGTAGTGACCAGCCAGAACATCCAGGGTCCAGCTCCCCACTCACCCACACCAACCGGAGGGACACTACAGCTGTGACTCACTCCAAGT
The DNA here is from genome assembly GCF_055691185.1 of Crinia signifera. Taxonomy (NCBI): domain Eukaryota; kingdom Metazoa; phylum Chordata; class Amphibia; order Anura; family Myobatrachidae; genus Crinia; species Crinia signifera. The sequence continues at coordinate 344,892,996 of NC_139217.1, forward strand.
TCATAGCGCGCACAAAAGCGCAGGTGAGAGAAGCCCTAAATGTGCGCATACAGAATCTAATACCCCAAACAGGGTTACCTTGTTTTTGGATTGCTGCTATATATCCTGCTGCTATATATATCCAACTAATAGAAAAATACTATCCAGAGACACTAACTGTACTACCCACAGTTACAATACCTGTGGTTATATTTGCATTTGACCATATACTGTAAGTTAGCAGGTCGTGGATGCTGGACTGGGAGCACTTTAAGTCTTAAAGAAATATACACGCATTTAATCCCAATATTTTATCATTCTATTTTTTATTATATATGTATTCAAAGTGATGTCAATATTGGTTTTATGTATTTTTTTCCTAGGTGGCCACCTGGAATATATTGTTTATTTTATATATATATATATATATATATATATATATATATATATATATATATATATATTAAAAATATCTTTATAATAAATGTGATATACCACTGATTAATTCTAATTATTCGTGTGAGTGTATTCATCCATGGTGCAATAATTAATTGGATAATAGCGCAGTAACTCTAATCTTTTTTGGCTATATATCTTTGTTCTATCACTACATCAGTGCATGAGATTAAATTTCTCTGTGCACAGATGTAAGATAGTTCTATGCACACACACTTGTGCATAAAGAGAACTGAAGCTGAGTTATACTTTTACCTATATATTAATTTTTATAATTTTTATTTATAAAACAACTATATTTCTTATATACATCAGATAGCGCCTAAGTTAACACTATTTTATAGTGGTTGTTTTTTTTTTTCAATTTAAAAGATTGACTCAATCATCTTGAGAAGAAGAGAAACATCTGGAGGAAAGTGTGGGGAATATGAGTTTGATTTGAAGGGTATAACACAATGGGCCTTATTCTGGTTGGAGCGGCCGGGCCGTACGCGTACGTCACGGGATTTTTTATGATCTGCGCATGCGTACATTCGCTAATGCGCAGGCGCGAACACTCACCAACGCTTACGGACGGGTCTCTACGTGCGAAAAAACCTGTACGCGAGTGTACGGGTATTGGGGGCGGCATAGGGGCGTGAAGAGGGGAGCGGCCGAAATAATGAGGGGAAATTGGCGTAAATACGGGAGTACACGGGGGTGTGCACCAAAAATGAGCGGTGCTACTACCGCACGATCGACTAAGGCACCGTTCATTTCGGACACAAAACAGGCGGCCGCCAACCGCCATCTCAAACCACCCCTACAGATACCGCATGCCAGCGTGCGCCTGGGTTTGCTAATTTACGCTGATTACTACCAAACACATACACCTGAATGTAATAAGCAATGCTGCAGTCTATTAAGTCCAAACCATGATTTCACTACCTGCAAGCCACACACAGCACTCAAACACATTGGAAGCTTATCTTTCTATACTTCTCGACATTTAAAGGTTTGTTTAATTTAAGGTAAGAATCTTTTTAAAACCTGCTTATATATGCTAAGGTAGGTATTTGTTAAACATTTATACACATTCACTACGTGCTTTCATAGACTTTACACAGTAGCACACTCAATCTACACAAGTCGACATGTGTCAACGTGTTCACTCTAATACAAACATAGGTTTTGTATTTATGATACAGTAACATAAACCACATCTAACACCTACAAAGGATGTTTCAGCAATGTTTTAAGCCCATGCCCACTATTTTGCCCATTAATTAATTCAATCAATTAATTAATTAATTTTCATAATTATAGTTGAAAGGCAAGATTTGCAGGTCCATATATGTGAAGGGTATGTCAGCGTACACGGACGTACGCTCACTCTCACGAGCGTGACATACTGACTTTTCTATTGAAAACTATAGGGACCCGTCCGTGCAAGCTGGCGTACGCGCAGATAGTCGCAAGAAGCCGGTGGGAAGACGGACGAGAGACGTCCGTAAACGGTGGTGTACGCTCAATGTACGCCAGTTGTCGGAGTGTAAGGGCTGGCCCGTCCGTGTACGTTGGCGTACGCACATTTGTACGCCACTCCCCTTCTACGTTGTTTATGCCCGTACGATGCGGCTGAGTTGTGGGTGGACTTAACCCCAACGGCCGCGTGCGGCTAGCGTACGTTAATAGCGAACGTACGCACGTTTGGCCGCTCCAACCAGAATAAGGCCCAATGTTGGTACTTGTGAGTTATCTGGGCGCCCGATTTCTAAATCGGGTCGGATCGGGCACATCGCATCGCATCGCATGCGACCATCGGATGCGATGCGATGCGATGACCCGATTTTTCCATAGGAATCAATGTTAAAATGGACTGAGTCCATTTTAACATGGAATTCAATGGGAAAAAGGGATCCTTTTCATACCCCTACTATCCAAGTGGGCATGGAGTTGGATATAAACCTGTGGCGAGCGTAGCGAGCCACCGAGCCCGAAGCGTGGCGAGCGTAGCGAGCCCCGCAAGGGGACATAGAATACCGTCCCCTTCGCGGGTCTCGCTTCGCTCGCCACGCTTCGGGCTCGGTGGCTCGCTACGCTCGCCACAGGTTTATATCCAACTCCATGCCCACTTGGATAGTGGGGTATGAAAAGGACCCTTTTTCCCATTGAATTCCATGTTAAAATGGACTCCGTCAATTTTAACATTGATTCCTATGGAAAAATCGGGTCATCGCATCCGATGGTCGCATGCGATGCGATGCGATGCGATGCGATATCGCATCGCATCGCATCTGATTGTATGCCTTAACTTAAGGCATACAATCAAAAAATCGGGCGCCCAGATAACTCATAAGTACCCAATGTTTTCCAGAATTTTTCAACCAAATGAACTCCACAGTTCCATGGTAAGCCATGAAGAGAGAAAATGTTGGCAATAATTGAGGAGCCAGTGCAATGCAGAAGGTGGCATGGAAGTGAGACATTCATAGAAGCACTTGATGATGACCCAAATAGTTTTCTTGACTTGAGAAACAGTAAGATTAGTGATCAAGTCCACTGAGAGAAACATCCATGGCTGAACAGGAATTGATAATGGATGAAATTAACCCACATGAGCTTGATGAGAGGATTTGTGCTGGGTGCACATCACACAGGAACAGTCGAAGGCCTGAGTGTCTTGACACATAGGCGGCCACCATAAAATCTCCAAGAAATGCTAGAGTTTTTGTACTGCAAGAAGTCAAGATAAAAGCAAAAATGTGCCAACCTAAAGACGTTGCTTTCGTAAATGTTGTGCAACAAATGTTTTACCAACTGGAAGACTTGGACTTGCTTTAGTTGAAGCAAAAAATGCTGGATTAGGTATTAAGCAAGGGTACTCTGGAAAAAGATCATTTTCAGTAGAATAGAAATGAGGGCATCAGCTTTCCATTCTGCAAACCTGGGTGGTATTTGAGCTTGGGAATTAAATCAGAAGAACTGATACCACTGGGCTTGAAGGGGTGAACAACATTAAATAGTTTTAAGAAATAGTAGGTTCCGTATACACAGTATTTATATATCTACAAAGAAAGTCTGAGAGATGTCATGCTATTTAATAGGGGAGCAGAACATTTTTGAGGAGTTGAAATGCTTGTTAAGCATCTAAACAGCGGTCCCGGCTGTGGGTTCTCACCCAAAACCATAACATTATCACAGGTCCAAAGGATATATATATATATATATATATATATATATATATATATATATACTGTATATATATATATATACAGCTGTGCTCATAAGTTTACATACCCTAGCAGAATTTGTGATTTTTTGGCCATTTGTCAGAGAATATGAATGATAACTCACAAACTTTTCTTTCACTCATGGTTAGTGGTTGGGTGAAGCCATCTTTTTAAATCATAATGACAACAGAAACTACCCAAATTACCCTGATCAAAAGTTGACATACCCCAGTTCTTAATATATTACATCAATGACTGCTTGAAGTCTTTTGGGGTTCTATATTTCCTCAGATGGTAAAGCTTCCATTCTTCTTGGCAAAAAGCCTCCAGTTCCTGTAAATCTTGGGCTGGTTTGCATGAACTGCACATTTGAGATCTCCCCAAAGTGGCTCAATGATTTTGAGGTGAGGAGACTGAGATGGCCACTCTAGAGCCTTCACTTTATTCTGCTGTAGCCAATGACAGGTCGAGTTGGCCTTGCGTTTTACATCATTGTCATGTTGGAACATCAAGTACATCCCATGTGCAGCTTCTGGGCTGATGAGTGAAAAATGTTTTCCAGTATTTTCTGATAACAATACTGCATTCATCTTGCCATCAATTTTGACCAAGTTTCCAGTGGCTTTGTAGCTCACACATCCCCAAAACATCAGCAATCTACCTCCGTGTTTCCAGTAGGAATGCTGACCTTTCATTATAGGCCTTGTTGACTCCTCTCCAAATGTCACATTTATGGTTGTTGCCAAAAAGTTCAATTATGGTCTCATCATTTTAAATGACTTTGTTCAGGATTAGGTTTGTCTCTGTGACTTTTGGAGTATTGTAAGTGGGATGCTTTGTGGCATTTGCGTAGTAATGGCTTTCTTCTGACGACTCGACCATGCAGCCCATTTTTCTCCTTATTGGGCATCTTGAAACAACTACACCACATTGTTTCAGAGTGTCCTGTATTTCAGCTGAAGTTATTTGTGGATTTTTCTTTGCATCCCGAACAATTTTCCTGGCAGTACCCAAGCTTCATAAAAACGCAGAAAGGCCCCTGGGCAGACCTATCATATCTGCCCAGGGGTCTTTGTGCGAACCTGGTAGAAATGGTAGACCATTTCTTGCAACAATGCAAGCCACGAATACTTATCTACAGGACACCACCATGTTAATAAACAAATTAATGCAGTACAAGACTGTGCCTGAGGGTTTGTTGTTGGCATGTGTGGATGTGTGTAACTTGTATACGTGCATTCCCCCTGAATTGGGGTTACAAGCGACCAGGCATTTTATCACAGATAATGTTAATTATGCTGGTCCACCAATTGAAACGTTTTTTTCAGCTACTACAATACACACTTACACACGATTATTTCATACATGAAGGGTGTTTCTACAACCAAAGCGCTGGCTGTGAAATGGGGTCATGTTCCCCTTGTGTCGGTATCTTCTTTGAAAGAATTTCACCTACTATACAAATCCTTGGAGTGCCAGCCTACTACCGTCTACTACATTACCCTGCTTACACAGGGCCAGCAAGGCACCCAGGTCGTTGATTGATGCAGCGAGTGCCAGGAACTCTTCTATTTTGTATCTTTCTCCGTGACCAGCGTCCCTGGACACCGAGAACACCGAGGCACCGCACCTCTCGTTTACCCCAAGACAGCACATGTTGTTTGTCCCCCTCACCACCGATCACCGTCACCACTACACACCGCACTGAGATTGGACATGACCAGCGATGACATCATCCCTGGCTTCAAAGACATTCAACTTCAAATTGGTGATGCCCTTGTCTTAACAGACTCGGATGCAGACACCATTCTGTTTAAAGAAAGATTTACAGACAAAGATGATCTACCTCCAACTGAACATCTGATCAATCTACTTAACCGCCTTAAAAAACGTGAAATTGACTTTTTTCTACATGGTGTAACTTTGTCGGATTATTTTCGGGAGAAAAAAATCCCGAGAGGATTCCGGATTAAAAAACGTTCCGACGATTGGCAGGCATAATCCTGACTTTTGTAAAAGATGGACCTCAGTACTAAACAAATGTTCGTATGACCTTATTCTCCTAGTAATTGAGGAATCCAAACGTGAACTTAACAACACCAAAGAGAAAATTGCTGAATTTGAGAGCACTTACTTACCCACCATCAAAGCCGACAAAAGCCAGGATTGGCTGTCCCAGCTAACCACACAAATTACCAAATACAGACAAGAGTTGATTCAGTTCAAAAAAATGAAATTAGAGACTGTGAACAAGGACTATTCAGAATTCAAAGTCTACAGCTGGGTATACGGCAGAGGACAACCGCATGAGAGATCTACCCCGCCCAGACGCTAATATATACCCAAATTTGACACCGACAATTCCAGTGACAGATCTTCCAGTGATACAGATCGTTCAAAAAACTACGGTGGTGCAAGAGCCAAGAAACCCCCACTTGGGGTCACCACAAGAGCCAGAGGAGGCCCCCTAGAAGAGGGTTTACCCGCAGGGGCGGCCAAAACCTCAGGAACTTCCAAAAAGAAAGCAGGGAAGAGATGATAGTGTTCAACCTGTCAAATAGAATCCTGACTCCCTCAGAATTGACTGTTCTCAACAGAGGACTCTCGTTTGTTCCTACACGCAACCCAGACCCCTTTGACGACCAAATTGACCTGTATCGTTTTGGACGCAAATTGAGGCTGAAAGAACACTTCGGCGATGAAATGATTGCCCCGAAACAGGATCACTCACTTCATAAAAAAAGTAACTTTGACCCAGTCTCGTACAATCCTGCAATTAAGAGTTTTACCAACTACATGCAGCAACAAATACAAACCCTGCAAGCCGCACCGGCTAAAACACAGAGAAACCTGACTAAGGCTGAAAATCAAGCCTTACTTAATCTGAGTAAATACACTGACATTGTTATCCGCAGTGCGGACAAGGGGGGTGGTATCGTTGTCCAAAATACCACGGATTACAAAAAAGAGATATATCGCCAACTGTCAGATGGACAGACCTACCGTGAACTTCCCAAGGACCCTACACTCACCTTCAAACGACAACTGGATACGTTTCTATCAGAGTCTGTCCTCACCAATCTTATTCCAGACTCCATCAAAACTGTTCTGACAGTGGACTGCCCTAAAGTCCCGTTAATCTACACCTTACCCAAATTACACAAAAATGCAATAACCCCCCCCGGCCGCCCTATAATAGCCGCCAGAGACTCTCTATACTACACCTCGTCACAATTTTTAGACATGTTTCTACAGCCTATAGTGCAAAAACAGAGTACCTACCTTAAAGACACCAATTCTCTACTACTTCGCCTACAAGAGATCTCACCATTACCTGCACGCAGGTTACTCTGCACCATCGATGTGGTATCGCTATAAACTAGCATACCCCACCATAGAGGTGTCAGCGCGGTACAACGAGCGGTCCAGGGGAGCGGTTTGTATAAAGGTCCGGACAGCAGCTTCTTCATGGAACTTCTTGATATGACGTTATCAAACAATTACTTAATGTTTGACAACAAATTTTACATTCAACAGTCGGGGGTCGCGATGGGATCCTGCGTGGCCCCAAGTGTTGCCAATGTGTTCATGCACGATGTAGAAAGAGACTTATTCTTCATTGACCCTAACATCTCATCAAAAATTACTACCTTTGTCCGTTATATTGATGACATTTTGGTTATCTACAATGACACCCAAGAGTCCTTCAGAGGACTCATGGCAGAAATTAACACTAAAGACCCTGACATTAAATTTACCAGCAATTCCAGCTATGAAGAGATCAACTTCTTGGATGTAATGATTCAACAAACCAGTGATTATCATTTGACTACTAAAGTTTATCATAAACCCACTGATAGAAATACTCTGCTGGCTGCTAACAGTTTCCACCCACCAGCCTCTAAATGGGCGCTGCCATACTCGCAATTTCTGCGAGCCAGGCGAATCTGTACCTCCACTGAAGATGCCATACAAGAAATCTCGCTTATGACACTTAAATTCCAGAAGAGAGGCTACCCCAAACAACTGTTGTCACAAACAAAAGACAAAGTGCTGACTCTCGACAGAGAAACACTGCTGAGACCAAAAGAAAAACAATCCACTAAAGATTGCATGGTGTGGACGCAGTGCTTCAGCACCTACAGTAAACAATTGATCACAGAAGCCAAAAAAATCTGGCCGATCGCCACTACTGACACCAATCTCCCGGCACTCAGAAATAACAGAATAATGCCTGCATTCAAACGAAGTAAAAACATAAAAGACATTATTGTACACAATGATGTCTCCACTTTGAAAGACAACAATGTTCCAACTTTCCTTGTACGCAAGAATGGTAACTACAGATGTTTAAAATGCGTGACATGCAGTGCGTTGGAGATTGGTGATACCTTTCAACACCCCAGAACCGGAGTAAAAATACATATACGGTACCCGTTGACTTGCAGTAGTCAGTACGTGGTATACTATATAAAATGTCCTTGCGAACTACTGTACATCGGTAAAATGATCAGACAGTTTAAAGAGCGCATCGCACTCCACAAATCTAACATCAAGGCAGCACTGGGTAGCAAAGGTTCAGATCAACCTGTAGCAAGGCATTGGAAAGAGCATAAACATACCATACCCAGCCTCCGCTACAAAATGATCGACTGTGTACCACCCAATGTCCGGGGAGGTGATAGGGGTAAATCACTCCTTAGACTAGAGGCACGTTGGATTCATAAACTTGGAACTGTCAAGCCTCATGGCCTGAATGAATTGCAACCGATGTCCTGCTTTTTATAAACCCCAACCCTCTGTCTGACTTTGAGCCTCGACACCCACTCACCTCCATGCCTTCTAACTTGTTAGAGGACCTCCGTCGACTGCGGAGTTAACTCAAACCCATGTACCACATATAGACACACTTCAGTCTAAGTAGGTGCAAACTGGACATATACATCCAGCCGGTTATTCAGAGACAACAACATTAGCAGAAGTTATCTATAGTTACCACTCAGACGGGCTGCTAACATCGTGTGCAGTTGAACACCAGTTAGTCGCCACGGAGAATCCGATCGGCTACACCATCTATGTCATGCCCAGGTACTTTCAGCGTAACATGTTCCTTGAGGAGCTGGTAAGCTCACAGATTATCCAACAATGCTGCTCAGGATTGAGTTGGTGAAAACGCGACACGGCTTGTCGACATGGCGCCTGGTTTGACACAGACACAGCGCCACTGATTATCTGTTTCTCACATGACTTTTGGGTTCGGGCATCTATGCTGGACATTTTTCCTTTTATATTCATTTCAGACTGTTCAGCATTATAGCTCATTTGTGAATGTTCATCTAGTATTTCATTATGCCTACTGTATATATTTATTATCAGTTTTGTAAACGTCACCTGTTCAATGCTCCCTCATCACATAATCTGATGCAGCTTTTTTATACTGCACAGCGTGCGCACATTAGAGTTTTTTTACACTCTCACCATTTTTTCTTTTGTTGCTTGGTTACCTTGGTTACCCGGTACACGGATCGGTATCCGCCCCCACTCGGCTTCACCCTGCTGACACCCCGACGTCATCAGTCCCCCGACAGCCGTTTGAACAGGTGATGGTTACACACGAGTTGCTGTTTGTATGATTCACTATAAATGTAAGTACTTTTTATTCACCTACATGTCTTGATAAAGGGCACACAGCCCGAAATGTTGACACCATACCCTTGTGTCGGTATCTTCTTTGAAAGAATTTCACCTACTATACAAATCCTTGGAGTGCCAGCCTACTACCGTCTACTACATTACCCTGCTCACACAGGGCCAGCAAGGCACCCAGGTCGTTGATTGATGCAGCGAGTGCCAGGAACTCTTCTATTTTATATATATATATATATAAATCACATACGCTCGGCACTCCGGACAAAACGATGTATGTTACCGTGGTGCCTTCACAGTCATTGATACACACTGATATCTCCTTTGGCTTGTAGTAGAGCCTGGGAGGCAAAGAGCGGCACTCACGGGTTTGTAGAAATAAGATTTGATGTCATCTTAGTGCATTACATCATAGTCTCAGTCAAGCGACGTTTCAAGGCAGGATGCCTTTTCATCAGGAGAGACCAAAAAGTGCTGGTAGTGCTGGTAGTGCATCCCCCACCAGCACTACCAGCACTTTTTGGTCTCTCCTGATGAAAAGGCATCCTGCCTTGAAACGTCGCTTGACTGAGACTATGATGTAATGCACTAAGATGACATAAAATCTTATTTCTACAAACCCGTGAGTGCCGCTCTTTGCCTCCCAGGCTCTACTACAAGCCAAAGGAGATATCAGTGTATATATATATATATATATATATATACTAGGTGATTCATCGCGCCCTACGGGCGCTCTTCACACCGTCGTAAGGGGCTGCGCCCCCTTAATTTGTGAACGTTTGTATATGAGAAATATGGTTAGAATTGTATGAAAGATGCCCTGTATTGCAACTTAGGTGTCCGCGAATCGCGGGAGGGGGGGTCGCGGAGGGTGCCGCGAATTGCAGGAGGGGGGGTCGCGGGGGGTGCCGCGAATTGCAGGAGGGGGGGTTTTGGGGGGGGTGGATGCTGCGAATCGCGGGAGGGGAGGGATTGCAGAGAATCGCGGGAGGGGGGTCGCGGGGTGGGTTGCCGCAAATCGCGGGAGGGGGGTTACGGGGGCGGGGGTTGCGGCGAATCATGGTAGGGGGGGTCGCGGGGGGTGTGCCGTGAATCACGGGAGGGGGGGTCACGGGGTGGGGTGCCGAGAATCGCGGGGGGGGTGTGTGCGCCGTGAATCGCGGGAGTGGGGGTTGCGGGGGGGGTGGGGGGGGTGTGACGCGAATCGCCACAAGAAAAAAATCAACACAGAAAGGTCAACACATGTAAATGTTGACATAAGTGTGGCACTTCATTGGTGTCCATGTCGACACATGAGAATGAATATGAAAACATTAAAAAAATGAAAAAAAAAACTTCAAAAACTCATGTCAACCTTTTTCATTGTCGACCATAGCCATGTCAGTGTTTTCCATTTGCAATTTAATTCTGGAGCTGCCGCGAATCGCGGGGGGGTGCCGCGAATTGCGGGAGGGGGGGTCGCGGGGGTGGGTGCCGCGAATCGCGGGAGGGGGGGTTACGGGGCGGGGGTTGCGGCAAACCATGGGAGGGGGGGTCGTGGGGGTGTGCCGTGAATCACGGGAGGGGGGGTCACGGGGTGGGGTGCCGAGAATCGCAGGGGAGGTGTGTGTGTGTGTGCCGTGAATCGCGGGAGTGGGGGTTGTGGGGGGGGGGGTGGGGTGTGTGTGACGCAAATCGCCACAAGAAAAAATCAACACAGAAAGGTCAACACATGTAAATTCATTGGTGTCCATGTCGACACATGAGAATGAATATGAAAATATTCAAAAAATGAAAAAAAAACTTCAAAAACTCATTTTGTCAACCTTTTTCATTGTCGACCATAGCCATGTCAGTGTTTTCCATGTGCAATTTAATTCTGGAGCTGCCGCGAATCACGGGGGGTGCCGCGAATTGCGGGAGGGGGGGGTCGCGGGGTTGGGTGCCGCGAATCGCGGGAGGGCGGGGTTCACAGGGGTTCCGGTGGGGGGTTGCCGCGAATTGCGGGAGGTGGGGGGGTCACGGGGGGTGCCGCGAATCGCGGGAGGGGGGGTTGCGGGGGGGGGGTTACGCGAATCGCCACAAGAAAAAATCAACACAGAAAGGTCAACACATGTAAATGTTGACATAAGTGTGCCACTTCATTGGTGTCCATGTCGACACATGACAATGAATATGAAAAAATTAAAAAAATTTAAAATAAATCTTCAAAAACTCATGTCAACCTTTTTCATTGTCGACCATAGCCATGTCAGTGTTTTGCATGTGCCATTTAATCCTGGGGCTGCTGCGAATTGCGGGGGGGGGGGGTGCCGCGAATCGCGGGAGGGGGGTCGCAGGGGGGGTGCCGCCAATCGTGGTGGTTATGCCGCGAATTGGGGTCGTGGGGGGGTTCTTTTTGCAGCGAATCGCGGGAGGGGGGGTCGCGGGGGTGTTTTTGCTGCGAATCGCGGTAGGGGGGGTCGCGGGGTAGCGGGTGTTTTTGCAGCGAATCGCGGGGGGGGGGCGCGCGGGGGGGAAGGTTTTGCCGCAAATCGCGGGAGGGGGGCGCTCACCTGGTGGCTGTGGAGTAGCAGTGCTGGGCAACATGGGAAGGCAGTGGGTGCCTGGCACTGTCTGTGGGCTCACTGGGCTGGTTCTCTGTCACATACCTCCCAACATGACCCTCTCCAGGAGGGACACAATGCTCTGTTTCTAGACTTCCCCTTAATGTATGATTGCCATCACCTGTTTTAAACAGGTTAATTTCTCAGAAAGGTGTTCAGCACAGATGAAGGCAATCACACATTAAGAGGAAAGTCCAGGAACAGAGCGTTATAGACACAGACACCCACTTTGAGTGACAGATGTAGCCAAATATATAGGAGATATATATATATATATATATATATATTACAGCTGTGCTCATAAGTTTACATACCCTAGCAGAATTTGTGATTTTTTTGGCCATTTGTCAGAGAATATGAATGATAACTCACAAACTTTTCTTTCACTCATGGTTAGTGGTTGGGTGAAGCCATCTTTTTAAATCATAATGACAACAGAAACTACCCAAATTACCCTGATCAAAAGTTGACATACCCCAGTTCTTAATATATTACATCAATGACTGCTTGAAGTCTTTTGGGGTTCTATATTTCCTCAGATGGTAAAGCTTCCCATTCTTCTTGGCAAAAAGCCTCCAGTTCCTGTAAATTCTTGGGCTGGTTTGCATGAACTGCACATTTGAGATCTCCCCAAAGTGGCTCAATGATTTTGAGGTGAGGAGACTGAGATGGCCACTCTAGAGCCTTCACTTTATTCTGCTGTAGCCAATGACAGGTCGAGTTGGCCTTGCGTTTTACATCATTGTCATGTTGGAACATCCAAGTACATCCCATGTGCAGCTTCTGGGCTGATGAGTGAAAAATGTTTTCCAGTATTTTCTGATAACATACTGCATTCATCTTGCCATCAATTTTGACCAAGTTTCCAGTGGCTTTGTAGCTCACACATCCCCAAAACATCAGCAATCTACCTCCGTGTTTCACAGTAGGAATGCTGTACCTTTCATTATAGGCCTTGTTGACTCCTCTCCAAATGTCACATTTATGGTTGTGGCCAAAAAGTTCAATTATGGTCTCATCATTTTAAATGACTTTGTTCAGGAAGTTTTAGGTTTGTCTCTGTGACTTTTGGAGTATTGTAAGTGGGATGCTTTGTGGCATTTGCGTAGTAATGGCTTTCTTCTGACGACTCGACCATGCAGCCCATTTTTCTCCTTATTGGGCATCTTGAAACAACTACACCACATTGTTTCAGAGTGTCCTGTATTTCAGCTGAAGTTATTTGTGGATTTTTCTTTGCATCCCGAACAATTTTCCTGGCAGTACCCAAGCTTCATAAAAACGCAGAAAGGCCCCTGGGCAGACCTATCATATCTGCCCAGGGGTCTTTGTGCGAACCTGGTAGAAATGGTAGACCATTTCTTGCAACAATGCAAGCCACGAATACTTACCTACAGGACACCACCATGTTAATAAACAAATTAATGCAGTACAAGACTGTGCCTGAGGGTTTGTTGTTGGCATGTGTGGATGTGTGTAACTTGTATACGTGCATTCCCCCTGAATTGGGGTTACAAGCGACCAGGCATTTTATCACAGATAATGTTAATTATGCTGGTCCACCAATTGAAACGTTTTTTTCAGCTACTACAATACACACTTACACAAAATTATTTCATACATGAAGCGCTACAACCAAAGCGCTGGCTGTGAAATGGGGTCATGTTCAGCCCCAGTTTACACCAATGCAAGACAAGAAAGACATGGGTACATAAAAAATACTAGTGCATAGATCAAAACATTGTAAACTATGCTGCATATTGCATAGTCTACCACAGACAAGGGGCGGGAATTAGACAGACAAGGGCGCATAGAAACATAGGAGCTCACAACTGTATAATAAGGGCTATGTCACTGTAACAGAACTAAATGCAGTCAAGAGAACAAAAGCATCTGTAGCGACATCATCATATTAGTAAAGGTCCATCATAGGAAGCAGTTCAAGGACAAGTATTCCTTAAGCCCAGCAGGGGCATTTGTGTAAAGACGGAAAATCCAGGCTGCTTCACGTTGCAAGAGAACTTTACTGCGCTCGCCACCTCTCTCATTGTGCCTTCCAAAGCCAGTTTAATCGAGGAACGATGCACAGCCATCCTCTCTTTGAAGGAGCGCGTGCTCTTGCCAATGTTTATAAGCCCACAGGGCCAGCAAACACAACAAAACGGCTGAAGCAGGTGAGTATCTGGTGAACTTTAATTGGACAACCCATCTGTGGGTGTTTAAATGATGATCCTGCTTCAAAAATGTACACGTAACACAGCCAGTGCATTTATAATTGCCCGGTTTCCTAAACAGAAAATGGGAATTTGCCATTGTGCTCATTTGGGACACATCGCTTTTGACAAGTATGCCCCTGAGGTTGCGACCTCTCTTGTAACATCTGATAATCCTCGTATCTTTGAGAGTGGGGAGATCTGGGTCCATTGTGACCATTGGCCGATACTTTTTTGCTGTTTGCACAAGCGAGTGGCTCGCTGTTGAGAATGTATTAATGAGAAGCAATCGGCCCTGAGGGAGATCCTTTTGAATTGTAGATGACAGAGTGCGGTGTCTCGGAGTAGCCAAGGCTTTTGCTTTAGCCTGTTTTAGCTGTGCCCAGTCATAGCCCCGATCCGCAAATTTACGTATAATTACGTCCATTTGGATATGAGTTTCCTCCTCCATGCTACAGATACGCCGTGCCCATAGTAGTTGGGAATACAGTAAGCCCCGTTTGAGGGCTGATGTTATAGTCCATGGGTTTATGATAAAGGCTGGTTGAATGCCATCCAGGGTGACTGTAACATTCACATCTAAGTAATTGATGGAAGTTGTGCTGCAGCAGGATGTAATTTTAATATTGGTATCTGATTCATTAAGATGAAAAATTGTGGAATTCAGCAGGTCTGCAGGGCCCATCCAGATCAGAAAGATGTCATCTATGTAGCGAAGATAAAGGGCTAGGTGTTCCGAGATGAGTGGCTGTGAGAGGATAAGATCTTTTTAAATTTCAAACATAAATGCATTTGCGTATGTCGGAGCGACACAACTTCCCATGGCACAGCCTTTGAGCTGTAGAAAAAATTCACCATTAAACAAAAAATAATTGCGTGTAAGTGTGAGTTCAAGCAGCTATAAATAAAAATCCACATCTGGTCCAGTGTATTTGCTGCTGTTGGTGATGAGTTTGCGGGTTGCTGCTAACCACCGATCATGGGGGATGTTGGTGTACAAGCTAACCACGTCGAGGGTGCAGAGACTGCTGTTAGGAGGTAATGGGGACAATGATTGTAGTTGTAGAATAAACTGCAGCAAAGTCATCATCAACAGCAGCATTGGACCAGATGTGGTTTTTATTTACAGCTGCTTGAACTCACACTTGGACGCAACTATTTTTGTTTAATGGTGAATTTTTCCTACAGCTCAAAGGCTGTGCCATGGGCAAAATTCTGCCTCCTCCAGGGATTGGGGGGGGGGGTACTGTCATGAGCCATTGTTGTGGCTCATGACTTTCATGTCAGTTCTGTGGTCTTTTCAGACCTCATTATCCCAGCTTTAGCTGGCAGCATTTGGACTGGGGAGCCGGGCTGGATCTTTCCCAGGTGATTTATCACTTCAGCCCTTTTTTAGGCATTCTCTCCAGCACTGCCCCGCCGTTGATAGTTTCCTGCTGGTCACCTGTCAGGTTACTGCTCTGTTAGGAGCTCACCAGCTGTCTGCTGGTCCTTAATCTGTTTCTATCTGTTCATAGCCCAGTGCAGCCTTTCCTGGCCTTCTGCAGTTTCAACCTACTTCCATTCTGTTCTGGAATCCTGTCAGTCTGCTCCAGGCTGTCCCAGCTTGCTTTTTCCCATCTACAGCTGCTGGAAGTTTCCTGGTCCTCCCGTGCCTGTGTGAGGTCATGTAAGTGCTCCATTGGAGCCTGGTTTCTCTTTCTTCTTGTAATCTTGCAAGCAGGCAATTCCCTTTTGTTGTTCTCATTAATTTGGTATTATCTCTGTTCAGTCCTCCCCGGCGTGGTGAGGTGCATTATTCTCCTTAGTTTGGTTGGTTTGGGTATTGTTGTGCTATTGTTTATTGGTATTTCCAGCATAAATATTGCTGGAGGTACCACAATTCTCTTGTCTGAGGTGTCTGCGACTAGGTCACATTCCCCGTCCTTGGCCTGGTGCCGTTAAGCAGGTTGTTTTCCCTTGTAGTTAGATCTCCTCTTGACACTACCTCTGCCGATCGCTGTCACCTTGTCATCTCCTAAGCCCTGGTTGCACCGGAGTTGAGGCAGACTTAATTTGCCCCTCCAATTGTGGTGACTAAAGGAGAAGCCTAGTTTCTGCAGGTTTCAGCCATCTGTCCGAGGTGGTCAACAGATGTAGTGTAAGGTGCGCCGTGGCCGTTCTAAACAGTGGTCTCTGGTGTTAGCAGAGATAACATCCTGTTGCACTCCACACTGCAGCCGGTGTCCAGTGGAAACAGTGATAACTGATGCCCAGCATGGCCATGGGGGCAGCGAAGATGAAAGCTGGGTGCACCCTCTGTGGATGCTCAGCAGAGGTCTGGCAGCAGCAGGGGCAAGAGCCACCTGGCAGGCCCCAGGGGTAGCAGAGATGACAGCTGGGCACACCCTCTATGGGCGCCCAGCTGGGGCTCTGTGACAGCGGGAAAGAGAGCCGCCCTGCAGCAGTGGAGATTTGCAGCAGCAGTAAAGGCAGCACTAAGAGAAGCAGAACCAGCACCCCATAGCAGCGTCCTGCAAGTGCAGCAGGACGCTGCACATACGGTCATTTCTGGGACAGTGGAAGAAGTGTGAGTATGCTTGTGAATGGGCGCTACAATTCGTACACATGCAGTCATTCAATAATCAAACTGATTGTGAATTTGCACACTAGCCAACAACTCTAAATCAGGCCCAATACCGTATGTCAGTCTTGAATTATTTTAAAATATGAAATATTCTCACTTGCATTTAAATCAATGTGGATATCCATGTACAGTAAATTTATTAGTTTAGGTCTTGAAAGCAGTCAATATGATAATACTCTCAAAGTACAACATAAACCATACTCATTGTGACTAATAACATTTTCAGAAATGATCTACTGGTCCTGCAGTATGTGTATGTGCTCAGCCACAGGTTACAATGTCACAGCTCTCGGGGCAGGGTTCAGCTGCATTCCTTGTGCAATTACATGTCCTCCTTAGGCTGGCCAACCCCTATTATGGCTGCTTTTATCCTTCATAGATGTTAAATGTTTCATCAGCCAATTCATGGGCCAAAGATGTGTTCCTCCATTATTTCTCATGGAGGGAGAAATAAAAAAATAAATAAATATCAGGTTTGATAATACACATATACAGATGTGTCCACATACATCTTGGTTTTACTGCGCCATGTATGGCACAATTTGGCGCACATTGGACTCTGCAAAAGTCACGCTTTGTGATTTTTCTAAAAGTGTCCACCTCTAATCTAATGCTACATTTGGAAAAACAGCTAAGCCATGTATACTGTCACTGGTGAAGCTGCAGGCTGCAACCAATCACAGCACACTGCAAGCAGCATCCTGTTGATGCCAATGGTGGCAGGCCGGATCTGGGAGCAGGACCCACACAGCATCCCCATGCCCCTACAGGGATGCGGGCCCTTGAGCTTTGTTTAGCACTCAATTTCTCCAGATTGACGCAACCTTCACAATTAGTCTAAAATCCTCAAAGTAAAGCACTGATTGAGCCATGAAGATCTTGTAGAGTGATTGATGTATCTGCCACAATGCTCTGCATTGCGCAGACACTTTATGTTATGGCCCCAATCACTCCCCTCTGGATCTTCCACTTACCATTAGTCCAGCATAGGGAGGCCAACCCCGGAATCAGGATCAATGGGATCCTGGGATTTTGGCGTAAAATTTGAATCCCGGGATTGAAGATTCCAATCCCAGGATTCCGGGATTAGTACCCCCCGTGTAAAATTCAATTTTTTTTTAATCCCAGGCAGTGCTGAGCACGTTAGTATATGGCTCAGATGCTGCCCGGTTGACTGCTACTGACCCCCCAGAGGTGCCGCTGTTCGGGACAGTGTTCTGTGCTGACAGGCATGGCAGCACCCAGGCTGTGCAGTGTGACCCCTGACATCACTTAACGCTGTGCAGCCCACCTGCCGCCATGCCTGTCAACACAGAACACTGTCCCAAATCTGGATGCCCAGCCACACTCCCACTGCCCCTCCCCCAGCCGCCCGTTTGCAGGAGATGGTCAGACAGACTCCTGCTACTGCCTGTCACCACAGCCATAAGTGACAGCACATGTGCGGGTGGGCAGGAAAAAATGCCCTAGGATAGGCATCCCTAGTCCAACGGCTCACAGGGGAGAAACAGCTGGACAAGGGAGCAGATGGTATAATGAGAAGGGTGAACCTCTCAGTGACTCATCAAATCCATTTCTCAGGGTATGGACTCCCCTAGTCCTCCCCTAGTTGTGGCTTGAAAACAGGTCCCTGCAGGTTGTGGCCAAGTCTTAGAAGCCGGGGCCTCGATTCTGCAGCTCTGCCCGGTGCGGGATTGTGGATCGGCAGGACCATGGACAGAGCTACTGCCATCTTCCCCTGCATCCTGACATTGACAGGGGTCTCCTGCTGCTGCTGTTCTATCTCCCTGACGTCACCCACCGTGGGGAGTGAGGTAAGCGGACCTGAGGTGGTGGCCATTTTGGAGTCCCAGCGCAAGTCCTCTGTGTGCAGCAGTGGCTGTCCCTGTGGCTCCCAAACATCAGGTACAGGTGGGCATCCCTCTCCACCTGCCTTTAGTGGGGCTACCATCTGTTAATTTGGGGACAAACAGCACCCTGGGTGCTGGAAGCACTAGTCTCCCCTACCTTTGGAGATTAAACGGCGGCCATCTTGGAGGATAATAGTTATCACCTCCTTTGCAGTGGGACTGACACTAGATGATCCCTGGTGTGAGACTTCACTTGCTGGATGCACAATGTTCACCATTAGCCCTGTAAAATAATTGAAGCATTATACACATCTGCATTATAAGCCTGGGTGAGGCCTGTATGTGTGCAAGTCTCAAGTCTATATTATACTCCTGTGTGATATTGTCCTCTTCAATTAAAGTATATAGCTGCTCGCTCTAATGGGCTCCTAACAGTCACCACCCAGCAACTTCCAGTTTTATGCTGATTATTTGAAATTGCTTTGGATTTTTTTCCCAATGAATGCTCCTTTTTGATACAACACACTGCGCCCTCAAGGAATATATTCATTTGTTTTTGCTTTTTGTCCCTGAGGCTTCTCCCCTGCTTTGTTCCTCCTCATCATGCCTACGAAAAGGAATAAGGTATCCAAATTGGTCTCACAAGTGTTTTTTTTTAAACTGTCACACACCACACCGACACTCAGGGACCCTCTACGTCTAATCTGAGCTCTGACCCCCCCCCCCCCCCTCCTCCCTCAAGTACCCCTCTTCCAGCACAGCCATTCCGGCTTGGATCTCCTAAAAAAAAGATTGTAGATGACAATGCGGCCTTACCGGTTGGCACCTTAAAACAACTATTTACCCAATTTAAAGGGGACGCGGCAGCAGAATTCCACACCTCATTCCAAGCGTGCCAGCACTCTATAGATGACTTGGGAGATCGTACAAATACCTTGGAGGCCAAAATGGAAGAGGTGGTTGGCTCCCACAATTACCTGGTTGACTCACATGCTGCTCTGGAGGAGGAGGTGGCTGCACTGTGGGATAAGGTAGCAGATCTGGAGGACAGATCCCTCAGAAATAACCTTAAACTAAGAGGTATTCCTGAGAGTGTTTCCAACAGTAGTCTCCATGACTTTGCAATGGACATTTTTAGGAAGCTCCTACCATCAGCTTCAACTTCTGATCTTCTGCTAGAGCGGATACACAGACTACACAAGCCCAGAGAAGCCCCAAGAGATGTCCTAATGCGGGTCCACTTCTTTCACATAAAAGAAGCTCTACTGAAAGCTGCCAGACCTTCTTCTGATACGGCTGTGGCTTTGGGCTCCTACCAGTTCTTCGAGGACTTGTCTCAGTCAACTTGTCCAAACCACGCTCCTTTCAGCCCATTACGGCCACACTCTGGAAAGTTAACATTCTGTATAGATGGGGGTTTCCTACCAGGTTACTTATATCCCTTGAGGTTTGTACTATTTCAGTTTCTACTGTGGAAGCAGGGCCCGCGCCACCACTAGGCAGCCAGAGCTTTTCCCCGCTGGAGCTTCCCCCCCCGTGCCACACCATCCCTGGTGTGGCGTGGCGACCCGCATCACCCAGCAGGCCCCCCACCCATGGAACGTCAATGTGCAGGACCGAGCAAGCGCCTCCTCCCCTCCCCGGGCAGTGTCGCGGTGGCGAGCACCGCATTGCGCGGCAAGCAGCCCCCTGGAACGGCACGCCGCATCGCTGGACCCAGCAAGACCCCCCCCCCTTGGGGAGTGCCGCGGTAGCGGCCAGCATCACACGGCACTACCCTTCTAAGTGATTGAGCGCTGGGGCGCCCCCCTCCCCACCTCTGGCGCTCCGGTGCCTAGCACCTGCCCTGTGTGGAAGAGGGCATGAAGCCTCACACTGCCTTATGCTGTCAACCTCTGCCTCTCCCTGTCACCCATTGGTTGTCCCTGCCCTTCTTATAACCTGATTCCCACTGTAATTCTCTGCTCAAAGCTTATCAGATGCCCCTACGCATTTGCCTATACTGCCTGTGCCAAGGGTCTGCTTTGTATGATACATGTATTTAAGAAAATAACTGGGTGCATAACAAAAAAAAATGGGATCATTACTAATGTTTTATCTCTTTAATTAGTACATTTGATTAACACTATCAAAACCTTTTTTTTTTTTTAATTAGCAAGAAAACACACTACAGGTTCTATTTAAATTAAGCAGTGATCTCTCTTTTTTCGGTTTTCCCTGTTGTACAGTATCTTTGAAGGCAATTTCAAAGGCCTCTGTTAACTACCAGTAGGTACCCACAATTTTACAATGAGAATTTAACTTAGTATTTATACATAAACCTCAATGATAAATATAGCACAAGGAGTCATTGTGATTTTATTAGCACTTTTTTATTATGTAAAAAATAAAAGTTAATATGTTAGCCATGATATTTAATATAGGGATTGCAAAATAAGTGGAATCAAGTAAGTTCAATTCTAGAGATTTCAAAGATGTATTGACTTCTAAATAAATGCTTGTTTTAAATGGGATTATTTAATGTTGTAATAACAATGATTTTAGAACACGCATCATTGCACAATATTGTTGTGTACAGTATAACTTTTTAATCCCAGTTGCCAACTACCATTTGAGGCTGTATTTTAATACAGTATGTATGTCTCTTAAGACAGCAATTCTCAATAGCTTATACTGTATAATAAAAGGAAGACCCACTGATAAAAAAAATCTTATACTCACGTACTGACTTCAGAGTCCATCTGCTTACAGTTTAATTTTTAATACAAGTATTTGTATTGTATGCTTTAAAAATGAAGGGTACACTTTAATTATATTTGAAATATACAAGTCAGACAAACGTTGCCTTTTTATATGACATATGGAAGGAGCATTAGAAACAATTTTGTCTAATGAAACCATAAAAACAGAGTTGGTACTGGTTGGATTTTCGAGTATCTACAAACTACATTTAATTATATTCCTCTTGTTAATGATTGTGTACCTAGCAATTATAATAGGAAACGCACTTATCATTATTCTGGTCTGGACACAGCCCCACTTGAAAACACCAATGTATTTTTTCCTGTGCAACTTGTCCTTCCTTGAAATCTGCTACACTTCTGTCACCCTTCCAAAAATGCTTGTAGATCTTCTATCTGTAAAACGAAGGATTTCTATCATAGGTTGTATTGCGCAGTGTTATTTCTTTTTTTTACTTGGAGGCATTGAAAATTACTTTCTTGCGGTAATGGCGTATGACAGGTATCTAGCTATCTGCAATCCGCTTAGATATTCATCTATTATGAGTCCTATACTTTGCTGGCACTTAGCTCTTGCCTGTTGGTTCTGCAGTATACTAAGTTCACTTTTACCTCTGTATTGGTTATGTTGTTTATCATTTTGTGGCCGTGGTCAGATTAATCATTTTTTCTGTGATGTGATTCCCTTACTGAGTATCTCCTGCACAGATGCTTCTATATTTAAAATCTATTTCTTAGTTCTAACTTGGATTGTTATATTTGGCTGCTTGCTATTTATTACTGTATCATACTGTCAGATCATTTTGACAATTTTTAGAATACCATCCACATCTGGAAAGTCTAAAGCTTTTTCTACCTGTTTATCTCACCTCACAGTAGTAGTTATATATTATGGTTCTGTTATCCTGATATATGTGAGGTCTCCAAATGAGCAGGCTTTTGAATATGACAAAAGTGTATCTGTAATATATGTTTTGGTGACTCCATTGCTCAATCCTATCATTTATTGTTTGAGAAATAAGGAAGTTAGGAATGCCTTAAATGCAATTAAATCCCGCTTGTATGGAAAATTTAAGAAGTGGTCTTAAAAATGATCTACTGTACTTGCATATATCTATTATAATTAATACAAAAAGAAGTGGAAAAGGAAAAGATTTTACATTGATTAATAAGAGCACTCCAGACAACAGATTGATGGTTAAACCATAATATTTGTGTTCAGGTTCTACAATTATATATTATTGTTTATTTGTTCTGCTTTTTGTGTGGTAAATGGGCTCATTCAAATTTGGACTAATACCCCTTTTGCACAAATAACCCTAGTACGATCTGTCACCTTGCGATGTAAAAGGGCCTTCTAAAAGTACCTGGGTCTAGCATCCCAGCATTTTGACCTAGGTTAAAAGAAGATTTAGGGGGTTATTATGGTTCACTCCTTCTGGCAAATTCCTTCTTAGATGGACAAAACCATGTGCACTGCAGGGGGGTCAGATGTAAAATGTGCAGAGAGAATTATATTTGGGTGAGTTTTTTTGTTTCTGTGCAGGGAAAATACTGACTGCTTTATTTTTACACTGCAATATAGATCTCACTTTGAAGTAAAACCCCAACCAAATCTAACTCTCTCTGCACAAGTAAGATCTACCCCACCTGCAGTGCACATGGTTTTGTCCATCTAAGAAGGAATTTGCCAGAAGGAGTGAACCAGAATAACCCACTTAATCCCTGGTCGGACCCAGGTTGCTGGGCAGTGTGAACAGTTAACCTGGGTTGAGTGACCCGGCGGAGTCCCGTTCTCTGTAAAGAGAGGTGGCAGTTCCAAATGCTGCCTCCTTCCCTGGCACCTGGTGACGTGCCACCACTCTGCCCCACCGCCTGATGGTGTCAGTAACCCAGCAAATGTCGGGACGCTTCCGGGATGGACCCGTGTCTAAATCCCAGGTGCAACTCGGCATTTGCGATGTGAAAATTATTTGAAACCATTAGTGGCACTGTTTATTGGTTACATATATCTCTGGAATACATGACTTAAGAGATAATGTTTATGGATCAATAAATATTTTTTTCAATAAAATTCTTGTATTTATATCTTTTGTGTACAGGGGACAGCAAAATATACCAGAGACATTTGCTGTATGTCCTCAGGTTTCTCTGGGATGTGAATCTCCTGAATCTGAATTTATATAGAATAAGCAATTGTAGCCTAAGGACTGTGCCTCCCTATAAGTAGCAGCCGTACATGTGTGGTCAGCAAACTACTCATATGCAGTAGAGTCAAATGGTCCAGAATAAGAAATGATCTTAACACATTGGTGAATGATTTTTAATATGGTACAATATGTTGAACAATAATTTCTAATTGCCATGAAAAGCACAAGAAATTATAATTATCAGATCAATAATAATAATAATAATGAACCTATATGTTTGTGCAGGATACCTACAAATGACCAGTGATCAGGATGCAGGTGGTCAGAGTACCAATGCCAGCATCTCTATGGAGGGAATCCTGACAGGGGTCAGATACTTACCCTTCCCCTGTCCCCCTAACCCTCCATTCTAGCAGCATAATCCTCCTCCATGCAGCCTCACCTTAACCCTCTGCTATTGCCTAATACCCACACCCTACCACCTACAACCCAACAGCCTAACCCTAACCCCCCTTCTAAGTGCATAACCCTCCCTCTGCACTACTTATGATCAAGATGCCGGCTGTCAGTATTTTGGCATTGGCATCCTGATCATTTCAGACATACAGAGACGTCTTCTAAAGGCAGATTGGATGCGGCCGATGGTATAGTGAATGCTAGCATCCTCTTTGCTGGGATGCCTACAGCATCCTGTTGATGCATTACACATAATGGATAAAAATAGACAGGGCTGGATTAAGGGGGGGGGCCTCAGGGGGTCAATACCCCTGGACACCCCTCTATCCAGGGCTCCCTGGGGTCGGCATTTATTTATACATGTATTTTTTTTAGCTAAACGTTGTGTGTATAGGAGTGGGGTAGTGCAGCAGCTTCACCTATTTATTTATTAACAGTTTCTTATATAGCACACACATATTCTGCAGCGCTTTAAAGAGAATATTTGAACATTCACATCAGTCCCTGCCCCAGTCCAGCTTACAATCTATTTTCCCTACATTGGAACAATGGGGGTGATTGGAAGGGTCCTTGCGCTATTTGCTGCCGGTGGGTTTAAATCAGTGATAGGCTTCACCAACCTTACAGGAATACAATGTCAACAAAAAAAAAAGAATTACTGACAGACCCCTTGGCGCAGATAATGATCTTTCTCTCTGGTCTCTCACCGATGTTTAACCATAAGATAAAGAGAGAGAGAGCACAATAGTGTAATACAGTCAAAAACCGATGTATAGTATGTGAGGTAACATTCCATAGGTTGTGACTCGTACCGTGTGGGAAAGTCTACTTTTTAGGGTAGACTAATCTCGCATGTGGGGGAGCGGTCACGTCACCACCAAGCAATTTTTCACCACCAAGCAATTTTTCTCCAGTAGGTCCAATTTTCACGTTTATAAAATGAAAGAAAGCTAGTATAGTGAAAGTACCGCTTTTATTCCATTAAAAACACAAATAAAACAAAGGTATAAATTACTGACTCTCACCGAGTGAAGTGGTCTATGCGACAAGCAATAGACAAATAAGCAGATGTTATCAACCAAACAGGCGTCCCTGGTAGCTGGTCACTCGGGTGGGTACAGCAAACCTCCTTTTCCTCCGCCAACGCGTTTCGAAACACTCCTGGTTTCTTTGTCAAGCCTTGACAAAGAAACCAGGAGTGTTTCGAAACGCGTTGGCGGAGGAAAAGGAGGTTTGCTGTACCCACCCGAGTGACCAGCTACCAGGGACGCCTGTTTGGTTGATAACATCTGCTTATTTGTCTATTGCTTGTCGCATAGACCACTTCACTCGGTGAGAGTCAGCATTTATACCTTTGTTTTATTTGTGTTTTTAATGGAATAAAAGCGGTACTTTCACTATACTAGCTTTCTTTCATTTTATAAACGTGAAAATTGGACCTACTGGAGAAAAATTGCTTGGTGGTGAAAAATTGCTTGGTGGTGACGTGACCGCTCCCCCACATGCGAGATTAGTCTACCCTAAAAAGTAGACTTTCCCACACGGTACGAGTCACAACCTATGGAATGTTACCTCACATACTTTACATCGGTTTTTGACTGTATTACACTATTGTGCTCTCTCTCTCTTTATCTTATGGTTAAACATCGGTGAGAGACCAGAGAGAAAGATCATTATCTGCGCCAAGGGGTTTGTCAGTAATTCTTTTTTTTTTGTTGACATTATTTTCCCTACATGTACATGCATACACAGACATTCTAGGGTTAGTTTTGTTTGGAGCCATTCAACCTACTAGTATATTTTTAGATTGTGGGAGGAAATTGGAGCACCCGGAGGAAACCCACGCAAGCACAGGGAGAATATACAAACTACGCACAGTTAGGTTCAAGGTGGGAATCAAACCCATGACCTCAGCGCTGTGAGGCAGTAATGCTAACCATTACACCATCTGTGCTGCAGATGTGACAATGATTGATTAATGATGCTGAGCATCAGAAGTGAGGCACACTGACTGAACAAGTGTGCAGTGCATTACTGGCAGATGACTAAGTCCCATGAGACTTTGCACAAAAAGTTTAGAGGCTGAGAGGCTTGTGCTGAGCTCTGATTGGTGGAGCTCATCACATGCTTAAACCCATGGAGGACAGCAGCAGCATCCTCATCATGTGAGTGCTTTTATCAGAAGCAGTGTTGAGCCTGTGAGGTGTCCTACATAACAAGGTACAGAAAGACAAACACAGGCTTTTCATGTGCTATATATATATATATATATATATATATATATATATATATATATATATATATATATATATATTATATATATATGGGGATAAGAGCTGGCACTCAGGACTCACTTGAGCTGCTAGTAGTTGACACGCTCCGTTGCCATAAGTCGACTGGCTGTGTCGACCACACAGCCACACAGAGACTTTTTCAAGGTGAAAATAAGGACCCATTTAATCCATAGGCCCGTCAACGTTTCAGGGGTCTTGCCCCCGTCGTCAGGACACGTAAGGCTGGTGAAGAACAACAATAAAGTGCACAGTGCAGGAATATAAATACAGTACAGACTTACCCCCTCCAGCGGCACCCCTCACGTGAATGGTCCGGCAAGTCCCCAGGTCCTGCGCACTGTGATGACGTCACCACGCTATCTCAAGTATCTCAAGCCGCAGCTGCACGGCGCCGGCCAGCTGGTCACGTGGGAGACCTGCAAAAGAGGGCATACAGTGTGTGGGCAAAATGTACATAGTACAAAAATCTTGAAACTGACACACATATGAAATAGGGCATCCATAACACTAATTCTGCTGTAGGAGGATGCAGAAAATGCGTGAATAAAAACACAAACAAAAAACACACGTGCATGATGTGTGAGACATAGATGCCGGCTGGCATCTAGTGGACAAAAAGAGAACAAGAAAACTGACATGTTAAAAACATCTCACTTAAGATGGCATAGTAAGCATACTGTGAATAATATTAGCCAACGTATACTGTATGCCGACCACTCTGCTTTAGAACTCTGTGAACCCATATGGTGGAAGCTGTGCTGCTGCTAGAGATAAATAGTGTGGGATACTAGTATAGAACAGAGTATAATAAGGTCCCTGTCTCAACCAGAGACCTGCAGCGTGCCCAAATAATGGCACATAGTAAGCAAGTGCTGTACAGCAGCAATATGAGGCACAAATGTGCAACTGCCAATGATGGATAGTGTGCTGGGATGTACGTGTGAAAGAGAACATCTACACAAGGGCTGGCATGGGGTGGGAAAGGAGAATGTATAAGAAACGACATGTGTTGACATGGGATGAGTTGGCATCCCAATCATGTCGACAGCTCATGGCATGTATAGATGCAACAGTGCTGTGGTTCTGGCTTATAGGAAGCTATGAAGCCCTAAGCTGTCATTGAGCCCTCGTGGATGAACTGTATCTAGTTTAAAAATCCAGTCAGATTCTAGTTGCAAAAGTTTTTTTGAACGGTTGCCCCCTCGGATGGCTGCTGGCACGTGATCTATGATTTTATAACGTAAAGTTGCCATGCTATGTTTAAGCTGTGCAAAATGCCTGGCAATGGGTTGCTCGCTTTTGCCTGCCAGGAGCGCTGCCCTGATGGCACAATGGTGTTGGCCCATCCTGACCTTGAAGGCACAGTCGGTCTTGCCTACATAAAATAACCCACATGGGCAATAGATGACGTAGACCACATATTTGGTGGTACATGTGAGGGGCCATTTAATGCGACATTTCTTACCCGTGTGGGGATGTCGAATGTCAGGACCGGCTGTCATGAAGCTGCATGTCGTGGAGCCTAGGCAGCGGAAGCACCCCACTCTGGTGGGCCTAGTTTGTCTAAGGGGGGTGTCAAAATTAGTAATTTCTGTTTCAACCAACAGGTCCTTCAGGTTGAGGCAGCTCTTATAGCTAGGCATGAGCTTCAATTCTTTAAACATGGGAAGGGCGGGATCAGAGGTGATAATGTCCCACCAATGTTTGGCTTTTCGTGATGTAATCTGGCTGGGAGTGCTGTATTCATTCACCCATGGGATGCTGGGTTTCTTGTCCCTCTGGGTTTTATTAGCAATCAGAGTATCACAGTCACGTGCGAG
Source organism: Crinia signifera (assembly GCF_055691185.1). NCBI lineage: Eukaryota > Metazoa > Chordata > Amphibia > Anura > Myobatrachidae > Crinia > Crinia signifera. The sequence goes on from NC_139217.1 coordinate 344,921,024, forward strand.
GGCCTTTGATTTGGCCTGCAGTAGGCCTTGTTTGGGATAACCCCTTTCAGTGAATTTGCTGGCCATCAGGTCCAGTTGATGCTCCGTCTCCTGAGGGATGTCAGCAATTCTGCACACCCTCAGGAACTGGGAGAAAGGTAAACTCTCAACGGTATTTCTTGGGTGGAAACTATTGTGTCTGAGGAGAGTGTTGCGGTCCGTGGGTTTGACGAACAGAGTTGTATGCAACACCCCCTCAGAGATGGAGATGAGTATATCAAGAAACGGAATCTGGGTCTTACTGGTCGTCAGAGTAAGTTTGATGGGATGTATGTGTGACAAACGGGGGGGAACAGTATGCCAGTAACCCTTTCTGTACCTTGTTTCTTGGGTCTCGACACCGTATTCTTCACCGCTGTCAACTCTGAAGTGTAGACAAGTACCTGTACCTTCAAGATGATGAGTTGGATCAGTGACTTCTCCTTATGGGAGCCTGTGGCAGAAAGGATGGACACCCCAAGCAGCACACCCCACACATAGAGATCACACACAAAGTGACGGTGACAACAATATTTATTATGCAGGAAACCACTAGTCACCTCTGCAAACCAAATATTGTTAAGGTCAATTATATGCAATAATCATCAACACAATGCACGGTTATTATTTTGGACTCAATAACAATAACTGCAAAGGCACATAAATCCTACTATCACACACACTGGCACAAAGCACATATAATGGTAAACATTCAAATATAGACATTACAATTCAATATATTAAGGCAAGTAACACTGTCTCTAAAAGGCGGTAATATCGGAATTGTCTGCAAGGTGATGCTACCTCAGCCATGTGTCAGTTAATGTCTTCCAGATGAAACCGTGAATTGAAGCAAAATGGTGCACGGTATTTGTAATCCAAACAGGTATATTAGAAGAATAGGAACTTGTAGTGGTTATTTGCAAAGCACAGCATAGTCTTCCAATGGAGGGTGCTGTGACTATACAAAACCTCCATGAACAGTCTCTGTCTCTGTCTGTGCTGCTAGCAGTAAGGTGTCCCCTTCCTGCAGCCTTCTGTGCTCACAGGCCTTTGTAGTGGGAGGTGATTAAGTGTCCCTTTCAAGGCCCAATGTGAGGAATTAAACTTGGTAAGTTTGCACTGTGTGGCCTGGGCTGAGCTTTCTGTGGCTGCTTCACATGTAGGGACAAAAAGGGGCCAGTGCTGCCTGATATGCACTGTCTGGGCTTCAGGGGTACTGTGGGGTGCTAATAGGTGGATACATAGGCAGTCTCTCAGGGCAGATTCTGAAGGGCTTGATGGGCTGGCAAGGGCTGTGTGTTATTGGGGTACCTGTACTAACTGCTACAGTTGCTGGCTCCTGCCAGTCACTTCTCTCACTTGTGGCTCCTTCTCCCACAGACACACACTCTGTCTGCAGCTGCTGTCTCTGTCCTCCATAGCATGCCAAGCTGTGTCCTCTCCACATGTGGTCCTGTCCTCACTTGCCACACTGCTTCTCACTCTGCTGCAGCCATGTCATGCTGCTGCTGTCCTCACTCTCTGTCTCAACTCAACTTTCACCTCTCAGACCTCTGCCCAATAGCAGCACAGCTCTGTTTCCCTCTCTTTCAGGGATTCTGTCAACTCCCCTGGGTCCTAGTGCTCTACAGATGCTCTCTCTTTTGGCTGCTCCTGTTACAAGACCACCAGGAAGGGCAATTAACCCCTGCAGCCCCAGTCCATAGGGGCTCCATAAGAAGCATTTGGCTGCAGTCCCAGTTTAAGCACACAAACAGGGGTACCTCAGGACTGGGGTACCACATATGGACTGATTCTGTGTGGCAACCATGTCAATCAGAGGTTGTAACGGACGTACATTTGTATGCTCGGTGCCACTGATGGATTGTCCAGAATTAACTCTCTCTCCACCTGCCACATATATGCATTTGCAAAGGACGGGGCCACCGCAGAACCCATGGCACACCCCGTCCTTTGCAAATAGTAACCACCATCGAAATAAAAGTAGTTATATTTCAGCATATACTCCAACAGTGATGCAAAAAATTCAACCGTGGGTCCACAATAAGCAGGGTTGTCTTGTACAAGTGCACTAACCGCCTTAATCCCATCAGAGTGGGGAATGAAAGTATTTAGACTTGCCACATCCAGTGTGGCCAATGTAGTCTCAGAGTGGGATGGCGAAAAATCCCCAAGCTTGAGCAACAGTGCAGTGGAATCTCTGAGATAGGTAGGTAAGCTTTGTATGCATGGTTGCAGATATGTATCCAGGTAGATAGCCACAGGTTCGCACAGCGACCCCCTGGCCGAAATAATCGGTCTACCAGGGGGCCGCTGCACGTCTTTGTGGATCTTGGGGATACTGTAGAAAAGTGGAATGACCGGAAATTGGGTCATCAATTTTTTGCATACCATCTCAGAGATCACACCGTCGGTGACTGTCCAGTATGGTTTTGAATCCGGGTGTTGGATCACCCTTCAATTTATCATATGTCACAGCATCATTGAGTAACCTATAACAATCCTCACGATAATAGCTAGTGTCCATCACCACCACGGCATCACCCTTGTCCGCCCCGCGTATAATGATGTCAGTGCGCTGACCAAGGTTTTTAAGGGCAAGTCGCTCAGATGCTGACAAATTGGGGTGTACTTGGGGTAAGGGGTTGGGCAAGGCAGAGTCCAGGAGTCGATGGAATGTTTTAAGCGAGGTGTTAGTGGAAACTGGGTCAAATTTTGACTTGGGTCCCAGGTTCCTAATGGCTTTGGGTAAAAGATCTGCGGACTCAGTGTTGGGCCGTTTTGAAAAATGTTCCTTGAATTTTAAGTTTCTATGAAATTTGAAGGAATCAACCTTCCATTGGAATTTGTTGGGACCTCTTACATGCCTAGCTATAAGCGCTGCCCCAACCTGAAGGACCTGTTGGTTAAAACAGAAATTTTTAATTTTGACACCCCCCTTAGACAAACTAGGCCCACCAGAGTGGGGTGCTTCCGCTGCCTAGGCTGCACGACATGCAGCTTCATGACAGCCGGTCCTGACATTTGACATCCCCACAGGGGTAAGAAATTTCGCATTAAATTGCCCCTCACATGTGCCACCAAATATGTGGTCTACGTCATCTATTGCACGTGTGGGTTATTTTATGTAGGCAAGACCGACTGTGCCACCATATGGGTTCACAGAGTTCTAAAACAGAGTGGTCGGCATACAGTATACGTTGGCTAATATTATTCACAGTATGCTTACTATGCCATCTTAAGTGAGATGTTTTTAACATGTCAGTTTTCTTGTTCTCTATTTGTCCACTAGATGTCAGCCGGCATCTATGTCTCACACATCATGCACGTGTGTTTTTTGTTTGTGTTTTTATTCATGCATTTTCTGCATCCTCCTACAGCAGAATTAGTGTTATGGATGCCCTATTTCATATGTGTGTCAGTTTCGAGATTTTTGTACTATGTACATTTTGCCCACACACTGTATGCCCTCTTTTGCAGGTCTCCCACGTGACCAGTCGGCCGGGGCCGTGCAGCTGCGGCTTGAGATGGATGTGACCTAGCGTGGTGACGTCATCACAGTGCGCAGGACCCGGGGACTCGCCGGACCATTCACGTGAGGGGTGCCGCCGGAGGGGGTAAGTCTGTACTGTATTTATATTCCTGCACTGTGCACTTTATTGTTGTTCTTCACCAGCCTTACATGTCCTGACGACGGGGGCAAGACCCCCGAAACGTTGACGGGCCTATGGATTAAATTGGTCCTTATTTTCACCTTGAAAAAGTCTTTGAGTGCCTTTGTCCTTCTTTGGTTGTACTGTGGTGGCTGTGTGGTCGACACAGCCAGTCGACTTATGGCAACGGAGCGTGTCAACTACTAGCAGCTCAAGTGAGTCCTGAGTGCCGGCTCTTATCCCCCTATATTTGTGTCCTCACATGTTGCTCTTCATTGGACCCCAGTGTGACTTCAGACCCGGGCACCAGGCACGCTGCATCTCCACCCTCAGCTACATCCTTCCTTCCCTCCACCTGTGATTACAACTCTACAAACCACGGCGACCTCCTCTCCCTGTTAGGAGTTGAGGCTAGCTGCAAAACACAGCTGCTGTGTTGCACAGCTTGGACTGTACATCTCTGTATCATGTCCAACACAGAACCAGAATTTCTCGCTACGGCAGCATATGTACTGCAATGTGACAACATTGATCTATTCAGTTACTCCAAAGCTGAAGTAGAGGAGATCCTGTTGAAAGAATCTGCCTTTGAAGAAACTTCCCTGAATACCAACGATGACATCTATAAGGAATGGTATAAACTGAAGAAAAGGGAACTCGACTTCTTATATTACAGACGTACCCTATCCGATTATTATCGGAACAAACAAATTCTGCGAGGCTTCCGGGTCCATAATACCCCAATGATTGGGCGGTACAGTGCTCCATTCTGTAAAAAGTGGATCTCAATACTTAATGAATGCTCCATGGACCTGATCTTGCTGGTCATAGAGGAATCCACCAAAGAGTACAACCTTACTAAAGAGAAGATTGCCAGCTTCGAATCTGTCAACTTACCTGTACTTATTTCAGACACCGGCACTAAGTGGTCAGATAAATTGAAAGAACAACTTGAGACATACAAATCTGATCTTCTACGTTTCAAAAAAAAAAAACTCAGGAAAGTACAGCTCGATTACGAGCAGCATTCAGTCTATCCCTGGCTTGGCAGTTCCACCAGACCCACTGCCCGGAACAGATTTAGTGGTCGGTTCGGATCCCGACAAAGGTTCCAGAACTCCAGCACTTCTGGTAGCGAGACCGATTCCACTCAAATAAGTGGTGCCATCACTGCCCGCGGTCCTAGCCCTTTAGGGGTGAACACCGGGGCCGGAGCCAGGACCTACCCAAGAGACCAACCAGAAGAGGGGGCCAAAATCGCCGCAAAAACGAAGCGAAAACCTCCCAAGGGTCGCAGGACCTAATATTCACGTCCTCCCCACTTACTCCATCAGAATGGCAGTCCTGAGCAAAGGACTTTCCTTTGTGCCTGTAAGAGGTCCCAACAAATTCCAGTGGAAGGTTGATTCCTTCAAATTTCACAGAAACTTAAAATTCAAGGAACATTTTTCAAAACGGCCCAACACTGAGTCCGCAGATCTTTTACCCACAGCCATCAGGAACCTGGGACCCAAGTCAAAATTTGACCCTGTTTCCACTAACACCTCGCTTAAAACATTCCATCGACTCCTGGACTCTGCCTTGCCCAACCCATTACCACAGGTACACCCCAATTTGTCAGCATCTGAGCGACTTGCCCTTAAAAACCTTGGTCAGCGCACTGACATCATTATACGTGGGGCGGACAAGGGTGGTGCCCTCAATGATGCTGTGACATATGAGAAATTGAAGGGTGATCCAACACCCGGATTCAAAACCATACTGGACAGTCTTTTATCTAGAGCTGTCACCGACGGTGTGATCTCTGAGATGGTATGCAAAAAATTGATGACCCAATTTCCGGTCATTCCACTTTTCTACAGTATCCCCAAGATCCACAAAGACGTGCAGCGGCCCCCTGGTAGACCGATTATTTCGGTGAGGGGGTCGCTGTGCGAACCTGGGGCTATCTACCTGGATACATATCTGCAACCATGCATACAAAGCTTACCTACCTATCTCAGAGATTCCACTGCACTGTTGCTCAAGCTTAGGGATTTTTCGCCATCCCACTCTGAGACTACATTGGCCACACTGGATGTGGCAAGTCTTTATACTTTCATTCCCCACTCTGATGGGATTAAGGCGGTTAGTGCACTTGTACAAGACAACCCTGCTTATTGTGGACCCACGGTTGAATTTTTTGCATTACTGTTGGAGTATACGCTGAAATATAACTACTTTTATTTCAATGGTGGTTACTATTTGCAAAGGACGGGGTGTGCCATGGGTTCTGTGGTGGCCCCGTCCTTTGCAAATGCATATATGTGGCAGGTGGAGAGAGAGTTAATTCTGGACAATCCATCAGTGGCACCGAGCATACAAATGTACGTCCGTTACATTGATGATTTGTACATCATGTGTGGTGGTCCCATTCAACCTCTGATTGACATGGTTGCCACACAGAATTAGTCCTTACATCCCATCAAACTTACTCTGACGACCAGTAAGACCCAGATTCCGTTTCTTGATATACTCATCTCCATCTCTGAGGGGGTGTTGCATACCACTCTGTTCGTCAAACCCACGGACCGCAACACTCTCCTCAGACACAATAGTTTCCACCCAAGAAATACCGTTGACAGTTTACCTTTCTCCCAGTTCCTGAGGGTGTGCAGAATTGCTGACACCCCTCAGGAGACGGAGCATCAACTGGACCTGATGGTCAGCAAATTCACTGAAAGGGGTTATCCCAAACAAGGCCTACTGCAGGCCAAATCAAAGGCCCTCGCACGTGACCGTGATACTCTGATTGCTAATAAAACCCAGAGGGACAAGAAACCCAGCATCCCATGGGTGAATGAATACAGCACTACCAGCCAGATTACATCACGAAAAGCCAAACATTGGTGGGACATTATCACCTCTGATCCCACCCTTCCCATGTTTAAAGAATTGAAGCTCATGCCTAGCTATAAGTGCTGCCCCAACCTGAAGGACCTGTTGGTTAAAACAGAAATTACAAATTTTGACACCCCCCCTTAGACAAACTAGGCCCACCAGAGTGAGGTGCTTCTGCTGCCTAGGCTGCACGACATGCAGCTTCAAGACAGCCGGTCCTGACATTCGACATCCCTACACGGGTAAGAAATTTCGCATTAAATGGCCCCTCACATGTACCACCAAATATGTGGTCTACGTCATCTATTGCCCATGTGGGTTATTTTATGTAGGCAAGACCGACTGTGCCTTCAAGGTTAGGATGGGCCAACACCGTTGTGCCTTCAGGGCAGTGCTCCTGGCAGGCAAAAGCGAGCAACCCGTTGCCAGGCATTTTGCACAGCTTAAACATAGCATTGCAACTTTACGTTATAAAATCATAGATCACGTGCCAGCAGCCATCCGAGGGGGCAACCGTTCAAAAAAACTTTTGCAACTAGAATCTGACTGGATTTTTCAACTAGATACAGTTCATCCACGAGGGCTCAATGACAGTTTAGGGCTTCATAGCTTCCTATAAGCCAGAACCCCAGCACTGTTGCATCTATAATCCAACTCATCCCATGTCAACACATGTCATTTCTTATACATTCTCCTTTCCCACCCCATGCCAGCCCTTGTGTAGATGTTCTCTTTCACACGTACATCCCAGCACACTGTCCATCATTGGCAGTTGCACATTTGTGCCTCATATTGCTGCTGTACAGCACTAGCTTACCATGTGCCATTATTTGGGCACGCTGCAGGTCTCTGGTTGAGACAGGGACCTTATTATACTCTGTTCTATACTAGTGTCTCACACTACTTATCTCTAGCAGCAGCACAGCTTCCACCATATGGGTTCACAGAGTTCTAAAGCAGAGTGGTCGGCATACAGTATATGTTGGCTAATATTATTCACAGTATGCTTACTATGCCATCTTAAGTGAGATGTTTTTAACATGTCAGTTTTCTTGTTATCTATTTGTCCACTAGATGTCAGCCGGCATCTATGTCTCACACATCATGCACGTGTGTTTTTTGTTTGTGTTTTTATTCACGCATTTTCTGCATCCTCCTACAGCAGAATTAGTGATATGGATGCCCTATTTCATATGTGTGTCAGTTTCGAGATTTTTGTACTATGTACATTTTGCACACACACTGTATGCCCTCTTTTGCAGGTCTCCCAGGTGACCAGCCGGCCGGGGCCGTGCAGCTGCGGCTTGAGATGGACGTGACCTAGTGTGGTGACGTCATCACAGTGCGCAGGACCCGGGGACTAGCCGGACCATTCACGTGAGGGGTGCCGCCGGAGGGGGTAAGTCTGTACTGTATTTATATTCCTGCACTGTGCACTTTATTGTTGTTCTTCACCAGCCTTACATGTCCTGACGACGGGGGCAAGACCCCCGAAACGTTGACGGGCCTATGGATTAAATTGGTCCTTATTTTCACCTTCAAAAAGTCTCTGAGTGCCTTTGTTCTTCTTTGGTTATATATATATATATATATATATATATATATATATATATATATATATATATATATAGTAGACAATTAGAGGCAAGCACACCAGTTTTGAGGAAAAAAAAGAAAAGTCTTTATAGAAAAAAAAAATCAAGGCATAAGTCCAACTTGCAGTACAATCATCTATGATACAGAATACATGAAGAAGCAGAGATCCATACTTTACACAGAACAAGAGACTGCAGGTACGCCATATTCATAGAAACATAGAATTTGACGGCAGATAAGAACCACTTGGCCCACTCAGAGCTTGAATATGGCATCCCTGCAATATCTTGTTCTATGTAAAGTAGGGATCTCTGCTTCTTCATACTTTCTGTTTCATAGGTGATTGTACTGCAAGTTGGTCTTATGCCTTGATTTTTTTTCTATAAGGACTTTTCACTTGTTTCATAAAAATTGGTGTGCTTGCCTCTAATTGTCTACTGAAGTACCATTTAAATGGCCCTTGCACCCGCCCTCCAGGATAGGAGTGTGCACAGTCTCCAATAACATATATATATATATATATATATATATATATATATATATATATATATATATATATATATGTATATATTGACCAAGTTTATATACTGCCTTTACTCTGTGTTTTGACAGTGTAATATTCTTCCATGCAGTTTGCGGCCAGTAATGACAAGAGGGAGAGGGTGCCCCTTTTACCATGTGATTATACCTGAGCATAAATATCTGCCCAGTAGCTGTTACCTCCATACCTTGAAAAAGGGCCAGATTAGTGCCCGAAATGCCTCAGTGTATTGGAGGTGTCCATATCCTGCCCTTGGAGCCTTGTTACCTGTTTTTCCATCTCAGGGATACCAACTGCTTCTTATTCCGGGTGAGCGCCAGGGATACCAGGTGCCCCATGGTCAGGTGAACCTGTTTTAATGTTCTTTTAGAAAATACTTCTTATCTGTAAAATATCTTTAATAAAAAAAAGATGTTTGGACCTTACCTTCTGGACCTTCTGAATTTTGGATTTCCCTATTCCAACTGGGTGATGGTTCCTGTGTACATAGAAACCTTTTGGTGGAACATGGGGCACCTTGCCCAGGTAAGATCTTAAATTGATGGTTCTGTGTGTGAAGAGTGAACATTGAAAGAAACCTTTATATGCCCATAGGGCAGTGGTTCGCAAACTTTTTTATACCACGGCACCCTAGAGTATCGGAATAGTTTTCACGGCACCCCTAGGTGCAAAGTTTGTTACCAAGAATTTCAGAAAAACAATATTAAATTCAATATACAGTATTGTTCTATATATGTCATCCTGTTGTCCAGTTATGTGGTGAGACAAATTATTAACTTCTGCTTATCCACATATTGTCAAATTGGAAGCCACAAGCACTGTTTTTGCCTATTACATGGACTAAAAACAATTTGAATTGGTTCTGGATCATCAACCCAGGGCACCCCTGCAAGTACTCTGAGGCACCCCAGGGAGCCACGGCACACAGTTTGGGAACCACTGCCATAGGGCCTTGTTAAAAGGTCAGTTATACATAATTGATGAAGATCTGATTAGTAGCTTATTATGATGTGTATCTGATGGTTCGCCTCTCTGTCTTCCACATTTATGAGAAATATCTGCGGAGTGAACCTCTTTGAAGATTCAGAGTAATGGGCATAGCGAGACAGCACATGTACATTGCCATACTGTACATAGTGTTGTATCAAAGTTTGGGAGTGGCAATCCCGGGTGGCTATTGTTGCTGCAGACTCGATATTGGGTGAGATTTATTAATAGGATGAGAGATTCAGAAAGTGAGAGATTTGGTAAGAAATCTCCACTTATTTTAAAGTGGCAATCATTTACACTTCAAAATCAAACTGGTTTGCAGTGTAAATGATTGCCGCTCCTATTAAATCTCACCCATTTTGTTTTCTGTACTGTTTATTATGTAATCTCTAAATATTGTAAAATATAAACAGTAACAATGATGATAATTTTGAAATTCATCACATATTTTTTAAATGGTATGAGTAGATGATTCACAAATTGTATTTAATATAACTCAGACTGAAATCTGAATATTCACAAATTTTATTCCATTTTTGAAAATAAAGTGTTCTAAAAAAGGAATTAGCACTGCCTAGGTTGAGAACCCAAATTTATGCTGTGTAATGACCCTGCATGAATTTCTGTTCTCAGCTGAGCATGCTAAATTGTCACATTTTTATTAGACACCTTCTGGTTATTTTTTTTATCATTAATAGGAATATTCTCTAAAATTGATTGCAATTTAACTGCTTTCCATGGATTAGGTATATTTGGATTACCTGAAAGATCTCCAGATTTATTTTTATGTATGTCTCAAAAATTTGTCACAAACTTAATTTCCTGGCTTAGAAACTTTACTTTAATCAGTAGATATCCTGATACTCAACACTAAAGCAGTTGGAGTAGATCAGGGGTCTACTTTGAAAGCTGTAAGGGGATGTGGTATAACAAAAAGGGGCATGGCCTCATCACATTGAGTATCAAGGTCTCAAAATCACACATTGCCCCCCACAGAAGTGAACCACAATGCACCCTGCAGAAGTGAACCACATTGCCTAACAAAAAGGGGGGGGGGACATTTCCCCACACAAAAAAATCTAATACCTATATTGAATTGCCCCAGCCATTCTGACTAATCAGAGAAGAGCTCCAAAGTCCAGAAACAGCCTTATTGTGGTGTTACCATCATGCCAACCAGTCTTGTTCCCAACATTGGTGCAATCTTAACCTAACTGTCTCTGCACCTGTTTCCCCCATCAATCCAGCTCTCCAGCTGCAACACAGGTGAGAGCCCCAGCCAACAAGAAACAGACTAAATGGGTGTTATACCTTCATCGCACTTCTGGACATCCCTGCCTGAAGGTCTTGGAGTCCTGCAGCTGGTATAATTGGGTCACAGAGCTAGGAGATGCCTGTGTCTCTGTGGGTTGCAGTGTGGCATAGCGGTGGGCATGCTTCATTGTGCCAGAGACTTGAATGGGCTGTAGGGGGAATTCCTTTCCAGTTCAAAGAATAAAAAATTACTGCAAAGCAATCAGTAATATTTTTCTCTCAAGTGCAGCCACTTATAGTACACCCCTGCATGCAGCTACTTTACATGTGAAATGGATTTTAATTCACTATCTTTAAAATTGGGCATATTTTATCAAATTGAAAAAACTGTCACTTATTCAAATACACTGAAAAAGACCTAAACTGAAACAAGATCTATCTAATAAACAAACAACTAGGGGTAAATTTACTAAGATTAGCATGTTTGGAGGATAATCAATTTGCATGTTTATGAACAGGATCAGGTCTGTTTTTTGTCCACAAATACAGTTTATTTACTAAGCTGCCATGTTATCAGGATTCATATATTCCAAAACCAGCACTGGGCTCAACTAGTCAGTAAAGTAATGCCACAACTGGGGGTATGTATATACCAGTTATTTCACAGTCCCACCCAATAAACTGTCGACCCAGGGCAACGATATGCTGTACAACAGACTGTATGGCGATTGCGGTCCCGGTAGCAGATTGCCCTGTCTGTCTTCCTATTGATAGATACCCATAACACCACAATCTGCACTGGTGCCTTTTTTCCCCTTTCCCCTACTAAGCCTGATGTGCCAGTCCACTGGTTGCTAGAGGAGTTGGACGCATCTGGCCCACCAGTACTAAAATATAGTCCACAGTAGCCTCATCCAGTCTGGCAAATCTACTGGGATTAGTTGTCAGCACTGGCCTGCCTATTCCTCCTTCTACTACCCTCTCTGACTGTTACCATCTGATCCTCCAAAGATTCTACCAAGAGGCAAAAGATTTCCTCTAATTTGGAAATGGCCCTCAGGTTTTTGATGGTGTGCCTTAGATCAGAAATCTGAAATTCCAAGGCATTCATATTTCACACAGATGTGTTTACACCCTATCTTTATTTATTTACAGTATCTTATATAGTATTTCTATTGCCAAGGAAGGAGGAGAGAAAAAAGAGATACTCTTGGTGGGGTCACCCTTAAATCACAGAAAAATATCTTGCTTTAATTGCAGTTTCTAAAAAATTGAATTTTTATTAGATATATTAAAATATTGGTTTGAATAACTTCCTAGTCACAACACACAATATAAAACGCTGCAAAGAATATTAAATGATAATGTTAGGCATCTTGTGCCTGTTCAGGTTTGGGAGAGAATTTTTTGGGTATGATTACAGTGTGATCCTTGTCATGCCTTTCAGCATAAGTTTCTGTTGTGTTCAACTGTTTCTGTGATTTGCATAATCCACTCTCTCCTGTGGTCAGCACAGATCTATACCAGAAGTATTTTGTCCCTCTTAGCTTTCTGTAGCTAGATAGCAATGCATTCTGGGCTAAAGATGCTGCTAGTAGCCATATTAATTCTCCACATGGACTCAGGCAGAAATACTTCACATGGTCCAGCCTGATACAGTATTCGATGGTGAGTTTATCACTCAGAACTGTGTCACCATGAACCTAATTAGACAGTTAGGCATGCCAGCTGAAGCATGTCCTTTACCCATAATGTCAGGTTGTGTGCACAATGTTATGTGTACTGCATGTTTACCTTGCATTTTCCTATGTGCAAATTGTAATTGAAAGTTTATGTTTTGTTTATAGTTTTACCGCACTTCACTTGTATATGCAACTCCATTTCACTTCAAGTATATGCAACCTCACATCAATATAAAAATTCATGTCTATGCAAAATTACGTTATTACGTTATTACATCATCTAATCAATCATCACATATATTCGTGACCCTTTACTAAATAAAAAATACCATTCTTAAGACATTGTATCAAGATCGATTATTGGAAAGTAAAGGAGGGTAATGCTGTAAGTTTTGAATCTGCCAAGCGGCTTAGTGAGAGACTGAACAATCCTCATTAGTCCTAATTTGATAGTAAGGAGTAGATAATGTTATTAGGATTCAATCTTTGGTCACTATTATATATAGATGGAGCGGGTCTCTTCTTTGCAGGGGATGGCGATGGCGACACCAGCCGCCATCCCCCGCCACCCGACATCTCTATATGCGAAAGGGGACGCGCGCGCATCTCATGCCCTCATCATCATCCCCTTCCGATGGCTTCCCCCGGGTCCCTGCCGGCTTGTCGGTGGTCACCCGGGGTCCCCATCGCCTCCCCGCAACCCCCCCTAACCCTGTCCGTCTCCCTGAAGTGGATACGGACAGGGTTCCCGTCCCCCCGCCGCCCGGAAACTGAGACGCTTGTGCGCGCGAGATGGACGCGCGTCTCAGTCAGATGGATGCCGGGCTGCTGGCAGATCGCCAGTGGTGACGTTCTGGCGATTCGCCAGCAAGAGGGAGCCCAGCTCCATCTGTAAAAAAAAAATCCAAAGGCAGGTGCAGCAAGTGATTCTTAGAGTAGTATTGTGTTAAATACACTAATACTTAGTCGCATTGACTGCGTATGAACACTTGCTATAAGATGCTAGATAGTAACAGCAGGAGAGGACTATGATACCATATATATATATATATATATATATATATATATATATATATAAGCGGCTTGCAGCCACAGCACCCCAGCACAAATAGTTATGAGGGTATAGGGAGATCCATTGGACAAGTCCAGTGGTTACCTTGACACCGGGCTGGATGCAGTGTGTAGTTATGCCAATGTGAACCACCGTGGATGATGTACTGTCTCCTGGTATGTCCATGCCTGTGAACGCCAGTCACGAGAGTGCACCACGTGATCAGCAGAATCCCGACATACACTTCGCAGGTGCTTGGTCACAGGAGGTGTGGCCATCTGCTATAAGGTGCGAGTTAATGCTGTGGCCTATCAGGGGTCTCTTCTGTTGGTTGATGGTTCTCTCAGCCATTGAGTAGGCTAATAATATTAGCCAATCAGGTACTCTCACCACTGCAATCCATTTTAAATGCTGCTGCTAGGCTGATCTTCCTTGAAAGACGCTCATCGTCTGCTGATCCGCTCTGCCAGTCCCTCCATTGGTTGCCTGTATCTTACCGTATTCAATATAAAACACTTCTACTCGTATATAAAGCTATTAACCATACTGCACCAGCATATATCTCCTTACTTATCACAAAATATCTCCCATCTCGACCACTCCGCTCTGCACAGATCACTAGCTCCCATTCACTATTACAGGACTTTCATCTGGCTTCTCCCATCCTATAGAATGCCCTTCCAATAAGACTCTCCGCTAGCCTCCAAACTTTCAAGTGTTCCCTGAAAACTCACCTCTTCAGGCAAGCCTATCATACTGTATTTAAGTTCTACACGCATAACCCTCTGAGGCACTTATGTATTATTTATCTTCCCTTCTGGACTTGCTATGCTATTACTGATGCCTGTCCTTGTGTTTCCCTCCTATATCCCTATAGATTGTAAGCTTGCAGCAGGGCCCTCCTACCTCCAAGTCTGTCTGTTGTTACCCAGTTTGTTTTATCACTGTCTACAATTGTAAAGCGCAACGGAATCTGCTGCGCTATATAAGAAACGGTAAATAAATAAATAATAAATAAATATTATGTACTCCAATAGCTTGCCAGATTTTATTCACCCTGCGGTACTAATGTATTATCTGGACTCCCATGTTAAATGCACCCCATTTTTTCATACCCCTACTATCCAACTACGCATGGAGTTGATTTTATATAGTGTGGCGAGCGCAGCGAGCCACCGTGCCCGAAGCGTGGCGAGCGCAGTGAGCCCCGCGAGGGGACACGGTCTCATAAGAAAACCGGGAGCCCAGATATTACATAAGTACCCATTCTGCTGCTGTGTTGTGTGCAATATAATTATACAAAACATTTTATACAATTTCCCTTCTAAATTCTGGTAATTATACTACTGGTCCCTGCACATATAAGGGGATATGTGTATATATATATATATATATATATATATATATATATATATATATATATATATATATATATATATATATATATATATATATAGTAGTAAAAACAGAGATATAATTTACAATTGGCCACCCTGCTGTATATACCCATGTTGGTTATTCTTAAAGAAATTGGTACATCATTTATGTGGTACATTATTTGTACTGTTGAGGCATATATTAGTCCCTTAAGACTAGAGCATATTGCGATAATAAGGGTGATCACATAGTTCTCATGTTGTTTTGGGTGTTTCTACCCTTATAAAAAAAAACAGAGAGAGATAAAGTATAGCAGACGTGATGTAAAATAATTATTTTTAATATAAAAGCTTCTTATATAGCGCAATTGTAGACAGTGGTAAAACAAACTGGGTAACAACAGACAGATTTAAAGGTAAGAGGGCCCTGCTGCAAGCTTACAATCTATAGGGACATAGGAGGGAAACACAAGCACAGGAACCAGTAATAGCATAGCAGTCCCACCAAGTTACAAGTCCAGAAGGGAAGTTGAATAATACATAAGTGCCTCAGAGGGTTATGCGTGTGTTACTTAAATATGATAGGCTTGCCTGAAGAGGTGAGTTTTCAGGGAATAAATGAAAGTTTAGAGGCAAGTAGAGAGTATTATTGTGCATGGAAATAATCAATGCGGGATATATGTGCTTGGTCCTTTGGTGTAGGTCTCAAGGAGAGCCTTTCTTTAGGAGTTTAAATCAATTTGGCTGCTCCATTTGGCTGCTCCATTTGCGCACATTGTCTTTCTGTCACCTGTATACTGGCTTTCCTCTGAAGGAATATGTCAGATAGAGCACAATATTATCTGAAGTGATACCTAAAAATGGTCTGGACTCCATAATGTTGACACACAGATGTAGCCCCTGCCATCCTTGGCCAGGGCTCGCCAGACCATCCCCGCTGGTGAGCGCCGACGGACAGGGGCTACACTGAACTGGGACACGCGTGCGTCTCACATGCACGCGTGTCCCAGTCTCTCGGCAGGAACGCTGTGTGTCCCTGCCCATCTCCGCTTCAGGGACATGGGCAGGGTTAGGGGGGGGTGCCCGGGGCGGCGAGAGGTACCTGTGATGACGGCGGGGGAGGCAGTGGGGACCAGAGGCAGGCTCCTCAAGGCCTCACCTCACAGACACTAAGGACCTTACAGTTACCAATGCCTACCACAATCAATCATTTTTGGATTCTTCTTTATTCTTCTAAGCCTTTAGTCATTCACATCAGTCTCTGCCCTAGTGGACTATACATTTGCCAACCACAATCAATCAAATAATCTTTTTTTTTATTACCTCCCTCAGGCCTCTGATCTTGTTCTTGATTAAATAAAAACATTATTGGTTACTACACCTGTTTCCCAAATTTGCCACATTTGAAGTTGAACAGCCCCATATGTGTTTGCTGATGTTGCTTAGCTTACTCAGCCATTTACCTCAGTACTACTTTTTATCCTGTACTGGTTGAAAACAATATTGTGAGTTGTGATGTGGTCAAATTGATTGGGAATTAATGTTGTTGAGGTCATTAATGCTGTATAATAATAAAAAAAAGCCCAAAATATTTGATTTTACAGTTTTTATTAATAAAAAAAAAATACAGATCCGAAACCAACAACAAAACACGAAGTTGACAAAGGTCCAAAACCGTAATATGGGGGTTGGTGCACATCTCTACTGTATAGTTATTTGGTACAGTATATACGTTTCAGTGTTGTACAGTATATATTGTGGTTTGTTTATATATTATACTGTTTTTTTAAGATTAGTTCTGTAAGCCTTTTGAGCACTACCATGTATATTTCAATGTAATATTGTCTGGTTACCCTTCTTTTCAAAAGTATTAAAGAAGATTAATTTCAATATAATAGTAACAGGATATATATATAAAAAAAAAACTGGATGCATGTTGCTTTACTCTGGTTATGGCTATGGGTAGGGAAATAATCATAAAATATTTTCCATACGTGGGAGCAAAGTTGTAAGCGAAGTCTGTATTTGAAAACTGTATTAACTATTTCACAGGGACAGTCTCAAGAAATGTGACTGCAGAGAGATAGCCTTTCAAATAAAAAGGTTGCATGACATTCCATATAAGATTCCTCATTTGATTATTTTTAAAATAATACATCCATTTGGCATGTGTTGGTTATGTTATAAATGGTCTATAAGGAGAAAGGGAGAAACCCACCAAGCATATTTTCTTTCACTACAATTGTACTTACATTTTAAGATTTGTTTAAATAAAATAAAAAAATATACAATATTTGATGACCTTTTCTTTAAAAAGCATTCCGTTTTGTATGTCAGCCTCATTTATCTGATGGTTTTATTATGATACAATCAATAATGAGAATTAAATATTCTCAATGTATATGGTTTACAATAATCATAATTACTAGAATATAAATATGTATTAGAAATATATTGCAGAGAAAATTATTATTTTTTAGAACATATTGTTTGTTTACATTTTTGTGATTCTTAATTGTTCCCCCAAGGAAGTCGACTGCACTAGAGAGCAATTCACTTGTGAATAAAGAATCTTATTTTAATATGCAGTAAGCTGTGCATTTTCCTTCTACCAGATAAAATTAGGTACTGTATTAACAGATTTTTTCATTTTGTGGCATAAGATTTTAACAGTAGGTACGTCTTCCAATGACCATAAAACATCTTGAAGTTCTTAGTCAAACTTTGACATAATGAATGCACTATTTGTACCTATCTTCTGCTATTTGATGGTAACTCTCAATTGTAAAGCAAATTATTAATGTAGTATCCTAGATAATCCTAGATATGTGAGTGACAGTGACTGTTTCCCCTCTCTCCCCATGATTACTATCCGTGGAGTCCAAAAAGAACAGGGTCCACACGTATAAGTACAAAGTGGGGTGCATCATCCAATTACTTGCCCTAATCAAAGTGGAGATTTTATTCATTAGAGCTCGCACCAATTGCATGCTATTTTAGTGTCAATTTTACTGTGTATTTGCATGAATATGTATATGAATATTTAATTTTATCTTGATTGTATATTAATAAATTGGTATTTTTCTTCCTCAAATAGCGCAGTTACCAAATTCCTTTTTTCTTGTATGTATATTTTAGGGACTGACTATCCCTCATTTTAACGGCTGCTTGATTTGAAAAAGGCCCTGTGCAGCGCCTGGTTAATACCCTATTGGTATAACACGTCTGTATTTTTTCTGGTGAAATGTTTTTGTGTTTTTGGAGAAATCTGCACTTTCCCTACCTCTTTCCAAATGGGCTGCAGGGAAGCTGCTACAGAAGCAAAGGTGCTAATTGATGTACAGTAATTCCTGGCTTCCAGTGTTGAGGCTTGGGGCAGTTGGCTGTTGGGGCGGTCAGTTCTGTGAATGACTGATTGCTAAGGAATATATGTCCGCTGTGCTGCATGGTGTATCTGGGCACTCGTTTTCATATGGGCTTTGGGGGAGCGGCAGTGGAGAGAAGCAAAGCCGCTAATTGATTAGCCAGAGAGCACACTGCTGCAGCATTACCCGGAAGTTCCAGGAGCACTTAGCGATGTGCTCCCTGTCAGTTGCTAGAGGTGAAATATTAACTCTACCGTCTATCTCAGGAGAAGGTGGCAGAGTGGTCGAGCCACCTGGATCGCTACCGCGAGCTACCAAAAATGCAATGTATAAGTAGAAATAAACCAAGAGATGTCAAGTATTTAAATAAAGATCTTCCATATATGAATTTTTAAAATGTAATTGTTTTTATTCAAATATTCAACTAGCATAATAAAACAACAAATGAACAACAAACGAATGCATAAATGGCAGAAATTATGGAAAAAAATTCAGGACAAAGTTTTTGAGCAAATAGATGTACAATCTATAGACCCTATAGGGAGGAAATAATTAGATGGAAAGCTATGCAGCTAGTACACCTATTCTTACATAAATGTAAGTAGGTGTATAGAAAGAGTCAGCAGCAAATGAGTTACAAATCTCCATGTACTGAGACAGCATAGTATATACTGTATAAACATTAATATAGCTAAATTGCGTGTTGCAGATACAAAATCAAATTTCACATACAATTATTAGTTATAACTAGGGTGGCTAATCAGAGGAGTTAGGATCCTAGGATTTGGCCCTAAAATCACCAGGATTTTAATCTTGGGATTGGAGCTTCCAACCTCTAGATTCCGGGATTAGCCTGGGCAATCTAATGAGGGGCTGCATCTACCCCCAGCTGTGTCGCTCTGCACAGCATGACATGATCAGAGGTCATTCTGTGCAGCCCAGCCACCCGCTGCACCTCTCCGCCCACTGCAATGCCTGCGGCACCTATCCACCAGCTGTACCTCTGGCGGCTGCACTGCCCACTGCACCTAGCCACCCGCCACACCAACTGCCACACCTCTCAGGCCACGACACTGCCTGCTGGGTCCTGCTGCTACCTGCCACTGCCGGCAAGCCCCATGTAAGTAATCTTGCAGGGTTTACTTATATCGATACTAGTGTGGCTCAATAACAGGATTGAAAAGAATGCCCTGGGATTGGCCATCCCAGTTATAAGAGGAGATTATATGCAAAATCATTTATATCATTGATGTCTTTGTGGAAACAAAGGTTTGATATTGCTAAAAAAATCTTCAAATTTAAATATCACCTCATATAATGATATAATGAAAGTTCCTCAGGTGATAAATCTGTTCATAAAGAGGGGAGAATATTAGTATAAAGCACAACAATATTTATCTGAATAAAATGCAAAATTTTAATATGAATTTCTGTATAAGATGATTGTGTTCCAAGAAAAAAAAACATACCGTACACTAGGTGAAAGTATAAATACAATTTTATAAATCATCTATATATATGTCTAGTGTCCGTGTGTCTCTGAAAAACTTCCATCTGTTGGCAGCGAGTGAAACTACATCTCTTTCTCTCTCACACATGCACAAGCAGGTACAAGGTAGCAGACTAGCTTTCGAAGCATTTGCTTCGAGCAGGCTTACTAGAAACACATATAAATATTAATCATATCCTGAGCATGGGAATGCTGGTAACAAGTAAAATGTCTTACTCAAAGAATTAATCCTTTCATCTTAGATCATTTTAATGTGTTGTTACTGTTGATATGATATGGCATTAACAGAAACAAGTCATACGAACAGTTACGAAAGGGACTGTGTCAGAAGATGCAGTTTTATTGACATTAGCAGCCAAACGCCATTGGACATTTGAACAACTAAAGGGTTGCTCAGAAGAACAATGGTGCAACTTTGTGCTACTGCTCAGTGTCTACCTCTGAATCGGGATGTGTCTCAATTCAAAATGTTGTAGGTACCATAATCATCCATCTCTATTGTGCAAAACTTTCTCAGGGGCTTGGTAGCAGCAGTCTGCACATCGATGAGAAGAAGAAAGCAGGAATTGGTGGCCAGGACTTAGGGGAGCTGGGGATTCGGGAAGACCAAGAAAAGTAAAGTAAAATACTGTAGGGGGTTAACAGAACGTGGAAGCATAGAAGGGTTGGGATCACAACTGTATATTACCGAAAATATGGGGAGAATTTTTATTATTACTTCAATAGAAATAATGGTAAACAGATTATGTTGCTAATTATAAGGGACATTTTATTTATTATTATACCAATGAAATACATAGCTTGAGGAAGCAGACAACACACTGTTAAACTTTAAAGGGATTACCTACCATCCATTTTGCTCTAAAACCTTTTATTTTTATTTTCATATTTTGTTTGCATTTAAAGCTATTTTAAATAAGCTTGGATATATTTCTATTAGCTGGATTTTCATGGAAATAAATGTTATAATAAATATTCATTATACTTTTACAATTGGTGTCTTGCTATTTGAAAGTTGATAAAAAAAAACACATTATTTTTACCAATATATTTTACAACAATCTACTGTATGGTTTATATTTTTTAATTTCTCTTTGTGCCAATCTTACATAAAAAAGGCTAACACTGTTTATCACCTCTATGTGGGAATTCAAATGTTTTATTGGCAGAGCTGACATTACTGTTCTTGTCATTTTGATGGGCTGATAACTAGTTATATATCAACAACCAATGGATATTAGATTTAAAAATAAATGCCTATTGCATATATATCTAAATTTAACAAGATTAATGTCATTTATATTGAAACTTCATTAATGCATCTTTGGCAAAGACTTTTTTTTTTACAGTAATTAGATCTTACCCGTCTTTGAACATTTGGAACTTACAAAGAACATAAAGACAGTAATCACAATTGCAAATTATTTACATTTTATTATGCAAACAGTGTACACTATTGATTTATTCTAAATACATATTTGAATATTGGATCTTACATGTTTTTACTAAAAAAAACATCTACCCTGGTTTACAGTGGTGCCCATTGTGGAGTGCGCAAGTACAACCACAATTATAAATTTTCTACATTGTACTATTTTTCTCATGCCCCCTATTTAGGCCATACCTCCTTTCAATACTGGGGTTCGGAATGGCTCTCTACACCCCTGGAGACCTGACCTATAATAAATGAGGGGTTATAGTGATCAGTGTTTTGGGCGCAAATGCTGCCAAAAGAACTATCAAGACTCCAACGGATATCACCACATTCAAAGCAATGGACAGAACAACGAGGGGTGGGAATTGACAAGTTCAGACAGTGTAATAAATATTAATCACAGTGATTCCTGTAAGAAAGTTCTATAATATGTCCCTTTGTGAAAGTCCTTCTTTGAAAAGATATGTGCATGTTGTGTAAATAAGTCAAGCTCTACTGACAAATGTACAGCACAACATGTACTCTGGTGCACCAGAAATAGTGGTTATAATGCAGATGGATAATTAATACAGCAGTATTTAAAAATAAATGTAGAACCCAAAAACTGCAATATTTATCCATTTATTAACAGTTTCTTATATAGCGCAGCATATTCCGTTGCGCGTTACAAAAGGAGACAGTGATACAACAAACAGGGTTTTTACAGACAGTCAAAAGGTAGGAGGGCCCTGCTCGCAAGCTTACAATCTATAGGGAAATAGGCATTGATACATAAGGATAGATACTGTATTCTTTATTTAATTAATTCTATCAGAATGCAAGGTTCCTGGAGTGCTGTAAGATATGGTGACCCAGCAGTTTGACCAGGGGTCAGGAGGATGGAAAATGTGAAAAAGAAAGAGTGGATATGTGTGGACTGTACAGTGGGGATGTGAATAGATAGGAACGGTATATGCAGGTTAAGTGGCTGGTTCTGGAATTTGAGAAGCTTGCCTGAAGAGGTGAGTTTTCTGGGAACACTTATAGGTTTGGAGACTGGAGGAGAGTCTTATTGTCTGGCGGATTGTGGTATGTAATGTTGGCATTCAGAATGTCAACATGGTGTAAATGTCGACATGGTCATAATGTCAGCATTGTGCATTTCAACAGTCAGTGTGTCAACATAACATTTTTACAGTGTCAAAGCCCTAACCCTAACTTTAAACCTAACATTGATTCTAAACCCTCACTGTGACATTACTGTCAACATTGTGACTATTCACATAAAAAAGTCAACATAATGAGAAAGTTTAACATGATGTCCATGTTGCCATTGTGAATGTTGATATGTTCAATGACTAATTTTCAACCCTGTGAACAATCTGAATTTTGGCATTCATACCATGTCAGGTATCAACATAATGATATTGGAGTCATGCTTCACAATAAACTCCATACAAGGGGGGTTATTCTAGTTTACTCTTTCTGACAAAATCCTTCTTAGATGGACAAAACCATGTGCACTGCAGGTGGGACAGATATAAAATGTGCAGAGAGAATTAGATTTGGGTGGGGTTTTACTTCAAAGTGAGATCTAAATTGCAGTGTAAACATAAAGCAGCCAGTATTTACCCTGCACAGAAACAAAATAACTCACCCAAATCTAATTCTCTCTGCACATTTTACATCTGCCCCCCTGCAGTGCATATGGTTTTGTCCATCTAAGAAGGATTTTGTCAGAAAGAGTGAAGTAGAATAAGGCCCAATGAGACATTTTGAGAACCAAATATTAGTCAGCATTCATTGATTTTACATGCATGCATGGAACTAAATGCATATACAGTATTAACCATATTCTGAGTTATACTATGCATATTTGACCCATCCCTGGCCCTGGTACAAACATTGGAACACAGGTATAGACATCCAAATATCTATGCCGTATATCTAATTTCATCTACACATCCTTGATATGCATTGCTAAACTTAGCCTACTGTGCATGGAAATACCCACTTACCACAGAGGTATGTTCCTTCATCTGCAAATGGTACTATTTATGTTGGACTGCACCACCCAAAATTGGTTCCAGAGGATTCTTAGTATAAAAACATGCAAGATACTGTACAGACACAAAAGTAATGTGCCTTCAACTCTTCATCAGCCTCAATAGGTTTTAATATCTTCTACTCTTTATAATAATAATAATAATAATAATAATAATAATAATAATACAATAAAATGAAAGTTAATGCTAACACAAATTACATGCACATTATATTTTTAATCATCAATATACTCACGCTGCTTTAAGATTTTTGACAAAAGTTATAAAGCTTTGACAAAGATCTTTTTGATAGAGAATAAATTGATTGATTTTACCTGGAACAGAAAAGTTTTGTGAGAAAATATAAATTATTCTCTGTGCCTAAATTGCTTTTTAGTTCAGTTATAAAGCCCTGTTTCTTGCCAGGAACATACAGCTTTTGCTGTGAAATAAATCTACTGTTCCCGATCAGTACCATGGTTTTCAAAGCTATAAATTATTTTCTCTTTCTGCATTATATCTCATTGAGTATAAAATCACAGCCACTGAACAGAATGCATGTTTTCAAAGAGGATCAAAAGCACAATTCTGATACGTCTGGACTTATTTTTAGTTTCAAAGTCTTGCATGAATTCAATGCTTCCTTTTTCAAACTTAAACATATCACATTTATAAAGTGGTGGTCTCTCTATGAAACAAACCCCTTGCTTGGTACTTATCTTAGAGCCATTTAGCTTAAAAAAAAAGGTTTCCTTTACTGTACAGTACTTTGATGTTTTGACTTGGATATGCCCAAAGTCTACTACCCACCAGATAATGGTGCAATTATCCCAATCTCTGTAGGATATATGTAACTTTTTACACTCCATTCAGCTCAAATAAACATCAAATATCATCACCATTAACAACTTGCCTGGTATGGTCACATCAGATGCAACCACACCAGGCTGGACTTTGACACGGTTACACCTGATGTAATCAGTCAGAAATCCCACTGTATGACCAACAAGAACGTCCACTGAGAAGCTGCAGGAAGAGGGTCTTCCTGCAGTTGAATCTCTCAAATGTCCCTCTGTTTCCTGGTGTCATCATTTCCCCAGCGCCAATTACAGCTGATCAGTCAGCCTGGAAATACCCCACCCCACCCAGCAGATCCAATGATTTGACAATCAATATTTATACATTTGAATAGAATTTTTTTTATATATATTTTGAAAAATAAAATTGCATTGGAGATATTTTAAATAAATGTCTTTACCTAATTCAATCATAAAAATACATGACAATTTTTGTGCATTTTTTAGAATATTTGTTAGTTAATTGGTTAATGGAAATTTACATTTTTAATAGTATCATGAATATAGTGGGTTTCTAAGCCCTGATGGCGGGGATGCAATTTTGTAGAACCCTGCAATCAGGCAACAGCCACCCAGCCAGAGTAAAATTGCACCTTACTCAACCAGTGTGGTAGAAAAGGCTGATTGGGACCTGAGCTGATGTCACATATTCTCCCTGAAAACACTTAGGCATGTCTGTGTTTTCCCTGAAACTCCCAGAAAACAGCCAGGTGAAACCCACAAATGCTGCCTTCTAGTCAATCAACTATGGGAAACAATTAGAAAAGATGTATTTTACCTGCAAATTTGCAAGCCGTGCGATCAGGTCTGAGTAACCCCGCATACAACTGGTGATTACATGGTAATATTTATATAAGTTGATGTGTCAGTTACTAGCTATGATGGATTACATTGTATATATTGGAAAACACCTTTGATACAGTATAACCTTTTTTTTTTGTATATTAACTTTTGATTTCCCCTTTCTACCCCATGCTAAATTTTCACTCATCATTTGCTCTACATATCCATTCACATATTTCCCTTAAGAGATCTATTTCCTTTACCCTTGCTTGAACACTAATACAATAGTTATATTTGTTAATGACAGTTATAGGCACATTTGAAGGAATTTGATAAAGTATACCTATATAAATAATTTTGAGTGTTCACAGTATTTGTATTTATTAATTTTAGACTTTTTCTTATATTTGTTAAGTACCATGTATTAAGATGGGGTAGCCATCTCCAGTAATTGGGAGCTACCAACAGTTCACGGTTTCCAGACCACCTAACTGGTGCACAGGTGTAGTCATTACTCACTGACAATTTCGAAAAGATCCACAGTAGCTATTTACTTCACTTCTGATTCTGTTTCGAGACCTGGAAAACGTTAACTGTTGATAGCTCTCAAGGACTAACGTTGGTTACCCCTGTATTAATAGTATTCTAAATTAATTATCATTATGTAACAATACTTTGCTGAAAATAAATTGTTGTTATCTATCATAAAAACAAATGAATATAAACTTTTGGGGCTACACATGGTACCAGATAAAGCAGTATTTTAATTATTTAATGATAGTACAAACAATTGAGTTAAGAACAAATTATTTGTTAAAAATGTGAACTAGATTGATCTGAATTAACTTTGCAACTATCTATTTTTATTCAGATATAGCAAATTCTTCAAATTAAAAGTACTGTCTTATTTTGTATTATTTGCCTGTGACATGTGATATCCACCATTGTATCAGTCAATTCTGTTATGATTGTTAATATCTCTTAACTTCCCAAAGTAGTTTTCTATTCTAATTTGCGCACTGGAATGTCTGCAAAATTCAGTTTCATTCTTTATTGCTATGTTTATAATTATCTTAGTCTTCTGAATTATTGTAAACTGTGGACTCTTATGGTGAAATGCACATTAGCCACACATTTAGACCCATTGTACAAGAAGGATGTTTTTTGATATGCACCAAGTATTTCCACTTTCACACTCTTATCTCTTATACAGTAGCTTCTAAAGTAAAATGATTAGGGCACCTTTTCACACCTTGGTAATGTATATCTAATTTTTCGCTGATGTTCCTCTACAATCATGTTTTGTTAAAGTACAGAAAATGTATTCAGAAAATATAACAGTTACAGAGTTCCTGCTTCTTGGATTTAAAAACCTTCACAGCTTCCAAATTGGTATTTTTATTTTTATTCTCATCATTTATATTTTTACATTATCTGGAAATCTTTTAATCATTTTCTTGGTGGCTACCAATGTCCATCTTCAAACTCCAATGTACTTTTTCCTAAGCAATCTATCCTTATCTGAAGTTGTTTTTACTACAAATATTGTACCAAATATGTTACAGAACTTGATTTTAGGAGATGGTTTCATATCACTCCCAGGATGCTTGACTCAATATTACTTTTTTAGCTCTACTGCAACAACTGAATGTTTTCTCCTTGGAATTATGTCCTATGATCGATATATGGCTATATGCAACCCATTACATTATGCTTCACATATTAACTTTCAAGTTTGTTGCCAGACTGTTATGTGGGCCTGGTTATCTGGCTTTGCCATATCAATGGTAACACTTATTTTGCTATTTGGGGCCCATTTTTGTGGCCCTAATGTGATAGATAATTTCTTCTGTGATCTTACTCCTCTTATAGAGCTATCATGTTCAGACACGTTAGTAATAGAATTGGAATCTTTTTTATTTGCATCCATAGTGACATTACTACCATTTGTATTTATTTTTACAACATACATAATGATTATTTACAATATTCTCAAGATCCCTTCATTAGTTGGCAGAAAGAAAGCTTTTTCCACTTGTAGTTCTCATCTTGCAGTTGTATCAACATATTATGGAACTCTCATCACCATGTATGTGGCACCATCTCGAAAGCAAATATTTAACATAAGCAAAACACTGTCATTGCTTTATACTATTGTCACCCCTTTATTAAACCCAATTGTCTACTGTTTTAGAAATAAGGAGATACATAATGCACTTAACCTGTTCTTAAAGAATGCAAAACTATTGCATGCACATAAATAACATACAATTTCATCATTGTTATTCTTATAGTAGTCACTTCAATTAAAAAACTACAGTAAATTAAGTGAGAGATGTTTGAGAGGGAGAGAGAGAGAGAGAGAGAGAGAGAGAGAGAGAGAGAGAGAGCTTGAGTCCAAAGTCTATGTAATCTCTGAAAGCTTTAATTAAATGGTAAATTGAACAATTTTTTTTTACTGTAATCTAGACGTGCAACAATTTACTGATTCAATTACATAACAAATATAAACTGGTGTTGTGAGATTAAAATACACATGCAATAGATTTATTCCTGTTTGTTTACATCATCATGAAATAATGTATATTAGTCTATACTTAATAATTGTTTTATTGTTAATAAAAACATGCCTGATTTGGATGAACCTAATTGCATGTATTGTTTATTGCATTACTATTGTATTGTACTGATACTTATTACTGAGTGGTGTAAGTTAGAAGTTCCTCCAACTAGGTAAAATGAATGGGAAGAAGACTGAGAATCTCCACCAGTGTTCTTCTTGTCAGATGTATGCGCAGATGGACATTATGTTCAAAGGCGAATATGTCTGTACCTGATACAAGCAGGTGATTTCTCTGGAAGACCAGGGATTTTGTGCAACACATTGCAACACTGAAGGGGATATCAAACCTTGAGCAGTGTTTGCAGTTTACCGTAGCTGCAATAGAGGAACAGTGGGCCTGGGGGGGCGATTGAGTCAGATAAGGAAGAGAGGATTGGTAGCTGGGTAACTGTTAAGGGGTCTAGGGGGACAGAGGAAGAGCCAGGCAAGCTCTAAGCTACCAAACCCTTGTAGATACACTCAAAGGGACGAGAAAACTATGGTTGTGAGCGAAGAGCTTGGGGGGCTGTAAGGGACAGGTTCCTGTAGCATCCAGAGACCCCTTTGGCAGGGATGGTAAATCAGAGAGGAAGGGAGCAAGACAGATAGTGGTGTTAGGGGATTCAATTATCAGTAAATTGGATAGGCAATCTGTTATCAGGACCATGATAAGTGTTGTCTCCTTGGTGCTTGGGTACATCATAGACAGGGTTTATAGATTGTTGGGAGGGGCTGGTGAAGACCCAGCAGTCTTGTTGCATGTTGGCACCGATGAAAATGTCAATTGTAGATGGGATTTCTTCAAAAAAGACTTTAGGGATCTAGGCAATAAATTTAGGGCTAGTATATCTAAGGTAATAATCTCAGAAATATTACCTGTGCCACGAGCTAGCCCAGAGAGACAGAGGGAGGTTAACATGTGGGGAGGTTAACATGTGGCTTAAAGATTGGTGCTGGAGGTAGGGATTAGAGTTCCTAGAAAGCTGGGCTTCTTGTCAGGCGCTATCTCTTTTGCCATGATGGATTGCACCTGAATGAGAAGGGGGCAGTGGTACTCAGGGAAAAATGGTAGAACGGCCTGAGGAGATTTTAAATTAGGTGGGTGGGGGGAGGGTTTAGTAATAAACCGTAGGTCAATACATGAGTGTAAATGGAGGGCAAATACAGCTACAGTGTGGAGGAAGCAAGG